>NC_091444.1:84956926-86165069 GCF_964237555.1 Oryctolagus cuniculus | reverse complement strand
GTATGTGGTTGAGAAATATAAATATAAACCAGTTTATAACTTTTGTGTCTGAATATTTTCATGCATTGAGACAATACCTGCAATAATCAGAAGACTTTTCCTTAAAAAGTTGCTATATTGATGCATTTTCATTTATGTATGTAATGTATGTTTAGGTAAAAGAAAGAGAGAGAGAGAGAGAGAGAGAGAGAGAGAGAGAGAGAGATCTTTCATCTGCTGGCTCACTTCCAGATGGCCACAATAGCTGGGGCTGAGCCAGGCTGAAGCCAGGACCCTGGAACTCTGTCCCAGTCCCCCATGTGGGTGCAGGAACCCAAACTCTTGGGCAATCTTTGCTGCTTTCTCAAGCAAAGAGCTGGATGTGAAGTGAAGGATGTGAGTCTCAAAGCAGTGCCATAAGGCATGCTGCTGTTGCAGTTGGCAACTTCCCCATTTGTGCAAAAATGCTGCCCTGGATTGATGACATATTTAAGTGCTGCCACTGGCTTTTGGCTAAATAGGGTGACTTAACATGTTTTCCACTCTGTGGAAGAGGAACAAATAAGGCAGTTGGTTGTAAAAGTTGCCCATGGAAACTACAGCCTGAGAAAGATGAATCAACTCACCTTGCATTTTCCACCTTGCATCTACACCACCCTTTTCTGGACAAACATCTGATTGTATGCCCTTGTGATGGAGGTTCTCAGGGTGCTGGAACCTTTTGTAATTTTTTAAAAATATAGATTAAGAAGAAGGCAAATAAACAAAAAATTACAAACTGCTGCCAATACCAAGAAGAGATTATTGAGAGTAAAAGGTCACCTGTTGGAGCCAGCACTGTGGCACATCAGGTTAAAGCCCTGGCCTGAAATACAGGCATCCCATATGTGTGCTGGTAGAGTTCCGGCTGCTCCACTTCCAGTCCAGCCTCCTGCTAATGCACCTGGGAAAGCAGTAGAGGATGGCCCAAGTCCTTGGGCCCTTTTGCTCATGTGGGAGACCCAGAAGAAGCTCCTAACTCCTGGCTTCAGATCAGCTCAGCTCTGTCCATTGTAGCCATTTGGGGAGTGAACCAGCAGACAGAAGATTCTCTCTCTCTCTCTCTCTCTCTCTCTCTCTCTCTCTCCCTATCTATATAACTTTTTCAAATAAATAAAATAATTTTTCTAAAAAAAGGTATCCTGCCATACTTCTTTCTTCCCTGTTAATTCCTAGGAATTAAAAATTGTTACAGGGCCAACACTGTGGCAAAATGGATTATACCAACACCTGCAGCACTAGCATCCTCTATGGGCACCAATTGCATGTTCTACTTCTGTTCCAGCTCCCTGCTAACATACCTGTGAAAGCAGCAGGATATGGTACAAATCCTGTGGTCCTGCACCCAAGCGAGAGACCTGGATGAAATTTCCCTGACTCCTGGCTTTTTTTTTAAAGATTTGTTTATTTATTTGAAAGGGTTACACACACACACACACAGACACACACACACACAGAGAGAGAGAGAGAGAGAGAGAGGGAGGGAGATCTTCCATCCGATGGTTTACTCCCCAAAGGTTGAAATGGCTGGAGCTGCGCTTATCTGAAGCCAAGAACCAGGAGCTTCTTCGAGGTCTCCCACTCAGGTGCAGGGGCACAAGGACTTGGGCCATCTCTTACTGCTTTCCCAGGCCATAAGCTGAAAGCTTGATCAGCAGTGGAGCAGCCAGGTCTTGAACCAGCACCCTTAAGGGATGCCAGTGCTTCAGGCCAGGGTGTTAATCTGCTGTGTCATAGCACTGGCCCCTACTCCTGGCTTTGCCCTGGCCAAGCCCCAGGTTTTCAGTAATTTGGGGAATGAAGCGGCAGATGGAAGACCTTTCTGAAGTAAATAAAACAATTCTTAAAAATATATAAATATATTTATGTAACAATCATATTCATGGTTTAGAAATTTAGGGACCAAAATATATGCTTTTAAAAACCCACTCAGTGGCCGGCGCCGCGGCTCACTAGGCTAATCCTCCGCCTAGTGGCGCCAGCACACCGGGTTCTAGTCCCGGTCGGGGCGCCGGATTCTGTCCCGGTTGCCCCTCTTCCAGGCCAGCCCTCTGCTGTGGCCAGGGAGTGCAGTGGAGGATGGCCCAAGTGCTTGGGCCCTGCACCCCATGGGAGACCAGGAAAAGCACCTGGCTCCTGGCTCCTGCCATCGGATCAGCGCGGTGCGCCGGCCACAGTGCGCCAGCCACGGCGGCCATTGGAGGGTGAACCAACGGCAAAGGAAGACCTTTCTCTCTGTCTCTCTCTCTCACTGTCCACTCTGCCTGTCAAAAAAAAAAGATAAAAAAAAACACTCAGTATCATTCTGCAAGGCAAAGAGCAAATCATGAAGATGTTTTAGGTCCTGAATTTATCAGTGCTGTAAGCTTCTTTCTTGTATACTTTGAAAGCTTAAGTGGTTTCTATTTTTATTTTTTAAAGGAAGATTGATGCATGTATTTGAAAATGTAGCAGAGTGGAAGAGACAGATTATCTATCTGCTGGTTTACTACTCAGCTGGCTGCAGTGGCCTGGGCTGGGCCAGACTGAAGACAGGAACTTCATCTGGGTGTCCCATGTGGGTGGCAGGGCCCCAGTTATCTTCTGTTGCTTTTCTGGGACCATTAGCAGGAAGCCAGATTGGAAGGGGAGCTGCTGGGACTCAGCTAGCACCCATATGGGATACCGGCAATGCAGCAGCATCTTACCTCATGCTACAGCACTGGCACCAAATGGTCATGTTTTACCTAGGGAAAAGAAAAATTAAAACCTAGGAAATTAAATGCCATGGGAAAGGATGTGGTGAGTGGAAAAACTGAAAACTTTTAGTACCTAGTTGTTGGTCATATGAAAGAAGTGGGACACTTACCTATATTATTACCTTTAGTCCAATTTGACTTTCTTTAAGTTTTTTTTTTTTTTTTTTTTACTTAATTGGGAGGCAGAGGGTGAGAGAATGAAAATGCACTCTGATTCTCTGCTTTACTCCCCCAAATGCCTGCAACAGGCAGAACTGGGTCAGGCTGAAGCCAGGAGTGTGAACTCAATTTTTTTTTTTTTTATTTGACAGGTAGAGATAAAGATAGTGAGAGAAACAGAAAGAAAGGTCTTCCATCTGCTGGTTCATTCCCCAAATGGCTACTACAGCTGGCACTATGCCAATTCAAAGCCCAGAGCCAGGTGCTTCTTCCTGGTCTCCCATGAAGGTGCATGGGCCCAAGCACTTGGGCCATCCTCCACTCCCCTCCCGGGCCACAGCAGACAGCTGGACTGGAAGAAGAATAACCAGGACTAGAACCAGCACCCCAATGGGATGCTGGTGCTGCAGGCAGAGGATTAAGCAAGTGAGCCATGGCGCCAGCCCATGAACTCAATCTTAATCTCCCATGTGTGGGCAGAAACCTGAATACTTGAGCCATCAGTGCTGCCTTATAGGATCAGTATTTGCAGGAAGCTGGAGTTAGGAACCAGAACTAGGCACTAAACCCCAGTACTCTGATGTAAGACTTGGACATCTTTTTTTTTCAAAGATTTATTCATTTATTTATTTGAAAGGCAGAGTTCCATACAGAGAGAGAAGTCTTCCATCTGCTGGTTCACTTTCCAGTTGGCTGCAACGGCTGGATCTGGGCTCATCCAAAGCCAGGAGCCAGGAGCTTCAAGGTCTCCCATGCTTGTGCATGGGCCCAAGAACTTGGGCCATTTTCTACTGCTTTCCCAGGCCATAGCAAGGAGCTGGATCAGAAGTGGAGCAGCAAGGACTCAAACCAATGCCCATATGGGATGCCCATAATGTTTTCTTTAATTGGAGAAATGTTCCTTTGATAGAATGAGCATATGACCCCACAATATTCTCTACTTACTCATAATATGGTCTGAGATGTAAAAGTCATGATTAATTTCTTAGAAGAAAATTTTCATACCCAGAAGCAAAAAGAGAAAATTAACCTTTTGTTTCTCTCATGAATGAATCAGAGTTTCAAAACTAATACTTAACTTGTATTTTAGAGGAGTTAATGACTTAACCAACTCTTCTATTAGAAACACTACGTTGTGGCCAGTGCTGTGGCACAATGGATTAAAGCACTGGCCTGAAGTGCCAGCAACCCAAGATCCATCAGGGTGGAGGAGGAATGTCAGAGGCTGTGGTTCTATTGTACTAAAGCTTTGGTTCTGGAAGAACACATTAATGCACCCAGATGGTTTGAAGCTAACTGAAGGGCTATGTTCTGTACAATTGTCTGTGGTACTGCATTTTCATTTATGTAAAATTTATTTTCTTCAAGTAATATATTAATTTGGATGAAAATGAAGATGTTAAGGAATTTTCAGAATGGGTCTGTTTAACCCTCATTGGCTTTGTTTTTAGGCACTTAACTCAGAAAGGAAAAGATAGAAAAATACATTTTGGGTTCTCTTCATCTGTACCATGGCACTCTTTGGTTAAGATTTGTCATTTTGTCATATTTGATTCTCTAGACTCCCTGAAAAATCCCCTACTTCATTAGATGGAGTCCGTGTCTCACCATGGCAGTGAAAAGTTTAAAATGTTCCAGCTTTGCATTTAGCTAGGCCGTGGACACATGCCATGGCACTTGCCAGCCAATTGTGTCAGGGGCATCATCTGAATCAGAATTACTTGCATGAAAACAAGGAGTTGCAGATTCTTCCAGTGAAAGTGGAGAGGAGCAAGAGCTGCAGAACATTGCCAGGGTTGAATGTGCCATGGGATGCTATGTGGTGGCTGGTGTCTGGGGTGCTGGTTCTGCAGAAGATAGGGCTTATGGGGGCTGGTGCTGTGATATAGCAGGTAAGGCTGCCTCCTGCAGTGCCAGCATCCCATATGGTCACCGGTTGGAGTCCAGCCTGCTCCACTTCCAATCCAGGTGTGCTGTGGCCTGAGAAAGCAGTAGAAAATGGCCCATGTCCTTGGACCCCTGAACCCACATGGGAGACCTGGAAGAAGCTCCTAGCTCCTGGCTTTGGATCAGCTCAGCTCTGGCCATTGCATCCAATTGGGGAGTAAACCAGCAGATGGAAGATTCTCTCTCTCTCTCTCTCTCTCTCTCTCTCTCTCTCTCTCTGCCTCTCCTCTCTCTGTGTAACTCTGACTTTCAAATAAATAAATCTTTTTTTAAAGAGCTTATGCTTCTGGGTATTGGTCATGGAAAATATATGAGACATTTTTCAGGAAGATTTTCGATGAATTTTCCAACCCCTGAACCTCCTAGAGATTAGAATAGACTTCTAAGGCATAACTTCCACTTATGCTTAATTAGGTTCTGTTTTGAATTGTTTTTGATGAAACAGCAAGGAATTCTGAGTTATAGACTTCCTATTTCAGAGACAGGAAAACACTGATGCCTGCATTTTAATTAAATAATGCCTATCACCCTTTCTTAAGCAACAAATGATCACAGATTCTCTCTTTGCTGCTAAGTAATGAGCATGGTGATTCTTCCCACCGTAACCACCTTCCCACCTACACTCCCTCCCCTCTTCCTCCTTCCTCTCCTATTGACATGGAATGCCTTACATAGCTAGGGTGAACATTTAACCCGCTGGCCCTAGGTGTTCATACACTTCAACTGTGTGTAATTATTCATATGCGCTTTTTATGACCAAGCTTATGTCAGAACGACAAATTATATATTCACCTAATACTGAGAGTCATCAAATTGATTTCTATTTTCTTCTCTCTTATGCAGTTCTTGAGGGGCAGAAATATTTATTTTGTGTATCATGTGTTTATTCAACTAAAAGACTGACTGTCAAGATGCTGAGTTTTAGTGTCAAAACAAATATGTTTCTAGACCCCATGAAGTTTACAGTCTGGCAAGAAAGAGCCATCTACCCAAAGAATATTGTTTAACATAGTAAATGCTGGTGTGAAGTCAGTGGATAAAGATTGAAGCATTCTTAATCTAGCACCAACTCTAATCCCATGATCTCTAATTGAGAGAAGTAATCAGAAACACAGAACTCCATGTTATCTAGTTATCTCTTTGAATTTGTGCTTGAAAAATAAAACATACCAAACAACACACAAATACCTAGGAGTGCATAATATTTATATACCATCTTGATATTAAAAATAACAAGAAATAACCATGAAATAATAGCAACTTTGAATCTCCTTTGTTTTCTAGACAAGTTACAATCCTATGTGGTTCTTTACAGTACATTATTACAGTAAATTACAGTACATCATACAGTAAATTATTAAAGTAAAAAATTACAGTAAATTATTTTTGTAGGTACTCTTCATCTCTCTCACATTTTTTCTCTTTGAGAAATCAGATTTTAAAAACTGAGACCCAAGACAAAAGAAACATCTTTAAGCTAGTATTATATGATGATTGGTTCTCTAAAAAATATTTATTTATTTATTTGAAAGTCAGAGTTACACAGAGTAGAAGGGGAGAGAGAGAGAGAGTGAGGGACATCTTCCATCTTTTGGTTCACTCACCAATTGGTCACAATGGCTGGAGCTGTACTGATCCAATGCTAGAGCCAGGAGCTTCTTCTGGGTCTCCCACACAGATGCAGCTGCCCAAGGATTTGGGCCATCTTCCACCTCTGTCCCTGGCCATAGCAGAGAGTTGGATCCAAGGCAGAGTAGCTGGGACTCAACCTCCACCCATATGGAATGTCCATGCTGGCAGTAGCTTTACCTGCTATGCCACAGTGCTGGCCCCTTGATTGGCCTATAACATAGACTTTTAAATGATATTAAAAACACCATGTTTTTCTAAGCTCTTTCCATTCAGTTTCTACTTTGTAAACTCCAGATAATACTATCCCCAGAATTAATCTAAGGTATAAATGACATGATATAAGGCATTTAACCCCTTAACCTGTCTCCTTGAATACTCAGCTATGTTAGCTCTGTGTCCATTCTTCTGTCTCTGTACTAGATGAATAAAAAGACAGTGTAAAATGATTTGAAAAGAACTTTAAGGGGTCTGCGCTGTGGTACTGCTGCCAATTGGGGAGTGAACCAGCAGATGGAAAACACCTCTCTCTCTCTCTCTCTGTCTCTGCCTCTCCTTCTCTGTAACTCTGACTTCCAAATAAATCAATAAATCTTAAAAGAACTATAAACATCCCCTGGTATGCTTCCAACTCCACCACTTGGGGCAAGTCAGCCTGAGCATGTCCCAAATTATACCTCTCTTCGCTCTCCCATTCCCACTCCCATGTTCAACAGGGATCACATTTCATTTAATTTTCAACACTTAAGAATAACTGTGCATCAATTACAGAACTAAACCAGTCATATTAAGTAGATACCAGGGGATTCCAATTCAATCCCATCGAGGTGGCATGTACCAATGCCATCTCACTATTCCAGGTGATCAATTTCAGTTCACAGTTGGTCATGGTGGAGGGACTGGGAGTCAAAGGGAGCACATAGACAAGTCTAGTACCTGCTAACGCTAACCGATGGAGTAAATAAAGGGGAGAGTGATCCAACATGGGAAGTGCGATACTCAGCAGACTCATAGAATGGCAGATGTCCTAAATAGCACTCTGGCCTCAGAATCAGCCCTAAAGGCATTTGGAGCTGGCTGAAAAGCCCATGAGAGTATTTCAGGCATGGAAAGCCAAGACACTCTGGCAAAAGATCTCTGTGAGTGAGATCCCAGTGGAAAGAACAGGTCTTCAAAGAAGGAGGTACCTTTCTCTGAAGGGAGGAGAGAACCTCCACTTTGACTATGACCTTGTCTAAACAAGATAAGAGTCGGAGAACTCAGAGGGCTTCCATAGCCTTGGAAACTCATGACTGGAGCATAGGGAGATTACTGATGCCATAGACAGGAGTGTCAATTTGTAAAGTCAACAACAGGAGTCACTGTGCACTTACTCCTCATGTAGGATCTCTGTCCTTAATGTGCTGTACATTGAGATTTAATGCTATAACGAGTACTCAAACAATATATTTCACTTTGTGTTTCTATGGGGGTGCAAACTGTGGAAATCCTTACTTAATGCATACTAAACTGATCCTCTGTAAAAAAAAAAAAAAGAAATTATCAATTCCCAACTTGACTCTCACTGGGATTAAACATGACAATAGGTCTGATCTGATTTCATCATCATTTAAAAAAAATCATCTATTATTTTTCACTTTATGTTTCTGTGTGGGAGCAAACTGTTGAAATCCATACTTAATGTATACTAAGCTGATCTTCTGTATATTAAGATAATCGAAAATGAATCTTGATGTGAATGGAAGGGGAGAGGGAGTGGGAAAGGGGAGGGTTGTGGGTGGGAAGGACGGTATGGGGGGAAAGCCATTGTAATCCATAAGTCGTACTTTGGAAATTTATATTCATTAAATAAAAGTTAAAAAAACTATAAACATCAATAAAACACAAATGAAAATTGTATTCTCAAAACTGGATATTAAACCATGCCTTCTACACCTCTGTTAAAAGTTACATTCTATCATAGTCATTTATGATTTCTAGGGCCAAAGTAGTAAATAAGATTTTTCTGGAAGAGACAGAGGTTATGAGGGAGCCAGGATTTGGGGTCAGTTAGCAGCAGTCAGTGTCACTCTTTCAGATTTGATTCAGGAAAGGAAGAACAGCAACTGATCCCTGAGATTTTGGGTTGGGAAGGAAAGGAAGGAGGGACTGAATAAAAGCAAAGGCCCTCTGGTTGTGGGCACCCACCCCTGACTGCAGCCTTTGGGGAGGGCCAGCTGGTGTCTCTATGGATGTTGCGGCCTGGACTCAGTTTCCCTGAGTTCCCAGGAGCTCCAACATATTCTGCCTTCTGAATGGCTGTGCCCATTTGCCTGCTACAGCCAGTCCCTGGGGCTCTGAGTTGGACCAGAGGGAGTTCATTCCCTGATCAGGGTTAGCCCTGGGGGCTGTGCTGCTCCTTCTCTGGCATTTACTGCATCTCCTGCTCTGCACGTGCAATCCCAGGCAGTTTCTGAGTGCTCACCCCGAGCCTGCCTCCTGCTGCTTCTTCCCTCTTCACTGTCCACCTGTGGGTCCCAGTTACCAGGGACTCTGTTCCCCACAGTCCCTGCTTTGCTCCCCGTGTTTCTGGAAGAAAGTGTACCTGCTCTGGGACTTTCTGCTGCAGGTTTGGAATGCAGGAAGGGCGGCAACACGTGTGGGAGAAGGGTGGGTGCCAGGGCACCAGAGATCTTGACAGTTTCCCCCGAGGTCAGGGCTGGGACCTGGGCTGTTCTGTCTCCCACCTCTGCTTCCCAGGCTCCCAGTGCCTGGACTCTCTCCTGCAGAACCTCATCCAAACTGTCCCTAATGTGCTTTATTTAGTGGTTACAGGAGAGAGAGGGCAGCATTCTGGGAACCTGCACATGCAGAGAAGGAAGGCGGAAAGACTCCCACTCTCCACAGTTAAATAAGCTGGGTTCCCACTGTGGGTGGTCTCAGAATGCAGTTGGGCTGGGCCTCTTGATGTTTCCTGGGCTGTTGGTTCCTGCAGGGTGGGGCTGGGTGGCCTTCAGCAGGGAGCCTGTGGCAGCAGAGGGGTGGGAAGGAGGATCTGACTAGGATCTGCCCCACTGCTCTCATCCTGCACCTCATCTTCCTGGTGGGGAGCAGTGTGAAGCGTGAATAGCTGCTTTGTGCATTGATCCCTCTCAAGTATTAATTATCAGACTTTTCCAATGTGGAATTTGAAGCTGTTCCAGAAACCTGGGGTGGGAAAACTCCCTTCTTTCAAACAGGCACAGAGACAGTGGAGAATCCAAGGAGTCTCTATTAATGGCCCTAGGCTCAGCTGGAATGATTTCCTGAGAACTGAGCATCAAATTCAAGTTTCTTAGCTGTTACAGCATTGGTGGGTTTAAATGGCAGCCTACATGACTTAGGACTGTTAGAGTTGGATTGCTCTTGCCACCCCCAAAACGCTCCAAGAGACCTTCTCTCATGCAATTAACAAAGGGTAAGGTTTATTGATGATCTGACATGTCGGGGCCCCCGTCCCAGTACAGGCGAGCGGCCCCAAATAGTCTTGGGTTAGGGTTTTTATACATGTTTAAACAAAGAAAATCAATCATTGCATAGATCAGACAGAGGTATAGAGTAAACAATTGATACAAGTTAAGTGATTTTACAACCAGTTGATTTATGAATACAGGGAGTACAGGATATCAAGTAAGGGCCTGATTAGACCTCAGAGAACCATATGGCCTATACAGGGAGTATCAAAAAGCCTCCTATTGCCAAAAGGGAGGGCCACACAACAAACATAACAAGGTTGCAGGAACTGCCTTGATGATACCTAGGAATGCAGCTGAATGGCGATAAGGGACACATGGTGGGGTCAGGGGTCCAGGAGGCAAAGAGATATATGGTGACTTCTTCTATCTTACTTAGGTGAAACTAAGGTTACGCTCACATTGGGGTAATTTACTGACTAATTAACTTTATAGAGAATGGCTATGCAGAGCAAGTCTAACGAGGTCAGGAAAGTTCACCAGAGGAGGTTGGTGGGGGGAGCGGCTTTTAACTTTTTAACCCTTCAGGACCACATTTCCAATGGTCAGTGGGTCCAGTATGTTTGTAGAAGAGATGCCGGGGACAGATTTATTAGGACAGATTTATGACTGGAGTTTACAGAAGCAGAACTTAGGACATCTTCCCTCCCTAGATAAGATTTCAGTGGGCAGCTGTTTCACTCATTAATTGTGAGCATCCACTTTTAAAGGTTTGTGTTGGATGAGGTCCACTTCTCTTTCTTTGATGATGTATTTGGGTGCTTTTCATTTTCTGTCTTCAGCTATTTCTTCTCCTGTTAGCAAGGCTCTCAACTGTTTTTACCTGACGCTGATCCCTTTGCAAAGTGAGAAGGGAACTAAAATTAATGCAAGTCTACTGTGTTGTCAATAACTGGAGCTACTTTTTTAAAGATTTATTTATTCATTTGAAAGAGTTACACAGAGAGAGGAGAGAGAGAGAGAGAGAAAGTGAGAGACATCTTCCATCCGATTGTTCCCTCCCCAATTGGTAGCAACAGTTGGAGCTGTGCCAGTCTGAAGCCATTAGCCAGGAGCTTCTTCTGGGATGAAGCTGTTTTTTTTAAATAATTATTTATTTATTTGAAAGGCAGAGTTACAGAGTGGCAGAAACAGAAATCAATGGCTGGAGCTGTTTGGATCCAAAACCAGAAGCCAGGAGCTTTGTCCAGGTCTCATAGGTGGATGCAGGAGATGAGGGATTTGGGCCATCTTCTACTGTTTTCCCAAGCCACAGCAGAGACCTGGATGGGAAGTGCAGCAGCCAGGATCCCAACCGGCACCCATATAGGATGCTGACACTGCAGGCAGTAGCTTTACTCACTATGCAACAGTGCTGCCCACTAACGGGAGCTCTTTTAATATGAGTATGCATAAAGTGGAGAATTACAGCATCATAAATACATATAAGTTACAGTTTTTCTCTGCCCAGTACTTTACAGTTACCCAGTGATCCACTGAGAATCTTACTTTCCACACTGTGTAATTAAGAAGGTCAGTTAATTGTCTTATTTTGGGTTCTGTGTTTAAACCCATGACATTTTTGAAATGGGAGGATATTAGTTCTACAATTTCATAGAGACTGGTCTGTGGAAGCATCAATAGAAGTTATAACTGTGAGAGTGGTAAGAAAGAAGAATGGAAGAAATAAGTACCCCTTACGCCACACAGAGGTGTCCACAAATGGAATAGAAGATGTGCCCTTGAAAACTATGGCTGACTTTCTGGGACAAACTGTGTTTGAGTGCTTCACATGTTCTGATAGAAAGGTGTTGCCACCAGGTTATTAGTATATTTAGTTTTTAAAGATTTATTTATGTATTTGAAAATCAAAGTTTCACAGAGAGAGAAGGAGAGACAGAGAGAG
This sequence comes from Oryctolagus cuniculus, assembly GCF_964237555.1. NCBI lineage: Eukaryota > Metazoa > Chordata > Mammalia > Lagomorpha > Leporidae > Oryctolagus > Oryctolagus cuniculus. The sequence goes on along the minus strand of NC_091444.1, from coordinate 86,153,202 downwards.
AGAGAGAGAGAGAGGTCTTCCATCAGGTTCATTTCCCCAATGGCTTCATCATTGTGAACTTTGCTCAGTTCCTGACCTATACCTTTCCTTTAACCTAGTACTTTGCCATGTAGTAGCCCATGAAAACTGCAGACTGCATAAATGAATGAATACTTGGAGGGTTGTGATTTCTTAGAGGAACATCATGAGACAGAAGGAATAAAACAAAACAAAAGTATCCTCCGTGTATAGAAGGTATACTGTTTTTACAAGCCACAGAGAAGAGGAAGAAGAACTAAAGTAGTGAGACTGGGAAGTTTGCGGCAAAGGAAATAGGCACTGGTCAAGAATTTAACAAGCCCATTAGGAAATATTAAGGTTTCCTTACTTCCATGTAGACTCTGCACTATAATGTTAAACGGCGTCCTCTAAACCCACTTGTTGCACAAATGAAAACCCAATCATTGTCTTCTCCCACAGATGGAGTCTGCTATTGGTTTTGATTTACATTTCCCTAATGGCTAGTGATATTGGGCATGTTCTTCTATGTCTTGACCATTGAGATTTCCTCTTCTGAGAAACATCTATTCAGATCATTCTCCATTTCTGAACTGTACATTTTGCTTCTTGTTTGGAGTTTTTCCAGTTCTATATAAGTATGTTTTGGCTATCAATCTTTTGTCATAATCAGAGTTTTCAATGTTTCCTGCCATTCCGTCCATTGTATCTTCACTCTGTTGATTACTTTGTTGTGAAGTTGTATCTTAATTTGATATGCTCAAATTTGTATATTTTATTTTGTTACTTGTGCTTTTGGAAAATTACGCAAACTGTTGTCTCTGCTAATGTTTTACAGTTTCTCATATGTTCACTTAGTTTTTGGTTTTATATTTAGACTTTTAATTCACCTTGAGTTGCTTTTACACAGTGTATGAGATGTTGGGGTATCTTTTCAGGCTTCTACATATGGATAATCACTTTCCTTTAAACCATTTGCTAAAGGGGTTCTTCTTTCTCCTGTTTGTTTTCTTTCCTTTGTTAAATAGGAGTTGCCTGTAGAAAAGTCAGTTTATTTCAGATGCCTATTCTTTTCCATTGAACTATGTGTCTTTTTTTCCAACAGTGCTAACACTGCTTCTATTTTTTTTAAGATTTATTTATTTATTTGCAAGGCCAGATGCTTCTTCCAAGTCTCTCATGTGGGTGCCAAAACCGTAGAACACAGTCCATCTACCATCAATTTCCCAGGTGCATTAGTAGGGAGCTGGATTGGAAGTGGAGCACCTGGTCTCCTAGCAGCAACATATGGAATGCATGCACAGCAGGTCAAGGCTTTAACCCACTACACCACAGCACCAAACCTTTCCTTATTTACTTCTGCTGTGATCTTTCATTATTCACTTTTTTCTACTGCCCTGCATCTTGACTCATTCCTGTTTTTTTCTGGGTCCTGGAGGATGGTAGTAGGTTGCTTCTGGGATATCTTTTTTGTGTTAGTAGATACTTGGTAATCTAAAATCACAGTTTTTAGTTTCTATATTTCTCTGCTATCACAAGGACCTTCTAGATGACAGCAAAAAATGCTGGCAGAAATGAGGATATATTAATTTTCTAAGAAAATACCACAGAGAATATGATGTAAATCATGGAATTTTACTTCTCAGAGTTGTAGAGCTTGAAAATATCAGATCAAGGTGCTTAAATAGGCTCGATTTTTCCAGAAGCGTTTCTCTGATGTGACAGACACATCTATCATTTGATCTACTTAAAAGTACTTTCTTCAGGTAGAGTCATGTTGGTGGTTAGCACTTCAGTGTTTGAGTTTTAGGGAGGCACATTTCAGTCCACAACAGCAAAAGGGGCCCTGTGGTCTACTTCAATGACAGCCATCTCTGCGGAGGACAGAAAGTTTAAAATCAGCAGTAGGAGTTCTCACAGTATTACTGTCAGTGCTATCTCCATCAAATGTGCATTCATGTACACACAAACAAAACTACCTGTACACATAAACACATTCAACAGTGGAAATGCCTGATGGTTGTGTACAGGTAACATCAATATAGTAATCCATAAGATGGCCTATTAGCAGACATTAAAAAGAGAATTAGAAAGAATGACAACAAAATCTGCAGTTACCTATATTTATGTCTATATGTATGATATTCAGTATTTATAGTTGCTAAAAGATGAATACTGATGTGTGGAAATAAGAGCTAAACCTTACCTTGCAATATTGCAGCCTAGTCTACATGAAAGATGTTTTCCTAAAACCTTTCCCTGGGCCCACTCTGTGGCATAGTAGATTAAGCATCCACCTGCAGCACCAGCATCCCACATGGGCACCAGTTTGAGTCCCTGCTCCTGCATTTCCAATTCAGCTCTTTGCTAATGGCCTAGGAAAGCTGTGGAATATGCCCTGAGTGCTTGGCCCCTGCACCCATGTGAGAGACCTGGAGGAAGCTGCTGACTCCTGGCTTCTGGCACCTGGCTTCAGATCAGCCCAGCTCCAGCCATTCTGGCCATTTAGGGGTGAACCAGTGGATAGAAGACCTCTCTTTCTCTTCCTCTCTATATCTGTCACTCTGCCTCACAATAAATAAATGCATTTTTTAAAAACCTTTCACATTTTAAATTTCTTAATTGTTTTAAAGATTCATTTATTTATTTATTTACAAGTCGAGTTACAGAGAGGAGAGCCAGAGAGAAAGAGAGAGGTCTTCCATCTGATGTTCACTCCCTAATTGATTGCAACTGCCAGAGCTGTGCTGATCTGAAGCCAGGAGCCAGGAGCTAGTTCCAGGTCTCCCAGATGGGTACAGGGGCCCAAGGCCCAAGGCCATCTTCTACTACTTTGCCAGGCCATAGCAGAGAGCAGGATCAGAAGTGGAGCAGCTGAGTATTGAACCGGCCCCCATATGGGATGCTGGCACTTCAGTCCAGGGTGTTAACCTGCTCCACCACAGCACCAGTCCAACATTTTAAATTTCTGATACTCTAAAGTAGCACAGGACTGCATTATATCTAGGAAAGATGTATTTAAAAATTATAAATCTAGTGCATTTTAGCAGAAGTTTTAACAAATACTTCTGATTTTCTCAGCATTATGTATAAATAAATGACATAATGAGTCATTGTCAGATTTTTAGCTTTTGACAGCCACTTATAATATTTCACAGCTTTTTGAAATGTATTGCTAGTGTGTTTTTCTCAACACATGCACTGGATTTTACCAGTTTAGTGCACAGTGTGTTGCCTCTTATAGGATTTGCATTTTAATGGGTTTTCATGGCACATGTAATCAACATCTGCAAAGCCTCTAAAACACATAAATAATAACATGAATCAGGCTTTTTCCTTAAATATTAATTTATTTATTTGAAAGAGTTGCACAAATAGAGGAGAGGTAGAGAGAGAGAGACAGACAGACAGAGACAGAGAGGTCTTCCATCTGCTGGTTTACTCCCAGTTGGCCGCAATGGCTGGTCTGTGTCAATCCGAAGCCAGGAGCTACTTCCGGATCTCTCATGTGTGCAAGGCCCCAAGGACTTGGGCCACCTTCTACTGCTTTCCCAGGCCATAGCAGAGAGCTGCTTCAGAAGTGGAGCAGCCACGACTTGAACTGGCACCCATATGGCTTGCCAGCACTGCAGGCAGCAACTTTATCTGCTATGCCACAGCACCAGACCCACATTGCATCTCTTTAAGATGATTTGGATTTAAGTTCATGAGAAATTATTAGCATAGTGGGAACTGATAGATATGGATGAAGCAGGATGGACTTGTTAGGAATGGTGATGTTAATTTTCTTATAAAATAAATAAATAAGAAATTAAATATGGTCAGACATAAATGAAGACTAAATTTTATTAGTGGTGATCCAGAAAACACTGATCTCAGGTCTTTTTCTTCCAGTGTTAAGTTTATATTTTTAAATGCATATAAAGTGAACAAATTTCATGTAATTTATATATACAGTTTGAAGAGCAAACTGATAACATCCTATCCTATCTTCCCTTGGTCTCATATTTCCAACTCCCTCCTTCTCGTTTTATTTTCTTTTAATTTTGACAGCTGCATGCTTTGATTTTATTTTAGAATCACAAGCTTTAACCCTCTACAAAATAAAGAATTCAGCAAGTAGTATAAGAAATATCAATGAGTATATGTTGTTTACTCTATCAAAGAGTACAGAAAAGTGCTATGAACAATACTCAAATCTCAAAATGCCATATTAACTCATATGCTACATTTCGTTGTCTATATATTAATTACCACCAGTCAGAGAAAACATATGGTATTTGTCTTTTGGGGACTGGCTTCTTTCATGAAGCATACTTATTTCTAGTTCATCCATTTAGTTACAAAAGATAGGATTCCATTCTCAATTATGGCTGAATAGTATTTTACACTGTATTTATAGATCATATTGTTTTTCCAGTCACCAGTTCATGGACTTCTGGGTTGATTCCATGTTAGCTATTGTGAATTGAGTTGTAATAAACATGAGGTACAGATAACTCATGCCTATGCATATTCTATTTCATTTCATGTGGATAAATTCCTAGGAGTCAGATGGCAGGATCATGTGGTATGTTTGTTTTCAGATTTCTGAGGAACTTTGATACTGCCTTCCATAATGGTTGCACTAGCTTCATTCCCACCAACAGTGGGTTAGGGTACCTTTTTCTCTCCCTCTCCACCAGCCTTTATTGTTTGTTGACTTTTTTCAAAGAATTATTTATTTGAAAGGTAGAGTTACTTATAGGGAGAGGCAGAGGCAGTGGCGGAGAGACATAAGTATTTTATCTGCTTGTTTATTCTCCATATGGCACAACAGGTGGTGCTGGTCCAATCGGAAGCCAGAGTTAGGAGCATCTCCCTGGTCACCCAAGTGGGTGCAGGGACCCAGGCACTTGGGCCATCCTCCACTGCCCTCCCAGTCCAGAGCAGAAAGCTGGACTGGAAGAGGAGCAACCGGGACCAGAACTGGCACCCATAGGGGATGCCAGCTCAATGGGTGGAGGATCAACCCAGTGTGCCACAGCACTGGCCCCCATCAGGGATATTTTTCTATAGTACTCTCTCTCCACTGTATCTTTTTCTAGTTGAAGAATTAAGGTGATGCAGGATTAATCGAAGGAGTTTGAGAGGATTGTCTCTCTTTCAATTGAGTTGAATAGTTTGAGAAATACTGGAATTAGTTCTTTAAAAGTCCTGTAGAATTCAATAGTGAGGCTGTCTGATCCTGGACTGTTCTTTGTTGGGAGGGTCTTTATTACTCATCCAATCTCTGTCTTGGTTTTTGATTTGTTTAGCTTTTCTATGTGTCTTCATGACTTAATTTTGGTATATTGTGTATGTCCAGGAATCTGTTGATTTTTCCTCTAGGATTTCCAATTTGTTAGCCATCACAACAGATACCCACATCCTATATTGCAGTGCTAATCTGAGTTTTGGGTACTCCACTTCCAAACCAATTTCATGTTAATACCCCTAGGAAGCAATGGATAATAGCTCAAATTCTTTCCTTCTTGTCTTCTAATTTGGAGAACTGTAACCTCAATGGGGACTTGAGAACCTGGTCTTGCACAGTTGTAGCCATATAGAAAGTGAACCAGCAGATGGGAGACCTCTCTGCTTCTCTTTCCTTCTCTCTTTGTCTCTGTGTCTCTCTGCCTTTTTTATCATATTAAAATATTTAATTACTTATTTGAAAGAGTTACAGAGAGAGGGAGAGACAGAAATCTTCCACCACCTAATTCATTTTTGAGATGACTTTAATAGCCAGAGTGTGGCCAGGTTGAAGCCAGGAGCTTTTCCTCCGATGTGTGTGGCAGCATCCCAGCCACTTGGGCCATCTTTCCCTGCTTTTTCAGTCCATTGGTAAGGAGCTGGATCAGAAATGGAATAGCTGGTACTTGAACTGGTGTACATACAGGATGCCAATGTAACAGATAGCAACTTTGTCCACTGCACCACAACCACCAGCTCCTCTTTCTGCCTTTCCAATAAATAAATCTTTTGAAAAAGAACTGAAGGTAGTAAAAGTCATCATGACTGAGCAATGGCAAATTTATTGAAGTGATCGACTTTCTTAAAGATCTATTTATGAATTTGAAAGGCAGCACTAGAAAGAGAGAGTGGGAGAGATGGATCTTCCTCCTGGTTTGTTCACTCCTGAAATGGCTGCAATGACTGTGGCTAGGCCAGACTGATATCAGGAGCCGGGGGCTTCTTCCAGGTCTCTCACATGGGTGCAGGAGCCCCAATATTTGAGTCACCCTGTGCTGCTTTTCCAGACACATTAGTAGGGAACTGGATCCATTTGGAGCATTAATGTCTATGATACTCTCCTTGCAGTTGAAGGATTTAGAATCCATTTTGATTATGGGTGGGCCAAGTACAACAGCTTCCAATTATCCAAGATGTGGATTAGATGGGTTCTGAGAAATTTTGTTAAAATAGTTATTAATCATAACTCTGAGCTTAAGCTTTTCTTACCAAATTTTCATATTTGCTGATGTTTATATCTATGGGAAAATTGGGTCTCTGGATTGCAACCAATGAAAGTATCCAGACTAACAGTAATAAGGTCAACAGTCAGCAGAATGATGTCCAGCTGAACTGAAATAGCTTTTCTTATTTGGTAGAGGGGTTACCTCCTGCATTATGCTGACATAATGACATAGACAGTAGATGTTGGAGTCTGTCCCTTCTGCCAAATGGAGAATACTACATTTTGGTCCATCCTATATATATTTATATATTATAATATATATTATATTATATATTTCTATACATAATATAGAATTACATATAATTATTATAAATATATAATTATATATGAATTTATTCTTTATATATAAATATATAATTATTTCTGATCCAGCTCCTTACCAATGGATTGAAAAAGCCATGAAAGATGGTCCAAGTGCCTGGGTTACTGTGACACAGAGCGGAGGAGAAGCTCCTGGTTTCAAACTGGCCACATGCTGGCTTTTGAAGTCTTCTCAATAATATATATGTATATTATATATAATATTAATAATAATTTATATATCTGTTTATAATTATTATATATTATATAATATATTGTATGTTAAATTATAATATATTATATATTGAATATATTTATATACATAAATATATAAATTAATGTATATATAAATTATTTATTTATGTATTTGACAGGTGTACTTACAGACAGTGAGAGGAAGAGACAGAGAAAGGTCTTCCATATGCTTATTTACTCCCCTAATGACTGCTGGGAGCACAAGGACAGTGCCTAGAGTTTATTTTGATGGATTTTAGCCCCTTTCATTGGAGGGAAGCCCAATGAAGCTGGACTGATTTGTAAACCTCAGAAGTGTCTTTTCAAGGTGAAGGCAAACTGAGACTGAGGGGTTTCTGGAAAAACTTGGAACAAAATGCATTTGCCACACTTGCTTAAGACACATCATTTATCTATTGATTTCATCAGATCTGTTAACATTAAGTATAAGGTACAGGGGACATGGTGGATGGCATATAGCAATATGATTTTAGTAATATATCATGAGGTGCTTTTATTTTTAGTGGATTTAGCAGGTAAAATTGGGCTACCTAATGGGATGTAGCTGGAATAATCACCTTTTTGTTAAATAAATCTGAGGTAATAAATGTTAGTGTATGAAGACATTGAGTTTTCTGTTATTGAGCCTTCTTGGTTATTTTAATCTGGGATCTGCGAATTCTCATTTTCTTTATTTTATTCCTCATCATGTCGGACCAACTCTGCTGCTTTGGGGATTTTTTTAGTACATCTGACATTTGGAAATTTAGACAATAGTATAGTTAAAATGAGATGTACCAAGTAAAGTATTTATTTTTATTCTGATACATATTTTGGAATTCTTCTAAAATTCCTATTGAGTATCCTTGTTAAATTTAGTTGCATCCCAGGTTAAGACTTATTGGAGACAGGTGCCATGGCTCAATAGGCTAATCCTCCACCAGCAGTGCAGGCACACTGAGTTCTAGTCCTGCTGGGAGAGCCAGATTCTGTCCCAGTTGCTCCTCTTCCAGTCCAGCTCTCTGCTATGGCCCAGGAGTGCAGTGGAGGATGGCCCAAGTGCTTGGGCCCTGCACCTGTATAGGAGATCAGGAGGAAGCACCTGACTCCTGCTTTTGTATCAGCACAGTGTGCCAGCCGCAGCACACTGGCCGCAGTGGCCACTGGGGGGTAAACCAACAGAAAAAGGAAAACCTTTCTCTCTGTCTCTCTCTCTCACTGTCCACTCTGCCTGTCAAACTAAAAAATAATTTTTATAAAAAAGACTTATTGGAGCCACTCTAGTGATTATACCCATGAAACTTTGTTAATTAATGCAAATAGAACCTGGGAAAATTGATGTATATCTTATGCTGTAGAGACTTAAGATTGAACATCTTTTTTATCTTTTTTAATTATATAATTTAAAAACAAATTTTAGATTTTTTTTGACTTTACTAAGTCACAGCTCTGGCCCCATTAATATGTCTTAACAATGTCTTTTCCTCTCAGACTTATCTCTATTGTTTCAGTTAACTGCATGTCTTTTCTTTAGATTCAGATTCTCTCAGCTGTCAAAGCTTATTCATCTTAATTCTGTTGTTCCTATTTCCCTCCCTTTTATTCTGTCCCTAGGCTAATTGAGGTCATGATTCTCCATTCCTTCTGTGTGGTGTCACAGTAGGCTTGAAGTGTTCTTTTTCTCTTCTGATTTCTAAAGAAAGAAATTATGTATTCCCCCAGTTTAGATATTTTAATAATTCATTCTAAAACAAAGGTTAAATGTTCTTAATTTGACAAGAATTTTCAGGGCCAGTGGTGTGGCATAGTGGGTAGAGCCACCACTTGCAGTGCTGGCAGCTCATATGGATCCAGATCTCTGCTAAAGCCTGGGAAAGCAGTAGAAGATGGCCCAAGTCCTGGGCCCCTGCACCCATGTGGGAGACCTGGAAGAAGCTCCTTGCTCCTGGCTTTGGATTGGCACAACTCTGGCCATTGCAGCCAACTGGGGAGAGAACCAGTGGATGGAAGACCCCTCTCTCTTCTCTGCCTCTCTCTGTGCAACTCTGACTTTCAAATAAATAAATAAATCTTTTAAAAAAAGAATTTTTTCTAATTTTAGATTTGTTCTCCTTCATTGTCACTTCAGGGTGTGTGTAAAGAGTGCATATCCAGTTTTTCTATTTTGGAATTTTGGGATTTTGTATTAGCTCTGCTGTGTATTCATTTTTCTCGAGCATTGGTGATATCTTCTCCTTAGTTGTATTAAGAGAGAGAGCAATAGCCCTCATGTCTTTTTAGGTAAGTAAGACATATTAAAAACAGAGCATTCAGTATACATTCATAGTAGTTTGACTTGTTCAATTGATTTACGTGACCTCCCTTGGACATTCTTGGTCTCTGCTGTACAACTTTCTATACTCATTAATTCTTTGATATTCCCAAATCCAGAAAATGAATGATTCAACAGCGGTGTTCCTGTATTTGCTGGGACTCAGGGTAAGAAGCAAAGTGGAGGTGTTCAGGAATCTAAAGGTACATGCTACATAGCAAAGCACATCATTTCCTATACGAAGTGACTGGGAAATCCAGAATCTTTTGCATACTATATTGGATCCTGAACTATTACTGACCTATTCAGTAAGATTTTATTGTATTTATTTTCTGTGTGTGTGTTTGTATTTCTAAATAAACTCTGCTGGGCTACTTAACATTAACATGTATTGCAGAATTCTTTCATCAGTTTTTACTTTTAAAAAATTTCTCTTTCAGTTTTATGGGAGAGGGTAGAAGCTTTCTGCTATGTAACTGAAAATTCATTCATTCATTAAAGTAAAAATATTTGTTGGAAATGGGTGGAATACTATTAATTCTTGTGTGATTTTCATGAAACTAAATACATTCTCTATTTTGTTTTGCTTAAAATTTCTGCATGTGTGGACTTCTTTTTTCCTTATTGCCCCAAATCCCTTTGTGTATTGGGATGGCAAATGGGTTTTACACTGGAGAAAACATGTTATTTTGGCAAAGAAGTACTTAGCCTTCCTGCTTCAAGTATTCAAATATTGCATTAGAAATCAGTATATTTGTTTACTGTACAAATGTCCTTCATACAATTTTGTAATATTCCGGGATGTGAGAGGGAGCAGGAAATAGGAGGGTTATGGGTGGGGGGGAAGTTATGATTGTCAGCATAAATTATTGCCCTACACTTTTTATAGACACTCTTCAAAGCATATCCTCAAACTAATTCAATTAATTTAAAGGATTTATTAAATGATAGACTACATGAAATTTATCGATGTATTTTATCAAGCAATCATCCAATGTAAATGATTACCATATGTTTGCACTTCAGGGAATCATTCTATTGTGACTATTTTGGCATCAATATAATTTTGTTTAAAATTTCTTTATGAAAAATTATCTAGACTAGAAATCAATTGAATGCGTTGCATGGTTTTGTTACCTAATGACAAATTGCCTTCACTGAGGTTTATAATTATTTATTCTTTCAACACTAATGTTATGTGTTTACCAAATACAGTAATATTAATATACATTTGGGGTTGGTACTGTGGCATAGCGGGTAAAGCTGCAGCCTGGCAGTGCTAGCATCCCAAATGGATGCCGGTTTGAGTCCCGGCTGCTCCATTTCTGAGCCACCTCTCTGCTAAGGCCTGGGAAAGCAATGGAAGATGGTCTAAGTCCATGAGCCCCAGAACTCGCATGGGGGACCCAGAAGATGCTCCTGGCTCCTGGCTTTGGGTCAGTGCAGCTCTAGTCATTGCAGCCAATTGGGGAGTGAACCAGCAGATGGAAGACCTCTCTCTCTTCTTTCTGCCTCTTCTTCTCTCTCTGTGTAACTCTGGCTTTCAAATAAATAAGTAAATAGATAAATAATTTTAAAAAAAATACGTTTGTTTGCAAACAATATGTGACATCAATACAACTACTTAAATTTTCTCATACAAGTAGTTTAATTTGGAGGCCTGAATTATGGCTGATTGGTTCTGTAGTCTAATGATATCTTTGAACCCAACTATTTTCCCCTTCTTTATGAATTTCAGTGTTGTATATTACTAGAATTCTGAAAAAAATTCACAGAAACTTTAGGCATCATCTAAACATCATAATCTCCAAAGAGCAAAAATCATTGCAAACTATGATTTTCTAGAATTATTTCTTTGGATAATGCTACAATTTTATTGTAGCTTTAAATTGAGCACACACACACACACACACACACACCCATGTACCATACATACATTCACAAATGTACATACACAATCAGCAAGTCTCCAATGCATTTACCAAAGTGCATCAATGTGCTAGTTTAAGATTACTGCCAAAGAATAGTCCCTTTCTTTAAATACCAATTTACTCTATTGATTTATTTTTGACCAAAAATGATGCAGTTTAGTTACTGTTTTGACAAAGAGGCAGGTATCATCACAAAGCACAAATGAGTGAATAAGTTACATTATCCAGGGAATTAGATAAGAAATGGCTCACTCATCAAATTAAAAGGAATTGAATCTAGTTTGAGTTACCATGTCAAGCAAAATATGAAGTTTTACAAAACTTGAATGTATATAATTTCAAATAAATTTTGAGTTGTATCTAAATGTGTACACTACAACATTAAGCATAAAGGCACAGATATTTAAATACCTTTATTTAGGAAAATGTGAATAGATAATAATAATAATTGCTAACATTTATTTTATACCAGGTGATGTTTCCTGAATTTTATGTTTCCAGAAAAATGGAGGTAGCTCCTGTTATTTTAACTTTAAAGAAAATGCAACTGAGGCATGAAGAGGTAAGTAACTGGTTTGCCCAAGGATATATAATCATGAAGTGGCAAAGCCTTAGACTTGGCATGATCTGAATGGCAGCCATTTTTTTTCACAAATTCAATGTTTGATCTATTTCATATATTCACTAAAAGGATTTACTATCAAATGATACTTTCTGATAAAACCTATGAAAACTGCAGATGAGTATTGCTCCAAAGCAAATACTTGAGGCTAGCATTACGTGTAGCAGGTAAAGCCATTGTCTTTAAATTTAGCAAAGATATGCCTTGTTAGATGAGTGTACTTTGTGCAATTCTTCTTGTCAGTGTATACACTTTAGAAATTGATTACAGGGGCCAGTGCTGTGGCACAGCATGTTAAAACCCCAACCTAGGGTGCCAGCATCCCATATGGGTGCTGGTTTGAGTTCCAGTTGCTCCACTTCTGATCTGGCTCCTTGCTAATGCACCTGGGAAAGCATCAGAGGATGGCTCAAGTCCTTGGGCCCCTGCACCCGTGTGGGAGACCTGAGAAAAGCTCCTGGCTCCGGGCTTCAGATCAGCTCAGCTCCGGCTTTTGCAGCCAATTGGGAAGAGAACCAGCAGATTGAAGACTTTGCTCTCTGTCTCTACCTCTCTATATAACTCTGTCTTTCAAGTAAATAAAAATAAATCTAGAAAAAAAGAAATTGATTACATCAGGCAACACATATGAACTTTTTTATAGAAAGATTGACCTTTAGAAAAATTTTAGACCTACAGAAAAAAAAATGTGGTACAAATGTGAACTTTTGAATAAAAATCTATTTTTCATGAAAGCATGGTGTTATAAAACAGAGCAATACCTCACTGAGAACCAAAAATAAATTGGACTATCTCATTCTGTGATTTGAAATCTAGGGACAAATGTCCTTTATTTTTCTTACAGAGAATGTAAATAGTGTTGTGATATCAAACTCATTCTAAGTTTAGGTACCCCATGGAAAGTTTGGTCTAATGAAAACAAATCTGTTGGATCATTTACCTCATACATTCCACTACCATGAAAATAATATATCTGTCATGATACATCAAGAAGAAAACATATTTATGCCTAAAAATACAAATTCAACTATTACAAGCTGTTCAGCAAAATTTAAATTGTATGTTTTTAATATTCTAAAATGGAACATTTTTCTTTGCTTCTCAATAAAAATGTGATACACTTTAACATCTTCAGAATAAGAACTGAGAGTGTACAAGGCAAAATTTATTTATTTACTTATTTATTTTTTGCCAGGCAGAGTTAGACAGTGAGAGAGACAGAGAGAAAGGTCTTCCTTCCATTGGTTCACCCACCAAATGGCCACCATGTCCTCCCGATCTCCCATGTGGGTGCAGGGCCCAAGCACTTGGGCCATCCTCCATTGCTCTCCTGGGCCACAGCAGAGAGATGGACTGGAAGAGGAGCAACCGGGACTAGAACCTGGGGTGCCAGCACTGCAGGCGGAGGATTAGCCTTGTGAGCCACGTACCCGGTGAAATATAGTTTAAGGAGAGAATTTATAACGTTCATTTTTAAAGTAACAAAAACATTTTTCACTTCTTGGTTTGCATTTTAAATTTGTACATATATATATATATTAGCCATCCTTACTGGTTATTGCAAATTACCACATCCCAAAATTAATTGCTTCTCAACATTTACAATTTGTTTCTTCACTTTAAAGAAAAATATTTGTGTCTCTTGAGTAAACAAGTAAATATAATGATTTGGCATCATTTTATAAAACTCAAATCTGTAAGAACTCAAAAACCACTGCAGAAATATTCTATAAGAAGCCGGCGCCGCGGCTCACTAGGCTAATCCTCCGCCTAGCGGCGCCGGCACACCGGGTTCTAGTCCCGGTCGGGGCGCCGGAGTCTGTCCCGGTTGCCCCTCTTCCAGGCCAGCCCTCTGCTGTGGCCCGGGAGTGCAGTGGAGGATGGCCCGGGTGCTTGGGCCCTGCACCCCATGGGAGACCAGGAAAAGCACCTGGCTCCTGGCTCCTGCCATTGGATCAGCGTGGTGCGCCGGCCGCAGCGCGCCGGCCGCGGCGGCCATTGGAGGGTGAACCAACGGCAAAAGGAAGACCTTTCTCTCTGTCTCTCTCTCTCACTGTCCACTCTGCCTGTCAAAAAAAAAAAAAAAGAAATATTCTATAAGAATGTACTCATGCATATTGTTCTTACAATAGATTCACCCATGTCATAGGAGAGCAACTCCTTGCTCAACATTCAAAATGTTCACAGTCTTCGAAATATTCCTTTTAGCATAGTGACCACAGTTGGACACAAGAGAGTCTTTAAAATTAAAAGAAACAATTTGGGTATGCTGCCTTTCCTAGTCTTCTTGTTTTCCTGGGACAGAGTATCTTTTTTGAATGTAGGCTGACAAGGATACAACCCCCTCCACAAAGTAAAATGCCTAAACATTAGAGCACTGCTCCTGACCCCTGCTCACTTGTTCCTCTATGTGGGATTTATGAATGACTTGCATGAATGGAGAGATGAAAGAGGCAATGAGCTACCACCCCCCTTTTTCTTTATTTAGCACTTTTCTAGGATGCCTATGAGAACATGGGTTCTTGTCTGCCCTTTTTTATACTGTAAATTTAGCAAAAAACCTGTGCTCTGTAAGTGACTAGGTAAGGATGCAATGTAATGTACTAGGGCAATGGAAAGGAATCTTTGTTGCTAAGCACCAAGACCAACAACTCTGTGGGCTAGAAAGCTTACATTTTGACTTCTTTCCATGTCCAGCTTGAACCATTCAGAATTCAGAGAAAGTAGGAATGTAAGTTATGAGCACACTTCACTGCCACAAATGTTATGATACTCATCAGTTTGTAATCAGGAATGACTTAAAATTTAACCAAAAATACCACAGTAAACTATGGCAGATTCATCAACACCTACACTTATAACTAACATCCACATTTATAATTGTATCTTTCTATGAAGGATCTGACAGGAATTATTATCTGGGATGGATAATTAACAACTCCTTATACAATTTTTATAATGTACCAAAAAAGTGAACTTTGAATCCTTTGGGAATTGGATAAGCTAAATATATTTGTATTTGATGAATTCAGGCTGAGAACTTGTAAGTATAATACCAACCATAATACCTACTAAAAAATTAAATACCTTGGAATAAATTTAACTAAGAATTTGAAAGATCTTCACAATGAAAATTACAAAATATTAAAGGAAGAAATAGAAGAACACACACAAAAATGAAAAAATATTTCATGTTTGTGCACTGGAAAAAATAATATCATCAAAATGTTCATACTACCCAAAGCGATTTATAGATTCAATGAGACCCCAATCAAAACTCCAAGAACATTCTTCTCAGATCTAGAAAAAAAGAATGCTTAAATTTGTGTAGAAACACAAGAGACCCCCAAATAACTAAAGCAACATTAAACAAGAAAAAGTTGGAAGTATCAGAAGACCAGATTTCAAGACATACTACAGGGCAGTTACAAACAAAACAGCCTGGGACTGGAACAGAAAAAGACATGTATACCAATGAAACAAAATATAAACCAAAAAAATTAATCCATGCAGCTACAACCAACTAGTCTTTGACAAATGAGCTAAAATCAATCCCTGGAGAAAGGACAGTCTCTTCAACAAATAGTGTTGGGAAAATTGGATCTCAACATGCAGACATATGAAACAAAACCTGTACTTACACCCATACAAAAATCAACTCACAACTGATCATGACTCTAAATCTATGGCCTGATATCAACAAATTACTAGAGGAAAATATTGGGAAAACTGCAAGATATTAGCATAGGAAAGACTTCTTGGTAAAGACCACAGAAGCACAGGCAATGAAAGCAGAAAGAGACAAAAGGGATTACATCAAACTTAGAAGATTTGTGCTGCAAAGGAAACACTAAGCAAAGTGAAGAGTGGTAGAAAATATTTGCAAACTATATAACTGATAAAGGGTTAATATCTTGAAGTAACACCTTGACAGTAGGGACTCCATTTTGGAGCACTTGAGACTCCATTCTGGGAAGGTGCCCCCCCCACACCATGAGACTCTGGTCTGAGACTATGATCTAAAACAGTTGAATAATAGCAGTCCACTACATCTCACTTGGCAGAGCACAGAAACCCCCTAGCATGATCGCTCAAGCTTGGAAGTGGATAGACTACACCTGGGTTAATGATAAAAAATGTAATTTGTCTAAGTCCTACGTATGATTAAAACCAATACCTGGATTAATGTCAAGATTATAATTGGAATTGTTAAGATTGTAACTGGTATTGTCAATATTATAATTGATACTAGCTTATTGATACTAGCTTATTGATAGTAGATTATAATTGATACTAGTTTCACATAGGTTTTAGGTCAGTAACCAGTAACCAGTAACCATGTATTCCCCCCTATTCCTAGCAACCATGAATTCCCCTCCCGATTTTGTGGTTTTTGCCTTTGTAAACCCTGTTGCTTTGGGCTTCAGGGTCGAGAGTTCTTTAGGGCATGAGCCCACTCTCCACCACCCGCAATAAAGGACCACCAAATTTTATCAATCTGTGGAGCTCTTTTGTTTGCACTCACTCAGGTACAACAATCTGATGTTCATAAAGATCTTAAGAGACTCAACTTCAATAAAATAATGCAGTTAAGAAATGGGCAAAGGACATGCACAGAAAATTTTCAAAGGATGCAATCAATACAAATGGCCTACAGACACATGAAAAGATACTCAACATCACTAACCATCAGGGAAATGCAAAAACACCATAAAGTTTCATCTCATCCCAGTTAGAATGTCTATCATCCAAAAATGAAAAAAATAATAAATGCTGGTAAGGATGTTGGAGAAAAGGCACACTTATACGCTGTTCATAGGAATGTAAAGTAGTACAACCATTATGGAAGACAGTAAGGATATTCCTCAGAAATCTGAAAATAGATCTACTATATGACCCAGCAATCCCACCCATGGGAATTTACCCAAACAAGATGAAATCAGGCTTTGGAAGAGTTATTTATAACCCCCATGTTTACTGCACCTCAATTGGCAATAATTAAGATAAGCAATCAAATCAGATTCCCATTAACTGATGTCTGGAAAAAGAAAATGAGTAGTATGGAATACTGCTCAGTCATAAAAAAGAATGAAACCCTGTCTTTGCAATACATGAATGCAACTGCAAACCATTATGCTTATTGAAATGAGCAATTCAAGAAAGATAAATGTCATTTCTTCCCTGATAAGTTCTGATTAATATAGGATACAAGAATAAATAAGAATGAAATGGATTTATGATTTGATTATTGTTTTTAGCCCTTGTGAATACTCTAGTCAAACTGTGGTTTTGGATTTTTTTTTTATTTGTTGAATAGTATGGTTAGTGGTGCACTAAACCCAAGGTTCAAAAGAAAATTGTGAAATCATGTTTTTTTGAATTTATGTTTTTGCAAAACTTATAGAGAAAAAGGAAAGGTGAGTGGGGATTGATGGAGGGAGTGAGGGGACTATGGATATCTTCTTAGCATTGTATTTATAAAATACATGATATCTGTTCTCTTTATATTAATAAAAAATTTTGGAGAGCCTAAAGGTAAACATCTCCTACGAGCTGATCTTCAGCAGAAATGCTAAGAATATTCACTGCAGAAAGGACAGTCTTTTCAATGAATGGTGCTTTGAATATTGAATATTCACACATAGAAGATTTAAACTTTATCTCTCATCATATACAAAACTGAACTCAAAGGTGTTCATTTACCCTAGGCATTAAGATGTCAGTTAAGATGCTAGTGTCTCATATCAAAGTACCTAGTAGATACCCAGCTCTGACTCCTGACTCCAGTTTCCTGCTAATGCAGATACTGGGAGGGAGTAGGGATAACTCAAGTACTGGGTTCCTTCCACCATGCAGGAAAGCTGGGTTGAATTCCACACTATTGGCTTCTGTTTGGCCCAGTCCTGTCCTTTGTGGGCATTTGTGGAGTCAATCAACATGAGAGCTCTCTCTTTTTGTTTATCTGCTCTCAAATAAATAATTTTACACTCAATTCAAAATTATTTAAAGACTTAAATGTAAGATCTGAAAGTACTAGGAAAAAAATGCTTCAGGACATTGGATTGAGTAAGTATTTGAAGGATACGACAACAAAGCACTAGAAGAAAAAAGCAAAAATAGTCAAATGGAATTTTTTATTTATTTAACAGGTAGAGTTATAGACAGTGAGAGACAGAGACGAAGAGAAAGGTCTTACTTCCATTGGTTCACTCCCCAAATGGCCACTATGACTGGTGCTGTGCCAATGCAAAGCCAGGAGCAAGGTGCTTCCTTGTGGTCTCCCATATGGGTGCAGGGCCCAAGCACTTGGGCCATCCTCCACTGCCATTCTGGGATGCAGCAGAGAGCTGGACTGGAAGAGGAGCAACTGGGACTAGAACCCAGTGCCCATATGGAATGCCGGCACTGCAGCAAGTGAGCCACGGCACTGGCCCTGGAATTTTACCAAATTAAAAAACTTCTGCAAAGCAAACAAAATAATCAACATAACAAAGAGACAATATGAAATTGGAGAAAATACTTAGAAAATATACACCTATTAAGGTGTATACACCCTTTAAGACATTTTAAAAACTCAATGAAAAATGAACAGATTTTAAAATTGGCATTAGATCTAAATGCTCATTTGTCAAAGAAAGGCATACAAATGGCCAAGAAGTACATGAAAAATGTTCAGCATCACTAATTAACAGGGAAATACAAATACAAATCAAAACCACAATTAGACACCAAGTTACTACAGTTAGAATGCCTATTATCAAAGGCAAAACAGTGGCTGGTATTGTCACACAGCAGGTTAAGCCATGCTCTGTGACACTGGCATCCCATATGAGCACTAGTTCAACTCCACATCCCATCCAGCTCCCTGCTAATGTGTCTGGGGAAGCAGCAGAAGGTGACCCAAGTGCTTGGGCCCCTGTCATCCACATGGGAGACCCAGATGGAGTTCCAGGCTTCTGGCTTCAGTCTGGCACAGACCAGCCATTGTGGTCATTTGTAGAGTGAACCAGTGATGAAAGATCTGTCTCTCTGTCTCACTATGTGTCTCCCTCTTTGTAACTGTTCCTTTCAAATAAATAAATTAATCGTATAAAAAAGAAAAATACACACTTGAAGGAATTTTATGCAAATTTAACAAAAACTTGGAGAACTCAGTAACAGGAAAATAAATGCCTTCAAATTTAACTACTGCCAGAATACATAGAGACACACGTAAAATGCATAATAAAATAAACATATACGGGGCTGGCACCATGGCTCACTTGGTTAATCCTCCACTTGTAGTGCTGGCATCCCATATGGGCACAGGGTTCTAGTCCCAGTTGCTCCTCTTCCAGTCCAGCTCTCTGTTGTGGCCTGGGAGTGCAGTGGAGGATGGCCCAAGTGCTTGGGCTCTGCACCCACATCAGAGACCAGGAGGAAGCACCTGGCTCCTGGCTTCGGATCAGCATAGTTCCAGCCATAGTGGCCATTGGGGGATGCACCAATGGAAGGAAGACCTTTCTCTCTGTCTCTCTCTTTCTTTCTCACTGTCTAACTCTATCTGTCAAATAAATAAAAAAGCATGTAAACCAATCTGAATATTAGAGAATTCTGAGAAAAAGAAATGTACTGTACATAAAGGAAGAGCACATTTAGACAGCAACAAGATGGATACACTGTGTATCAGGATGGTTACACTTAAAAACACACATTACAAATGCTTTCAAGGATAGAGTAGCAGGACATCTCATTCATTCCTGGTGAGAATGCATCATGGGGTAGATGCTTTATCAGACATCTTGGCATGTTATTAGGAATCCAACACTGTGTCATACACCATACATGTTCTAATATATTTACAGAGCTGGTGTGAAAACGTATGCCTTGATAAAAGCTGACATGAAAATATATATAGCAGCTTTATTCACAATGGCTAAAGCTCATAGAAAACCACATTGTTCCTCAACAGTTAACCACATAACCAAACCTTCAAAGTGCATGGAGACCCTGGGAAGAGAACAGGAGATGAAGACACATGAGATGTTTAGGGTGCAGGCATTTAGCATGGGGACACAAGAAAAAAGCCAAGGCTGAAGTCATAGGGGATCTAGAAGCCCAAGGAAGATAATGATTTCAAGCAAAGGGCAGAGAGGTATCTGAAGGCTGCCATGAGCTGAAGGCTCAGGCTATGAAGTCACTCCAGGGTAGCAGGATAATACTCCGGAGTAGAGATGCAGATAACTGATGGGAGATCACGGCTTCATGCAGAGGGGCTGGAGGACCTGACAGCTGGCTTGGGATGCAGGCACAGATGGACACTCAAGGAAAGATGTGATGGAGGGTCTGGCATTGTGGTGCAGTGGGTTACACCACTACCTATAATGTTGGCATTCCATATGGGTGCTGGTTTGTATGCTGGCTGTTCCCGTTCAGATCCAGCTCCCTGCCAAAGACCTGGGAAAGCAGTGGAAGATGGCCTTACTGTTTTGTCCTCTGCCACCCACGTAGGAGACCCAGAAGAAGCTCCAAAGGCCTGACTCCTGGCTTCAGATGGGCCCAACCCTGGCCATTGCAACCAATTGGGGAGTGAGCCAGAGGATGGAAGCTCTTTCTGTCTCTCTATGCCTCTGTCTCTCCCTCTATGTGATAAGGAAATAACTTGAGATATTAAATTTCATGAGGTTTTTTTGGACAGAGTTAGGCAGCGAGAGAGAGATAAAGATCTTCCTTCCATTGATTCACACCCCAAATGGTTGCCACGGCCAGTGCATAGTGGCAATCCAAAGCCAGGAGCCAGGTGTTCCCTCCTGGTCTCCATGCGGGTGCAGGGTCCAAGTAAGTTGAGCCATCCTCCACTGCCTTCCCGGGCCACAGCAGAGAACTGGACTGGAAGTGGAGCAACCAGGACTAGAACCTAGAGTGCCAGTGCCACAGCCAGAGGATTAGCCTAGTGAGCCATGGCACTGGCCCTCTATGTAATTTTCAAATAAATCTTTTTTAAAAAGAGGTGCTGGAGACACAGGGGATGGAGACTTATGAAGGCACATGGAATAAGACTGTGTCTAGGGAGGCCATTCATGCATCAGAATTCTACTTCTCCACTGTCTGTTTGTCATGATAAAGCCTCCCTTTGAGCAACAACCATTTAAAGATGCCACGTGACAGACTCCTTGTCTCTGAGGCTAATATGTGTCCGTAAAGCCTACTTTAGAAGTAAGAAGCACAGATAATCATAACAAAATCTGTGACTGCCTCTGGAAGACTGAGGGACCAGGGGGTGTGGAAAAACACAAAATTGGGGCCAGTGCCATGGCTCACTTGGTTAATCCTCCACATGTAGTGCCAGCATCTTATATGGGCACCGGGTTCTAGTCCTGGCTGCTCCTCTTGCAGTCCAGCTCTCTGCTGTGGCCTGGGAAGGCAGTGGAAGATGGCCGAACTGCCTGGGCCCTGCACCCATATGAGAGACCATGAGGAGGTATCTGGCAGCTGGATTTGGATCAGTGCTGCACACTGGCTGTAGCAGCCATTTGGGGGGTGAACCAATGGAAGGAAGATCTTTCTGTCTCTCTCTCACTGTCTAACTTTGCCAAAAAATAAAAATAAAAAACACAAAATTTAATATCTCAATTTATTTCCTATGAATTCTTTTTTTTTTTTAATTTTCACAGCAATGTCTTGCAATCACTTGGAAACAGGTAACAACATAGGGACCTAACATATAGACTGAAAGGATTGCAGACTCAAAACACAAACCTGGTTATTCACATCGAATGCACCTTTGCTCTAGAATGAAACTGACTGCTGACTGTGAGTTTCCAGCAGTTCTTAGGATGCCAAGTCTTCTGAAAACACTTTGAAACCTGTCTTCCCAGACTGAGAACCCATGGATAACAGGACTGGAGAGAGCAGTGCTCTAAGACTAGCTCAGCATCTGCTTCCACCCTTGGCAGGGAAGTGCCAGGGTCACCCCACACTGAGGGGGAGTAGCTGCATTCTCTGTGCCCTCCAGGAGGCGTGTGTACTAGGGTTCACTCCCAGCCCTGGGGCCTCCAGAAACCCTGCAGCCAGCCTTCCTCCACAGCCATGTGGTGGGGTCATGGGTTGGCTCCCACAGGGTGCACAGGGCACCTGGTGGCCCTCACCCCCCACCATTCCCTGACCTCTGGTCTGGTGCCCCCACCTCCGGGTTGGAAAAATCCCAGAATCAGTTGAGAGCCAGAGATAAGAAGGGAGGATTGGCACAGCACTGGCTGGGAGAGACCCTGAGGGGCCCTGTGGCACCCATGGGTTGGCCTCAAGGTCCCAGGGTGGCTGCAGCAGGGCCTGCGCAGGTCACCCCTGCACTCTCCCCAGACCCAGCTATCTGGAGTTCGCAAGTACAGAGATCCTGCATCCTTCAGTGCTGGGAGCACACTTCCTCAGGGTCTCCCACAGCCAGAAGTTCACAAAGGGCCACCACTTCCTCCTGTCCATCCATTTCCTCGCTCCTGAGTCAGCACCATCCATTTATGCTGAGTCATCATGAAATTTCTGCTGGGTCATCATTACCATACCTTCTGAGTCATCATGAAATTTCTGCTGACTCATCATTACCACCTACCTGGTCCCCACATGTTCTCTTTAGAGACCTGAGCCCTGTCAAGGGGTCCTGAGAGATAGGGTGGTCCCCAGCAGCTCCATCCTAGTCTCTAGCAGGTATACATTGCCCCATCTGGGTCCCCAGGGCTCCATTCAGTCTCTAGGGCCTTCATACAGATCTCCTGGTCTCCATCCGGGTCTCCAGGCCACCAGCCAGGTCCCCAGGTCCTCCATCCAAGTGCCGGGGCCTCCATCCAGGTCTCTAGGGCTCCATCTGGGTCTCTAGCAGGTGCACAGGGATCCATACAGTCTCTAGGAGCCTCATCTGGGTTTCCATGGCTCCATCTGGTTCTTCAGTGCTCCATCTGGGTCTCCAGAGCTCAATTTGGGTCCCCAGGGGCTCCATCCTGGTTTCCAGCAGGTGCATGGGGTCCTCAGGACCTCCATCCAGTCCCAGCAGGTGCAAGGGGCCCCTCCTTCCTTCCTTGCAACCTTGGGTTAGATTTAGGGGTAGAAGCATGACTCAGCTGGCCTGGTGCCATGACTCAGCAGGTTAGGTTTGATGTCAAGGTTAGGGTGGGGATGGGATTCGGGTTAGGGTTCATGTTTGAAGCATGACTCACCAAGTTTAGAAGCACGACTCAGGAGGTCTGGAAGCATGATTCGGCAATTTTAGAAGTGCGACTCACTGGCCTAAGAGTATGACTTGGCAGGTGTAGTTGTCTACCTTTGTGGGTAAGGATGCCTGGTAGGTAATGATGACTCAGCAGGTATAAAATGGTGACTCAGCAGAAGTTTCTCAATGACTCACCAGGTCTGGGATAATGAGGATTAAGTGGGTGTGTATAATGATGGCTCACGAGGTGTGTGCTAGTGATGATTCAGCAGAATTTCCTGATGACTCAGCAGGAGTCTCAGCATGACTCATCCCTTCCTTCCTTCCCTCCCCTCTTTGCATTCATTTCTGGTCCACTTTCAATTTCCTAAACCCACTTCTGGTCATTCTAGACCCACTTCCAGTCCACTTCTGCATTCCCAGAGTCAATTCCAGTCAACTTCCTGATTCCTACAGTCACTAACTTCCAGCTAATTTATGTCACTTCGGGGTTCTCAGACTCACTTTAGTCTACTTCTGGGTTCCTAAGTCACTTCCGGTCCACTTCCGGCCATTGTATACCCATTTTCAGTCACTTTGGTTCTGTTTATACCCATTTTTGGGTACTTCTGGTGTACTTCCAGGTTCTTATAGTCACTTCCCAGAGGGTCTCTGTTGGTCCCTGGGGGTCTCTGTGGGTCCCAGTTGTCTCTGGGGTTCTCTCAGGGTCTTTCAGCATCTCTGGGGGTCTCTGAGGGTCTCTGGGGGTCCCAGGGCTCTTGGCGGGGACACCTGTCCATCACCCAGTCACCCTTGTCCATCACTCAGAAACCTGTCCATCACTCAGAATAGACCTGTCACTCAGGAAAAACATTTTAATTCTCATACAAGTTTCTGTCAGCAAATTGGTCCTGGGTCTGAAAGACACCTTTTCTTACAGGGACTCCCTTGAGTTTTTGTCAGAGAAATTTTGTCAGGATCCAATATGGCTATAGCTCCTGTCAAAACAATTGCCAGAATCCAAGATGGCCACCACTGACATCAGAAAACACACTGCCACACTCCAACATGGCTGCCACTCCTGTCAGAAAAATTTGCCAGCCTCCAAGATCCCTGTCATTCCTGTCATAGTGAGAATTTGCCAGGATCCAACATTCTGCCGCTGGTGTCAGAACGAGAATTTGCCAGACTCCAATATGGCTGTCATCAGAAAATCTAAAAATACATTTCTTAAAAATTTCATTTAAAAATTCATTAAAAATTAAAAATTAAGTAAAAATTAAAAATGTAAAAAGACATTCAAATTCCATTTAAAAATTCATTAAAATTGTCCGGCGCCGCGGCACACTAGGCTGATCCTCCGCCTTTCAGCACCAGCACACCGGGTTCTAGTCCCAGTCGGGGCACCGGATTCTGTCCCAGTTGCCCCTCTTCCAGTCCATCTCTCTGCTGTGGCCCAGGAGTGCAGTGGAGGATGGCCCAAGTGCTTGGGCCCTGCACCCCATGGGAGACCAGGAGAAGTACCTGGCGCCTGCCATCGGATCAGCGTGGTGCGCCGGCCGCAGCGCGCTGGCGGCAGCAGCCATTGGAGGGTGAACCAATGGCAAAGGAAGACTTTTCTCTCTGTCTCGCTCTCTCACTGCCCACTCTGCCTGTCAAAAAATAAAAAAAAAAATTCATTAAAATTCTTTTAAAATTAATTTAAAAATAATTAAATAATTAGTGTGCATGAGTGGGATTGCCTAGCAACTTGCTTAAGCCAGAGGCCCTGAACGCACCTTTGAGGGATTGCCTAGCAACTGGGTTAAGCCCCGCAGCCCCGGGCAAGCCTGCACGGGGTTGCCTAGCAACGAGAGAAAGCCAGAGGCGTGGAGGATGCCTTCATGGAGTTGCCTAGCCATGTTCCCACAGTCTCTGCATTTTCCACGGTTCTGGCCCAGGGGCCTTGGGGGTCTCCAGCTTTGGGGGGAGGGTTCCAGCTGGACTGGAAATGGAGCTCCTGGGGGCCCTGGGCACCTGCTGGGGACCTGGATGAAGCCCTGGGGACCCAGATGGAGGCCCGGTGCACTTGCTAGAGACCTGGATGCAACCCCTGGAGACCCAATGGAGCCCTGGAGACCTGTATGGAGCCCCTAGATACCCAGATGGAGCCCCTGGAGACCTGGATGGAGCCCTAAAGACCTGGAAGGAGCTCCTGGGAGCCCCTGGCACCTGCTAGAGACCCAGATGGAGCCTCTAGAGACCCAGATGGAGCCCCTAGAGATATGGGTAGAGCCTTGCGACCCAGATGGAGCCTTAGAGACCTGGATGAATCCCTGGAGACCCAGATGGAGTGCCTGCAGACTCAGATGGAGCCTTAAAGACCTGGATGGAGCTCCTGGGAGCCCCAGGCACTTGCTAGAGACCCAGATGGAGCCCTAGAGACCTGGATGGAGCTCCTTGGGGCCCAATGCACCTGTTAGAGATCTGGATGGAGCCCCTAGAGACCCAGATCGAGCCCCTAGAGATATGGGTAGAGCCTTGGGGACCCAGATGGAGCCTTAGAGACCTGGATGGATCCCTGGAGACCCAGATGGAGCCCCTAGAGACTCAGATGGAGCCCCTGTGCACTTGTTAGAGACCCAGATGCAGCCCCTGGAGACCCAGATGGAGCCCTAAAGACCCAGATGGGGCTCCTGGGAGCCCCAGGCACCTGCTAGAGACTCAGATGGAGCCTCTAGAGATATGGATGGAGCCATGGGGACCCGGATGGAGCCCTGTGCACCTGTTAGAGAACTGGTCGTAGCCCCCGAGACCCAGATGGAGCCCTAGAGACCTGGATGGAGCTCCTGGTGGGCCCATGCACCTGCTAGAGACCTGGATGGAGCCTTAGAGATCTGGATGGAGCCCCTGGAGATATGGATGGAGCCATGGGGACTTGGATAGAGCTCTGGAGACCCGGATGAAGCCCTAGAGACCCGTATGGAGCCCCTGGGGACCCATATGGAGCCTTTGAGACCCAGATGGAGACCTGTATGGAGCTTTAGAGACACCAATGCAGCCCCTGGTGCAGGCTTGGGGCCTGGAAATGGGCAGGGCTATGGTGATTGATAGTCCTGATCCCCAACCCCATGTTCCCACAAGGTGTGGGTGGTGGGGAAGATGGCTCTGGAGTAGGGGACCTAGGGGTTTCTGGGAGCCAGAAGTGAGGGCGTGGCTTCTCCCAGGGGATTCTGAGCCAGACATGGGGGCCCCAAGGGCCTCTGGGAGCCAGATGTGGGAGCATTCCAGAGAGACCACAGAATCCACAGTCGTGTGCAATCAGTTTATGACATCAATGAGAAAGAGAAACTGAGAGCGAGCTGGGGACAGAGGCTTATGGGACATTCCAGAACATTCTGGAACATTCTGAAAACATCCCAGAACATTCCAGAAGCTTCCAGCAGAGATTGCAAGTGAGGGGCAGGGAGACGTTGGCTTTTTACCTGTTGGGGATGAGAAAAAAAAATGTGGAGCATTCTGGAAATGTCGCAGAATGCTCTGGAATGTTCCAGAATATTCCTGTTGCCTGAACATCTAGAACATTCTGGGATATTTCGGAAACACTCTAGAATGTTCCCCTGGGAAGGTGTGAGGACTGGCTGGCACCACACTGCTCACCTGGGCGTCAGCATCATCACTGGGGACAGGTGTCTGTCAGGGAGGAGAAATTGGCTGAGTCAGCCCAGGATGGCCTGGTGGCTCCATGGAACGTTCTAGAGTTTTCTAGATTTTTCTGGAACCCCCTGGAATGTTCCACCCAGGCCACACCCACCAGTTCATTCCCCTCCACCCAGACCACACCTGATTCTCATCCATGTCAGCCATGCCCCCAGCTCACAGCCATGCCTCCACCCTGGCCACACCCCTGGCTCACTCGTGACAGCCATGCCCATCCTGGCCATGAACCCTCCACACTGGCCACACCCCCAGCTCACCCATGCTGGCCACACACTCCATGTTCTCCCGGGGATCCCGTTCTCCTTCATTAGCACCAAGAACTGTGCCAGGTGCTCATCACTCAGCTCCTGGTGCTGGGCTGTGGGTGGCGCCAGCTGTATACACTTGCCCTGTCTAGTGGGCGCTGACTGTATACAGCCAGCCAGATGCACCTCAGGCAGCATGGGCTCCGTGCTGTGTACACTGAGGGTGCCTCTGTCTAGAGGGTGCCCACTAACTACCACTGGGTCTGCACCAACTGTATACAGTCACAGTCAGGATGGCTCCTTCTAGTGTGTGCTGACTGTATACAGTCAACCAAAATCACCCAGGATAGGATGGGGCTGGGATGGTTCTGTTCAGTAAGCACTGACTGTATGCATTCAGCAAAACCTGCCCCAGATATCTAGTAGGTGCTGACTGTATGTGCTTGCCCCATCTAGTGGGTGCTGACTGTATACAGTCAGCCAAGCACCCCGGACAGGATGGGATCTACTTAGTATGCACTGACTGTATACAGCTGGCCGAGCCCCCCTCTAGGGTGTGCTGGGGTTGAGGATCTTGTATTTAGTAGGTGCTGCCTGAACACAGCCAGGGTCAGGCTCTCTCTCTAGTGTGTGCCACCAGTATACAGCTGGCCAAGCCCCTCTAGGATGCACCAGGGTCAAAGTTATTCTGCATAGTAGGCACTGACTGTATATGGTCACGGTCAGAATGTATCTCTCTCTAGTGGGTGCTAACTGTATACAGCAGGGTCAGGCTTTCAGGTTGCAATGTGTGTCCCTAGTAGGAGCCGACTGTATACACTCAGGATCCATGTATACAGTCAGGGTCAAGCTCTGGACTGGCTGCATACACTCAGGGTCTGTGTATACAGTCAGGGTCAGACTCTCTTTCTAGCAGGTGCTGGCTGTATCCACATGTGTGTGCAGGGGGCTCACCAGCAGTAAGGGTGACGCAGGTGGCAGTGCCATCGGTGCCCACATTCTGATTGAGAAAGAAGATGTGGCCATTCTCCTGCACCAGGAACTTGAAGTAGTTCTGGCCTTCAACTTCAGGGGGAGAGGTGGGCATTCAGGGTGTGCCAGGGCATGCTGGAACATGGTGGAATGTTTCAGGGCATTGTGGAGCATGCTGGGACATCCTGGGGCATGCTGGGACGTTCCAGAAGCATTTTCTAGAACATTCTGGAACATTCTAGAACATTATGGAATTTTTCTGGAACACTCTGGATGCTTCCCTAGGGCCTGCTAGAGTCTACTGGGACTGTCTGTAACATTCCGGAATGTTCTGTAATATCCTGGGGGAGAGATTCTAGAACATTCCAGAACATCCTAGAATTGTTAGAAACAAAATTGGAAAGATTCTGGAACATTCTAGAACATTGTGGAATTGTCTGGATGTGTTCTAGAACATCCTGGAATATTCTGGAACATTCCAGTTGCTCCCGTAGGGCCTGCTAGAGAGTCTATTGCAATCATCTGGAACATTCTGGAACATTCTAGGACATTATGGAACATTGCACAAATGATGCGAGTGATTGATACCTGGGCACAGGCCACGCCCACCACAAGGGCAAGAATGAGAGCCTTCATCATCATCTTCGTCTTTTCGTCGTCTGGAACCGGCTGCTACCAGGCATCTCTTTATAGCCAGGGCTTGGGAGAAGTGGGCAGGGCTGAGGTTGTGCAAACATCCAGGTTGGCACAGGGATGGGATGAGGTCCCGGGGCACTCCAGAATGTTCCAGGAGCTTCCATGAGCTTCCATTATGGATTCTCTGGGGCTAGGGATTTTCCAGAATTTTCTAGAATGTTTCAAGGACACTAGGCGAGTGTTTCTCAGGTCTTAGAATATTCTAGAATTTTATGGAGTTTTTTTTAGAACTTTCTAGAATGTTCTTAGAACTTTTTCTAGAATACCTGCTGAGTGTCTTCAGGGGTCATAGAATTTACTGAAACGTTCTAGAATACACTCAGAATTTTCAAGAATGCTCTCAGAAATTTTTCCAGAATGCTTCCAGAATGTTCTTGGAATTTTTCCTGAACACCAGGTAGGCATCATTGGGGTTTTAGAAATGTTCTAGAAACAATGGTGAATATTCTCAGAATTTTCTAGAATGTTCCGAGAACATGCAGTGAAAGTCTTTGTGGGTCTTGGAATTTTTTAGAATGTTCTCAGTATTTCGAGATTTTTGTAGAATGTCCTAGAACATTCTAGATTGCCCGGTGACCATTTTGGGGGGCCGAGAACCTCTTCTGATGGGCTGGAAATTACTACGGCCCCCAGAGATCAGCACAGGATGTCCTGGAGTGGCCACACCCCCTTGACTCTCCTCCCATGTGTGCAGGTGCTTAGGCTATGTGCCCTGTGTAAATGTCAGCCGGGCTGGGCACAGCACCAGGACACCCGCCGCACCTGGCTGGGGAATTTCCACTCAGACCTGCATCCCAGAATCCCCCTAGGATCACTAGGTGGCATTTTGGAACATTCTGGAACATCCTACAAAATCTCTAGGACATTCTGGGAAAATTCTAGAATATTCTAGAATGTTTCAGAAGATTCCAGAATCTGGATTTTTTTTTTCCAACTTTTTCCCTGCCAGGTGTCCAGGCATGGTCTTGTGAGCTCCGGGGAGGTCATTCTGGGTCTCTGTCTCTCAGTGAAAAAACTGGCTTGGAGCAATTCTGCAGCATGAAATCCTTTAATCCCATTTCCTACTCCAATGACCCCAGGGTTCTGGCTGGCTCCAGCCAAAACAAACTGCCCAGCGGAAGCACAGGAGTTTGTAGGGGGCCCCCTGAGAACAGGCAGTGCCGAATCTGGAAGATGCTATGGTGTTCTGGCTTGTACTCTCTTGTACAAAAGTGGTTAAAAGACATCCTCATACTTAAGAATGAGGTATGCCTCCTAAGTAGTGGTTTACCCTGCTGCACCACAATGCTCATCCTTGGCATTTTATGTGATGTTTCCCTGGCATTTGGACTTGTTTACCTAAGTTCATTTGTTGGAGCCAGTGTTGTGATGCATTAGGATAATCTGTTGCCACTGATGCTGGCATCCCATATGGCCACTGTTTGTGTCTCAGCTGCTGTACTTCCCATCCAGCTCTCTGCCAATGCATCTGAGAAAGCAGCAGACAACCCAAGTTCTTGAGTCCCTGCCACCCATGAGGGAGACTTGGGTGGAGTTCCAGATCCTGGCTTTGATCTGACCCAGTCCCAGACATTGTGAGTATTTGGTGGGTTGACCTGCAGATGGAAGATCTCTCTCTCCCCCTCCCTGTCTCTCCTTCTTTATAACTCCGTCTTCCAGATAAATAAATCCTTTTCACATATTTATTTTTCAACATTTTTTCCCTACTTTTTCGCACACTCCCTAGGTGCTGCTGCCCTCTGTGGACTTGTCCTCCTCAGCCTCTGACTAGAGCACAGCCACCTCTCCAATGCTGACATCCTCTGACACATGTTTCACTCTTCTGTTCTCTCTAAACTGCAGACTCTTGGGCAACCTAAGTAACTCTCATGCATAAACTTGCATAGACACACACACTTGAGGACTACTTAGTCTTGGATTTCAGGTTGTAATTAACTTTAATTTTCAGAGGACTGGTGACAAAACAAGTCTGGAAGCCAGGGTGCAGCCTTATGGTTCAGATGTCTGTGTCCCACATTGGAGTTTTTGGGTTTGATTCCCGGTTCCAGCCCCTGACTCCAACTTTCAGATAATGTAGACCCTGGTAGCTAGCAAGTGATGGTTCAGATGATTAGGTTCCCTGCTCCTGGGCCAGCCCTGACCGCTGTGGACATTTCAGCAGTTAACTAGAGGGTGAATACCACTTCTCTGTCTACTTGTTCATTTCTTTGCATCTCAAAGTAAAAAACAAAACAAGTATGTGTGCATCATCCATTAAAATAACTTCCTCAATGGAAAAAGCAGTGTCATTGTTATTTTTGGGGAAAAATAATGCTTCTTGGTTGTAAATGATATTTGAATAATGCATAAGTGTACATCAAACTTCCATTGTGGACAAGGAAGAGAAAGATGGAAGCAATAATTTTTACTTCTGGCTTTGGTACTTGTCATGTAACCTTGAAAAATTCATTTAAACTCATGGGACCTGAGCATCCTTAAAATTACAGGCTCGTCTAGTTGAGGCAGGTGGTGTAAGGGGAGGTGGCAGGAAGCTGAGAGCTTTCCTTGTTTCTGTGCCAACAGAGCTAAGTGACATTAGCAAGTCATTTGACCCCTCTGGATCTTCCTCCCTTGTGAGATAAGATTGTCTTTGTAGTTAAAGGATTTATTCTACACAGTCCTATCTTATGGTAAGGTTCACATGACTGTGAAGTGTTTTATAAACTGGCAGTGTAATCATCAAGTTGGCACTGAAGATGAAATGTTAAACAGCATAGAACTTCTAAGGCTTGTAGTTCTATGAGGAGCTACACAGAAACATTCAAGTTCATGGGCATTTTTAAATTTAAAAACAGAAACATTGAATCACTGTTCAGAATCAGTATAGTTGCTAAAATTCTTATTTATAATCACTGAGATTGGTAGTATAATTACTGATAGCATACTCCTAGTGTTGTATATTTTAGTTTATACAATACTTAGACTATATAAAATATAGGTAGCATGGGAAGTGCGATACACAGCAGTCTCGTAGAATGGCAGATGTCCTAAACAGCACTCTGGCCTCAGAATCAGCCCTTAAGGCACTCAGATCTGGCTGAAGAGCCCATGAGAGTATTTTAGGTATGGAAAGCTGTGGGGAGCAACTCGGACTATACTGTTACTGGAATTAAGACTTATTCTATGCATCTGCTCTCCCACAATGTGGCGCTGGGAGAGGAGCGTACAGCTTCTACCCAGCTGCCCCTTACCAACTTGATAAGCTGCAAGAGCCGCTCCTGATTGGAGGAGAGCGGCGCGCTTGGCATGTGAGTAGCAGAGTACGGATTGGTGGAGAGGACTATATAGGAGGAGAGAGATGGCATGGTGGTGTGTGTTGGTTGGAGAGTGCGTTGGAGAGTTCACGGGGAAGTTGGTTACTTCATTCTTTCTCACTTCTCTCTACTCATTCTTGCTTTGGGAGTTTGCTGTTTACTTATTCTTACTTTACTATAGAAAGGACTTGTAAAAAAAGGGAACAACAAGCGTCCGGTCCGGTGCGGCTCCTCCGCATGCGGAGGAGCAGCAAATGGTGCCGTGACTCAGATAGGAAACCTAGGAGGGAAAAAACGGGAAGAAGTGGGAAATTACCGGAGAGAGAGACTAGCAAAGAGCCTAGGGGAAGGCCGGACGGAAAGAGTGCCGGTGAAAAGCTAGTTAGAACCCAGGAAAAAAGCCGTGGGGGAAGAAAATTAGAAGCTAGGAAAGAGGTATTAACTGGGAACGTCTGGGAGACTCAGTCTTCCATTACGCCCACCGCTCCCACATGTCACAGACAGTACAGACAATGGAGTTCTTTGGCTACTCTTTGCCCACTGGCTACCTCTTCCTCCTGCTAGGCACCATTCTCTATTTCTCCCTAAAGATCATCCATTGTGGGCTGAATGTGGTTTCTCTCTCTTCCTACTCCCCACCTCCTCGCAGCTTTTCT
The DNA here is from genome assembly GCF_964237555.1 of Oryctolagus cuniculus. Lineage (NCBI taxonomy): Eukaryota > Metazoa > Chordata > Mammalia > Lagomorpha > Leporidae > Oryctolagus > Oryctolagus cuniculus. The sequence continues at coordinate 86,120,589 of NC_091444.1, read as the reverse complement.
TCTAAGTGAGGGAAACGAGGGGGCAGGAAAATTGATGCATTCGTAAGAGCAGTCGTGGAGACGTCCCCCTGGTTTCTACAGCAGTGGAGGCAGGTGGGACGGAAATTACGTGAGGCTGGGGAATCGATAGAAGTGCTGAAGCTGTGGCAACTCGTTGATCAGGTGCTTCAGGACCCCACGGAAGGGATCGAGTTGTTGCTTAATGAGGGGAGTGAATTGCAGGAAGAATTATGGCAGGGCAGCCAGGCGAGCAGCTATTGTAACGAACAGGTGAGAAGAAAATCAAAGAAGGATTTAGAGAGCCAGGAAGCTTACGTGGGGGAGAAGGAAGCTGAAGAGGGAACCTCGCCCCCGAGAGAGATGCCAAGAATATATCCTGGCCCTACAAGGCTGGCAAATTCAACCATAAAGGATGAATCACCACCCCGGTATCGCCCATTAGTACTACCAAAGTTTCCTCCTGTAAAGAAAAGCCCCTTTTTTCCACATGAGATTGAAGAAGAGTGGGAGGAGGAAAAAGGAGTGATGGAGGGAGTAGGTATGCAGGAGGAGATAGAAAGGCCGAGAACCGAAAGCAAGCAAAGGGGAGCTGTTTATAGAAAACCTGCTTGGGAGCAGTACCAGGAACCAGGCCAGGTGTTTCCTATAATTCAGGATCAACAGGGAAACAGGGGTTGGACGCCTCTTGACCATAAATTACTTAAAGAGTTGCAACAATCAGTACAATTGTATGGGCCCCATGCAAGTTACACTCAGGCAATCCTTGATAACATTGGGCAGCAAGGCCTAATACCCGAGGATTGGAGAAACTTAGTAAAGGCGGTGTTGGGCGGGGGTGACTTCCTCTTATGGTTAGCTGCTTATAAAGAATTCGCGCGAGAATATTCAAAGCAGAACTATCAAGCAGGGAATCAAGCATGGGATGAGGAAATGTTAAATGGAGAAGGGCGATTTGCCAATCCCGATGAGCAGGCCTGATTACCAACAGCTGTCCTCTTACAAGTGAGAGAGATAGCAAGAAGAGCCTGGAAGGTGATACCCAGAAAAGGAGAAATAAGACACAGCCTAACTAAGATAGTACAGGGCCCTACTGAACCTTACGCTGACTTCGTGAACAGATTAATGGAAGCAGCAGGAAACATTTTTGAAACTGTGGAAGAAGCAATGCCCTTAGTCAGAAGATTGGCGTATGAACAGGCCAATAAAACATGTCGTGAAGCTCTTAGACCATGGCAGCATAAAGACATCCCTACCTTTTTGAAAATCTGTAGGGATGTCATGGATGATGTAGCTTCTGGATCACATGCTGCAGTAGCTGTAACCCGACAATTTAGACAGAACATGAGGGGACGAATATGCTTTAGATGTGGTCGAGAAGGGCATCTAATGAGGGAATGTAGGGCAAAATTTCCAGCCCGAGATCGGCAGGGCATAGAGAACTTGAGAAGACCAGGCCTTTGCCCACGCTGTAGAAGAGGGAATCATTGGGTCAGTGAATGTTACTTTAAAATGAATAGCGCAGGCAATCCCCTGAGGATGCCAAATGAGCCGGGCCCCATAAGAAGATCAGGTGTATGTGGACAACAGCAAAAAAATGGAATGTGGGCCCCTGCACCCTGGGGCCAAAACAATCGGTGGGTGCCACGGTCCCAACAATACAAAAACCAAATATTTACTGCGCAGAGTTACGAGCCACCGAATATTCGGTACTAACACCTCAAATGGGGCCACAAGCCATAGAGGTGAGGGCAGAAACAATTTCAGCGGAGCATAAGGGACTTGGAATAATCATAGGAAAAGAAACAAATGCTTTAAGAGGCCTAATGGTCATTACCGGAGTCATTCAATTACCTTTTGATAAGTTAAAAGTGCTAATACAATCTACAAAGGGTATTATTCAAATCAAGCCAGAAGAACCTGTGGCTCAAATGCTGATCATGATTGGAGCGCAGGATGTTCATGGACCCCAAGGGGAGAAATTTGCAGCCTTGTCCCTATCTTTAGCAGATCGACCTCTGTGGACCTTAACCATTAGAGGAAAGTCGATTCAGGGCCTGCTAGATACAGGTGCAGATGTAAGTACAATTTCAGAAAATGATTGGCCGAAGTCATGGCCCCTTCAGCCAGGAGATAATACTTTAGTAGGCCTAGGTGCGGCCATGACACCATCAAGAAGTGCTCAGGTGCTTCATTGGCAGGATCAAGAAGGGAACAAGGGAAATGTGCAGCCTTATGTTAGTGCACTCCCCATCACATTATGGGGAAGAGACATTTTAGAACAATTGGGACTGACATTAACAAATGAGGACCAATTGGAGAGTTCTACAGGACGGCGTATTATGTATAAAAAGGGATATCAGGAGAGAGGATTAGGCTCCAGAGAAGGCAGAAGGGACCTAGCCCAGCCCAAAGGCGATTTTAAAAGACAGGACACGGGTTTTTCGTGGGGGCCACTGAGATGCAGTCACTGCCATTGTCATGGCTGGACAACAAGCCAAAGTGGATACCACAGTGGCCCCTTACCCATGAAAAGTTGGCTGCGGTAAATGATATAGTGTTACAACAATTAGAGGCAGGCCATTTGCAACCATCAACCTCCCCATGGAATACGCCAATATTCGTGATAAAGAAAAAATCGGGGAAATACCGGTTGTTGCATGATTTACGGGCTGTTAATCAGCAGATGCAACCCATGGGGGCATTACAACCCGGACTCCCGGTTCCTACTATGATCCCAAAGCATTGGCCATTAATAGTACTCGATCTGAAGGACTGCTTTTTTAGCATACCTCTACATGAACAAGACATTCAGAGGTTTGCTTTCACCGTACCTTCCATTAATCATCAAGGTCCTGACAAAAGATATGAATGGAAGGTGCTTCCCCAAGGAATGACTAACAGTCCTGCCATATGCCAGCTATATGTTGACCAGGCAGTAGAGCCGGTTCGACAACAGTGCCCAAAAGTACAAATTTTACACTACATGGATGATTTGTTAATAATGGCTGAAAGTGAAAGTCACCTTATGGAAGCATATAAGCTGCTGTTATTATATTTGGAAAAAGTTGGGTTACAAGTAGCGCCAGAGAAGATACAAAAAGGGGAAGTAGTACAGTACTTAGGGCTTAAAGTAACTTCTGAAAAGGTGACCCCATTAGAATTTGAAATTGCAATAGATGGGTTGCAGACCCTTAATGACTTCCAAAAATTATGTGGCAATTTAAATTGGTTGAGGCCCTATTGTAAATTAACCACCGAAGATATGATGCCATTATTCAATATTTTAGAAGGAGATGCCCAGCTTGATTCCCCTCGTAGATTGACAAAAGAAGCCCACTTGGCGTTACAGAAAATCGAAAAACAAATTAAAGCAATGCAGATGGAAAGATGTGATCCACAACAAGCCCTAGAAATATTAATTTTTATGGAACAGCTGTATCCCTTCGCAGTCATTTGGCAAGGAGGACCCTTGTTGTTTGTATACCCACATTCACATGCACCGCGTGTACTATACACCCAAGGCATAGCGGTGGCTGATTTGATATTAACAGCAATAAAAAAGGTGACAGAAATGGCGGGGAAGACTCCAAAGCGATGTGTAGTTCCCTTTGCTCAAGAGGCAGTAGAAGCCTTTACAAGGGAATGCTGGCAATGGGCATACATAGTTCTCATTCTACAAATAGAGATTGACAATCACTACCCTCGCCATCCATTTGTTAACTTCTGCACACAGGTTTCAATAAAACGGGTGCAGAAGGTGTGAAGGGATCCAATTCAAGGGGCAGTTACCATATTTACGGATGGAGCTAAAGGCGGAACAGGAGCAGCTATATTTAACAATCAGCGATATTTTGTCTTAACAGCATCCCCTTCTCCACAACATGCAGAATTAGCTATTATCACAACAGTATTACGCAGAGAGAGCGCACCCATGAATATTTTGTCTGATAGTGCATATGTGGTGAATGCAGTTCAGATGCTTGCTACACAGTGCCTTATTCTTAAATCCTCCTCAGTCTATTCTTATTTAAGTGAAATTCAGGGGTTATTAAATCAAAGAGAGCATGCTATTTACATAGGCCACATAAGAGCTCATTCTAATTTACCTGGCCCACTTACTCGAGGAAACATGATGGCAGATCATTATTCAAGATTCTTGCTTGCATGCACCGCTTTGGAACAAGCTAAAGAATATCACTCTAAATGGCATGTTAACACCCACACTTTAAGTTTTAAATTTAATATTCCCCGCAAGCAAGCAGAAGATATTATTAGATCCTGTGAAAAGTGCGTTGTTACCATAGTTCCAAAGATTCCTGCGGGAGCCAATCCCCGTGGCCTTAAACCAGGACATATCTGGCAGATGGACGTTACACATATCCCCTCTTTTGGGCGACAAAGCTGTGTTCACGTCACTGTAGATACATATTCAGGTGTAGTTATGGCCACAGCCATGAATAAAGAAGGAGTACAACAAGTAATCCAACACTGCTTGCAGGCTTTTGCAGCCTGGGGAGTTCCTCATGTGATCAAAACGGATAACGGCCCAGCGTATACATCAACTCGTTTTGCTGCATTTTTGAAAGAATTCAGAATCTCCCATATTACCGGTATTCCATACAATCCACAAGGGCAAGCTGTGGTAGAACGCACTCACTTATATTTTAAAAATTTAATAATTAAACAAAAAGGAGGAATAGGGGAAATGGCCACATCCAACAAGGATGCCTTGGCCCTAGCTCTTTATACAATTAATTTTTTGAACAAGAAAAAGAATGGTAAAACACCTGCAGAAATGCATGCTCAATCAGCTGATAAGGAATCAATACAGTGGGTAATGTGGAAGGATTTACAGGACAACCAATGGAAAGGCCCATTCCCCTTACTCAGAAGAATACGAGGCGCCGTTTGTTTTTTTCCACAGGGTGTGGCACAACCAATATGGACCCCTGAGAGAAGAATTCGGTTGGTAAACCTACCAGCAGAAGAGCTAGAAGAAAAAAACTCTATTTGAGGAAGAAAAACAATGAATAACCAATCCCTGGGATCTTGAATATGGGACATTTTTCAACGAACTCTGAAGTAGCACGACAAACAAGACAGTCAATAGCATGAAGATCACGCTGAACTTTACACAGGTGCGTATCAACGCCAAAAAATTAAAAAGAAAGGGGGATCTGTGGGGAGCAACTCGGACTATACTGTTACTGGAATTAAGACTTATTCTATGCATCTGCTCTCCCACAATGTGGCGCTGGGAGAGGAGCGTACAGCTTCTACCCAGCTGCCCCTTACCAACTTGATAAGCTGCAAGAGCCGCTCCTGATTGGAGGAGAGCGGCACGCTCGGCGTGTGGGTAGCAGAGCACGGATTGGTGGAGAGGACTATATAGGAGGAGAGAGATGGCATGGTGGTGTGGGTTGGTTGGAGAGTGCGTTGGAGAGTTCGCGGGGAAGTTCGTTACTTCGTTCTTTCTCACTTCTCTCTACTCATTCTTGCTTTGGGAGTTTGCTGTTTACTTATTCTTACTTTACTATAGAAAGGACTTGTAAAAAAAGGGAACAACAAGCGTCCGGTCCGGTGTGGCTCCTCCGCGTGCGGAGGAGCAGCAGAAAGCCACTCTGGCAAAAAAGAAAATAAAAGGACCTAAATAAAAGATCTCTGTGAGTGAGATCCCAGTAGAAAGAACAGGCCATCAAAGAAGGAGGTACCTTTCTCTGAAGGGAGGAGAGAACTTCCACTTTGACTATGACCTTGTCTAAGTAAGATCGAACTCAGTGAACTCAAGAGGCTTCCATAGCCTTGGCAACTCATGACTAGAGCCCAGGGAGATTTCTGATGCCATAAACAAGAGTGTCAGATTGTTCAGTCAACAACAGGAATCACTGTGTGCTTACTCCTTATGTGGGATCTCTGTCCTTAATGTGTTGTCCAATGTGAAGTAATGCTATAACTAGTACTCAAACAGTATTTTACACTTTATGTTCTGTGTGCTGCAAACTGATGAAATCTTAACTTAATATAAACTAAATCGATCTTCTGTGTATAAAGATAATTGAAAATTAATCTTGATATGAATGGAATGGGAGAGGGAGTGGGAGATGGGAGGGGTGCTGTTGGGAGGGAAGTTATGGGGGGGAAGCCTTTGTAATCCATAAACTGTACTTTGGAAAATTATATTTACTAAATAAAAGTTTAAACAATTAAAAAATAAAAAATAAATAAAAATATAGGTAGCAATATTTAATGCTTCTCTTACTGTTCCTGGATTGGATTATAGTATATGTTAATAAACCCTTTTTAAAGATTTATTTATTAATTTGAAAGACAGAATTATAGAGAGAGACACAGAAATAAAAAGATGTTCTGTCTGCTGTTTTACTCCCCACATGGCTGCAAGCAGCTGGAGCTGGGCTAATCCAAAGCCAGGTGCTTCTTCCAGTTCTCCCACATGGATTCAGGGGCCCAAGTATTTGGGCCATCTCCTGCTGCTTTCCCAGACACATTAGCAGGGAGCTAGATTAGAAGCAGAGCAGCTGGGATATGAACCAGTGCCCATAGGGGATGCCAGCACTGCAGGTGGTGGCTTCACCTTATATGCCACAGCACCAGCTACAGCCTATTCATTTTAAATTAATAACTGAAGATTATCTGCTGTTCAGCCTCCAGGTTTTGGCTTGGCCCAGCCTCTGCTGTTGTGGACATTTGGGGAGTGAACCAGAGGTTGAAAGATCTCTTTTCTTATGTCTCTCCCTCTCTAACCTTGCCTTTCAAATAAATAAATGAGTCTTTGAAATAAAAATACATACACACACACAGACACACACACAGTACCAACACAATGGGTAAAGCCATGGCCTGCTGTGCCAGCATCCCATATGGGTGCTGATTCAACTCCCAGCTGCTCCACTTCCAATCTAGCTCCCTGCTAATGTGCCTGGGAAAGCATCAGAAGGTGGCCCAAGTGCTTGAACTACTGCATTCATGTGGGAGGCCTGGAAGAAGCACCTGGCTTTAGATTGGCTCAGCTGAGGTCAATTTGGGAAGTGAACCAGCAGATGGAAGATCTGTCTCTACCACTTCTCTGTAACTCTGCCTTTCAAATAAATAATAGATTTTTAAAATGGGGGAAAAGGGCAGTTTTGTTGCCTTCCCTTTCCTTAGAGTAACATAATCAAAATCTGTTAGGCAAATGAATAAAGGAAATTCTGAGATCATGTATTGACCACAGAAGAGAATGGATTCCTTGTGCATTTTCTGCAAGCCCATGCTAGTTAGAACCAAGGGAAGCATAACAAAAAAGGGGAGGCCTATATCCCTCTTATTTGTCTTCTTTGTTCATTGGAGCAGTGGAGAGTTGAGTAATGTAATATTGGTGTTTGTCTCCATACAGTTCACTTCTATTTAGCTGGTTCTTTTTTATTTTTGCATTTCTTTTTTATTTATTTTAAGAGATTTATTTGAAAGGCATAGAGACAGGGGTCTTCCATCTGCTGGTTTGATCCCCCAATGTTTGGGTGAGGCTGAAGGCTGATGAGCCCCCTTCCAGTTCTCCCATGTGGTGTGGGGTCCAAGCACCTGTCCATCACCACTGCACCTGTTGGCTGGAGTGGGACAGGAATTTGGGCGGCAGGGACTTGAATCAGCAACTGTGATGCAGGCCCTGCAGTTCTGGTTGCACCCCAAACCATGGTGCCAGCCTTGATAAACTTTTCTTTAAAGTGGAATTAGGGGTAAAAACGATCTGAGGTGCATGTGTGGTTCCATTGTGAGAGGGGCTGAGGCCCCACGGGTGACCAGGGGCCAATAGGAACACCTGCAGCCTTGGCCAGCAGGTCCCAGGCACCTCCCCTCTCCTTCTGCCCCACCCACAGCAGCCCAGCCCAGGCCCAGTCATGCCTTAGGGATTTCCACCCCAAACTGGTCAATTCAGGTCACTTTGTGATCCCTGAACAGATTCAGTAATGCATGCTTCTTCTCTACTACAAAGATCTTATGTTGGTCATATTTCCAGTTACCAAAATCAAATCAACTCACACCTGGACTCTGAGTATTCAATGACATTAGTTATCAAAATAAATGTATTCAAATATTCAAAGACCACTTCAAAGCTTAACTGCCTTCAAGAGTGTTTGGCACTTGGAACAGCCACTGTGGTTTTCTACACATGAGCACTCACTATTTTATATACCATTTAACAATTCAAACATCACTTCAGCTTCAGTAATACACAGCAATAGAATGGATGATTCTACATAATAAACATGTTACATTAGTTTGGACTTAAAACCTAGAACTAAAACCATGTGGTAACCTGGATGGATTTAAGGAAAGATGTAGAGCTAGGTAGCTAAGGCCACAGAATCCCAGACCTATTGATTTTAAGTGAGTCTGGAACAACAGCATTCCATTGCATTATCTTCCATCTCAGAGTCCTGCTTTTCCAGTGAGACCCACCCCACTCAGACCACGTATTTCCTGCCTGTGTCTTCACGGTGGTGGAAGCTGTTCTCATACAGGCATCTCCTGGACAGTCACCAGCTTCCTGATTTACTACCTGAACTGGAATCCCCAGTTGCGAGGTATATTTCCCAAACACCCAGGCTGAATTGAATGTTCGTCTCTGGCAGTCAAAAACTTCTGCCTTAGGAAACAGAACATGTCCTCTACTCTGGGGCTCCTTTTTCTTCTCATGGGGTTCTGTGGTGATCTGTGGTTTTCAACACAAATCCTGGTAGCATTCTGACTCAAAAGAAAGACCAGGGATAAGAGTTCTTTCTGAGGGCTGGTGTTGTGGCATAGCAAGTTACACTGCTGCCTGCAGCAATAACATCCCACATGGATGCCAGTTTGACTCCCAGCTGCTCTACTTCTTCCCTAGCTCCTTGCTGGGTAAAGCAGCAGAGAATGGCCCAAGCACTTGGTCCTCTGCCCCCACATGGGAGACCTGGAGGAAGCTGCTGGCTTCAGCCTGGCCCAGCCGTGGCCATTGTGTCCATTCAGGGAGTGAGTCAGCAGATGGACCTCTGTCTTTCCCTCTCTTTTTCTCTCTGTAACTATGCCTTGCAAATAAATACAACTTCAAAAAGTTATTCTCCATCAAGTAATACACCCTTTTCCAGGCAGTTGTAAAGCTGGGAGTCATAGCTTCTTTTATATTTTGGATAATAAGAGTTTTGGTTTGAAAGCATGTTCATCTGAGACAAAGATCACTCATTATCCTTTATTAGAGAAGGGGGCTCTGCTCTTTGAAAGTGAAAATTAGAAGCGGTAATGTGTGATGACCTCCACCTGCCAGGTCTGGGGAGACTTATTTGAAAGACAGGACACCAGGAGAGGAAGCTTTTCAGATTCCCTGGCCCTTGCTTTAGTCTTATGTCTTTACTTCTTTTGTTGCATCTTGATGTCAAGAGTGTACTCTTTATGCTGAAATGAGGAATTGTGTCTTACCTCTTTTGGGCCTTTTTCTAAGCAGAGTGTATATATTTATCTTGGATATAAGGATGGCTTCTGGGGTGGGTGGATCTTTTTTGGAAGTTTTCACAAGCCAGCCAGTAGCCTATATTTTCTTCACAGAATTCAGTTTTTAGAAAAGCCTCCAATACAGCCAGACCATCTGTATGTAGGGAAGAGCAGGCAGAAAAATAAAAAGAAACATGAGGAATATGAGGAAGCTAATGATCAAATAATCCCTTGTACTTTTCTAGTACTAGGATTAGCTATTCTCGTTTTTACTCAATCCTGTAATCCTGCAGATTTAGCTCTTTAAAGACATAGATGCCTGTAGGCAAAATACTTCATTGGTTCCATACTACTAAAACAGAAATACTTCAGTTTGTTTTAGTGCCAAAAATGTATTTACAGGAGAGGCATAAATCCTCAGGGAACTAAGTCTCTTGCAAACACTGCATGCAATGAAAAGCATCCTCAGCCTCAACCAAGAGCACTGCCATTACAGAGCTGAAGGCTGATTTATCTTCCCCACCTGGTGTGAATATGCTGCGAAATAAGCGGAGATAAACAGACCTTCTAGGTTAAGTCAAATTCTCCCTGGTGAGCTGCTCATTTGAGGACACAGCCTTTCTGCACTCTTGTGATACTTGCAATGGATTCAATTCAAGCCTAATTCACAATTGCTGGCCAGCAGCTCCTGGAATGCTTCTGACCACAACAGTGCTTCCTTCAGGGAAGGTCTGCAAGAGCAGTTCTCTAATGAGTTGTGCTCAGAGCAGTTCCCCTCCCAGCTCAGCAGTGAGCTCTTCAGATTGCAAACACAGGAATCTCAACTTACTTGATGAAAGCTTGCTACCTGCTTTTCTTGCCAATTGTGGCCTTCCCAGGAATGGTGGAGTTTTGCCATAGGTAGCTCAACCTGGTCTTCAATACTCTTATTCTTAAAAAAAAGACAATTCACTAAGTGGTCATCCTTGAATACACTACTGAGCCTGAATGCATTTTTACCAAATAAAGTTGCCCAATAGCTATAAACCAAAAGCCAACAACAGGCTTACCCACCTAATATTACACTCAGTCCCGAAGTACTGAGCAGTTTCATCAGTTCCTCAGAATGTAACTACACTGTGAGGACTAAAGATAGGACTGCCCAAATTTTAATTATCAATACACTGCACAGCTAATAAAGCAGATGGGGTCTCTGGCCCACAAAAGGAAACAATTTCCCTGCAAGGTTAACCGCAATCGGGAGACATTTTGCACCTGATGGAACCCACAGCAGAACTCCCTTGAGCCGGCTCCTCTCCTTTCCTTTCCACCTTCGGTCCTGGATGGGCCAGAGACCATGCACAGGAGGTGCCATTGGTCACCCATGGCCCCCTGTCTACCTGCAATGCTCCTGGTAGGAAGATGCTGCAGAACAGTGATTTGTCCCATGATTGTCACTGTGTGAGATCATCCCATCATGAGAAAATGACCATGGATTCAAATGAGATATCAACCGCAGAAGCACTTCCCCCAGCATCAGTGCAGGAGGGTGGATGATGGAAGGCACAGCATGTCCAGGACTCTAGGGACCCTGCAGGACTCTGCTGCCCTGGATGCCTATAGCAGGCAGCTGCATGCGGCCCAGTGTGCCAACAGCGCCCTCCTACGAAACCCTTCCCCCTGTCTGCCCATGCAGACCACACAGATGCTGTGTCAGTGAGTAAATCAGCACCGCGCACTTGGTTTTCCTGATGAGACTTGGCCTTCATTACTTCCCCAAGCGCAGCACGTGCTGCAAGCCTCAGCCAGCAGGGCTGGCAGGAGAGGTGGGCGGTCACACTACCAGGTCTGTCTCTTCTTCTCCTGACCCTCCTGACTCAGGGGCCACCACCTGCATTCTAGCCCCAAGGTACAAAACAGCCAAGAAGCTAAACGACCCACATCACCAGCCTACACCACAACTACCAGCTGCCCACCAATGACCACCGCCTTTATAGCCAGCCTACATGGGGCGGGTCTGGCAGCGCTGGTCCTGCCCCAGTGCAGGAAGGATTGGCCCAAGGTTCCCCGCTGGGCGGAGCCTGAGCTGTCCTGCAGCAGATTCTGGAAGCAAGAGAGCTGCTGATGGCTGAGGCCCTGGCTCAGAGCACACTTAGTGAGACCCCATGTCCGGCAAGGGCGCTGGGGCCCTGGACTTTCCCAGGCTGCAGTCCTAGGGTGGAGGCTTACTCGGCACTCCTTCCCCAGCCCTGCCCACAGGTGGAGTGGGGTTCCCACGGGGGCATCTTTCTTCATGGGAGCATGGGTGAACCCCAAATGCCGCGACTCCCAGTTCTGAGTGCTGGCCCGCAGCCTTCTGGGAGGGAGTAGGATACAGAGACTTTGTGGAGAGGTGACACTTGAGCTGGGCCTGTATTTTGGGTTTTCTCTGGATGCACAACCCAGTGCACCTGGACCTGCGGGTCTGCTGCAGGCCTCCTGGAGGCTCTGGGAGCTGGGCGTCCTGGTGGCAAGGGCAGGAGGGCGGGAGGTCCAGGCGCTGAGCTCCCGCTGGGTGCACCAGGCACTTTGGAGCTGTTCAGAGTAAGGAGTTGAGGTCACCTCCTGAACCACTGCTGGTCCCAAACTCCTGGTTTGGGATTTGCCAGAACCCTGAAGTAGGGGTGTGGTGGGGGTGGTAGTGGTTGGGTTCAATGCACTGTATTTGTGAATTCTTCAAACACAGCTTCTCCCTACTCCTGCAGGCTTTCAGGTGATTGACGAGGACAGAGTCCCTCCACTGCAAAGTGACTGAAGTTTGGAAACTACGTCCAGAACATCACAGTGTGTATTCAGCTGATCATCCTTCAGGCCTGCAGGTGGACAGCAAGAGCAACAGTAAGATATTAACTACTGTAGATACTCTCCTTTCTTTCCAGTAGACCCACCAAAAGAGAATGGGCGATGAGTACTTGAACATTGGAACCAGTCAGCATGCTAGGGTGAGCTGCCAGTACTTGGAGCTCAGGAGTGGACATGGAGAGCAAAACATGCATTGTAACTAAAGAGGACAGTTAGGCATTTTACTGTGAAAAGGGAAATCATTTAAAAGTGAGCAAGACACCTTAAGTAAATGTCTGTATATTTATTTTTGTTTATTTGCAAGGCAGAGAGAGCCCTTCCATTTATTGCTCATTCCTCAAATGTCTGCACCAACCAGAGCTGGGTCAGGCTGAAGCCAGGAACTCAGTGTGGGTCTCCCACACAGGTGGCAGGGACTCAAGTACTTGAGCCATCAGCTGCTGCCTCCCAGGGTTCTGTTAGCAGGAAGCCAGAAGCAGAAGCAGGGCTAGGGCTTGAGCCCTGGGCATGCTGACTGGGATGTGGAAGGCTTTACCACTATGCCAAACACATGCTCCAGTAAGCTGTTTCAACACGTTTGCAAAATGTAAGAATGTGGTTTTAAATATATGCTCTTCATCTTAAAAATTTGCATAATCTTATATTCAGTTTCATGTGATTCAATACTTATTATTAAATACAAGTAATGTTTAGACACATGCTTTCCTCACCAATAGAAACCTCAGTAATTTTTTCACTTTGAACCTTGAATATTAGCATTCATTCAGACTGAAGTTCACTCATAAGCTGGGAATTCTGAAAAAGAGACAGTAGGGAAAAAATCTAGATGTGTATCTGATACCTAATAAGGTTCTGAACCTGATTGACAGAATCTGAGTAACTGTTCAGAGAGTGACTTCATACCTCTCCCCTCTGTAATGAGAAGACTGTGTCCTTTGGCCACTTTCACATGATGTTATGTAAATTTTACCTGAAAAGCCTTTTATAAATTCTGAAGTACCATACAGAAGCATATTATGCATTTCCATATGTGTGAAAAAAGGCAATGTCAAAGGCATAGCTATTCCAGAGAGAAGTTAGGAGGATCAGCTCAGTTTGTAAGTGTGTAAGTACCATTAAATATCAACATATTTGAAATAGATTTATATATAGAGTGTGGAGTTCATGATAGATATTGAATAAATGCACTCTGGATAATAAGCAAATATCAGAAATAATGCCACACCCATCAGTGTTTAAACTCTTCAGACAGCTCCGTGCCAGGGAAGTGCAGTGATCCCTGTAAATTAACAAAAATCAATCTGTGTATACCCATGGAAGCCACTGGTTTATATGCGGTCTATACTAGAGGTTTTTGTGCTTAGTAAAATTACTTGATTTTTTAATGAATGCTTTCAGACTGATACCTGATGCTGAGTGGCAGACAATTTTTTCTGAAAAGTATGTGGTTGAGAAATATAAATATAAACCAGTTTATAATTTTGTGTCTGAATATTTTTATGCATTGAGACAGTACCTGCAATAATCAGAAGACTTTTCCTCAAAAAGTTGCTACATTGATGCATCTTCATTTATGTATGTAATGTATGTTTAGGTAAAAGGAAGAGAGAGAGAGAGAGAGAGAGATCTATCTTTCATCTGGCTCACTTCCAGATGGCCACAATAGCTGGGGTGAGCCAGGCCAAAGCCAGGACCCTGGAAGTCTGCCCCAGTCCCCCATGGGGGTGCAGGAACCCAAACTCTTGGGCAATCTTTGCTGCTTTCCCAAGCAAAGAGCTGGACAAGAAGTGAAGGTGGTGAGTCTCAAAGCAGTGCCATAAGGCATGCTGCTGTTGCAGTTGGCAACTTACTCCTTTGTGCCACAATGCTGGCCCTGGATTGATGACATATTGAAGTGCTGCCACTGGCTTTTGGCTAAATAGGATGACTTAACATGTTTTCCACTCTGTGGAAGAGGAACAAATCAGGCAGTTGGTTGTAAAAGTTGCCCATGGAAACCACAGCCTGAGAAAGATGAATCAACTCACCTTGCATTTTCCACCTTGCATCTACACCACCCTTTTCTGGACAAACATCTGATTGTATGCCCTTGTGATGGAGGTTCTCAGGGTGCTGGAACTTTTTGTAATTTTTTTAAAAATATAGATTAAGAAGAAGGAAAATAAACAAAAAATTACAAACTGCTGCCAATACCAAGAAGAGATTATTGAGCGTAAAATGTCACCTGTTGGAGCTAGCACTGTGGCACATCAGGTTAAAGCCCTGGCCTGAAATACAGGCATCCCATATGAGTGCTGGTAGAGTCCCAGCTGCTCCACTTCCAGTCCAGCCTCCTGTTAATGCACCTGGGAAAACAGTAGAGGATGGCCCAAGTCCTTGGGCCCTTTTGCTCATGTGGAGACCCAGAAAAAGCTCCTGGCTCCTGGCTTCTGATCAGCTCACTCTCTACCTCTCCATATAACTTTTTCAAATGAATAAAATATTTTTTTTAAAAAAGGTATCCTGCCATACTTCTTTCTTCCCTGTTAATTCCTAGGAATTAAAAATTGTTACCGGGCCAGCACTGTGGCAAAATGGGTTATAGCAACACCTGCAGCACTAGCATCCTCTATGGGCACCATTGCATGTTCTACTTCTGATGCAGGTCTCTGAAAACATACTGGGAAAGCAGTAGAATATGGTAGAAATCCTTGAGTCTTGCACCCAAGCGAGAGACCTGGATGAAATTTCCCTGACTCATGGCTTTTTTTTTAAAGATTTGTTTATTTATTTGAAAGAGTTACAAACACCCACACACACACACAGAGAGAGAGAGAGAGAGAGAGAGAGGTCTTCCATCTGATCGTTTACTCCCCAGCTGGTTGCAATGGCTGGAGCTGCGCTGATCTGAAGCCAGGAGCTAAGAGCTTCAAGTTCTCCCATGCATGTGCATGGGCCCAAGCACTTGGGCCATTTTCTACTGCTTTCCCAGGACATAGCCAGGAGCTAGATCAGAAGTGGAGCCGCAAGGACTCAAACCAGTGCCCATATGGGATGCCCATAATGTTTTCTTTAATTGGAGAAATGTTCCTTTGATAGAATGAGCATATGACCCCACAATATTCTCTACTTACTCATAATAGGGTCTGAGATGTAAAAGTCATGATTAATTTCTTAGAAGAAAATTTACATACCCAGAAGCAAAGAGTGAAAATTAACCTTTTGTTTTTCTCATGAATGAATCAGAGTTTCAAAACTAATACTTAACTTGTATTTTAGAGGAGTTAATGACTTAACCATCTCTTCTATTAGAAATACTACGTTGTGGCCAGTGCTGTGGCACAGCAGGTTAAAGCACTGGCCTGAAGTGCCAGCATCCCATATGGGCTCCGGTTCTAGTCCCAGCTGCTCCTCTTCTGATCCAGCTCTCTGCTATGGCCTGGGAAAGCAATAGATGGCCCACATCTTTGGGCTGTTCTGAAGCTCTTAGCATAGTGAACATATATTAGATTCTCATTATTGAAATCTTTAGAAATGTCAGAAAGCATGTAACTTTCTTTAATGATCTGAAACAGAGATGAGATCCATAAGGGCAGAACTGCTCAGCAGCCACACTGCAGGAATATGTATCTTTCTGACGATATTTTCATCTGCTTCTTGCAGTTGCAGCCAATCTGTGAGCTCTTGGTCTGTTTTCTGCCCTTGGGAGGGCCTAGGGTGCTCTATATTGTCTGTAAGGATTCAAAATTTGTTGTATATTAGTGTCTAATCATAAAATTTCCAAAGTGACAAGCTGGATATAATAAACTATTCCAGACTGCAAAAAATAAAAAAATAAAAAAACAAGAAAATACAAACATGGTGTACTGTCTATAAAGTACAGTGGTAAATCTCTATTATAGAGATACACATCTCTACACAATTCTCTCTTTCTTTCCCTCTGAAAGTCTACATTCAGCTCTCGATGGTACGATTACTTAGGAATAGATTTCATATACTTAGTTTCATAGTCAGTGAACTCGGAATTATTATTGT
Organism: Oryctolagus cuniculus; assembly: GCF_964237555.1. Classification (NCBI taxonomy): domain Eukaryota; kingdom Metazoa; phylum Chordata; class Mammalia; order Lagomorpha; family Leporidae; genus Oryctolagus; species Oryctolagus cuniculus. Next base: position 86,104,293 of record NC_091444.1, on the reverse strand, counting down.
AGTATTGAGGATTGTACTGACTAAAACACTATGTTTATTCCATGTTAAATAACATCATCGTATCTTTGGATTCCATTTATCCTGCTACTGATGTATTCACAGGAGAGGGGAGGTGGGAGGAAAACCCAAGATCCATCAGGGTGGAGGAGGAATGTCAGAGGCTGTGGTTCTATTGTACTGCAGCTTGGGTTCTGGAAGAACACATTAATGGACCCAGATGGTTTGAAGCTAACTGAAGGGCTATGTTCTGTACACTTGTCTGTGGTACTGCATTTTCATTTATGTAAAATTTATTTCCTTCAAGTAATATATTAATTTGGATGAAAATGAAGATGTTAAGGAATTTTCAGAATGGGTCTGTTTAACCCTCATTGGCTTTGTTTTTAGGCACTTAACTCAGAAAAGAAAAGATAGAAAAATACATTTTGGGTTCTCTTCATCTGTACCACGGCACTCTTTGGTTAAGATTTGTCATTTTGTCATATTTGATTCTCTAGACTCCCTGAAAAATCCCCTACTTCATCAGATGGAGTCCGTGTCTCACCATGGCAGTGAAAAGTTTAAAATGTTCCAGCTTTGCATTTAGCTAGGCCGTGGACACATGCCATGGCACTTGCCAGCCAATTGTGTCAGGGGCATCATCTGAATCAGAATTACTTGCATGAAAACAAGGAGTTGCAGATTCTTCCAGTGAAAGTGGAGAGGAGCAAGAGCTGCAGAACATTGCCAGGGTTGAATGTGCCATGGGATGCCATGTGGTGGCTGGTGTCTGGGGTGCTGGTTCTGCAGAAGATAGGGCTTATGGGGGCTGGTGCTGTGGTATAGCAGGTAAGGCTGCCTCCTGCAGTGCCAGCATCCCATATGGTCACCGGTTGGAGTCCAGCCTGCTCCACTTCCAATCCAGGTGTGCTGTGGCCTGAGAAAGCAGTAGAAAATGGCCCATGTCTTTGGACACCTGAACCCACACGGGAGACCTGGAAGAAGCTCCTAACTCCTGGCTTTGGATCAGCTCAGCTCTGGCCATTGCATCCAATTGGGGAGTAAACCAGCAGATGGACGATTCTCTCTCTCTCTCTCTCTCTGCCTCTCCTCTCTCTGTAATTCTGACTTTCAAATAAATAAATCTTTTTTTAAAAAAAGCTTATGCTTAAGGGTAGTGTTCATGGAAAATGTGTGGGACATTTTTCAGCAAGATTTTAGATGAATTTTCCAACCCCTGAACCTCCTAGAGATTAGAATAGACTTCTAATGCACAACTTCCACTTATGCTTAATTAGGTTTTTGTTTTGAATTGTTTTTGATGAAACAGCAAGGAATTCTGAGTTATAGACTTCCTATTTCAGAGACAGGTGAACACTGATGCCTGCATTATAATTAAATAATGCCTATCACCCTTTCTTAAGCAACAAATGATCACAGATTCTCTCTTTGCTGCTAAGTAATGAGCATGGTGATTCTTCCCACCGTAACCACCTTCCCACCTACACTCCCTCCCCTCTTCCTCCTTCCTCTCCTATTGACATGGAATGCCTTACATAGCTAGGCTGAACTTTTAATCCACTTGGCCCTAGGTGTTCATACACTTCAACTCTGTGTGATTATTCATATGCCCTTTTTATGACAAGGCTTATGTCAGAATGACAAATTATATATTCACCTAATACTGAGAGTCATCAAATTGATTTCTATTTTCTTCTCTCTTAGGCAGTTCTTGAGGGGCAGAAATATTTATTTTGTATATCATGTATTTATTCAACTAAAAGACTGACTGTCAAGATGCTGAGTTTTAGTGTCAAAGCAAATATGTTTCTAGACCCCATGAAGTTTACAGTCTGGCAAGAAAGAGCCATCTACCCCAAGAATATTGTTTAACATAGTAAATGCTGGTGTGAAGTCAGTGGATAAAGATTGAAGCATTCTTAATCTAGCACCACCTCTAATCCCATGATCTCTAATTGAGAGAAGTAATCAGAAACACAGAACTTCATGTTACCCAGTTATCTCTTTGAATTTCTGATTAAAAATAAAACATATCAAACAACACACAAATACCTAGGAGTGCATAATATTTATATACTATCTTGATATTAAAAATAAGAAAAAATAACCATGAAAAATAGCAACTTTGAATCTCCTTTGTTTTCTAGACAAGTTTTAATCCTATGTGGTTCTTCACAGTACATTATTACCGTAAATTACAGTACATCATTACAGTAAATTATTACAGTAAATAATTACAGTAAATTATTTTTGTAGGTATTCTTCATCTCTCTCACATTTTTCCATTTGATAAATCAGATTTTAAAAACTGAGACACAAGACAAAAGAAATATCTTTAAGCTAGTATTATATATTGATTGACATTCTAAAAACAGTTATTTATTTATTTGAAAGTCACAGTTACACAGAGAGGAAGGGGAGAGAGAGAGAGAGAGAGAAACATCTTCCATCTTTTGGTTCACTCACCAATTGGTCACAATTGCTGGAGCTGTACAGCTCCAATGCCAGCAGGCAGGAGCTTCTTCTGGGTCTCCCACACAGATGCAGCTGCCCAAGGACTTGGGCCATCTTCCACCGCTTTCCCTGGCCATAGCAGAGAGTTGGATCGAAAGCAGAGTAGCCGGGTTCAACCTCCACCCATATGGAATGTCAATGCTTTACATGCTATGCCACAGTGCTGGCCCCTTGATTGGCCTTTAACTTAGACTTTTTTATGATATTAAAAAACACCATGCTTTTCTAAGCTCTTTCCATTCAGTTTCTATTTTGTAAACTCCAGATAATACTGTCCCCAGAGTTAATCTAAGGTATAAATGCTATGATATAAGGCATTTAACCCCTTAACCTGTCTCTTTGAATACGCAGCTATGTTAGCTCTGTGTCCATTCTTCTGTCTCTGTACTAGATGAATAAAAAGACAGTTTAAAATGATTTGAAAAGAACTATAAGGGGTCGGTGCTGTGCTGCTGCTGCCAATTGGGGAGTGAACCAGCAGATGGTAAACCTCTCTCTCTCTCTCTCTGTCTCTGGCTCTCCTTCTCTGTAACTCTGACTTCCAAATACATAAATAAATCTTAAAAGAACTATAAACATCAATAAAACACAAATGAAAATTGTATTCTCAAAACTGGACATTAAACCATGCCTTCTACACCTCTGTTAAAAGCTACATTCTATCATAGTCATTTATGATTTCTAGGGCCAAAGTAGTAAATAAGATTTTTCTGGAAGAGACAGAGGTTATGAGGGAGCCAGGATTTGGGGTCAGTTAGCAGCAGTCAGTGTCACTCTTTCAGATTTGATTCAGGAAAGGAAGAAAGCAACTGATCCCTGAGATTTTGGTGGGGGGAAGGAAAGGAAGGAGGGACTGAATAAAAGCAAAGGCCCTCTGGTTGTGGGCACCCACCCCTGACTACAGCCTTTGGGAGGGTCAGCTGGTGTCTCTAGGGATGCTGCGGCCTGTACTCCATTTCCCAGAGTTCCCAGGAGCTCGGATGTATTATGCCTTCTGAATGCCTGTGCACATGCGCATGCTGCTGCCATTCCCTGGGGCCTGAGTTGGACCAGAGGGAGTTCATTCCCTGATCAGGGTCAGCCCTGGGGGCTGTGCTTCTCCTTCTCTGGCATTTACCGCATCTCCTGCTCTGCACGTGCTATCCCAGGGAGTTTCCAAGTGCTCACCCCGAGCCTGCCTCCTGCTGCATCTTCCCTCTTCATCCTCCACCTGTGGGTCCCACTTACCAGGGAGTCTCTTCCCGCCACTCCCCGAATCGATCCCCGTGTGTCCAGAAGAAAGGGTACCTGCTCCAGGGACTTTCTGCTGCAGGTTTGGCATGCAGGAAGGGGCTGGGATACGTGTGGGAGAAGGGTGGGTGCCAGGGAGCCATAGATCATGGCAGCTTCCCCCGAGGTCAGGACTGGGACCCGGGCTGTTCTGTCTCCCACCTCCACTTCCCAGGCTCCCAGTGCCTGGAATCTCTCCTGCAGGACCTCACCCAAACTGTCCCTAATGAGCTTTATTTAGTGGTTATAGGAGAGAGGGGGCAGCATTCTGGGAACATGCACACGCAGGGAAGGAAGGCAGAAAGACTCCAGCTCTCCACAGTTAAATAAGCTGGGTTCCCACTGTGGGTGGTCTCAGAATGCAGTCTGGCCACGTCTCTTGATGTTTCCTGGGCTGGTTCCTGCAGGGTGGGGCTGGGTGGCCTTCAGCAGGGAGCCTGGGGCAGCAGAGGGGTGGGAAGGAGGATCTGACTGGGATCTGCCCCACTGCTCTCATCCTGCACCTCATCTTCCTGGTGGGGAGCAGTGTGAAGTGTGCATTGATCCCTCTCATATTAATTATCAGATTTTTCCAATGTGGAATTTGAAGCTGTTCCAGAAACCTGGGGTGGGAAAACTCCCTTCTTTCAAACAGGCACAGAGACAGTGGAGGATCCAAGGAGTTTCTATTAATGGCCCTAGGCTCAGCTGGAATGATTTCCTGAGAACTGAGCATCAAATTCAAGTTTCTTAGCTGTTACAGCATTGGTGGGTTTAAATGGCAGCCTTCATGACTTAGGTCCACATTTCCAATGGTCAGTGGGTCCAGTATGTTTGTAAAAGTGATGCCGGGGACAGATTTATTAGGATAGATTTATGACTGGAGTTTACAGAAGCAGAACTTAGGACATCTTCCCTCCCTAGATAAGATTTCAGTGGGCAGCTGTTTCACTCATTAATTGTGAGCATCCACTTTTAAAGGTTTGTGTTGGATGGGGTCCACTTCTCTTTCTTTGATGATGTATTTGGCTGCTTTTCATTTTCTGTCTTCAGCTATTTCTTCTCCTGTTAGCAAGGCTGTCAACTGTTTTGACCTGCCACTGATCCCTTTGCAAAATAAGAAGGGAACTAAAATTAATGCAAGTCTACTGTGTTGTCAATAACTGGAGCTACTTTTTTAAAGATTTATGTATTCATTTGAAAGAGTTACACAGAGAGAGGAGAGAGAGAGAAAGAGAGAGAGACGTCTTCTCTCCGATGGTTCACTCCCCAATTGGCAGCAACAGCTGGAGCTGTGCCAGTCTGAAGCCAGGAGCTTCTTTTGGGATGAAGCTGTTTTTTAAAATAATTATTTATTTATTTGAAAGGCAGAGTTACAGAGTGGTAGAAGCAGAGATGGATGGCTGGAGCTGTTTGGATCCACAACCAGAAGCCAGGAGCTTTGTCCAGGTCTCATAGGTGGGTGCAGGAGATGAGGGATTTGGGCCATCTTCTACTGTTTTCCCAGGCCACAGCAGAGAGCTGGATGGGAAGTGCAGCAGCCAGGATCCCAACCGGCACCCATATAGGATGCTGACACTGCAGGCAGTAGCTTTACCCACTATGCAACAGTGTTGCCCACTATCTGGAGCCCTTTTAATCTGAGTTTGCATAAATTGGAGAATTACAACATCATAAATACAGATAAGTAACATCTTTTTCTCTGCCCAGTACTTTACAGTTACCCAGTGATCCACTGAGAATCTTACATTCCACACTGTGTAATTTAAGAAGGCCAGTTACTTGTCTTATTTTGGGTTCTGTGGTTAAACCCATGACATTTTTGAAATGGGAGGATATTAGTTCTACAATTTCATAAAGACTGCTCTGTGGAAGAAGTTATAACTGTGAGAGTGGTAAGAAAGAAGAGGGGAAGAAATAAGTGCCCCTTACTCCACACAGAGATGTCCACAAATGGAGTAGAAGGTGTGCCCTTGAAAACTATGGCTGACTTTCTGGGACAAACTGTGTTTGAGTGCTTCACATGTTCTGATAGAAAGGTGTTGCCACCAGGTTATTAGTATATTTATTTAGTTAGTTTTTAAAGATTTATTTATTTATTTGAAAATCAGAGCTACACAGAGAGAGAAGGAGAGAGAGAGAGAGAGAGAGAGAGAGAGAGAGAGAGATGTCTTCCATCAGGTTCATTTCCCCAGATAATACTACATCATTGTGAACTTTGCTCAGTTCCTGACCTATACCTTTCCTTTAACCTAGTACTTTGCCATGTAGTAGCCCATGAAAACTGCAGACTGCATAAATGAATGAATATTTGGAGGGTTGTGATTTCTTAGAGGAACATCATGAGACAGAAGGAATAAAACAAAACAAAAGTATCCTCCGTATATAGAAGATATACTGTTTTTGCAAGCTATAGAGAAGAGGAAGAAGAAGGAAAGTAGTGAGACTGGAAAGGTTGTGGCAATGGTAATAGGCACTAGTCAAGAATTCAACAAGCCCATTAGGAAAGTATTAAGGATTCTTTACTTCCATGTAGACTCTGCCCTCTAATGGTGAACAGGGTCCTCTAAACCCACTTGTTGCACAAATGAAAACCCAAGCATTGTCTTCTCCCACAGATGGAGTCTGCTATTGGTTTTGATTTACATTTCCCTAATGGCTAGTGATATTGGGCATGTTCATCTATGTCTTGACCATTGAGATTTCTTCTTCTGAGAAACCTGTATTCTGATCATTGCCCATTTCTTACGTGTACATTTTGCTTCTTGTTTGGAGTTTTTCCAGTTCTATATATGTATGTTCTGGCTATCAATCTTTTGTCATAGTCAGAGTTTTCAATGTATCCTGCCATTCCATCCATTGTATCTTCACTCTGTTGATTACTTTGTTGTGAAGATGTATCTTAATTTGATATGCTCAAATTTGTATATTTTATTTTTGTTACTTGTGCTTTTGGAATCTTACACAAACTGTTGTCTCTGCTTATGTTTTACAGTTTCTCATATGTTTACTTAGGTTTTGGGTTATTTTTTAACATACATAATTTTATTACAAAATGTTTTTTTAAAAAAACAACACAGAATGCAACATCCTAACAAAAAATCCAAATTTACAAATGATACTAATTCCTACAACTTTGCTGTGCTACCATACACAAGTCAAGAAATTAAAGAAACCATTAAATATTTAGGAACATTCAACATCAGAAGCTTTAAAATCTAACTGTATGTAGTAGCCCCTCAAAAAGCTACAACCTGCATTTTTTAAAAAAAGTATTTTCTCTACAAAGAATCTTATCAGCTATACAAAAATCTGTACAGTTTTTTTATACTGAAGCTAATATTGAGCTGCACTTGAATTCACATTCTTAGCAAAACAACTGCCTGAGCACACACGCACACTCCACACTCATCATTACAGGATAGCCATTTATTCTTCATCTTCATCCTCTTCCTCATCATCTTCATCTTCTTCCTCTTCCTCTTCTTCCTCCTCATCTTCAGGTTCATTCTTCTTCTTTGAGCCTGTGGGCCTACCAGGGCCCTTCTTTCCCACTTCACTTTTGCCCTTGGCATGGTATGCAGCAATATCCTTTTCATATTTCTCCTTTAGCTTAGCTGCTTTCTGTTCATATGGTTGTTTATCTTTGGCTGACTGTTCAGACCACATCTCACCCAATTTTTTTGCAGTGTCCCCAATGGACAGGCCAGGGTGTTCACTTTTGATCTTTGGGCAATGTTCAGAGCAAAAGAGAAAGAAGGCAGATGATGGTCTTTTAGGAGCATCGGGATCCTTTTTCTTTCCCTTCTTATCACCCTTGGGAGGAACGTAATTTTTCATCTCCCTGTCATAACGAGCTTTATCACTTTTTCCCATATCTTCAAACTTGGACTTTTCCTTTGCAGACATGGTCTTCCATCTCTCCGAGCATTTCTTAGAGAATTCTGCGAAATTGACCGAAGTCAGGGTGTTTCTTCTTGTGCTCTTCCTGGCACGTCTGCACGAAGAAGGCATAGGAGGACATTTTGCACCTCGGCTTGTTGGGGTCTCCTTTACCCATGACGACGGAATGGCGGCCACCTGGTGCGAGTTGTTCCTCAGACTCCCGCAGAGCGGCCAGATCCGACGGCATTGCTTCCTTCCCTCAGCTCCGGCGTGAACTCAGAATGTGAGGGTGATCTGGCTGCGACATCTGTCACCCCATTGATCGCCAGGGTTGCTTCGGCTGATCTGGCTGGCTAGGCGGGTATCCCCTTCCTCCCTCACCACTCCATGTGCGTCCCTCCCAAAGCTGCGTGCTCGGTCGAAGAGGATGACCTTCCCCACTAGAGGAGGACCGGTCTTCAGTCAAGGGTATACGAGTAGCTGCGCTCCCCTGCTAGAACCTCAAAACAAGCTCTCAAGGTTTTGGTTTTATATTTAGACTTTTAATTAACCTTGAGTTGCTTTTACATAGTGTATGAGGTGTTGGGGTATCTTTTCAGGCTTCTACATATGGATAATCACTTTCCTTTAAACCATTTGCTAAAGGGATTCTTCTTTCTCCTGTTTATTTCCTTTATTAAATAGGGGTTGGCTGTAGAAAAGTCAGTTTATTTCAGCTGCCTATTTTTTCCATTGAACTATGTGTCTGTTTTTCCAACAGTGCTAACACTGCTTCTATTTTTTTAAGATTTCTTTATTTGCAAGGCCAGATGCTTCTTCCAAGTCTCTCATGTGGGTGCCAGCACCCAAGAACATGGTCCATCTTCCACCAATTTCCCAGGTGCATTAGTAGGGAGCTGGATTGGAAGTGGAGAACCTGGTCTTCTAGCAACAATATATGGGATGCATGCACAGCAGGACAAGGCATTAACCTACTACACCACAGCATCAAACCCTTCCTTATTTACTTCTGCTGTGATCTTTCATTATTCACTTTTCTACTGCCCCACAACTTGACTCATTCCTGTTTTTTTTTTTTTTTTTTTTTTTTTTTTTTTTTTTTTTTCTGGGTCCTGGAGGATGGTAGTAGGTGGCTTCTGGGATATCTTTTTTATGTTAGTAGATACTTGGTAATCTAAAATCATAGTTTTTACTTTCTATATTTCTCTGCTAATCACGAGGACCTTCTAGATGACAGCAGAAAATGCTAGCAGAAATGAGGATATATTAATTTGCTAAGAAAATACCACAGAGAATATGATTTAAATCATGGAATTTTACTTCTCAGAGTTGTAGAGCTTGAAAATATCAGATCAAGGTGCTAATAGGCTCGATTTTTCCAGAAGCCCTTCTCTGATGTGACAGACACATCTATCATTTGAACTGCTTAAAAGCACTTTCTTCAGGTAGAGTTATGTTGGTGGTTAGCACTTCAGTGTTTGAGTTTTAGGGAGGCACATTTCAGTCCACAACAGCAAAGGGGCCCTGTGGTCTACTTCAATGACAGCCATCTCTGCGGAGGATAGAAAGTTTGAAATCAGCATTAGGAGTTCTCACAGTATTACTGTCAGTGCTATCTCCATCAAATGTGCATTCATGTACACACAAACAAAACTACCTGTACACATAAACACATTCAACAGTGGAAATGCCTGATGGTTGTGTACAGGTAACATCAATATAATAATCCATAAGATGGCCTATTAGCAGACATTAAAAGAGAATTAGAAAGAATGACCACAAAATCTGCAGTTACCTATATTTATGTCTATATGTATGATATTCAGTATTTATAGTTGCTAAAAGATGAATACTGATGTGTGGAAATAAAAGCTAAACCTTACCTTGCAATATTGCAGCCTAGTCTACATGAAAGATGTCTTCCTAAAACCTTTCCCTGGGCCCACTCTGTGGCATAGTAGATTAAGCATCCACCAGCAGCACCAGCATCCCACATGGGCACCAGTTTGAGTCCCTGCTCCTGCACTTCCAATCCAGCTCTTTGCTAATGGCCTAGGAATGCAGTGGAATATGCCCTGAGTGCTTGGGCCCCTGCACCCATGTGAGAGACCTGGAGGAAGCTGCTGACTCCTGGCTTCTGGCACCTGGCTTCAGATCAGCCCAGCTCCAGCCATTCTGGCCATTTAGGGGTGAACCAGTGGATAGCAGACCTCTCTTTCTCTTCCTCTCTATATCTGTCACTCTGCCTCACAATAAATAAATACATCTTTTAAAAACCTTTCCCTTTTTAAATTTCTTAATTGTTTTAAAAATTTATTTATTTATTTATTTACAAGTCGAGTTACAGACAGAGAGGAGAGCCAGAGAGAAAGAGGGAGGTCTTCCATCTGATGTTCACTCCCTAATTGATTGCAACTGCCAGAGCTGTGCTGATCCGAAGCCAGGAGCCAGGAGCTAGTTCCAGGTCTCCCAGATCGGTACAGGGGCCCAAGGACTTGGGCCATCTTCTACTACTTTGCCAGGCCATAGCAGAGAGCAGGATCAGAAGTGGAGCAGCTGAGTATTGAACCGGCCCCCATATGGGATGCTGGCGCTTCAGGCCAGGGAGTTAACCTGCTCCACCACAGCACCAGTCCAACATTTTAAATTTCTGATACTCTAAAGTAGCAAAGGACTGCATTACATCTAGGAAAGATGTATTTAAAAATTATAAATCTAGTGCATTTTAGCAGAAGTCCTAACAAATACTTCTGATTTTCTCAACATTATGTATAAATAAATGATAGAATGAGTCATTGTCAGATTAATAGAAGGAGTTTGAGAGGATTGTCTCTCTTTCAATTGTGTTGAATAGTTTGAGAAGCATTAGTTCTTTAAAAGACTTGTAGAATTCAATAGTGAGGCTGTCTGATCCTGGACTTTTCTTTCTTGGGAGGGTCTTTATTACTCATCCAACCTCTGTCTTGGTTTTTGATTTGTTTAGCTTTTCTATGTGTCTTCATGACTTAATTTTGGTATATTGTGTATGTCCAGGAATCTGTTGATTTTTCCTCTAGGTTTTCCAATTTGTTAACCATCACAACAGATGCCCGCATCATATATTGCAGTGCTAATCTGAGTTTTGGGTACTCCACTTCCAAATCAGTTTCATGTTAATATCCCTGGGAAGAAATGGATAATAACTCAAATTCTTTCCTTCTTGTCATCTAATTTGGAGAACTGTAACCTCAATGGGGACTTGAAACCTGGTCTTGCACAGTTGTAGCCATATAGAAAGTGAACCAGCAGATGGGATATCTCTCTGCTTCTCTTTCCTTCTCTCTTTGTCTCTGTGTCTCTCTGCCATTTTTATCATATTAAAATATTTAATTACTTATTTGAAAGAGTTACAGAGAGAGGGAGAGACAGAAATCTTCCACCACCTAATTCATTTTTTTTATCTTTTATTTAATGAATATAAATTTCCAAAGTACGTCTCATGGGTTACAATGGCTTTCCCCCCCATACTGTCCCTCCCACCCACCACCCTCCCCTTTCCCACTCCCTCTCCCCTTCCATTCACATCAAGATTCATTTTCGATTATCTTAGTATACAGAAGATCAGCTTAGTATACCTTAAGTAAGGATTTCAACAGTTTGCTCCCACACAGAAACATAAAGTGAAAAATAATAGATGATTTTTTTTTAATGATGATGAAATCAGATCAGACCTATTGTCATGTTTAATCCCAGTGAGAGTCAAGTTGGGAATTGATAGTTTCTTTTTTTTTTTTTAACAGAAGATCCGTTTAGTGTACATTAAGTAAAGATTTCAATCATTTGCACCCCCATAGAAACTCAAAGTGAAATATACTGTTTGAGTACTCGTTATAGCATTAAGCCTCAGTGTACAGCACATTAAGGACAGAGATCCTACATGAGGAGTAAGTGCACAGTGACTCCTGTTGTTGACTTTACAAATTGACACTCCTGTTTATGGCATCAATAATCTCCCTATGCACCAGTCATGAGTTTCCAAGGCTATGGAAGCCCCTTGAGTTCTCCGACTCTTATCTTGTTTAGACAAGGTCATATTCAAAGTGGAGGTTCTCTCCTCCCTTCAGAGAAAGGCACCTCCCTCTTTGAAGACCTGTTCTTTCCACTGGGATCTCACTCACAGAGATCTTTTTGCCAGAGTGTCTTGGCTTTCCATGCCTGAAATACTCTCATGGGCTTTTCAGCCAGATCCGAGTGCCTTTAGGGCTGATTCTGAGGCCAGAGTGCTATTTAGGACATCCGCCATTCTATGAGTCTGCTGAGTATCTCACTTCCCATGTTGGATCACTCTCCCCTTTATTTATTCTATCGGTTAGTATTAGCAGATACTAGACTTGTTTATGTGTTCCCTTTGACTCTTAGTCCTTTCATTATGATCAATTGTGAACTGAAATTGATCACTTGGAATAGTGAGATGGCATTGGCACATGCCACCTTGATGGGATTGAATTGCAATCCCCTAGTATGTTTCCAACTCTACCAATTGGGGCAAGTCAGCCCGAGCATGCCCCAAATTATACATCTCTTCCCTCTCTTATTCCCACTTTTATGTTTAACAGGGATCACATTTCAGTTAATTTTCAACACTTAAGAATAACTGTGTGATAATTACAGAATTAAACCAGTCATATTAAGTAGAACAGACAAAAAAAAATACTATGAGGGATAATGTATTAAGTTGTCCATTAGCAGTCAGGGCTATGCTGATCAAGTCACCATTTCTCATAGTGTCCATTTCACATCAGGAGGTTTCCTTTTTGGTGCTGAGTTAGTTGTCACCAATCAGGGAGAACATATGATATTTGTCCCTTTGGGACTGGCTTACTTCACTCAGCATGATGTGTTCCAGATTCCTCCATTTTGTTGCAAATGACTGGATTTCGTTGTTTCTTACTGCGGTATAGTATTCTAAAGAATACATATCCCATAATTTCTTTATCCAGTCTACCATTGATGGGCATTTAGGTTGGTTCCAGGTCTTGGCTATTGTGAATTGTGCTGCAATAAACATTAGGGTGCAGACCGCTTTTTTCTTTATCAATTTAAACTCCTTTGGGTAAATTCCAAGGAGTGGGATGGCTGGGTCGAACGGTAGGGTTATATTCAGGTTTCTGAGGAATCTCCAGACTGATTTCCATAGTGGCTTGACCAGTTTGCATTCCCACCAACAGTGGGTTAGTGTCCCTTTTTCCCCACGTCCTCGCCAGCATCTGTTTTTGGTAGATTTCTGTATGTGAGCCATTCTAACCGGGGTGAGGTGAAACCTCATTGTGCTTTTGATTTGCATTTCCCTGATTGCTAGTGACCTTGAACATTTTTTCATGTGCCTGTTGGCCATTTGGATTTCCTCTTTTGAAAAATGTCTATTGAAGTCCTTGGCCCATCTCTTAAGTGGGTTGTTGGTTTTGTTTTTGTGGAGTGTCTTGATCTCTTTGTAGATTCTGGCTATTAACCCTTTATCTGTTGCATAGTTTGCAAATATTTTTTCCCATTCTGTTGGTTGTCTCTTCACTCTCCTGACTGTTTCTTTTGCAGTACAGAAACTTCTCAATTTGATGCAATCCCAATAGTTGATTTTGGCTTTGACTGTCTGTGCCTCCCGGGTCTTTTCCAGAAATTCTTTGCCTGTGCCAATATCTTGAAGGGTTTCTCCAATGTTCTCTAATAACTTCATGGTGTCAGGACGTAGATTTAGGTCTTTAATCCACGTTGAGTGGATTTTTGTGTAAGGTGTAAGGTAGGGGTCTTGCTTCATGCTTCTGCACGTGGAAATCCAGTTTTCCCAGCACCATTTATTGAATAGACTGTCCTTGCTCCGGGAATTAGTTTTAGATCCTTGATCAAATATAAGTTGGCTGTAGATGTTTGTATTGATTTCTGGTGTTTCAATTCTGTTCCATTGGTCTATCCATCTGTTTCTGTACCAGTACCATGCTGTTTTGATTACAACTGCCCTGTAGTATGTCCTGAAATCTGGTATTGTGATGCCTCCGGCTTTGTTTTTGTTGTACAAGATTGCTTTAGCTATTCGAGGTCTCTTGTGCCTCCATATGAATTTCAGCATCATTTTTTCTAGATCTGCGAAGAATAATCAAAGCAATTTATAAAAAACCCACAGCCAGCATCCTATTGAATGGGGAAAAGTTGGAAGCATTTCCACTGAAATCTGGCACCAGGCAGGGATGCCCACTCTCACCACTGCTATTTAACATAGTTCTGGAAGTTTTAGCCAGAGCCATCAGACAAGAAAAAGAAATCAAAGGAATACAAATCAAGAAGGAAGAAGTCAAACTATCCCTCTTTGCAGACGATATGATTCTGTACTTAGAGGATCCAAAGAACTCTACTAAGAGACTATTGGAACTCATAGAGGAGTTTGGCAAAGTGGCAGGATATAAAATCAATGCACAAAAATCAACAGCCTTTGTATACACAAGTAATGCCATGACTGAGAAAGAACTGCTAAGATCAATCCCATTCACAATAGCTACAAAAACAATCAAATACCTTGGAATAAACTTAACCAAGGACGTTAAAGATCTCTACGATGAAAATTACAAAACCTTAAAGAAAGAAATAGAAGAGGATACCAAAAAATGGAAAAATCTTCCATGCTCATGGATTGGAAGAATCAACATCATCAAAATGTCCATTCTCCCAAAAGCAATTTATAGATTCAATGCAATCCCAATCAAGATACCAAAGACATTCTTCGCAGATCTAATTCATTTTTGAGATGATTTTAATAGCCAGAGTGTGGCCAGGTTGAAGCCAGGAGCTTTTCCTCCGATGTGCGTGGCAGCATCCCAGCACTTGGGCCAACTTTCCCTGCTTTTTCAGTCCATTGGTAAGGAGCTGGATCAGAAATGGAATAGCTGGTACTTGAACTGGCGCACGTAGAGGATGCCAATGTAACAGATTGCGGATTTGTCCACTGCACCACAACCACCAGCTCCTCTTTCTGCCTTTCCAATAAATAAATCTTTTGAAAAAGAATTTAAGGTAGTAAAAGTCATCATGACTGAGCAATGACAAATTTATTGAAGTGATCGACTTTCTTAAAGGTCTATTTATGAATTTGAAAGGCAGCACTAGAAAGAGAGAGTGGGAGAGATGGATCTTCCTCCTGGTTTGTTCACTCCTCAAATGGCTGCAGTGACTGTGGCTAGGACAGACTGATATCAGGAGCCAGGGGCTTCTTCCAGGTCTCTCACATGGGTGCAGGAGCCCCAAAATTTGAGTCACCCTGTGCTGCTTTTCCAGACACATTAGCAGGGAACTGGATCCGTTTGGAGCATTAATGTCTATGATACTCTCCTTGCAGTTGAAGGATTTAGAATCCATTTCAATTATGGGTGGGCCAAGTACAACAGCTCCCAATTGTCCAAGGTTTGGATTAGATGGGTTCTGAGAAATTTTGTTAAAATAGTTATTAATCATAACTCTCAGTTTAAGCTTTTCTTACCAAATTTTCATGTTTGCTGACGTTTATATCTATGGGAAAATTGGGTCTCTGGATTGCAACCAATGAAAGCATCCAGACTAACAGTAATAAGGTCAACAGTCAGCAGAATGATGTCCAGCTGAACTGAAATAGCTTTTCTTATTTGGTAGAGGGGTTACCTCCTGCATTATACTGACATACTGACATAGACAGTAGATATTGGAGCCTGTCTCTTCTGCCAAATGGAGAATGCCGCATTTTGATCCATCATATATATATTTATATATTATAATATATATTATATATTTCTATACATAATATAGAATTACATATAATTATCATAAATATATAATATATAATTATATATAAATATTATATATGAATTTATTTATATATAAATATATAATTATTTCTGATCCAGCTCCATACCAATGGATTGAAAAAGCAGTGAAAGATGGTCCAAGTGCCTGGGTTGCTGCCACACACATTGGAGGAGGAGCTCCTGGCTTTAACCTGGCCACACTCTGGCTATTGAAGTCATCTCAATAATATATATATAATATATATAATAGTTATAATGAATTATATAATATTATCTGTTTATAATTATTATATATTATATAATATATTATATGATAAAGCATAATATATTTTATATATGAATATATTTATATACATAAATATATATAAATAAATGTAAATATATATATATATAGAATTTATTTACGTATTTGACAGGTGTACTTACAGACAGTGAGAGGAAGAGACAGAGAGAAAGGTCTTCCATATGCTCATTTACTCCCCTAATGACTGCAATGTCTGCAGCTGGGCCAATCTGAGCTAGGAGCTTCCAGGTCTCCCACATTTTGGCAGGGACCAAAGCACTTGGAACAGCTTCTACTGCTTTCCCAGGCTATTGCAGAGAGCTGGATGGGAAAAGGAGAAATGGGGACTAGAACTGGTGCTCATATGGGGTGCCAGCACTGCAGGTAAAGGATTACACCACTGCACCACAGTGCTGGCCCCAGTCTATCCTTTATTAAGGAGATCTCAGTAATCATGTTCAGGTATTGCTGTCCTATATTCATGGCCAAAGTCCTAGCAGGCAACATGGTTTGGAGAATCGTAAGCACAAGGTGTGTAGGAGACTTCATTTCTCATACAGCACAGTTAATAACAAGGTTCCAAGAGGGGAAATTACTTGCATCATAGTCTTTGAGAACTAATGGACATCACAGGTGATCTAAAGAATTTAGAAGGTTTGTGAGCCCCTAGAGTGAAAAAGTCACTGGGAGCACAAGGACAGTGCCTAGAGTTTATTTTGATGGATTTTAGCCCCTTTCATTGGAGGGAGGCCCGAAGAAGCTGAACTGATTAGTAAACCTCAGAAGTGTCTTTTCAATGTGAAGGCAAACTGAGACTGAGGGGTTTTTGGAAAAACGTTGAACAAAAGACATTTCCCACACTTGGTTAAGACACATCATTTATCTACTGATTTTCATCAAATCTGTTAACATTAGGTATAAGGTACAGCGGACATGGTGGATGGCATATAGCAATATGATTTTAGTAATATATCATGAGGTGCTTTTTCTAAATGGATTTAGCAGGTAAAATTGGGCTACCTAATGGGATGTAGCTGGAATAATCACCTTTTTGTTAAATAAATCTGAGGTAATAAATGTTAGTGTATGAAGACATTGAGTTTTCTTTTATTGGGCCTTCTTGGTTATTTTAATCTGGGATCTGCGAATTCTCATTTTCTTTATTTTATTCCTCATCATGTCGGACCAACTCTGCTGCTTTGGGGATTTTTTTAGTACATCTGACATTTGGAAATTTAGACAATAGTATAGTTAAAATGATATGTACCAAGTAAAGTATTTATTTTTATTCTGATACATATTTTGGAATTCTTCTAAAATTCCTATTGAGTATCCTTGTTAAATTTAGTTGCATCCCAGGTTAAGATTTATTGGAGGCAGGCTCCATGGCTCAATAAGCTAATCCTCCACCAGCGGTGCAGGCACACTGAGTTCTAGTCCTGCTGGGAGAGCCAGATTCTGTCCCAGTTGCTCCTCTTCCAGTCCAGCTCTCTGCTATGGCCCAGGAGTGCAATGGAGGATGGCCAAAGTGCTTGGGCCCCGTACCTGCATGGGAGACCAGGAGGAAGCACTTGGCTCCTGGCTTTGGATCAGCGCCATGTGCCAGCCGCAGCACACTGGCGGCAGCGGTCACTAGGGGGTAAACCAACAGAAAAAGGAAGACCTTTCTCTCTGTCTCTCTCACTGTCCACTCTGCCTGTCAAAATAAAAAATAATTTTTATAAAAAGACTTATTGGAGCCACTTTAGTGATTATACCCATGAAACTTTGTTAATAAATGCAAATAGAACCTGGGAAAATTGATGTATACCTTATGCTGTAGAGACTTAAGATTGAACATCTTTTTTTAAACTTTTTTAATTATATAATCTAAAAACAAATTTTAGATTTTTTTTTTTTTTACTTTACTAAGTCACAGCTCTGGCCCCATTAATATGACTTAACAATGTTTTTTCCTCTCAGACTTATCTCTATTGTTTCAGTTAACTGCATGCCTTTTCTTTACATTCAGATTCCCTCAGCTGTCAAAGCTTATTCATCTTAATTCTGTTGTTCCTATTTCCCTCCCTTTTATTCTGTCCCTAGGCTAATTGAGGTCATGATTCTCCATTCCTTCTGTGTGGTGTCACAGTAGGCTTGAAGTGTTCTTTTTCTCTTCTGATTTCTAAAGAAAGAAATTATGTATTCCCCCAGTTTAGATATTTTAATAATTCATTCTAAAACAAAGGTTAAATGTTCTTAATTTGACAAGAATTTTCAGGGCCAGTGGTGTGGCATAGTGGGTAGAGCCACCACTTGCAGTGCTGGCAGCTCATATGGATCCAGATCTCTGCTAAAGCCTGGGAAAGCAGTAGAAGATGGCCCAAGTCCTGGGCCCCTGCACCCATGTGGGAGACCTGGAAGAAGCTCCTTGCTCCTGGCTTTGGATTGGCACAACTCTGGCCATTGCAGCCAACTGGGGAGAGAACCAGTGGATGGAAGACCCCTCTCTCTTCTCTGCCTCTCTCTTTGCAACTCTGACTTTCAAATAAATAAATAAATCTTTTAAAAAAAGAATTTTTTCTATTTTTAGATTTGTTCTACTTCATTGCCACTTCAGGGTGTGTGTAAGGAGTGCATATCCAGTTTTTCTATATTGGAATTTTGGGATTTTGTATTAGCTCTGCTGTGTATTCATTTTTCTTGAGCATTGGTGATATCTTCTCCTTAGTTGTATTAAGAGAGAGAGCAATAGCCCTCATGTCTTTTTAGGTAAGTAAGACATATTAAAAACAGAGCATTCAGTATACATTCATAGTATTTTGACTTGTTCAATTGATTTTCCTGACCTCCCTTGGATATTCTTGGTCTTTGCTGTACAACTTTCTATACTCATTAATTCTTTGATATTCCCAAATCCAGAAAATGAATGACTCAACAGCTGTGTTCCTGTATTTGCTGGGACTCAGGGTAAGAAGCAAAGTGGAGGTGTTCAGGAATCTAAAGGTACATGCTACATAGCAAAGCACATCATTTCCTATACAAAGTGACTGGGAAATCCAGAATCTTTTGCACACATATTGGATCCTGAACTATTACTGGACTATTCAGTAAGATTTTAATGTATTTATTTTCTGTGTGTGTGTTTGTATTTCTAAATAAACTCTGCTGGGCTACTTAACATTAACATGTATTGCAGAATTCTTTCATCAGTTTTTACTTTTAAAAAGTTTCTTTTTCAGTTTTATGGGAGAGGGTAGAAGTTTTCTGCTATGTAACTGAAAATTCATTCATTCATTAAAGTTAAAAATATTTGTTGGAAATGGGTGGAATACTATTAATTCTTGTGTGATTTTCATGAAACTAAATACATTCTCTATTTTGTTTTGCTTAAAATTTCTGCATGTGTGGACTTCTTTTTTCCTTATTGCCCCAAATCCCTTTGTGTATTGGGATGGCAAATGGGTTTTACACTGGACAAAACATGCTATTTTGGCAAAGAAGTACTTAGGGTTCCTGCTTCAAGTATTCAAATATTGCATTGGAAATCAGTATATTTGTTTACTGTACAAATGTCCTTCATACAATTTTGTAATCTTCTGGGATGGGAGAGGAAGCAGGAAATAGGGGGATTATGGGTGGGAGGGATGTTTTGGGGGAGGGGAAGGCACTGTAATCCAAAAGCTGTACTTTATATTTATTAAAAAAAATTTTTATCTTTTATTTAATGAATATAAATTTCCAAAGTACGACTCATGGGTTACAATGGCTTTCCCCCCCATACCATCCCTCCCACCCACAACCCTCCCCTTTCCCACTCCCTCTCCCCTTCCATTCACATCAAGATTCATTTTCAATTATCTTAATATACAGAAGATCAGCTTAGTATACCTTAAGTAAGGATTTCAACAGTTTGCTCCTACACAGAAACATAAAGTGAAAAATAATAGATGATTTTTTAAATGATGATGAAATCAGATCAGACCTATTGTCATGTTTAATCCCAGTGAGAGTCAAGTTGGGAATTGATAATTACTTTTTTTTTTTTTTTACAGAAGATCAGTTTAGTGTACATTAAGTAAAGATTTCAATCGTTTGCACCCCCATAGAAACACAAAGTGAAATATACTGTTTGAGTACTCGTTATAGCATTAAGCCTCAGTGTACAGCACATTAAGGACAGAGATCCTACATGAGGAGTAAGTGCACAGTGACTCCTGTTGTTGACTTTACAAATTGACACTCCTATAAAAAAATTAAACAATTTTGTAATCTTCATCTTCCTTTTTATTTCATCCTTTTTTAAAAAAGATTCATTTATTTTACTTGAAAGTCAGAGTTACACAGAGAAGGAGAGAGAGAGAGAGAGAGCAGTCTTCCAACCGCTGGTTCACTCCCCATTTGGCCACAATGGCTGGAGCTCTGCCAATCCAAAGCCAGGAGCCAGCAGCTTCTTTTGGGTCTCCTATGCAGGTGCAGGAGCCCAAGGGCCTGGGCCATCCTCTACTGCTGGATAGTAAGTCTTACTTGCCTAAAAAGATGGATAGTAATTTGAGTAGCCAGGACTTGAACTGGCACCCAATTGGAATGTCAGCACTGCAAGCCACAGCTCTACTTGCTACTCCACAGCATCGGCCCCCTAAATTCTTATGAGTATTGCTACACGATTGGAATTTATAATTGATAATGCTGAACAATTGAAACTGTCTTATTTACAATTGTAGGACTGGATATGGCAGTTTTACTTGAAGTAAAGTATGTAGCCTGCTTATTGTATGATTTTCGGAAAAGCATGTATTTATATATAACAGCAGATCTGTTAATCATTTAAAAGTGAATTGTCATGATTACCCAGATGTAAAGAATGCAATATGTGCTAATGAGTTAGCAGTCACAGACATTTAGAATTAGAGGGATTTTAGAACTTTTTCAATACTGAAGTTTTAATGAAAAACTAATAATTTTTTTATTTGACAGGTAGAGTTATATACAGTGAGAAATCAGAAAGGTCTTCCTTCCATTGGTTCAGTCCCCAAATGGCTGCCACAGTTGGAGCTGTGCCCATCCAAAGCCAGGAGTCAGGTGCTTTCTCCTGGTCTCCCATCCGGGTGCAGGGCCCAAGCACTTGGGCCATCCTCTACTGCCTTCCCGGGCCATAGCAGAAAGCTGGACTGAAAGAGGAGCAACCAGGACTAGAACATTTTGCCCATAAGGGATACCAGCACCACAGGTGGAGAATTAACCAAGTGAGCCACGGCGCTGGCCCCCGATAAATTTACTCAACAAAATATCAAAATATCTTATTTAGTATAAAGTTAGTAGTGAAAAGAGACTACCTTGTTGAACACAGAAATTTGAGATTATATTTCTTGGTATTAATTTGCATCTTAAGGCTTATTGCCTAGTTTATTTCAACATTTCAATCTAATATTACTAATAATATCTTGTACTTAGTGGTTCACTGTGTGCCAGACAATATTCTTTTGATTTTTTAAAAGATTTATTTATTTATTTATTTGGAAGTCAGAGTTACACAGATATTGAACAAGAGGAAGAGAGAGAGAGAGAGAGGTCCTCCATCTGCTGGTTCACTCCCCAGATGGCCTAAAAGGTCAGAGATATGTCAATCTGAAACCAGGAGCCAGGACCTCTTCAGGGTCTCCCATGCAGATTCAGGGGCCCAAGGACTTGGGCCAACTTCCTACTGCTCTCCCAGGCTATAGCAGACAGCTGAATGGAAAGTGGAGCAGCCTGGACTTGAACCGGCCTCCATATGGGATGCCCCCACTGCATGCAGTGGCTTTACTAGGTACACCACAGCACTGGCCTCAAGACAATGCTCTAAAATGATGCATTAATTATTCCCAAATATTGAAAAGTGGCATGGTACACATTTGAATGTGTTGTTTTGTACTAGTTGTAGAAACAGTTTAAAATATATTTATATTTAAAAATGTAAGCTTTGATCTAAAGGTTTACTTTCCCTTAAGGTGTCTGTTTGGAAACTGAGAGATCATTGAAGTCTCAAGATAGAGTACAACTGATCTTATCCAAGCCTCCTTTATCTTATGAGGATGCTAAATGCCAAGCCCAGAGAAATAAAGTGAACTGTTCAAGGTCACATAGGTAAGTTGTGGCAGGGATAATTCTGTATTAGCATTAGGTATCCTGATACATAGGCCACTGTTCTGTCAATTTTGTACTCCTTCCGGAGTTAAAGATTCTAAGTTGTGGAAAATTGAATTTGGAAATTTAGTGGTTGCTATGTTGTTATGGTGAGAAATTTCTGTGTATAGCTATGAGTTGCTTAAATTTTATTCAATATATTTTTCTAGTATGTTTGCTATTTATTTGAAATGTATAACAAGTAGCTTCATCTATTTGCCAAAAGAATTTTTTGAAGATTTATTTATATTATTTGAAAGTCAGAATTACACAGAGAGAGAAGGACAGGCAGAGAGAGTGGTCTTCCATTCACTGGTTCACTCCACAGTTGGCCTCCATGACTGGAGCTGTGCCAACTGGAAGGCAGGAGCCAGGAGCCTCTTCCTGGTCTCCTATGCAGGTGCAGGGGCCCAAGGACTTGCACCATTTTATAATGCTTTCCCAGGCCGTAGCAGAGAGCTGGATAGGAAGTGGAGCAGCCAGGTCTTGAACTGATGCCCCTATGGAATACCAGCACTGCAGGTGGCAGCCTCACCCACTATGCCACAGTGCCAGCCCTTGCCAAAAGAATTTATAGAAGCTATTCCATATATACACTTCACAATTATTTAGTTACTTGACACGAACTATCCCTGCATATTTGAAAATTTTGAATGGTATCACTTGGGTTTTAAGAATGTTATATTTTAGGTCTCTTAATATTTTTAGTGATGATGTTTTAAAGGCCCTTTCTGTTTTATGAAAAATGATAAGGATTTTGTTTTACAATGGCCATAGTATTACTACTTAAAGCAATAGATTAAATAACACTTTTAAACAAAGTCATTTAATACTGAATTCTAACACACTGGTATATTTTAAAGTGAGAAACCGGATTTCTTTCAGATATTCTAAATAAGAATGATAATCAAAATTGAAGACATCTACAGTTTTTAATCACTTGTTTTAAATATTGGTCATAATGGTCCAATTTTGAGTTTAATTTTAATTAGCTTTTAAATGATTCAATATGTTTTATAGAAAAAATTCGGAGAACATAATTATATACTCAACCTCCCTCCCTTCTTTTTCCTTCTTTGTCATTTTTTTTAGCTTATGAAATGACATTTTCAGTTTACATTACATTAAAAAGGGTTGTTGAGTCAAGGGACAAGTTTAACAGGCAAAAAGCAAAAAGATCCTAATTTAGAGGGAATACAGACAATGGCTCTAAACAATATTTGAATATCACATCTAAACAATATTTGAATAAATTGATAAATATTTTAATTTCTCCTACTAAAATGCTCAAAGTCTTTAATTATTTATCAAATATTAGTGCAAAATTATGGATTTAAATGATCCCAAAAAGTGATGAATTTTTGTGTAATAAATTCCAATTTTTGTCAAGGCTTTTTGACAGTCTCACAGAAAACTTATGTTTGTGAATGGGAAGAATAATACCAAAATATCCATATTACCAAAAGCAATTTGCAAATTCAATGCAATCCCAATCAACATACCAACGATGTTCTCAGAGCTAGAAAAAATGATGCTAAAATTCACATAGAAACATGAGAGATGCTTAACATCTAAAGCAATATTATAAAGCAAAAAAAAGCTGGAGACATCACACCATATTTTAAGACATATTACAGGGGTCAGCACTATGACAAAGCAGGTAAAGTCACCGTCTGCAGTGCCGGCATCTCATATGGGTGCCAGTATGTTTCCCAGCTGCTCCACTTCTTATACCCCTCTCTGGTATAGCCTGAGAAAAAAGTAGAAAATGGCCAAAGTCTTTGGGCCCCTGCACCTGCATAGAGACCTGGAAGAAGCTCCTGACACTTGGATTCAGATCAACAGAGCTCCGGCCATTGTGGCCATTTGGGGAGTAAACCAGTGGATGGAAGACCTCTCTCTCTCTCTGCCTCTACCTCTCTGTAACTCTGCCTTTCAAATAAATAAACTGCAAAAAAAAAAAAGGAAGAAGTGTTAGCACTGATATAATAACAGACACATAGTTCAATGGAAAAGACTTGGTAGCATAGAAATAAACCCAAATTTCTACCAGCAACTCATATTTAACAAAGGAACTAAAATGAACTGGAGAAAGAAGAATCTCTTTCACAAGTGGTGCAGAGGAACTTGATTATCCATATGTAGAAGCCTGAAAAGAGACTCCAACATCTCTTACACTATGTGAAAGTGAACTCACAGTGAATGAAAATGTAATCATAAGACCCAAACCCAAGTAAACATAGGGAAACTCTAAATATTGTCAACAGACAATAGCTTTTGGGTAAGATTCCAATAGCAATAGTCACAAAAATAAAAACAGAGACATTTGAGTATATCCAACTAAGATACTTCTTCACAACAAAATAAACATCAGAGTGTAGATACAATGAACAGATGGCAGGAAAAATTAAAACTCTGAATGTTTACAGATTTCCAGAACATTTACATGAATTGGAAAAACTCAAAAAAATACAGTGAAGAAACATCTGAATAGACATTTCTCAGAAGAAATGTAAATGGTCAAAACATGTGAATATGCCCGATGTCACTAGCCATTATGTAAATATAAATCAGAACACCATATCAGTCTCCAACACCTGTGGGAGAATACAACACTCAGGTGTTTGTGTGTGCAGCAAGTGGGTTTAGAGGACCCTGTTCACCTCTGGAGAGCAGAGTCTACAGGGAGGTAAAGAAACCTTACTGCGCAGGGGCATGCTAGTCTTCTCTGTATCGTTCCAATTTTAGTATATGTGCTGCCGAAGCGAGCACATGTGCTGCCGAAGCGAGAAAGAGATGAAAAGAATTTATCTCAGCTAGCCACTAATATTCAAGAAACAAGGTCTTCAGGAAAGCCAACTCAACTGACATTTTCATGTCATTGTTAAATAAAGGAAAAATTATCTAGGTTCAGCAATACGTAGTTTATAAGAGAAAGACTACAGAGTAATTTCCTTGGCATAGAAATAACTTTGTCTTTTTTTTTTATCTATGAGGGCTTGCTATCACCACCACGCACCCACAACCCATATACAAATGCCTGGCTTGAGTGGTAGCTTCTCTGCTTTGAGGCAAGTTTCTGCTAGTGTGCACCCTGGGAGGAGATGGAGGATGGCAGAAGTGCTTGGGTCCCTGCACCCAAATGGGACATCCAGAATGAATTCCCACTTCCTGGTTTTGGCTTGGTCAAGCTTTGGCTATTGCAAGTGTTTGGGGAGTGAAACAGTGGTTCCCTCTTCCTGTCACTCTGCCTTTCAAATCAATAACTGTTGTTGGTAATGACTAATGATGATATTCACTGATTGTCAAATTTTGAATCTTTGTTGGTAATGACTAATGATGATATTCACTGATTGTCAAATTTTGAATCTATTAATTATAGACAATTTCTCTTTGTATTTTTAAACTTTCATAATGTTCTGTAGCCAATTTCATCACTAGAAATAAAAACTTTTCCTCAAAAAAAAAAAAAGAAACCTTACTGCTTTCCTAATGTGCTTATTAAGTTCTTGACCAGCGCCTGTTAGTCTTGCCACAAACTTTCTAGTCTTACTACTTTCCTTCTTCTTCCTCTTCTCTGTGACTTGTAAAATAGTATACATTCTATATACTGTGGATGCTTTTGATTTATTTTATTCCTTCGGTCTCCTATGAAGTTCCTCCACAAAAACACAGCCCTCAAAATATTCATTCATTTATGCAGTCTGCAGATTTCATGAGCTACTAAATTCCTAGTAGTATGTTAAAGGCAAGATCTGGGCCTAAGAGAAAAGTGGTCTAAATTCTGTGCCTAGAAGAGGATTTGGGACATAGTAGAACTTCAGTGAAGTGCTATGTGAATGACATGCACTCAGTAAATGAGTAATCTAAAGCATACACTTCATTTAAGCAACACAGCAGCCCTACTCACCTCAGGTAGAGCAATTGAGAGGAATAATGTGAACAAAAATAAGACATCAATAAGTTGAATAATAACAGAGAAAAAACAAAATGAGATAGATGCCAACATTACTGAGCTATTTTTGAGGAATTAAATTGATAGAGGGGCTGGCATTGTGGCCAAGTGGGGAAAGCTGCAATCTGTGAGGCCAGCATAACATCTGAGTTCCACTTTGAGTTTAGGAATCTCCACTTCCAATTTAGCTCACTGCTAAACACCTGGGAAACCAGGAGAAGATGGACGAAGGACTTGGGTCCTTGCCACTCATGTGGGAGACTTGGATGAAGCTCCTGACTCCAGTATGCCCCAGGCTCAACTGTTGAAACTCTCTGGGGTGTGAGCCAGCAGATGAAAGCTATCTCTGTCTTTCCCTCTCTCTCTAAATCCACCTTTCAAATAATAAAGATTTAATAAACAAATTAACTGATTTCAAAATACACAAAAACATGAACAATACTATATCATTTTTATGCCAAACTGATAAAAAATAACAAATGCTAGAGAGCACATGGGAAAAGAAAACCGTCATATATGGTGGGTGAAAACACAAGTTAGTACAGATGTTATGCAGAACAGTATGGTCATTCCTTAAAAAGGATAAAAATTGGGGCCGGCGCTGTTGTGCAGTGAGTTAAAGCCCTGGCCTGAAGGGCCAGCATCCCATTTGGGTGCCAGTTCTAGTTCCAGCTGCTCTTCTTCCAATACAGCTCTCTGCTATCTCCTGGGATAGCAGTAGAAGATGGCCCAAGTCCTTGGGCCCATGCACCCATGTGGGAGACCCAGAGGAAGCTCCTGTCTCCAGGTTTCAGAATGGCATAACTCTGGCCTTTGTAGTCATCTGTAGAGTGAACCAGCTAATGGAGGACCTCTCTGTGTCTCTACCTCTATTGTAACTCTTTCAAATAAATAACAAAAATTAAACTAAGATAAAAATTGACCTACCATGTGAGAGTTATCTTGCTCTTGGCTATATAGAATAAGGAAATTTTATTAGAAGGAAAGGAGGAGAGCATATCAAAGATACAGCAATTTTCCCATAACACAGCCACTATAACACAGTTCACTGCAGCCAGGATTTGAAACCAATCTAGCTGTCCATCAGTGAAAAACAATGGACAGGGCAACCTCTTTTAGATACAAAAAAAGAACAAAATATTATTAAATTAATTGAAATAAGCCAGAAGCAGGAACACAAATGTCACCTGGTCCTTGTCACATGTGGAAGTGAAAGAAAATAATGGATCTGAACACAGAACTGTGATTACTAGAGGCTGAGAAGGGAAGCAGCTAGGGATAGAGGGGGATTGGATAATAGGTATCAAAAATCAAAGAGGCAGAAAGAACTTCTGGTGTTCCATAATATAATGAGATGACTACATTCAACCATATTAGGTTCTGTGTAAAGAACTGAAGGAGAGGAGCTGGTAGTCTCAAATCATGGAGAAGAATTAGAAACTGTAGTTGCTTGGGGGTCAGCATTGTGGCACAGTGGGCTAACACCCTGGCCTGAAGCACCAGCATCCCATGTGGGTACCAGTTCTAGTCCTGGCTGCTCCTCTTCTGATCCAACTCTCTGCTATGGCCTGGGAAAGCAGTAGAAGATGGCCCAAGTCCTTGGGTCCCTGCACCCAAGTGGGAGATCTGGAAGAAGCTCCTGGTTCCTGGCATCAGATTGGCAGAGCTCCGGCCATTGTGGCCATCTGGGGAGTGAACCAGCAGAGGAAGACCTCTCTCTCTCTCTGCTGCTACTTCTCTCTGTAACTCTGTCTTTCAAATAAATAACTCTTTAAAAACTTAATAAAACTGTAGTTGCTTAGCTTGATCACTTTTTACTGCATAAATGTGTGCAAATATTGCACTACACCCTGTAATAATGCATGACTAGGACACATTAAGCACAAATTATTTCAATGAAATTTTAAAAATTAGAAGCATTTCTTTATATTAACAATGAACTATTTGAAAATGAAATTAGAGAAACATTTCCATGCATAGCAGCATAAGAACCAGGAACCAATGTCTTCAATGTTATCAGTGATGAATCAGATTCACAGCCCCCAGCACTCAGTTTTTGCCATAGACCTTACCATGGCAATTGTGGGCATATAGTAGTAAATCAATGGACAGGAATCCTTTGTCTCTAAATCTGCTAAATAAATAAACAAGGAATTCATCAAAGAAAAAGAGATATCAATTTGGATGCCAGGCACAAAAACACATGCACTTGAGCTATCCTCCAGTTTGTGATGCCAACAAATCTTTCAGACATGTTACATTTTCAGAGACTTTTCTGTAATCTTGCTAAGCTTTCTGGAAATCTGCCTTATAGCAAAGGGTTTCCCAATTCCATTACACTCATGATTTTTCTTTTGTGTGATATATTAGTTTACCATCTAGAGATAATTTATGGTACAAAACTTTTCTATGCATGCATGTTTTCTCATTTGTGAGTCTATTCATGGGAATTGAAGACTGATATATAACAGAAATACATTTTCCAAATTCATTGCATAGACTTTTGTTCCTTATGAATTCTCTGAAGTCTGTTGATGTCTAATTTCTGGCTAAAGGTTTTATTGTATTTACAGCATGCAAAGACTATCACCTTTTGTGAATTCTGTATCTATACAAGCCTGAAATAAAGAAAATGTTTTTGCACAATCAGTATATGCCTAAGAAACCACCTGTGTCAATTCTCTGATGTACCATTGACTTCTGACTCTAATAATATTTATAAGCTTTCTCCTTTACATGAGTCTCTGTTGGATAGGATGTGATTTCCAGCAAAAGGTTTTGTCACAATACTTACATGAATTTTGGAGAAAAGCTCTTCCACATTCATTATATTGTTAAGGTCTCTCCCTTGTTCAAATTCCATGATGGATTATGAGGCATTACCTATGTTTAATGACTTTCTCACATTTATTTCATTCATTAGATATATATGTTGTGCATTCTGATATAAGGAGAGATTTGGGCAGAGCTTTCCAACACTCATTACACCCATAAGGTTTCTCTCCCACGTGAATTCCCTGTTGTCTTATGAGGTATGGCTTCTAATTAAAGGGATTTTACTTTCAAAGGAGTTTTTCCCTATATGAATTTGATGATGTACAATGAGGGCTGAATTATGGTAAAAGGCTCTGAGTCATTACATTCATAAAATTGCTCCCCATGAGAATTCTTTTATGTTTGATGAGGTCTGATTTGCACCACAAAGGCTATTCACATGTATTACATTCATGCATTTCTCCCCTTGGTGAATTCTCTAATATTTCATGAGATATAACTTGCACAAAAAGGTCAAGTAGAAAATTCCCTGTGTGGATACTCTGATATCTTATGAGTTATGAAGTACAGCAAAGAGGCTTTCCACCATCCTTCCATCCATAAAACCTACCTAAATTGAGCAACAAAGATATAGAAAACGTGAACACACACATAACCAGATGGAAATGATACCAGTAATAAAGACCATCACTACCAAGAAAACCCCAAAACTGGAAGGCTTCACTGCTGAATTCTAACAGACATTTAAAGCACTAACTGCAATTCTTCTCAAGTTATTCAAAACAATTGAGAGAGAGGCGATTCTCCCAAATTCTTTCTATGAAGCCAACATCACCTTCATTCCTAAACTTGAAAAAAGTGCAACAAAGAAAGTAATTATAGACCAATTTCCCTGATGAACATACATGCAAAGATCTGCAACAGAATTCTGGCCAATTGAATCCAACAATGCATCAGAAAGATCATCCACCCAGACCAAGTGGGATTTATCCTTGGTATGCAAGGATGGAACCAAAGGCTTTTCCACAGTCATTTCATTTATAAGCTTTCTCCATGGTGTGAAGGCTCTGATACTTTCTGAGGTTTGACTTCTCAGCAAAGGTTTTTCCACAGTCGTTGCAATCATAAGGTTTCCCCCAGTACAAATTGTCTGATGCTTTGTGAGCTTTGATTTCTCAGCAAAGGCTTTTCCACAATGATTGCATTCATAAGGTTTCTCCCCTCTGTGAATTCTCTGATGATTTATGAGGTTTGCCTTCTGGCCAAAGGATTTTCCACAGTCATTGCATTCATAAGGTTTCTCACCTGTGTGAATTCTCTGATGATTTATGAGGTGTTTCTTCTGGCCAAAGAACTTCCCACAGTCATTACATTTGTAAGATTTCAACCCTGTGTGAATTCTCTGATGTCTAATGAGATCTGACTTCTGGTGAGTGGTTTCCACACAATCATTACACACATGAGGGTTTTCCACAATATGAGTGCTGTGATGGAGGGTATGGCAGAATTTAATACTGAATGACTTCCCACAAGGTTTACATGCAAAGGATTTTTTCCCTATATTTGGTCTATGATTCAGTCTAACATGTGATTGGTAAATGACAGGTTCCACAGTCCCAATATACTTATAAATGTTCTCTCTTTTCAGGTGAATACAATCAGAATTCCACAGTCACTCAGCTGGGAGGGGTGGATGAATCCGGAAACAGCTGGTTTCCTTGTACTAAAACAAGCACCATATCACAAAGGACTCTTGCATTTCTTTTTCTTTTTTGCATTTTTCACATTTTCTTATTTATCATGGTTTGTAATAAATTTTCTGATGTGGGTTGTGGTTTTCAGGCTGGCTTAAGGAGTTCAGGGAACCAGAGGAATGGTCTTTTTCAATTAGGGCACAGCTGTTGGCTCTCTCCAATTCTGGCTTTCTGTCATTGCTTTAGGTGCCTCAGCCAATTTTTCGTTTTGAGCGACTTTTCCTAAATGTTTTGTTGGTCTAAGTTGGTTTTGCCCTTTTCCTTTTCAAATTGTGTATTCTGATGCAATACAAACAAGGGTTTAGAACGAGGATCCATTATGAAATTGAAAAACAGAACATATTGGGTTTTGATGATTAGAAATCATAGGCAACATGACCAAGATGAGTTTTTGGGTTTTGGAAAATGACATAGAACCCTTCCACTGAGGGGCAGATATTAATTTCCTCCAAATCGAGAGTGAGTGCGATTTTCAGGTGAATTCAATCAGAATTCCACAGCCAGTCAGCTAGGAGGGGTGGATGAATCCGGAAACAGCTGGTTTCCTTGTGTCTAAATCCAGCCAAATATCACAAAGGACTCTTGCATTTCTTGGGCTTTTTTCTCATTTTTCTTTTTTTCATGGTTTGTAATGAATTTTCTGATGTGAGCTTTGGTTTTGAGGCTGCAATATAGAGTTCAGGGCACCGGAGGAATGGTCTTTTTCAAACAGGGCACAGCTGTTGGCGTGCTCCAATTCTGGCTTTTGTCATTGTTTTGGGTGCCTCAGCTGACTTTTGGTTTCTTGTGTGGCAATTTCCTAAATATTTACTGGGTCTGAGTCGGTTTTGCCTTCTTATTCCCAAATTTTGTATTCTGATGCAATACAAGCAAGATTTTG
Organism: Oryctolagus cuniculus; assembly: GCF_964237555.1. NCBI lineage: Eukaryota > Metazoa > Chordata > Mammalia > Lagomorpha > Leporidae > Oryctolagus > Oryctolagus cuniculus. The sequence goes on along the minus strand of NC_091444.1, from coordinate 86,073,053 downwards.
GACAGAGTAGCCATTATGAAAGAAAAAAAAAAAAAACACAGCAAATTGCCCTTTCAGGATTAGAAATCTACAGGCAACACGACCAAGATGAGATTCTGTGTTTTGGAAAATGACATGGAATGCTTCTGCTGAGGTGACAGATTCTAATTCCCTCCAAATTGAGTGTGAGTGCGATTTGGAGGTGAATTCAAACAGAATTCCAAAGTCAGTCTCTGGAAGGGGGGGATGAATCTGGTAACAACCAGTTTCCTTGTGTCTAAATCCAGCCAAATATCACAAAGGACTTTTGCATTTCTTTGGCTTTTTCACATTTCCCTTATTTATCATGGTTTGTAATGAATTTTATGATGTTAGGTTTGGTTTTGTGGCTGCAATATGCAGTTCAGGGCACCGGAGGAATGGTCTTTTTCAAACAGGGCACAGCTGTTGGTGTGCTCCAATTCTGGCTTGCTGTCATTCTTTTGGGTGCCTCAGTTGAAATTTGGTTTTTTGAATTTCACTGCGATTTTCAGGTTAATTCAGTCAGATTTCCACAGGCAGTCAGCTGGAGGGTTGGATGAATCTGGGAACAGCCAGTTTCCTTGCAACTAAATCAAGCCCAATATCATTATGGATTCTTGCATTTCTTTGGCTTTTTTCTCTTTTTTCTTATTTATCATGGTTTGTAATGAATTTTCTGATGTGAGCTTTGATTTGAGGCTGGAATATGGAGTTCAAGACACGGAAGGAATGGTCTTTTTCAATCAGGGCACAGCTGTTGGCTTGCTCCACTTCTGGCTTGCTGTCATTGTTTTGGGTGCCTCAGCCGATTTGTGGTTTCTTGTGTGGCAATTTCCAAAATGTTTTCTGGGTCTGAGTTGGCTTTGCCTTCTTCCTTCCCAAATTTTGTATTCTGACGCAATACAAACAAGAGTTTGGGCAGAGTAGCCATTATGAAATAAAAAACACAACAAATAGGCGTTTGGAGCTTAGAAATCTACAGGTAACATGACCAAGGTGAGTTTTTGTGTTTTGGAAAATACAATGGAACAATTTGGCTGAGGTGACAGATATTAATTGCCTCCAAACTGAGTTTCACTGCGATTTTCAGGTTAATTCAGTCAGAACTCCACAGGCAGTCAGATGGAGGGGTGGATGAATCTGGGAGCAGCCTGTTTCCTTGCAACTAAATCAAGCCCAATATCACTAAGAACTCCTGCATTTCTTTGGCTTTTTTCTCATTTTTCTTTTTTTCATGGTTTGTTATGAATTTTCTGATGTGAGCTTGGTTTTGAGGCTGGCATATTGAGTTCAGGGCACAAGAGGAAGGTTCTTTTTCAATCAGGGCACAGCTGTTGGCTTGCTCTAATTCTGGCTTGCTGTCATTGTTTTGGGTGCCTCAGCCGATTTGTGGTTTCTTGTGTGGCAATTTCCTAAATGTTTTCTTGGTATGAGTTGGTTTTGCCTTCTTCCTTCCCAAATTTTGTATTCTGACGCAACAGAAACAAGAGTTTGTACAGATTAGCCATTATGAAATAAAAAACACAACAAATAGGCATTTGAAGCTTTGAAATCTACAGGTAACATGACCAAGGTGAGTTTTTGTGTTTATGAAAATAAAATGGAACACTTTGGCTGAGGTGACAGATATTAATTGCCTCCAAACTGAGTTTCACTGCGATTTTCAGGTTAATTAGGTCAGAATTCCACAGGCAGTCAGCTGGAGGGGTGGAAGAATCCGGGAACAGCTGGTTTCCTAGCGACTAAATCAAGCCCTATATCATTTTGGATTCTTGCATTTTTTTTGGCTTTTTTCTCTTTTTTCTTATTTATCATGGTTTGTAATGAATTTTCTGATGTGAGCTTTGGTTTTGAGGCTGTCATATTGAGTTCAGGGCACAAGAGGAAGGTTCTTTTTCAATCAGGGCACAGCTGTTGGCTTGCTCCAATTCTGGCTTGCTGTCATTGTTTTGGGTGCCTCAGCCGATTTGTGGTTTCTTGAGCGGCAGTTTCCTACATGTTTTTTGGGTCTGAGTTGGCTTTGCCTTCTTCCTTCCCAAATTTTGTATTCTGATGCAATGCAAAGAAGAGTTTGTACAGAATAGCCATTATGAAATAAAAAACACAACAAATAGGCATTTGAAGCATAGAAATCTACAGGTAACATGACCAAGGTGAGTTTTTGTGTTTATGAAAATAAAATGGAACACTTTGGCTGAGGTGACAGATATTAATTGCCTCCAAACTGAGTTTCACTGCGATTTTCAGGTTAATTCAGTCAAATTCCACAGGCAGTCAGCTGGAGGGGTGGATGAATCCGGGAACAGCTGGTTTCCTAGTGACTAAATCAAGCCCTATATCATTATGGATTCTTGCATTTTTTTTTGGCTTTTTTCTCTTTTTTCTTATTTATCATGGTTTGTAATGAATTTTCTGATGTGAGCTTTGATTTTGAGGCTGGCATATGGAGTTCAGGGCACATGAGGAAGGTTCTTTTTCAATCAGGGCACAGCTGTTGGCTTGCTCCAATTCTGGCTTGCCGTCATTGTTTTGGGTGCCTCAGCTGATTTGTGGTTTTTTGTGTGGCAATTTCCTAAATGTTTTCAGGGTCTGAGTTGGTTTTGCCTTCTTCCTTCCCAAATTTTGTATTCTGATGCAATACAAGCAAGATTATGGACAGAGTAGCCATTATGAAAGAAAAAAAAAAACACAGCAAATTGCCCTTTCAGGATTAGCAATCCATAGGCAACACAACCAAGATGAGATTCTGTGTTTTGGAAAATGACATGGAACGCTTCTGCTGAGGTGACAGATTCTAATTCCCTCCAAATGGAGTGTGAGAGCGATTTTGAGGTGAATTCAATCAGAATTCCAAAGTCAGTCTGTGGACTGGGGGGGATGAATCTGGAAACAGCCAGTTTCTTTGTGTCCAAATCCTGCCAAATATCACAAAGGACTCTTGCATTTCTTTGGCTTTTTCACATTTCCCTTATTTATCATGGTTTGTAATGAATTTTCTGATGTGAGCTTTGGTTTTGAGGCTGCAATATGGAGTTCAGGGTACTGGAGGAACGGTCTTTTTCAAAGAGGGTACACTTGTTGGCTTGCTGCAATTCTGGCTTTCTGTCATGGTTTTGGGTTCCTCAGCCGATTTTTGGTTTCTTGTGTGGCAATTTCCTAAATGTTCTCTGGGTCTGAGTCGGCTTTGCCTTCTTCCTTCCCAAATTTTGTATTCTGATGCAATACCAGCAAGATTTTGGACAGAGTAGCCATTATGAAATAAAAAACACAACAAATAGGTGTTTGAAGCTTACAAATCTACAGGTAACATGACCAAGGTGAATTTTTGTGTTTTGGAAAATAAAATGGAAGACTTTGGCTGAGGTGACAGATATTAATTGCCTCCAAACTGAGTTTCACTGTGATTTTCAGGTTAATTCAGTTAATTCAGTTAGGATTCCACAGGCTTGCATTTATTTGGCTTTTTCACATTTCCCTTATTTATCATGGTTTGTAATGAATTTTCTGATGTGAGCTTTGGTTTTGAGGCTGCAATATGGAGTTCAGGGTACTGGAGGAATGGTCTTTTTCAAACAGGGCACAGCTGTTGGCTTGCTTCAATTCTGGCTTGCTGTCATTGTTTTGGGTGCCTCAGCTGAAATTTGGTTTCTTGAGTTTCACTACGATTGTCAGGTTAATTCAGTCAGAATTCCTCAGGCAGTCAGCTGGAGGGTTGGATGAATTTGGGAACAGCCAGTTTCCTTGCAACTAAATCAAGCCCAATATCATTATGGATTCTTGCATTTCTTTGGCTTTTTTCTCTTTTTTCTTTTTTTCATGGTTTGTTATGAATTTTCTGATGTGAGCTTTGGTTTTGAGGCTGGCATATTGAGTTCAGGGCACAAGAGGATGGTTCTTTATCAATCAGGGTACAGCTGTTGGCTTGCTCCAATTCTGGCTTGCTGTCATTGTTTTGGGTGCCTCAGCCAAGTTTTGGTTTCTTGTGTGGCAATTTCCAAAGGTTTTCAGGGTCTGAGTTGGCTTTGCCTTCTTCCTTCCCAAATTTTGTATTCTGATGCAATGCTAAGAAGAGTTTGGACAGAGTAGCCATTATGAAATAAAAAACAGAGCAAATAGGCGGTTGAAGCTTATAAATCTATAGGTAACATGACCAAGGTGAGTTTTTGTGTTTTGGAAAATACAATGGAACACTTTGGCTGAGGAGACAGATATTAATTGCCTCCAAACTGAGTTTCACTGCGATTTTCAGGTTAATTCAGTCAGAATTCCACAGTCAGTCAGCTGGAGGGTTGGATGAATCAGGAAACAGCTGGTTTCCTTGTGAATAAATCAAGCCCAATATCATTATGGATTCTTGAATTTTTTTGGCTTTTTTCTCTTTTTTCTTATTTATCATGGTTTGTAATGAATTTTCTGATGTGAGCTTTGGTTTTGAGGCTGCAATATGGAGTTCAGGGCACATGAGGAAGGTTCTTTTTCAATCAGGGCACAGCTGTTGGCGTGCTGCAATTCTGGCTTGCTTTCATTGTTTTGGGTGTTTCAGCTGACTTTTGGTTTCTTGAGCAGCAATTTCCAAAATGTTTTCTGTGTCTGAGTCGGTTTTGCTTCTTATTTCCTAATTATGTATTCTGATGCAATACAAGCAAGATTTTGGACAGAGTAGGCATTATGAAAGAAAAAAAAAAAACACAGCAAATTGCACTTTGAGGATTAGAAATCTATAGGCAACACAACCAAGATGATTTTCTGTGTTTTGAAAAACGACATGGAACGCTTCTGCTGAGGTGACAGATTCTAATTCCCTCCACATTGAGTGTGAGTGCGATTTTGAGGTGAATTCCATCAGAATTCCAAAGTCAGTGTGTGGACTGGGGGGATGAATGTGGAAACAGCCAGTTTCCTTGTGTCTAAATCCAGCCAAATATCACAAAGGACTCTTGCATTTCTTGGGCTTTTTCACATTTCCCTTATTTATCATGGTTTGTAATGAATTTTCTGATGTGAGCATTGATTTTGAGGCTGGCATATTGAGTTCAAGACACGGAAGGAATGGTCTTTTTCAATCAGGGCACAGCTGTTGGCTTGCTCCAATTCTGGCTTTCTGTCATGGTTTTGGGTGCCTCAGCCGAGTTTTGGTTTCTTGAGCGGCAATGTCCTAAAGGATTTCTGGGTCTGAGTTGGTTTTGCCTTCTTCCTTCCCAAATTTTGTATTCTGACGCCATACAAACACGAGTTTAGACAGCAGATCCATTATGAAATAAAAAAAAAAAAACAAAACCAATTAGCGTGTCATGCTTAGAATTCTAGAGGCAGCACGACCAACATGAGCTTTTGTGTTTTGGATAAAGACATGGAACCCTTTTGCAGAGGGGAACGATAATTAATTCCCCCAAATCAGTTTGCCAGCGATTTTCAGGTGAATTGAATGAGTTTTCCAAAGCCAGTCAGCTGGGAGGGGTGGATGAATCCGGAAACAGCCTGTTTCCTTGTGACTAAATCAAGCCCACTCTCAAAAAGGACTCTTCCATTTCTTTGGCTCTTTTCACATTTTTCTTCTTTATCTTGGTTTGTAATGAATTTTCTGATGTGAGCTTTGATTTTGAGGCTGGAATATGGAGTTCAAGACCCGGAAGGAATGGTGTTTTTCAATCAGGGCACAGCTGTTGGCTTGCTCCAATTCTGGCTTTCTGTCATGGTTTTGGGTGCCTCAGCCGAGTTTTGGTTTCTTGAGCGGCAATTTCCTAAAGGATTTCTGGGTCTGAGTTGGTTTTGCCTTCTTCCTTCCCAAATTTTGTATTCTGACGCCATACAAACACGAGTTTAGACAGCAGATCCATTATGAAATAAAAAAAACAAAACCAATGAGCGTGTCATGCTTAGAATTCTAGAGGCAGCACGACCAACATGAGTTTTGGAGAAAGAAATGGAACCCTTTTGCAGAGGGGAACGATAATTAATTCCCCAAATCAGTTTGCCAGCGATTTTCAGGTGAATTGAATGAGTTTTCCAAAGCCAGTCAGCTGGGAGGGGTGGGTGAATCCGGAAACAGCCTGTTTCCTTGTGACTAAATCAAGCCCACTATCAAAAAGGACTCTTCCATTTCTTTGGCTGTTTTGTCATTTTTCTTCTTTATCATAGTTTGTAATGAATTTTCTGATGTGAGCTTTGATTTTGAGGCTGGAATATGGAGTTCAAGACCCGGAAGGAATGGTCTTTTTCAATCAGGGCACAGCTGTTGGCTTGCTCCAATTCTGGCTTTCTGTCATGGTTTTGGGTGCCTCAGCCGAGTTTTGGTTTCTTGAGCGGCAATTTCCTAAAGGATTTCTGGGTCTGAGTTGGTTTTGCCTTCTTCCTTCCCAAATTTTGTATTCTGACGCCATACAAACACGAGTTTAGACAGCAGATCCATTATGAAATAAAAAACAAAACCAATGAGCGTGTCAAGCTTAGAATTCTAGAGGCAGCACGACCAACATGAGTTTTTGTGTTTTGGAAAAAGAAATGGAACCCTTTTGCAGAGGGGAATGATAATTAATTCCCCAAATCAGTTTGCCTGCAATTTTCAGGTGAATTGAATGAGTTTTCCAAAGCCAGTCAGCTGGGAGGGGTGGATGAATCCGGAAACAGCCTGTTTCCTTGTGACGAAATCAAGCCCACTATCAAAAAGGACTCTTCCATTTCTTTGGCTCTTTTCACATTTTTCTTCTTTATCATGGTTTGTAATGAATTTTCTGATGTGAGCTTTGATTTTGAGGCTGGAATATGGAGTTCAAGACCCGGAAGGAATGGTCTTTTTCAATCAGGGCACAGCTGTTGGCTTGCTCCAATTCTGGCTTTCTGTCATGGTTTTGGGTGCCTCAGCCGAGTTTTGGTTTCTTGAGCGGCAATTTCCTAAAGGATTTCTGGGTCTGAGTTGGTTTTGCCTTCTTCCTTCCCAAATTTTGTATTCTGACGCCATACAAACACGAGTTTAGACAGCAGATCCATTATGAAATTAAAAAAAACCAAAACCAATTAGCGTGTCATGCTTAGAATTCTAGAGGCAGCACGACCAACATGAGGTTTTGTGTTTTGGAAAAAGAAATGGAACCCTTTTGCAGAGGGGAACGATCATTAATTCCCCAAATCAGTGTGCCAGCGATTTTCAGGTGAATTGAATGAGTTTTCCAAAGCCAGTCAGCTGGGAGGGGTGGATGAATCCGGAAACAGCATGTTTCCTGGTGACTAAATCAAGCCCACTATCAAAAAGGACTCTTACATTTCTTTGGCACTTTTCACATTTTTCTTCTTTATCATGGTTTGTAATGAATTTTCTGATGTGAGCTTTGATTTTGAGGCTGGAATATGGAGTTCAAGACACGGAAGGAATGGTCTTTTTCAATCAGGGCACAGCTGTTGGCTTGCTCCAATTCTGGCTTTCTGTCATGGTTTTGGGTGCCTCAGCCGAGTTTTGGTTTCTTGAGCGGCAATTTCCTAAATGATTTCTGGGTCTGAGTTGGTTTTGCCTTCTTCCTTCCCAAATTTTGTATTCTGACGCAATACAAACACGAGTTTAGACAGCAGATCCATTATGAACTAAAAAACAAAACCAATTAGCGTGTCATGCTTAGAATTCTAGAGGCAGCACGACCAACATGAGTTTTTGTGTTTTGGAAAAAGAAATGGAACCCTTTTGCAGAGGGGAACGATAATTAATTCCCCAAATCAGTTTGCCAGCGATTTTCAGGTGAATTGAATGAGTTTTCCAAAGCCAGTCAGCTGGGAGGGGTGGATGAATGCGGAAACAGCCTGTTTCCTTGTGACTAAATCAAGCCCACTATCAAAAAGGACTCTTGCATTTCTGTGGCTCTTTTCACATTTTTCTTCTTTATCATGGTTTGTAATGAATTTTCTGATGTGAGCTTTGATTTTGAGGCTGGAATATGGAGTTCAAGACATGGAAGGAATGGTCTTTTTCAATCAGGGCAGAGCTGTTGGCTTGCTCCAATTCTGGCTTTCTGTCATGGTTTTGGGTGCCTCAGCCGAGTTTTGGTTTCTTGAGCGGCAATTTCCTAAAGGATTTCTGGGTCTGAGTTGGTTTTGCCTTCTTCCTTCCCAAATTTTGTATTCTGACGCAATACAAACACGAGTTTAGACAGCAGATCCATTATGAACTAAAAAACAAAACCAATTCGCGTGTCATGCTTAGAATTCTAGAGGCAGCACGACCAACATGAGTTTTTCTGTTTTGGAAAAAGAAATGGAAACCTTTTGCAGAGGGGAACGATCATTAATTCCCCAAATCAGTGTGCCAGCGATTTTCAGGTGAATTGAATGAGTTTTCCAAAGCCAGTCAGCTGGGAGGGGTGGATGAATGCGGAAATAGCCTGTTTCCTTGTGACTAAATCAAGCCCACTATCAAAAAGGACTCTTCCATTTCTTTGGCTCTTCTCACTTTTTTCTTCTTTATCATGGTTTGTAATGAATTTTTTGATGTGAGCTTTGATTTTGAGGCTGGAATATGGAGTTCAAGACACGGAAGGAATGGTCTTTTTCAATGAGGGCACAGCTGTTGGCTTGCTCCAATTCTGGCTTTCTGTCATGGTTTTGGGTGCCTCAGCCGAGGTTTGGTTTCTTGAGCGGCAATTTCCTAAATGATTTCTGGGTCTGAGTTGGTTTTGCCTTCTTCCTTCCCAAATTTTGTATTCTGACGCAATACAAACACGAGTTTAGACAGCAGATCCACTATGAAATAAAAAAAAAAAAAAAACCAATTAGCGTGTCATGCTTTGAATTCTAGAGGCAGCACGACCAACATGAGTTTTTGTGTTTTGGAAAAATAAATGGAACCCTTTTGCAGAGGGGAACGATAATTAATTCCCCAAATCAGTTTGCCAGTGATTTTCACTTGAATTGAAAGAGTTTTCCAAAGCCAGTCAGCTGGGAGGGGTTGATGAATCCGGAAACAGCCTGTTTCCTTGTGACTAAATCAAGCCCACAATCAAAAAGGACTCTTCCATTTCTTTGGCTCTTCTCACTTTTTTCTTCTTTATCATGGTTTGTAATGAATTTTCTGATGTGAGCTTTGATTTTGAGGCTGGAATATGGAGTTCAAGACACGGAAGGAATGGTCTTTTTCAATGAGGGCACAGCTGTTGGCTTGCTCCAATTCTGGCTTTCTGTCATGGTTTTGGGTGCCTCAGCCGAGTTTTGGTTTCTTGAGCGGCAATTTCCTAAAGGATTTCTGGGTCTGAGTTGGTTTTGCCTTCTTCCTTCCCAAATTTTGTATTCTGACGCAATACAAACACGAGTTTAGACAGCAGATCCACTATGAAATAAAAAAAAAAAAACAAAACCAATTAGCGTGTCATGCTTAGAATTCTAGAGGCAGCACGACCAACATGAGTTTTTGTGTTTTGGAAAAAGAAATGGAACCCTTTTGCAGAGGGGTGCGATAATTAATTCCCCCAAATCAGTTTGCCAGCGATTTTCAGGTGAATTGAATGAGTTTTCCACAGCCAGTCAGCTGGGAGGGGTGGATGAATGCGGAAACAGCCTGTTTCCTTGTGACTAAATCAAGCCCACTATCAAAAAGAACTCTTCCATTTCTTTGGCTCTTTTCACATTTTTCTTGTTTCTCATGATTTGTAATGAATTTTCTGATGTGAGCTTTGATTTTGAGGCTGGAATATGGAGTTCAAGACACGGAAGGAATGGTCTTTTTCAATCAGGGCACAGCTGTTGGCTAGCTCCAATTCTGGCTTTCTGTCATGCTTTTCGGTGCCTCAGCCGCGTTTTGGTTCTTGAGCGGCAATTTCCTAAATGATTTCTGGGTCTGAGTTGGTTTTGCCTTCTTCCTTCCCAAATTTTGTATTCTGACGCAATAGAAACACGAGTTTAGACAGCAGATCCACTATGAAATAAAAAAAAAAAAAAAACCAATTAGCGTGTCATGCTTAGAATTCTAGAGGCAGCACGACCAACATGAGTTTTTGTGTTTTGGAAAAATAAATGGAACCCTTTTGCAGAGGGGAACGATCATTAATTCCCCAAATCAGTTTGCCAGTGATTTTCACTTGAATTGAAAGAGTTTTCCAAAGCCAGTCAGCTGGGAGGTGTGGATGAATCCGGAAACAGCCTGTTTCCTTGTGACTAAATCAAGCCCACAATCAAAAAGGACTCTTCCATTTCTTTGGCTCTTTTCACATTTTTCTTGTTTCTCATGGTTTGTAATGAATTTTCTGATGTGAGCTTTGATTTTGAGGCTGGAATATTGAGTTCAAGACACGGAAGGAATGGTCTTTTTCAATCAGGGCACAGCTGTTGGCTTGCTCCAATTCTGGCTTTCTGTCATGGTTTTGGGTGCCTCAGCCGAGTTTTGGTTTCTTGAGCGGCAATTTCCTAAATGATTTCTGGGTCTGAGTTGGTTTTGCCTTCTTCCTTCCCAAATTTTGTATTCTGACGCAATACAAACACGAGTTTAGACAGCAGATCCATTGTGCAAGAAAAAAACAAAATGAATTAGCGTGTCATGCTTAGAATTCTAGAGGCAGCACGACCAACATGAGTTTTTGTGTTTTGGAAAAAGAAATGGAAACCTTTTGCAGAGAGGAACGATAATTAATTCCCCAAATCAGTTTGCCAGCGATTTCAGGTGAATTGAATGAGTTTTCCAAAGCCATTCAGCTGGCAGGGGTGGATGAATCCGGAAACAGCCTGTTTCCTTGTGACTAAATCAAGCCCACTATCAAAAAGGACTCTTCCATTTCTTTGGCTCTTCTCACTTTTTTCTTCTTTATCATGGTTTGTAATGAATTTTCTGATGTGAGCTTTGATTTTGAGGCTGGAATATGGAGTTCAAGACACGGAAGGAATGGTCTTTTTCAATGAGGGCACAGCTGTTGGCTTGCTCCAATTCTGGCTTTCTGTCATGGTTTTGGGTGCCTCAGCCGAGTTTTGGTTTCTTGAGCCGCAATTTCCTAAATGATTTCTGGGTCTGAGTTGGTTTTGCCTTCTTCCTTCCCAAATTTTGTATTCTGACGCAATACAAACACGAGTTTAGACAGCAGATCCACTATGAAATAAAAAAAAAAACCAAAACCAATTAGCGTGTCATGCTTAGAATTCTAGAGGCAGCACGACCAACATGAGTTTTTGTGTTTTGGAAAAAGAAATGGAACCCTTTTGCAGAGGGGTTCGATAATAAATTCCCCCAAATCAGTTTGCCAGTGATTTTCACTTGAATTGAAAGAGTTTTCCAAAGCCAGTCAGCTGGGAGGGCTGGATGAATCCGGAAACAGCCTGTTTCCTTGTGACTAAATCAAGCCCACTATCAAAAAGGACTCTTCCATTTCTTTGGCTCTTTTCACATTTTTCTTGTTTCTCATGGTTTGTAATGAATTTTCTGATGTGAGCTTTGATTTTGAGGCTGGAATATGGAGTTCAAGACACGGAAGGAATGGTCTTTTTCAATCAGGGCACAGCTGTTGGCTTGCTCCAATTCTGGCTTTCTGTCATGGTTTTGGGTGCCTCAGCCGAGTTTTGTTTTCTTGAGCGGCAATTTCCTAAATGATTTCTGGGTCTGAGTTGGTTTTGCCTTCTTCCTTCCCAAATTTTGTATTCTGACGCAATACAAACACGAGTTTAGACAGCAGATCCATTATGAAATAAAAAACAAAACGAATTAGCGTGTCATGCTTAGAATTCAAGAGGCAGCACGACCAACATGAGTTTTTGTGTTTTGGAAAAAGAAATGGAACCCTTTTGCAGAGGGGAACGATAATTAATTCCCCAAATCAGTTTGCCAGCGATTTTCAGGTGAATTGAATGAGTTTTCCAAAGCCAGTCAGCTGGGAGGGGTGGATGAATGCGGAAACAGCCTGTTTCCTTGTGACTAAATCAAGCCCACTATCAAAAAGGACTCTTCCATTTCTTTGGCTCTTCTCACTTTTTTCTTCTTTATCATGGTTTGTAATGAATTTTCTGATGTGAGCTTTGATTTTGAGGCTGGAATATGGAGTTCAAGACACGGAAGGAATGGTTTTTTTCAATGAGGGCACAGCTGTTGGCTTGCTCCAATTCTGGCTTTCTGTCATGGTTTTGGGTGCCTCAGCCGAGTTTTGGTTTCTTGAGCGGCAATTTCCTAAATGATTTCTGGGTCTGAGTTGGTTTTGCCTTCTTCCTTCCCAAATTTTGTATTCTGACGCAATACAAACACGAGTTTAGACAGCAGATCCACTATGAAATAAAAAAAAAACCAAAACCAATTAGCGTGTCATGCTTAGAATTCTAGAGGCAGCACGACCAACATGAGTTTTTGTGTTTTGGACAAAGAAATGGAACCCTTTTGCAGAGGGGTTCGATAATTAATTCCCCCAAATCAGTTTGCCAGTGATTTTCACTTGAATTGAAAGAGTTTTCCAAAGCCAGTCAGCTGGGAGGGCTGGATGAATGCGGAAACAGCCTGTTTCCTTGTGACTAAATCAAGCCCACTATCAAAAAGGACTCTTCCATTTCTTTGGCTCTTTTCACATTTTTCTTGTTTCTCATGGTTTGTAATGAATTTTCTGATGTGAGCTTTGATTTTGAGGCTGGAATATGGAGTTCAAGACACGGAAGGAATGGTCTTTTTCAATGAGGGCACAGCTCTTGGCTTGCTCCAATTCTGGCTTTCTGTCATGGTTTTGGGTGCCTCAGCCGAGTTTGGGTTTCTTGAGCGGCAATTTCCTAAATGATTTCTGGGTCTGAGTTGGTTTTGCCTTCTTCCTTCCCAAATTTTGTATTCTGACGCAATACAAACACGAGTTTAGACAGCAGATCCATTATGAAAGAAAAAACAAAACCAATTAGCGTGTCATGCTTAGAATTCTAGAGGCAGCACGACCAACATGAGTTTTTCTGTTTTGGAAAAAGAAATGGAAACCTTTTGCAGAGAGGAACGATAATTAATTCCCCAAATCAGTTTGCCAGCGATTTCAGGTGAATTGAATGAGTTTTCCAAAGCCAGTCAGCTGGGAGGGGTGGATGAATGCGGAAACAGCCTGTTTCCTTGTGACTAAATCAAGCCCACTATCAAAAAGGACTCTTCCATTTCTTTGGCTCTTTTCACATTTTTCTTGTTTCTCATGATTTGTAATGAATTTTCTGATGTGAGCTTTGATTTTGAGGCTGGAATATGGAGTTCAAGACACGGAAGGAATGGTCTTTTTAAATCAGGGCACAGCTGTTGGCTAGCTCCAATTCTGGCTTTCTGTCATTCTTTTCGGTGCCTCAGCCGCGTTTTGGTTCTTGAGCGGCAATTTCCTAAATGATTTCTGGGTCTGAGTTGGTTTTGCCTTCTTCCTTCCCAAATTTTGTATTCTGACGCAATAGAAACACGAGTTTAGACAGCAGATCCACTATGAAATAAAAAAAAAAACCAAAACCAATTAGCGTGTCATGCTTAGAATTCTAGAGGCAGCACGACCAACATGAGTTTTTGTGTTTTGGAAAAATAAATGGAACCCTTTTGCAGAGGGGAACGATAATTAATTCCCCAAATCAGTTTGCCAGTGATTTTCACTTGAATTGAAAGAGTTTTCCAAAGCCAGTCAGCTGGGAGGTGTGGATGAATCCGGAAACAGCCTGTTTCCTTGTGACTAAATCAAGCCCACAATCAAAAAGGACTCTTCCATTTCTTTGGCTCTTTTCACATTTTTCTTGTTTCTCATGGTTTGTAATGAATTTTCTGATGTGAGCTTTGATTTTGAGGCTGGAATATTGAGTTCAAGACACGGAAGGAATGGTCTTTTTCAATCAGGGCGCAGCTGTTGGCTTGCTCCAATTCTGGCTTTCTGTCATGGTTTTGGGTGCCTCAGCCGAGTTTTGGTTTCTTGAGCGGCAATTTCCTAAATGATTTCTGGGTCTGAGTTGGTTTTGCCTTCTTCCTTCCCAAATTTTGTATTCTGACGCAATACAAACACGAGTTTAGACAGCAGATCCATTGTGCAAGAAAAAAACAAAATGAATTAGCGTGTCATGCTTAGAATTCTAGAGGCAGCACGACCAACATGAGTTTTTCTGTTTTGGAAAAAGAAATGGAAACCTTTTGCAGAGAGGAACGATAATTAATTCCCCAAATCAGTTTGCCAGCGATTTCAGGTGAATTGAATGAGTTTTCCAAAGCCAGTCAGCTGGGAGGGGTGGATGAATGCGGAAACAGCCTGTTTCCTTGTGACTAAATCAAGCCCACTATCAAAAAGGACTCTTGCATTTCTTTGGCTCTTCTCACTTTTTTCTTCTTTATCATGGTTTGTAATGAATTTTCTGATGTGAGCTTTGATTTTGAGGCTGGAATATGGAGTTCAAGACACGGAAGGAATGGTCTTTTTCAATGAGGGCACAGCTGTTGGCTTGCTCCAATTCTGGCTTTCTGTCATGGTTTTGGGTGCCTCAGCCGAGTTTTGGTTTCTTGAGCCGCAATTTCCTAAATGATTTCTGGGTCTGAGTTGGTTTTGCCTTCTTCCTTCCCAAATTTTGTATTCTGACGCAATACAAACACGAGTTTAGACAGCAGATCCACTATGAAATAAAAAAAAAAAACCAAAACCAATTAGCGTGTCATGCTTAGAATTCTAGAGGCAGCACGACCAACATGAGTTTTTGTGTTTTGGAAAAAGAAATGGAACCCTTTTGCAGAGGGGTTCGATAATAAATTCCCCCAAATCAGTTTGCCAGTGATTTTCACTTGAATTGAAAGAGTTTTCCAAAGCCAGTCAGCTGGGAGGGGTGGATGAATGCGGAAACAGCCTGTTTCCTTGTGACTAAATCAAGCCCACAATCAAAAAGGACTCTTCCATTTCTTTGGCTCTTTTCACATTTTTCTTGTTTCTCATGGTTTGTAATGAATTTTCTGATGTGAGCTTTGATTTTGAGGCTGGAATATGGAGTTCAAGACACGGAAGGAATGGTCTTTTTCAATCAGGGCACAGCTGTTGGCTTGCTCCAATTCTGGCTTTCTGTCATGGTTTTGGGTGCCTCAGCCGAGTTTTGTTTTCTTGAGCGGCAATTTCCTAAATGATTTCTGGGTCTGAGTTGGTTTTGCCTTCTTCCTTCCCAAATTTTGTATTCTGACGCAATACAAACACGAGTTTAGACAGCAGATCCATTATGAAATAAAAAACAAAACGAATTAGCGTGTCATGCTTAGAATTCAAGAGGCAGCACGACCAACATGAGTTTTTGTGTTTTGGAAAAAGAAATGGAACCCTTTTGCAGAGGGGAACGATAATTAATTCCCCAAATCAGTTTGCCAGCGATTTTCAGGTGAATTGAATGAGTTTTCCAAAGCCAGTCAGCTGGGAGGGGTGGATGAATGCGGAAACAGCCTGTTTCCTTGTGACTAAATCAAGCCCACTATCAAAAAGGACTCTTCCATTTCTTTGGCTCTTCTCACTTTTTTCTTCTTTATCATGGTTTGTAATGAATTTTCTGATGTGAGCTTTGATTTTGAGGCTGGAATATGGAGTTCAAGACACGGAAGGAATGGTTTTTTCAATGAGGGCACAGCTGTTGGCTTGCTCCAATTCTGGCTTTCTGTCATGGTTTTGGGTGCCTCAGCCGAGTTTTGGTTTCTTGAGCGGCAATTTCCTAAAGGATTTCTGGGTCTGAGTTGGTTTTGCCTTCTTCCTTCCCAAATTTTGTATTCTGACGCAATACAAACACGAGTTTAGACAGCAGATCCACTATGAAATAAAAAAAAAACCAAAACCAATTAGCGTGTCATGCTTAGAATTCTAGAGGCAGCACGACCAACATGAGTTTTTGTGTTTTGGACAAAGAAATGGAACCCTTTTGCAGAGGGGTTCGATAATTAATTCCCCCAAATCAGTTTGCCAGTGATTTTCACTTGAATTGAAAGAGTTTTCCAAAGCCAGTCAGCTGGGAGGGCTGGATGAATGCGGAAACAGCCTGTTTCCTTGTGACTAAATCAAGCCCACTATCAAAAAGGACTCTTCCATTTCTTTGGCTCTTTTCACATTTTTCTTGTTTCTCATGGTTTGTAATGAATTTTCTGATGTGAGCTTTGATTTTGAGGCTGGAATATGGAGTTCAAGACACGGAAGGAATGGTCTTTTTCAATGAGGGCACAGCTGTTGGCTTGCTCCAATTCTGGCTTTCTGTCATGGTTTTGGGTGCCTCAGCCGAGTTTTGGTTTCTTGAGCGGCAATTTCCTAAATGATTTCTGGGTCTGAGTTGGTTTTGCCTTCTTCCTTCCCAAATTTTGTATTCTGACGCAATACAAACACGAGTTTAGACAGCAGATCCATTATGAAAGAAAAAACAAAACGAATTAGCGTGTCATGCTTAGAATTCAAGAGGCAGCACGACCAACATGAGTTTTTCTGTTTTGGAAAAAGAAATGGAAACCTTTTGCAGAGAGGAACGATAATTAATTCCCCAAATCAGTTTGCCAGCGATTTCAGGTGAATTGAATGAGTTTTCCAAAGCCAGTCAGCTGGGAGGGGTGGATGAATCCGGAAACAGCCTGTTTCCTTGTGACTAAATCAAGCCCACTATCAAAAAGGACTCTTCCATTTCTTTGGCTCTTCTCACTTTTTTCTTCTTTATCATGGTTTGTAATGAATTTTCTGATGTGAGCTTTGATTTTGAGGCTGGAATATGGAGTTCAAGACAGGGAAGGAATGGTCTTTTCCAATCAGGGCACAGCTGTTGGCTTGCTCCAATTCTGGCTTTCTGTCATGGTTTTGGGTGCCTCAGCAGAGTTTTGGTTTCTTGAGCAGCAATTTTCTAAATGATTTCTGGGTCTGAGTTGGTTTTGCCTTCTTCCTTCCCAAATTTTGTATTCTGACGCAACACAAACACGAGTTTAGACAGCAGAACCATTATGAAATAAAAAAAAAACCAAAACGAATTAGCGTGTCATGCTTAGAATTCTAGAGGCAGCACGACCAACATGAGTTTTTGTGTTTTGGACAAAGAAATGGAACCCTTTTGCAGAGGGGAACGATCATTAATTCCCCAAATCAGTTTGCCAGCGATTTTCAGGTGAATTGAATGAGTTTTCCAAAGCCAGTCAGCTGGGAGGGGTGGATGAATCCGGAAACAGCCTGTTTCCTTGTGACTAAATCAAGCCCACTATCAAAAAGGACTCTTCCATTTCTTTGGCTCTTTTCACATTTTTCTTCTTTATCATGGTTTGTAATGAATTTTCTGATGTAAGCTTTCATTTTGAGGCTGGAATATGGAGTTCAAGACACGGAAGGAATGGTCTTTTCCAATCAGGGCACAGCTGTTGGCTTGCTCCAATTCTGGCTTTCTGTCATGGTTTTGGGTGCCTCAGCCGAGTTTTGGTTTCTTGAGCGGCAATTTCCTAAATGATTTCTGGGTCTGAGTTGGTTTTGCCTTCTTCCTTCCCAAATTTTGTATTCTGACGCAACACAAACACGAGTTTAGACAGCAGACCCATTATGAAATAAAAAAAAAACCAAAACGAATTAGCGTGTCATGCTTAGAATTCTAGAGGCAGCACGACCAACATGAGTTTTTCTGTTTTGGACAAAGAAATGGAACCCTTTTGCAGAGGGGAACGATATTAATTCCCCAAATCAGTTTGCCAGCGATTTTCAGGTGAATTGAATGAGTTTTCCACAGCCAGTCAGCTGGCAGGGGTGGATGAATCCGGAAACAGCCTGTTTCCTTGTGACTAAATCAAGCCCACTATCAAAAAGCACTCTTGCATTTCTTTGGCTCTTCTCACTTTTTTCTTCTTTATCATGGTTTGTAATGAATTTTCTGATGTGAGCTTTGATTTTGAGGCTGGAATATGGAGTTCAAGACACGGAATGAGGTCTTTTTCAATCAGGGCACAGCTGTTGGCTTGCTCCAATTCTGGCTTTCTGTCATGGTTTTGGGTACCTCAGCTGAGTTTTGTTTCTTGAGCGGCAATTTCCTGAATGATTTCTGGGTTTGAGTTGGTTTTGCCTTCTTCCTTCCCAAATTTTGTATTCTGACGCAATACAAACACGAGTTTAGACAGCAGATCCATTATGAAATGAAAAAAACCAAAACCAATTAGCGAGTCATGCTTAGAATTCTAGAGGCAGCACGACCAACATGAGTTTTTGTGTTTTAGAAAAAGAAATGGAACCCTTTTGCAGAGGGGAACGATAATTAATTCCCCAAATCAGTTTGCCAGCGATTTTCAGGTGAATTGAATGAGTTTTCCAAAGCCAGTCAGCTGGGAGGGGTGGATGAATACGGAAACAGCCTGTTTCCTTGTGACTAAATCAAGCCCACTATCAAAAAGGACTCTTCCATTTCTTTGGCTCTTCTCACTTTTTTCTTCTTTATCATGGTTTGTAATGAATTTTCTGATGTGAGCTTTGATTTTGAGGCTGGAATATGGAGTTCAAGACCCGGAAGGAATGGTCTTTTTCAATGAGGGCACAGCTGTTGGCTTGCTCCAATTCTGGCTTTCTGTCATGGTTTTGGGTGCCTCAGCCGAGTTTTGGTTTCTTGAGCGGCAATTTCCTAAATGCATTCCGGGTCTGAGTTGGTTTTGCCTTCTTCCTTCCCAAATTTTGTATTCTGACGCAATACACACACGAGTTTAGACAGCAGATCCATTATGAAATGAAAAAAACCAAAACCAATTAGCGTGTCATGCTTAGAATTCTAGAGGCAGCACGACCAACATGAGTTTTTGTGTTTTGGACAAAGAAATGGAACCCTTTTGCAGAGGGGAACGATAATTAATTCCCCAAATCAGTTTGCCAGCGATTTTCAGGTGAATTGAATGAGTTTTCCAAAGCCAGTCAGCTGGGAGGGGTGGATGAATCCGGAAACAGCCTGTTTCCTTGTGACTAAATCAAGCCCACTATCAAAAAGGACTCTTGCATTTCTTTGGCTCTTTTCACATTTTTCTTCTTTATCATGCTTTGTAATGAATTTTCTGATGTGAGCTTTGATTTTGAGGCTGGAATATGGAGTTCAAGACCCGGAAGGAATGGTCTTTTTCAATCAGGGCACAGCTGTTGGCTTGCTCCAATTCTGGCTTTCTGTCATGGTTTTGGGTGCCTCAGCCGAGTTTGGTTTCTTGAGCGGCAATTTCCTAAATGATTTCTGGGTCTGAGTTGGTTTTGCCTTCTTACTTCCCAAATTTTGTATTCTGACGCAATACAAACACGAGTTTCGACAGCAGATCCATTATGAAATAAAAAAAAAAAAAAAACGAATTAGCGTGTCATGCTTAGAATTCTAGAGGCAGCACGACCAACATGAGTTTTTGTGTTTTGGACAAAGAAATGGAACCCTTTTGCAGAGGGGAACGATAATTAATTCCCCAAATCAGTTTGCCAGCGATTTTCAGGTGAATTGAATGAGTTTTCCAAAGCCAGTCAGCTGGGAGGGGTGGATGAATATGGAAACAGCCTGTTTCCTTGTGACTAAATCAAGCCCACTATCAAAAAGACTCTTGCATTTCTTTAGCTCTTTTCACATTTTTCTTCTTTATCATGGTTTGTAATGAATTTTCTGATGTGAGCTTTGATTTTGAGGCTGGAATATGGAGTTCAAGACATGGAAGGAATGGTCTTTTTCAATGAGGGCACAGCTGTTGGCTTGCTCCAATTCTGGCTTTCTGTCATGGTTTTGGGTGCCTCAGCCGAGTTTTGGTTTCTTGAGCGGCAATTTCCTAAATGATTTATGGGTCTGAGTTGGTTTTGCCTTCTTCCTTCCCAAATTTTGTATTCTGACGCAATACAAACACGAGTTTAGACAGCAGATCCATTGTGCAAGAAAAAAACAAAATGAATTAGCGTGTCATGCTTAGAATTCTAGAGGCAGCACGACCAACATGAGTTTTTGTGTTTTAGAAAAAGAAATGGAACCCTTTTGCAGAGGGGAACGATAATTAATTCCCCAAATCAGTTTGCCAGCGATTTTCAGGTGAATTGAATGAGTTTTCCAAAGCCAGTCAGCTGGGAGGGGTGGATGAATGCGGAAACAGCCTGTTTCCTTGTGACTAAATCAAGCCCACTATCAAAAAGGACTCTTCCATTTCTTTGGCTCTTCTCACTTTTTTCTTCTTTATCATGGTTTGTAATGAATTTTCTGATGTGAGCTTTGATTTTGAGGCTGGAATATGGAATTCAAGACACGGAAGGAATGGTCTTTTTCAATCAGGGCACAGCTGTTGGCTTCCTCCAATTCTGGCTTTCTGTCATGGTTTTGGGTGCCTCAGCCGAGTTTTGGTTTCTTGAGCGGCAATTTCCTAAAGGATTTCTGGGTCTGAGTTGGTTTTGCCTTCTTCCTTCCCAAATTTTGTATTCTGACGCAATACAAACACGAGTTTCGACAGCAGATCCATTATGAAAGAAAAAAAAACCAAAACCAATTAGCATGTCATGCTTAGAATTCTAGAGGCAGCACGACCAACATGAGTTTTTGTGTTTTGGACAAAGAAATGGAACCCTTTTGCAGAGGGGAATGATAATTAATTCCCCAAATCAGTTTGCCAGCGATTTTCAGGTGAATTGAATGAGTTTTCCACAGCCAGTCAGCTGGGAGGGGTGGATGAATCCGGAAACAGCCTGTTTCCTTGTGACTTAATCAAGCCCACTATCAAAAAGGACTCTTGCATTTCTTTGGCTCTTCTCACTTTTTTCTTCTTTTTCATGGTTTGTAATGAATTTTCTGATGTGAGCTTTGATTTTGAGGCTGGAATATGGAGTTCAAGACACGGAATGAGGTCTTTTTCAATCAGGGCACAGCTGTTGGCTTGTTCCAATTCAGGCTTTCTGTCATGGTTTTGGGTACCTCAGCTGAGTTTTGTTTCTTGAGCGGCAATTTCCTGAATGATTTCTGGGTTTGAGTTGGTTTTGCCTTCTTCCTTCCCAAATTTTGTATTCTGATGCAATACAAACACGAGTTTAGACAGCAGATCCATTATGAAATGAAAAAAACCAAAACCAATTAGCGAGTCATGCTTAGAATTCTAGAGGCAGCACGACCAACATGAGTTTTTGTGTTTTAGAAAAAGAAATGGAACCCTTTTGCAGAGGGGAACGATAATTAATTCCCCAAATCAGTTTGCCAGCGATTTTCAGGTGAATTGAATGAGTTTTCCAAAGCCAGTCAGCTGGGAGGGGTGGATGAATGCGGAAACAGCCTGTTTCCTTGTGACTAAATCAAGCCCACTATCAAAAAGGACTCTTCCATTTCTTTGGCTCTTCTCACTTTTTTCTTCTTTATCATGGTTTGTAATGAATTTTCTGATGTGAGCTTTGATTTTGAGGCTGGAATATGGAATTCAAGACACGGAAGGAATGGTCTTTTTCAATCAGGGCACAGCTGTTGGCTTGTTCCAATTCTGGCTTTCTGTCATGGTTTTGGGTGCCTCAGCAGAGTTTTGGTTTCTTGAGCAGCAATTTTCTAAATGATTTCTGGGTCTGAGTTGGTTTTGCCTTCTTCCTTCCCAAATTTTGTATTCTGACGCAACACAAACACGAGTTTAGACAGCAGATCCACTATGAAATAAAAAAAAAACCAAAACCAATTCGCGTGTCATGCTTAGAATTCTAGAGGCAGCACGACCAACATGAGTTTTTGTGTTTTGGAAAAAGAAATGGAACCCTTTTGCAGAGGGGAACGATCATTAATTCCCCAAATCAGTTTGCCAGCGATTTTCAGGTGAATTGAATGAGTTTTCCAAAGCCAGTCAGCTGGGAGGGGTGGATGAATGCGCAAACAGCCTGTTTCCTTGTGACTAAATCAAGCCCACAATCAAAAAGGACTCTTCCATTTCTTTGGCTCTTTTCACATTTTTCTTGTTTGTCATGGTTTGTAATGAATTTTCTGATGTGAGCTTTGATTTTGAGGCTGGAATATGGAGTTCAAGACACGGAAGCAATGGTCTTTTTCAATCAGGGCACAGCTGTTGGCTTGCTCCAATTCTGGCTTTCTGTCATGGTTTTGGGTGCCTCAGCCGAGTTTTGTTTTCTTGAGCGGCAATTTCCTAAATGATTTCTGGGTCTGAGTTGGTTTTGCCTTCTTCCTTCCCAAATTTTGTATTCTGACGCAATACAAACACGAGTTTAGACAGCAGATCCATTATGAAATAAAAAACAAAACGAATTAGCGTGTCATGCTTAGAATTCAAGAGGCAGCACGACCAACATGAGTTTTTGTGTTTTGGAAAAAGAAATGGAACCCTTTTGCAGAGGGGAACGATAATTAATTCCCCAAATCAGTTTGCCAGCGATTTTCAGGTGAATTGAATGAGTTTTCCAAAGCCAGTCAGCTGGGAGGGGTGGATGAATGCGGAAACAGCCTGTTTCCTTGTGACTAAATCAAGCCCACTATCAAAAAGGACTCTTCCATTTCTTTGGCTCTTCTCACTTTTTTCTTCTTTATCATGGTTTGTAATGAATTTTCTGATGTGAGCCTTGATTTTGAGGCTGGAATATGGAGTTCAAGACACGGAAGGAATGGTCTTTTTCAATGAGGGCACAGCTGTTGGCTTGCTCCAATTCTGGCTTTCTGTCATGGTTTTGGGTGCCTCAGCCGAGTTTTGGTTTCTTGAGCGGCAATTTCCTAAAGGATTTCTGGGTCTGAGTTGGTTTTGCCTTCTTCCTTCCCAAATTTTGTATTCTGACGCAATACAAACACGAGTTTAGACAGCAGATCCATTATGAAATGAAAAAAACCAAAACCAATTAGCGTGTCATGCTTAGAATTCTAGAGGCAGCACGACCAACATGAGTTTTTGTGTTTTGGACAAAGAAATGGAACCCTTTTGCAGAGGGGAATGATCATGAATTCCCCAAATCAATTTGCCAGCGATTTTCAGGTGAATTGAATGAGTTTTCCAAAGCCAGTCAGCTGGGAGGGGTGGATGAATGCGGAAACAGCCTGTTTCCTTGTGACTAAATCAAGCCCACTATCAAAAAGGACTCTTCCATTTCTTTGGCTCTTTTCACATTTTTCTTCTTTATCATGGTTTGTAATGAATTTTCTGATGTGAGCTTTGATTTTGAGGCTGGAATATGGAGTTCAAGACCCGGAAGGAATGGTCTTTTTCAATCAGGGCACAGCTGTTGGCTTGCTCCAATTCTGGCTTTCTGTCATGGTTTTGGGTGCCTCAGCCGAGTTTTGGTTTGTTGAGCGGCAATTTCCTAAAGGATTTCTGGGTCTGAGTTGGTTTTGCCTTCTTCCTTCCCAAATTTTGTATTCTGACGCAACACAAACACGAGTTTAGACAGCAGAACCATTATGAAATAAAAAAAAAACCAAATCGAATTAGCGTGTCATGCTTAGAATTCTAGAGGCAGCACGACCAACATGAGTTTTTGTGTTTTGGACAAAGAAATGGAACCCTTTTGCAGAGGGGAACGATAATTAATTCCCCAAATCAGTTTGCCAGCGATTTTCAGGTGAATTGAATGAGTTTTCCAAAGCCAGTCAGCTGGGAGGGGTGGATGAATCCGGAAACAGCCTGTTTCCTTGTGACTAAATCAAGCCCACTATCAAAAAGGACTCTTCCATTTCTTTGGCTCTTTTCACATTTTTCTTCTTTATCATGGTTTGTAATGAATTTTCTGATGTAAGCTTTCATTTTGAGGCTGGAATATGGAGTTCAAGACACGGAAGGAATGGTCTTTTTCAATCAGGGCACAGCTGTTGGCTTGCTCCAATTCTGGCTTTCTGTCATGGTTTTGGGTGCCTCAGCCGAGTTTTGGTTTCTTGAGCGGCAATTTCCTAAATGATTTCTGGGTCTGAGTTGGTTTTGCCTTCTTCCTTCCCAAATTTTGTATTCTGACGCAACACAAACACGAGTTTAGACAGCAGACCCATTATGAAATAAAAAAAAAACCAAAACGAATTAGCGTGTCATGCTTAGAATTCTAGAGGCAGCACGACCAACATGAGTTTTTCTGTTTTGGACAAAGAAATGGAACCCTTTTGCAGAGGGGAACGATATTAATTCCCCAAATCAGTTTGCCAGCGATTTTCAGGTGAATTGAATGAGTTTTCCACAGCCAGTCAGCTGGCAGGGGTGGATGAATCCGGAAACAGCCTGTTTCCTTGTGACTAAATCAAGCCCACTATCAAAAAGCACTCTTGCATTTCTTTGGCTCTTCTCACTTTTTTCTTCTTTATCATGGTTTGTAATGAATTTTCTGATGTGAGCTTTGATTTTGAGGCTGGAATATGGAGTTCAAGACACGGAATGAGGTCTTTTTCAATCAGGGCACAGCTGTTGGCTTGCTCCAATTCAGGCGTTCTGTCATGGTTTTGGGTGCCTCAGCCAAGTTTTGGTTTCTTGAGCGGCAATGTCCTAATTGATTTCTGGGTCTGAGTTGGGTTTGCCTTCTTCCTTCCCAAATTTTGTATTCTGACGCAATACAAACACGAGTTTAGACAGCAGATCCATTATGAAATAAAAAACAAAACGAATTAGCGTGTCATGCTTAGAATTCAAGAAGCAGCACGACCAACATGAGTTTTTGTGTTTTGGAAAAAGAAATGGAACCCTTTTGCAGAGGGGTTCGATAATTAATTCCCCCAAATCAGTTTGCCAGTGATTTTCACTTGAATTGAAAGAGTTTTCCAAAGCCAGTCAGCTGGGAGGGCTGGATGAATCCGGAAACAGCCTGTTTCCTTGTGACTAAATCAAGCCCACAATCAAAAAGGACTCTTCCATTTCTTTGGCTCTTTTCACATTTTTCTTGTTTCTCATGGTTTGTAATGAATTTTCTGATGTAAGCTTTGATTTTGAGGCTGGAATATGGAGTTCAAGACACGGAAGGAATGGTCTTTTTCAATGAGGGCACAGCTGTTGGCTTGCTCCAATTCTGGCTTTCTGTCATGGTTTTGGGTGCCTCAGCCGAGTTTTGGTTTCTTGAGCGGCAATTTCCTAAATGATTTCTGGGTCTGAGTTGGTTTTGCCTTCTTCCTTCCCAAATTTTGTATTCTGACGCAATACAAACACGAGTTTAGACAGCAGATCCACTATGAAATAAAAAAAAAAAACGAAAACCAATTCGCGTGTCATGCTTAGAATTCTAGAGGCAGCACGACCAACATGAGTTTTTGTGTTTTGGAAAAAGAAATGGAACCCTTTTGCAGAGGGGAACGATCATTAATTCCCCAAATCAGTTTGCCAGCGATTTTCAGGTGAATTGAATGAGTTTTCCAAAGCCAGTCAGCTGGGAGGGCTGGATGAATACGGAAACAGCCTGTTTCCTTGTGACTAAATCAAGCCCACAATCAAAAAGGACTCTTCCATTTCTTTGGCTCTTTTCACATTTTTCTTGTTTCTCATGGTTTGTAATGAATTTTCTGATGTGAGCTTTGATTTTGAGGCTGGAATATGGAGTTCAAGACACGGAATCAATGGTCTTTTTCAATCAGGGCACAGCTGTTGGCTTGCTCCAATTCTGGCTTTCTGTCATGGTTTTGGGTGCCTCAGCCGAGTTTTGTTTTCTTGAGCGGCAATTTCCTAAATGATTTCTGGGTCTGAGTTGGTTTTGCCTTCTTCCTTCCCAAATTTTGTATTCTGACGCAATACAAACACGAGTTTAGACAGCAGTTCCATTATGAAATGAAAAAACCCAAAACCAATTAGCGTGTCATGCTTAGAATTCAAGAGGCAGCACGACCAACATGAGTTTTTGTGTTTTGGAAAAAGAAATGGAACCCTTTTGCAGAGGGGAACGATAATTAATTCCCCAAATCAGTTTGCCAGCGATTTTCAGGTGAATTGAATGAGTTTTCCAAAGCCAGTCAGCTGGGAGGGGTGGATGAATGCGGAAACAGCCTGTTTCCTTGTGACTAAATCAAGCCCACTATCAAAAAGGACTCTTCCATTTCTTTGGCTCTTCTCACTTTTTTCTTCTTTATCATGGTTTGTAATGAATTTTCTGATGTGAGCTTTGATTTTGAGGCTGGAATATGGAGTTCAAGACCCGGAAGGAATGGTCTTTTTCAATCAGGGCACAGCTGTTGGCTTGCTCCAATTCTGGCTTTCTGTCATGGTTTTGGGTGCCTCAGCCGAGTTTTGGTTTCTTGAGCGGCAATTTCCTAAAGGATTTCTGGGTCTGAGTTGGTTTTGCCTTCTTCCTTCCCAAATTTTGTATTCTGACGCAATACAAACACGAGTTTAGACAGCAGATCCATTATGAAATGAAAAAACCCAAAACCAATTAGCGTGTCATGCTTAGAATTCTAGAGGCAGCACGACCAACATGAGTTTTTGTGTTTTGGACAAAGAAATGGAACCCTTTTGCAGAGGGGAATGATCATGAATTCCCCAAATCAATTTGCCAGCGATTTTCAGGTGAATTGAATGAGTTTTCCAAAGCCAGTCAGCTGGGAGGGGTGGATGAATGCGGAAACAGCCTGTTTCCTTGTGACTAAATCAAGCCCACTATCAAAAAGGACTCTTCCATTTCTTTGGCTCTTTTCACATTTTTCTTCTTTATCATGGTTTGTAATGAATTTTCTGATGTGAGCTTTGATTTTGAGGCTGGAATATGGAGTTCAAGACCCGGAAGGAATGGTCTTTTTCAATCAGGGCACAGCTGTTGGCTTGCTCCAATTCTGGCTTTCTGTCATGGTTTTGGGTGCCTCAGCCGAGTTTTGGTTTCTTGAGCGGCAATTTCCTAAAGGATTTCTGGGTCTGAGTTGGTTTTGCCTTCTTCCTTCCCAAATTTTGTATTCTGACGCAACACAAACACGAGTTTAGACAGCAGACCCATTATGAAATAAAAAAAAAAAACAAAACGAATTAGCGTGTCATGCTTAGAATTCTAGAGGCAGCACGACCAACATGAGTTTTTGTGTTTTGGACAAAGAAATGGAACCCTTTTGCAGAGGGGAACGATAATTAATTCCCCAAATCAGTTTGCCAGCGATTTTCAGGTGAATTGAATGAGTTTTCCACAGCCAGTCAGCTGGGAGGGGTGGATGAATCCGGAAACAGCCTGTTTCCTTGTGACTTAATCAAGCCCACTATCAAAAAGGACTCTTGCATTTCTTTGGCTCTTCTCACTTTTTTCTTCTTTATCATGGTTTGTAATGAATTTTCTGATGTGAGCTTTGATTTTGAGGCTGGAATATGGAGTTCAAGACACGGAATGAGGTCTTTTTCAATCAGGGCACAGCTGTTGGCTTGCTCCAATTCAGGCTTTCTGTCATGGTTTTGGGTACCTCAGCTGAGTTTTGTTTCTTGAGCGGCAATTTCCTGAATGATTTCTGGGTTTGAGTTGGTTTTGCCTTCTTCCTTCCCAAATTTTGTATTCTGACGCAATACAAACACGAGTTTAGACAGCAGATCCATTATGAAATGAAAAAAACCAAAACCAATTAGCGAGTCATGCTTAGAATTCTAGAGGCAGCACGACCAACATGAGTTTTTGTGTTTTAGAAAAAGAAATGGAACCCTTTTGCAGAGGGGAACGATAATTAATTCCCCAAATCAGTTTGCCAGCGATTTTCAGGTGAATTGAATGAGTTTTCCAAAGCCAGTCAGCTGGGAGGGGTGGATGAATACGGAAACAGCCTGTTTCCTTGTGACTAAATCAAGCCCACTATCAAAAAGACTCTTGCATTTCTTTAGCTCTTTTCACATTTTTCTTCTTTATCATGGTTTGTAATGAATTTTCTGATGTGAGCTTTGATTTTGAGGCTGGAATATGGAGTTCAAGACATGGAAGGAATGGTCTTTTTCAATGAGGGCACAGCTGTTGGCTTGCTCCAATTCTGGCTTTCTGTCATGGTTTTGGGTGCCTCAGCCGAGTTTTGGTTTCTTGAGCGGCAATTTCCTAAATGATTTCTGGGTCTGAGTTGGTTTTGCCTTCTTCCTTCCCAAATTTTGTATTCTGACGCAATACAAACACGAGTTTAGACAGCAGATCCATTGTGCAAGAAAAAAACAAAATGAATTAGCGTGTCATGCTTAGAATTCTAGAGGCAGCACGACCAACATGAGTTTTTGTGTTTTAGAAAAAGAAATGGAACCCTTTTGCAGAGGGGAACGATAATTAATTCCCCAAATCAGTTTGCCAGCGATTTTCAGGTGAATTGAATGAGTTTTCCAAAGCCAGTCAGCTGGGAGGGGTGGATGAATCCGGAAACAGCCTGTTTCCTTGTGACTAAATCAAGCCCACTATCAAAAAGGACTCTTCCATTTCTTTGGCTCTTCTCACTTTTTTCTTCTTTATCATGGTTTGTAATGAATTTTCTGATGTGAGCTTTGATTTTGAGGCTGGAATATGGAATTCAAGACACGGAAGGAATGGTCTTTTTCAATCAGGGCACAGCTGTTGGCTTCCTCCAATTCTGGCTTTCTGTCATGGTTTTGGGTGCCTCAGCCGAGTTTTGGTTTCTTGAGCGGCAATTTCCTAAAGGATTTCTGGGTCTGAGTTGGTTTTGCCTTCTTCCTTCCCAAATTTTGTATTCTGACGCCATACAAACACGAGTTTCGACAGCAGATCCATTATGAAAGAAAAAAAAACCAAAACCAATTAGCATGTCATGCTTAGAATTCTAGAGGCAGCACGACCAACATGAGTTTTTGTGTTTTGGACAAAGAAATGGAACCCTTTTGCAGAGGGGAATGATAATTAATTCCCCAAATCAGTTTGCCAGCGATTTTCTGGTGAATTGAATGAGTTTTCCACAGCCAGTCAGCTGGGAGGGGTGGATGAATCCGGAAACAGCCTGTTTCCTTGTGACTTAATCAAGCCCACTATCAAAAAGGACTCTTGCATTTCTTTGGCTCTTCTCACTTTTTTCTTCTTTTTCATGGTTTGTAATGAATTTTCTGATGTGAGCTTTGATTTTGAGGCTGGAATATGGAGTTCAAGACACGGAATGAGGTCTTTTTCAATCAGGGCACAGCTGTTGGCTTGTTCCAATTCAGGCTTTCTGTCATGGTTTTGGGTACCTCAGCTGAGTTTTGTTTCTTGAGCGGCAATTTCCTGAATGATTTCTGGGTTTGAGTTGGTTTTGCCTTCTTCCTTCCCAAATTTTGTATTCTGATGCAATACAAACACGAGTTTAGACAGCAGATCCATTATGAAATGAAAAAAACCAAAACCAATTAGCGAGTCATGCTTAGAATTCTAGAGGCAGCACGACCAACATGAGTTTTTGTGTTTTAGAAAAAGAAATGGAACCCTTTTGCAGAGGGGAACGATAATTAATTCCCCAAATCAGTTTGCCAGCGATTTTCAGGTGAATTGAATGAGTTTTCCAAAGCCAGTCAGCTGGGAGGGGTGGATGAATCCGGAAACAGCCTGTTTCCTTGTGACTAAATCAAGCCCACTATCAAAAAGGACTCTTCCATTTCTTTGGCTCTTCTCACTTTTTTCTTCTTTATCATGGTTTGTAATGAATTTTCTGATGTGAGCTTTGATTTTGAGGCTGGAATATGGAATTCAAGACACGGAAGGAATGGTCTTTTTCAATCAGGGCACAGCTGTTGGCTTCCTCCAATTCTGGCTTTCTGTCATGGTTTTGGGTGCCTCAGCCGAGTTTTGGTTTCTTGAGCGGCAATTTCCTAAAGGATTTCTGGGTCTGAGTTGGTTTTGCCTTCTTCCTTCCCAAATTTTGTATTCTGACGCAATACAAACACGAGTTTAGACAGCAGATCCATTATGAAAGAAAAAAAAACCAAAACCAATTAGCGAGTCATGCTTAGAATTCTAGAGGCAGCACGACCAACATGAGTTTTTGTGTTTTGGACAAAGAAATGGAACCCTTTTGCAGAGGGGAACGATCATTAATTCCCCAAATCAGTTTGCCAGCGATTTTCAGGTGAATTGAATGAGTTTTCCAAAGCCAGTCAGCTGGGAGGGGTGGATGAATACGGAAACAGCCTGTTTCCTTGTGACTAAATCAAGCCCACTATCAAAAAGGACTCTTCCATTTCTTTGGCTCTTTTCACATTTTTCTTCTTTATCATGGTTTGTAATGAATTTTCTGATGTGAGCTTTGATTTTGAGGCTGGAATATGGAATTCAAGACATGGAAGGAATGGTCTTTTTCAATCAGGGCACAGCTGTTGGCTTGCTCCAATTCTGGCTTTCTGTCATGGTTTTGGGTGCCTCAGCCGAGTTTTGGTTTCTTGAGCGGCAATTTCCTAAAGGATTTCTGGGTCTGAGTTGGTTTTGCCTTCTTCCTTCCCAAATTTTGTATTCTGACGCAATACAAACACGAGTTTAGACAGCAGATCCATTGCGAAAGAAAAAAACAAAATGAATTAGCGTGTCATGCTTAGAATTCTAGAGGCAGCACGACCAACGAGTTTTTGTGTTTTGGAAAAAGAAATGGAACCCTTTTGCAGAGGGGAACGATAATTAATTCCCCAAATCAGTTTGCCAGCGATTTTCAGGTGAATTGAATGAGTTTTCCACAGCCAGTCAGCTGGGAGGGGTGGATGAATCCGGAAACAGCCTGTTTCCTTGTGACTTAATCAAGCCCACTATCAAAAAGGACTCTTCCATTTCTTTGGCTCTTCTCACTTTTTTCTTCTTTATCATGGTTTGTAATGAATTTTCTGATGTGAGCTTTGATTTTGAGGCTGGAATATGGAGTTCAAGTCACGGAATGAGGTCTTTTTCAATCAGGGCACAGCTGTTGGCTTGCTCCAATTCAGGCTTTCTGTCATGGTTTTGGGTACCTCAGCTGAGTTTTGTTTCTTGAGCGGCAATTTCCTGAATGATTTCTGGTTCTGAGTTGGTTTTGCCTTCTTCCTTCCCAAATTTTGTATTCTGACGCCATACAAACACGAGTTTAGACAGCAGATCCATTATGAAATGAAAAAAACCAAAACCAATTAGCGAGTCATGCTTAGAATTCTAGAGGCAGCACGACCAACATGAGTTTTTGTGTTTTGTAAAAAGAAATGGAACCCTTTTGCAGAGGGGAACGATAATTAATTCCCCAAATCAGTTTGCCAGCGATTTTCAGGTGAATTGAATGAGTTTTCCAAAGCCAGTCAGCTGGGAGGGGTGGATGAATGCGGAAACAGCCTGTTTCCTTGTGACTAAATCAAGCCCACTATCAAAAAGGACTCTTCCATTTCTTTGGCTCTTCTCACATTTTTCTTCTTTATCATGGTTTGTAATGAATTTTCTGATGTGAGCTTTGATTTTGAGGCTGGAATATGGAGTTCAAGACACGGAAGGAATGGTCTTTTTCAATCAGGGCCCAGCTGTTGGGTTGCTCCAATTCTGGCTTTCTGTCATGGTTTTGGGTGCCTCAGCCGAGTTTTGGTTTCTTGAGCGGCAATTTTCTAAATGATTTCTGGGTCTGAGTTGGTTTTGCCTTCTTCCTTCCCAAATTTTGTATTCTGACGCAACACAAACACGAGTTTAAACAGCAGATCCATTATGAACAAAAAAAAAAACCAAAACCAATTAGCGTGTCATGCTTAGAATTCTAGAGGCAGCACGACCAACATGACTTTTTGTGTTTTGGAAAAAGAAACGGAACCCTTTTGAAGAGGGGAACGATAACTAATTCCCCAAATCAGTTTGCCAGCGATTTTCAGGTGAATTGAATGAGTTTTCCAAAGCCAGTCAGCTGGGAGGGGTGGATGAATCCGGAAACAGCCTGTTTCCTTGTGACTAAATCAAGCCCACTATCAAAAAGGACTCTTCCATTGCTTTGGCTCTTTTCACATTTTTCTTGTTTGTCATGGTTTGTAATGAATTTTCTGATGTGAGCTTTGATTTTGAGGCTGGAATATGGAGTTCAAGACACGGAAGGAATGGTCTTTTTCAATCAGGGCACAGCTGTTGGCTTGCTCCAATTCTGGCTTTCTGTCATGGTTTTGGGTGCCTCAGCCGAGTTTTGGTTTCTTGAGCAGCAATTTCCTGAATGATTTCTGGGACTGAGTTGGTTTTGCCTTCTTCCTTCCCAAATTTTGTATTCTGACGCAACACAAACACGAGTTTAGACAGCAGATCCATTATGAAATGAAAAAAACCAAAACCAATTAGCGTGTCATGCTTAGAATTCTAGAGGCAGCACGACCAACATGAGTTTTTGTGTTTTGGACAAAGAAATGGAACCCTTTTGCAGAGGGGAACGATCATTAATTCCCCAAATCAGTTTGCCAGCGATTTTCAGGTGAATTGAATGAGTTTTCCAATGCCAGTCAGCTGGGAGGGGTGGATGAATGCGGAAACAGCATGTTTCCTTGTGACTAAATCAAGCCCACTATCAAAAAGGACTCTTCCATTTCTTTGGCTCTTTTCACATTTTTCTTCTTTATCATGGTTTGTAATGAATTTTCTGATGTGAGCTTTGATTTTGAGGCTGGAATATGGAGTTCAAGACACGGAAGGAATGGTCTTTTTCAATCAGGGCACAGCTGTTGGCTTGCTCCAATTCTGGCTTTCTGTCATGGTTTTGGGTGCCTCAGCCGAGTTTTGGTTTCTTGAGCGGCAATTTCCTAAATGATTTCTGGGTCTGAGTTGGTTTTGCCTTCTTCCTTCCCAAATTTTGTATTCTGACGCAACACAAACACGAGTTTACACAGCAGATCCATTATTTACAAAAAAAAAACCAAAACCAATTAGCGTGTCATGCTTAGAATTCTAGAGGCAGCACGACCAACATGACTTTTTGTGTTTTGGAAAAAGAAATGGAACCCTTTTGAAGAGGGGAACGATAACTAATTCCCCAAATCAGTTTGCCAGCGATTTTCAGGTGAATTGAATGAGTTTTCCAAAGCCAGTCAGCTGGGAGGGGTGGATGAATCCGGAAACAGCCTGTTTCCTTGTGACTAAATCAAGCCCACTATCAAAAAGGACTCTTCCATTTCTTTGGCTCTTTTCACATTTTTCTTGTTTGTCATGGTTTGTAATGAATTTTCTGATGTGAGCTTTGATTTTGAGGCTGGAACATGGAGTTCAAGACACGGAAGGAATGGTCTTTTTCAATCAGGGCACAGCTGTTGGCTTGCTCCAATTCTGGCTTTCTGTCATGGTTTTGGGTGCCTCAGCCGAGTTTTGGTTTCTTGAGTGGCAATTTCCTAAATGATTTCTGGGTCTGAGTTGGTTTTGCCTTCTTCCTTCCCAAATTTTGTATTCTGATGCAATACAAACACGAGTTTAGACAGCAGATCCATTATGAAAGAAAAAACAAAACCAATTAGCGTGTCATGCTTAGAATTCTAGAGGCAGCACGACCAAGATGAGTTTTTGTGTTTTGGACAAAGAAATGGAACCCTTTTGCAGAGGGGAACGATAATTAATTCCCCAAATCAGTTTGCCAGCGATTTTCAGGTGAATTGAATGAGTTTTCCAAAGCCAGTCACTGGGAGGGGTGGAAGAATCCGGAAACAGCCTGTTTCCTTGGGACTAAATCAAGCCCACTATCAAA
Source organism: Oryctolagus cuniculus (assembly GCF_964237555.1). Lineage (NCBI taxonomy): Eukaryota > Metazoa > Chordata > Mammalia > Lagomorpha > Leporidae > Oryctolagus > Oryctolagus cuniculus. The sequence continues at coordinate 86,039,678 of NC_091444.1, read as the reverse complement.
AAGGACTCTTCCATTTCTTTGGCTCTTCTCACTTTTTTCTTCTTTATCATGGTTTGTAATGAATTTTCTGATGTGAGCTTTGATTTTGAGGCTGGAATATGGAGTTCAAGACACGGAAGGAATGGTCTTTTTCAATCAGGGCACAGCTGTTGGGTTGCTCCGATTCTGGCTTTCTGTCATGGTTTTGGGTGCCTCAGCCGAGTTTTGGTTTCTTGAGCGGCAATGTCCTAATTGAATTCTGGGTCTGAGTTGGGTTTGCCTTCTTCCTTCCCAAATTTTGTATTCTGACGCAATACAAACACGAGTTTAGACAGCAGATCCATTATGAACTAAAAAAAAAACAAAACCAATTAGCGTGTCATGCTTAGAATTCTAGAGGCAGCACGACCAACATGAGTTTTTGTGTTTTGGAAAAAGAAATGGAACCCTTTTGCAGAGTGGAACGATAATTAATTCCCCAAATCAGTTTGCCAGTGATTTTCAGTTGAATTGAATGAGTTTTCCAAAGCCAGTCAGCTGGCAGGGGTGGATGAATCCGGAAACAGCCTGTTTCCTTGTGACTAAATCAAGCCCACTATCAAAAAGGACTCTTCCATTTCTTTGGCTCTTTTCACATTTTTCTTCTTTATCATGGTTTGTAATGAATTTTCTGATGTGAGCTTTGATTTTGAGGCTGGAATATGGAGTTCAAGACACGGAAGGAATGGTCTTTTTCAATCAGGGCACAGCTGTTGGCTTGCTCCAATTCAGGCTTTCTGTCATGGTTTTGGGTGCCTCAGCCGAGTTTTGGTTTCTTGAGCGGCAATTTCCTAAATGATTTCTGGGTCTGAGTTGGTTTTGCCTTCTTCCTTCCCAAATTTTGTATTCTGACGCAATACAAACACGAGTTTAGATAGCAGATCCACTATGAAATGAAAAAAACCAAAAGCAATTAGCGTGTCATGCTTAGAATTCTAGAGGCAGCACGACCAACATGAGTTTTTGTGTTTTGGAAAAAGAAATGGAACCCTTTTGCAGAGGGGCACGATAATTAATTCCCCAAATCAGTTTGCCAGCGATTTTCAGGTGAATTGAATGAGTTTTCCACAGCCAGTCAGCTGGGAGAGGTGGATGAATCCGGAAACAGCCTGTTTCCTTGTGACTAAATCAAGCCCACTATCAAAAAGCACTCTTGCATTTCTTTGGCTCTTTTCACATTTTTCTTCTTTATCATGGTTTGTAATGAATTTTCTGATGTGAGCTTTGATTTTGAGGCTGGAATATGGAGTTCAAGACACGGAAGGAATGGTCTTTTTCCATCAGGGCACAGCTGTGGCTTGCTCCAATTCTGGCTTTCTGTCATGGTTTTGGGTGCCTCAGCCGAGTTTTGGTTTCTTGAGCGGCAATTTCCTAAAGGATTTCTGGGTCTGAGTTGGTTTTGCCTTCTTCCTTCCCAAATTTTGTATTCTGACGCAATACAAACACGAGTTTAGACAGCAGATCCATTATGAAAGAAAAAAACCAAAAGCAATTAGCGTGTCATGCTTAGAATTCTAGAGGCAGCACGACCAACATGAGTTTTTGTGTTTTGGAAAAAGAAATGGAACCCTTTTGCAGAGGGGAACGATCATTAATTCCCCAAATCAGTTTGCCAGCGATTTTCAGGTGAATTGAATGAGTTTTCCAAAGCCAGTCAGCTGGCAGGGGTGGATGAATCCGGAAACAGCCTGTTTCCTTGTGACTAAATCAAGCCCACTATCAAAAAGGACACTTGCATTTCTTTGGCTCTTTTCACATTTTTCTTCTTTATCATGGTTTGTAATGAATTTTCTGATGTGAGCTTTGATTTTGAGACTGGAATATGGAGTTCAAGACACGGAAGGAATGGTCTTTTTCAATCAGGGCACAGCTGTTGGCTTGCTCCAATTCAGGCTTTCTGTCATGGTTTTGGGTGCCTCAGCCGAGTTTTGGTTTCCTGAGCGGCAATTTCCTAAAGGATTTCTGGGTCTGAGTTGGTTTTGCCTTCTTCCTTCCCAAATTTTGTATTCTGACGCAACACAAACACGAGTTTAGACAGCAGATCCATTATGAAATGAAAAAAACGAAAACCAATTAGCGTGTCATGCTTAGAATTCTAGAGGCAGCACGACCAACATGAGGTTTTGTGTTTTGGAAAAAGAAATGGAACCCTTTTGCAGAGGGGAACGATAACTAATTCCGCAAATCAGTTTGCCAGCGATTTTCAGGTGAATTGAATGAGTTTTCCAAAGCCAGTCAGCTGGGAGGGGTGGATGAATCCAGAAACAGCCTGTTTCCTTGTGACTAAATCAAGCCCACTATCAAAAAGGACACTTGCATTTCTTTGGCTCTTTTCACATTTTTCTTCTTTATCATGGTTTGTAATGAATTTTCTGATGTGAGCTTTGATTTTGAGGCTGGAATATGGAGTTCAAGACACGGAAGGAATGGTCTTTTTCCATCAGGGCACAGCTGTTGGCTTGCTCCGATTCTGGCTTTCTGTCATGGTTTTGGGTGCCTCAGCCGAGTTTTGGTTTCTTGAGCGGCAATTTCCTAAAGGATTTCTGGGTCTGAGTTGGTTTTGCCTTGTTCCTTCCCAAATTTTGTATTCTGACGCAATACAAACACGAGTTTAGACAGCAGATCCATTATGAAATAAAAAAAACAAAACCAATGAGCGTTTCATGCTTAGAATTCTTGAGGCAGCACAACCAACATGAGTTTTTGTGTTTTGGACAAAGAAATGGAACCCTTTTGCAGAGGGGAACGATAATTAATTCCCCAAATCAGTTTGCCAGCGATTTTCAGGTGAATTGAATGAGTTTTCCAAAGCCAGTCAGCTGGGAGGGGTGGATGAATCCGGAAACAGCCTGTTTCCTTGTGACTAAATCAAGCCCACTATCAAAAAGGACTCTTCCATTTCTTTGGCTCTTTACACATTTTTCTTCTTTATCATGGTTTGTAATGAATTTTCTGATGTGAGCTTTGATTTTGAGGCTGGAATATGGAGTTCAAGACTGGAAGGAATGGTCTTTTTCAATCAGGGCACAGCTGTTGGCTTGCTCCAATTCTGGCTTTCTGTCATGGTTTTGGGTGCCTCAGCCGAGTTTTGGTTTCTTGAGCGGCAATTTCCTAAAGGATTTCTGGGTCTGAGTTGGTTTTGCCTTCTTCCTTCCCAAATTTTGTATTCTGACGCAACACAAACACGAGTTTAGATAGCAGATCCACTATGAAATGAAAAAAACCAAAAGCAATTAGCGTGTCATGCTTAGAATTCTAGAGGCAGCACGACCAACATGAGTTTTTGTGTTTTGGAAAAAGAAATGGAACCCTTTTGCAGAGGGGCACGATAATTAATTCCCCAAATCAGTTTGCCAGCGATTTTCAGGTGAATTGAATGAGTTTTCCACAGCCAGTCAGCTGGGAGAGGTGGATGAATCCGGAAACAGCCTGTTTCCTTGTTACTAAATCAAGCCCACTATCAAAAAGAACTCTTCCATTTCTTTGGCTCTTTTCACATTTTTCTTCTTTATCATGGTTTGTAATGAATTTTCTGATGTGAGCTTTGATTTTGAGGCTGGAATATGGAGTTCAAGACACGGAAGGAATGGTCTTTTTCCATCAGGGCACAGCTGTGGCTTGCTCCAATTCTGGCTTTCTGTCATGGTTTTGGGTGCCTCAGCCGAGTTTTGGTTTCTTGAGCGGCAATTTCCTAAAGGATTTCTGGGTCTGAGTTGGTTTTGCCTTGTTCCTTCCCAAATTTTGTATTCTGACGCAATACAAACACGAGTTTAGACAGCAGATCCATTATGAAAGAAAAAAACCAAAAGCAATTAGCGTGTCATGCTTAGAATTCTAGAGGCAGCACGACCAACATGAGTTTTTGTGTTTTGGAAAAAGAAATGGAACCCTTTTGCAGAGGGGAACGATCATTAATTCCCCAAATCAGTTTGCCAGCGATTTTCAGGTGAATTGAATGAGTTTTCCAAAGCCAGTCAGCTGGCAGGGGTGGATGAATGCGGAAACATCCTGTTTCCTTGTGACTAAATCAAGCCCACTATCAAAAAGCACTCTTGCATTTCTTTGGCTCTTTTCACATTTTTCTTCTTTATCATGGTTTGTAATGAATTTTCTGATGTGAGCTTTGATTTTGAGACTGGAATATGGAGTTCAAGACACGGAAGGAATGGTCTTTTTCAATCAGGGCACAGCTGTTGGCTTGCTCCAATTCAGGCTTTCTGTCATGGTTTTGGGTGCCTCAGCCGAGTTTTGGTTTCTTGAGCGGCAATTTCCTAAATGATTTCTGGGTCTGAGTTGGTTTTGCCTTCTTCCTTCCCAAATTTTGTATTCTGACGCAACACAAACACGAGTTTAGACAGCAGATCCATTATGAAATGAAAAAAACGAAAACCAATTAGCGTGTCATGCTTAGAATTCTAGAGGCAGCACGACCAACATGAGGTTTTGTGTTTTGGAAAAAGAAATGGAACCCTTTTGCAGAGGGGAACGATAACTAATTCCGCAAATCAGTTTGCCAGCGATTTTCAGGTGAATTGAATGAGTTTTCCAAAGCCAGTCAGCTGGGAGGGGTGGATGAATCCGGAAACAGCCTGTTTCCTTGTGACTAAATCAAGCCCACTATCAAAAAGGACACTTGCATTTCTTTGGCTCTTTTCACATTTTTCTTCTTTATCATGGTTTGTAATGAATTTTCTGATGTGAGCTTTGATTTTGAGGCTGGAATATGGAGTTCAAGACACGGAAGGAATGGTCTTTTTCCATCAGGGCACAGCTGTTGGCTTGCTCCAATTCTGGCTTTCTGTCATGGTTTTGGGTGCCTCAGCCGAGTATTGGTTTCTTGAGCGGCAATTTCCTAAATGATTTCTGGGTCTGAGTTGGTTTTGCCTTGTTCCTTCCCAAATTTTGTATTCTGATGCAATACAAACACGAGTTTAGACAGCAGATCCATTATGAAATAAAAAAAACAAAACCAATGAGCGTTTCATGCTTAGAATTCTTGAGGCAGCACAACCAACATGAGTTTTTGTGTTTTGGACAAAGAAATGGAACCCTTTTGCAGAGGGGAACGATAATGAATTCCCCAAATCAGTTTGCCAGCGATTTTCAGGTGAATTGAATGAGTTTTCCAAAGCCAGTCAGCTGGGAGGGGTGGATGAATCCGGAAACAGCCTGTTTCCTTGTGACTAAATCAAGCCCACTATCAAAAAGGACTCTTCCATTTCTTTGGCTCTTTACACATTTTTCTTATTTCTCATGGTTTGTAATGAATTTTCTGATGTGAGCTTTGATTTTGAGGCTGGAATATGGAGTTCAAGACACAGAAGGAATGGTCTTTTTCAATCAGGGCACAGCTGTTGGCTTGCTCCAATTCTGGCTTTTTGTCATGGTTTTGGGTGCCTCAGCCGAGTTTTGGTTTCTTGAGCGGCAATTTCCTAAAGGATTTCTGGGTCTGAGTTGGTTTTGCCTTCTTCCTTCCCAAATGTTGTATTCTGACGCCATACAAACACGAGTTTAGACAGCAGATCCATTATGAAATAAAAAAAAAAAAAAACGAATTAGCGTGTTATGCTTAGAATTCTAGAGGCAGCGCGACCAACATGAGGTTTTGTGTTTTGGAAAAAGAAATGGAACCCTTTTGCAGAGGGGAATGATAATTAATTCCCCAAATCAGTTTGCCAGCGATTTTCAGGTGAATTGAATGAGTTTTCCAAAGCCAGTCAGCTGGGAGGGGTGGATGAATCCGGAAACAGCCTGTTTCCTTGTGACTAAATCAAGCCCACTATCAAAAAGGACTCTTGCATTTCTTTGGCTCTTTACACATTTTTCTTATTTCTCATGGTTTGTAATGAATTTTCTGATGTGAGCTTTGATTTTGAGGCTGGAATATGGAGTTCAAGACACAGAAGGAATGGTCTTTTTCAATCAGGGCACAGCTGCTGGCTTGCTCCAATTCTGGCTTTCTGTCATGGTTTTGGGTGCCTCAGCCGAGTTTTGGTTTCTTGAGCGGCAATTTCCTAAAGGATTTCTGGGTCTGAGTTGGTTTTGCCTTTTTCCTTCCCAAATTTTGTATTCTGACGCAATACAAACACGAGTTTAGACAGCAGATCCATTATGAAATAAAAAAAAAAAAAACAAAACGAATTAGCGTGTTATGCTTAGAATTCTAGAGGCAGCACGACCAACATGAGTTTTTGTGTTTTGGACAAAGAAATGGAACCCTTTTGCAGAGGGGCACGATAATTTATTCCCCAAATAAGTTTGCCAGTGATTTTCAGGTGAATTGAATGAGTTTTCCAAAGCCAGTCAGCTGGGAGGGGTGGATGAATCCGGAAACAGCCTGTTTCCTTGTGACTAAATCAAGCCCACTATCAAAAAGGACTCTTCCATTTCTTTGGCTCTTTTCACACTTTTCTTCTTTATCATGGTTTGTGATGAATTTTCTGATGTGAGCTTTGATTCTGAGGCTGGAATATGGAGTTCAAGACACGGAAGGAATGGTCTTTTTCAATCAGGGCACAGCTGTTGGCTTGCTCCAATTCTGGCTTTCTGTCATGGTTTTGGGTGCCTCAGCTGAGTTTTGGTTTCTTGAGCGGCAATTTCCTAAAGGATTTCTGGGTCTGAGTTGGGTTTGCCTTCTTCCTTCCCAAATTTTGTATTCTGACGCAATACAAACACGAGTTTAGACAGCAGATCCATTATGAAAGAAAAAAAAAACACCAATTAGCGTGTCATGCTTAGAATTCTAGAGGCAGACGACCAACATGAGTTTTTGTGTTTTGGACCAAGAAATGGAACCCTTTTGCAGAGGTACACGATAATTAATTCCCCAAATCAGTTTGCCAGCGATTTTCAGGTGAATTGAATGAGTTTTCCAAAGCCAGTCAGCTGGGAGGGGTGGATGAATCTGGAAACAGCCTGTTTCCTTGTGACTAAATCAAGCCCACTATCAAAAAGGACTCTTCCATTGCTTTGGCTCTTTTCACATTTTTCTTCTTTATCATGGTTTGTAATGAATTGTCTGATGTGAGCTTTGATTTTGAGGCTGGAATATGGAGTTCAAGACACGGAAGGAATGGTCTTTTTCAATCAGGGTACAGCTGTTGGCTTGCTCCAATTCTGGCTTTCTGTCATGGTTTTGGGTGCCTCAGCCGAGTTTTGGTTTCTTGAGCGGCAATTTCCTAAATGATTTCTGGGTCTGAGTTGGTTTTGCCTTCTTCCTTCCCAAATTTTGTATTCTGACGCAATACAAACACGAGTTTAGACAGCAGATCCATTATGAAATAAAAAAAAAAAAAAAAAACGAATTAGCGTGTTATGCTTAGAATTCTAGAGGCAGCACGACCAACATGATTTTTTGTGTTTTGGACAAAGAAATGGAACCCTTTTGCAGAGGGGAATGATAATTAATTCCCCAAATCAGTTTGCCAGCGATTTTCAGTTGAATTGAATGAGTTTTCCAAAGCCAGTCAGCTGGGAGGGGTGGATGAATCCGGAAACAGCCTGTTTCCTTGTGCCTAAATCAAGCCCACTATCAAAAAGGACTCTTCCATTTCTTTGGCTCTTTTCACATTTTTCTTCTTTATCATGGTTTGTGATGAATTTTCTGATGTGAGCTTTGATTTTGAGGCTGGAATATGGAGTTTAAGACACGGAATGAGGTCTTTTTCAATCAGGGCACAGCTGTTGGGTTGCTCCAATTCTGGCTTTCTGTCATGGTTTTGGGTGCCTCAGCCGAGTTTTGGTTTCTTGAGCGGCAATTTCCTAAATGATTTCTGGGTCTGAGTTGGTTTTGCCTTCTTCCTTCCCAAATGTTGTATTCTGACGCAATACAAACACGAGTTTAGACAGCAGATCCATTATGAAATAAAAAATACAAAACCAATGAGCGTGTCATGCTTAGAATTCTAGAGGCAGCACGACCAACATGAGTTTTTGTGTTTTGGACAAAGAAATGGAATCCTTTTGCAGAGGGGAACGAGAATTAATTCCCCAAATCAGTTTGCCAGCGATTTTCAGGTGAATTGAATGAGTTTTCCAAAGCCAGTCAGCTGGGAGGGGTGGATGAATGCGGAAACAGCATGTTTCCTTGTGACTAAATCAAGCCCACTCTCAAAAAGGACTCTTCCATTTCTTTGGCTCTTTTCATATTTTTCTTCTTTATCATGGTTTGTAATGAATTTTCTGATGTGAGCTTTGATTTTGAGGCTGGAATATGGAGTTCAAGACACGGAAGCAATGGTCTTTTTCAATCAGGACACAGCTGTTGGCTTGCTCCAATTCTGGCTTTCTGTCATGGTTTTGGGTGCCTCAGCCGAGTTTTGGTTTCTTGAGCGGCAATTTCCTAAATGCATTCCGGGTCTGAGTTGGGTTTGCCTTCTTCCTTCCCAAATTTTGTATTCTGACGCAATACAAACACGAGTTTAGACAGCAGATCCATTATGAAAGAAAAAACAAAACCAATGAGCGTGTCATGCTTAGAATTCTAGAGGCAGCACGACCAACATGAGTTTTTGTGTTTTGGACAAAGAAATGGAACCCTATTGCAGAGGGGAACGAGAATTAATTCCCCAAATCAGTTTGCCAGCGATTTTCAGGTGAATTGAATGAGTTTTCCAAAGCCAGTCAGCTGGGAGGGGTGGATGAATCCGGCAACAGCCTGTTTCCTTGTGACTACATCAAGTCCACTATCAAGAAGGACTCTTCCATTTCTTTGGCTCTTTTCACATTTTTCTTTTTTATCATGGTTTGTAATGAATTTTCTGATGTGAGCTTTGATTTTGAGGCTGGAATATGGAGTTCAAGACACGGAAGGAATGGTCTTTTTCAATCAGGGCACAGCTGTTGGCTTGCTCCAATTCTGGCTTTCTGTCATGGTTTTGGGTGCCTCAGCCGAGTTTTGGTTTCTTGAGCGGCAATTTCCTAAAGGATTTCTGGGTCTGAGTTGGTTTTGCCTTCTTCCTTCCCAAATTTTGTATTCTGACGCAATACAAACACGAGTTTAGACAGCAGATCCATTATGAACTAAAAAACAAAACCAATTAGCGTGTCATGCTTAGAATTCTAGAGGCAGCACGACCAACATGAGTTTTTGTGTTTTGGACAAAGAAATGGAACCCTTTTGCAGAGGGGAACGATCATTAATTCCCCAAATCAGTTTGCCAGCGATTTTCAGGTGAATTGAATGAGTTTTCCAAAGCCAGTCAGCTGGGAGGGGTGGATGAATGCGGAAACAGCCTGTTTCCTTGTGACTAAATCAAGCCCACTATCAAAAAGGACTCTTGCATTTCTTTGGCTCTTTTCACATTTTTCTTCTTTATCATGGTTTGTAATGAATTTTCTGATGTGAGCTTTGATTTTGAGGCTGGAATATGGAGTTCAAGACACGGAAGGAATGGTGTTTTCAGTCAGGGCACAGCTGTTGGCTTGCTCCAATTCTGGCTTTCTGTCATGGTTTTGGGTGCCTCAGCCGAGTTTTGGTTTCCTGAGCGGCAATTTCCTAAAGGATTTCTGGGTCTGAGTTGGGTTTGCCTTCTTCCTTCCCAAATGTTGTATTCTGACGCAATACAAACACGAGTTTAGACAGCAGATCCATTATGAAATAAAAAATACAAAACCAATTAGCGTGTCATGCTTAGAATTCTAGAGGCAGCACGACCAACATGAGATTTGTGTTTTGGAAAAAGAAATTGAACCGTTTTGCAGAGGGGAACGATAATTAATTCCCCAAATCAGTTTGCAGCGATTTTCAGGTGAATTGAATGAGTTTTCCAAAGCCAGTCAGCTGGGAGGGGTGGATGAATCCGGAAACAGCCTGTTTCCTTGTGACTAAATCAAGCCCACTATCAAAAAGGACTCTTGCATTTCTTTGGCTCTTTTCACATTTTTCTTCTTTATCATGGTTTGTAATGAATTTTCTGATGTGAGCTTTGATTTTGAGGCTGGAATATGGAGTTTAAGAAACGGAATGAGGTCTTTTTCAATCAGGGCACAGCTGTTGGGTTGCTCCAATTCTGGCTTTCTGTCATGGTTTTGGGTGCCTCAGCCGAGTTTTGGTTTCTTGAGCGGCAATTTCCTAAAGGATTTCTGGGTCTGAGTTGGGTTTGCCTTCTTCCTTCCCAAATGTTGTATTCTGACGCAATACAAACACGAGTTTAGACAGCAGATCCATTATGAAATAAAAAATACAAAACCAATTAGCGTGTCATGCTTAGAATTCTAGAGGCAGCACGACCAACATGAGATTTGTGTTTTGGACAAAGAAATGGAACCCTTTTGCAGAGGGGAACGATCATTAATTCCCCAAATCAGTTTGCCAGCGATTTTCAGGTGAATTGAATGAGTTTTCCAAAGCCAATCAGCTGGGAGGGGTGGATGAATCCGGAAACAGCCTGTTTCCTTGTGACTAAATCAAGCCCACTATCAAAAAGGACTCTTGCATTTCTTTGGCTCTTTTCACATTTTTCTTCTTTATCATGGTTTGTAATGAATTTTCTGATGTGAGCTTTGATTTTGAGGCTGGAATATGGAGTTTAAGACACAGAATGAGGTCTTTTTCAATCAGGGCACAGCTGTTGGCTTGCTCCAATTCTGGCTTTCTGTCATGGTTTTGGGTGCCTCAGCCGAGTTTTGGTTTCTTGAGCGGCAATTTCCTAAATGATTTCTGGGTCTGAGTTGGGTTTGCCTTCTTCCTTCCCAAATTTTGTATTCTGATGCAATACAAACACGAGTTTAGACAGCAGATCCATTATGAAATAAAAAAAAAACAAAAGCAATTAGCGTGTCATGCTTAGAATTCTAGAGGCAGCACGACCAACATGAGTTTTTGTGTTTTGGACAAAGAAATGGAACCCTTTTGCAGAGGGGCACGATAATTTATTCCCCAAATCAGTTTGCAGCGATTTTCAGGTGAATTGAATGAGTTTTCCAAAGCCATTCAGCTGGGAGGGGTGCATGAATGCGGAAACAGCCTGTTTCCTTGTGGCTAAATCAAGCCCACTATCAAAAAGGACTCTTGCATTTCTTTGGCTCTTTTCACATTTTTCTTCTTTAGCATGGTTTGTAATGAATTTTCTGATGTTAGCTTTGATTTTGAGGCTGGAATATGGAGTTCAAGACACGGAAGGAATGGTCTTTTTCAATCAGGGCACAGCTGTTGGCTTGCTCCAATTCTGGCTTTCTGTCATGCTTTTGGGTGCCTCAGCCGAGTTTTGGTTTCTTGAGCGGCAATTTCCTAAAGGATTTCTGGGTCTGAGTTGGTTTTGCCTTCTTCCTTCCCAAATTTTGTATTCTGACGCAATACAAACACGAGTTTAGACAGCAGATCCATTATGAAATAAAAAAAAAACAAATCCAATGAGCGTGTCATGCTTAGAATTCTAGAGGCAGCACGACCAACATGAGTTTTTGTGTTTTGGACAAAGAAATGGAATCCTTTTGCAGAGGGGAACGATCATTAATTCCCCAAATCAGTTTGCCAGCGATTTTCAGGTGAATTGAATGAGTTTTCCAAAGCCAGTCAGCTGGGAGGGGTGGATGAATGCGGAAACAGCCTGTTTCCTTGTGACTAAATCAAGCCCACTCTCAAAAAGGACTCTTCCATTTCTTTGGCTCTTTTCATATTTTTCTTCTTTATCATGGTTTGTAATGAATTTTCTGATGTGAGCTTTGATTTTGAGGCTGGAATATGGAGTTCAAGACACGGAAGCAATGGTCTTTTTCAATCAGGACACAGCTGTTGGCTTGCTCCAATTCTGGCTTTCTGTCATGGTTTTGGGTGCCTCAGCCGAGTTTTGGTTTCTTGAGCGGCAATTTCCTAAATGCATTCCGGGTCTGAGTTGGTTTTGCCTTCTTCCTTCCCAAATTTTGTATTCTGACGCAATACAAACACGAGTTTAGACAGCAGATCCATTATGAAAGAAAAAACAAAACCAATGAGCGTGTCATGCTTAGAATTCTAGAGGCAGCACGACCAACATGAGTTTTTGTGTTTTGGACAAAGAAATGGAACCCTATTGCAGAGGGGAACGAGAATTAATTCCCCAAATCAGTTTGCCAGCGATTTTCAGGTGAATTGAATGAGTTTTCCAAAGCCAGTCAGCTGGGAGGGGTGGATGAATACGGAAACAGCCTGTTTCCTTGTGACTACATCAAGTCCACTATCAAGAAGGACTCTTCCATTTCTTTGGCTCTTTTCACATTTTTCTTTTTTATCATGGTTTGTAATGAATTTTCTGATGTGAGCTTTGATTTTGAGGCTGGAATATGGAGTTCAAGACACGGAAGGAATGGTCTTTTTCAATCAGGGCACAGCTGTTGGCTTGCTCCAATTCTGGCTTTCTGTCATGGTTTTGGGTGCCTCAGCCGAGTTTTGGTTTCTTGAGCGGCAATTTCCTAAAGGATTTCTGGGTCTGAGTTGGTTTTGCCTTCTTCCTTCCCAAATTTTGTATTCTGACGCAATACAAACACGAGTTTAGACAGCAGATCCATTATGAACTAAAAAACAAAACCAATTAGCGTGTCATGCTTAGAATTCTAGAGGCAGCACGACCAACATGAGTTTTTGTGTTTTGGACAAAGAAATGGAACCCTTTTGCAGAGGGGAACGATCATTAATTCCCCAAATCAGTTTGCCAGCGATTTTCAGGTGAATTGAATGAGTTTTCCAAAGCCAGTCAGCTGGGAGGGGTGGATGAATGCGGAAACAGCCTGTTTCCTTGTGACTAAATCAAGCCCACTATCAAAAAGGACTCTTGCATTTCTTTGGCTCTTTTCACATTTTTCTTCTTTATCATGGTTTGTAATGAATTTTCTGATGTGAGCTTTGATTTTGAGGCTGGAATATGGAGTTCAAGACACGGAAGGAATGGTGTTTTCAGTCAGGGCACAGCTGTTGGCTTGCTCCAATTCTGGCTTTCTGTCATGGTTTTGGGTGCCTCAGCCGAGTTTTGGTTTCCTGAGCGGCAATTTCCTAAAGGATTTCTGGGTCTGAGTTGGTTTTGCCTTCTTCCTTCCCAAATTTTGTATTCTGACGCAATACAAACACGAGTTTAGACAGCAGATCCATTATGAAATAAAAAATACAAAACCAATTAGCGTGTCATGCTTAGAATTCTAGAGGCAGCACGACCAACATGAGATTTGTGTTTTGGAAAAAGAAATTGAACCGTTTTGCTGAGGGGAACGATAATTAATTCCCCAAATCAGTTTGCAGCGATTTTCAGGTGAATTGAATGAGTTTTCCAAAGCCAGTCAGCTGGGAGGGGTGGATGAATCCGGAAACAGCCTGTTTCCTTGTGACTAAATCAAGCCCACTATCAAAAAGGACTCTTCCATTGCTTTGGCTCTTTTCACATTTTTCTTCTTTATCATGGTTTGTAATGAATTTTCTGATGTGAGCTTTGATTTTGAGGCTGAAATATGGAGTTTAAGACACGGAATGAGGTCTTTTTCAATCAGGGCACAGCTGTTGGGTTGCTCCAATTCTGGCTTTCTGTCATGGTTTTGGGTGCCTCAGCCGAGTTTTGGTTTCTTGAGCGGCAATTTCCTAAAGGATTTCGGGTCTGAGTTGGGTTTGCCTTCTTCCTTCCCAAATGTTGTATTCTGACGCAATACAAACACGAGTTTAGACAGCAGATCCATTATGAAATAAAAAATACAAAACCAATTAGCGTGTCATGCTTAGAATTCTAGAGGCAGCACGACCAACATGAGATTTGTGTTTTGGACAAAGAAATGGAAGCCTTTTGCAGAGGGGAACGATAATTAATTCCCCAAATCAGTTTGCAGCGATTTTCAGGTGAATTGAATGAGTTTTCCAAAGCCAGTCAGCTGGGAGGGGTGCATGAATGCGGAAACAGCCTGTTTCCTTGTGACTAAATCAAGCCCACTATCAAAAAGGACTCTTGCATTTCTTTGGCTCTTTTCACATTTTTCTTCTTTAGCATGGTTTGTAATGAATTTTCTGATGTGAGCTTTCATTTTGAGGCTGGAATATGGAGTTCAAGACACGGAAGGAATGGTCTTTTTCAATCAGGGTACAGCTGTTGGCTTGCTCCAATTCTGGCTTTCTGTCATGCTTTTGGGTGCCTCAGCCGAGTTTTGGTTTCTTGAGCGGCAATTTCCTAAAGGATTTCTGGGTCTGAGTTGGTTTTGCCTTCTTCCTTCCCAAATTTTGTATTCTGACGCAATACAAACACGAGTTTAGACAGCAGATCCATTATGAAATAAAAAAAAAACAAAACCAATGAGCGTGTCATGCTTAGAATTCTAGAGGCAGCACGACCAACATGAGTTTTTGTGTTTTGGACAAAGAAATGGAACCCTTTTGCAGAGGGGAACGATCATTAATTCCCCAAATCAGTTTGCCAGCGATTTTCAGGTGAATTGAATGAGTTTTCCAAAGCCAGTCAGCTGGGAGGGGTGGATGAATCCGGAAACAGCCTGTTTCCTTCTGACTAAATCAAGCCCACTATCAAAAAGGACTCTTGCATTTCTTTGGCTCTTTTTACATTTTTCTTCTTTATCATGGTTTGTAATGAATTTTCTGATGTGAGCTTTGATTTTGAGGCTGGAATATGGAGTTCAAGACACGGAAGCAATGGTCTTTTTCAATCAGGACACAGCTGTTGGCTTGCTCCAATTCTGGCTTTCTGTCATGGTTTTGGGTGCCTCAGCCGAGTTTTGGTTTCTTGAGCGGCAAGTTCCTAAAGGATTTCTGGGTCTGAGTTGGTTTTGCCTTCTTCCTTCCCAAATTTTGTATTCTGACGCAATACAAACACGAGTTTAGACAGCAGATCCATTATGAAAGAAAAAACAAAACCAATGAGCGTGTCATGCTTAGAATTCTAGAGGCAGCACGACCAACATGAGTTTTTGTGTTTTGGACAAAGAAATGGAACCCTATTGCAGAGGGGAACGAGAATTAATTCCCCAAATCAGTTTGCCAGCGATTTTCAGGTGAATTGAATGAGTTTTCCAAAGCCAGTCAGCTGGGAGGGGTGGATGAATCCGGCAACAGCCTGTTTCCTTGTGACTACATTAAGTCCACTATCAAGAAGGACTCTTCCATTTCTTTGGCTCTTTTCACATTTTTCTTTTTTATCATGGTTTGCAATGAATTTTCTGATGTGAGCTTTGATTTTGAGGCTGGAATATGGAGTTCAAGACACGGAAGGAATGGTCTTTTTCAATCAGGGCACAGCTGTTGGCTTGCTCCAATTCTGGCTTTCTGTCATGGTTTTGGGTGCCTCAGCCGAGTTTTGGTTTCTTGAGCGGCAATTTCCTAAAGGATTTCTGGGTCTGAGTTGGTTTTGCCTTCTTCCTTCCCAAATTTTGTATTCTGACGCAATACAAACACGAGTTTAGACAGCAGATCCATTATGAAATAAAAAAAAAAACAAAACCAATTAGCGTGTCATGCTTAGAATTCTAGAGGCAGCACGACCAACATGAGTTTTTGTGTTTTGGACAAAGAAATGGAACCCTTTTGCAGAGGGGAACGATCATTAATTCCCCAAATCAGTTTGCCAGCGATTTTCAGGTGAATTGAATGAGTTTTCCAAAGCCAGTCAGCTGGGAGGGGTGGATGAATGCGGAAACAGCCTGTTTCCTTGTGACTAAATCAAGCCCACTATCAAAAAGGACTCTTGCATTTCTTTGGCTCTTTTCACATATTTCTTCTTTATCATGGTTTGTAATGAATTTTCTGATGTGAGCTTTGATTTTGAGGCTGGAATATGGAGTTCAAGACACGGAAGGAATGGTGTTTTCAGTCAGGGCACAGCTGTTGGCTTGCTCCAATTCTGGCTTTCTGTCATGGTTTTGGGTGCCTCAGCCGAGTTTTGGTTTCCTGAGCGGCAATTTCCTAAAGGATTTCTGGGTCTGAGTTGGTTTTGCCTTCTTCCTTCCCAAATTTTGTATTCTGACGCAATACAAACACGAGTTTAGGCAGCAGATCCATTATGAAATAAAAAACAAAACCAATTAGCGTGTCATGCTTAGAATTCTAGAGGCAGCATGACCAACATGAGTTTTTGTGTTTTGGACAAAGAAATGGAACCCTATTGCAGAGGGGAACGATCATTAATTCCCCAAATCAGTTTGCCAGCGATTTTCAGGTGAATTGAATGAGTTTTCCAAAGCCAGTCAGCTGGGAGGGGTGGATGAATCCGGCAACAGCCTGTTTCCTTGTGACTACATCAAGTCCACTATCAAGAAGGACTCTTCCATTTCTTTGGCTCTTTTCACATTTTTCTTTTTTATCATGGTTTGTAATGAATTTTCTGATGTGAGCTTTGATTTTGAGGCTGGAATATGGAGTTCAAGACACGGAAGGAATGGTCTTTTTCAATCAGGGCACAGCTGTTGGCTTGCTCCAATTCTGGCTTTCTGTCATGGTTTTGGGTGCCTCAGCCGAGTTTTGGTTTCTTGAGCGGCAATTTCCTAAAGGATTTCTGGGTCTGAGTTGGTTTTGCCTTCTTCCTTCCCAAATTTTGTATTCTGACGCAATACAAACACGAGTTTAGACAGCAGATCCATTATGAAATAAAAAAAAAAACAAAACCAATTAGCGTGTCATGCTTAGAATTCTAGAGGCAGCACGACCAACATGAGTTTTTGTGTTTTGGACAAAGAAATGGAACCCTTTTGCAGAGGGGAACGATCATTAATTCCCCAAATCAGTTTGCCAGCGATTTTCAGGTGAATTGAATGAGTTTTCCAAAGCCAGTCAGCTGGGAGGGGTGGATGAATGCGGAAACAGCCTGTTTCCTTGTGACTAAATCAAGCCCACTATCAAAAAGGACTCTTGCATTTCTTTGGCTCTTTTCACATATTTCTTCTTTATCATGGTTTGTAATGAATTTTCTGATGTGAGCTTTGATTTTGAGGCTGGAATATGGAGTTCAAGACACGGAAGGAATGGTGTTTTCAGTCAGGGCACAGCTGTTGGCTTGCTCCAATTCTGGCTTTCTGTCATGGTTTTGGGTGCCTCAGCCGAGTTTTGGTTTCCTGAGCGGCAATTTCCTAAAGGATTTCTGGGTCTGAGTTGGTTTTGCCTTCTTCCTTCCCAAATTTTGTATTCTGACGCAATACAAACACGAGTTTAGGCAGCAGATCCATTATGAAATAAAAAACAAAACCAATTAGCGTGTCATGCTTAGAATTCTAGAGGCAGCACGACCAACATGAGTTTTTGTGTTTTGGACAAAGAAATGGAACCCTATTGCAGAGGGGAACGAGAATTAATTCCCCAAATCAGTTTGCCAGCGATTTTCAGGTGAATTGAATGAGTTTTCCAAAGCCAGTCAGCTGGGAGGGGTGGATGAATCCGGCAACAGCCTGTTTCCTTGTGACTACATCAAGTCCACTATCAAGAAGGACTCTTCCATTTCTTTGGCTCTTTTCACATTTTTCTTTTTTATCATGGTTTGTAATGAATTTTCTGATGTGAGCTTTGATTTTGAGGCTGGAATATGGAGTTCAAGACACGGAAGGAATGGTCTTTTTCAATCAGGGCACAGCTGTTGGCTTGCTCCAATTCTGGCTTTCTGTCATGGTTTTGGGTGCCTCAGCCGAGTTTTGGTTTCTTGAGCGGCAATTTCCTAAAGGATTTCTGGGTCTGAGTTGGTTTTGCCTTCTTCCTTCCCAAATTTTGTATTCTGACGCAATACAAACACGAGTTTAGACAGCAGATCCATTATGAAAGAAAAAAAAAAAAACAAAACCAATTAGCGTGTCATGCTTAGAATTCTAGAGGCAGCACGACCAACATGAGTTTTTGTGTTTTGGACAAAGAAATGGAACCCTTTTGCAGAGGGGAACGATCATTAATTCCCCAAATCAGTTTGCCAGCGATTTTCAGGTGAATTGAATGAGTTTTCCAAAGCCAGTCAGCTGGGAGGGGTGGATGAATGCGGAAACAGCCTGTTTCCTTGTGACTAAATCAAGCCCACTATCAAAAAGGACTCTTGCATTTCTTTGGCTCTTTTCACATTTTTCTTCTTTATCATGGTTTGTAATGAATTTTCTGATGTGAGCTTTGATTTTGAGGCTGGAATATGGAGTTCAAGACACGGAAGGAATGGTGTTTTCAGTCAGGGCACAGCTGTTGGCTTGCTCCAATTCTGGCTTTCTGTCATGGTTTTGGGTGCCTCAGCCGAGTTTTGGTTTCCTGAGCGGCAATTTCCTAAAGGATTTCTGGGTCTGAGTTGGTTTTGCCTTCTTCCTTCCCAAATTTTGTATTCTGACGCAATACAAACACGAGTTTAGACAGCAGATCCATTATGAAATAAAAAATACAAAACCAATTAGCGTGTCATGCTTAGAATTCTAGAGACAGCACGACCAACATGAGATTTGTGTTTTGGAAAAAGAAATTGAACCGTTTTGCTGAGGGGAACGATAATTAATTCCCCAAATCAGTTTGCAGCGATTTTCAGGTGAATTGAATGAGTTTTCCAAAGCCAGTCAGCTGGGAGGGGTGGATGAATCCGGAAACAGCCTGTTTCCTTGTGACTAAATCAAGCCCACTATCAAAAAGGACTCTTCCATTGCTTTGGCTCTTTTCACATTTTTCTTCTTTATCATGGTTTGTAATGAATTTTCTGATGTGAGCTTTGATTTTGAGGCTGAAATATGGAGTTTAAGACACGGAATGAGGTCTTTTTCAATCAGGGCACAGCTGTTGGGTTGCTCCAATTCTGGCTTTCTGTCATGGTTTTGGGTGCCTCAGCCGAGTTTTGGTTTCTTGAGCGGCAATTTCCTAAAGGATTTCTGGGTCTGAGTTGGTTTTGCCTTCTTCCTTCCCAAATGTTGTATTCTGACGCAATACAAACACGAGTTTAGACAGCAGATCCATTATGAAATAAAAAATACAAAACCAATTAGCGTGTCATGCTTAGAATTCTAGAGGCAGCACGACCAACATGAGATTTGTGTTTTGGACAAAGAAATGGAAGCCTTTTGCAGAGGGGAACGATAATTAATTCCCCAAATCAGTTTGCAGCGATTTTCAGGTGAATTGAATGAGTTTTCCAAAGCCAGTCAGCTGGGAGGGGTGCATGAATGCGGAAACAGCCTGTTTCCTTGTGACTAAATCAAGCCCACTATCAAAAAGGACTCTTGCATTTCTTTGGCTCTTTTCACATTTTTCTTCTTTAGCATGGTTTGTAATGAATTTTCTGATGTGAGCTTTCATTTTGAGGCTGGAATATGGAGTTCAAGACACGGAAGGAATGGTCTTTTTCAATCAGGGCACAGCTGTTGGCTTGCTCCAATTCTGGCTTTCTTTCATGCTTTTGGGTGCCTCAGCCGAGTTTTGGTTTCTTGAGCGGCAAGTTCCTAAAGGATTTCTGGGTCTGAGTTGGTTTTGCCTTCTTCCTTCCCAAATTTTGTATTCTGACGCAATACAAACACGAGTTTAGACAGCAGATCCATTATGAAATAAAAAAAAAAAAACAAAACCAATGAGCGTGTCATGCTTAGAATTCTAGAGGCAGCACGACCAACATGAGTTTTTGTGTTTTGGACAAAGAAATGGAACCCTTTTGCAGAGGGGAACGATCATTAATTCCCCAAATCAGTTTGCCAGCGATTTTCAGGTGAATTGAATGAGTTTTCCAAAGCCAGTCAGCTGGGAGGGGTGGATGAATCCGGAAACAGCCTGTTTCCTTGTGACTAAATCAAGCCCACTCTCAAAAAGGACTCTTCCATTTCTTTGGCTCTTTTCACATTTTTCTTCTTTATCATGGTTTGTAATGAATTTTCTGATGTGAGCTTTGATTTTGAGGCTGGAATATGGAGTTCAAGACACGGAAGCAATGGTCTTTTTCAATCAGGACACAGCTGTTGGCTTGCTCCAATTCTGGCTTTCTGTCATGGTTTTGGGTGCCTCAGCCGAGTTTTGGTTTCTTGAGCGGCAAGTTCCTAAAGGATTTCTGGGTCTGAGTTGGTTTTGCCTTCTTCCTTTCCAAATTTTGTATTCTGACGCAATACAAACACGAGTATAGACAGCAGATCCATTATGAAAGAAAAAACAAAACCAATGAGCGTGTCATGCTTAGAATTCTAGAGGCAGCACGACCAACATGAGTTTTTGTGTTTTGGACAAAGAAATGGAACCCTATTGCAGAGGGGAACGAGAATTAATTCCCCAAATCAGTTTGCCAGCGATTTTCAGGTGAATTGAATGAGTTTTCCAAAGCCAGTCAGCTGGGAGGGGTGGATGAATCCGGCAACAGCCTGTTTCCTTGTGACTACATCAAGTCCACTATCAAGAAGGACTCTTCCATTTCTTTGGCTCTTTTCACATTTTTCTTTTTTATCATGGTTTGTAATGAATTTTCTGATGTGAGCTTTGATTTTGAGGCTGGAATATGGAGTTCAAGACACGGAAGGAATGGTCTTTTTCAATCAGGGCACAGCTGTTGGCTTGCTCCAATTCTGGCTTTCTGTCATGGTTTTGGGTGCCTCAGCCGAGTTTTGGTTTCTTGAGCGGCAATTTCCTAAATGATTTCTGGGTCTGAGTTGGTTTTGCCTTCTTCCTTCCCAAATTTTGTATTCTGACGCAATACAAACACGAGTTTAGACAGCAGATCCATTATGAAATAAAAAAAAAAAAACAAAACCAATTAGCGTGTCATGCTTAGAATTCTAGAGGCAGCACGACCAACATGAGTTTTTGTGTTTTGGACAAAGAAATGGAACCCTTTTGCAGAGGGGAACGATCATTAATTCCCCAAATCAGTTTGCCAGCGATTTTCAGGTGAATTGAATGAGTTTTCCAAAGCCAGTCAGCTGGGAGGGGTGGATGAATCCGGCAACAGCCTGTTTCCTTGTG
Source organism: Oryctolagus cuniculus (assembly GCF_964237555.1). Lineage (NCBI taxonomy): Eukaryota > Metazoa > Chordata > Mammalia > Lagomorpha > Leporidae > Oryctolagus > Oryctolagus cuniculus. The sequence continues at coordinate 86,018,824 of NC_091444.1, read as the reverse complement.
ACTAAATCAAGCCCACTATCAAAAAGGACTCTTGCATTTCTTTGGCTCTTTTCACATTTTTCTTCTTTGTCATGGTTTGTAATGAATTTTCTGATGTGAGCTTTGATTTTGCGGCTGGAATATGGAGTTCAAGACACGGAAGGAATGGTGTTTTCAGTCAGGGCACAGCTGTTGGCTTGCTCCAATTCTGGCTTTCTGTCATGGTTTTGGGTGCCTCAGCCGAGTTTTGGTTTCCTGAGCGGCAATTTCCTAAAGGATTTCTGGGTCTGAGTTGGTTTTGCCTTCTTCCTTCCCAAATTTTGTATTCTGACGCAATACAAACACGAGTTTAGACAGCAGATCCTTTATGAAATAAAAAAAAAAAACAAAACCAATTAGCGTGTCATGCTTAGAATTCTAGAGGCAGCACGACCAACATGAGTTTTTGTGTTTTGGAAAAAGAAATGGAACCCTTTTGCAGAGTGGAATGATCATTAATTCCCCAAATCAGTTTGCCAGCGATTTTCAGGTGAATTGAATGAGTTTTCCAAAGCCAGTCAGCTGGGAGGGGTGGATGAATGCGGAAACAGCCTGTTTCCTTGTGACTAAATCAAGCCCACTATCAAAAAGGACTCTTGCATTTCTTTGGCTCTTTTCACATTTTTCTTCTTTATCATGGTTTGTAATGAATTTCCTGATGTGAGCTTTGATTTTGAGGCTGGAATATGGAGTTCAAGACACGGAAGGAATGGTGTTTTCAGTCAGGGCACAGCTGTTGGCTTGCTCCAATTCTGGCTTTCTGTCATGGTTTTGGGTGCCTCAGCCGAGTTTTGGTTTCTTGAGCGGCAATTTCCTAAAGGATTTCTGGGTCTGAGTTGGTTTTGCCTTCTTCCTTCGCAAATTTTGTATTCTGACGCAATACAAACACGAGTTTAGACAGCAGATCCATTATGAAAGAAAAAACAAAACCAATTAGCGTGTCATGCTTAGAATTCTAGAGGCAGCATGACCAACATGAGTTTTTGTGTTTTGGACAAAGAAATGGAACCCTTTTGCAGAGGGGAACGATCATTAATTCCCCAAATCAGTTTGCCAGCGATTTTTAGGTGAATTGAATGAGTTTTCCAAAGCCAGTCAGCTGGGAGGGGTGGATGAATGCGGAAACAGCCTGTTTCCTTGTGACTAAATCAAGCCCACTATCAAAAAGGACTCTTGCATTTCTTTGGCTCTTTTCACATTTTTCTTCTTTATCATGGTTTGTAATGAATTTTCTGATGTGAGCTTTGATTTTGAGGCTGGAATATGGAGTTCAAGACACGGAAGCAATGGTCTTTTTAAATCAGGACAGAGCTGTTGGCTTGCTCCAATTCTGGCTTTCTGTCATGGTTTTGGGTGCCTCAGCCGAGTTTTGGTTTCTTGAGCGGCAATTTCCTAAATGATTTCTGGGTCTGAGTTGGTTTTGCCTTCTTCCTTCGCAAATTTTGTATTCTGACGCAATACAAACACGAGTTTAGACAGCAGATCCATTATGAAAGAAAAAACAAAACCAATTAGCGTGTCATGCTTAGAATTCTAGAGGCAGCACGACCAACATGAGGTTTTGTGTTTTGGAAAAAGAAATGGAACCCTTTTGCAGAGGGGAACGATAATTAATTCCCCAAATCAGTTTGCCAGCGATATTCAGGTGAATTGAATGAGTTTTCCAAAGCCAGTCAGCTGGGAGGGGTGCATGAATCCGGAAACAGCCTGTTTCCTTTGACTAAATCAAGCCCACTATCAAAAAGGACTCTTCCATTTCTTTGGCTCTTTTCACATTTTTCCTCTTTATCATGGTTTGTAATGAATTTTCTGATGTGAGGTTTGATTTTGAGGCTGGAATATGGAGTTCAAGACGCGGAAGGAATGGTCCTTTTCAATCAGGGCACAGCTGTTGGCTTGCTCCAATTCAGGCTTTCTGTCATGGTTTTGGGTGCCTCAGCCGAGTTTTGGTTTCTTGAGCGGCAATTTCCTAAATGATTTCTGGGTCTGAGTTGGTTTTGCCTTCTTCCTTCCCAAATTTTGTATTCTTTTTTTTTTTTTTTAATGATGATGAAATCAGATCAGACCTATTGTCATGTTTAATCCCAGTGTGAGTCAAGTTGGGAGTTGATAGTTTCTTTTCTTTTCTTTTCTTTTTTTTTTTTTTTTTTTTTACAGAGGATCAGTTTAGTATGCATTAAGTAAAGATTTCAACAGTTTGCACCCCCATAGAACCACAAAGTGAAATATATTATTTAAGTACTCATTATAGCATTAAATCTCAATGCAGAGCACATTAAGGACAGAGATCCTACATGAGGAGTAAGTGCACAGAGACTCCTGTTGTTGACTTTACCAATTGACACTCCTGTCTATGGCATCAGTAATCTCCCTATGCTCCAGTCATGAGTTTCCAAGGCTATGGAAGCCCTCTGAGTTCTCCGACTCTTATCTTGTTTAGACAAGGTCATAGTCAAAGTGGAGGTTCTCTCCTCCCTTCAGAGAAAGGTACCTCCTTCTTTGAAGACCTGTTCTTTACACTGAGATCTCACTCACAGAGATCTTTTGCCAGAGTGTCTTGGCTTTCATGCCTGAAATACTCTCATGGGAGGCGTTGGTGGTATAGTGGTGAGCATAGCTGCCTTCCAAATTTTGTATTCTGACGCAATACAAACAAGAGTTTAGACAGCAGATCCATTATGAAATAAATAAAACAAAACCAATGAGCGTGTCATGCTTAGAATTCTAGAGGCAGCACGACCAACATGAGTTTTTGTGTTTTGGACAAAGAAATGGAAGCCTTTTGCAGAGGGGAACGATCATTAATTCCCCAAATCAGTTTGCCAGCGATGTTCAGGTGAATTGAATGAGTTTTCCAAAGCCAGTCAGCTGGGAGGGGTGGATGAATCCAGAAACAGCCTGTTTCCTTGTGACTAAATCAAGCCCACTATCAAAAAGGACTCTTGAATTTCTTTGGCTCTTTTCACATTTTTCTTCTTTATCATGGTTTGTAATGAACTTTCTGATATGAGCTTTGATTTTGAGGCTGGAATATGGAGTTCAAGACCCGGAACGAATGGTCCTTTTCAATCAGGGCACAGCTGTTGGCTTGCTCCAATTCTGGCTTTCTGTCATGGTTTTGGGTGCCTCAGCCGAGGTTTGGTTTCCTGAGCGGCAATTTCCTAAAGGATTTCTGGGTCTGAGTTGGTTTTGCCTTCTTCCTTCCCAAATTTTGTATTCTGACGCAATACACACACGAGTTTAGACAGCAGCTCCATTATGAAATAAAAAAAAAAAAAACAAAACCAATGAGCGTGTCATGCTTAGAATTCTAGAGGCAGCACGACCAACATGAGTTTTTGTGTTTTGGAAAAAGAAATGGAACCCTTTTGCAGAGGGGAACGATCATTAATTCCCCAAATCAGTTTGCCAGCGATTTTCAGGTGAATTGAATGAGTTTTCCAAAGCCAGTCAGCTGGGAGGGGTGGATGAATCCGGAAACAGCCTGTTTCCTTGTGACTAAATCGAGCCCACTATCAAAAAGGACTCTTCCATTTCTTTGGCTCTTTTTACATTTTTCTTCTAAATCATGGTTTGTAATGAATTTTCTGATGTGAGCTTTGATTTTGAGGCTGGAATATGGAGTTCAAGACCCGGAAGGAATGGTCTTTTTCAATCAGGGCACAGCTGTTGGCTTGCTCCAATTCTGGCTTTCTGTCATGGTTTTGGGTGCCTCAGCCGAATTTGGGTTTCTTGAGCGGCAATTTCCTAAATGATTTTTGGGTCTGAGTTGGTTTTGCTTTCTTCCTTCCCAAATTTTGTATTCTGACGCAATACACACACGAGTTTAGACAGCAGATCCATTATGAAAGAAAAAAAAAAAGGAAAACAAATGATCGTGTCATGCTTAGAATTCTAGAGGCAGCACGACCAACATGAGTTTTTGTGTTTTGGACAAAGAAATGGAACCCTTTTGCAGAGGGGAACGATAATTAATTCCCCAAATCAGTTTGCCAGCGATTTTCAGGTGAATTGAATGAGTTTTCCAAAGCCAGTCAGCTGGGAGGGGTGGATGAATCCGGAAACAGCCTGTTTCCTTGTGACTAAATCAAGCCCACTATCAAAAAAGACTCTTCCATTGCTTTGGGTCTTTTCACATATTTCTTCTTTATCATGGTTTGTAATGAATTTTCTGATGTGAGCTTTGATTTTGAGGCTGGAATATGGAGTTCAAGACACGGAAGGAATGGTCTTTTTCAATCAGGGCACAGCTGTTGGCTTGTTCCAATTCTGGCTTTCTGTCATAGTTTTGGGTGCCTCAGCCGAGTTTTGGTTTCTTGAGCGGCAATTTCCTAAAGGATTTCTGGGTCTGAGTTGGTTTTGCCTTCTTCCTTCCCAAATTTTGTATTCTGACGCAATACACACACGAGTTTAGGCAGCAGATCCATTGGGAAATAAAAAACAAAACCAATTAGTGTTTCATGCTTATAATTCTAGAGGCAGCACGACCGACATGAGTTTTTGTGTTTTGGAAAAAGAAATGGAATCCTTTTGCAGAGGGGAACGATCATTAATTCCCCAAATCAGTTTGCCAGCGATTTTCAGGTGAATTGAATGAGTTTTCCAAAGCCAGTCAGCTGGGAGGGGTGGATGAATCCGGAAACAGCCTGTTTCCTTGTGACTAAATCAAGCCCACTATCAACAAGGACTCTTCCATTTCTTTGGCTCTTTTCACATTTTTCTTCTTTATCATGGTTTGTAATGACTTTTCTGATGTGAGCTTTGATTTTGCGGCTGGAATATGGAGTTCAAGACACGGAAGGCATGGTCTTTTTCAATCAGGGCACAGCTGTTGGCTTGCTCCAATTCTGGCTTTCTGTCATGGTTTTGGGTGCCTCAGCCGAGTTTTGGTTTCTTGAGCGGCAATTTCCTAAAGGATTTCTGGGTCTGAGTTGGTTTTGCCTTCTTCCTTCCCAAATTTTGTATTCTGACGCAATACAAACACGAGTTTAGACAGCAGATCCATTATGAAAGAAAAAACAAAACCAATTAGCGTGTCATGCTTAGAATTCTAGAGGCAGCACGAACAACGTTTGAAGCTACAAGTAACATGACCAATGTGAGATTTTTTTGTTTTGGAAAATAAAATGGAACACTTTGGCTGTGGTGACAGATAGTAATTGCCTCCGTTCAGGTTATTTCAGTCAATATTCCACAGGCAGTCAGCTGGAGGGGTGGATGAATCGGGGAATAGCCGCTTTCCTTGCGACTAAATCAAGCCCAATATCATTATGGATTCTTGAATTTTTGGCTTTTTTCTCATTTTTCTTATTTATCATGGTTTGTAATGAATTTTCTGATGTGAGCTTTGGTTTTGAGGCTGGCATATTGAGTTCAGTGCACAAGAGGGATGTTCTTTTTCAATCAGGGCACAGCTGTTGGCTTGCTCCAATTCTGGCTTCCTTTCATTGCTTTGGGTGCCTCAGCTGACCTTTGGTTTCTTGAGTGGCAATTTCCTTAATGTTTTCTGGGTCTGAATTGGTTTTGCCTTGATCCTTCCCAAATTTTGTATTCTGACACAATACAAACAAGAGTTTGGACAGAGTAGCCATTATGAAATAAAAAACACAACACATAAGCGTTTGAAGCTTATACATCTACAGGTAACATGAGCAAGGTGAGTTTTTGTGTTTTGGAAAATAAAATGGAACACTTTGGCTGAGGTGACAGATATTAATTGCCTCCAAACTCAATTTCACTGCAATTTTCAGGTTAATTCAGTCAGAATTCCACAGGCAGTCAGCTGGAGGGGTGGATGCATCTGGGAACAGCCGGTTTCCTTGCGACTGAATCCAGCCCAATATCATCATGGATTCTTGCATTTCTTTGGCTTTTTTCTCATTTTTCTTATTTATCGTGGTTTGTAATGAATTTTCTGATGTGAGCTTTGGATTTGAGGCTGGCATATGGAGTTCAGGGCATAAGAGGAAGGTTCTTATTCAATCAGGGCACAGCTGTTGGCTTGCTCCAATTCTGGCTTGCTGTCATTGTTTTGGGTGCCTCTGCCGATTTGAGGTTTCTTGAGTGGCAATTTCCTAAACGTTTTCTTAGTCTGAGTTGGTTTTGTCCTCTTCCTTCCCAAATTTTGTATTCTGACGCAATAGAAACAAGAGTTTGGGCAGAATAGCCATTATGAAATAAAAAACACATCAAATAGGCTTTTGAAAGCTACAGGTAACACGACCAAGGTTAGATTTTGTTTTGGATAATAAAATGGAACACTTTGGCTGTGGTGACAGATATTAACTGCCTCCGTTCAGGTTAATTCATCAATATTCCTCAGGCAGTCAGCTGGAGGGGTGGATGAATCTGGGAATAGCCGTCTTCCTTTCGACTAAATCAATCCCAATATCATTATGGATTCTTGCATTTCTTTGGCTTTTCTCTCATTTTTCTTATTTATCGTGGTTTTTAATAAATTTTCTGATGTGAGCTTTGGTTTTGAGGCTGGAATATGGAGTTCAGGGCACAAGAGGAAGGTTCTTATTCAATCAGGGCACAGCTGCTAGCTTGCTACAAATACGGCTTGCTGTCATTGTTTTGGGTGCCTCCGCTGATTTGCGGTTTCTTGAGCATGAATTTGCTAAATATTTTATGAGTCTCAGTTGGTTTTCCTTCTTCCTTCCCAAATTTTGTAATCTGACGCAATAGAAAGAAGAATTTGGACAGAGTAGCCATTATGAAATAAAAAACACAACAAATAGGCTTTTGAAGCTACAGGTAACACGAACAGGGTGACATTTTGTGTTTTGGAAAATAAAATGGAACACGTTTTCTGTGGTGACAGATATTAACTGCCTCCGTTCAGGTTAATTCAGTCAGAATTCCACAGGCAGTCAGCTGGAGGGGTGGATGAATCCGGGAATAGCCGGTTTCCTTGCGACTAAATCAAGCCCAATATCATTATGGATTCTTGCATTTCTTTGGGTTTATTCTGATTTTTCTTATTTATCATGGTTTGTAATGAATTTTCTGCTGTGAGCTTTGGTTTTGAGGCTGCAATATGGAGTTCAGGGCACCGGAGTAATGGCCTTTTTCAATCAGAGCACAGCTGTAGGCTTGCTCCAATTCTGGCTTGCTGTCATTGTTTTGGGTGCCTCCGCCGATTTGAGGTTTCTTGAGTGGCAATTTCCTAAACGTTTTCTGAGTCTCAGTTGGTTTTGCCTTCTTTCCTTTCCAAATTTTGTATTCTGACGCAATACAAACAAGAGTTTGGACAGACTAGCCATTATGAAAAAAAAAAAAAAACATCAAATGGGCTTTTGAAGCTACAGGTAACACGAACAAGGTGACATTTTGTGTTTTGGAAAATAAAATGAACACGTTGGCTGAGGTAACAGATATTAACTGCCTCTATTCAGGTTAATTCAGTCAGAATTCCACAGGCAGTCAGCTGGAGGGGTGGATGAATCCGGGAACAGCCGGTTTCCTTGCGACTAAATCCAGCCCAATATCATTATGGATTCTTGCATTTCTTTGTCTTTTTTCTCTTTTTTCTTATTTATCATGGTTTGCAATGAATTTTCTGATGTGAGCTTTGGTTTTGAGGCTGGCATATGGAGTTCAGTGCACAAGAGGAAGGTTCTTTTTCAATCAGGGCACAGCTGTTTGCTTGCTCCAATTCTGGCTTGCTGTCATTGTTTTGGATGTCTCAGCTGACTTCTGGTTCCTTGAGCGTCAATTTCCTAAATGTTTTCTGGTTCTGAGTTGGTTTTACCTTCTTCCTTCCTAAATTTTGTATTCTGACCCAATACAAACAAGAGTTTGGACACAGGAGCCATTAAGAAATAAAAAACACAACAAATAAGCATTTGAAGCTTATACATCTACAGGTAACACAACCAAGGTGAGTTTTTGTGTTTTGGAAAATCTAATGGAACACTTTGGCTGAGGTAACAGATAGTAATTGCCTCCAAACTGAGTTTCACTGAGATTTTCAGGTTAATTCGGTCAGAATTCCACAGGCAGTCAGCTGGAGGGGTGGATGAATCCGGGAACAGCCGGTTTCCTTGCGACTAAATCAAGCCCAATATCATTATGGATTCTTGCATTTCTTTGCCTTTTTTCTCATTTTTCTTATTTACCATGGTTTGTAATGAATTTTCTGATGTGAGCTTTGGTTTTGAGGCTGCAATATGGAGTTCAGGGCACCGGAGGAATGGTCTCTTTCAAACAGCCACAGCTGTTGGCCTGCTCCAATTCTGGCTTGCTGTCATTGTTTTGAGTGCCTCAGCCGATCTGTGTTTCCTTGAGCAGCAATTTCCTAAATGTTTTCTGGGTCTGATTTGGTTTTGCCTTCTTCCTTCCCAAATTTTGTATTCTGATGCAATAGAAACTAGAGTTTGGGCAGAGTTTCCATTATGAAATTAAAACACAACAAATAGGCGTTTGAAGCTTATACATCTACAGGTAACACAACCAAGGTGAGTTTTTGTGTTTTCGAAAATCAAATGGAACACTTTGGCTGAGGTGACAGATATTAATTGCCTCCAAACTGAGTTTCACTGCGATTTTCAGGTTAATTCAGTCGGAATTCTACGGGCAGTCAGCTGGAGGGGTGGATGAATCCTGGAACAGCCAGTTTCCTAAATCAAGCCCAATATCATTATGGATTCTTGAATTTCTTTGGCTTTTTTCTCCGTTTTGTTATTTATCATGGTTTGTAATGAATTTTCTAATGTGAGTTTTGGTTTTGAGGCTGCAATATGGAGTTCAGGGCACCGGGGGAATGGTCTTTTTCAATCAGGGCACAGCTGTTGGCTTGCTCCAATTCTGGCTTTCTGTCATGGTTTTGGGTGCCTCAGCCGAGTTTTGGTTTCCTGAGCGGCAATTTCCTAAATGATTTCTGAGTCTCAGTTGGTTTTGCCTTCTTCCTTCCCAAATTTTGTATTCTGACGGCATACAAACAAAGTTTCTGCAGAGTAGCCATTATGAAATAAAAAACACAACAAATAGGCATTTGAAGCTTTGAAATCTACAGGTCACACGACCTAGGTGAGTTTTTGTGTTTTGGAAAATAAATTGGAACACTTTGGCTGAGGTGACAGATAGTAATTGCCTCCAAACTGAGTTTCACTGCGATTTTCAGGTTAATTCTGTCCGAATTCCACAGGCAGTCAGCTGGGAGGTGTGGATGCATCTGGGAACAGCCGGTTTCCATGCTACTAAATCCAGCCCAATATCATTATGGATTCTTGCATTTCTTTGGCTTTTTTCTCATCTTTCTTATTTATCATGGTTTGTAATGAATTTTCTGATGTGAGCTTTGGTTTTGAGGTTGGCATATTGAGTTCAGGTCACTTTTTCCATCAGGGCACAGCTGTTTGCTTGCTCCAATTCTGGCTTGCTGTCATTGTTTTGGATGTCTCAGCTGACTTCTGGTTCCTTGAGCGTCAATTTCCTAAATGTTTTCTGGTTCTGAGTTGGTTTTACCTTCTTCCTTCCCAAATTTTGTATTCTGACCCAATACAAACAAGAGTTTGGACACAGGAGCCATTAAGAAATAAAAAACACAACAAATAAGCATTTGAAGCTTAGGAATCTACAGGTAACACAACCAAGGTGAGTTTTTGTGTTTTGGAAAATCAAATGAACACTTTGGCTGAGGTGACAGATATTAATTGCCTCCAAACTGAGTTTCACTGCGATTTTCAGGTTAATTCAGTCAGAATTCCACAGGCAGTCAGCTGGAGGGGTGGATGAATCCGGGAACAGCAGGTTTCTTGTGACTAAATCCAACCTAACATCATTATGGATTCTTGCATTTCTTTGGCTTTTTTCTCTTTTTTCTTATTTACCATGGTTTGTAATGAATTTTCAGATGTGAGCTTTGGTTTTGAGGCTGCAATATGTAGTTCAGGGAACAAGAGGAAGGTTCTTTTTCAATCAGGGCACAGGTGTTGGCCTGCTCCAATTCTGGCTTGCTGTCATTGTTTTGAGTGCCTCAGCCGATTATTGGTTTCTTGAGCGGCAATTTCTTAAATGTTTTCTGGGTCTGAGTTGGTTTTGCATTCTTCCTTCCCAAATTTTGTATTCTGACGCAATACAAACAAGAGTTTGGACAGAGTAGCCATTATGAAATAAAAAACACAACAAATAGGCTTTTGAAGCTTAGAAATCTACAGGTAACATGACCAAGGTGAGTTTTTGTGTTTTGGAAAATAAAATGGAATACTTTGGCTGAGGTGACAGATATTAATTGCCTCCAAACTGAGTTTCACTGCGATATTCAGGTTAATTCAGTCAAAATTCCACAGGCAGTCAGCTGGAGGGGTGGATGAATCTGGGAACAGCCAGTTTCCTTGTGACTGAATCAAGCCCAATATCATTATGGATTCTTGCATTTCTTTGGCTTTTTTCTCATTTTTCTTATTTATCGTGGTTTCTAATTAATTTTCTGATGTGAGCTTTGGTTTTGAGGCTGGCATATGGAGTTCAGGGCACAAGAGAAAGGTTCTTTCAATCAGGGCACAGCTGTTGGCTTGCTCAAATTCTGGCTTGCTGTCATTGTTTTGGGTGCCTCAGCTGACTTTTGGTTTCTTGAGCGGCAATTTCCTAAATGTTTTCTGGGTCTGATTTGGTTTTGCCTTCTTCCTTCCCAAATTTTGTATTCTGACGCCATACAAACAAGAGTTTGGACAGAGTAGCCATTATGAAATAAAAAACACAACAAATAGGCGTTTGAAGCTTAGAAATCTACAGGTAACACGATGAAGGTGAGTTTTTGTGTTTTGAAAATAAAGTGGAACACTTTGGCTCAGGTTGCAGATATTAATTGCCTCCAAACTGAGTTTCACTGCGATTTTCAGGTGAATTCCGTCAGAATTCCACAGGCAGTCAGCTGGAGGGGTGGATGAATCCGGGAACAGCCGGTTTCCTTGCGACTAAATCCAGCCCAATATCATTATGGATTCTTGCATTTCTTTGGCTTTTTTCTCATATTCTTATGTATCATGGTTTGTAATGAATTTTCTGATGTGAGCTTTGGTTTTGAGGCTGGCATATTGAGTTCAGGGCACCGGAGGAATGGTCTTTTTCAAACTGGGCACAGCTGTTGGCCTGCTCCAATTCTGGCTTGCTGTCATGGTTTTGTGGGCCTCAGCCGATTATTCGTTTCTTGAGCGGCAATTTCCTAAATGTTTTCTGGGTCTGAGTCGGTTTTGCCTTCTTCCTTCCCAAATTTTGTATTCTCACGCAATACAAACAAGAGTTTGGACAGAGTAGCAATTATGAAATAAAAAACACAACAAATAGGCATTTGAAGCTTTGAAATCTACAGGTAACACGACCAAGTGAGTTTTTGTGTTTTGGAAAATCAAATGGAACACGTTGGCTGAGGTGACAGATATTAACTGCCTCCGTTCAGGTTAATTCAGTCAATATTCCAGAGGCAGTCAGCTGGATGGGTGGATGAATCCGGGAATAGCCGGTTTCCTTGCGACTAAATGAAGCCAAATATCATTATGGATTCTTGCATTTCTTTCTCTTTTTTCTCATATTCTTATGTATCATGGTTTGTAATGGATTTTCTGATGTGAGCATTGGTTTTGAGGCTGCAATATGGAGTTCAAGGCATCGGGGGAATGGTCTTTTTCAATCAGGGCACAGCTGTTGGCTTGCTCCAATTCTGGCTTGCTGTCATTGTTTTGAGTGCCTCAGCTGACTTTTGGTTTGTTGAGCAGCAATTTCCTAAATGTTTTCTGGGTCTGAGTTGGTTTTGCCTTCTTCCTTCCCAAATTTTGTATTCTGACGCAATACAAACAAGAGTTTGGGCAGAGTTTCCATTATGAAATAAAAAACACAACCAATAAGCGTTTGAAGCTTATACATCTACAGGTAACAGAACCAAGGTGAGTTTTTGTGTTTTCGAAAATCAAATGGAATACTTTGGCTGAGGTGACAGATATTAATTGCCTCCAAACTGAGTTTCACTGCGATTTTCAGGTTAATTCAGTCGGAATTCTACGGGTAGTCAGCTGGAGGGGTGGATGAATCCTGGAACAGCCAGTTTCCTAAATCAAGCCCAATATCATTATGGATTCTTGAATTTCTTTGGCTTTTTTCTCCGTTTTGTTATTTATCATGGTTTGTAATGAATTTTCTAATGTGAGTTTTGGTTTTGAGGCTGCAATATGGAGTTCAGGGCACCGGGGGAATGGTCTTTTTCAATCAGGGCACAGCTGTTGGCTTGCTCCAATTCTGGCTTTCTGTCATGGTTTTGGGTGCCTCAGCCGAGTTTTGGTTTCCTGAGCGGCAATTTCCTAAATGATTTCTGAGTCTCAGTTGGTTTTGCCTTCTTCCTTCCCAAATTTTGTATTCTGACGCCATACAAACAAAGTTTCTGCAGAGTAGCCATTATGAAATAAAAAACACAACAAATAGGCATTTGAAGCTTTGAAATCTACAGGTCACACGACCTAGGTGAGTTTTTGTGTTTTGGAAAATAAATTGGAACACTTTGGCTGAGGTGACAGATAGTAATTGCCTCCAAACTGAGTTTCACTGCGATTTTCAGGTTAATTCTGTCCGAATTCCACAGGCAGTCAGCTGGGAGGTGTGGATGCATCTGGGAACAGCCGGTTTCCATGCTACTAAATCCAGCCCAATATCATTATGGATTCTTGCATTTCTTTGGCTTTTTTCTCATCTTTCTTATTTATCATGGTTTGTAATGAATTTTGTGATGTGAGCTTTGGTTTTGAGGTTGGCATATTGAGTTCAGGTCACTTTTTCCATCAGGGCACAGCTGTTTGCTTGCTCCAATTCTGGCTTGCTGTCATTGTTTTGGATGTCTCAGCTGACTTCTGGTTCCTTGAGCGTCAATTTCCTAAATGTTTTCTGGTTCTGAGTTGGTTTTACCTTCTTCCTTCCCAAATTTTGTATTCTGACCCAATACAAACAAGAGTTTGGACACAGGAGCCATTAAGAAATAAAAAACACAACAAATAAGCATTTGAAGCTTATACATCTACAGGTAACACAACCAAGGTGAGTTTTTGTGTTTTGGAAAATCAAATGAACACTTTGGCTGAGGTGACAGATATTAATTGCCTCCAAACTGAGTTTCACTGTGATTTTCAGGTTAATTCAGTCAGAATTCCACAGGCAGTCAGCTGGAGGGGTGGATGAATCCGGGAACAGCAGGTTTCTTGTGACTAAATCCAACCTAACATCATTCTTGCATTTCTTTGGCTTTTTTCTCTTTTTTCTTATTTACCATGGTTTGTAATGAATTTTCAGATGTGAGCTTTGGTTTTGAGGCTGCAATATGTAGTTCAGGGAACAAGAGGAAGGTTCTTTTTCAATCAGGGCACAGGTGTTGGCCTGCTCCAATTCTGGCTTGCTGTCATTGTTTTGAGTGCCTCAGCCGATTATTGGTTTCTTGAGCGGCAATTTCTTAAATGTTTTCTGGGTCTGAGTTGGTTTTGCATTCTTCCTTCCCAAATTTTGTATTCTGACGCAATACAAACAAGAGTTTGGACAGAGTAGCCATTATGAAATAAAAAACACAACAAATAGGCTTTTGAAGCTTAGAAATCTACAGGTAACATGACCAAGGTGAGTTTTTGTGTTTTGGAAAATAAAATGGAATACTTTGGCTGAGGTGACAGATATTAATTGCCTCCAAACTGAGTTTCACTGCGATATTCAGGTTAATTCAGTCAAAATTCCACAGGCAGTCAGCTGGAGGGGTGGATGAATCTGGGAACAGCCAGTTTCCTTGCGACTGAATCAAGCCCAATATCATTATGGATTCTTGCATTTCTTTGGCTTTTTTCTCATTTTTCTTATTTATCGTGGTTTCTAATTAATTTTCTGATGTGAGCTTTGGTTTTGAGGCTGGCATATGGAGTTCAGGGCACAAGAGAAAGGTTCTTTCAATCAGGGCACAGCTGTTGGCTTGCTCAAATTCTGGCTTGCTGTCATTGTTTTGGGTGCCTCAGCTGACTTTTGGTTTCTTGAGCGGCAATTTCCTAAATGTTTTCTGGGTCTGATTTGGTTTTGCCTTCTTCCTTCCCAAATTTTGTATTCTGACGCCATACAAACAAGAGTTTGGACAGAGTAGCCATTATGAAATAAAAAACACAACAAATAGGCGTTTGAAGCTTAGAAATCTACAGGTAACACGATGAAGGTGAGTTTTTGTGTTTTGAAAATAAAGTGGAACACTTTGGCTCAGGTTGCAGATATTAATTGCCTCCAAACTGAGTTTCACTGCGATTTTCAGGTGAATTCCGTCAGAATTCCACAGGCAGTCAGCTGGAGGGGTGGATGAATCCGGGAACAGCCGGTTTCCTTGCGACTAAATCCAGCCCAATATCATTATGGATTCTTGCATTTCTTTGGCTTTTTTCTCATATTCTTATGTATCATGGTTTGTAATGAATTTTCTGATGTGAGCTTTGGTTTTGAGGCTGGCATATTGAGTTCAGGGCACCGGAGGAATGGTCTTTTTCAAACTGGGCACAGCTGTTGGCCTGCTCCAATTCTGGCTTGCTGTCATGGTTTTGTGGGCCTCAGCCGATTATTCGTTTCTTGAGCGGCAATTTCCTAAATGTTTTCTGGGTCTGAGTCGGTTTTGCCTTCTTCCTTCCCAAATTTTGTATTCTTACGCAATACAAACAAGAGTTTGGACAGAGTAGCAATTATGAAATAAAAAACACAACAAATAGGCATTTGAAGCTTTGAAATCTACAGGTAACACGACCAAGTGAGTTTTTGTGTTTTGGAAAATCAAATGGAACACGTTGGCTGAGGTGACAGATATTAACTGCCTCCGTTCAGGTTAATTCAGTCAATATTCCAGAGGCAGTCAGCTGGATGGGTGGATGAATCCGGGAATAGCCGGTTTCCTTGCGACTAAATGAAGCCATATATCATTATGGATTCTTACATTTCTTTCTCTTTTTTCTCATATTCTTATGTATCATGGTTTGTAATGGATTTTCTGATGTGAGCATTGGTTTTGAGGCTGCAATATGGAGTTCAAGGCATCGGGGGAATGGTCTTTTTCAATCAGGGCACAGCTGTTGGCTTGCTCCAATTCTGGCTTGCTGTCATTGTTTTGAGTGCCTCAGCTGACTTTTGGTTTGTTGAGCAGCAATTTCCTAAATGTTTTCTGGGTCTGAGTTGGTTTTGCCTTCTTCCTTCCCAAATTTTGTATTCTGACGCAATACAAACAAGAGTTTGGGCAGAGTTTCCATTATGAAATAAAAAACACAACCAATAAGCGTTTGAAGCTTATACATCTACAGGTAACACAACCAAGGTGAGTTTTTGTGTTTTGGAAAATCAAATGGAACACTTTGGCTGAGGTGACAGATATTAATTTCCTCCAAACTGAGTTTCACTGCGATTTTCAGGTTAATTCAGTCGGAATTCCACAGGCAGTCAGCTGGAGGGGTGGATGAATCTGGGAACAGCCAGTTACCTTGCGACTAAATCAAGCCCAATATCATTATAGATTCTTGCATTTCTTTGGCTTTTTTCTCATTTTTCTTATTTACCATGGTTTGTAATGAATTTTCTGATGTGAACTATGATTTTGAGGCTGCAATATGGAGTTCAGGGCACCGGAGGAATCGTCTTTTTCAAACAGCCACAGCTGTTGGCCTGCTCCAATTCTGGCTTGCTATCATTGTTTTGAGTGCCTCAGCCGATCTGTGTTTACTTGAGTGGTAATTTCCTAAATGTTTTCTGGGTCTGAGTTGGTTTTGCCTTCTTCCTTCCCAAATTTTGTATTCTGCCGCAATACAAACAAGAGTTTGGGCAGAGTTTCCATTATGAAATAAAAAACAAAACCAATAAGCGTTTGAAGCTTATACATCTACAGGTAACACGACCAAGGTGAGTTTTTGTGTTTTGGAAAATCAAATGGAACACTTTGGCTGAGGTGACAGATATTAATTTTCTCCAAACTGAGTTTCACTGCAATTTTCAGGTTAATTCAGTCGGAATTCTACGGGCAGTCAGCAGGAGGGGTGGATGAATCTGGGAACAGCCAGTTACCTTGCGACTAAATCAAGCCCAATATCATTATGGATTCTAGAATTTATTTGGCTTTTTTCTCTGTGTTGTTATTTATCATGGTTTGTAATGAATTTTCTAATGTGAGTTTTGGTTTTGAGGATGCAATATGGAGTTCAGGGCACCGGGGGAATGGTCTTTTTCAAACAGGGCACAGCTGTTGGCCTGCTCCAATTCTGGCTTGCTGTCATTGTTTTGGGTGCTTCAGCTGACTTTTGGTTTCTTGAGCGGAAATTTTAAATGTTTTCTGGGTCCGAGTTGGTTTTGCCTTCTTCCTTTCCAAATTTTGTATTCTGACGCAATACAAACAAGAGTTTCTGCAGAGTAGCCATTATGAAATAAAAAACACAACAAATAGGCATTTGAAGCTTTGAAATCTACAGGTAACACGACCTAGGTGAGTTTTTGTGTTTTGGAAAATCAAATGTAACAATTTGGCTGAGGTGACAGATATTAATTGCCTCCAATTAATATTTTCAGGTTAATTCTGTCCGAATTCCACAGGCAGTCAGCTGGAGGGGTGGATGAATCCGGGAACAGCCAGTTTCCTTGCGACTGAATCAAGGCCAATATCATTATGGTTTCTTGCATTTCTTTCTCTTTTTTCTCATTTTTCTTATTTATCATGGTTTGTAATGAATTTTCTGATGTGAGCTTTGGTTTTGAGGCTGCAATATGGAGTTCAGGGCACTGGGGGAATGGTCTTTTTCAAACAGGGCACAGCTGTTCGCCTGCTCCAATTCTGGCTTGCTGTCATTCTTTTGGGTGCTTCAGCACTTTTGGTTTCTAGAGCAGCAATTTCCTAAATGTTTTCTGGGTCTGAGTTGGTTTTGCCTTCTTCCTTCCCAAATTTTGTATTCTGACGCAATACAAACAAGAGTTTCGGCAGAGTAGCCATTATGAAATAAAAAACACAACAAATAGGCGTTTGAAGCTTAGAAATCTACAGGTAACACAACCAATGTGAGTTTTTGTGTTTTCGAAAATCAAATGGAGCACTTTGGCTGAGGTGACAGATAGTAATTGCCTCCAAACTGAGTTTCACTGCGATTATCAGGTTAATTCAGTCAGAATTCCACAGGCAGTCAGCTGGGAGGTGTGGATGCCTCTGGGAACAGCCGGTTTCCATGCTACTACATCCAGCCCAATATCATTATGGATTCTTGCATTTCTTTGGCTTTTTTCTCATCTTTCTTATTTATCATGGTTTGTAATGAATTTTCTGATGTGAGCTTTGGTTTTGAGGTTGGCATATTGAGTTCAGGTCACTTTTTCAATCAGGGCACAGCTGTTTGCTTGCTCCAATTCTGGCTTGCTGTCACTGTTTTGGGTGTCTCAGCTGACTTCTGCTTCCTTGAGTGTCACTTTCCTGAATGTTTTCTGGTTCTGAGTTGGTTTTACCTTCTTCCTTCCCAAATTTTGTATTCTGACCCAATACAAACAAGAGTTTGGACGCAGTAGCCATTATGAATTACAAAACACAACAAATATGCATTTGAAGCTTATACAACTACAGGTAACACAACCAAGGTGAGTTTTTGTGTTTTGGAAAATTAAATGGAACACTTTGGCTGAGGAGACAGATATTAATATCCTCGAAACTGAGTTTCACTGCGATTTTCAGGTTAATTCAGTCAGAATTCAACAGGCAGTCAGCTGGAGGGGTGGATGAATCTGGGAACAGCAGGTTTCTTGTGACTAAATCCAGCCAAACATCATTATGGATTCTTGCATTTCTTTGGCTTTTTTCTCATATTCTTATGTATCATGGTTTGTAATGAATTTTTTGATGTAAGCTTTGGTTTTGAGGCTGGCATATTGAGTTCAGGGCACCGGAGGAATGGTCTTTTTCAAACTGGGCACAGCTGTTGGCTTGCTCCAATTCTGGCTTTCTGTCATGGTTTTGGGTGCCTCAGCCGAGTTTTGGTTTCTTGAGCGGCAATTTCCTAAATGTTTTCTGGGTCTGAGTTGGTTTTGCCTTCTTCCTTCCCAAATTTTGTATTCTGAGGCAATACAAACAAGAGTTTTGGCAGAGTAGCCATTATGAAATAATAAAAAAAAAAAACAAATAGGCATTTGAAGCTTAGAAATCTACAGGTAACACGACCAAGTGAGTTTTTGTGTTTTGGAAAATCAAATGGAACACTTTGGCTGAGGTGACAGATATTAATTGCCTCCAAACTGAGTTTCACTGCGATTTTCAGGTGAATTCTGTCCAAATTCCACAGGCAGTCAGCTGGAGGGGTGGATGAATCCGGGAACAGCCGGTTTCCTTGCGACTGAATCAAGCCCAATATCATTATGGATTCTTGCATTTCTTTGGCTTTTTTCTCCTTTTTCTTATTTATCATGGTTTGGAATGAATTTTCTGATGTGAGCTTTGGTTTTCAGGCTGCAATATGGAGTTCAGGGTACCGGGGGATTGGTCTTTTTCAAACAGGGCACAGCTGTTGGCCAGCTCCAATTCTGGCTTGCTCTCATTATTTTGGGTGCTTCAGCTGACTTTTGGTTTCTTGAGCAGCAATTTCCTAAATGTTTTCTGGGTCTGAGTTGGTTTTGCCTTCTTGCTTCCCAAATTTTGTATTCTGACGCAATACAAACAAGAGTTTCGGCAGAGTAGCCATTATGAAATAAAAAACACAACAAATAGGCGTTTGAAGCTTAGAAATCAACAGGTAACACGACCAAGGTGAGTTTTTGTGTTTTGGAAAATAAAGTGGAACACTTTGGCTCAGGTTGCAGATATTAATTGCCTCCAAAATGAGTTTCACTGCGATTTTC
The DNA here is from genome assembly GCF_964237555.1 of Oryctolagus cuniculus. Classification (NCBI taxonomy): domain Eukaryota; kingdom Metazoa; phylum Chordata; class Mammalia; order Lagomorpha; family Leporidae; genus Oryctolagus; species Oryctolagus cuniculus. The sequence goes on along the minus strand of NC_091444.1, from coordinate 85,999,960 downwards.
AGGTCAATTCCGTCAGAATTCCACAGGCAGTCAGCTGTAGGGGTGGATGAATCCGGGAACAGTTGGTTTCCTTGTAACTAAATCAAGCCAAATATCATTATGGATTCTTGAATTTCTTTGGCTTTTTTCTCCGTTTTGTTATTTATCATGGTTTGTAATGAATTTTCTGATGTGAGCTTTGGTTTTGAGGCTGCAATATCGAGTTCAGGGCACCGGAGGAATGGTCTTTTTCAAACAGCCACAGCTGTTGGCCTGCTCCAATTCTGGCTTGCTGTCATTGTTTTGAGTGCCTCAGCCGATTTGTGGTTCCTTGAGTGGCAATTTCCTAAATGTTTTCTGGGTCTGAGTTGGTTTTGCCTTCTTCCTTCCCAAATTTTGTATTCTGACGCAATACAAACAAGATTTTGGGCAGAGTTTCCATTATGAAATAAAAAACACAATCAATAGGCGTTTGAAGCGTAGAAATCTACAGGATACACAACCAAGGTGAGTTTTTGTGTCTTGGAAAATCAAATGAACACTTTGGCTGAGGTGACAGATATTAATTGCCTCCAAACTGAGTTTCACTGCGATTTTCAGGTTAATTCAATCGGAATTCTATTGGCAGTCAGCTGGAGGGGTGGATGAAACCAGGAACAGCCAGTTTCCTTGTGACTAAATCAAGCCCAATATCATTATGGATTCTTGCATTTCTTTCGCTTTTTTCTCCGTTTTCTTATTTATCATGGTTTTTAATGAATTTTCTGATGTGAGCTTTGGTTTTGAGGCTGCAATATGGAGTTCAGGGCACCGGAGGAATGGTCTTTTTCAAACAGGGCACAGCTGTTGGCCTGCTCCAATTCTGGCTTGCTGTCATTGTTTTGAGTGCCTCAGCCGATTTGTGGTTTCTTGAGTGGAAATTTTAAATGTTTTCTGGATCCAAGTTGGTTTTGCCTTCTTCCTTCCCAAATTTTGTATTCTGACAGCATACAAACAAGAGTTTCGGCAGAGTAGCCATTATGAAATAAAAAACACAGCAAATAGGCATTTGAAGCTTTGAAATCTACAGGTAACACGACCTAGGTGAGTTTTTGTGTTTTGGAAAATAAAGTGGAACACTTTGGCTGAGGTTACAGATATTGATTGCCTCCAAACTTAGTTTCACTGTGATTTTCAGGTTAATTCTGTCCGAATTCCACAGGCAGTTAGCTGGAGGGGTGGATGAATCCGGGAACAGCCGGTTTCCTTGCGACTGAATCAAGGCCAATATCATTATGGTTTCTTGCATTTCTTTCTCTTTTTTCTCCGTTTTCTTATTTATCATGGTTTGTAATGAATTTTCTGATGTGAGCTTTGGTTTTAAGGTAGGCATATTGAGTTCAGGTCACTTTTTCCATCAGGGCACAGCTGTTTGCTTGCTCCAATTCTGGCTTGCTGTCATTGTTTTGGGTGTCTCAGCTGACTTCTGGTTCCTTGAGCATCAATTTCCTAAATGTTTTCTGGTTCTGAGTTCGTTTTACCTTCTTCCTTCCCAAATTTTGTATTCTGACCCAATACAAACAAGCGTTTGCACACAGTAGCCATTATGAAATAAAAAACACAACAAATATGCATTTGAAGCTTATACATGTACAGGTAACACAACCAAGGTGAGTTTTTGTGTTTTGGAAAATCAAATGGAACACTTTGGCTGAGGTGACAGATAATAATTGACTCCAAACTGAGTTTCACTGCGATTATCAGGTTAATTCAGTCAGAATTCCACAGGCAGTCAGCTGGAGGGGTGGATGAATCCGGGAACAGCCGGTTTCCTTTCGAGTAAATCAAGCACAATATCATTATAGATTCTTGCATTTCTTTGGCTTTTTTCTCATTTTTCTTATTTACCATGGTTTGTAATGAATTTTCTGATGTGAACTTTGGTTTTGAGGCTGCAATATGGAGTTCAGGGCACCGGAGGAATGGTCTTTTTCAAACTGCCACAGCTGTTGGCCTGCTCCAATTCTGGCTTGCTGTCATTGTTTTGAGTGCCTCAGCCGATCTGTGTTTCCTTGAGTGGTAATTTCCTAAATGTTTTCTGGGTCTGAGTTGGTTTTGCCTTCTTCCTTCCCAAATTTTGTATTCTGCCACAATACAAACAAGAGTTTGGGCAGAGTTTCCATTATGAAATAAAAAACACAACCAATAAGCGTTTGAAGCTTATACATCTACAGGTAACACAACCAAGGTGAGTTTTTGTGTTTTGGAAAATCAAATGGAACACTTTGGCTGAGGTGACAGATATTAATTTCCTCCAAACTGAGTTTCACTGCGATTTTCAGGTTAATTCAGTCGGAATTCCACAGGCAGTCAGCTGGAGGGGTGGATGAATCTGGGAACAGCCAGTTACCTTGCGACTAAATCAAGCCCAATATCATTATGGATTCTTGGATTTCTATGGCTTTTTTCTCCGTTTTGTTATTTATCATGGTTTGTAATGAATTTTCTAATGTGAGTTTTGGTTTTGAGGCTGCAATATGGAGTTCAGGGCACCGGGGGAATGGTCTTTTTCAAACAGGGCACAGCTGTTGGCCTGCTCCAATTCTGGCTTGCTGTCATTGTTTTCAGTGCCTCAGCCGATTTGTGGTTTCTTGAGCGGCAATTTCCTAAATGTTTTCTGGGTCTGAGTTGGTTTTGCCTTCTTTCTTCCCAAATTTTGCATTCTCACACCATACAAACAAGAGTTTGGACAGAGTAGCCTTTATGAAATAAAAAACACAACAAATAGGCGTTTGAAGCTTAGAAATCTACAGGTAACACGACCAAGGTGAGTTTTTGTGTTTTGGAAAATCAAATGGAACACTTTGGCTGAGGTGACAGATAGTAATTGACTCCAAACTGAGTTTCACTGCGATTATCAGGTTAATTCAGTCAGAATTCCACAGGCAGTCAGCTGGAGGGGTGGATGAATCCGGGAACAGCCGGTTTCCTTGCGACTAAATCCAGCCCAATATCATTATGGATTCTTGCATTTCTTTGGCTTTTTTCTCATATTCTTATGTATCATGGTTTGTAATGAATTTTCTGATGTGAGCTTTGGTTTTGAGGCTGGCATATTGAGTTCAGGGCACCGGAGGAATGGTCTTTTTCAAACTGGGCACAGCTGTTGGCCTGCTCCAATTCTGGCTTGCTGTCATGGTTTTGTGGGCCTCAGCTGATTATTGGTTTCTTGAGCGGCAATTTCCTAAATGTTTTCTGGGTCTGAGTTGGTTTTGTCTCCTTCCTTCCCAAATTTTGTATTCTGATGCAATACAAACAAGAGTTTTGGCAGAGTAGCCATTATGAAATAAAAAACAAAACAAATAGGCGTTTGAAGCTTAGAAATCTACAGGTAACACAACCAAGGTGAGTTTTTGTGTTTTGGAAAATCAAATGGAACACTTTGGCTGAGGTGACAGATATTAATTGCCTCCAAACTGAGTTTCACTGCGATTTTCAGGTTAATTCAGTCAGAATTCCACAGGCAATCAGCCGGAGGGGTGGATGAATCCGGGAATGGCTGGTTTCCTTGCGACTAAATCAAGTCCAATATCATTATGGATTCTTGGATTTCTATGGCTTTTTTCTCTTTTTTCTTATGTATCATGGTTTGTAATGAATTTTCTGATGTGAGCTTTGGTTTTGAGGCTGCAATATGGAGTTCAGGGCACAAGAGGAAGGTTCTTTTTCAATCAGGGCACAGCTGTTGGCTTACACCAATTCTGGGTTGCTGTCATTGTTTTGGGTGCCTCAGCCGATTTGTGGTTTCTTGAGTGGCAATTTCCTACATATTTTCTGGGTCTGAGTCGGTTTTGCCTTCTTATTCCCAAATTTTGTATTCTGATGCAATACAAGCAAGATTTTGGACAGAGTAGCCATTAGGAAAGAAGAAAAAAACACAGTAAATTGGCCTTTCAGGATTACAAATCTACAGGCAACACGACCAAGATGAGTTTCTGTGTTTTGGAAAATGACTTGGAACTCTTCTGCTGAGGGGACAGATACTAATACCCTCCAAATTGAGTGTGAGTGCGATTTTCAGGTGAATTCAATCAGATTCCAAAATCAGTCTGTGGAAGGGGGACGAATCTGAAAACAGCCAGTTTCCTTGTGTCTAAATCCAATCAAATATTACAAAGGACTCTTGCATTTCTTTGGTTTTTTTCACATTTCCCTTATTTATCATGGTTTGTAATGAATTTTGTGATGTGAGCTTTGGTTTTGAAGCTGGAATATGGAGTTCAGGGCATGGGAGGAATGGTCTTTTTCAAACAGGGCACAGCTGTTGGCTTGCTCCAATTCTGGCTTGCTGTCATGGTTTTGGGTGCCTCAGCTGATTTTGGTTTCTTGAGCATCAATTTCCTAAATGTTTTCTGGGTCTGAGTTGGTTTTGCCATCTTCCTTCCCAAATTTTGTATTCTCACACCATACAAACAAGAGTTTGGACAGAGTAGCCATTATGAAATAAAAAACACAACAAATAGGCATTTGAAGCTTAGGAATCTACAGGTAACACGACCAAGGTGAGCTTTTGTGTTTTGGAAAATCAAATGGAACACTTTGGCTGAGGTGACAGATATTAATTGCCTCCAAATTGAGTTTCACTGTGATTTTCAGGTTAATTCAGTCAGAATTCCACAGGCAGTCAGCTGGAGCGGTGGATGAATCCGGGAACGGTCGGTTTCCCTGCGACTAAATCAAGCCCAATAACATTATGGATTCTTGCATTTCTTTGGATTTTTTCTCTTTTTTCTTATGTATCATGGTTTGTAATGAATTTTCTGATGTGAGCTTTGGTTTTGAGGCGGCAATATTGAGTTAAGGGCACAAGAGTAATGGTCTTTTTCAATCAGGGCACAGCTGTTGGTTTGCTCCAATTCTGCTTGCTGTCATTGTTTTGGGTGCCTCAGGTGACTTTTGGTTTCTTGAGCGTCAATTTCCTACATGTTTTCTGGGTCTGAGTCGGTTTTGCCTTCTTCTTTCCCAAATTTTGTATTCTGATGCAATACAAGCAAGATTTTGGATAGAGTTAGCTCTGTGTCCATTCTTCTGTTTCTGCACTAGATGAATAAAAAGACAATGTAAAATGATTTGAAAAGAACTATAAGGGGTCGGCGCTGTGGTGCTGCTGCCAATTTGGGAGTGAACCAGCAGATGGAAAACACCTCTCTCTCTCTCTCTCTCTCTCTCTCTCTGTGCCTCTCCTTCCCTGTAACTCTGACTTCCAAATAAATAAATGAATCTTAAAGGAAGTATAAACATCAATAAAACACAAATGAAAATTGTATTCTCAAAAGTGGATATTAAACCATGCCTTCTACACCTCTGTTAAAAGTTACATTCTATCATAGTCATTTATGATTTCTAGGGCCAAAGTAGTAAATAAGATTTTTCTGGAAGAGAAAGAGGTTATGAGGGAGCCAGGATTTGGGGTCAGTTAGCAGAAGTGAGTGTCACTCTTTCAGATTTGATGCAGGAAAGGAACAGCAACTGATCCCTGAGATTTTGGTGTGGGAAGGAAAGGAAGGAGGGACTTAACAAAAGCAAATGCCCTCTGGTTGTGGGCACCCACCCCTGACTGCAGCTTTTCGGAGGAACAGCTGGTGTCTCTATGAATGCTGCAGCCTGGACTCCATTTCCCAGAGTTCCCAGTTGCTCCGAGGTATTCTGCTTTCCAAATACCTGTGGGCATGCACCTGCCACTGCCAGTCCCTGGGGCTCAGAGTTGGACCTGGGGAGTTCATTCCTTGATCAGTGTCAGCCCTGGGGGCTGTGCTGCTCCTTCTCTGGCATTTACTGCAACTCCTGCTCTGCATGTGCGATCCCAGGCAGTTTCCGAGTGCTCACCCTGAGCCTGCCTCCTGCTGCTTCTTCCCTCTTCATCCACCAATTGTGGGTCCCACATGTCAGGGCCTCTCTTCCCCACACTCCCAATTTCACTCCCCGTGTGTCCGGAAGAAAGGGTACCTGCTCCAGGGACTTTCTGCTGCAGGTTTGGCATGCAGGAAGGGGCGGAGACACATGTGGGAGAAGTGTGCCAGCGATCCTGGCAGCTTCTCCCGAGGTCAGGGCTGGGACCCAGGCTGCTCTGTCTCCCACCTCTATTTCCCAGGCTCAAAGTGCCCAGACTCTCTCCTGCAGAACCTCACCTAAACTGTCCCTAATGCACTTTATTTAGTGGTTACAGGAGAGAGGGGGCAGCGTTCTGGGAACCTGCACTCACAGGGAAGGAAGGCAGAAAGACTCCTGATCTCCACAGTTAAATAAGCCAGGTTCCCACTGTGGGTGGTCTCAGAATGCAGTCTGGCCTGGTCTCTTGATGTTTCCTGGGCTGGTTCCTGCAGGGTGGGGCTGGATGGCCCTCAGGAGGGAGCCTGGGGCAGCAGAGGGGTGGGCAGGAGGATCTGTCTAGGATCTGCCCCACTGCTCTCATCCTGCACCTCATCTTCCTGGTGGGGATCAGTGTGAAGCGTGAATAGCTGCTTTGTGTGTTGATCCCTCTCAAGTATTAATTATCAAATTTTTCCAATGTGGAATTTGAAGCTGTTCCAGAAACCTGGGGTGGGAAAACTCCCTTCTTTCAAACAGGCACAAAGACAGTGGAGGATCCAAGGAGTTTCTATTAATGGACCTAGGCTCAGCTGGAATGATTTCCTGAGAACTGAGCATCAAATTCAAGTTTCTTAGCTGTTACAGCATTGGTGGGTTTAAATGGCAGCCTACATGATTAGAACCACATTTCCAATGGTCAATGGGTCCAGTATGTTTGTAAAAGAGATTTGGAATCTTACCCAAAACTGTTGTCTATGCTTATGTTTTATAGTTTCTCATATGTTTACTTAGTTTCTGGTTTTATATTTAGACTTTTAATTCACCTTGAGTTGCTTTTACATAGTGTATGAGGTTTTGGGTATATTTTCAGGCTTCTACATATGGATTTATTAGGACAGATTTATGACTGGAGTTTACAAAAGCAGAACTTAGGACATCTTCCCTCCCTAGACAAGATTTCAGTGGGCAGCTGTTTCACTCATTAATTGTGAGCATCCACTTTTAAAGGTTTGTGTTGGATGGGGTCCACTTCTCTTTCTTTGATGATGTATTTGGCTGCTTTTCATTTTCTGTCTTCAGCTATCACTTCTCCTGTTAGCAAGGCTGTCAACTGTTTTGACCTGCCACTGATCCCTTTGCAAAGTGAGAAGGGAACCAAAATTAATGCAAGTCTACTGTGTTGTCAATAACTGGAGCTACTTTTTTAAAGATTTATTTATTCATTTGAAAGAGTTACACAGAGAGAGGAGAGAGAGAGAGAGAGAAAGAGAGAGAGGTCTTCCATCCGATGGTTCATTCCCCAATTGGCAGCAATAGCTGGAGGTATGCCAATTTGAAGCCAGAAGCCAGGATTCTGAGATGAAGCTGTTTTTTTAAATAATTATTTATTTATTTGAAAGGCAGAACTTTGTCCAGGTCTCATAGGTGGGTGCAGGAATTGAGGGATTTGGGCCAACTTCTACTGTTTTCCCAGTCCACAGCAGAGAGCTGGATGGGAAGTGCAGCAGCCAGGATCCCAACCGGCACCCATATAGGATGATGACAAGGCAGGCAGTAGCTTTACCCACTATGCAATAGTGCTGCCCACTAACGGGAGCTCTTTTAATCTGAGTTTGCATAAAGAGAAGAATTACAGCATCATAAATACAGATAAGTAACAGTTTTTCTCTGCCCAGCACTTTACATTACCCAGTGCTCCACTGAGAATCTTACATTTCACACTGTGTAATGAAGAAGGCCAGTTACTTATCTTATTTTGGGTTCTGTGTTTAAACCCATGACACTTTTGACATGGGAGGATATTAGTTCTACAATTTCATAGAGACTGGTCTGTGGAAGCATCGATAGAAGTTATAACTGTGAGAGTGGTAAGAAAGAAGAGGGGAAGAAATAAGTGCCCCTTACCCCCCACAGAGATGTCCACAAGTGCAGTAGAAGATATGGCCTTATGGTTGACTTTCTGGGACAAACTGTGTTTGAGTGCTTCACATGTTCTGATAGAAAGGTGTTGCCACCAGGTTTTTAGTATATTTATTTATTTAGTTTTTAAAGATTTATTTATTTATTTGAAAATCAGAGTTACACAGAGAGAGAAGGAGAGGCAGAGAGAGAGAGAGAGAGAGAGAGAGAGAGAGGTCTTCCATCAGGTTCATTTCCCCAATGGCTTCATCATTGTGAACTTTGCTCAGTTCCTGACCTATACCTTTCCTTTAACCTAGTACTTTGCCATGTAGTAGCCCATGAAAACTGCAGACTGCATAAATGAATGAATACTTGGAGGGTTGTGATTTCTTAGAGGAACATCATGAGACAGAAGGAATAAAACAAAACAAAAGTATCCTCCGTATATAGAAGGTATACTGTTTTTGCAAGCCACAGCGAAGAGGAAGAAGCAGGAAAGTAGTGAGACTGGAAAGTTTGTGGCAAAGGTAATAGGCACTGGTCAAGAATTTAACAAGCCCATTAGGAAAACATTAAGGTTTCCTTACTTCCATGTAGACTCTGCCCTCTTATGGTGAACAGGGTCCTCTAAACCCACTTGTTGCACAAATGAAAACCCAAGCATTGTCTTCTCCCACAGATGGAGTCTGCTATTGGTTTTGATTTACATTTCCCTAATGGCTAGTGATATTGGGCATGTTCATATATGTCTTGACCATTGAGATTTCTTCTTCTGAGAAACATCTGTTTTGATCCTTGCCCATTTCTTAGCTGTACATTTTGCTTCTTATTTGGAGATTTTCCCAGTTCTATATATGTATGTTCTGGCTATCAATCTTTTGTCATAATCAGAGTTTTCAATGTTTCCTGCCATTCTGTCCATTGTATGTTCACTCTGTTGATTACTTTGTAGTGAAGATGTATCTTAATATGATATGCTCAAATTTCTATATTTTATTTTTTTTTACTTGTGATTTGGAATCTTATCCAAAACTGTTGTCTCTGCTAATGTTTTACAGTTTCTCATATGTTTACTTAGTTTCTGGTTTTCTATTTAGACTTTTAATTCACCTTGAGTTGCTTTTACATAGTGTATGAGGTTTTAGGTATATTTTCAGGCTTATACATATGTATAATCACTTTCCTTTAAACCATTTGCAAAAGGGGTTCTTCTTTCTCCTGTTTGTTTTCTTTCCTTTGTTATATAGGAGTTGCCTGTAGAAAAGTCGGTTTATTTCAGCTGCCTATACTTTTACATTGAACTATGAGTCTGTTTTCCAACAGTGCTAACATTGTTTCTATATTTTTAAGATTTATTTATTTATTGGAAAGGCCAGATGCTTCTTCCAAGTCTCTCATGTGGGTGCCAGCACCGTAGAACACAATCCATCTTCCACCAATTTCCCAGGTGCATTAGTAGGGAGCTGGATTGGAAGTGGAGCACCTGGTCTCCTAGCAGCAACATATGGGACGCATGCACAGCAGATCAAGGCTTTAACCCACTACACCACAGAACCAAACCCTTCCTTATTTACTTCTGCTGTGATCTTTCATTATTCACTTTTTTCTACTGCCCTGCATCTTGACTCCTTCCTGTTTTTTTTCTGGGTCCTGGAGGATGGTAGTAGGTTGCTTCTGGGATATCTTTTTGTGTTAGTAGATACTTGGTAATCTAAAATCACAGTTTTTAGTTTCTATATTTCTCTGCTAATCACTAGGACCTTCTGGATGACAATAGAAAATGCTGGCAGAAATGAGGATATATTAATTTGCTAAGAAAATACCACAGAGAATATGATTTAAATCATGGAATTTTACTTCTCAGAGTTGTAGAGCTTGAAAATATCAGATCAAGGTGCTTAAATAGGCTCGATTTTTCCAGAAGCCTTTCTCCGATGTGACAGACACATCTACCATTTGATCTACTTAAAAGCACTTTCTTCAGGTAGAGTCATGTTGCTGGTTAGCACTTCCGTGTTAGAGTTTTAGGGAGGCACATTTCAGTCCATAACAGCAAAAGGGACCCTGTGGTCTACTTCAATGACAGCCATCTCTGTGGAGGACACAAAGTTTGGAATCAGCGTTAGGATTTCTCACAGTATTAGTGTCAGTGCTATCTCCATCAAATGTGCATTCATGTACACACAAATCTACCTGTACTCATAAACACATTCAACAGTGGAAATGCCTGATGGTTGTGTACGGGTAACATCAATATAATAATCCATAAGATGGCCTATTAGCAGACATTAAAAAGAGAATTAGAAAGAATGACAACAAAATCTGCAGTTACCTATATTTATGTCTATATGTATGATATTCAGTATTTATAGTTGCTAAAAGATGAATACTGATGTGTGGGAATAAAAGCTAAACCTTACCTTGCAATATTGCAGCCTAGTCTACATGAAAGCTGTCTTCCTAAAACCATTCACTGGGCCCACTCTGTGGCATAGTAGATTAAGCATCCACCTGCAGCACCAGCATCCCACATGGGCACCAGTTTGAGTCCCTGCTCCTGCACTTCCAATCCAGCTCTTTACTAATGGCCTAGGAAAGCAGTGCAATATGCCCTGAGTGCTTGGGCCCCTGCACCCATGTGAGAGACCTGGAGGAAGCTGCTGACTCCTGGCTTTTGGCACCTGGCTTCAGATCGGCCCAGCTCCAGCCATTCTGGCCATTTAGGGTTGAACCAGTCGATAGAAGACCTCTCTTTCTCTTCCTCTCTATATCTGTAACTCTGCCTCACAATAAAGAAATACATTTTTTAAAAACCTTTCACATGTTAAATTTCTTAATTGTTTTAAAGATTTATTTATTTATGTACAAGTCGAGTTACAGACAGAGAGGAGAGCCAGAGAGAAAGAGAGAGGTCTTCCATCTGATGTTCACTCCCTAATTGATTGCAACTGCCAGAGCTGTGCTGATCCGAAGCCAGGAGCCAGGAGCTAGTTCCCAGTCTCCCAGATGGGTACAGGGGCCCAAAGACTTGGGCCATCTTGTACTACTTTGCCAGGCCATAGCAGAGAGCAGGATCAGAAGTGGAGCAGCTGAGTATTGAACCGGCCCCCATATGGGATGCTGGCGCTTCAGACCAGGGAGTTAACCTGCTCCACCACAGCACCAGTCCAACATTTTAAATTTCTGATACTCTAAAGTAGTACAGGACTGCATTACATCCAGGAAAGATGCATTTAAAAATTATAAATCTAGTGCATTTTAGCAGAAGTTTTAACAAATACTTCTGATTATCTCAGCATTATATATAAATAAATGACATAATGAGTCATTGTCAGATTTTTAGCTTTTGACAGCCACTTATAATATTTCACAGCTTTTTGAAATGTATTGCTAGTGTGTTTTTCTCAACACATGCACTGGATTTTACCTATAAGGTTGCCTCTTATAGGATTTGCATTTTAATGGGTTTTCATGGCACATGTAATCAACATCTGCAAAGCCTCTAAAACACATAAATAATAACATGAATCAGGCTTTTTTCTTAAATATTAATTTATTTATTTGAAAGAGTTGCACAAATAGAGGAGAGGTAGTGAGAGAGAGACAGACAGACAGAGACAGAGAGGTCTTCCATCTGCTGGTTTACTCCCAGTTGGCCGCAATGGGTGGTCTGTGTCAATCTGAAGCCAGGAGCTTCTTCAGGGTCTTTCACATGTGTGCAAGGCCCCAAGGACTTGGGCCACCTTCTACTGCTTTCCCAGGCCATAGCAGAGAGCTGGTTCAGAAGTGGAGCAGCCACAACTTGAACTGGCACCCATATGGCTTGCCAGCACTGCAGGCAACAACTTTATCTGCTATGCCACAGCGCCTGCCCCACATTGCATCTTTTTAAGATGATATGGATTTAAGTTCATGAGAAATTATTAGCATCGTGGGAACTGATAGATATGGATGAAGCAGGATGGACTTGTTAGGAATGGTGATGTTAATTTTTTTATAAAATAAATAAGAAATTAAATATGGTCAGACATAAATGAAGACTAAATTTTTTTAATGGTGATCCAGAAAACACTGATCTCTGGTCTTTTTCTTCCAGTGTTAAGTTTATATTTTTAAATGCATATTAAGTGAACAAATTTCATGTAATTTATATATACAGATTTAAGAGCAAACTGATAACATCCTATCCTATCTTCCCTTGTTCTCATATTTCCAGCTCCCTCCTTCTTGTTTTATTTTCTTTTAATTTTGATAGCTGCATGCTTTGATTTTATTTTAGAATCACAAGCTTTAACCCTCTACAAAATAAAGAATTCAGCAAGTAGTAGCAGAAATATCAATGAGTATATGTTGTGTACTCTATCAAAGAGTACAGAAAAGTGCTATGAACAATACTCAAATCTCAAAATGTCAATTTAACTCATATGCTGCTTTTTGTTGTCTATATATTAATTACCACCAGTCAGAGAAAACATATGGTGTGGGGAGCAACTTGGACTAGACTAAGTTACTGGAATTAAGACTTATTCTATGCATCTGCTCTCCCACAATATGGCGCTGGGAGAGGAGAAAACAGCTTCTACACAGCTGCCTCCAGTTCAGCCAATAAACTGTAGGACTTGCTCCTGATTGGAGGAGAGCAGCGTACTCGGCGTCTGGGCAGCCAAGTTGGGATTGGCAGAGGAGGACTATAAAGGAGGAGAGAGACAGCATGCACCAGGAACATCTAAGGGGAACATCTAAGGGGAACACCTGTGCAGCCCCCGAGAGATCCGGCCGGTGGTGTGCCGCTCCCCCACGGAAGTGGGGAAGGTGGCAGGGGGAACCGCCCTTCCACGGAGGTGGAAGGGACAGTAGCCAACCCGGGAAGAACCAGCAGCAAACCCGGGGAGGGCCGAGCAGACGAAAGAACAGCGCAGGGTACTGTGTCATTCCTCCACGAAGACGGGGAGTGACATAATGGTGCCGTGACTCGGATATGAAGCCTAGGCAGGACTTAGTGTCGTTCCTCCATGAAGAGGGGGAGCGACAATATGGTATTTGTCTTTTGGGGACTGGCTTCTTTCATGAAGCATACTTGTTTCCAGTTCATCCATTTAGTTACAGAAGATGGGATTTCATTCTCAATTATGGCTGAATAGTATTTTACACTGTATATATAGCTCATATTTTTGTTCCAGTCACCAGCTGATGGACATCTGGGTTGATTCCATGTTAGCTATTGTGAATTGAGCTGTAATAAATATGAGGGGACAGATAACTCATGCCTGTGCATATTCTATTTCATTTCATGCGGATAAATTCCCAGTAGTCAGATGGCAGGATCACATGGTATGTTTGTTTTCAGATTTCTGAGGAACTTTGATACTGCCTTCCATAATGGTTGCACTAGCTTCATTCCCACCAACAGTGGGTTAGGGTACCTTTTTCTCTCCCTCTCCACCAGCCTTTATTGTTTGTTGACCTTTTCAAAAGAATTATTTATTTGAAAGATTGAGTTACAGAGATGGAGAGGCAGAGGCAGAGAGACATAAGTATTTTATCTGCTTATTTATGCTCCATATGGCCCAACAGGTAGTGCTGGTCCAATCGGAAGCCAGAGTCAGGAGCATCTCCCTGGTCACCCATGCGGGTGCAGGGACCCAGGCACTTGGGCCATCCTCCACTGCCCTCCCAGTCCAGTGTAGAAAGCTGGACTGGAAGAGGAGCAACCGGGACCAGAACTGGCACCCATATGGGATGCCGTCTCCACGGGTGGAGGATCAACCCAGTGTGCTATGGCACTGGCCCCCATCAGGGATATTTTTCTATAGTACTCTCTCTCAACTGTATCTTTTTCTAGTTGAAGAATTAAGGTGATGCAGGATTAATCGAAGGAGTTTGAGAGGATTGTCTCTCTTTCAATTGTGTTGAATAGTTTGAGAAGCATTAGTTCTTTAAAAGTCCTGTAGAATTCAATAGTGAGGCTGTCTGATCCTGGACTTTTCCTTGTTGGGAGGGTCTTTATTACTCATCCAATCTCTGTCTTGGTTTTTGATTTGTTTAGCTTTTCTATGTGTCTTCATGACTCAATTTTGGTATATTGTGTATGTCCAGGAATCTGTTGATTTTTCCTCTAGGATTTCCAATTTGTTAGCAGTCACAACAGATGCCCACATCCTATATTGCAGTGCTAATCTGAGTTTTGGGTACTACACTTCCAAATCAGCTTCATGTTAATATCCCTGGAAAGCAATGTATAATAGCTCAAATTTTTTCATTCCTGTCGTCAAATTGAGAACTGTAACCTATATGGGGACTTGAGAACCTGGTCTTGCACAGTGGTAGCCATATAGAAAATGAACCAGCAGATGGGAGATCTCTCTGCTTCTCGTTCCTTCTCTCTTTGTCTCTGTGTCTCTCTGCCTTTTTTATCATATTAAAATATTTAATTACTTACTTGAAAGAGTTACAGAGAGAGGGAGAGACAGAAATTTTCCACCACCTAATTCATTTTTGAGATGACTTTAATAGCCAGAGTGTGGCCAGGTTGAAGCCAGGAGCTTTCCCTCCGATGTGCATGGCAGCAAGGAGCTTTTCCTGCAATGTGCGTGGCAGCATCCCAGGCACTTGGGCCATCTTCCCCTGCTTTTTCAGTCCATTGGTAAGGAGCTGGATCAGAAATGGAATAGCTGGTACTTGAACTGGTGCACATACAGGATGCCAATGTAACAGATAGCAGCTTTGTCCACTGCACCACAACCACCAGCTCTTCTATCTGCCTTTCCAATAAATAAATCTTTTGAAAAAGAACTGAAGGTAGTAAAAGTCATCATGACTGAGCAATGGCAAATTTATTGAAGTGATCTATTTTCTTAAAGATCCTTTTATGAATTTGAAAGGCAGCACTAGATAGAGAGAGTGGGAGAGATGGATCTTCCTCCTGGTTTGTTCACTCCTCAAATGGCTGCAATGGCTGCGGCTAGGCCAGACTGATATCAGGAGCCAGGGGCTTCTTCCAGGTCTCTCACATGGGTGCAGGAGCCCCAATATTTGAGTCACCCTGTGCTGCTTTTCCAGACACATTAGCAGAGAACTGGATCCGTTTGGAGCATTAATGTCTATGATACTCTCCTTGCAGTTGAAGGATTTAGAATCCATTTTGATTATGGGTGGGCCAAGTACAATGTCTTCCAATTGTCCAAGGTTTGGATTAGATGGGTTCTGAGAAATTTTGTTAAAATAGTTATTAATCATAACTCTCAGTTTAAGCTTTTCTTACCAAATTTTCATGTTTGCTGATGTTTATATCTATGGGAAAATTGGGTCTCTGGATTGCAACCAATGAAAGCATCCAGACTAACAGTAATAAGGTCAACAGTCAGCAGAATGATGTCCAGCTGAACTGAAATAGCTTTTCTTATTTGGTAGAGGGGTTACCTCCTGCATTATGCTGACATACTGACATAGACAGTAGATATTGGAGCCTTTCCCTTCTGCCAAATGGAGAATACCATATTTTGGTCCATCATATATATATTTATATATTATAATATATATTATATTATATATTTCTATACATAATATAGAATTACATATAATAATTATAAATATATAATTGTATATAATTATTATATATGAATTTGTTATTTATATATAAATAATTATTTCTGATCCAGCTCCTTACCAATGGATTGAAAAAGCAGTGAAAGATGCTCCAAGTACCTGGGTTCCTGGGACACACATCAGAGGAAAAGCTCCTGGTTTCAACCTGGCCACACTCTGGCTATTGAAGTCATCTCAATAATATATATATATTATATATATATAATACATATAATAAATTATATAATATTATCTGTTTATAATTATATATTATATAATATATGATAAATTATAATATATTTTATATATGAATATATTTATATACATAAATATATAAATAAATGTAAATATATATATAAAGAATTTATTTATGTAGTTGACAGGTTTACTTACAGAGAGTGAGAAGAAGAGACACAGAAAGGTCTTCCATATGCTCATTTACTCCCCTAATGACTGCAATGTCTGCAGCTGGGCCAATCTGAGCTAGGAGCTTCCAGGTCTCCCATATTTTGGCAGGGACCAAAGCACTTGGAACAGCTTCTACTGCTTTCCCAGGCTATTGCAGAGAGCTGGATGGGAAAAGGAGAAATGGGGACTAGAACTGGTGCTCATATGGGGTGCCAGCACTGCAGGTAAAGGATTACACCACTGCACCACAGTGCTGGTCCCAGTCTATCCTTTATTAAGGAGATCTCAGTAATCATGTTCAGGTATTGCTGTCCTATATTCATGGCCAAAGTCCTAGCAGGCAACATGGTTTGGAGAATCGTAAGCACAAGGTGTGTAGGAGACTTCATTTCTCATACAGCACAGTTAATAACAAGGTTCCAAGAGGGGAAATTACTTGCATCATAGTCTTTGAGAACTAATGGACATCACAGGTGATCTAAAGAATTTAGAAGGTTTGTGAGCCCCTAGAGTGAAAAAGTCACTGGGAGCACAAGGACAGTGCCTAGAGTTTATTTTGATGGATTTTAGCCCCTTTCATTGGAGGGAGGCCCAAAGAAGCTGGACTGATTTGTAAACCTCAGAAGTGTCTTTTCAAGGTGAAGGCAAACTTAAGACTGAGGGGTTTTTGGAAAAACTTGGAGCAAAATGCATTTGCACACTTGGTTAAGACACATCATTTATCTATTGATTTTCATCAGATCTGTTAACATTAAATATAAGGTACAGGGGACATGGTGGATTTCATATAGCAATATGATTTTAGTAACATATCATGAGGTGCTTTTTTCTTTTAATGGATTTAGCAGGTAAAATTGGGCTACCTAATGGGATATAGCTGGAATAATCACCTTTTTGTTAAATAAATCTGAGGTAATAAATGTTAGTATATGAAGACATTGAGTTTTCTTTTATTGGGCCTTCTTGGCTATTTTAATCTGGGATCTGCGAATTCTCATTTTCTCTAGGCAAGTTGTAACTGAAAATCTTTATTTTATTCTTCATCATGTTGGACCAACTGTGCTGCTTCTGGGATTTTTTTAGTACACCTGACAATTGGAAATTTAGACAATAGTATAGTTAATATGAGATGTACCAAGTAAAGTACTTATTTTTATTCAGATAACATATTTTTGAATTCTTCTAAAATTCCTATTGAGTATCCTTGTTAAATTTAGTTGCATCCCAGGTTAAGACTTATTGGAGACAGGTGCCATGGCTCAATAGGCTAATCCTCCACCTGCGGTGTAGGCACACCGAGTTCTAGTCCTGGTGGGAGCACCAGATTCTGTCCCAGTTGCTCCTCTTCCAGTCCAGCTCTCTGCTATGGCCCAGGAGTGCAGTGGAGGATGGCCCAAGTGCTTGGGCCCTGCACCTGCATGGGAGATCAGGAGGAAGCACCCCGCTCCTGCTTTTGGATCAGCGCAGTGTGCCGGCTGCAGCACACTGGCCGCAGCGGCCACTGGGGGGTAAACCAACAGAAAAAGGAAGACCTTTCTCTCTGTCTCTCTCTCTCACTGTCCACTCTGCCTGTCAAACTAAAAAATAATTTTTATAAAAAGACTTATTGGAGCCACTCTAGTGATTATACACATGAAACTTTGTTAATTAATGCAAATAGAACCTGGGAAAATTCATGTATATCTTATGCTGTAGAGACTTAAGATTGAACATCTTTTTTTATCTTTTTTAATTATATAATTTAAAAACAAATTTGAGATTTTTTTTTTCACTTTACTAAGCCACAGCTCTGGCCCCATTAATATGTCTTAACAATGTTTTTTCCTCTCAGACTTATCTCTATTGGTTCAGTTAACTGCATGCCTTTTCTTTAGATTCAGATTCTCTCAGCTGTCAAAGCTTATTCATCTTAATTCTGTTGTTCCTATTTCCCTCCCTTTTATTCTGTCCCTAGGCTAATTGGGGTCATGATTCTCCATTCCTTCTGTGTGGTGTCACAGTAGGCTTGAAGTGTTCTTTTTCTCTTCTGATTTCTAAAGAAAGAAATTATGTATTCACCCAGTTTAGATATTTTAATAATTCATTCCAAAACAAAGGTTAAATGTTCTTAATTTGACAAGAATTTTTGGGGCCAGTGGTGTGGCATAGTGGGTAGAGCCACCACTTGTAGTGCTGGCAGCTCATATGCATCCCGTTCTCTGCTAAAGTCTGGGAAAGCAGTAGAAGATGGCCCAAGTCTTGGGCCCTGCACCCATGTGGGAGACCTGGAAGAAGCTCCTTGCTCCTGGCTTTGGATCGGCGCAACTCTAGCCATTGCAGCCAACTGGGGAGTGAACCAGTGGATGGAAGACCCCTCTCTCTTCTCTGCCTCTCTCTGCGTAACTCTGACTTTCAAATAAATAAATAAATCTTTAAAAAAAGAAGTTTTTCTAATTTTAGATTTGTTCTAATTCATTGCCACTTCATTGTATGTGTAAAGAGTGCATATCCAGTTTTTCTATTTTAGATTTTTGGGATTTTGTATTAGCTCTGCTGTGTATTCATTTTTCTTGAGCATTGGTGATATCTTCTCCTTAGTTGTATTAAGAGAGAGAGCAATAGCCCTCATGTCTTTTTAGGTAAGTAAGACATATTAAAAACAGAGCATTCAGTATACATTCATAGTAGTTTGACTTGTTCAATTGATTTTCCTGAACTCCCTTGGATATTCTTGGTTTTTGCTGTACAAGTTTGTATACTCATTAATTCTTTGATATTCCCAAATCCAGGAAATAAATGACTCAACAGCTGTGTTCCTGTATTTGCTGGGACTCAGGGTAAGAAGCAAAGTGGAGGTGTTCAGGAATCTAAAGGTACATGCTACATAGCAAAGCACATCATTTCCTATACAAAGTGACTGGGAAATCCAGAATCTTTTGCACACATATTGGATCCTGAACTATTACTGGACATTAAGATTTTAATGTATTTATTTTCTGTGTGTGTGTTTGTATTTCTAAATAAACTCTGCTGCGCTACTTAACATTAACATGTATTGCAGAATTCTTTCATCAGTTTTTACTTTTAAAAAGTTTCTCTTTCAGTTTTATGGGAGAGGGTAGAAGTTTTCTGCTATGTAACTGAAAATTCATTAATTCATTAAACTTAAAATATTTGTTTGAAATGGGTGGAATACTATTAATTCTTGTGTGATTTACATGAAACTAAATACATTCTCTATTTTGTTTTGCTTAAAATTTCTGCATGTGTGGACTTCTTTTTTCCTTCTTGCCCCAAATCCCTTTGTGTATTGGGATGGCAAATGGGTTTTACACTGGAGAAAACATGTTATTTTGGCAAAGAAGTACTTAGCCTTTCTGCTTCAAGTATTCAAATATTACATGAGAAATCAGTATATTTGTTTACTGTACAAATGTCCTTCATACAATTTTGTAATCTTCTGGGATGGGAGAGGGAGCAGGAAATAGGAGGGTTATGGGTGGGGGGGAAGTTATGATTGTCAGTATAAATTATTGCCCTACACTTTTTATAGACACTCTTCAAAGCATATCCTCAAACTAATTCAATTAATTTAAAGGATTTATTAAATGATAGACTACATGAAATTTATCGATGTATTTTATCAAGCAATCATCCAATGTAAATGATTACCATATGTTTGCACTTCAGGGAATCATTCTATTGTGAATATTTTGGCATCAATATAATTTTGTTTAAAATTTCTTTATGAAAAAATATCTGGACTAGAATTCAATTGAATGCATTGCATGGTTTTGTTACCTAATGACAAATTGCCTTCACTGAGGTTTATAATTATTTATTCTTTCAACACTAATGTTATGTATTTACCAAATACAGTAATGTTAATATACATTTGGGGTTGGCACTGTGGCATAGCAGGTAAAGCTGCAGCCTGGCAGTGCTAGCATCCCAAATGGATGCCAGTTTGAGTCCCAGCTGCTCCATTTCTAAGCCACCTCTCTGCTAAGGCCTGGGAAAGCACTGGAAGATGGTCCAAGTCCATGAGCCCCAGAACTCGCATGGGGGACCCAGAAGATGCTCCTGGCTCCTGGCTTTGGGTCGGTGCAGCTCTAGTCATTGCAGCCAATTGGGGAGTGAACCAGCAGATGGAAGACCTCCCTCTCTCCTTTCTGCCTCTTCTCTCTCTGTGTAACTCTGGCTTTCAAATAAATAAGTAAATAGATAAATAATTTTTAAAAAGATACATTTGTTTGCAAACAATATGTGACTTCAATACAACTACTTAAATTTTCTCATACAAGTAGTTTAATTTGGAGGCCTGAATTATGGCTGATTGGTTCTGTAGTCTAATGATATCTTTGAACCCAACTATTTTTCCCTTCTTTATGAATTTCAGTGTTGTATATTACTAGAATTCTGAAAAAAATTCACAGAAACTTTAGGCATCATCTAAACATCATAATCTCCAAAGAGCAAAAATCATTGCAAACTATGATTTTCTAGAATTATTTCTTTGGATAATGCTACAATTTTATTGTAGCTTTAAATTGAGCACACACACACACACACACACACACCCATGTACCATACATACATTCACAAATGTACATACACAATCAGCAAGTCTCCAATGCATTTACCAAAGTGCATCAATGTGCTAGTTTAAGATTACTGCCAAAGAATAGTCCCTTTCTTTAAATACCAATTTACTCTATTGATTTATTTTTGACCAAAAATGATGCAGTTTAGTTACTGTTTTGACAAAGAGGCAGGTATCATCACAAAGCACAAATGAGTGAATAAGTTACATTATCCAGGGAATTAGATAAGAAATGGCTCACTCATCAAATTAAAAGGAATTGAATCTAGTTTGAGTTACCATGTCAAGCAAAATATGAAGTTTTACGAAACTTGAATGTATATAATTTCAAATAAATTTTGAGTTGTATCTAAATGTGTACACTACAACATTAAGCATAAAGGCACAGATATTTAAATACCTTTATTTAGGAAAATGTGAATAGATAATAATAATAATTGCTAACATTTATTTTATACCAGGTGATGTTTCCTGAATTTTATGTTTCCAGAAAAATGGAGGTAGCTCCTGTTATTTTAACTTTAAAGAAAATGCAACTGAGGCATGAAGAGGTAAGTAACTGGTTTGCCCAAGGATATATAATCATGAAGTGGCAAAGCCTTAGACTTGGCATGATCTGAATGGCAGCCATTTTTTTTTTCACAAATTCAATGTTTGATCTATTTCATATATTCACTAAAAGGATTTACTATCAAATGATACTTTCTGATAAAACCTATGAAAACTGCAGAGGAGTATTGCTCCAAAGCAAATACTTGAGGCTAGCATTACGTGTAGCAGGTAAAGCCATTGTCTGTAAATTTAGCAAAGATATGCCTTGTTAGATGAGTGTACTTTGTGTAATTCTTCTTGTCAGTGTATACACTTTAGAAATTGATTACAGGGGCCAGTGCTGTGGCACAGCATGTTAAAACCCCAACCTAGGGTGCCAGCATCCCATATGGGTGCTGGTTTGAGTTCCAGTTGCTCCACTTCTGATCTGGCTCCTTGCTAATGCACCTGGGAAAGCATCAGAGGATGGCTCAAGTCCTTGGGCCCCTGCACCTGTGTGGGAGACCTGAGAAAAGCTCCTGGCTCCGGGCTTCAGATCAGCTCAGCTCCGGCTTTTGCAGTCAATTGGGAAGTGAACCAGCAGATTGAAGACTTTTCTCTCTGTCTCTACCTCTCTATATAACTCTGTCTTTCAAATAAATAAAAATAAATCTAGAAAAAAAGAAATTGATTACATCAGGCAACACATATGAACTTTTTTATAGAAAGATTGACCTTTAGAAAAATTTTAGACCTACAGAAAAAAAAATGTGGTACAAATGTGAACTTTTGAATAAAAATCTATTTTTCATGAAAGCATGGTGTTATAAAACAGAGCAATACCTCACTGAGAACCAAAAATAAATTGGACTATCTCATTCTGTGATTTGAAATCTAGGGACAAATGTCCTTTATTTTTCTTACAGAGAATGTAAATAGTGTTGTGATATCAAACTCATTCTAAGTTTAGGTACCCCATGGAAAGTTTGATCTAATGAAAACAAATCTGTTGGATCATTTACCTCATACATTCCACTACCATGAAAATAATATATCTGTCATGATACATCAAGAAGAAAACATATTTATGCCTAAAAATACAAATTCAACTATTACAAGCTGTTCAGCAAAATTTAAATTGTATGTTTTCAATATTCTAAAATGGAACATTTTTCTTTGCTTCTCAATAAAAATGTGATACACTTTAACATCTTCAGAATAAGAACTGAGAGTGTACAAGGCAAAATTTATTTATTTATTTATTTATTTATTTTTTGCCAGGCAGAGTTAGACAGTGAGAGAGACAGAGAGAAAGGTCTTCCTTCCATTGGTTCACCCACCAAATGGCCACCATGGCCTCCTGATCTCCCATGTGTGTGCAGGGCCCAAGCACTTGGGCCATCCTCCATTGCTCTCCTGGGCCACAGCAGAGAGATGGACTGGAAGAGGAGCAACCGGGACTAGAACCTGGGGTGCCAGCACTGCAGGCGGAGGATTAGCCTTGTGAGCCACGTACCCTGTGAAATATAGTTTAAGGAGAGAATTTATAACGTTCATTTTTAAAGTAACAAAAACATTTTTCACTTCTTGGTTTGCATTTTAAATTTGTACATATATATATATATATATATATATATATATATTAGCCATCCTTACTGGTTATTGCAAATTACCACATCCCAAAATTAATTGCTTCTCAACATTTACAATTTGTTTCTTCACTTTAAAGAAAAATATTTGTGTCTCTTGAGTAAACAAGTAAATATAATGATTTGGCATCATTTTATAAAACTCAAATCTGTAAGAACTCAAAAACCACTGCAGAAATATTCTATAAGAATGTACTCATGCATATTGTTCTTACAATAGATTCACCCATGTCATAGGAGAGCAACTCCTTGCTCAACATTCAAAATGTTCACAGTCTTCGAAATATTCCTTTTAGCATAGTGACCACAGTTGGACACAAGAGAGTCTTTAAAATTAAAAGAAACAATTTGGGTATGCTGACTTTCCTAGTCTTCTTGTTTTCCTGGGACAGAGTATCTTTTTTGAATGTAGGCTGACAAGGATACAACCCCCTCCACAAAGTAAAATGCCTAAACATTAGAGCACTGCTCCTGACCCCTGCTCACTTGTTCCTCTATGTGGGATTTATGAATGACTTGCATGAATGGAGAGATGAAAGAGGCAATGAGCTACCACCCCCCTGCTGCACAAGGGCCCAGTGTGCCTCCAGCACCCTCCTACCAAACGCTTCCCCCTGTCTGCCCATGCAGACCACATAGATGCTGCGTCAGTGAGCAAATTAGCATCACACACTTGGTTTTCCTGCTGAGACTCAGCCTTCATTGCTTCCCCAACTGCAGCACATGCTGCAAGCCTCAGCCAGCAGGGCTGGTGGGAGAGGTGGGCAGTTGCACTCACCAGGTTTCTCTCTTCTTCTCCTGCCCCTCCTGACTCTCGGGCCACCACCTGCATTCTAGCCACAAGGTACAAAATGGGACGGCCAAGAACCTAACACCACCCACATCACCCACACACACCACAACTACTAGCTGCCCACCAATGACCACCGCCTTTATAGCCAGCCTATCATGGGGTGGGTCTTGCAGCTCTAGTCCTGCCCCAGGGCAGCAATGATTGGCCTGATGCCCCCTGCTGGGCTGAGCCTGAGCTGCCCTGCAGCAGATTCTGGAAGCAAGAGAGCTGCTGATGGCTGTGGCCCTGGCTCAGAGCACACTTAGGGAGAACCCATGACCGGCAAGGGCGCTGGGGCTCTGGACTTTCCTAGGGTGGAGGCTGGCTCAGCCCTTCTTCCCCCAGCCCTGCCCGCAGGTGGAGTGGGGTTCCCACGGGGGCATCATCCCTCGTGGGAGAACGGGTGAACCCCAAATGCCGCAACTGCAAGTGCTGGGTGCTGGCCTACACCCTTCCGGGAGGGAGTAGAAGACAGTGACTTTGTGGGGAAGTGACACTTGAGCTGGGCCTGTATTTTGGGTTAGCTCTGGACACACATTCCAGTCTGCATGTCTGTTGCAGGCTTCCTGGAGGCTCTGGGAGCCGAATTCCTGGTGGGGAGGGCAGGAGGGCGGGAAGTCGAGGCGCTGAGCTCCCGCTGGGTGCACCAGGCACTTTGGAGCTGTTCAGAGTAAGGAGTCGAGGTCACCTCCTGAACCACTGCTGGTCCCAAACTCCTGGTTTGGGATTTGCCAGAACCCTGAAGTAGGGGTGTGGTGGGGGTGGTAGTGGTTGGCTTCAATGCACTGTATTTGTGAATTCTTCAAACACAGCTTCTCCCTACTCCTGCAGGCTTTCAGGTGATTGACGAGAACAGAGTCCCTCTGCTGCAAAGTGACTGAAGTTTGGAAACTACGTCCAGAACTTCAGTGTGTATTCAGCTGGTCATCCTTCAGGCATGCAGGTGGACAGCAAGAGCAACAGTAAGATATTTATTACTGTAGATACACTCCTTTCTTTCTGGTAGACCCACCAAAAGAGAATGGGAGATGAGTACTTGAACATTGGAACCAGTCAGTTTACTAGGGTGAGCTGCCAGTACTGGGAGCTCAGGAGTGGACATGGAGAGCAAAACATGCACTGTTACTAAAGAGGACAGTTAGGTATTTTATTGTGAAAAGGGAAATCATTTAGAAGTGAGCAAGACACCTTAAGAAAAGGTCTGTATAGTTATTTTTGTTTATTTGCAAGGCAGAGAGAGCCCTTCCATTTACTGCTCATTCCTCAAATGTCTGCACCAACCAGAGCTGGTTCAAGCTAAAGCCAGGAACTCAGTGTGGTTCTCCCACACAGGTGGCAGAGACTCAAGTACTTGAGCCATCAGCTGCTGCCTCCCAGGGTTCTGTTAGCAGGAAGCCAGAAGCAGAAGCAGGGCTAGGGCTTGAGGCCTGGGCATTCTGACTGGGATGTGGAAGGCTTTACCACTATGCCAAACACATGCTCCAGTAAGGTGTTTCAACACGTTTGCAAAATGTAAGAATGTGGTTTTAAATATATGCTCTTCATCTTAAAAATTTGCATAATCTTATATTCAGTTTCATGTGATTCAATACTTATTATTAAATACAAGTAACATTTAGACACATGTTTTCCTCACCAATACAAACCTCAGTAATTTTTTCACTTAGAACCTTGAATATTAGCATTCATTCAGACTAAAGTTCACTCACAGGCTGGGAATTCTGACAGAGACAGTAGGGAAAAGAAATCTAGATGTGTATCTGATACCTAATAAGATTCTGAACCTGACTGACAGAATCTGAGTAACTGTTCAGAGAGTGACTTCATACCTCTCCCATCTGTAATGAGAAGACTGTGTCCTTTGGGCACTTTCACACGATGTTATGTAAATCTTACCTGAAAAGCCTTTTATAAATTCTGAAGTACCATACAGAAGCATATTATGCATTTCCATATGAGTGAAAAAAAGCAATGTCAAAGGCATAGCTTTTCCAGAGAGAAGTTAGGAGGATTAGCTCAGTTTGTAAGTGTGTAAGTACCATTAAATATCTACATATTTGAAATTTATAGAGTGTGGAGTTCATGATAGATATTGAATAAATGCACTCTGGATAATAAGCAAATATCAGAAATAATGCCACACCCATCAGTGTTTAAACTCTTCAGACAGCTCCATGCCAGGGAAGTGCAGTGATCCCTGTAAATTAACAAAAATCAATCTGTGTATATCCATGGAAGCCACTGGTTTATATGCAGCCTATACTAGAGGTTTTTGTGTTTAGTAAAATAACTTGATTTTTTAATGAATGCTTTCAGACTGATACCTGATGCTGAGTGGCAGACAATTTTTTCTGAAAAGTATGTGGTTGAGAAATATAAATATAAATCAGTTTATAATTTTTGTGTCTGAATATTTTTATGCATTGAGACAATACCTGCAATAATCAGAAGACTTTTCCTCAACAAGTTGCTATATTGATGCATCTTCATTTATGTATGTAATGTATGCTTAGGTAAAAGGAAGAGAGAGAGAGAGAGGGAGAGAGAGAGATCTCTATCTTTCATCTGCTGGCTCACTTCCAGATGGCCACAATAGCTGGGGCTGAGCCAGGCTGAAGCCAGGACCCTGGAACTCTGTCCCAGTCCCCCATGTGGGTGCAGGAACCCAAACTCTTGGGCAATCTTTGCTGCTTTCCCAAGCAAAGAGCTGGATGAGAAGTGAAGGTGGTGAGTCTCAATGCAGTGCCATAAGGCATGCTGCTGTTGCAGTTGGCAACTTACCTCTTTGTACCACAATGCTGGCCCTGGATTGATGACATATTGAAGTGCTGCCACTGGCTTTTGGCTAAATAGGATGACTTAACATGTGTTCCACTCTGTGGAAGAGGAACAAATAAGGCAGTTGGTTGTAAAAGTTGCCCATGGAAACCACAGCCTGAGAAAGATGAATCAACTCACCTTGCATTTTCCACCTTGCATCTACACCACCCTTTTCTGGACAAACATCTGATGGTATGCCCTTGTGATGGAGGTTCTCAGGGTGCTGGAACATTTTGTAATTTTTTAAAAATATAGATTAAGAAGAAGGCAAATAAACAAAAAATTACAAACTGCTGCCAATACCAAGAAGAGATTATTGAGAGTAAAAGGTCACCTGTTGGAGCCAGCACTGTGGCACATCAGGTTAAAGCCCTGGCCTGAAATACAGGCATCCCATATGAGTGCTGGTAGAGTTCCGGCTGCTCCACTTCCAGTCCAGCCTCCTGCTAATGCACCTGGGAAAGCAGTAGAGGATGGCCCAAGTCCTTGGGCCCTTTTGCTCATGTGGGAGACCCAGAAGAAGCTCCTGGCTCCTGGCTTCAGAGCAGCTCAGCTCTGTCCATTGTAGCCATTTGGGCAGTGAACCAGCAGACAGAATATTCTCTCTCTCTTTCTCTCTCTCTCTCTCTACATCTCTATATAACATTTTCAAATAAATAAAATATTTTTTCTAATAAAAAGGTATCCTGCCATACTTCTTTCATCCCTGTGAATTCCTAGGAATTAAAAATTGTCGGGGCCAGCACTGTGGCAAAAATGGGTTATACCAACAGCTGCAGCACTAGCATCCTCTATGGGCACCAATTGCATGTTCTACTTCTGATCCAGCTCCCTGCTAACATACCTGGGAAAGCAGCAGAATATGGTACCAATCCTTGGGTCCTGCACCCAAGTGAGGGACCTGGATGAAATTTCCCTGACTCCTGGCTTTTTTTTTTTAAAGATTTGTTTATTTATTTGAAAGAGTTACACACACACACACACACACACACAGAGAGAGAGAGAGAGAGAGAGAGAGAGGTCTTCCATCTGATGGTTTACCCCCAACTGGTTGCAATGGCTGGAGCTGTGCTGTTCTGAAGCCAGGAACCAGGAGCTTCTTCCAGGTCTCCCACTTAGGTGCAGGGGCCCAAGGACTTGGGCCATCTCCTACTGCTTTCCCAGACCATGAGCTGTAAGCTTGATCAGAAGTGGAGCAGCCCCGTCTTTCACCAGCACCCTTATGGGAGCCAGTGCTTCAAGCTAAGGTTGTAAATCTGCTGTGCCATAGCATTGGCCCCTACTCCTGGCTTTGCCCTGGCCCAGCCCCAGGTTTTCAGTAAGTTGGGGAGTGAAGCCACAGATGGAAGACCTTTCTCAAGTAAATAAAACAATTCTTAAAAATATATAAATATATTTATGTAATAATCATGTTCATGGTTTAGAAATTTAGGGATCAAAATATATGCTTTTGAAAACCCACTCAGTATCATTCTGTATATTGCTCTTTGCTTTGCTTTTTTCACTCATGAAGATGGTTTAGGTCCTGAATTTATCAGTGCTGTATACTTCTTTCTTGTATACCTTTGAAAGCTTAAATGGTTTTCGTTTTTATTTTTTAAAGGAAGATTGATGCATATATTTGAAAATGTAGCAGAGTGGAAGAGACAGATTATCTATCTGCTGGTGTACTCCTCAGGTGGCTGCAGTGGCCTGGGCTGGGCCAGACTGAAGACAGGAACTTCATCTGGGTGTCCCATTGGGTGGCAGGGCCCCAGTTATCTTCTGTTGCTTTTCTGGGACCATTAGCAGGAAGCCGGATTGGAAGGGGAGCTGCTGGGACTCAGCTAGCACCCATATGGGATACCCACATTGCAGGCAGTGTCTTACCTCATGCTACAGCACTGGCACCAAGTGGTCACATTTTACCTAGGGAAAAGAAAAATTAAAACCTAGGAAATTAAATGCCATGGGCAAAGGATGTGGTGAGTGGAAAAACTGAAAACTTTTAGTACCTAGTTGTTGGTCATATGAAAGAAGTGGGACACTTACCTATATTATTTCCTTTAGTCCAGTTTGAGTGTCTTTAATTTTTTTTTTACTTAATTAGGAGGCAGAGGGAGAGAGAATGAAAATGCACTCTGATTCTCTGCTTTACTCCCCAAAATGCCTGCAACAGCCAGAACTGGGTCAGGCTGAAGCCAGGAGTGTGAACTCAATTTTTTTGATTATTTGACAGGTAGAGATAAAGACAGTGAGAGAAACAGAAAGAAAGGCCTTCCATCTGCTGGTTCATTCCCCAAATGGCCACTACAGCTGGCATTATGCCAATTCAAAGCCCGGAGCCAGGTGCTTCTTCCTGGTTTTCCATGAAGGTGCAGGAGCCCAAGCACTTGGGCCATCCTCCACTGCCCTCCCATGCCACAGCAGAGAGCTGGACTGGAAGAAGAATAACCAGGACTAGAACACGGCACACAAATGGAATGCTGGTGCTGCAGGCAGAGGATTTACCAAGTGAGCCATTGCGCCAGCCCATGAACTCATTCTTAATCTCCCATGTGTGGGCAGAAACCTGAATACTTGAGCCATCAGTGCTGCCTTATAGGATCAGTATTTGCATGAAGCTGGAGTTAGGAACCAGAGCTAGGCACTGAAGCCCAGTACTCTGATGTAAGACTTGGACATCTTTTTTTTTCCCAAAGATTGATTTATTTATTTGAAAGGCAGAGTTGCATAGAGAGAGAGAAGTCTTCCATCTGCTGGTTCACTTTCCAGTTGGCTGCAACAGCTGGAGCTGGGCTCATCCGAAGCCAAGAGCCAGGAGCTTCAAGGTCTCCCATGCATGTGCATGGGCCCAAGCACTTGGGCCATTTTCTACTGCTTTCCCAGGCCATAGCAAGGAGCTGCATTAGAAGTGGAGCAGCAAGGACTCCAACCAGTGCCCATATGGGATGCCCATAATGTTTTCTTTAATTGGAGAAATGTTCCTTTGATAGAATGAGCGTATGACCCCACAATATTCTCTACTTACTCATAATAGGGTCTGAGATGTAAAAGTCATGATTAATTTCTTAGAAGAAAATTTACATACCCAGAAGCAAAGAGTGAAAATTAACCTTTTGTTTTTCTCATGAATGAATCAGAGTTTCAAAACTAATACTTAACTTGTATTTTAGAGGAGTTAATGACTTAACCAACTCTTCTATTAGAAATACTACATTGTGGCCAGTGCTGTGGCACAGCGGGTTAAAGCACTGGCCTGAAGTGTCAGCATCCCATATGGGCTCCGGCTCTAGTCCCGGCTGCTCCTCTTCTGATCCAGCTCTCTGCTATGGCCTGGGAAAGCAGTAGAAGATGGCCCAAGTCTTTGGGCTGTTCTGAGGCTCTTAGCATAGTGAAGATATTTTAGATTCTCATTAGTGAAATCTTTAGAAATTTCATAAAGCATCAACTTTCTTTAATGATCTGAAACAGAGATGAGATCCATAAGGGCAGAACTGCTCAGCAGCCACACTGCAGGAATATGTATCTTTCTGATGATATCTTCATCTGCTTCTTGCAGTTGCAGCCAGTCTATGAGCTCTTGGTCAGTTTTATGCCCTTGGGAGGACCTAGGGTGCTCTATATTATCTGTAAGGATTCAAAATTTGTTGTATATTAGTGTCTAATCATAAAATTTCCAAAGTGACAAGCTGGATATAATAAACTATGCCAGACTGCCAAAAAAAAATACAAACATGGTGTACTGTCTATAAAGTACAGCGGTAAATCTCTATTATAGAGATACACATCTCTACACTATTCTCTCTTTCTTTCAATTTGAAAGTCTACATTCAGCTCTCGATGTTATGATTACTTAGGAAGAGATTTCTTATACTTACTTTCATAATCAGTGAACTCCGAAATATTAGTGTAGTATTGAGGATTGTACTGACTAAAACACTATGTTTATTCCATGTTAAATAACATCATCGTATATTTGGATTCCATTTGTTCTGCTACTGATGTATTCACAGGAGAGGGGAGGTGGGAGGAAAACCCAAGATCCATCGGGGTGGAGGAGGAATGTCAGAGGCTGTGGTTCTATTGTACTGCAGCTTGGGTTCTGGAAGAACACATGAATGGACCCAGATGGTTTGAAGCTAACTGAGGGCCTATGTTCTGTACACTTGTCTGTGGTACTGCATTTTCATTTATGTAAAATTTATTTTCTTCAAGCAATATATTAATTTGGATGAAAATGAAGATGTTAAGGAATTTTCAGAATGGGTCTGTTTAACCCTCATTGGCTTTGTTTTTAGGCACTTAACTCAGAAAAGAAAAGATAGAAAAATACATTTTGGGTTCTCTTCATCTGTACCACGGGACTCTCTGGTTAAGATTTGTCATTTTGTCATATTTGATTCTCTAGACTCCCTGAAAAATCCCCTACTTCATTAGATGGAGTCCGTGTCTCACCATGGCAGTGAAAAGTTTAAAATGTTCCAGCTGTGCATTTAGCTAGGTCATGGACACATGCCATGGCACTTGCCAGCCAATTGTGTCAGGGGCATCATCTGAATCAGAATTACTTGCATGAAAACAAGGAGTTGCAGATTCTTGCAGTGAAAGTGGAGAGGAGCAGGAGCTGCAGAACATTGACAGGGGTGAGTGTGCCATGGGATGCCATGTGGTGTCTGGTGTCTGGGGTGCTGGTTCTGCAGAAGATAGGGCTTATGGGGGCTGGTGCTGTGGTGTAGCAGGTAAGTCTGCCGCCTGCAGTGCCAGCATCCCATATGGTCACTGGTTCAAGTCCCAGCTGCTCCTCTTATGATCCAGCTGTGCTATGGCCTGAGAAAGCAATATAAGATGACCCACGTCTTTGCACCCCTGAACCCACATGGGAGACCTGGAAGAAACTCCTAGCTCCTGGCTTTGGATCAGCTCAGCTCTGGCCATTGCATCCAATTGGGGAGTAAACCAGCAGATGGAAGATTCTCTCTCTCTCTCTCTCTCTCTCTCTCTCTCTGTGCCTCTCCTCTCTCTGTGTAACTCTGACTTTCAAATAAATAAATCTTTTTTTAAAGAGCTTATGCTTATGGATAGTGGTCATGGAAAATGTATGGGACATTTTTCAGCAAGATTTTGGATGAATTTTCCAACCCCTGAACCTCCTAGAGATTAGAATAGACTTCTAATGCGTAACTTCCTCTTATGCTTAATTAGGTTTTTGTTTTGAATTGTTTTTGATGAAACAGCAAGGAATTCTGAGTTATAGACTTCCTATTTCAGAGACAGGAGAACACTGATGCCTGCATTATAATTAAATAATGCCTATCACCGTTTCTTAAGCAACAAATGATCACAGATTCCCTCTTTGCTGCTAAGTAATGAGCATGGTGATTCTTCCCTCCGTAACCACCTCCCCACCTACACTCCCTCCCCTCTTCCTCCTTCCTCTCCTATTGACATGGAGTGCCATACATAGCTAGGGTGAACATTTATCCCGCTTGGCCCTAGGTGTTCATACACTTCAACTGTGTGTAATTATTCATATTCCCTTTTTATGACCAAGCTTATGTCAGAACGACAAATTATATATTCACCTAATACTGAGAATCATCAAATTGATTTCTATTTTCTTCTCTCTTAGGCAGTTCTTGAGGGGCAGAAATATTTATTTTGTATATCATGTATTTATTCAACTAAAAGACTGACTGTCAAGATGCTGAGTTTTAGTGTCAAAGCAAATATGTTTCTAGACCCCATGAAGTTTACAGTCTGGCAAGAAAGAGCCACCTACCCCAAGAATATTGTTTAACATAGTAAATACTGGTGTGAAGTCAGTGGATAAAGATTGAAGCATTCTTAATCTAGCACCACCTCTAATCCCATGATCTCTAATTGAGAGAAGTAATCAGAAACACAGAACTCCATGTTACCCAGTTATCTCTTTGAATTTCTGCTTAAAAATAAAACATATCAAACAACACACAAATACCTAGGAGTGCATAATATTTATATACTATCTTGATATTAAAAATAAGAAAAAATAACCATGAAATAATAGCATCTTTGAATCTCCTTTGTTTTCTAGACAAGTTATAATCCTATATGGTTCTTTACAGCAAATTATTACAGTAAATTACAGTACATCATTACAGTAAATAATTACAGTAAATAATTACAGTAAATTATTTTTGTCGGTATACTTCATCTCTCTCACATTTTTTCCCTTTGAGAAATCAGATTTTAAAAACTGAGACCCAAGACAAAAGAAAGATTTTTATGCTAGTGTTATATGTTGATTGGCTCTCTAAAAAAGATTTATTTATTTATTTGAAAGTCAGAGTTACACAGAGTAGAAAGGGAGAGAGAGAGAGAGAGAGACATCTTCCATCTTTTGGTTCACCCACCAATTGGTTACAATGGCTGGAGCTGTACAGCTCCAATGCCAGCAGCCAGGAGCTTCTTCTGGGTCTCTCACACAGGTGCAGCTGCCCAAGGACTTGGGCCATCTTCCACTGCTTTCCCTGGCCATAGCAGAGAGTTGGATTGAAAGCAGAGTAGCCGGGCTCAACCTCCACCCATATGGAATGTTCATGCTGGCAGTAGCTTTACCTGCTATTTCACAGTGCTGGCCCCTTGATTGGCCTTTTTAATGATATTAAAAAACACCGTATTTTTCTAAGCTCTTTCCATTCAGTTTCTACTTTGTAAACTCCAGATAATACTGTCCCCAGAATTAATCTAAGGTATAAATGATATGATATGAGGCATTTAACCCCTTAACCTGTCTCCTTGAATACTCAGCTATGTTAGCTCTGTGTCCATTCTTCTGTCTCTGTACTAGATGAATAAAAAGACAGTGTAAAATGATTTGAAAAGAACTATAAGGAGTCAGTGCTGTGGTGCTGCTGCCAATTGGGGAGTGAACCAGCCAATGGAAAACACCTCTCTCTCTCTCTCTCTCTCTCTGCCTCTCCTTCTCTGTAACTCTGACTTCCAAATAAATCAATAAATCTTAAAAGAACTATAAACATCAATAAAATACAAATGAAAATTGTATTCTCAAAACTGGATATTAACCCATGCCTTCCACACCTCTGTTAAAAGTTACATTCTATCATAGTCATTTATGATTTCTAGGGCCAAAGTAGTAAATAAGATTTTTCTGGAAGAGACAGAGGTTATGAGGGAGCCAGGATTTGGGGTCAGTTAGCAGCAGTGAGTGTCACTCTTTCAGATTTGATTCAGGAAAGGAAGAATAGCAACTGATCCCTGAGATTTTGGGTTGGGAAGGAAAGGAAGGAGGGACTTAACAAAAGCAAAGGCCCTCTGGTTGTGGGCACCCACCCCCGACTGCAGCCTTTGGGGAGGGCCAGCTGGTGTCTCTATGAATGCTGCAGCCTGGACTCCATTTCCCAGAGTTCCCAGGAGCTCCAACCTATTCTGCCTTCCAAATGCCTGTGCCCATGTGCCTGCTAACAGCCAGTCCCTGGGGGTCTGAGTTGGACCAGAGGGAGTTCATTCCCTGATCAGGGTCAGCCCTAGGGGCTGTGCTGCTCCTTCTCTGGCATTTACTGCATCTCCTGCTCTGCACGTGCAATCCCAGGCAGTTTCCAAGTGTTCATCAGAGCCTGCCTCCTGCTGCTTCTTCCCTCTTCATCTTCTGCCTGTGGGTCCCATGTACCAGGGACTCTCTTCCCCACACTGCCCGCTTCACTCCCCATGTTTCTGGAAGAAAGCGTACCTGCTCCAGGGACTTTCTGCTGCAGATTTGACATGCAGTAAGGGGTGGGGACATGTGTGGGAGAAGGGTGGGTGCCAGGGCACCAGTGATCCTGGCAATTTCCCCTGAGGTCAGGGCTGGGACCTGGGCTGTTCTGTCTCCCACCTCTGCTTCTCAGGCTCCCAGTGCCTGGACTCTCTCCTGCAGAACCTCATCCAAACTGTCCCTAATGTGCTTTATTTAGTGGTTACAGGAGAGAGAGGGCAGCGTTCTGGGAACCTGCATATGCAGGGCAGAAAGGCAGAAAGACTCCCACTCTCTACAGTTAAATAAGCTGGGTTCCCACTGTGGGTGTTTTCAGAATGCAGTCTGGCCTGGTCTCTTGATGTTTCCTGGGCTGGTTCCTGCAGGGTGGGGCTGGATGGTCTTCAGCAGGGAGCCTGGGGCAGCAGAGGGGTGGGAAGGAGGATCTGACAAGGATCTGCCCCACTGCTCTCATCCTGCACCTCATCTTCCTGGTGGGGAGCAGTGTGAAGCGTGAATAGCTGCTTTGTGCATTGATCCCTCTCAAGTATTAATTATCAGATTTTTCCAATGTGGAATTTGAAGCTGTTCCAGAAACCTGGGGTGGGAAAACTCCCTTCTTTCAAACAGGCACAGAGACAGTGGAGGATCCAAGGAGTTTCTATTAATGGCCCTAGGCACAGCTGGAATGATTTCCTGAGAACTCAGCATCAAATTCAAGTTTCTTAGCTGTTACAGCATTGGTGGGTTTAAATGGCAGCCTACATGACTTAGGACCACAATTTCCAATGGTCAGTGGGTCCAGTATGTTTGTAAAAGAGATGCTGGGGACAGATTTATTAGGACAGATTTATGACTGGAGTTTACAGAAGCAGAACTTAGGATATCTTCCCTCCCTAGACAAGATTTCAGTGGGCAGCTGTTTCACTCGTTAATTGTGAGCATCCACTTTTAAAGGTTTGTGTTGGATGGGGTCCACTTCTCTTTCTTTGATGATGTATTTGGCTGCTTTTCATATTCTGTCTTCAGCTATCTCTTCTCCTGTTAGCAAGGCTATCAACTGTTTTGACCTGCCACTGATCCTTTGCAAAGTGAGAAGGGAACTAAAATTAATGCAAGTCTACTGTGTTGTCAATAACTGGAGCTACATTTTTAAAGATTTATTTATTCATTTGAAAGAGTTACACAGAGAGAGGAGAGAGACAGAGAGAGAGAGAGAGAGACGTCTTCCGTCCGATGGTTCACTCCCCAATTGGCAGCAACAGCTGGAGCTGTGCCAGTCTGAAGCCTGTAGCCAGGAGCTTCTTCTGGGATGAAGCTGCTTTTTGAAATAATTATTTATTTAATTGAAAGGCAGAGTTACAGAGTGGCAGAAACAGAGATCAATGGCTGGAGCTGTTTGGATCCAAAACCAGAAGCCAGGAGCTTTGTCCAGGTCTCATAGGTGGGTGCAGGAGATGAGGGATTTGGGCCATCTTCTACTGTTTTCCCAGGCCACAGCAGAGAGCTGGATGGGAAGTGCAGCAGCCAGGATCCCAACCAGCACCCATATAGGATGCTGACACTGCAGGCAGTAGCTTTACCCACTAAGCAACAGTGCTGCCCACTAACGGGAGCTCATTTAATCTGAGTATGCATAAAGTGGAGAATTACAGCATCATAAATACAGATAAGTTACAGTTTTTCTCTGCGCAGTACTTTACAGTTACCCATTGATCCACTGAGAATCTTACTTTCCACACTGTGTAAATAAGAAGGTCAGTTACTTGTCTTATTTTGGGTTCTGTGTTTAAACCCATGACATTTTTGACATGGGAGGATATTAGTTCTACAATTTCATAGAGACTGGTCTGTGGAAGCATCGATAGAAGTTATAACTGTGAGAGTGGTAAGAAAGAAGAAGGGAAGAAATAAGTGCCCCTTATGCCACACAGAGGTGTCCACAAATGGAGTAGAAGATGTGCCCTTGAAAACTATGGCTGACTTTCTGGGACAAACTGTGTTTGAGTGCTTCACATGTTCTGATAGAAAGGTGTTGCCACCAGGTTATTAGTATATTTATTTAGTTAGTTTTTAAAGATTTATTTATTTATTTGAAAATCAGAGCTACACAGAGAGAGAAGGAGAGGCAGAGAGAGAGAGAGAGAGAGAGAGAGAGAGGGGTCTTCCATCAGGTTCATTTCCCCAATGGCTTCATCATTGTGAACTTTGCTCAGTTCCTGACCTATACCTTTCTTTTAACCTAGTACTTTGCCATGTAGTAGCCCATGAAAACTGCAGACTGCATAAATGAATGAATACTTGGAGGGTTGTGATTTCTTAGAGGAACATCATGAGACAGAAGGAATAAAACAAAACAAAAGTATCCTCCGTATATAGAAGGTATACTGTTTTTGCAAGCCACAGCGAAGAGGAAGAAGCAGGAAAGTAGTAAGACTGGAAAGTTTGTGGCAAAGGTAATAGGCACTGGTCAAGAATTTAACAAGCCCATTAGGAAAACATTAAGGTTTCCTTACTTCCATGTAGACTCTGCCCTCTTATGGTGAACAGGGTCCTCTAAACCCACTTGTTGCACAAATGAAAACCCAAGCATTGTCTTCTCCCACAGATGGAGTCTGCTATTGGTTTTGATTTACATTTCCCTAATGGCTAGTGATATTGGGCATGTTCATCTATGTCTTGACCATTGAGATTTCTTCTTCTGAGAAACATCTATTCTGATCATTGCCCATTTCTTAGCTGTACATTTTGCTTCTTATTTGGAGATTTTCCAGTTCTATATATGTATGTTCTGGCTATCAATCTTTTGTCATAGTCAGAGTTTTCAATGTTTCCTGCCATTCTGTCCATTGTATCTTCACTCTGTTGAATACTTTGTTGTGAAGATGTATCTTAATTTGATATGCTCAAATTTCTATATTTTATTTTTTTTACTTGTGCTTTTGGAAAATTACGCAAACTGTTGTCTCTGCTAATGTTTTACAGTTTCTCATATGTTCACTTAGTTTTTGGTTTTATATTTAGACTTTTAATTCACCATGAGTTGCTTTTACATATTGTATGAGGTGTTGGGTATATTTTCAGGCTTATACATATGGATAATCACTTTCCTTTAAACCATTTGCTAAAGGGATTCTTCTTTTTCCTGTTTGTTTTCTTTCCTTTGTTAAATAGGAGTTGCCTGTAGAAAAGTCGGTAAATTTCAGCTGCCTATTCTTTTCCATTGAACTATGTGTCTGTTTTCCAATAGTGCTAACACTGCTTCTATTTTTTTTTAAGATTTATTTATTTATTTGCAAGGCCAGATGCTTCTTCCAAGTCTCTCATGTGGGTGCCAGCACCGTAGAACACGGTCCATCTTCCACCAATTTCCGAGGTGCATTAGTAGGGAGCTGGATTGGAAGTGGAGCACCTGGTCTCCTAGCAGCAACATTTGGGATGCATGCACAGCAGGTCAAGGCTTTAACCCACTACACCACAGAACCAAACCCTTCCTTATTTACTTCTGCTGTGATCTTTCATTATTCACTTTTTTCTACTGCCCTGCATCTTGACTCATTCCTTTTTTTTTTTTTTCTGGGTCCTGGAGGATGGTAGTAGGTTGCTTCTGGGATATCTTTTTTGTGTTAGTAGATAATTGGTAATCAAAAATCATAGTTATTAGTTTCTATATTTCTCTGCTAATCACGAGGACCTTCTAGATGACAGCAGAAAATGCTGGCAGAAATGAGGATATATTAATTTGCTAAGAAAATACCACAGAGAATATGATTTACATCATAGTTGTAGAGGTTGAAAATATCAGATCAAGGTGCTAATAGGCTCGAGTTTTCCAGAAGCCTTTCTCCGATGTGACAGACACATCTATCATTTGATCTGCTTAAAACTACTTTCTTCAGGTAAAGTCATGTTGGTGATTAGCACTTCAGTGTTTGAGTTTTAGGGAGGCACATTTCAGTTCACAACAGCAAAAGGGGCCCTGTGGTCTACTTCAATGACAGCCATCTCTGCGGAGGACAGAAAGTTTGAAATCAGCGTTAGGAATTCTCACAGTATTACTGTCAGTGCTATCGCCATCAAATGTGCATTCATGTACACACAAACAAAACTACCTGTACACATAAACACATTCAACAGTGGAAATGCCTGATGGTTGTGTATAGGTAACATCAATATAATAATCCATAAGATGGCCTATTAGCAGACATTAAAAAGAGAATTAGAAAGAATGACAACAAAATCTGCAGTTACCTATATTTATGTCTATATGTATGATATTCAGTATTTATAGTTGCTAAAAGATGAATACTGATGTGTGGGAATAAAAGCTAAACCTTACCTTGCAATATTGCAGCCTAGTCTACATGAAAGATGTCTTCCTAAAACCTTTCCCTGGGCCCACACTGGCATAGTAGATTAAGCATCCACCTGCAGCACCAGCATCCCACATGGGCACCAGTTTGAGTCCCTGCTCCTGCACTTCCAATCCAGCTCTTTACTAATGGCCTAGGAAAGCTGTGGAATATGCCCTGAGTGCTTGGGCCCCTGCACCCATGTGAGAGACCTGGAGGAAGCTGCTGACTCCTGGCTTCTGGCACCTGGCTTCAGATCGGCCCAGCTCCAGCCATTCTGGCCACTTAGGGGTGAACCAGTCGATAGAAGACCTCTCCTTCTCTTCCTCTCTATATCTGTAACTCTAACTCACAATAAATAAATACATTTTTAAAAACCTTTCACATTTTAAATTTCTTAATTGTTTTAAAGATTTATTTATTTATTTATTTATTTACAAGTCGAGTTACAGACAGAGAGGAGAGCCAGAGAGAAAGAGAGAGGTCTTCCATCTGATGTTCACTCCCTAATTGATTGCAACTGCCAGAGCTGTGCTGATCCGAAGCCAGGAGCCAGGAGCTAGTTCCAGGTCTCCCAGATCGGTACAGGGGCCCAAAAACTTGGGCCACCTTCTACTACTTTCCCAGTCCATAGCAGAGAGCAGGATCTGAAGTGGAGCAGCTGAGTATTGAACCGGCCCCCATATGGGATGCTGGTGCTTCAGGCCAGGGAGTTAACCTGCTCCACCCCAGCACCAGTCCAGCATTTTAAATTTCTGATACTCTAAAATAGCACAGCACTGCATTACATCTAGGAAAGATGCATTTAAAAATTATAAATCTAGTGCATTTCAGCAGTTTTAACAAATACTTCTGATTTTCTCAGCATTATGTATAAATAAATGACATAATGAGTCATTGTCAGATTTTTAGCTTTTGACAGCCACTTATAATATTTCACAGCTTTTTGAAATGTATTGCTAGTGTGTTTTTCTCAACACACACTGGATTTTATCAGTTTAGTGCACATGGAGTTGCCTCTTATAGGATTTGCATTTTGATGGGTTTTCATGGCACATGTAATCAACATCTGCAAAGCCTCTAAAACACATAAATAATGACATGATTCAGGCTTTTTTCTTAAAGATTTATTTATTTGAAAGAGTTGCACAAATAGGGGAGAGGTAGAGAGAGAGAGAGACAGACAGAAACAGAGAGGTCTTCCATCTGCTGGTTTACTCCCAGTTGGCCGCAATGGGTGGTCTGTGTCGATCCGAAGCCAGGAGCTACTTCCAGATCTCTCATGTGTGCAAGGCCCCAAGGACTTGGGCCACCTTCTACTGCTTTCCAAGGCCATAGCAGAGAGATGGTTCAGAAGTGGAGCAGCCACGTCTTGAACTGGCACCCACATGGCTTGCCAGCATTGCAGGAAGCAACTTTATCTGCTATGCCACAGCGCCTGCCCCACATTACATCACTTTAAGATGATATGGATTTAAGTTCATGAGAAATTATTAGCATAGTGGGAACTGATAGACATGGATGAAGCAGGATGGACTTGTTAGGAATGGTGATGTTAATTTTCTTATAAAATAAATAAATAAGAAATTAAATATGATCAGACATAAATGAAGACTAAATTTTTTTAATGGTGATCCAGAAAACACTGATCTCAGGTCTTTTTCTTCCAGTGTTAAGTTTATATTTTTAAATGCATATTAAGTGAACAAACTTCATGGAATTTATATATACAGATTGAAGAGCTAACTGATAACATCCTACCCTAACTTCCCTTGGTCTCATATTTCCAACTCCCTCCTTCTCGTTTTATTTTCTTTTAATTTTGACAGCTGCATGCTTTGATTTTATTTTAGAATCACAAGCTTTAACCCTCTACAAAATAAAGAATTCAGCAAGTAGTAGCAGAAATATCAATGAGTATATGTTGTATACTCTATCAAAGAGTTCAGAAAAGTGCTATGAACAATACTCAAATCTCAAAATATCAATTTAACTCATATACTATTTTTTGTTGTCTATATCTTAATTACCACCAGTCAGAGAAAACATATGGTATTTGTCTTTTGGGGACTGGCTTCTTTCATGAAGCATACTTCTTTCCAGTTCATCCATTTAGTTACAGAAGATGGGATTTCATTCACAATTATGGCTGAATAGTATTTTACACTGTATATATAGCTCATATTCTTTTTCCAGTCACCAGTTGATGGACTTCTGGGTTGATTTCATGTTAGCTATTATGAATTGAGCTGTAATAAACATGAGGGTACAGATAACTCATGCCTATGCATATTCTATTTCATTTCATGTGGATAAATTCCTAGGAGTCAGATGGCAGGATCATATGGTATGTTTGTTTTCAGATTTCTGAGGAACTTTGATACTGCCTTCCATAATGGCTTCATTCCCACCAACAGTGGGTTAGGGTACCTTTTTCTCTCCCTCTCCACCAGCCTTTATTGTTTGTTGACTTTTTCAAAAGAATTATTTATTTGAAAGGTGGAGTTAATTATAGGGAGAGGCAGTGGCAGAGAGACATAAGTATTTTATCTGCTTGTTTATTCTCCATATGACACAACAGGTGGTGCTGGTCCAATCGGAAGCCAGAGTTAGGAGCATCTCCCTGGTCACCCAAGTGGGTGCAGGGACCCAGGCACTTGGGCCATCCTCCACTGCCCTCCCAGTGCAGAGCAGAAAGCTGGACTGGAAGAGGAGCAACCGGGACCAGAACTGGCACCCATATGGGATGCCGTCTCCATGGGTGGAGGATCAACCCAGTGTGCTATGGCACTGGCCCCCATCAGGGATATTTTTCTATAGTACTCTCTATCCACTGTATCTTTTTCTAGTTGAAGAATTAAGGTGATGCAGGATTAATCGAAGGAGTTTGAGAGGATTGTCTCTCTTTCAATTGTGTTGAATAGTTTGAGAAGCATTAGTTCTTTAAAAGTCCTGTAGAATTCAATAGTGAGGCTGTCTGATCCTGGACTTTTCCTTGTTGGGAGGGTCTTTATTACTCATCCAATCTCTGTCTTGGTTTTTGATTTGTTTAGCTTTTCTATGTGTCTTCATGACTCAATTTTGGTATATTGTGTATGTCCAGGAATCTGTTGATTTTTCCTCTAGGATTTCCAATTTGTTAGCAGTCACAACAGATGCCCACATCCTATATTGCAGTGCTAATCTGAGTTTTGGGTACTCCACTTCCAAACCAATTTCATGTTAATACCCCTAGGAAGCAATGGATAATAGCTCAAATTCTTTCCTTCTTGTCATCTAATTTGGAGAACTGTAACCTCAATGGGGACTTGAAACCTGGTCTTGCACAGTTGTAGCCATATAGAAAGTGAACCAGCAGATGGGATATCTCTCTGCTTCTCTTTCCTTCTTTCTTTATCTATGTGTCTCTCTGCCTTTTTTTTAATCATATTAAAATATTTAATTACTTATTTGAAAGAGTTACAGAGAGAGGGATAGACAGAAATCTTCCACCACCTAATTCATTTTTGAGATGACTTTAATAGCCAGAGTGTGGCCAGGTTGAAGCCAGGAGCTTTTCCTCTGATGTGTGTGGCAGCATCCCAGGCACTTGGGCCATCTTCCCCTGCTTTTTCAGTCCATTGGTAAGGAGATGGATCAAATATGGAATAGCTGGTACTTCAACTGGTGCACGGAGAGGATGGCAATGTAACAGATAGCAGCTTTGTCCACTGCACCACAACCACCAGCTCCTCTATCTGCCTTTCCAATAAATAAATCTTTTGAAAAAGAACTGAAGGTAGTAAAAGTCATCATGACTGAGCAATGGCAAATTTATTGAAGTGATCTATTTTCTTAAAGATCTATTTATGAATTTGAAAGGCAGCACTAGAAAGAGAGAGTGGGAGAGATGGATCTTCCTCCTGGTTTGTTCACTCCTCAAATGGCTGCAATGACTGTGGCTAGGACAGACTGATATCAGGAGCCAGGGGCTTCTTCCAGGTCTCTCACATGGGTGCAGGAGCCCCAATATTTGAGTCACCCTGTGCTGCTTTTCCAGACACATTAGCAGGGAACTGGATCCATTTGGAGCATTAATGTCTATGATACTCTCCTTGCAGTTGAAGGATTTAGAATCCATTTCAATTATGGGTGGGCCAAGTACAATGTCTTCCAATTGTCCTAGGTTTGGATTAGATGGGTTCTGATAAATTTTGTTAAAATAGTTATTAAAAAATATATATTATATATAATACTTATAATAAATTATATAATATTATCTGTTTTTAACTAACATATATATTATATGCTAAATTATAATATATTTTATATATGAATATATTTATATACATAAATATATATGAATAAATGTAAATATATATATAAAGAATTTATTTATGTATTTGACAGGTGTACTTACAGACAGTGAGAGGAAGAGACAGAGAGAAAGGTCTTCCATATGCTCATTTACTCCCCTAATGACTGCAATGTCTGCAGCTGGGCCAATCTGAGCTAGGAGCTTCCAGGTCTCCCATATTTCGGCAGGGACCAAAGCACTTGGAACAGCTTCTACTGCTTTCCCAGGCTATTGCAGAGAGCTGGATGGGAAAAGGAGAAATGGGGACTAGAACTGGTGCTCATATGGGGTGCCAGCACTGCAGGTAAAGGATTACACCACTGCACCACAGTGCTGGTCCCAGTCTATCCTTTATTAAGGAGATCTCAGTAATCATGTTCAGGTATTGCTGTCCTATATTCATGGCCAAAGTCCTAGCAGGCAACATGGTTTGGAGAATCGTAAGCACAAGGTGTGTAGGAGACTTCATTTCTCATACAGCACAGTTAATAACAAGGTTCCAAGAGGGGAAATTACTTGCATCATAGTCTTTGAGAACTAATGGACATCACAGGTGATCTAAAGAATTTAGAAGGTTTGTGAGCCCCTAGAGTGAAAAAGTCACTGGGAGCACAAGGACAGTGCCTAGAGTTTATTTTGATGGATTTTAGCCCCTTGCATTGGAGGGAGGCCCGAAGAAGCTAGACTGATTTGTAAACCTCAAAAGTGTCTTTTCAAGGTGAAGGCAAACTGAGACTCAGGATTTTTGGAAAAACTTTGAACAAAACGCATTTGCCACACTTGGTTAAGACACATCATTTATCTATTGATTTTCATCAGATCTGTTAACATTAGGTATAAGGTTCAGTGGACATTGTGGATGGTATATAGCAGTATGATTTTAGTAATATATCATGAGGTGCTTTTTTTTTAATTGGATTTAGCAGCTAAAATTGGGTTACCTAATGGGATATAGCTGGAATAATCACCTTTTTGTTAAACACATCTGAGGTAATAAATGTTAGTGTATGAAGACATTGAGTTTTCTTTTATTGGGTCTTCTTGGTTATTTTAATCTGGGATCTGAGAATTCTCATTTTCTCTAGGTAAGTTGTAACTGAAAAACTTAATTGTATTCCTCATCATGTCGGACCAACTCTGCTGCTTCTGGGATTTTTTTAGTACATCTGACAATTGGAAATTTGGACAATAGTATAGTTAAAAAGAGATGTACCAAGTAAAGTATTTATTTTTATTCTGATACATATTTTTGAATTCTTCTAAAATTCCTATTGAGTATCCTTGTTAAATTTAGTTGCATCTCAGGTTAAGAGTTATTGGAGGCTGGCGCCATGGCTCAATAGGCTAATCCTCCACCTGCAGCACAGGCACACCGAGTTCTAGTCCTGCTGGGAGTGCCAGATTCTGTCCCAGTTGCTCCTCTTCAAGTCCAGCAAACTGGCTGCAGCAGCCACTGGGGGGTAAACCAACAGAAAAAGGAAGACCTTTCTCTCTGTCTCTCTCACTATCCATTCTGCCTGTCAAAATAAAAAATAATTTTTATAAAAAGACTTATTGGAGTCACTGTAGTGATTATACCCATGTAACTTTGTTAATAAATGCAAATAGAACCTGGGAAAATTGATGTATATCTTATGCTATAGAGACTTAAGATTGAACATCTTTTTTTATCTTTTTTAATTATATAATTTAAAAACAAATTTTTGATTTTTTTTGACTTTACTAAGTCACAGCTCTGGCCCCATTAATATGTCTTAACAATGTTTTTTCCTCTCAGACTTATCTCTATTGGTTCAGTTAACTGCATGTCTTTTCTTTAGATTCAGATTCTCTCAGCTGTCAAAGCTTATTCATCTTAATT
Source organism: Oryctolagus cuniculus (assembly GCF_964237555.1). NCBI lineage: Eukaryota > Metazoa > Chordata > Mammalia > Lagomorpha > Leporidae > Oryctolagus > Oryctolagus cuniculus. Next base: position 85,955,341 of record NC_091444.1, on the reverse strand, counting down.
CTGTTGTTCCTATTTCCCTCCCTTTTATTCTGTCCCTAGGCTAATTGAGGTCATGATTCTCCATTCCTTCTGTGTGGTGTCACAGTAGCCTTGAAGTGTTCTTTTTCTCTTCTGATTTCTAAAGAAAGAAATTATGTATTCCCCCAGTTTAGATATTTTAATAATTCATTCCAAAACAAAGGTTAAATGTTCTTAATTTGACAAGAATTTTTAGGGCCAGCGGTGTGGCGTAGTGGGTAGAGCCACCACTTGCAGTGCTGGCATCTCATATGGATCCAGATCTCTGCTATAGCCTGGGAAAGCAGTAGAAGATGGCCCAAGTCCTGGGCCCCTGCACCCATGTGGGAGACCTGGAAGAAGCTCCTTGCTCCTGGCTTTGGATTGGCACAACTCTGGCCATTGCAGCCAACTGGGCAGTAAACCAGTGAATGGAAGACCCCTCTCTCTTCTCTGCCTCTCTCTGTGTAACTCTGACTTTCAAATAAATAAATAAATCTTTAAAAAAAGAAGTTTTTCTAATTTTAGATTTGTTCTACTTCATTGTCACTTCAGGGTGTGTGTAAAGAGTGTATATCCAGTTTTTCTATTTTAGATTTTTGGGATTTTGTATTAGCTCTGCTGTCTATTAATTTTTCTTGAGCATTGGTGATATCTTCTCCTTAGTTGTATTAAGAGAGAGAGAGCAATAGCCCTCATGTCTTTTTAGGTAAGTAAGACATATTAAAAACAGAGCATTCAGTATACATTCATAGTAGTTTGACTTGTTCAATTGATTTTCCTGAACTCCCTTGGATATTTGGTCTCTGCTGTACAATTTTCTATACTGATTAATTCTTTGATATTTCCAAATCCAGAAAATGAATGATTCAACAGCTGTGTTCCTGTATTTGCTAGGACTCAGGGTAAGAAGCAAAGTTGGAGGTGTTCAGGAATCTACAGGTACATGCTACATAGCAAAGCACATCATTTCCTATACAAAGTGACTGGGAAATCCAGAATCTTTTGCACACTATATTGGATCCTGAACTATTACTGGACTATTCAGTAAGATTTTAATGTATTTATTTTCTGTGTGTGTGTTTGTATTTCTAAATAAACTCTGCTGGGCTACTTAACATTAACATGTATTGCAGAATTCTTTCATCAGCTTTTACTTTTAAAAAGTTTCTCTTTCAGTTTTATGGGAGAGGGTAGAAGTTTTCTGCTATGTAACTGAAAATTCATTCATTCATTAAACTTAAAAATATTTGTTGGAAATGAGTGGAATACTATTAATTCTTGTGTGATTTTCATGAAACTAAATACATTCTCTATTTTGTTTTGCTTAAAATTTCTGCATGTGTGGACTTCTTTTTTCCTTCTTGCCCCAAATCCCTTTGTGTATTGGGATGGCAAATGGGTTTTACACTGGAGAAAACATGTTATTTTGGCAAAGAAGTACTTAGCCTTCCTGCTTCAAGTATTCAAATATTACATTAGAAATCAGTAAATTTGTTTACTGTACAAATGTCTTTTATACAATTTTGTAATCTTCTGGGATATGAGAGGGAGCAGGAAATAGGAGGGTTATGGGTGGGAGGGAAGTTATGGGGTAGGGGAACCTACTGTAATCCAAAAGCTGTACTTTGGAAATTTATATTTATTAAACAATTTTATAATATTCATCTTCCTTTTTATTTCATCCTTTTTTTAAAAAAAGATTCATTTATTTTCCTTGAAAGTCAGTGTGACACACACAGAGAAGGAGAGAGAGAGAGAGAGCAGTCTTCCAACCACTAGTTCACTCCCCATTTGGCCACAATGGCTGGAGCTGTGCCGATCCATAGCCAGGAGCTAGCAGCATCTTTTGGGTCTCCTATGCAGGTGCAGGAGCCCAAGGGCCTGGGCCATCCTCTACTGCTGGATAGTAAGTCTTACTTGCATAAAAAGATGGATAGTAATTTGAGTAGCCAGGACTTGAACTGGCACCCATGTGGGATGTCAGCACTGCAAGCCACAGCTTTACTTGCTACACCACAGCATCGGATCCTTTATTCTTATGACTATTGCTACACTATTGGAATTTATAATTGATAATGCTGAACAATTGAAACTGTCTTATTTACAATTGTAGGACTGGATATGGCAATTTTACTTGAAGTACAGTATGTAGCCTGCTTATTGTATGATTTTTGGAAAAGCATGTATTTATATATAACAGCAGATCTGTTAATCATTTAAAAGTGAATTATCATGATTACCCAGATGTAAAGAATGCAATATGTGCTAATGAGTTAGCAGTCACAGACATTTAGAATTAGAGGGATTTTGGAACCTTTTCAATACTGCAGTTTTTATGAAAAACTAATAATTTTTTTTATTTGACAGGTAGAGTTATAGACAGTGAGAAAGACAGAAAGGTCTTCCTTCCGTTGGTTCACTCCCCAAATGGCTGCCACAGTTGGAGCTGTGCCCATCCAAAGCCAGGAGTCAGGTGCTTTCTCCTGGTCTCCCATCTGGGTGCAGGGCCCAAGCACTTGGGCCATCCTCCACTGCCTTCCTGGGCCATAGCAGAGAGCTGGACTGAAAGAGGAGCAACCAGGACTAGAACCCTTTGCCCATATGGGATACCCACACTACAGGCGGAGAATTAACCAAGTGAGCCATGGCGCTGGCCTCCGATAAATTTACTTTTAACAAAATATCAAAATATCTTATTCAGTATAAAGTTAGTAGTGAAAAAGAGACTACCTTGTTGAACACAGAAATTTGAGATTATATTTCTTGGTATTAATTTGCATCTTAAGGCTTATTGCCTAGTTTATTTCAACATTTTAATCTAATATTACTAATAATATCTTGTACTTAGTGGTTCACTGTGTGCCAGACAATATTCTTTTGATTTTTTAAAGGATTTATTTATTTATTTGGAAGTCAGAGTTACACAGATAGTGAACAAGAGGAAGAGAGAGAGAGAGGTCCTCCATCTGCTGGTTCACTCCCCAGATGGCCTAAAAGGTCAGAGATATGCCAATCTGAAGCCAGGAGCCAGGATCTCTTCAGGGTCTCCCATGCAGATTCAGGGGCCCAAGGACTTGGGCCAACTTCCTACTGCTCTCCCAGGCTATAGCAGAGAGCTGGATGGAAAGTGGAGCAGCTGGGACGTGAACCAGCCTCCATATGGGATGCCCCCACTGCATGCAGTGGCTTTACTGGCTACACCACAGCACTGGCCTCAAGACAATGCTCTAAAATGATGCATTAATTATTCCCAAATATTGAAAAGTGGCATGGTACACATTTGAATGTGTTGTTTTGTACTAGTTGTAGAAAGAGTTTAAAATATATTTAGATTTAAAAATGTAAGCTTTGATCTAAAGGTTTACTTTCCCCTAAGGTGCCTGTTCGGAAACTGAGAGATCGTTGAAGTCTCAAGATAGAGTACAACTGATCTTATCCAAGCCTTCTTTATCACATGAGGATGCTAAATGCCAAGGCCCAGAGAAGTAAAGTGAATTGTTCAAGGTCACATAGGTAAGTTGTAGCAGGGATAATTCTGTATTAGCATTAGGTATCCTAATACATAGGCCACTGTTCTGTCAATTTCATACTCCTTCTGGAGTTAAAGATTCTAAGTTGTGGAAAATTAAGTTTGGAAATTTAGTGGTTGCTATGTTGTTATGGTGAGAAATTTCTGTGTATAGCTATGAGTTGCTTAAATTTTATTCAATATATTTTTCTAGTATGTTTGCAATTTATTTGAAATGTATAACAACTAGCTTCATCTATTTGCCAAAAGAATTTTTTAAAGATTTATTTATATTATTTGAAAATCAGAATTACACAGAGAGAGAAGGAGAGGCAGAGAGAGTGGTCTTCCATTCACTGGTTCACTCCACAGTTGGCCTCCATGGCTGGAGCTGTGCCGACTGGAAGGCAGGAGCCAGGAGCCTCTTCCTGGTCTCCTATGCAGGTGCAGGGGCCCAAGGATTTGGACCATTTTATAGTGCTTTCCCAGGCTGTAGCAGAGAGCTGGATAGGAAGTGGAGCAGCCAGGTCTTGAACTGATGCCCCTATGGAATACCAGCACTGCAGGTGGCAGCCTCACCCACTATGCCACAGTGCCAGCCCTTGCCAAAAGAATTTATAGAAGCTATTCCATATATACACTTCACAATTATTTAGTTACTTGACACGAACTATCCCTGCATATTTGAAAATTTTGAATGGTATCACTTGGGTTTTAAGAATGTTATATTTTAGGTCTCTTAATATTTTTAGTGATGATGTTTTAAAGGCCCTTTCTGTTTTATGAAAAATGATAAGGATTTTGTTTTACAATGGCCATAGTATTACCACTTAAAGCAATAGATTAAATAACACTTTTAAACAAAGTCATTTAATACTGAATTCTAAAACACTGGTATATTTTAAGTGAGAAACCGGATTTCTTTCAGATATTCTAAATAAGAATGATAATCAAAATTGAAGACATCTACAGTTTTTAATCACTTCTTTTAAATATTAGTCATAATGGTCCAATTTAGAGTTTTAATTTTCATTAGCTTTTAAAAGATTCAGCACGGTTTATAGAAAAAATTAAGAGAACATAATTATATACTCAACCTCCCTCCCTTCTTTTTCCTTCTTTGTCATTTTTTTTTAGCTTATGATATGACATTTTCCATTTACATTACATTAAAAAAGGGTGTTGAATCAAGGGACAAGTTTAACAGGCAAAAAGCAGAAAGATCGTAATTTAGAGGGAATACAGACAATGGCTCTAAACAATATTTGAATATCACATCTAAACAATATTTGAAGAAATTGATAAAATAAATATTTTAATTTCTCCTACTAAAATGCTCAGAGAAAGTCTTTCATTATTTATCAAATATTAGTGCAAATATATGGATTTAAATGATCCCAAAAAGTGGTAATTTTTGTGTAATAAAGTCCAATTATTGTCAAGGCTTTTTGACAGTCTCACAGAAAACTTGTGTTTGTGAATGGGAAGAATAATATCAAAATGTCCATACTACCAAAAGCAATTTGCAAATTCAATGCAATTCCAATCAACATACCAACGATGTTCTCAGAGCTAGAAAAAATGATGCTAAAATTCATATAGAAACATGAGAGATGCTTAACATCTAAAGAAATGTTATAAAACAAAAAAAAAAGCTGGAGACATCACACCATATTTTAAGACATATTACAGGGGTCAGCACTATGACAAAGCAGGTAAAGTCACCGTCTGCAGTGCCGACATCTCATATGGGTGCCAGTATGTTTCCCAGCTGCTCCACTTCTTATACCCCTCTCTGGTATAGCCTGAGAAAAAAGTAGAAAATGGCCAAAGTCTTTGGGCCCCTGCACCTGCATAGAGACCTGGAAGAAGCTCCTGACACTTGGATTCAGATCAACAGAGCTCTGGCCATTGTGGCCATTTGGGGAGTAAACCAGTGGATGGAAGACCTCTCTCTCTCTCTGCCTCTACCTCTCTGTGACCCTGCCTTTCAAATAAATAAATAAACTGCAAAAAAAAAAAACACAAAAAGAAGAAGTGTTAGCAATGATATAATAACAGACACATAGTTCAATGGAAAAAACTAGGTAGCATAGAAATAAACCCAAATTTCTACCAGCAACTCATATTTAACAAAGGAACTAAAATGAACTGGAGAAAGAAGAATCTCTTTCACAAGTGGTGCAGAGGAACTTGATGATCCAAATGTAGAAGCCTGAAAATAAACTCCAACATCACTTACACTATGTGAAAGTGAACTCACAGTGAATGAAAAATCTAATCATAAGACCCAAACCCAAGTAAACATAGGGAAACTCTAAATATTGTCAACACACAATAGCTTTTCGGTAAGATTCCAATAGCAATAGTCACAAAAATAAAAACAGAGACATCTGAGTATATCCAACTAAGATACTTCTTCACAACAAAGTAAACATCAAAGTGTAGATACAATGAACAGATGGCAGGAAAAATTAAAACTCTGAATGTTTACAGATTTCCAGAACATTTACATGAATTGGAAAAACTCCAAAAAATACAGTGAAGAAACAGGCAAGGATCTGAATAGACATTTCTCAGAAGAAATGTAAATGGTCAAAACATGTGAATATGCCCGATGTCACTAGCCATTATGTAAATATAAATCAGAACACCATATCAGTCTCCAACACCTGTGGGAGAATACAACACTCAGGTGTTTGTGTGTGCAGCAAGTGGGTTTAGAGGACCCTGTTCACCTCTGGAGAGCAGAGTCTACGGGGAGACAAAGAAACCTTACTGCTTTCCTAATGGGCTTATTAAGTTCTTGACCAGTGCCTGTTAGTCTTGCCACAAACTTTCTAGTCTCACTACTTTCCTTCTTCTTCCTCTTCTCTGTGACTTGTAAAATAGTATACATTCTGTATGCTGTGGATACTTTAGATTTATTTTATTCCTTCGGTCTCCTATGAAGTTCCTCCACAAAAACACAGCCCTCAAAATATTCATTCATTTATGCAGTCTGCAGATTTCATGAGCTACTAAATTCCAAATAGTATATTAAAGGCAAGATCTAGGCCTAAGAGAAAAGTGGTCTGAATTCTGTGCCTAGAAGAGGATTTGGGACATAGTAGAATTTCGGTGAAGTGCTATGTGAATGACATGCACTCAGTAAATGAGTAATCTAAAGCATACACTGCATTCAAGCAACACAGCAGCCCTACTCACCTCAGGTAGAGCAATTGAGAGGAATAATGTGAACAAAAATAAGACATCAATAAGTTGAATAATAACAGAGAAAAAACAAAATGAGATAGATGCCAACATTACTGACCTATTTTTGAGAAATTAAATTGATAGAGGGGCTGGCATTGTGGCTAAGTGGGGTAAGCTGCAATCTGTGAGGCCAGCATATCATGTGAGTTCCACTTTGAGCTTAGGAATCTCCACTTCCAATTTAGCTCACTGCTAAACACCTGGGAAACCAGCAGAAGATGAACGAAGGACTTGGGTCCTTGCCACTGATGTGGGAGACTTGGATGAAGCTCCTGACTTCAGCATGCCCCAGGCTCAACTGTTGAAACTCTCTGGGGTGTGAGCCAGCAGATGAAAGCTATCTCTGTCTTTCCCCCTCTCTCTAAATCCACTTTTCCAATAAACAAAGATTTAATAAACAAATTAACTGATTTCAAAATACACAAAAACATGAACAATACTATATCATCTTGATGCCAAACTGATAAAAAATAACAAATGCTAGAGAGCACATGGGAAAAGAAAACCGTCATATATGGTGGATGAAAACACAAGTTAGTACAGATGTTATGCAGAACAGTATGGCCATTCCTTAAAAAGGATAAAAATTGGGGCCGGCGCTGTTGTGCAGCGCCTGAGGGGCCAGCATCCCATTTGGGTGCCAGTTCTAGTTCCAGCTGCTCTTCTTCCAATACAGCTCTCTGCTATCTCCTGGGATAGCAGTAGAAGATGGCCCAAGTCCTTGGGCCCATGCACCCATGTGGGAGACCCAGAGGAAGCTCCTGTCTCCAGGTTTCAGAATGGCATAACTCTGGCCTTTGTAGTCATCTGTAGAGCGAACCAGCTAATGGAGGACCTCTCTGTGTCCCTATCTCTATTGTAACTCTTTCAAATAAATAACAAAAATTTAAAATAAGATAAAAATTGACCTACCATGTGAGAGTTATCTTGCTCTTGGCTATATAGAATAAGGAACTTTTATTAGCAGGAAAGGAGAAGAGCATATCAAAGATACAGCAATTTTCCCATAACACAGCCACTATAACACAGTTCACTGCAGCCAGGATTTGAAACCAATCTAGCTATCCATCAATGAAAAAAATGGACAGGGGAACTTCATTTAGATACAAAAAAGAACAAAATATTATTAAATTAATTGAAATAAGCCAGAAGCAGGAACACAAATGTCACCTGGTCCTTGTCACATGTGGAAGTGAAAGAAAATAATGGATCTGAACACAGAACTGTGATTACTAGAGGCTGAGAAGGGAAGCAGCTAGGGATAGAGGGGGATTGGATAATAGGTAACAAAATACAAAGAGGCAGAAAGAACTTCTGGTGTCCCATAATATAATGAGATGACTACATTCAACCATATTAGGTTCTGTGTAAAGAACTGAAAGAGAGGAGCTGGTAGTCTCAAATCATGGAGAAGAATTAGAAACTGTACTTGCTTGGGGGCCAGCATTATGGCACAGTGGGCTAACGCCCTGGCCTGAAGCACCAGCATCCCCTGTGGGTACCAGTTCTAGTCCTGGCTGCTCCTCTTCTGATCCAACTCTCTGCTATGGCCTGGGAAAGCAGTAGAAGATGGCCCAAGTCCTTGGGTCCCTGCACCCAAGTGGGAGATCTGGAAGAAGCTCCTGGTTCCTGGCATCAGATTGGCAGAGCTCCGGCCATTGTGGCCACCTGGGGAGTGAACCAGCAGAGGAAGACCTCTCTCTCTCTCTGCTGCTACTTCTCTCTGTAACTCTGTCTTTCAAATAAATAACTCTTTAAAAACTTAATAAAACTGTAGTTGCTTAGCTTGATCACTTTTTACTGCATAAATGTGTGCAAATATTGCACTACACCCTGTAATAATGCATGACTAGGACACATTAATCACAAATTATTTCAATGAAATTTTAAAAATTAGAAGCATTTCTTTATATTAACAATGAACTATTTGAAAATGAAATTAGAGAAACATTTCCATGCATAGCAGCATAAGAACCAGGAACCAATGTCTTCAATGTTATCAGTGATGAATCAGATTCACAGACCCCAGCACTCAGTTTTTGCCATAGACCTTACCATGGCAATTGTGGGCATATAGTAGTAAATCAATGGACAGGAATCCTTTGTCTCTATATCTGTTAAATAAATAAACAAGGAATTCATCAAAGAAAAAGAGATATCAATTTGGATGCCAGGTCACAAAAACACATGCACTTGAGCTATCCTCCAGTTTGTGATGCCAACAAATCTTTCAGACATGTTACATTTTCAGAGACTTTTCTGTAATCTTGCTAAGCTTTCTGGAAATCTGCCTTATAGCAAAGCGATTCCCAATTCCATTACACTCATGATTATTCTTTTGTGTGAGTTTTTAGTTTATCATCTAGAGATAATTTATGGTACAAAACTTTTCTGTGCATGCATGTTTTCTCATTTGTGAGTCTATTCATGGGAATTGAAGACTGATTTATAGCAGAAATACATTTTCCAAATTCATTGCATAGACTTTTGTTCCTTATGAATTCTCTGAAGTCTGTTGATGTCTATTTTCTGGCTAAAGGTTTTATCGTATTTACAGCATGCAAAGAGTACCACCTTTTGTGAATTCTGTATCTATACAAGCCTGAAACAAAGAAAATGTTTTTATACAATCAGTATACTCCTAAGAAACCACCTGTGTCAATTCTCTGATGTACCATTGACTTCTGACAAACAACCTTTTCACACTAATAATATTTATAAGCTTTCTCCTTTACATGAGTCTCTGTTGGGTAGGATGTGATTTCCAGCAAAAGGTTTTGTCACAATACTTACATGAATTTTGGAGAAAAGCTCTTCCACATTCATTATATTGTTAAGGTCTCTCCCTTGTTCAAATTCCATGATGGATTATGAGGCATTACCTATGTGAAATGACTTTCTCACATTTATTTCATTCATTAGATATATATGTTGTGCATTCTGATATAAGGAGAGATTTGGGCAGAGCTTTCCAACACTCATTACACCCATAAGGTTTCTCTCCCACGTGAATTCCCTGTTGTCGTATGAGGTATGGCTTCTAATTAAAGGGATTTTACTTTCAAAGGAGTTTTTCCCTATATGAATTTGATGATGTACAATGAGGGCTGAATTATGGTAAAAGGCTCTGAGTCATTACATTCATAAAATTGCTCCCCATGAGAATTCTTTTATGTTTGATGAGGTCTGATTTGCACCACAAAGGCTTATTCACATGTATTACATTCATGCATTTCTCCCCTTGGTGAATTCTCTAATATTTCATGAGATATAACTTGCACAAAAAGGTCATGTAGAAAATTCCTTGTGTGGATTCTCTGATATCTTATGAGTTATGAAGTAGAGCAAAGAGGCTTTCCACCATCCTTCCATCCATAAAACCTACCTAAATTGAGCAACAAAGATATAGAAAACGTAAACACACACATAACCGGATGGAAATGATATCAGTAATAAAGACCCTCGCCGCCAAGAAAACCCCAGGACTGGATGGCTTCACTGCTGAATTCTAACAGACATTTAAAGCACTAACTGCAATTCTTCTCAAGTTATTCAAAACAATTGAGAGAGAGGCGATTCTCCCAAATTCTTTCTATGAAGCCAGCATCACCTTCATTCCTAAACCTGAAAAAAGTGCAACAAAGAAAGTAATTATAGACCAACTTCCCTGATGAACATACATGCAAAGATCTGCAACAGAATTCTGGCCAATTGAATCCAACAATGCATCAGAAAGATCATCCACCCAGACCAAGTGGGATTTATCCTTGGTATGCAAGGATGGGACCAAAGGCATTTCCACAGTCATTTCCTTTATAAGCTTTCTCCATGGTGTGAAGGCTCTGATACTTTCTGAGGTTTGACTTCTCAGCAAAGGTTTTTCCACAGTCATTGCACTCATAAGGTTTCCCCCAGTACAAATTGTCTGATGCTTTGTGAGCTTTGACTTCTCAGCAAAGGCATTTCCACAATGATTGCATTCATAAGGTTTCTCCCCTGTGTGACTTCTCTGATGCATTTTGAGTTGTGATTTCTGGCCAAAGCTTTTTCCGCAGGCATTGCATTCATAATGCTTGTCTTCTGTGTGAATTCTCTGATGCTTTCTGAGGTTTGAATTCTGGCCTAAGGTTTTTCCACAGTCATTGCATTCATAAGCTTTCTCCCCTGTGTGAATTCTCTGATGCTTTCTGAGGTTTGCCTTCTGGCCAAAGGCTTTTCCACAGTCATTGCATTCATAAGGCATATCCCCTGTGTGAATTATCTGATGATTTATGAGGTGTGGCTTCTGGCCAAAGAGTTTTACATAGTCATTGCACTCATAAACGCTTATCCCCTGTGTGACTTCTCTGATGATTTATGAGGTTTGACTTCTGGCCCAAGGTTTTTCCACAGTCATTGCATTCATAAGGTTTCTCCCCTGTGTGACTTCTCTGATGATTTGTGAGTGTTGATTTCTGGCCAAAAGCTTTTCCACAATGATTACACTCATAAGGTTTCTCCCCTGTGTGAATTCTCTGATGATTTAGGAGGTTTGCCTTCTGGCCAAAGGATTTTCCACAGTCATTACATTCATAAGGTTTCTCACCTGTGTGAATTCTCTGATGATTTATGAGGTGTTTCTTCTGGCCAAAGAACTTCCCACAGTAATTACATTTATAAGATTTCAACCCTGTGTGAATTCTCTGATGTCTAATGAGATCTGACTTCTGGTGAGTGGTTTCTCCACAATCATTACACACATGAGGGTTTTCCACTTATATGAGTGCTGTGATGGAGGGTATGGCAGAATTTAATACTGAATGACTTCCCACAAGGTTTACATGCATAGGATTTCTTCCCTATATTTGGTCTATGATTCAGTCTAACATGTGATTGGTAAATAACAGGTTCCACAGGCCCAATATACTTATAAACGTTCTCTCTTTTGGGACTTTGTTGATGTATACTGAGGTTAGAATTCTTATGGAAATCTTGTACTATTTGAGTTGTCTTGCCAATAGTGGCAATTGACTTATTACAGGTTTCTACCATAAAAAGCTTCTCAGATTCACAGAATATATTCTTGCTTTTGAAGACTTTCCCTTGTCCAATTTGTTCAAGTGCCTGCTCCATGGTCTGAATATTGTGCTGTTGATTAAGAGGTTCACAGAACTGGAGAGTGTTCCCAGGTACCTTAGTAGCACAAAATTTCTCTCCAGCTTGTAGTTGATCAGGCCCACAATGGGGACACATATTGTGACATATACTGCATTCTTCAGGTTTTATTCCTGAATAGTTTCTCTTTTTGATACTCAGTTTTGGAATATGGCTTATACTTAAATTAAGTGTTTTTCTGAATTCATGTTAGTCATAACATCCTGATTCAGATTTTTCTCCAGACTGTTCTGGTTGGTCTTAATCAGTTCATCCAGTTTCATGGCAACTGAAGTGAGGAAAAAAATGATGTCACTACATCAAATATAATTGTTTCTTCTAGCATACTCGTGTAAAAGGAATGAAGTTACTTGTATTTAAGAGGGATAAGATGTTAGGAAAAGTTCTGCATTTGTGCCTCCTCACACAGGGCACCAAAATGTTAGGAAAAGAGTTGTAGAATAGAGGAGAAAGTGTATGAATTTACAGCCAGACAGAATTTATTCAGAGAAAATTAATCCACAGAGGTGGGTGACCAACTGCCTGTCTGTACAAGATGGAGCATGAAGGCCCCAATTCCCAGGGGCCAGACCTTTTTGAGGAGGGCTAAGGCTGGGCATGAGGGTAGGGGGCAGCAGTGGAGGGGAATTCCAGGAACTGGGTGGGGGCCTTAGGAACCTGGAAAATAATGCAGGGTGGGGTATGAAGGCAATAGGCTGTGAGACCCAATTGAGTTTCAAGGGCAAGGAATACATTCCAAAGTTTATCTACTTTGGGCAATGAGGGAGAATGGCTCAGGTTTATATCCTCATTCCATCATAAGATTTTCAAAAAATGATTAGAAGATACATATTTATGAATATACAGGTTTTCTCCATTATACATTAATATATTAAATTGTATCCATAGATTTTCCAATGTTCATCCATGATCCTGTTTACTACCAGAATTTTTTCCAAGTATGATTGAATGGTTTTTGTGGTAAGATGTCTTAAGTCACTGCTTGGGATGCCTGTATCTCAAAACAGTGCCAGTTTAAGCCGAGGCTACTCTGCTTCCAATACAGCTCTGAGATAATAGATACTGGAAAGCAGCAGATAATGGTTCATGTGCTTGGGACCCTGTGATAGAGATGAGTAGGTGAAATTCCAGGCTTCTGGCTTCAGATTAGTCATAACTGTTGATAGTATTTGGGGAGAGAGTTAATAGAAAATCTATTCCTCACTGTTTCTCTCTCACTTTCTACTTTCACAAAAATGAATAAGGCTTCACAGAATGGACTAATATTTGATAAATATATTCACCTGTAATCTAGAAACCAATTTTTCCCTGCCACTTCTTCAGTTCATTTTTTAATGTATTTTTATTTCTTTATTTGTGAGAGTTAGACTGTGAGAGACAGAGACAAAGATCTTCCTTCCATTGGCTCACCCCTCAAATGGCAAATACATTTGGATCTATGCCAATCCAAATCCAGGAGCCAGGTGCTTCCTCCTTATCTCCATTGTAGGTGCAGGGGCCCAAGCATTTGGGCCATCCTCCACTGCCCTCCCGGGCCACAGCAGAGAGCTGGACTGGAAGAGGAGCAACCAGGACTAGAACCCGGGGCCCATATGGGATGCTGGTGCTGCAGGGGGAGGATTAACCATGTGAGCCACGGCGCCAGCCCCTTTTTCAATTCATTTTTAAAAAATTGTGGGTTTTGTACTTCTGTGCTATTTCAACCATAAATATGGGGAAGTTTTACTAGATCATTTCCTTGAAGGTAAAGAGTGAAATGTGTCTATACTCTAAGCAGGATCACATTCATGGGACAAGATTTGAATATGTGGTTGTCTTGTGTTCTGTCTTCCCAGGCAAACAGCATTTGTGGGATTTTTCTAATGAAAATCTCTGTTTTATCTGCACTATTATAGTTTCCCCATATTTCTAAGGAAACCTGACATCCTAATCTTTTTAGAACTACAACAGTTACAGAAAGTTCCAATATACCACCTTGGCTATACATTCCCACCAGTTGAAATAATTTATTCCTGCAACCCAGAGTCTGCTCAATTATTGAAAATTGATTTCTAACTCATTGTGAAGACGTCAGCCCTGGTTACCTCCTCTTGTTTCTTTCTATAAACACTCCTCTATGATAATTTGAGTTTCTGGAGGTTTGTTGATTTTCACAGAAAACTTCATTTCCTTTGCCTTTACCAGAGATACTGATCTCCATAGATACTGTAGAATGTCTGTGTCTGAATCACAGGACCAGCTGTCTTCAGGAGTAAGACTTGGGAAAAACTCATGGAAAGAACACCAGTCAATATCTGTTGCACTGCTTCTGCTTTGGCCTCCCTGCCCGTTATGTACACACTGATATGGAAGGCTCTGATGTAGGCATTCTTCCCCCATCCATGGCTCTGCTCCTTGCTCCAACTTGAAGATCAAGTCAGGTTTGGTCCTGCAGTGCCCTACTAATGGAAACAATATAGACTTTGTGAAATCACTATCTTGGGTTAATGAAAGGAGTACAGCTTGGTCCAGGAGCTATGCAACAAATGTCCAATGTGAAATCCTTCCCAGGTGGTAGATATTCAGATTCTTCATGGACTCAAATTCTATACCTGTCCCTCATTCAACTTTATGAATAGTGCTCACTTAGTTGTCAAATAGCAAGAAAATGTTACCATTGGGCATGTGATGAGTGTCACTCACCCAGGGAGAACAGGCTGCTGTAGGTCTCCAGCATCACATCCCTGTACAGGATTTTCTGAGCTTGGTTCATGTTCTGCCATTCCTCCCAGGTAAAGTACACAGCCAGGTCTTCAAATGCTATCATCACCTGTGACAGAACACTCCTGGTCAACATGTCAACTCTGTCACCTAACAAACAATGGCAGTTGTATATCTTCTACATGGGTATGGATGAAGAAGCAAGAATGCCATTTCATTTCAGATTTGTGAGCATTTGGGCAGCCACACAGAAGCATTCAACAGGGGATCAAACCTGTGGTATAAAGGCTGTGAAAATTGCCCAAGCTGGAGGGAAACAGGAATTTCTGTTCACAAAGGCCAGACTATGTCAAGGGCAATTGCACAGTAGGCTGAAAGGGGAACAAGAGTCACTCTGGAATGAGCAGTGTTCAGAAGAATGTAGAAGTATTCAGGAAAAAAGACAAGAAACCATCAGGGAAGTTATGAAGGGATTGAACAGCGAAGAATTTCCAGAAAAACACTGTACACAGTCAATGCAATTATGGCAGAGAAAAAAATTTTTAAAAGAGACAGTAGGCATTTAACTTAGTGTTTATGATGCCAGCTCAGATACTCTCTCTCTGCATCAAATTTCCAAAGTTGGATTTCAGTGCCAGCTCCAGTTTCCAGCTCCCAGCTAATGCAGACCAGGGGAAGCAATGGTGATGCCAACCAAGAGGGAGGCCTAGATTCCATTCCTGACTCTTGGCTTCAGTTGTGCCCCACCTCTGCTTGATATTTTTATTTAGGCAGTGAAGAAGTGCATGGGAGCTTTCTAGCTTTCTCTCACTCCATCAATTTCTTTCTCTATCAGGCTCATAAATATTTTAAGTAAGGGAGGAGATTCAAGAAAGAATAGAAAGTAGCTTTTGCTTTTTCTATAATTATTCTACTCATAAACATTTAAAGAACTGAAATAACATGATAACAAATTAAAGTAAAAGCTATGGAGTTATTTACCCAAGAACAGAACCTGAGAAATTCTGTACTGTAATCTGCATTTGTGACTGAGGGAAATACAGAGAGCTTTGTTTGAGAACCTGCAGTAGGCACCAGCATTGTGGTACAGCAGGTAAGTCTCCACCTGCAATTCAGGCATCCCATGTGGACAGACAATTTGAGTCCTTAGTGCTCCACTTCCAATTGAGTTCCCTGCTAAAGTGGCTGAAAGAGCAGTGAAAGATGGCCTGAGTATTTGGGCCAATTCCACAAATATGGGAGACCCAGATAGAGTTCCAGACTCCTGGCTTTGGCCTGGCCAACCATTGTGGCCATTTGTTGAATGAACCAGCAGATGGAAGATATCTCTTTCTCACTACCCATCTCTCCCTATCTCTATTACTCTGCCTTTCAAATAAGTTAATAAATAAACCTTGGGGCTGGCACTGTGGCACAGTGGGTTAATGCCCTGGCCTAAAGCACCAGCATCCCATATGGGCACCGTTTCAAGACCCAGCTGCTCTAATTTTGATCCAGCTCTCTGCTATGACCTGGGAAAGCAGTAGAAGAAGGCCCACGGATTTGGGCCTTTGTAGCTGTGTGGGAGACCCAGAAAAACCTCCTGGCTTTAGATGGGTGCAGACCGGCCAGTGCAGCCAATTGGAGAGTGAAATGTTGAATGAAAGATCTCTCCTCTCTCTCTTTCTCTCTGCCTCTCCTCTCTCTGTGTAACTCTTTTAAATAAATAAATAAATTGTTAAATACAATCTTAAAACCTGAAAGAACATGCAGTAGATTATTTTCCCCACTGTGTTCTTACTCTAGCTGGGAATCAAGTTCATCTCCTCAAACTATTAAGGACTGCATTACTCTAACAATTAAAAAAATAAATGCAGCCAGCTCCGTGGCTCACTAGGCTAATCCTCCGCCTTGTGGCGCTGGCACACTTCATTCTAGTCCCAGTCGGGTTGCCAGATTCTGTCCCAGTTGCCCCTCTTCCAGGCCAGCTCTCTGCTGTGACCAGGGAGTGCAGTGGAGGATGGCCCAAGTCCTTGGGCCCTGCACCCCATGGGAGACCAGGAGAAGTACCTGGTTCCTGCCATCAGATCAGCACAGTGGGCCGGCTGCAGTGCACCAGCCATGGTGGCCATTGGAGGGTGAACCAACGGCAAAGGAAGACCTTTCTCTCTGTCTCTCTCTCTCTCACTGTCCACTCTGCCTGTCAAAAAAAATAATAAATGTCACTGATTTGTGGTTTAGCCCTAGGTAAGTAATTCTCTTGCAGAATGCTAAGTGTTTATTTCCAGGGTGGAACTAAAACACTGCCCACTACATCATCTGTATAACACTAAAGAATGTGTTGGACATTATGACCCCAAAATTTAGAATATTGTCCTTGACTTCAATTGAAATCATATAACAAATATATATTTTGCTATGGCAACAGAAAATGAGAGATGACATTGCCTTTTCTTGGATAAATGCAATGATTGATAGTCATGACAAATTCATCATACATCTTGTTTCTATATATTCCCTGAGAATAAAATTTACCTTCCTACATCCATTTTCATTAATAAATTATTATAAATCTAAAAACAAAACAGACAGAAAGCTGGGAATAATTAAGAAAACCACTTACAGGGGCCAGTGCTATCGCACGGTGGGTTAAAGCCACAGTCTGCAGAACCACCACCAGATATTAATTCCCACCAAATCAGGTGTGAGTGCGATTTTCAGGTGAATTCAATCAGAATTCCACAGCCATTCAGCTGGGAGGGGTGGATGAATCCAGAAACAGCCAGTTTACATGGGACTAAATCAAGCCTAATATCACAAAGGACTCTTGCATTTCTTTGGCTTTTTTCACATTTGTCTTATTTATCATGATTTGTAATGAATTTTCTGATGTGAGCTTTAGTTTTCAGACTGGAATATGGAGCCCAGGGCACGGGAGGAATGGTCTTTTGCACTCAGGGCACAGATGTTGGCTTGCTCCAATTCTGGCTTGCTGTCATTGTTTTGGGTGCCTCAGCCAATTTTTGGTTTTGAGCAGCAATTTTCTAAATGTTTTCTTGGTCTGAGTTTCTTTTGCCTTCTTCCATCCCAAATTTTGTATTCTGACGCAGTACAAACAAGAAGTTAGACAGAGGATCCATTATGAAATAAAAAAAAAAAAACACAATAAATTGGCTTTTCAGGCTTAGAAATCTACAGGCAGGATGACTAAGATGAATTTTTGTGTTTTGGAAAATGAAATGGAACCAATTTGCTGTGGGGACAGATATTAATTCCCTCCAAATCGAGTTTGACTGTGATTTTCAGGAATATTCAATCAGAATTCCACAGCAAGTCAGCTGGGAGGGGTGGATGTATCCAGAAACAGCCGGTTTCCTTGTGACTAAATCAAGCCCAATATCACTAAGGACTCTTGCATTTCTTTGGCTTTTTTCACAGTTTTCTTATTTATCATGGTTTGTAATGAATTTTATGATGTTAGCTTTGGTTTGGAGGCTGGAATAAGGAGTTCAGGGTACAGCAGGAATCGTCTTTTTGAATCAGGGCATAGCTGTTGGCTTGCTCCAATTCTGGCTTTCTGTCACTGTTTTGTGTGCCTCTGCTAATTTTGGTACTTAAGCAGCAATTTTCTAAATGTTTTCTGGGTCTGAGTTGGTTTTGCCTTCTTCCTCCCAAAATTTTGTATTCTGATGCAATACAAACAAGAGTTCAGACAGAGTAGCTATTATGAAATAAAAAAAAAATTGGTGTTTCATGCTTAGAAATTTACAGGCAACGCAACCAACATGAGTTTTTGTGGTTTGGAAAAAGAAATGGAACCCTTTTACTTAGGGGACAGATATTAATTCCCTCCAAATCGAGTGGGAGTGGGATTTTCAGGTGAATTCAATCAGAATTCCACAGCCAGTCAGCTGGGAGGGGTGGATGAATCCAGAAACAGCCGGTTTCCTTGTGACTAAATCAAGCTGCTGCTCCCTGTGGACTTGTCCTCCTCAGCCTCTGACTAGAGCACAGCCACCTCTCCAATGTTGACATCCTCTGACACATGTTTCACTCTTCTGTTCTCTCTAAACTGCAGACTCTTGGGCAACATATGTAACTCTAATGCATCAACTTGCATAGAAGCACACACCTGAGGACTCCAGAGTCTTGGATTTCAGGTTGTAATTAACTTTCCTTTTCAGAGGACTGGTGAAAAAACAAGTCTGGAAGCCAGGGTGTAGCCTTGTGGTTCAAATGCCTATGTCTCATATTGGAGTTTCTTGGTTTGATTCCTGGTTCCAGTACCTGCCTCCAAATTCCTGATAATGTAGACCCTGGGAGCTAGCAAGAAATGGCTCAGATGATTGGGTTCCCTACTCCTGGGACAGCCCTGGCCACTGGGGACATTTCAGCAGTGAACTAGAGGGTGAATACTACTTCTCTGTCTACTTGTTCATTTCTTTGCATCTCCAATTAAAAAACAAAAAAGTATGTTTGTATCATCCATTAAAATAACTTCCTCAATGGAAAAAAAGAGTTTCATTGTTAAATTGGGGAAAAATAATGCTTCTTGGTTGTGATATTAGAATAATGCATAACTGTACATCGGACATCCATTGTGGACAAGGAAGAGAAAGATGGAAGCAATAATTTTTATTTCTGGCTTTGGTACTTGTCATGTAACCTTGAAAAATTCATTTAAACTCATGGTGCCTGAGTGTCCTTAAAATTACAGGCTCATCTAGTTGAGGCAGGTGGTGTAAGGGGAGGTGGCAGGAAGCTGAGAGCTTTCCTTGTTTCTGTGCTCACAGAGCTAAGTGACCATAGCAAGTCATTTGACCCCTCTGGATCTTCCTCCCTTGTGAGATAAGATTGTCTTTATAGTTAAAGGATTTATTCTACACAGTCCTATCTTATGGTTAGGCTCACATGACTGTGAAGTGTTTTATAAACTGGCAGTGTAATAATCAAGTTGGCACTGAAGATGAAATGCTAAACAGCATAGAACTTCTAAGGCTTGTAGTTCTATGAGGAGCTACACAGAAACATTCAAGTTCAGGGGCATTTTTAAATTTAAAAACAGAATCATTGAATCACTGTTCAGAATCAGTATAGTTGCTAAAATTCTTATTTATAATCACTGAGATTGGCAGTGTAATTACTGATAGCATACTCCTAGTGTTGTATATTTTAGTTTATACAATACTTAGACTATATAAAATATAGGTAGCATGGGAAGTGCGATACACAGCAGTCTTGTAGAATGGCAGATGTCCTAAACAGCACTCTGGCCTCAGAATCAGCCCTTAAGGCACTCAGATCTAGCTGAAGAGCCCATGAGAGTATTTTAGGTATGGAAAGCCACTCTGGCAAAAAAGAAAAAAAAGGACCTAAATAAAAGATCTCTGTGAGTGAGATCCCAGTAGAAAGAACGGGCCATCAAAGAAGGAGGTACCTTTCTCTGAAGGGAGGAGAGAACTTCCACTTTGACTATGACCTTGTCTAAATAAGATGGAAGTCAGTGAACTCAAGAGGCTTCCATAGCCTTGGCAACTCATGACTAGAGCCCAGGGAGATTTCTGATGCCATAAACAAGAGTGTCAGATTGTTCAGTCAACAACAGGAATCACTGTGTGCTTACTCCTTTTGTGGGATCTCTGTCCTTAATGTGTTGTCCAATGTGAAGTAATGCTATAACTAGTACTCAAACAGTATTTTACACTTTATGTTCTGTGTGCTGCAAACTGATGAAAACTTAATATAAACTAAATCGATCTTCTTTGTATAAAGATGATTGAAAAAGAATCTTGATGTAAATGGAATGGGAGAGGGAGTGGGAGATGGGCGGGGTGCTGGTGGGAGGGGAGTTATGGGGGGAAGCCTTTGTAATCCATACACTGTACTTTGGAAAATTATATTCACTAAATAAAAGTTCAAAAATATTAAAAAATAAAAATATAGGTAGCAATATTTAATGCTTCTCTTACTGTTCCTGGATTGGATTATAGCATACATTAATAAACCTTTTCTAAAGATTTATTTATTTATTTATTTGAAAGACAGCATTATAGAGAGTGACACATAAATAGAGATGATCTGTCTGCTGTTTTAATCCCCACGTGGCTGCAAGCAGCTGGAGCTGGGCTAATCCAAAGCCAGGTGCTTCTTCCAGCTCTCTCACATGGATTCAGGCACCCAAGTATTTGGGCCACCTCCTGCTGCTTTCCCAGGCACATTAGCAGGGAGCTAGATTAGAAGCAGAGCAGCTGGGACATGAACTAGTGCCCATAGGGAATGCCAGCAGTGCAGGTGGTGGCTTTACCTTATATGCCACAGCACCATCTACAGCCTATTCATTTTAAATTAATAACTAAAGATTATCTGCTGTTCAGCCTCAAGGCTTTGGCTTGGCCCAGCCTCTGCTGTTGTGGACATTTGGGGAGTGAACCAGAGGTTGAAAGATCTCTCTTCTTATGTCTCTCCCTCTCTAACCTTGCCTTTCAAATAAATAAATGAGTCTTTGAAATAAAAATACATGCATAAATACACACACACACATACACACACACACACGGTACCAACACAGTGGGTAAAGCCATGGCCTGCTGTGCCAGCATCCCATATGGGTGCTGATTCAAGTCCCAGCTGCTCCACTTCCAATCTAGCTCCCTGCTAATGTGCCTGGGAAAGCATCAGAAGGTGGCCCAAGTGCTCGAACCACTGCATTCATGTAGGAGGCCTGGCAGAAGCGCCTGGCTTTAGATTGGCTCAGCTGAGGCCAATTTGGGAAGTGAACCAGCAGATGGAAGATCTGTCTCTACCCCTTCTCTATAACTCTGCCTTTCAAATAAATAATAGATTTTTAAAATGGGGGAAAAGGGCAGTTTTGTTGCCTTCCCTTTACCTAGAGTAACATAATCAAAATCTGTTAGGCAAAGAATAAGGGAAATTCTGAGATCATGTATTGACCATAGAAGAGAATGGATTCCTTGTGCATTTTCTGGAAGCCCATGCTAGTTGGAACCAAGGGAAGGATAACAAAAAAGGGGAGGCCTATATCCCTCTTATTTGTCTTCTTTGTTCATTGGAGCAGTGGAGAGTTGAGTAATGTAATATTGGTGTTTGTCTCCATACAGTTCATGTCTATTTAGCTGGTTCTTTTTATTTGCATTTCTTTTTTATTTATTTTAAGAGATTTATTTGAAAGGCATAGAGACAGGGGTCTTCGATCTGCTGGTTTGATTCCCCAATGTTTGGGTGAGGCTGAAGGCCCATGAGCCCCCTCCCATCTCCATGTCGTGTGGGGTCCAAGCACCTGTCCATCACCACTGCACTCGTTGGCTGGAGTTGGAGAGGAAGTAGGGCATCAGGGAATGGAACTGGTGCCCATGATGTGGGCCATGCAGGCTGTGGTTGCACCCCCACGCCATGAGTCCGTCCTCGATGAACCTTTCTTTAAAGTGGAATTAGGGGTAAAAATTGTCTGAGGTGCATGCACGTTTCTGTTGTGAGAGAGGCTGAGGCCCCGTGGGTGCCTGGGGGCCAACAGAAACACCTGAAGCCTTGGCCCCCAGGTCCCAGTTTCTCCCCTCTGCTTCTGCCCTGCCTGCAGGCCTGGCCCCGGGCTCCAGTGGTGCCTCAGGGATTTCGGCACCAAACTGGTCACTTTAGGTCACTTTGTGATGCCTGACTTCTGCCCAAAGAAGGAAGCAAGAAGGGGCCCAGCAGGCTTCCCCCGACCTCTGGAGCCCCGAGCCATGGTGCCGGCCCACGACCCAGGGAGCCCGTGATGATTCTGGACCAGACATTGGGACCCACGACCCCTGACCCCAGGCTCCAACCCCTTCGAGGTCACCACCGCAGCCTCCTATTTAGCTGGTTCTTAATCCTCAAGAAGGGATTTAGGTCAATGTTCTATTCTCATCAAAGACCTTAATGTTTAATTAAAGATTCTGCTAGTAATTTTAACCCTGGGTCGTTCTAAAGATGTGCTGTGACTTAGGTTTAGAAAAGAGCATCTTCCTTGCCACCCTCATCTCAGCTCTGGGGGCTGTCAGTTCTCCCTGCACAGATTCAGTAATGCATGCTTCTTCTCTACTACAAAGATCTTATGTTGGTCATATTTCCAGTTACCAAAATCAAATCAAGTCACACCTGGACTCTGAGTATTCAATGACATTAGTTATCAAAATAAATGTATTCAAATATTCGAAGACCACTTCAAAGCTTAACTGCCTTCAAGAGTGTTTGGCACTTGGAACAGCCACTGTGGTTTTCTACACATGAGCACTCACTATTTTATATACCATTTAACAATTCAAACATCACTTCAGCTTCAGCAATACACAACAATAGAATGGATGATTCTACATAATAAACATGTTACATTAGTTTGGACTTAAAACCTAGAATTAAAACCATGTGGTAATATGGATGGATTAAGGAAAGATGTATAGCTAGGTAGCTAAGGCTACAGAATCCCAGACCTATTGATTTTAAGTGAGTCTGGAACAACAGCATTCCATTGCATTATCTTCCATCTCAGAGTCCTGCTTTTCCAGTGAGACCCACCCCACTCAGACCACGTATTTCCTGCCTGTGTCTTCACGGTGGTGGAAGCTGTTCTCATACAGGCATCTCCTGGACAGTCACCAGCTTCCTGATTTACTACCTGAACTGGAATCCCCAGTTGCGAGGTATATTTCCCAAACACCCAGGCTGAATTGAATGTTCGTCTCTGGCAGTCAAAAAGTTCTGCCTTAGGAAACAGAACATGTCCTCTACTCTGGGGCTCCTTTTTCTTCTCATGGGGTTCTGTGGTGATCTGTGGTTTTCAACACAAGTCTGGGAGCATTCTGACTCAAAAGAAAGACCAGGGATAAGAGTTCTTTCTGGGGGCTGGTGTTGTGGCATAGCAAGTTACACTGCTGCCTGCAGCACTAACAACCCACATGGATGCCGGTTTGACTCCCAGCTGCTCTACTTCTTCCACAACTCCCTGCTGGGTAAAGCAGCAGAGAATGGCCCAAGTACTTGGTCCTCTGCCCCCACATGGGAGACCTGGAGGAAGCTGCTGGCTTCAGCCTGGCCCAGCCCTGGCCATTGTGGCCATTTAGGGAGTGAGCCAGCAGATGGACCGCTGTCTTTCCCTCTCTTTTTCTCTCTGTAACTCTGCCTTGCAAAAAAAATACAACTTCAGAAAGTTATTCTCCATCAAGCAATACACCCTTTTCCAGGCAGTTGTAAAGCTGGGAGTCATAGCTTCTCTTATATTTTGGATAATAAGAGTTTTGTTTTGAAAGCATGTTCATCTGAAACAAAGATCACTCATTATCCTTTGTTAGAGAAGGGGACTCTGCTCTTTGAAAGTGAAAATCAGAAGCTGTAATGTGTGATGAGCTCCACCTGCCAGGTCTGGGGAGACTTATTTGAAAGACAGGGCATCAGGAGAGGAAGCTTTTCAGATTCCCTGGCCCTTGCTTTAGTCTTATGTCTTTACTTCTTTTGTTGCTTCTTGATGTCAAGAGTGTACACTTTATGCTGAAATGAGGAATTGTGTCTAACCTCTTTTGGGCCTTTTTCTAAGAAGAGTGTATATATTTTTCTTGCATATAAGGATAGCTTCTGGGGTGGGTGGATTTTTTTGGAAGTTTTCACAAGCTAGCCAGTAGCCTATATTTTCTTCACAGAATTCAGTTTTTAAAAAAGCTTCCAATACAGCCAGACCATCTGTAGGTAGGGAAGAGCAGGCAGAAAAATAAAAAGAAACATGAGGAATATGAGGAAGCTAATGATCAAACATTCCCTTGTGCTTTTCTAGTACTAGGATTAGCTATTCTCTTGTTTTTACTCAATCCTGTAATCCTGCGGATTTAGCTCTTTAAAGACAAAGATGCCAGTAGGCAAAATACTTAAGTTGGTTCCATGCTACTAAAACAGAAATACTTCAGTTTGTTTTAGTGCCAAAAATGTATTTACAGGAGAGGCATAAATCCTCAGGGAACTAAGTCTCTTGCAAACACTGCATGCAATGAAAAGCATCCTCAGCCTCAACCAAGAGCACTGCCATTACAGAGCTTAAGGCTGATTTATCTTCCCCACCTGGTGTGAATATGTTGAGAAATAAACAGAGATAAACAGACCTTCTAGGTTAAGTCAAATTCTCCTTGGTGAGCTGCTCATTTGAGGACACAGCCTTTCTGCACTCTTGTGATATTTGCAATGGATTCAATTCAAGCCTAATTCACAATTGCTGGCCAGCAGCTCCTGGAATGCTTCTGACCACAACAGTGCTTCCTTCGGGGAAGGTCTGCAAGAGCAATTCTCTAATGAGTTGTGCTCAGAGCAGTTCCCCTCCCAGCTCAGCAGTGAGCTATTCAGATTGCAAACACAGGAATCTCAACTTACTTGATGAAAGCTTGCTACCTGCTTTTCTTGCCAATTGTGGCCTTCCCAGGAATGGTGGAGTTTTGCCATAGGTAGCTCAACCCAGTCTTCAATACTCTTATTCTTACAAAAAAAAAAAAAAGACAATTCACTAAGTGGTCATCCTTGAATACACTACTGAGCCTGAATGCATTTTTACCAAATAAAGTTGCCCAATAGCTATAAACCAAAAGCCAACAACAGGCTTGCCCACCTAATATTACACTCAGCCCCGAAGTACTGAGCAGTTTCATCAGTTCCTCAGAATGTAACTATGCTGTGAGGACTATAGAGAGGGATGCCCAAATTTTAATTATCAATACACTGCACAGCTAATAAAGCAGATGCTGTCTCTTGCCCACAAAAGGAGACAGTTTCTCTGCAAGGTTAACCGCAATCGGGAGACATTTTTCTCCTGATGGAACCCGCAGCGGGACTGCTTTGAGCCAGCTCCTCTCCTTCCCTTTCCACCTTCGGTCCAGGATGGGACAGAGACCATGCACAGGAGGTGCCACCAGTCACCCGTTTCCCCCTGTCCACCTGCAATGCTCCTGGGAGGCAGATGCCACAGAACAGTGATTTGTTCCATGATTGTCACTGTGTGAGATCAGCCCATCATGAGAAAATGACCATGGATTCCAATGAGATATGAACCGCAGAAGCACTGTCCCCAGCATCAGTGCAGGAGGGTGGATGATGGAGGCACAGCATGGCCAGGATCTCTAGGGACCCCGCAGGACTCTGCTGCCCTGGATGCCTACAGCAGGCAGCAGCACAAAGGCCCAGTGCACCTCCAGCACCCTTCTACCAAACCCTTCCCCCTGTCTGCCCATGCAGACCACACAGATGCTGTGTCAGTGAGTAAATCAGCACCACACACTTGGTTTTCCTGATGAGACTTGGCCTTCATTACTTCCCCATGTGCAGCACGTGCTGCAAGCCTCAGCCAGGAGGGCTGGCGGGAGAGGTGAGCAGTCGCACTCACCAGGTCTGTCTCTTCTTCTCCTGCCCCTCCTGACTCAGGGGCCACCGATGGCATTTTAGCCCCAAGGCACGAAACGGGACGGCCAAGAACCTAACACCACCCATGTCACGCGCACACACTGCAACTACCAGCTGCCCACCAATGACCACCGACTTTATAGCCAGCCTGGCATGGGGCGGGTCTTGCAGCACTGGTCCTGCCTCAGGGCAGCAAAGATTGTCCTGAGGCCCCCTGCTGGACTGAGCCTGAACTGCCCTGCAGCAGATTCTGGAAGCAAGAGAGCTGCTGATGGCTGAGGCCCTGGCTCAGAGTACACTTAGAGAGACCCTATTCCTGGCAAGGGCACTGGGGCCCTGGACTTTCCCAGGCTGCAGTCCTAGGGTGGAGGCTGGCTTGGCCTTTCCTCCCCCAGCCCTGCCGCAGGTGGAGCGGGGTTCTCACGGGGGCATCTTCCTTCGAGGGAGAGCGGGTGAACCCCAAATGCCATGACTCCCAGGGCCGGGTGCTGGCCTGCAGCCTTCCGGGAGGGAGTAGGTGACAGTGACTTTGTGGGGAGGTGACACTTAAGCTGGGCCTGTATTTTGGGTTAGTTCTGGATGCACATCCCAGTGCACCTGGACCTGCGGGTCTGCTGCAGGCCTCCTGGAGGCTCTGGGAGCTGGGCATCCTGGTGGCAAGGGCAGGAGGGTGGGAGTTCGAGGTGCTGAGCTCCCGCTGGGTGCACCAGACACTTTGGAGCTGTTCAGAGTAAGGAGTCGAGGTCACCTCCTGAACCACTCCTGGTCCCAAACTCCTGGTTTGGGATTTGCCAGAACCCTGAAGTAGGGGTGTGGTGGGGGTGGTAGTGGTTGGCTTCAATGCACTGTATTTGTGAATTCTTCAAACACAGCTTCTCCCTACTCCTGCAGGCTTTCAAGTGATTGACGAGGACAGAGTCCCTCAGCTGCAAAGTGACTGAAGTTTGAAAACTACGTCCAGAACTTCACAATGTGTATTCAGGTGGTCATCCTTCAGGCCTGCAGGTGGACACCAAGAGCCACAGTAAGATATTAATTACTGTAGATACTCTCCTTTCTTTCCGGTAGACCCACCAAAAGAGAATGGGAGATGAGTACTTGAACATTGGAACCAGTCAGCATGCTGGGTGAGCTGCCAGTACTTGGAGCTCAGGAGTGGACATGGAGAGCAAAACATGCATTGTTACTAAAGAGGACAGTTAGGCATTTTACTGTGAAAAGGGAAATCATTTAGATGTGAACAAGACACCTTAAGAAAAGGTCTGTATAGTTATTTTTGTTTATTTGCAAGGCAGAGAGAGCCCTTCCATTTACTGCTCATTCCTCAAATGTCTGCACCAACCAGAGCTGGGTCAGGCTGAAGCCAGGAACTCAATGTGGGTCTCCCACACAGGTGGCAGGGACTCAAGTACTTGAGCCATCAGCTGCTGCCTCCCAGGGTTCTGTTAGCAGGAAGCCAGAAGCAGAAGCAGGGCTAGGGCTTGAGGCCTGGGCATTCTGACTGGGATGTGGAAGGCTTTACCACTATGCCAAACACATGCTCCAGTAAGCTGTTTCAACACATTTGCAAAATGTAAGAATGTGGTTTTAAATATATGCTCTTCATCTTAAAAATTTGCATAATCTTATATTCAGTTTCATATGATTCAATACTTATTATTAAATACAAGTAACATTTAGACACATGCTTTCCTCACCAATACAAACCTCAGTAATTTTTTCACTTAGAACCTTGAATATTAGCATTCATTCAGACTGAAGTTCACTCATAGGCTGGGAATTCTGACAGAGACAGTAGGGAAAAAAATCTAGATGTGTATCTGATACCTAATAAGATTCTGAACCTGACTGATAGAATCTCAGTAACTGTTCAGAGAGTGACTTCATACCTCTCCCCTCTGTAATGAGAAGACTGTGTCCTTTGGCCACTTTCACATGATGTTATGTAAATCTTACCTGAAAAGCCTTTTATAAATTCTGAAGTACCATACAGAAGCATATTATGCATTTCCATATGTGTGAAAAAAGGCAATGTCAAAGGCATAGCTATTCCAGAGAGAAGTTAGGAGGATTAGCTCAGTTTGTAAATGTGTAAGTACCATTAAATATCTACATATTTGAAATAGATTTATAGAGTGTGGAGTTCAAGATAGATATTGAATAAATGCACTCTGGATAATAAGCAAATATCAGAAATAATGCCACAACCATCAGTGTTTAAACTCTTCAGACAGCTCCATGCCAGGGAAGTGCAGTGATCCCTGTAAATTAACAAAAATCAATCTGTGTATACCCATGGAAGCCACTGGTTTATATGCAGTCTATACTAGAGGTTTTTGTGCTTAGTAAAATTACTTGATTTTTTAATGAATGCTTTCAGACTGATACCTGATGCTGAGTGGCAGACAATTTTTTCTGAAAAGTATGTGGTTGAGAAATATAAATATAAATCAGTTTATAATTTTTGTGTCTGAATATTTTTCTGCATTGAAACAAAACCTGCAATAATCAGAAGACTTTTCCTCAACAAGTTGCTATATTGATGCATCTTCATTTATGTATGTAATGTATGCTTAGGTAAAAGGAATAGAGAGAGAGATCTCTATCTTCCATCTGCTGGCTCACTTCCAGATGGCCACAAAAGCTGGGGCTGAGCCAGGCTGAAGCCAGGACCCTGGAACTCTGTCCCAGTCCCCCATGTGGGTGCAGGAACCCAAACTCTTGGGCAATCTTTGCTGCTTTCCCAAGCAAAGAGCTGGATGAGAAGTGAAGGTGGTGAGTCTCAAAGCAGTGCCATAAGGCATGCTGCTGTTGCAGTTGGCAACTTACCTCTTTGTACCACAATGCTGTCCCTGGATTGATGACATATTGAATTGCTGCCACTGGCTTTTGGCTAAATAGGATGACTTAACATGTTTTCCACTCTGTGGAAGAGGAACAAATAAGGCAGTTGGTTGTAAAAGTTGCCCATGGAAACCACAGCCTGAGAAAGATGAATCAACTCACCTTGCATTTTCCACCTTGCATCTACACCACCCTTTTCTGGACAAACATCTGATTGTATGCCCTTGTGATGGAGGTTCTCAGGGTGCTGGAACATTTTGTAATTTTTTAAAAATATAGATTAAGAAGAAGGCAAGTAAACAAAAAATTACAAACTGCTGCCAATACCAAGAAGAGATTATTGAGAGTAAAAGGTCACCTGTTGGAGCCAGCACTGTGGCACATCAGGTTAAAGCCCTGGCCTGAAATACAGGCATCCCATATGAGTGCTGGTAGAGTTCCGGCTGCACCACTTCCAGTCCAGCCTTCTGCTAATGCACCTGGGAAAGCAGTAGAGGATGGCCCAAGTCCTTGAGACCTTTTGCACATGTGGGAGACCCAGAAGAAACTCCTGGCTCCTGGCTTCAGTTCAGCTCAGCTCTGTCCATTGTAGCCATTTGGGCAGTGAACCAGCAGATAGAAGATTCTCTCTCTCTCTCTCTCTCTCTCTCTCTCTCTCTCTCCCTATCTATATAACTTTTTCAAATAAATAAAATAATTTTTCTAAAAAAAGGTATCCTGCCATACTTCTTTCTTCCCTGTTAATTACTAGGAATTATAAATTGTTATGGGGCCAGCACTGTGGCAAAATGGGTTATACCAACAACTGCAGCACTAGCATCCTCTATGGGCACCAATTGCATGTTCTACTTCTGATCCAGCTCCCTGCTAACATACCTGGGAAAGCAGCAGAATATGGTACAAATCCTTGGGTCCTGCACCCAAGCTGGGACCTGGATGAAATTTCCCTGACTCCTGGCTTTTTTTTCAAAGATTTGTTTATTTATTTGAAAGAGTTACACACAGAGAGAGAGAGAGAGAGAGAGAGAGAAAGAGAGAGAGAGGGAGGGAAGACTTCCATCTGATGGTTTACTCCCCAACTGGTTGTAATGGCTGGAGCTGCACTGATCTGAAGCCAGGAACGAGGAACTTCTTCCACGTCTCCCACTTAGGCTTGGGCCCAAGGACTTGGGCCTTCTCCTACTGCTTTCCCAGGCCATAAGCTGAAAGCTTGATCAGAAGTTGAGCAGCCCGGTCTTGAACCAGCGCCCTTATGGGATGCCAGTGCTTCAGGCCAGGGTGTTAATCTGCTGGGCCATAGCTCTGGCCTCCCATGCATGTGCATGGGCCCAAGCACTTGGGGCATTTTCTACTGCTTTCCCAGGCCATAGCAAGTAGCTGGATCAGAAGTGGAGCAGCAAGGAGCAAGGACTCAAACCAGTTCCCAAATGGGATGCCCATAATGTTTTCTTTAATTGGAGAAATGTTCCTTTGATAGAATGAGCATATGACCCCACAATATTCTCTACTTACTCATAATAGGGTCTGAGATGTAAAAGTCATGATTAATTTCTTAGAAGAAAATTTACATACCCAGAAGCAAAGAGTGAAAATTAACCTTTTGTTTTTCTCATGATTGAATCAGAGTTTCAAAACTAATACTTAACTTGTATTTTAGAGGAGTTAATGACTTAACCATCTCTTCTATTAGAAATACTATGTTGTGGCCAGTGCTGTGGCACAGTAGGTTAAAGCACTGGCCTGAATGCCAGCATCCCATATGGGCTCCGGTTCTAGTCCCGGCTGCTACTCTTCTGATCCAGCTCTCTGCTATGGCCTGGGAAAGCAGTAGAAGATGGCCCAAGTCTTTGGGCTGTTCTGAGGCTCTTAGCGTAGTGAAGATATCTTAGATTCTCATCAGTGAAATCTTTAGAAATGTCAGAAAGCATGTAACTTTCTTTAACGATCTGAAACAGAGATGAGATCCATAAGGGCAGAACTGCTCAGCAGCCACAATGCAGGAATATGTATCTTTCTGACGATATCTTCATCTGCTTCTTGCAGTTGCAGCCAATCTGTGAGCTTTGGTCTGTTTTCTGCCCTTGGGAGGACCTAGGGTGCTCTATATTATCTGTAAGGATTCAAAATTTGTTGTATATTAGTGTCTAATCATAAAATTTCCAAAGTGACAAGCTGCATGTAATAAAATATGCAGGACTACAAAAAAAATACAAACATGGTGTACTCTCAATAAATTACAGCGGTAAATCTCTATTATAGAGATACACATCTCTACACAATTCTCTCTTTCTTTCCCTCTGAAAGTCTACATTCAGCTCTCGATGGTGTGATTACTTAGGAATAGATTTCATATACTTACTTTCATAATCAGTGAACTCGGAATTATTATTGTAGTATTGAGGATTGTACTGACTAAAACACTATGTTTATTCCATGTTAAATAACATCATCCTATCTTTGGATTCCATTTGTCCTGCTACTGATGTATTCACAGGAGAGGGGAGGTGGGAGGAAAACCCAAGATCCATCAGGGTAGAGGAGGAATGTCAGAGGCTGTGGTTCTATTGTACTGCAGCTTGGGTTCTGGAAGAACACATGAATGGACCCAGATGGTTTGAAGCTAACTGAGGGCCTATGTTCTGTACACTTGTCTGTGGTACTGCATTTTCATTTATGTAAAATTTATTTTCTTCAAGCAATATATTAATTTGGATGAAAATGAAGATGTTAAGGAATTTTCAGAATGGGTCTGTTTAACCCTCATTGGCTTTGTTTTTAGGCACTTAACTCAGAAAAGAAAAGATAGAAAAATACATTTTGGGTTCTCTTCATCTATACCACGGCACTCTTTGGTTAAGATTTATCATTTTGTCATATTTGATTCTCTAGACTCCCTGAAAAATCCCCTACTTCATTAGATGGCGTCCGTGTCTCACCATGGCAGTGAAAAGTTTAAAATGTTCCAGCTGTGCATTTAGCTAGGCCATGGACACATGCCATGGCACTTGCCAGCCAATTGTGTCAGGGGCATCATCTGAATCAGAATTACTTGCATGAAAACAAGGAGTTGCAGATTCTTGCAGTGAAAGTGGAGAGGAGCAGGAGCTGCAGAACATTGCCAGGGGTGAGTGTGCCATGGGATGCCATGTGGTGGCTGGTGTCTGGGGTGCTGGTTCTGCAGAAGATAGGGCTTATGGGGGCTGGTGCTGTGGTGTAGCAGGTAAGGCTGCCGCCTGCAGTGCCAGCATCCCATATGGTCACTGGTTCAAGTCCCGCTGCTCCATTTCTGATCCAGCTCTACTATGGCCTGAGACAGCATTAGAAGATTGCCCACATCCTTGGACTCCTGAACCCACATGGGAGACCTGGAAGAAGCTCCTAACTCCTGGGTTTGGATCAGCTCAGCTCTGGCCATTGCATCCAATTGGGGAGTAAACCAGCAGATGGAAGATTCTCTCTCTCTCTCTCTCTCTCTCTCTCTCTGCCTCTCTTTTCTCTGTGTAACTCTGACTTTCAAATAAATAAATCTTTCTTTTTTTAAAAATAGCTTATGCTGATGGGTAGTGGTCATGGAAAATGTATGGGACATTTTGCAGCAAGATTTTGGATGAATTTTCCAACCCCTGAACCTCCTAGAGATTGGAATAGACTTCTAATGTGTAACTTCCTCTTATGCTTAATTAGGTTTTTGTTTTGAATTGTTTTTGATGAAACAGCAAGGAATTCTGAGCTATAGACTTCCTATTTCAGAGAGGAAAACACTGATGCCTGCATTATAATTAAATAATGCCTATCACCCTTTCTTAAGCAACAAATGATCACAGATTCTCTCTTTGCTGCTAAGTAATGAGCATGGTGATTCTTCCCTCCATAACCACCTTCCCACCTACACTCCCTCCCCTCTTCCTCCTTCCTCTCCTATTGACATGGAATGCCTTACATTGCTAGGGTGAACATTTAACCCGCTGGCCCTAGGTGTTCATACACTTCAACTGTGTGTAATTATTCATATTCCCTTTTTATGACCAAGCTTATGTCAGAACGACAAATTATATATTCACCTAATACTGAGAGTCATCAAATTGATTTCTATTTTCTTCTCTCTTAGGCAGTTCTTGAGGGGCAGAAATATTTATTTTGTATATCATGTATTTATTCAACTAAAAGACTGACTGTCAAGATGCTGAGTTTTAGTGTCAAAGCAAATATGTTTCTAGACCCCATGAAGTTTACAGTCTGGCAAGAAAGAGCCATCTACCCAAAGAATATTGTTTAACATAGTAAATGCTGGTGTGAAGCCAGTGGATAAAGATTGAAGCATTCTTAATCTAGCACCAACTCTAATCCCATGATCTCTAATTGAGAGAAGTAATCAGAAACACAGAACTCCATGTTACCCAGTTATCTCTTTGAATTTCTGATTAAAAAATAAAACATATCAAACAACACACAAATACCCAGGAGTGCATAATATTTATATACTATCTTGATATTAAAAATAAGAAAAACTAACCATTAAATAATAGCAACTTTGAATCTCCTTTGTTTTCTAGACAAGTTATAATCCTATGTGGTTCTTTACAGTAAATTATTACAGTAAATTACAGTACATATTACAGTAAATTATTACAGTAAATAACTATAGTAAATTATTTTTGTAGGTACACTTCATCTCTCTCACATTTTTCCATTTGATAAATCAGATTATAAAAACTGAGACCCAAGAGAAAAGAAAGATTTTTAAGCTAGTGTTATATGTTGATTGGCTCTCTAAAAAAGATTTATTTATTTATTTGAAAGTCAGAGTTACACAGAGTAGAAGGCGAGAGAGAGATATCTTCCATCTTTTGGCTCACTCAGCAGTTGGTCACAATGGCTGGAGCTGTACTGCTGCAATGCCAGCAGCCAGGAGCTTCTTCTGGGTCTCCCACACAGGTGCAGCTTCCCAAGGACTTCGGCCATCTTCCACCACTTTCCCTGGCCATAGCAGAGAGTTGGATCAAAAGCAGAGTAGCCCGGACTCAACCTCCACCCATATGGAATGTCCATGCTGGCAGTAGCTTTACCTGCTATTTCATAGTGCTGGCCCCTTGATTAGACTTTATCTTAGACTTTTTAATGATATTAAAAAACACCATGCTTTTCTAAGCTCTTTCCATTCAGTTTCTACTTTGTAAATTCCAGATAATACTGTCCCCAGAATTAATCTAAGGTATAAATGCTATGATATGAGGCATTTAACCCCTTAACCTGTCTCCTTGAATACTCAGCTATGTTAGCTCTGTGTCCATTCTTCTGTCTCTGTACTAGATGAATAAAAAGACAGTGTAAAATGATTTGAAAAGAACTATAAGGGGTCAGCGCTGTGGTGCTGCTGCCAATTGGGGAGTGAACCAGCAGATGGAAAACACCTCTCTCTCTCTCTCTCTGTCTCTGCCTCTCCTTCTCTGTAACTCTGACTTCCAAATAAATCAATAAATCTTAAAAGAACTATAAACATCAATAAAACACAAATGAAAATTGTATTCTCAAAACTGGATATTAAACCATGCCTTCTACACCTCTGTTAAAAGTTACATTCTATCATAGTCATTTATGATTTCTAGGGCCAAAGTAGTAAATAAGATTTTTCTGGAAGAGACAGAGGCTATGAGGGAGCCAGGGTTTGGGGTCAGTTAGCAGCAGTGAGTGTCACTCTTTCAGATTTGATTCAGGAAAGGAAGAACAGCAACTGATCCCTGAGATTTTGGGTTGGGAAGGAAAGGAAGGAGGG
The DNA here is from genome assembly GCF_964237555.1 of Oryctolagus cuniculus. Classification (NCBI taxonomy): domain Eukaryota; kingdom Metazoa; phylum Chordata; class Mammalia; order Lagomorpha; family Leporidae; genus Oryctolagus; species Oryctolagus cuniculus. The sequence continues at coordinate 85,920,719 of NC_091444.1, read as the reverse complement.
ACTGAATAAAAGCAAAGGCCCTCTGGTTGTGGGCACCCACCCCCGACTGCAGCCTTTGGGGAGGCCCAGCTGGTGTCTCTAGGGATGCTGCGGACTGGACTCCATTTCCCAGAGTTCCCAGGAGCTCCAACATATTCTGCTTCCCGAATGCCTGTGCACATGTGTGTAAAACTGCCAGTCCCTGGGGCTCTGAGTTGGACCAGAGGGAGTTCATTCCCTGATCAGGGTCAGCCCTGGGGGCTGTGGTGCTCCTTCTCTCTCATTTACTGCATCACCTGCTCTGCACGTGCAATCCCAGGCAGTTTCCAAGTGCTCACCCGAGCCTGCCTCCTGCTGCTTCTTCCCTCTTCATTGTCCACCTGTGGGACCCAGTTACCAGGGACTCTGTTCCCCACACTCCCTGCTTTGCTCCCCGTGTTTCTGGAAGAAAGCGTACCTGCTCTGGGACTTTCTGCTGCAGGTTTGGCATGCAGGAAGGGGTGGGGACATGTGTGGGAGAAGGGTGGGTGCCAGGGCACCAGCGATCCTGGCAGTTTCCCCCGAGGTCAGGGCTGGGACCTGGGCTGTTCTGTCTCCCACCTCTGCTTCTCAGGCTCCCAGTGCCTGGACTCTCTCCTGCAGAACCTCACCCAAACTGTCCCTAATGTGCTTAATTTAGTGGTTACAGGAGAGAGAGGGCAGCGTTCTGGGAACCTGCACACGCAGAGAAGGAAGGCGGAAAGACTCCCACTCTCCACAGTTAAATAAGCTGGGTTCCCACTGTGGGTGGTCTTAGAATACAGTCGGGCTGGGCCTCTTGATGTTTCCTGGGCTCCTTTCTGCAGGGTGGGGCTGGATGGCCTTCAGCAGGGAGCCTGGGGCAGCAGAGGGGTGGGAAGAAGGATCTGACAAGGATCTGCCCCACTGCTCTCATCCTGCATCTCATCTTCCTGGTGGGGAGCAGTGTGAAGCGTGAATAGTTGCTTTGTGTGTTTATCCCTCTCATATTAATTATCAGATTTTTCCAATGTGGAATTTGAAGCTGTTCCAGAAACCTGGGGTGGGAAAACTCCCTTCTTTCAAACAGGCACAGAGACAGTGGAGGATCCAAGGAGTTTCTATTAATGGCCCTAGGCTCAGCTGGAATGATTTCCTGAGAACTGAGCATCAAATTCAAGTTTCTTAGCTGTTACAGCATTGGTGGGTTTAAATGGCAGCCTACATGACTTAGGACCACAATTTCCAATGGTCAGTGGGTCCAGTATGTTTGTAAAAGAGATGCTGGGGACAGATTTATTAGGACAGATTTATGACTGGAGTTTACAGAAGCAGAACTTAGGACATCTTCCCTCCCTAGATAAGATTTCAGTGGGCAGCTGTTTCACTCGTCAATTGTGAGCATCCACTTTTAAAGGTTTGTGTTGGATGAGGTCCACTTCTCTTTCTTTGATGATGTATTTGGCTGCTTTTCATATTCTGTCTTCAGCTATCTCTTCTCCTGTTAGCAAGGCTGTCAACTGTTTTGACCTGCCACTGATCCCTTTGCAAAGTGAGAAGGGAACTAAAATTAATGCAAGTCTACTGTGTTGTCAATAACTGGAGCTACTATTTTAAAGATTTATTTATTCATTTGAAAGAGTTACACAGAGAGAGGAGAGAGACAGAGAGAGAGAGAGAGAGAGAGACATCTTCCATCCGATTGTTCCCTCCCCAATTGGTAGCAACAGCTGGAGCTGTGCCAGTCTGAAGCCTGTAGCCAGGAGCTTCTTCTGGGATGAAGCTGTTTTTTGAAATAATTATTTATTTATTTGAAAGGCAGAGTTACAGAGTGGCAGAAACAGAGATCAATGGCTGGAGCTGTTTGGATCCAAAACCATAAGCCAGGAGCTTTGTCCAGGTCTCATAGGTGGGTGCAGGAGATGAGGGATTTGGGCCATCTTCTACTGTTTTCCCAGGCCACAGCAGAGAGCTGGATGGGAAGTGCAGCAGCCAGGATCATAACCGGCACCCATATAGGATGCTGACACTGCAGGCAGTAGCTTTACCCACTAAGCAACAGTGCTGCCCACTAACGGGAGCTCATTTAATCTGAGTATGCATAAAGTGGAGAATTACAGCATCATAAATACAGATAAGTTACAGTTTTTCTCTGCGCAGTACTTTACAGTTACCCAGTGATCCACTGAGAATCTTACTTTCCACACTGTGTAAATAAGAAGGTCAGTTACTTGTCTTATTTTGGGTTCTGTGTTTAAACCCATGACATTTTTGACATGGGAGGATATTAGTTCTACAATTTCATAGAGACTGGTCTGTGGAAGCATCGATAGAAGTTATAACTGTGAGAGTGGTAAGAAAGAAGAAGGGAAGAAATAAGTGCCCCTTACGCCACACAGAGGTGTCCACAAATGGAGTAGAAGACGTGCCCTTGAAAACTATGGCTGACTTTCTGGGACAAACTGTGTTTGAGTGCTTCACATGTTCTGATAGAAAGGTGTTGCCACCAGGTTTTTAGTATATTTATTTAGTTAGTTCTTAAAGATTTATTTATTTATTTGAAAATCAGAGCTACACAGAGAGAGAAGGAGAGACAGAGAGAGAGAGAGAGAGAGAGGTCTTCCATCAGGTTCATTTCCCCAATGGCTTCATCATTGTGAACTTTGCTCAGTTCCTGACCTATACCTTTCCTTTAACCTAGTACTTTGCCATGTAGTAGCCCATGAAAACTGCAGACTGCATAAATGAATGAATACTTGGAGGGTTGTGATTTCTTAGAGGAACATCATGAGACAGAAGGAATAAAACAAAACAAAAGTATCCTCCGTATATAGAAGGTATACTGTTTTTGCAAGCCACAGCGAAGAGGAAGAAGCAGGAAAGTAGTGAGACTGGAAAGTTTGTGGCAAAGGTAATAGGCACTGGTCAAGAATTTAACAAGCCCATTAGGAAAACATTAAGGTTTCCTTACTTCCATGTAGACTCTGCCCTCTTATGGTGAACAGGGTCCTCTAAACCCACTTGTTGCACAAATGAAAACCCAAGCATTGTCTTCTCCCACAGATGGAGTCTGCTATTGGTTTTGATTTACATTTCCCTAATGGCTAGTGATATTGGGCATGTTCATATATGTCTTGACCATTGAGATTTCTTCTTCTGAGAAACATCTGTTCTGATCATTGCCCATTTCTTAGCTGTACATTTTGCTTCTTATTTGGAGATTTTCCAGTTCTATATATGTATGTTCTGGCTATCAATCTTTTGTCATAGTCAGAGTTTTCAATGTTTCCTGCCATTCTGTCCATTGTATCTTCACTCTGTTGAATACTTTGTTGTGAAGATGTATCTTAATTTGATATGCTCAAATTTGTATATTTTATTTTGTTACTTGTGCTTTTGGAATCTGACCCAAAACTGTTGTCTATGCTAATATTTTACAGTTTCTCATATGTTTACTTAGTTTTTGGTTTTATATTTAGACTTTTAATTCAACTTGAGTTGCTTTTATATAGTGTATAAGGTGTTGGGGTATCTTTTCAGGCTTCTACATATGGATAATCACTTTCCTTTAAACCATTTGCTAAAGGGATTCTTCTTTCTCCTGTTTGTTTTCTTTCCATTGTTAAATAGGAGTTACCTGTAGAAAAGTCGGTTTATTTCAGCTGCCTATTCTTTACCATTGAACTATGTGTCTGTTTTTGCAACAGGGCTAACACTGCTTCTATTTTTTTAAGATTTATTTATTTATTGGAAAGGCCAGATGCTTCTTCCAAGTCTCTCATGTGGGTGCCAGCACCGTAGAACACAGTCCATCTTCCACCAATTTCCCAGGTGCATTAGTAGGGAGCTGGATTGGAAGTGGAGCACCTGGTCTCCTAGCAGCAACATATGGGATGCATGCACAGCAGGTCAAGGCTTTAACCCACTACACCACAGCACCAAACCCTTCCTTATTTACTTCTGCTGTGATCTTTCATTATTCACTTTTTTCTACTGCCCTGCATCTTGACTCATTCCTGTTTCTTTCTGGGTCCTGGAGGATGGTAGTAGGTTGCTTCTGGGATATCTTTTTTGTGTTAGTAGATACTTGGTAATCTAAAATCACAGTTTTTAGTTTCTATATTTCTCTGCTATCACAAGGACCTTCTAGATGACAGCAGAAAATGCTGGCAGAAATGAGGATATATTAATTTGCTAAGAAAATACCACAGAGAATATGATGTAAATCATGGAATTTTACTTCTCAGAGTTGTAGAGGTTGAAAATGTGGATCAAGGGGCTTAAATAGGCTCGATTCTTCCAGAAGCCTTTCTCCGATGTGACAGACACATCTATCATTTTATCTACTTAAAAGCACTTTCTTCAGGTAGAGTCATGTTGGTGGTTAGCACTTCAGTGTTTGAGTTTTAGGGAGGCACATTTCAGTTCACAACAGCAAAAGGGTCCCTGTGGTCTACTTCAGTGACAGCCATCTCTGCAGAGGACAAAAAGTTTAAAATCAGCGTTAGGAATTCTCACAGTATTAATGTCTGCTATCTCCATCAAATGTGCATTCATGTACACACAAACAAAACTACCTGTACACATAAACACATTCAACAGTGGAAATGCCTGTTGGTTGTGTACAGGTAACATCAATATAATAATCCATAAGATGGCCTATTAGCAGACATTAAAAAGAGAATTAGAAAGAATGACAACAAAATCTGCAGTTACCTATATTTATGTCTATATGTATGATATTCAGTATTTATAGTTGCTAAAAGATGAATACTGATGTGTGGGAATAAAAGCTAAACCTTACCTTGCAATATTGCAGCCTAGTCTATATGAAAGATGTCTTCCTAAAACCTTTCACTGGGCCCACTTTGTGGCATAGTAGATTAAGCATCCACCTGCAGCACCAGCATCCCACATGGGCACCAGTTTGAGTCCCTGCTCCTGCACTTCCAATCCAGCTCTTTGCTAATGGCCTAGGAAAACAGTGGAATATGCCCTGAGTGCTTGGGCCCCTGCACCCATGTGAGAGACCTGGAGGAAGCTGCTGACTCCTGGCTTCTGGCACCTGGCTTCAGATCAGCCCAGCTCCAGCCATTCTGGCCATTTAGGGGTGAACCAGTCGATTGAAGACCTCTTCTTCTCTTCCTCTCTATATCTGTAACTCTAACTCACAATAAAGAAATACATTTTTTAAAAACCTTTCACATTTTAAATTTCTTAATTGTTTTAAAGTTTCATTTATTTATTTATTTACAAGTCAAGTTACAGACAGAGAGGAGAGCCAGAGAGAAAGAGAGAGGTCTTCCATCTGATGTTCACTCCCTAATTGATTGCAACTGCCAGAGCTGTGCTGATCTGAAGCCAGGAGCCAGGAGCTAGTTCCAGGTCTCCCAGATGGGTACAGGGGCCCAAGGCCCAAGGCCATGTTCTACTACTTTGCCAGGCAATAGCAGAGAGCAGGATCAGAAGTGGAGCAGCTGAGTATTGAACCGGCCCCCATATGGGATGCTGGCACTTCAGTCCAGGGTGTTAACCTGCTCCACCACAGCACCAGTCCAACATTTTAAATTTCTGATACTCTAAAATAGCACAGGACTGCATTATATCTAGGAAAGATGCATTTAAAAATTATAAATCTAGTGCATTTTAGCAGAAGTTTTAACAAATACTTCTGATTTTCTCAGCATTATGTACTAAATAAATGACATAATGAGTCATTGTCAGATTTTTAGCTTTTGACAGCCACTTATAATATTTCACAGCTTTTTGGAATGTATTGCTAGTGTGTTTTTCTCAACACATGCACTGGATTTTACCTATAAGGTTGCCTCTTATAGGATTTGCATTTTAATGGGTTTTCATGGCACATGTAATCAACATCTGCAAACCCTCTAAAACACATAAATAATAACATGAATCAGGCTTTTTTCTTAAAGATTTATTTATTTATTTGAAAGTGCTGCACAAATAGAGGAGAGGTAGAGAGAGAGACAGACAGACAGACAGCGACAGACAGGTCTTCCATCTGCTGGTTTACTTCCAGTTAGCCGCAATGGCTGGTCTGTGTCAATCCTTAGCCAGGAGCTACTTCTGGATCTCTCATGTGTGCAAGACCCCAAGGACTTGGGCCACCTTCTACTGCTTTCCCAGGCCATAGCAGAGAGCTGGTTCAGAAGTGGAGCAGCCACAACTTGAACTGGCACCCATATGGCTTGCCAGCACTGCAGGCAGCAACTTTATCTGCTATGCCACAGCGCCTGCCCCACATTGCATCTCTTTAAGATGATATGGATTTAAGTTCATGAGAAATTATTAGCATCGTGGGAACTGATAGATATGGATGAAGCAGGATGGACTTGTTAGGAAGGGTGATGTTAATTTTCTTATAAAATAAATAAATAAGAAATTAAATATGGTCAGACATAAATGAAGACTAAATTTTATTAGTGGTGATCCAGAAAACACAGATCTCAGGTCTTTTTCTTCCAGTGTTAAGTTTACATTTTTAAATGCATATTAAGTGATCAAATTTCATGTAATTTATATATACAGTTTGAAGAGCAAACTGATAACATCCTATCCTATCTTCCCTTGGTCTCATATTTCCAACTTGCTCCTTCTCATTTTATTTTCTTTTAATTTTGACAGCTGCATGCTTTGATTTTATTTTAGAATCACAAGCTTTAACCCTCTACAAAATAAAGAATTCAGCAAGTAGTATAAGAAATATCAATGAGTATATGTTGTTTACTCTATCAAAGAGTACAGAAAAGTGCTATGAACAATACTCAAATCTCAAAATGTCATATTAACTCATGCTACTTTTCGTTGTCTATATATTAATTACCACCAGTCAGAGAAAACATATGGTATTTGTCTTTTGGGGGCTAGCTTTTTTCATGAAGCATACTTTTTTCCAGTTCATCCATTTAGTTACAAAAGATAGGATTTCATTCACAATTATGGCTGAATAGTATTTTACACTGTATTTATAGCTCATATTCTTTTTCCAGTCACCAGTTGATGGACTTCTGGGTTGATTCCATGTTAGCTATTGTGAATTGAGTTGTAATAAACATGAGGTACAGATAACTCATGCCTATGCATATTCTATTTCATTTCATGTGGATAAATTCCTAGGAGTCAGATGGCAGGATCATATGGTATGTTTGTTTTCAGATTTCTGAGGAACTTTGATACTGCCTTCCATAATGGCTGTACTAGCTTCATTCCCACCAACAGTGGGTTAGGGTACCTTTTTCTCTCCCTCTCCACCAGCCTTTATTGTTTGTTGACTTTTTCAAAAGAATTATTTATTTGAAAGGTGGAGTTAATTATAGGGAGAGGCAGTGGCAGAGAGACAGAAGTATTTTATCTGCCTGTTTATTCTCCATATGGCACAACAGGTGGTGCTGGTCCAATCGGAAGCCAGAGTTAGGAGCATCTCCCTTGTCACCCAAGTGGGTGCAGGGACCCAGGCACTTGGGCCATCCTCTACTGCCCTCCCAGTCCAGTGCATAAAGCTGGACTGGAAGAGGAGCAACCGGGACCAGAACTGGCACCCATATGGGATGCCGGCTCCATGGGTGGAGGATCAACCCAGTGTGCCACGGCACTGGCCCCCATCAGGGATATTTTTCTATAGTACTCTCTATCCACTGTATCTTTTTCTAGTTGAAGAATTAAGGTGATGCAGGATTAATCGAAGGAGTTTGAGAGGATTGTCTCTCTTTCAATTCTTTTGAATAGTTTGAGAAGTATTGGAATTAGTTCTTTAAAAGTCCTGTAGAATTCAATAGTGAGGCTGTCTGATCCTGGACTTTTCCTTGTTGGGAGGGTCTTTATTACTCATCCAATCTCTGTCTTGGTTTTGGTTTGTTTAGCTTTTCTATGTGTCTTCATGACTCAATTTTGATATATTGTGTATGTCCAGGAATCTGTTGATTTTTCCTCTAGGATTTCCAATTTGTTAGCCATCACAACCGATGCCCACATCCTATATTGCAGTGCTAATCTGAGTTTTGGGTACTGCACTTCCAAACCAATTTCATGTTAATACCCCTAGGAAGCAACGGATAATAGCTCAAATTCTTTCCTTCTTGTCATCTAATTTGGAGAACTGTAACCTCAATGGGGACTTGAGAACCTGGTCTTGCACAGTTGTAGCCATATAGAAAGTGAACCAGCAGATGGGAGACCTCTCTGCTTCTCTTTCCTTCTCTCTTTGTCTCTGTGTCTCTCTGCCTTTTTTATCATATTAAAATATTTAATTACTTACTTGAAAGAGTTACAGAGAGAGGGAGAGACAGAAATCTTCCACCACCTAATTCATTTTTGAGATGACTTTAATAGCCAGAGTGTGGCCAGGTTGAAGCCAGGAGCTTTTCCTCCGATGTGTGTGGCAGCATCCCAGGCACTTGGGCCATCTTTCCCTGCTTTTTCAGTCCATTGGTAAGGAGCTGGATCAGAAATGGAATAGCTGGTACTTGAACTGGTGCACATACAGGATGCCAATGTAACAGATAGCAACTTTGTCCACTGCACCACAACCACCAGCTCCTCTTTCTGCCTTTCCAATAAATAAATCTTTTGAAAAAGAACTTAAGGTAGTAAAAGTCATCATGACTGAGCAATGGCAAATTTATTGAAGTGATCTATTTTCTTAAAGATCTATTTATGAATTTGAAAGGCAGCACTAGAAAGAGAGAGTGGGAGAGATGGATCTTCCTCCTGGTTTGTTCACTCCTCAAATGGCTGCAATGGCTGCGGCTAGGCCAGACTGATATCAGGAGCCGGGGGCTTCTTCCAGGTCTCTCACATGGGTGCAGGAGCCCCAATATTTGAGTCACCCTGTGCTGCTTTTCCAGACACATTAGCAGGGAACTGGATCCATTTGGAGATTAATGTCTATGATACTCTCCTTGCAGTTGAAGGATTTAGAATCCGTTTCAATTATGGGTGGGCCAAGTACAACAGCTTCCAATTGTCCAAGGTTTGGATTAGATGGGATCTGAGAAATTTTGTTAAAATAGTTATTAATCATAAATCTGAGCTTAAGCATTTCTTACCAAATTTTCGTGTTTGCTGATGTTTATATCTATGGGAAAATTGGGTCTCTGGATTGCAACCAATGAAAGCATCCAGACTAACAGTAATAAGGTCAACAGTCAGCAGAATGATGTCCAGCTGAACTGAAATAGCTTTTCTTATTTGGTAGAGGGGTTACCTCCTGCATTATGCTGACATACTGACATAGACAGTAGATGTTGGAGCCTGTCCCTTCTGCCAAATGGAGAATACTACATTTTGGTCCATCATATATATATTTATATATTATAATATATATTATATTATATATTTCTATACATAATATAGAATTACATATAATTATTATAAATATATAATTATATATGAATTTATTCTTTATATATAAATCTATAATTATTTCTGATCCAGCTCCTTACCAATGGATTGAAAAAGCCGTGAAAGATGGTTCAAGTGTCTGGGTTGCTGTGACAAAGAGCGGAGGAGAAGCTCCTGGTTTCAAACTGGCCACACGCTGGCTTTTGAAGTCATCTCAATAATATATATGTATATTATATATAATATTAATAATAAATTATATAATATCTGTTTATAATTATTATATATTATATAATATATTGTATGTTAAACTATAATATATTTTATATTGAATATATTTATATACATAAATATATAAATAAATGTATATATATAAATTATTTATTTATGTATTTGACAGGTGTACTTACAGACAGTGAGAGGAAGAGACAGAGAAAGGTCTTCCATATGCTCATTTACTCCCCTAATGACTGCTGGGAGCACAAGGACAGTGCCTAGAGTTTATTTTGATGGATTTTAGCCCCTTTCATTGGAGGGAGGCCCAATGAAGCTGGACTGATTTGTAAACCTCAGAAGTGTCTTTTCAAGGTGAAGGCAAACTGAGACTGAGGGGTTTTTGGAAAAACTTGGAACAAAATGCATTTGCCACACTTGGTTAAGACACATCATTTATTTATTGATTTCATCAGATCTGTTAACATTGAGTATAAGGTACAGGGGACATGGTGGATGGCATATAGCAATATGATTTTAGTAATATATCATGAGGTGCTTTTTCTTTTAATGGATTTAGCAGGTAAAATTGGGCTACCTAATGGGATATAGCTGGAATAATCACCTTTTTACTAAATAAATCTGAGGTAATAAATATTAGTATATGATGACATTGAGTTTTCTTTTATTGGGCCTTCTTGGTTATTTTAATCTGGGATTTGTGAATTCTCATTTTCTCTAGGCAAGTTTTAACTGAAAAATTTTATTTTATTCTTCATCATGTTGGACCAACTCTGCTGCTTCTGGGATTTTTTTAGTACATCTGACAATTGGAAATTTAGACAATAGTATAGTTAAAAAGAGATGTACCAAGTAAAGTACTTATTTTTATTCAGATACATATTTTCTAAAATTCCTATTGAGTATCCTTGTTAAATTTAGTTGCATCCCAGGTTAAGACTTATTGGAGACAGGTGCCATGGCTCAATAGGCTAATCCTCCACCTGCGGCGCAGGCACACTGAGTTCTAGTCCTGCTGGGAGAGCCAGATTCTGTCCCAGTTGCTCCTCTTCCAGTCCAGCTCTCTGCTATGGCCCAGGAGTGCAGTGGAGGATGCACAAGTGCTTGGGCCCTGCACCTGCATGGGAGATCAGGAGGAAGCACCTGGCTCCTGCTTTTGGATCAGCGCAGTGTGCCAGCCGCAGCACACTGGCCGCAGCGGCCACTGGGGGTAAACCAACAGAAAAAGGAAGACCTTTCTCTCTGTCTCTCTCTCTCACTGTCCACTCTGCCTGTCAAAATAAAAAATAATTTTTATAAAAAAGACTTATTGGAGCCACTCTAGTGATTATACCCATGAAACTTTGTTAATTAATGCAAATAGAACCTGGGAAAATTGATGTATATCTTATGCTGTAGAGACTTAAGATTGAACATCTTTTTTTTAATCTTTTTTAATTATATAATTTAAAAACAAATTTTAGATTTTTTTTGACTTTACTAAGCCACAGCTCTGGCCCCATTAATATGTCTTAACAATGTTTTTTCCTCTCAGACTTATCTCTATTGGTTCAGTTAACTGCATGTCTTTTCTTTAGATTCAGATTCTCTCAGCTGTCAAAGCTTATTCATCTTAATTCTGTTGTTCCTATTTCCCTCCCTTTTATTCTGTCCCTAGGCTAATTGAGGTCATGATTCTCCATTCCTTCTGTGTGGTGTCACAGTAGGCTTGAAGTGTTCTTTTTCTCTTCTGATTTCTAAAGAAAGAAATCATGTATTCCCCCAGTTTAGATATTTTAATAATTCATTCTAAAACAAAGGTTAAATGTTCTTAATTTGACAAGAATTTTCAGGGCCAGTGGTGTGGCATAGTGGGTAGAGCCACCACTTGCAGTGCTGGCAGCTCATATGGATCCAGATCTCTGCTAAAGCCTGAGAAAGCAGTAGAAGATGGCCCAAGTCCTGGGCCCCTGCACCCATGTGGGAGACCTGGAAGAAGCTCCTTGCTCCTGGCTTTGGATTGGCACAACTCTGGCCATTGCAGCCAACTGGGGAGTGAACCAGTCGATGGAAGACCCCTCTCTCTTCTCTGCCTCTCTCTGTGTAACTCTGACTTTCAAATAAATAAATAAATCTTTAAAAAAAGAATTTTTTCTAATTTTAGAATTGTTCTCCTTCATTGTCACTTCAGGGTGTGTGTAAAGAGTGCATATCCAGTTTTTCTATTTTGGATTTTTGGGATTTTGTATTAGCTCTGCTGTGTATTCATTTTTCTCGAGCATTGGTGATATCTTCTCCTTAGTTGTATTAAGAGAGAGAGCAATAGCCCTCATGTCTTTTTAGGTAAGTAAGACATATTAAAAACAGAGCATTCAGTATACATTCATAGTAGTTTGACTTGTTCAATTGATTTTCCTGAACTCCCTTGGACATTCTTGGTCTCTGCTGTACAACTTTCTATACTCATTAATTCTTTGATATTCCCAAATCCAGAAAATGAATGACTCAACAGCTGTGTTCCTGTATTTGCTGGGACTCAGGGTAAGAAGCAAAGTGGAGGTGTTCAGGAATCTAAAGGTACATGCTACATAGCAAAGCACATCATTTCCTATACAAAGTGACTGGGAAATCCAGAATCTTTTGCACACATATTGGATCCTGAACTATTACTGGACTATTCAGTAAGATTTTAATGTATTTATTTTCTGTGTGTGTGTTTGTATTTCTAAATAAACTCTGCTGGGCTACTTAACATTAACATGTATTGCAGAATTCTTTCATCAGCTTTTACTTTTAAAAAATTTCTCTTTCAGTTTTATGGGAGAGGGTAGAAGCTTTCCGCTATGTAACTGAAAATTCATTGATTCATTAAAGTTAAAAATATTTGTTGGAAATGGGTGGAATACTATTAATTCTTGTGTGATTTTCATGAAACTAAATACATTCTCTATTTTGTTTTGCTTAAAATTTCTGCATGTGTGGACTTCTTTTTTCCTTCTTGCCCCAAATCCCTTTGTGTATTGGGATGGCAAATGGGTTTTACACTGGAGAAAACATGTTATTTTGGCAAAGAAGTACTTAGCCTTCCTGCTTCAAGTATTCAAATATTGCATTAGAAATCAGTATATTTGTTTACTGTACAAATGTCCTTCATACAATTTTGTAATATTCTGGGATGGGAGAGGGAGCAGGAAATAGGAGGGTTATGGGTGGGTGGGGGAAGTTATGATTGTCAGTATAAATTATTGCCCTACACTTTTTATAGACACTCTTCAAAGCATATCCTCAAACTAATTCAATTAATTTAAAGGATTTATTAAATGATAGACTACATGAAATTTATCGATGTATTTTATCAAGCAATCATCCAATGTAAATGATTACCATATGTTTGCACTTCAGGGAATCATTCTATTGTGAATATTTTGGCATCAATATAATTTTGTTTAAAATTTCTTTATGAAAAAATATCTGGACTAGAATTCAATTGAATGCATTGCATGGTTTTGTTACCTAATGACAAATTGCCTTCACTGAGGTTTATAATTATTTATTCTTTCAACACTAATGTTATGTGTTTACCAAATACAGTAATATTAATATGCATTTGGGGTTGGCACTGTGGCATAGCAGGTAAAGCTGCAGCCTGGCAGTGCTAGCATCCCAAATGGATGCCGGTTTGAGTCCCGGCTGCTCCATTTCTAAGCCACCTCTCTGCTAAGGCCTGGGAAAGCAATGGAAGATGGTCTAAGTCCATGAGCCCCAGAACTCACATGGGGGACCCAGAAGATGCTCCTGGCTCCTGGCTTTGGGTCAGTGCAGCTCTAGTCATTGCAGCCAATTGGGGAGTGAACCAGCAGATGGAAGACCTATCTCTCTTCTTTCTGCCTCTTCTTCTCTCTCTGTGTAACTCTGGCTTTCAAATAAAGAAGTAAATAGATAAATAATTTTTAAAAAGATACATTTGTTTGCAAACAATATGTGACATCAATACAACTACTTAAATTTTCTCATACAAGTAGTTTAATTTGGAGGCCTGAATTATGGCTGATTGGTTCTGTAGTCTAATGATATCTTTGAACCCAACTATTTTCCCCTTCTTTATGAATTTCAGTGTTGTATATTACTAGAATTCTGAAAAAAATTCACAGAAACTTTAGGCATCATCTAAACATCATAATCTCCAAAGAGCAAAAATCATTGCAAACTATGATTTTCTAGAATTATTTCTTTGGATAATGCTACAATTTTATTGTAGCTTTAAATTGAGCACACACACACACACACACACACACACCCATGTACCATACATACATTCACAAATGTACATACACAATCAGCAAGTCTCCAATGCATTTACCAAAGTGCATCAATGTGCTAGTTTAAGATTACTGCCAAAGAATAGTCCCTTTCTTTAAATACCAATTTACTCTATTGATTTATTTTTGACCAAAAATGATGCAGTTTAGTTACTGTTTTGACAAAGAGGCAGGTATCATCGCAAAGCACAAATGAGTGAATAAGTTACATTATCCAGATAAGAAATGGCTCACTCATCAAATTAAAAGGAATTGAATCTAGTTTGAGTTACCATGTCAAGCAAAATATGAAGTTTTACAAAACTTGAATGTATATAATTTCAAATAAATTTTGAGTTGTATCTAAATGTGTACACTACAACATTAAGCATAAAGGCACAGATATTTAAATACCTTTATTTAGGAAAATGTGAATAGATAATAATAATAATTGCTAACATTTATTTTATACCAGGTGATGTTTCCTGAATTTTATGTTTCCAGAAAAATGGAGGTAGCTCCTGTTATTTTAACTTTAAAGAAAATGCAACTGAGGCATGAAGAGGTAAGTAACTGGTTTGCCCAAGGATATATAATCATGAAGTGGCAAAGCCTTAGACTTGGCATGATCTGAATGGCAGCCATTTTTTTTTCACAAATTCAATGTTTGATCTATTTCATATATTCACTAAAAGGATTTACTATCAAATGATACTTTCTGATAAAACCTATGAAAACTGCAGAGGAGTATTGCTCCAAAGCAAATACTTGAGGCTAGCATTATGTGTAGCAGGTAAAGCCATTGTCTTTAAATTTAGCAAAGATATGCCTTGTTAGATGAGTGTACTTTGTGTAATTCTTCTTGTCAGTGTATACACTTTAGAAATTGATTACAGGGGCCAGTGCTGTGGCACAGCATGTTAAAACCCCAACCTAGGGTGCCAGCATCCCATATGGGTGCTGGTTTGAGTTCCAGTTGCTCCACTTCTGATCTGGCTCCTTGCTAATGCACCTGGGAAAGCATCAGAGGATGGCTCAAGTCCTTGGGCTCCTGCACCTGTGTGGGAGACCTGAGAAAAGCTCCTGGCTCCGGGCTTCAGATCAGCTCAGCTCCGGCTTTTGCAGCCAATTGGGAAGTGAACCAGCAGATTGAAGACTTTTCTCTCTGTCTCTACCTCTCTATATAACTCTGTCTTTCAAATAAATAAAAATAAATCTAGAAAAAAAGAAATTGATTACATCAGGCAACACATATGAACTTTTTTATAGAAAGATTGACCTTTAGAAAAATTTTAGACCTACAGAAAAAAAAAATGTGGTACAAATGTGAACTTTTGAATAAAAATCTATTTTTCATGAAAGCATGGTGTTATAAAACAGAGCAATACCTCACTGAGAACCAAAAATAAATTGGACTATCTCATTCTGTGATTTGAAATCTAGGGACAAATGTCCTTTATTTTTCTTACAGAGAATGTAAATAGTGTTGTGATATCAAACTCATTCTAAGTTTAGGTACCCCATGGAAAGTTTGATCTAATGAAAACAAATCTGTTGGATCATTTACCTCATACATTCCACTACCATGAAAATAATATATCTGTCATGATACATCAAGAAGAAAACATATTTATGCCTAAAAATACAAATTCAACTATTACAAGCTGTTCAGCAAAATTTAAATTGTATGTTTTCAATATTCTAAAATGGAACATTTTTCTTTGCTTCTCAATAAAAATGTGATACACTTTAACATCTTCAGAATAAGAACTGAGAGTGTACAAGGCAAAATTTATTTATTTATTTATTTATTTTTTGCCAGGCAGAGTTAGACAGTGAGAGAGACAGAGAGAAAGGTCTTCCTTCCATTGGTTCACCCACCAAATGGCCACCATGGCCTCCCGATCTCCCATGTGGGTGCAGGGCCCAAGCACTTGGGCCATCCTCCATTGCTCTCCTGGGCCACAGCAGAGAGATGGACTGGAAGAGGAGCAACCGGGACTAGAACCTGGGGTGCCAGCACTGCAGGCGGAGGATTAGCCTTGTGAGCCACGTACCCGGTGAAATATAGTTTAAAGAGAGAATTTATAACGTTCATTTTTAAAGTAACAAAAACATTTTTCACTTCTTGGTTTGCATTTTAAATTTGTACATATATATATATATATATATATATATATATATATTAGCCATCCTTACTGGTTATTGCAAATTACCACATCCCAAAATTAATTGCTTCTCAACATTTACAATTTGTTTCTTCACTTTAAAGAAAAATATTTGTGTCTCTTGAGTAAACTGGTATTGTCAATATTATAATTGATACTAGCTTATTGATACTAGCTTATTGATAGTAGATTATAATTGATACTAGTTTCACATAGGTTTTAGGTCAGTAACCAGTAACCAGTAACCATGTATTCCCCCCTATTCCTAGCAACCATGAATTCCCCTCCCAATTTTGTGGTTTTTGCCGTTATAAACCCTGTTGCTTTCAGCTTCAGGGTCGAGAGTTCTTTAGGGCATGAGCACACTCTCCACCACCTGCAATAAAGGACCACCAAATTTTATCAATCTGTGGAGCTCTTTTGTTCGCACTCACTCAGGTACAAACAGCAATCTGATGTTTATAAAGATCTTAAGAGACTCAACTTCAACAAAATAATGCAGTTAAGAAATGGGCAAAGGACATGCACAGAAAATTTTCAAAGGATGCAATCAATACAAATGGCCTACAGACAAATGAAAACATACTCAGCATCACTAACCATCAGGGAAATGCAAAAACACCATAAAGTTTCATCTCATCCCAGTTAGAATGTCTATCATCCAAAAATGAAAAAATAATAAATGCTGGTAAGGATGTTGGAGAAAAGGCACACTTATACGCTATTCATAGGAATGTAAAGTAGTACAACCATTATGGAAGACAGTAAGGATATTCCTCAGAAATCTGAAAATAGATCTACTATATGACCCAGCCATCCCACCCATGGGAATTTACCCAAACAAGATGAAATCAAGCTTTGAAAGAGTTACTTATAACCCCCATGTTTACTGCACCTCAATTGGCAATAATTAAGATAAGCAATCAAATCAGATTCCCATTAACTGATGTCTGGAAAAAGAAAATGAGTAGTATGGAATACTGCTCAGTCATAAAAAAGAATGAAACCCTGTCTTTGCAATACATGAATGCAACTGCAAACCATTATGCTTATTGAAATGAGCAATTCAAGAAAGATAAATGTCATTTCTTCCCTGATAAGTTCTGATTAATATAGGATACAAGAGTAGATAAGAATGAAATGGACTTATGATTTGATTATTGTTTTAAGCCCTTGTGGATACTCTAGTCAAACTGTGGTTTTGGATTTTTTTTATTTGTTGAATAGTATGGTTAGTGGTGCACTAAACCCAAGGTTCAAAAGAAAATTGTGAAATTATGTTTTTTTGAATTTATGTTTTTTGCAAAAATTATAGAGAAAAAGGAAAGGTGAATGGGGATTGATGGAGGGAGTGAGGGGACTATGGATATCTTCTTAGCATTGTATTTATAAAATACATGATATCTGTTCTCTTTATATTAATAAAAAAATTTTGGAGAGCCTAAAGGTAAACATCTCCTACGAGCTGATCTTCAACAGAAATGCTAAGAATATTCACTGCAGAAAGGACAGTCTTTTCAATGAATGGTGCTTTGAATATTGAATATTCACACATAGAAGATTTAAACTTTATCTCTCATCATATACAAAACTGAACTCAAAGGTGTTCATTTACCCTAGGCATTAAGATGTCAGTTAAGATGCTAGTGTCTCATATCAAAGTACCTAGTAGATACCCAGCTCTGACTCCTGACTCCAGTTTCCTGCTAATGCAGATACTGGGAGGGAGTAGGGATAACTCAAGTACTGGGTTCCTTCCACCATGCAGGAAAGCTGGGTTGAATTCCACACTATTGGCTTCTGTTTGGCCCAGTCCTGTCCTTTGTGGGCATTTGTGGAGTCAATCAACATGAGAGCTCTCTCTTTTTGTTTATCTGCTCTCAAATAAATAATTTTACACTCAATTCAAAATTATTTAAAGACTTAAATGTAAGACCTGAAACTACTGGAAAAAAAATGCTTCAGGACATTGGATTGAGTAAGTATTTGAAGGATACGACAACAAAGCACTAGAAGAAAAAAAGCAAAAATAGTCAAATGGACTTTTTTTATTTATTTAACAGGTAGAGTTATAGACAGTGAGAGACAGAGACAAAGAGAAAGGTCTCCCTTCCATTGGTTCACTCCAGAAATGGCCACTATGGCTGGCGCTGTGCCGATGCAAAGCCAGGAGCAAGGTGCTTCCTTGTGGTCTCCCATATGGGTGCAGGGCCCAAGCACTTGGGCCATCCTCCACTGCCATTCTGGGATGCAGCAGAGAGCTGGACTGGAAGAGGAGCCACTGGGACTAGAACCCTGCGCCCATATGGAATGCTGGCACTGCAGCAAGTGAGCCATGGCACTGGCCCTGGAATTTTACCAAATTAAAAAACTTCTGCAAAGAAACAAAATAATCAACATAACAAAGAGACAATATGAAATTGGAGAAAATACTTAGAAAATATACACCTACTAAGGTGTATACACCCTTTAAGACATTTTAAAAACTCAATGAAAAATGAACAGATTTTAAAATTGGCATTAGATCTAAATGCTCATTTTTTAAAGAAAGGCATACAAATGGCCAAGAAGTACATGAAAAATGTTCAGCATCACTAATTAACAGGGAAATACAAATACAAATCAAAACCACAATTAGACACCAAGTTACTCCAGTTAGAATGCTTATTATCAAAGACAAAACAGTGGCTGGCATTGTCACACAGCAGGTTAAGCCATGCTCTGTGACACTGTCATCCCATATGAGCACTAGTTCAACTCCACATCCCATCCAGCTCCCTGCTAATGTGTCTGGGGAAGCAGCAGAAGGTGACCCAAGTGCTTGGGCCCCTGTCATCCACATGGGAGACCCAGATGGAGTTCCAGGCTTCTGGCTTCAGTCTGGCACAGACCAGCCATTGTGGTCATTTGTAGAGTGAACCAGTGATGAAAGATCTGTCTCTGTCTCACTATGTGTCTCTCTCTTTGTAACTGTTCCTTTCAAATAAATAAATTAATCTTATAAAAAAGAAAAATACACACTTGAAGGAATTGTATGCAAATTTAACAAAAACTTGGAGAACTCAGTAACAGGAAAATAAATGCCTTCAAATTTAACTACTGCCAGAATACATAGAGACACACGTAAAATGCATAATAAAATAAACATATACGGGGCTGGCACCATGGCTCACTTGGTTAATCCTCCACTTGTAGTGCTGGCATCCCATATGGGCACAGGGTTCTAGTCCCAGTTGCTCCTCTTCCAGTCCAGCTCTCTGTTGTGGCCTGGGAGTGCAGTGGAGGATGGCCCAAGTGCTTGGGCTCTGCACCCACGTCAGAGACCAGGAGGAAGCACCTGGCTCCTGGCTTCGGATCAGCATAGTTCCAGCCATAGTGGCCATTGGGGGGTGCACCAATGGAAGGAAGACCTTTCTCTCTGTCCCTCTCTTTCTTTCTCATTGTCTAACTCTATCTGTCAAATAAATAAAAAAGCATATAAACCAATCTGAATATTAGAGAATTCTGAGAAAAAGAAATGTACTGTACATAAAGGAAGAGCACATTTAGACAGCAACAAGATGGATACACTGTGTATCAGGATGGTTACACTTAAAAACACACATTACAAATGCTTTCAGGATAGAGTAGCAGAACATCTCATTCATTCCTGGTGAGAATGCATCATGGGGCAGATGCTTTATCAGACATCTTGGCATGTTATTAGGAATCCAACACCGTGTCATACACCATACATGTTCTAATATATTTACAGAGCTGGTGTGAAAATGTATGGCTTGATAAAAACTGACATGAAAATATATATAGCAGCTTTATTCACAATGGCTAAAGCTCATAGAAAACCACATTGTTCCTCAACAGTTAACCACATAACCAAACCTTCAAAGTGCGTGGAGACCCTGGGAAGAGAACAGGAGATGAAGACACATGTGATGCTTAGGGTATAGGCATTTAGCATGGGGACACAAGAGAAAAGCCGAGGCTGAAGTCATAGGGGATCTAGAAGCCTAAGGAAGACAACAACTTCAAGCAAAGGGCAGAGAGGTATCTGAAGACTGCCATGAGCTGAAGTCACAGGCAATGAAGTCACTCTAGGGTAGCAGGATAATACTCCAGAGTAGAGATGCAGATAACTGATGGGAGATCACGGCTTCATGCAGTGGGGCTGGAGGACCTGACAGCTGGCTTGGGATGCAGGCACAGATGGACACTCAAGGAAAGATGTGATGGAGGGTCTGGCATTGTGGTGCAGTGGGTTACACCACTGCCTATAATGTTGGCATTCCATATGGGTGCTGGTTTGTATGCTGGCTGTTCCCGTTCAGATCCAGCTCCCTGCCAAAGACCTGGGAAAGCAGTGGAAGATGGCCTTACTGTTTTGTCCTCTGCCACCCACGTAGGAGACCCAGAAGAAGCTCCAAAGGCCTGGCTCCTGGCTTCAGATGGGCCCAACCCTGGCCATTGCAACCAATTGGGGAGTGAGCCAGAGGATGGAAGCTCTTTCTGTCTCTCTATGCCTCTGTCTCTCCCTCTATGTGATAAGGAAATAACTTGAGATATTAAATTTCATGGGTTTTTTTTGGACAGAGTTAGGCAATGAGAGAGAGATAAAGATCTTCCTTCCATTGATTCACACCCCAAATGGTTACCATGGCCAGTGCATAGTGGCAATCCAAAGCCAGGAGCCAGGTGTTCCCTCCTGGTCTCCATGCGGGTGCAGGGTCCAAGTAGTTGAACCATCCTCCACTGCCTTCCCGGGCCACAGCAGAGAACTGGACTGGAAGAAGAGCAACCAGGACTAGAACCTAGTGTTCCAGTGCCACAGCCAGAGGATTAGCCTAGTGAGCCATGGCACTGGCCCTCTATATAATTTTCAAATAAATCTTTTTTAAAAAGAGGTGCTGGAGACACAGGGGATGGAGACTTATGAAGGCACATGGAATAAGACTGTGTCTAGGGAGGCCGTTCATGCATCAGAATTCTGCTTCTCCACTGTCTGTCATGATAAAGCCTCCCTTTGAGCAACCACCATTTAAAGATGCCACGTGACAGACTCCTTGTCTCTGAGGCTAATATGTGTCTGTAAAGCCTACTTTAGAAGTAAGAAGTACAGATAATCAACAAAAATTTGTGACTGCCTCTGGAAGACTGAGGGACAAGGGGGTGTGGAAAAACACAAAATTGGGGCCAGTGCCGTGGCTCACTTGGTTAATCCTCCACATGTAATGCCAGCATCCTATATGGGTACTGGGTTCTAGTCCTGGCTACTCCTCTTGCAGTCCAGCTCTCCGCTGTGGCCCAGGAAGGCAGTGGAAGATGGCCCAACTGCTTGGGCCCTGCACCCACATGGGAGGCCATGAGGAGGTACCTGGCAGCTGGATTTGGATCAGTGCTGCACACCGGCCGTAGCAGCCATTTGGGTGGTGAACCAATGGAAGGAAGATTTTTCTCTATATCTCTCTCTCACCGTCTAACTTTGCCAAAAAATAAAAATAAAAAACACAAAATTTAATATCTCAATTTATTTCCTATGAATTCTTTTTTAAAAAATTTTCACAGCAATGTCTTGCAATCACTTGGAAACAGGTAACAACATAGGGACCTAACATATAGACTGAAAGGATTGCAGACTCAAAACGCAAACCTGGTTATTCACATCGAATGCACCTTTGCTCTAGAGTGACACTGACTGCTGACTGTGAGTTTCCAGCAGTTCTTAGGATGCCAAGTCTTCTGAAAACACTTTGAAACCTGTCTTCCCAGACTGAGAACCCATGGATAACAGGACTGGAGAGAGCAGTGCTCTAAGACTAGCTCAGTATCTGCTTCCACCCTTGGCAGTGAAGTGTCAGGGTCACCCCACACTGAGGGGGAGTAGCTGCATTCTCTGTGCCCTCCAGCAGGCGTGTGTACCAGGGTTCACTCCCAGCCCTGGGGCCTCCAGAAACCCTGCAGCCAGCCTTCCTCCACAGCCATGTGGTGGGGTCGTGGGTGGGCTCCCACAGGGTGTACGGGGCACCTGGTGGCCCTTACCCCCCACCATTCCCTGACCTCTGGTCTGGTGCCCCCACCTCCGGGTTGGAAAAATCCCAGAATCAGTTGAGAGCCACAGATAAGAAGGGAGGATTGGCACAGCACTGGCTGGGAGAGACCCAGAGGGGCCCAGTGGCACCCACGGGGTTGGCCTCAAGGTCCCAGGGTGGCTGCAGCAGGGCCTGCACAGGTCACCCCTGCACTCTCCCCAGACCCAGCTATCTGGAGTTCACAAGTACAGAGATCCTGCATCCTTCAGTGCTGGGAGCACACTTCCTCAGGGTCTCCCACAGCCAGAAGTTCACAAAGGGCCACCACTTCCTCCTGTGCATCCATTTCCTCACTCCTGAGTCAGCACCATCCATTTATGCTGAGTCATCATGAAATTTCTGCTGACTCATCATTACCACCTACCTGGTCCCCACATGTTCTCTTTAGAGACCTGAGCCCTGTCAAGGGGTCCTGAGAGATAGGGTGGTCCCCAGCAACTCCATCCTGGTCTCTAGCAGGTATACATTGCCCCATCTGGGTCCCCAGGGCTCCATTCAGTCTCTAGGGCCTTCATACAGATCTGGTCTCCATCTGGGTCTCCAGGCCTCCAGCCAGGTCCCCAGGTCCTCCATCCAGGCACCGGGGCCTCCATCCAGGTCTCTAGGGCTCCATCCGGGTCTCTAGCAGGTGCACAGGGATCCATACAGTCTCTAGGAGCCTCATCTGGGTTTCCATGGCTCCATCTGGTTCTCCAGTGCTCCATCTGGGTCTCCAGAGCTCAATTTGGGTCCCCAGGGGCTCCATCCTGGTTTCCAGCAGGTGCATGGGGTCCTCAGGACCTCCATCCAGTCCCAGCAGGTGCAAGGGGCCCCTCCTTCCTTCCTTGCAACCTTGGGTTAGATTTAGGGGTAGAAGCATGACTCAGCTGGCCTGGTGCCATGACTCAGCAGGTTAGGTTTGATGTCAAGGTTAGGGTGGGGATGGGATTCAGGTTAGGGTTCATGTTTGAAGCATGACTCACCAAGTTTAGAAGCACGACTCAGGAGGTCTGGAAGCATGATTCGGCAATTTTAGAAGTGCAACTCACTGGCCTAAGAGTATGACTTGGCAGGTGTAGTTGTCTACCTTTGTGGGTAAGGATGCCTGGTAGGTAATGATGACTCAGCAGGTATAAAATGGTGACTCAGCAGAAGTTTCTCAATGACTCACCAGGTCTGGGATAATGAGGATTAAGTGGGTATGTATAATGATGGCTCACGAGGTGTGTGCTAGTGATGATTCAGCAGAATTTCCTGATGACTCAGCAGGAGTCTCAGCATGACTCATCCCTTCCTTCCTTCCCTCCCCTCTTTGCATTCATTTCTGGTCCACTTTCAATTTCCTAAACCCACTTCTGGTCATTCTAGACCCACTTCCAGTCCACTTCTGCATTCCCAGAGTCAATTCCAGTCAACTTCCCGATTCCTACAGTCACTAACTTCCAGCTAATTTATGTCACTTTGGGGTTCTCAGACTCACTTTAGTCTACTTCTGGGTTCCTAAGTCACTTCCGGTCCACTTCCGGCCATTGTATACCCATTTTCAGTCACTTTGGTTCTGTTTATACCCATTTTTGGGTACTTCTGGTGTACTTCCAGGTTCTTATAGTCACTTCCCAGAGGGTCTCTGTGGGTCCCAGTTGTCTCTCGGGTTCTCTCAGTGTCTTTCAGCATCTCTGGGGGTCTCTGAGGGTCTCTGGGGTCTCAGGTTTTCTGGGGGTTCTGGGGTTCTCTGAGAATCTCTGGGGGTCCCAGGGCTCTTGGTGGGGACACCTGTCCATCACCCATCACCCTTGTCCTTCACTAAGATACCTGTCCATCACTCAGAATAGACTTGTCACTCAGGAAAACATTTTAATTCTCATACAAGTTTCTGTCAGGAAATTGGTCCTGGGTCCAAAAGACACCTTTTCTTACAGGGACTCCCTTGAGGTTTTGTCAGAGAAATTTTGTCAGGATCCAATATGGCTATAGCTCCTGTCAAAACAATTGCCAGAATCCAAGATGGCCACCACTGACATCAGAAAACACACTGCCAGACTCCAACATGGCTGCCACTCCTGTCAGAAAAATTTACCAGCCTCCAAGATGCCTGTCATTCCTGTCATAATGAGAATTTGCCAGGATCCAACATTCTGCTGCTGACATCAGAACGAGAATTTGCCAGACTCCAATATGGCTGCCATCAGAAAATCTAAAAATACATTTCTTAAAAATTTCATTTAAAAATTTATTAAAAATTCATTAAAATTAAAAATTAATCCCATCCCATATGGCCACTGTTTGTGTCTCAGCTGCTGTACTTCCCATCTAGCTCTCTGCCAATACATCTGAGAAAGCAGCAGACAACACAAGTTCTTGAGTCCTTGCTGTCGCTCCCCCTCTTCATGGAGGAATGACACTGAACCCTGCCTAGGCTTCATATCCGAGTCACGGCACCATTATGTCGCTCCCCCTCTTCGTGGAGGAACGACACTGAACCCAGCCTAGGCTTCATATCCGAGTCACGGCACCATTATGTCGCTCCCCCTCTTCGTGGAGGAACGACACAGGACCCTGCGCTGTTCTTTGGTCTGCTCAGCCCTCCCCGGGTTTGCTGCTGGTTCTTCCCAGGTTGGCTACTGTCCCTTCCACCTCCGTGGAAGGGCAGTTCCCCCTGCCACCTTCCCCACTTCCGTGGGGGAGCGGCACACCGCCGGCCGGCTCTCTCGGGGGCTGCACAGGTGTTCCCCTTAGATGTTCCCCTTAGATGTTCCTGGTGCATGCCGTCTCTCTCCTCCTTTATAGTCCTCCTCTGCCAATCCCAACTCGGCTGCCCACACGCCGAGTACGCTGCTCTCCTCCAATCAGGAGCAAGTCCTGCTGTTTATTGGTTGAACTGGAGGCAGCTGGATAGAAGCTGTTTTCTCCTCTCCCAGCGCCTTATTGTGGGAGAGCAGATGCATAGAATAAGTCTTAATTCCAGTAACTTAGTCTAGTCCGAGCTGCTCCCCACACTTGCCACCCATGAGGGAGACTTGGGTGGAGTTCCAGATCCTGGCTTTGATCTGACCCAGACCCAGCCATTGTGAGCATTTGGTGGGTTGACCTGCAGATGGAAGATCTCTCCCTCCCCCTCCCTGTCTCTCCTTCTTTATAACTCTGCCTTCTAGATAAATAAATCCTTTTCCCATATTTATTTTTCAACAATTTTTCTACTTACTTGCTAGTATAGCTTTCTCCCTTGGTGCTGCTGCTCCCTGTGGACTTGTCCTCCTCAGCCTCTGACTAGAGCACAGCCACCTCTCCAATGCTGACATCCTCTGACACATATTTCACTCTTCTGTTCTCTCTAAACTGCAGACTCTTGGGAAACATAAGTAACTATCATGGATAAACGTGCATAGATACACACACCTGAGGACTCCAGAGTCTTGGATTTCAGGTTGTAATTAACTTTCCTTTTCAGAGGACTGGTGAAAAAACAAGTCTGGAAGCCAGGGTGTAGCCTTGTGGTTCAGATGCCTGTGTCCCACATGGGAGATTTTGGGTTTGGTTCCAGTCCCTGCCTCCAACTTCCTGATAATGCAGACCATGGAGCTAGTAACTGATGGCTCAGATGATTGGGTTCCCTACTCCTGGGACAGCCCTGACCACTGTGGATATTTCAGCAGTGAACTAGAGGGTGAATACCACTTCTCTGTCTCCTTGTTCATTTCTTTGCATCTCCAATTAAAAAACAAATCAAGTATGTTTGTATCATCCATTAAAATAACTTCCTCAGTGGAAAAAAGTAGTTTCATTGTTAAATTTGGGGAAAAATAATGCTTCTTGGTTGTAAATGATATATGAATAATGCATAACTGTACATCAGACTTCCATTGTGGACAAGGAAGAGAAAGATGGAAGCAATAATTTTTACTTCTGGCTTTGGTACTTGTCATGTAACCTTGAAAAATTCATTTAAACTCATGGGGCCTGAGTGTCCTTAAAATTACAGGCTCATCTAGTTGAGGCAGGTGGTGTAAGAGGAGGTGGCAGGAAGCTGAGAGCTTTCCTTGTTTCTGTGCTCACAGAGCTAAGTGACCATAGCAAGTCATTTGACCCCTCTGGATCTTCCTCCCTTGTGAGATAAGATTGTCTTTATAGTTAAAGGATTTATTCTACACAGTCCTATCTTATGGTAAGGTTCACATGACTGTGAAGTGTTTTATAAACTGGCAGTGTAATAATCAAGTTGGCACTGAAGATGAAATGCTAAACAGCATAGAACTTCTAAGGCTTGTAGTTCTATGAGGAGCTACACAGAAACATTCAAGTTCAGGGGCATTTTTAAATTTAAAAACAGAAACATTGAATCACTGTTCAGAATCAGTATAGTTGCTAAAATTCTTATTTATAATCACTGAGATTGTTAGTATAATTACTGATAGTATACTCCTAGTGTTGTATATTTTAGTTTATACAATACTTAGACTATATAAAATATAGGTAGCATGGGAAGTGCGATACACAGCAGTCTTGTAGAATGGCAGATGTCCTAAACAGCACTCTGGCCTCAGAATCAGCCCTTAAGGCCCTCAGATCTGGCTGAAGAGCCCATGAGAGTATTTTCGGTATGGAAAGCCACTCTGGCAAAAAAGAAAAAAAAAAGGACCTAAATAAAAGATCTCTGTAAGTGAGATCCCAGTAGAAAGAACGGGCCATCAAAGAAGGAGGTACCTTTCTCTGAAGGGAGGAGAGAACTTCCCCTTTGACTATGACCTTATCTAAGTAAGATCGAACTCAGTGAACTCAAGAGGCTTCCATAGCCTTGGCAACTCATGACTAGAGCCCAGGGATATTTCTGATGCCATAAACAAGAGTGTCAGATTGTTCCGTCAACAACAGGAATCACTGTGTGCTTACTCCTTATGTGGGATCTCTGTCCTTAATATGTTTTCCAATGTGAAGTAATGCTATAACTAGTACTCAAACAGTATTTTACACTTTATGTTCTGTGTGCTGCAAACTGATGAAATCTTTACTTAATATATACTAAATCAATCTTCTGTGTATAAAGATAATTGAAAATTAATCTTGATGTGAATGGAGTGGGAGAGGGAGTGGGAGATGGGAGGGGTGCTGGTGGGAGGGAAGTTAAGGGGGGAAGCCTTTGTAATCCATAAACTGTACTTTGGAAAATTATATTTACTAAATAAAAGTTTAAAAAAATTAAAACATAAAAAATAAATAATAATATAGGTAGTAATATTTAGTACTTCTCTTACTTTTACTGGATTGGATTATAGCATACATTAATAAACCTTTTTTAAAGATTTATTTATTTATTTGAAAGACAGAATTATAGAGAGAGACACATAAATAAACAGAGATGTTCTGTCTGCTGTTTTACTCCCCACGTGGCTGCAAGCAGCTGGAGTTGGGCTAATCCAAAGCCAGGTGCTTCTTCCAGGTCTCCCACATGGATTCAGGCACCCAAGTATTTGGGCCATCTCCTGCTGCTTTCCCAGGCACATTAGCAGGGAGTTAGATTAGAAGCAGTGCAGCTGGGACATGAACCAGTGCCCATAATGTTTGCCAGCACTGCATGTGGTGGCTTTACCTTATATGCCACAGCACCAGCTACAGCCTATTCATTTTAAATTAATAACTAAAGATTATCTGCTGTTCAGCCTCAAGGCTTTGGCTTGGCCCAGCCTCTGCTGTTGTGGACATTTGGGGAGTGAACCAGAGGTTGAAAGATCTCTCTTCTTATGTCTCTCCCTCTCTAACCTTGCCTTTCAAATAAATAAATGTGTCTTTGCAATAAAAATACATACATACACAGACACACGCACAAACACGGTACCAACACAGTGGGTAAAGCCATGGCCTGCTGTGCCAGCATCCCATATGGGTGCTGATTCAAGTCCCAGCTGCTCCACTTCCAATCTAGCTCCCTGCTAATGTGCCTGGGAAAGCATCAGAAGGTGGCCCAAGTGCTTGAACCACTGCATTCATGTGGGAGGCCTGGAAGAAGCGCCTGGCTTTAGATTGGCTCAGCTGAGGCCAATTTGGGAAGTGAACCAGCAGATGCAAGATCTGTCTCTACCCCTTCTCTATAACTCTGCCTTTCAAATAAATAATAGATTTTTAAAATGGGGGAAAAGGGCAGTTTTGTTGCCTTCCCTTTACCTAGAGCAACATAATCAAAATCTGTTAGGCAAATGAATAAGGGAAATTCTGAGACCATGTATTGACCACAGCAGAGATTGTATCCCCTGTACATTTTCTGGAAGCCCATGCTAGTTGGAACCAAGGGTAGGATAACAAAAAAGGGGAGGCCTATATCCCTCTTATTTGTCTTCTTTGTTAATTGGAGCAGTGGAGAGTTGAGTAATGTAATATTGGTGTTTGTCTCCATACAGTTCACTTGTATTTAGCTGACTCTTTTTTTTTTTTTTGGCATTTCTTTTTTATTTATTTTAAGAGATTTATTTGAAAGGCATAGAGTCCTCCATCTGCTGGTTTGATCCCCCAATGTTTGGTGCATGTGCGGTTCCATTATGAGAGCAGCTGAGGCCCTGCGGGTGCCTGGGGGCCAACAGAAACACCTGCAGCCTTGGCCCACAGGTCCTGGGCATCTCCCATCTGCTTGTGCCCCGCCCGCATCCCAGCCCAGGCCCCAGTGGCACCTCTGGGATTTCTGCCTCGAACTGGTCACTTTAGGTCACTTTGTGATCCCTGACCTCTGCCCAAGGAAGGAAGCAGGAAGCGGTCTTTCCCTCTCTTTTTCTCTCTGTAACTCTGCCTTGCAAATAAATACAACTTCAAAAAGTTATTCTCCATCAAGCAATACACCATTTTCCAGGCAAGTGTAAAGCTGGGAGTCATGGCTTCTTGTATATTTTGGATAATAAGAGTTTTGGTTTGAAAGCATGTTCATCTGAAACAAAGATCACTCATTATCCTTTGTTAGAGAAGGGGGCTCTGCTCTTGGAAAGTGAAAATCAGAAGTGGTAATGTGTGATGAGCTCCACCTGCCAGGTCTGGGGAGACTTATTTGAAAGACAGGACACCAGGAGAGGAAGCTTTTCAGATTCCCTGGCCCTTGCTTTAGTCTTATGTCTTTACTTCTTTTGTTGCTTCTTGATGTCAAGAGTGTACACTTTATGCTGAAATGAGGAATTGTGTCTAACCTCTTTTGGGCCTTTTTCTAAGAAGAGTGCATATATTTATCTTGGATATAAGGATAGCTTCTGGGGTGGGTCGATTTTTTTTTTGGAAGTTTTCACAAGCCATCCAGTAGCCTATATTTTCTTCTTCACAGAATTCAGTTTTTAGAAAAGCCTCCAATACAGCCAGAGCATCTGTAGGTAGGGAAGAGAAGGTAGAAAAATAAAAAGAAACATGAGGAATATGAGGAAGCTAATGATCAAATAATCCCTTGTGCTTTTCTAGTACTAGGATTAGCTATTCTCGTTTTTACTCAATCCTGTAATCCTGCGGATTTAGCTCTTTAAAGACAAAGATGCCTGTAGGCAAAATACTTAAGTTGGTTCCATACTACTAAAACAGAAACACTTCAGTTTGTTTAAATTCCAAAAATGTATTTACAGGAGAGGCATAAATCCTCAGGGAACTAAGTCTCTTGCAAACACTGCATGCAATGAAAAGCATCCTCAGCCTCAACCAAGAGCACTGCCATTACAGAGCTTAAGGCTGATTTATCTTCCCCACCTGGTGTGAATATGCTGAGAAATAAACAGAGATAAACAGACCTTCTAGGTTAAGTCAAATTCTCCTTGGTGAGCTGCTGATTTGAGGACACAGCCTTTCTGCACTCTTGTGATACTTGCAATGGATTCAATTCAAGCCTAATTCACAATTGCTGGCCAGCAGCTCCTGGAATGCTTCTGACCACAACAGTGCTTCCTTCGGGGAAGGTCTGCAAGAGCAGTTCCCTAATGAGTTGTGCTCAGAGCAGTTCCCCTCCCAGCTCAGCAGTGAGCTCTTCAGATTGCAAACACAGGAATCTCAACTTACTTGATGAAAGCTTGCTACCTGCTTTTCTTGCCAATTGTGGCCTTCCCAGGAATGGTGGAGTTTTGCCATAGGTAGCTCAACCCAGTCTTCAATACTCTTATTCTTACAAAAAAAAAAAAAAAGACAATTCACTAAGTGGTCATCCTTGAATACACTACTGAGCCTGAATGCATTTTTACCAAATAAAGTTGCCCAATAGCTATAAACCAAAAGCCAACAACAGGCTTGCCCACCTAATATTACACTCAGCCCCGAAGTACTGAGCAGTTTCATCAGTTCCTCAGAATGTAACTATGCTGTGAGGACTATAGAGAGGGATGCCCAAATTTTAATTATCAATACACTGCACAGCTAATAAAGCAGATGCTGTCTCTTGCCCACAAAAGGAGACAGTTTCTCTGCAAGGTTAACCGCAATCGGGAGACATTTTTCTCCTGATGGAACCCGCAGCGGGACTGCTTTGAGCCAGCTCCTCTCCTTCCCTTTCCACCTTCGGTCCAGGATGGGACAGAGACCATGCACAGGAGGTGCCACCAGTCACCCGTTTCCCCCTGTCCACCTGCAATGCTCCTGGGAGGCAGATGCCACAGAACAGTGATTTGTTCCATGATTGTCACTGTGTGAGATCAGCCCATCATGAGAAAATGACCATGGATTCCAATGAGATATGAACCGCAGAAGCACTGTCCCCAGCATCAGTGCAGGAGGGTGGATGATGGAGGCACAGCATGGCCAGGATCTCTAGGGACCCCGCAGGACTCTGCTGCCCTGGATGCCTACAGCAGGCAGCTGCATGAGGGCCCAGTGCATCTCCAGCACCCTCCTACCAAACCCTTCCTTCTGACTGCCAATGCAGACCACATAGATGCTGCGTCAGTGAGCAAATAAGCACTGTGCACTAGGTTGTCCTGCTGAGACTCGGCCTTCATTGCTTCCCCAATTGCAGCACGTGCTGCAAGCCTCAGCTGGCGCAAGAGGTGGAAGGTCGCACTCACCAGGTCTGTCTCTTCTTCTCCTGCCCCTCCTGACTCTCGGGCCATCACCTGCATTCTAGCCCCAAGGTACAAAATGGACAAGAACCTAACAGCACACACGTCAACCGCACACACTGCAACTACAAGCTGCCCACCAATGACCACCACCTTTATAATCAGCCCAGCGTTTGGTGTTCTGGCAGCGCTGGTCCTGCCCCAGGGAAGCGAGGATTGGCCCGAAGCCCTCCAATTGGCTGAGCCTGAGCTGCCCTGCAGCAGATTCTGGAAGCAAGGGAGCTGCTGACGGCTGAGGCCCTGGCTCAGAGCACACTTAGGGAGACTCCATGCTCGGCAAGGGTGCTGGGACCCTGGACTTTCCCAGGCTGCAGTCCTAGGGTGGAGGCTGGCTCAGCCTTCTTCCCCAGCCCTGCTCACAGGTGGAGTGGGGTTCCCACAGGGGCACCTTCCTTCATGGGAGAGCAGGTTTACTGCAAATGCGGTGATTCCCAGTGCCAGGTGCTGGCCTGCGCCCTTCTGGGAGGGAGTAGGAGACAGAGACTTTGTGGGGAGGTGACACTTGAGCTGGGCCTGTATTTTGGGTTAGCTCTGGATGCACAACCCAGTGCGCCTGAACCTGCGGGTCTGCTGCAGGCCTCCTGGAGGCTCTGGGAGCTGGGCATCCTGGTGGCAAGGGCAGGAGGATGGGAGGTCAAGGCGCTGAGCTCCCGCTGGGTGCACCAGGCACTTTGGAGCTGTTCAGAGTAAGGAGTCGAGGTCACCTCCTGAACCACTGCTGGTCCCAAACTCCTGGTTTGGGATTTCCCAGAACCCTGAAGTAGGGGTGTGGTGGGGGTGGTAGTGGTTGGCTTCAATGCACTGTATTTGTGAATTCTTCAAACACAGCTTCTCCCTACTCCTGCAGGCTTTCAGGTGATTGACGAGGACAGAGTCCCTCCGCTGCAAAGTGACTGAAGTTTGGAAACTACGTCCAGAACATCACAGTGTGTATTCAGGTGGTCATCCTTCAGGCCTGCAGGTGGACAGCAAGAGCAACAGTAAGATATTAATTACTGTAGATACTCTCCTTTCTTTCCAGTAGACCCACCAAAAGAGAATGTGAGATGAGTACTTGAACATTGGAACCAGTCAGCATGTTAGGGTGAGCTGCCAGTACTTGGAGCTCAGGAGTGGACATGGAGAGCAAAACATGCATTGTTACTAAAGAGGACAGTTAGGTATTTTACTGTGAAAAGGGAAATTATTTAGAAGTGAGCAAGACACCTTAAGAAAAGGTCTGTATAGTTATTTTTGTTTATTTGCAAGGCAGAGAGAGCCCTTCCATTTATTGCTCATTCCTCAAATGTCTGCACCAACCAGAGCTGGGTCAGGCTGAAGCCAGGAACTCAGCATGGGTCTCCACACAGGTGGCAGGGACTCAAGTACTTGAACCATCAGCTGCTGCCTCCCAGGGTTCTGTTAGCAGGAAGCCAGAAGCAGAAGCAGGGCTAGGGCTTGAGCCCTGGGCATTCTGACTGGGATGTGGAAGGCTTTACCACTATGCCAAACGCATGCTGCAGTAAGGTGTTTCAACACATTTGCAAAATGTAAGAATGCGGTTTTAAATATATGCTCTTCATCTTAAAAATTTGCATAATCTTATATTCAGTTTCATGTGATTCAATACTTATTATTAAATACAAGTAATGTTTAGACACATGCTTTCCTCACCAATACAAACCTCAGTAATTTTTTCACTTAGAACCTTGAATATTAGCATTCATTCAGACTGAAGTTCACTCATAGGCTGGGAATTCTGACAAAGAGACAGTAGGGAAAAAAATCTAGATGTGTATCTGATACCTAATAAGATTCTGAACCTGACTGACAGAATCTGAGTAACTGTTCAGAGAGTCACTTCATACCTCTCCCCTCTGTAATGAGAAGACTGTGTCCTTGGACACTTTCACATGATGCTATGTAAATCTTACCTGAAAAGCCTTTTATAAATTCTGAAGTACCACACAGAAGCATATTATGCATTTCCATATGTGTGAAAAAAGGCAATGTCAAAGGCATAGCTTTTCCAGAGAGAAGTTAGGAGGATTAGCTCAGTTAGTAAGTGTGTAAGTACCATAAATATCAACATATTTGAAATAGATTTATATAGAGAGTGTGGAGTTCATGATAGATATTTAATAAATGCACTCTGGATAATAAGCAAATATCAGAAATAATGCCACAACCATCAGTGTTTAAACTCTTCAGACAGCTCCATGCCAGGGAAGTGCAGTGATCCCTGTAAATTAACAAAAATCAATCTGTGTATACCCATGGAAGCCATTGGTTTATATGCAGTCTATACTAGAGGTTTTTGTGTTTAGTAAAATAACTTGATTTTTTAATGAATGCTTTCAGACTCATACCTGATGCTGAGTGGCAGACAATTTTTTCTGAAAAGTATGTGGTTGAGAAATATAAATATAAACCAGTTTATAATTTTTGTGTCTGAATATTTTTATACATTGAGACAATACCTGCAATAATTGGAAGACTTTTCCTCAACAAGTTGCTATATTGATGCATTTTCATTTATGTATGTAATGTATGTTTAGGTAAAAGGAAGAGAGAGAGAGAGAGAGAGAGAGAGAGAGAGAGAGATCTATCTTTCATCTGCTGGCTCACTTCCAGATGGCCACAATAGCTGTGGCTGAGCCAGGCTGAAGCCAGTCCCCCATGTGGGTGCAGGAACCCAAACTCTTGGGCAATCTTTGCTCCTTTCCCAAGCAAAGAGCTGGATGAGAAGTGAAGGTAGTGATTCTCAAAGCAGTGCCATAAGGCATGCTGCTGTTGCAGTTGGCAACTTACTCCTTTGTGCCACAATGCTGGCCCTGGATTGATGACATATTTGAGTGCTGCCACTGACTTTTGGCTAAATAGGATGACTTAACATGTGTTCCACTCTGTGGAAGAGGAACGAATAAGGCAGTTGGTTGTAAAAGTTGCCCATGGAAACCACAGCCTGAGAAAGATGAATCAACTCACCTTGCATTTTCCACCTTGCATCTACACCACCCTTTTCTGGACAAACATCTGATTGTATGCCCTTGTGATGGAGGTTCTCAGGGTGCTGGAACATTTTGTAATTTTTTAAAAATATAGATTAAGAAGAAGGCAAATAAACAAAAAATTACAAACTGCTGCCAATACCAAGAAGAGATTATTGAGAGTAAAAGGTCACCTGTTGGAGCCAGCACTGTGGCACATCAGGTTAAAGCCCTGGCCTGAAATACAGGCATCCCATATGAGTGCTGGTAGAGTTCCAGCTGCTCCACCTCCAGTCCAGCCTCTTGCTAATGCACCTGGGAAAACAGTAGAGGATGGCCCAAGGACCATTTTGCTCATGTGGGAGACCCAGAAGAAGCTCCTGGCTCCTGGCTTCAGATCAGCTCAGCTCTGTCCATTGTAGCCATTTGGGCAGTGAACCAGCAGACAGAAGATTCTCTCTCTCTCTCTCTCTCTCTCTCTCTCTCTCCCTACCTCACTCTCTACCTCTCTATATAACTTTTTCAAATAAATAAAATAATTTTTTTTTAAAAAAAGGTATCCTGCCATACTTCTTTCTTTCCTGTTAATTCCTAGGAATTAAAAATTGTCAGGGCCAGCACTGTGGCAAAATGGGTTATACCAACAGCTGCAGCACTAGCATCCTCTATGGGAACCAATTGCATGTTCTACTTCTGATCCAGCTCCCTGCTAACATACCTGGGAAAGCAGCAGAATATGGTACAAATCCTTGGGTCCTGCACCCAAGCGAGAGAACTGGATGATACTTCCCTGACCCCTGGCTTTTTTTAAAAGATTTGTTTATTTATTTGAAAGAGTTACACACACACACACAGAGAGAGAGAGAGAGAGGGAGGTCTTCCATCTGACGGTCTACTCCCCAACTTGTTGCAATGGCAGGAGCTGTGCTGATCTGAGGCCAGGAACCAGGAGCTTCTTCCAGGTCTCCCACTTAGGTGCAGGGGTACAAGGACTTGGGCCATCTCCTACTGCTTTCCCAGTCCATAAGCTGAAAGCTTGATCAGCAGTGGAGCAGCCGGGACTTGAACCAGCGCCCTTATGGGATGCCAGTGCTTCAGGCCAGGGTGTTAATCTGCTGTGCATTGCACTGGTCCCTACTCCTTGCTTTACCCTGGCCCAGCCCCAGGTTTTCAGTAATTTGGGGAGTGAACCAGCAGATGGAAGAACTTTCTCATGTAAATGAACAAATCTTAAAAATATATAAATATATTTATGTAATAATCATGTTCATGGTTTAGAAATTTAGGGACCAAAATACATGCTTTTAAAAACCCACTCAGTATCATTCTTTGCTTTGCTGTTTTCTATCATGAAGATGTTTTAGATCTTGAATTTATCAGTCCTGTAAGCTTTTTTATTCTATACCTTTGACAGATTAAGTGGTTTTTATTTTTATTTTGTAAAGGAAGGTTGATGCATGTATTTGAAAATGTAGCAGAGTGGAAGAGACAGATTATCTATCTGCTGGTGTACTCCTCAGGTGGCTGCAGTGGCCTGGGCTGGGCCAGACTGAAGACAGGAACTTCATCTGGGTGTCCCATTGGGTGGCAGGGCCCCAGTTATCTTCTGTTGCTTTTCTGGGACCATTAGCAGGAAGCCGGATTGGAAGGGGAGCTGCTGGGACTCAGCTAGCACCCATATGGGATACCCACATTGCAGGCAGTGTCTTACCTCATGCTACAGCACTGGCACCAAGTGGTCACATTTTACCTAGGGAAAAGAAAAATTAAAACCTAGGAAATTAAATGCCATGGGCAAAGGATGTGGTGAGTGGAAAAACTGAAAACTTTTAGTACCTAGTTGTTGGTCATATGAAAGAAGTGGGACACTTACCTATATTATTTCCTTTAGTCCAGTTGGTGTTTCTTTAATTTTTTTTTACTTAATTGGGAGGCAGAGGGAGACAGAATGAAAATGCACTCTGATTTACTTTATTCCCCAAAATGCCTGCAACAGCCAGAACTGGGTCAGGCTGAAGCCAGGAGTGTGAACTTAATTTTTTTTTAATTATTTGACAGGTAGAGATAAAGATAGTGAGAAAAACAGAAAGAAAGGTCTTCCATCTGCTGGTTCATTCCCCAAATGGCCACTACAGCTGGCACTATGCCAATTCAAAGCCCGGAGCCAGGTGCTTCTTCCTGGTCTCCCATGAAGTTGCAGGAGCCCAAGCACTTGGGCCATCCTCCACTGCCCTTCCGGGCCACAGCAGTGAGCTGGACTGGAAGAAGAATAACCAGGACTAGAACACGGCACCCAAATGGGATGCTGGTGCTACAGGCAGAGGATTAACCAAGTGAGCCATGGCACCAGCCCATGAACTCAATCTTAATCTTCCATGTGTGGGCAGAAACCTGAATACTTGAGCCATCAGTGCTGCCTTATAGGATCGGTATTTGCAGGAAGCTGGAGTTAGGAACCAGAGCTAGGCACTGAACCCCAGTACTCTGATGTAAGACTTGGACATCTTTTTTTTTTTTTCAAAGATTTATTTATTTATTTGAAAGGCAGAGTTGCATAGAGAGAGAGAAGTCTTCCATCTGCTAGTTCACTTTCCAGTTGGCTGCAACAGCTGGAGCTGGGCTCATCCGAAGCCAAGAGCCAGGAGCTTCAAGGTCTCCCATGCATGTGCATGGGCCCAAGCACTTGGGCCATTTTCTACTGCTTTCCCAGGCCATAGCCAGGACCTAGATAAGAAGTGGAGCAGCAAGACTCAAACCAGTGCCCATATGGGATGCGCATAATGTTTTCTTTAATTGGAGAAATGTTCCTTTGATAGAATGAGCGTATGACCCCACAATATTCTCTACTTACTCATAATAGGGTCTGAGATGTAAAAGTCATGATTAATTTCTTAGAAGAAAATTTACATACCCACAAGCAAAGAGAGAAAATTTTGTTGTTCTAATGAATGAATCAGAGTTTCAAAACTAATACTTAACTTGTATTTTAGAGGAGTTAATGACTTAACCAACTCTTCTATTGGAAATACTATGTTGTGGCCAGTGCTGTGGCACAGTGGGTTAAAGCACTGGCCTGAAGTGCCAGCATCCCATATGGGTTCCGGTTCTAGTCCCAGCTGCTCCTCTTCTGATCCAGCTCTCTGCTATGGCCTGGGAAAGCAGTAGAAGATGGCCCAAGTCTTTGGGCTGTTTTGAGGCTCTTAGCATAGTGAAGATATCTTAGATACTCATTAGTGAAATCTTTAGAAGTGTCAGAAAGCATGTAACTTTCTTTAACGATCTGAAACAGAGATGAGATCCATAAGGGCAGAACTGCTCAGCAGCCACAATGCAGGAATATGTATCTTTCTGACGATATCTTCATCTGCTTCTTGCAGTTGCAACAATCTGTGAGCTCTTGGTCTGTTTTCTGCCCTTGGGAGGGCCTAGGGTGCTCTATATTGTCTGTAAGGATTCAAAATTTGTTGTATATTAGTGTCTAATCATAAAATTTCCAAAGTGACAAGCTGCATGTAATAAAATATGCAGGACTACAAAAAAAATACAAACATGGTGTACTCTCTATAAATTACAGCGGTAAATCTCTATTATAGAGATACACATCTCTACACAATTCTCTCTTTCTTTCCCTCTGAAAGTCTACATTCAGCTCTCGATGGTGTGATTACTTAGGAATAGATTTCTTATACTTACTTTCATAATCAGTGAACTCCGAAATATTAGTGTAGTATTGAGGATTGTACTGACTAAAACACTATGTTTATTCCATGTTAAATAACATCATCGTATATTTGGATTCCATTTGTTCTGCTACTGATGTATTCACAGGAGAGGGGAGGTGGGAGGAAAACCCAAGATCCATCGGGGTGGAGGAGGAATGTCAGAGGCTGTGGTTCTATTGTACTGCAGCTTGGGTTCTGGAAGAACACATGAATGGACCCAGATGGTTTGAAGCTAACTGAGGGCCTATGTTCTGTACACTTGTCTGTGGTACTGCATTTTCATTTATGTAAAATTTATTTTCTTCAAGCAATATATTAATTTGGATGAAAATGAAGATGTTAAGGAATTTTCAGAATGGGTCTGTTTAACCCTCATTGGCTTTGTTTTTAGGCACTTAACTCAGAAAAGAAAAGATAGAAAAATACATTTTGGGTTCTCTTCATCTGTACCACGGCACTCTTTGGTTAAGATTTGTCATTTTGTCATATTTGATTCTCTGGACTCCCTGAAAAATCCCCTACTTTATTAGATGGAGTCCGTGTCTCACCATGGCAGTGAAAAGTTTAAAATGTCCCAGCTGTGCATTTAGCTAGGTCATGGACACATGCCATGGCACTTGCCAGCCAATTGTGTCAGGGGCATCATCTGAATCAGAATTACTTGCATGAAAACAAGGAGTTGCAGATTCTTGCAGTGAAAGTGGAGAGGAGCAGGAGCTGCAGAACATTGCCAGGGGTGAGTGTGCCATGGGATGCCATGTGGTGGCTGGTGTCTGGGGTGCTGGTTCTGCAGAAGATAGGGCTTATGGGGGCTGGTGCTGTGGTGTAGCAGGTAAGCTGCCTCCTGCAGTGCCAGCATCCCATATGGTCACCG
Source organism: Oryctolagus cuniculus (assembly GCF_964237555.1). NCBI lineage: Eukaryota > Metazoa > Chordata > Mammalia > Lagomorpha > Leporidae > Oryctolagus > Oryctolagus cuniculus. Next base: position 85,882,018 of record NC_091444.1, on the reverse strand, counting down.
GTTCGATTCCCGGCTGCTCCATTTCCGATCCAGCTGTGCTATGGCCTGAGAAAGCAGTAGAAGATGGCCCATATCCTTGAACCCCTGAAACCACATGGGAGACCTGGAAGAAGCTCCTAGCTCCTGGCTTTGGATCAGCTCACTCTGCCCATTGCATCCAATTGGGGAGTAAACCAGCAGATGGAAGATTCTCTCTCTCTCTCTCTCTCTCTCTCTCTGTGCCTCTCCTCTCTCTCTGTAACTCTGACTTTCAAATAAATAAATATTTTTTTAAAGAGCTTATGCTGATGGGTAGTGGTCATGGAAAATGTATGGGACATTTTGCAGCAAGATTTTGGATGAATTTTCCAACCCCTGAACCTCCTAGAGATTAGAATAGACTTCTAATGCGTAACTTCCTCTTATGCTTAATTAGGTTTTTGTTTTGAATTGTTTTTGATGAAACAGCAAGGAATTCTGAGTTATAGACTTCCTATTTCAGAGATAGGAGAACACTGATGCCTGCATTATAATTAAATAATGCCTATCACCCTTTCTTAAACAACAAATGATCACAGATTCTCTCTTTGCTGCTAAGTAATGAGCATGGTGATTCTTCCCACCGTAACCACCTTCCCACCTACACTCCCTCCCCTCTTTCTCCTTCCTCTCCTATTGACATGGAATGCCTTACATAGCTAGGGTGAACATTTATCCCGCTTGGGCCTAGGTGTTCATACACTTCAACTCTGTGTAATTATTCATATGCCCTTTTTATGACCAAGCTTATGTCAGAATGACAAATTATATATTCACCTAATACTGAGAGTCATCAAATTGATTTCTATTTTCTTCTCTCTTAGGCAGTTCTTGAGGGGCAGAAATATTTATTTTGTGTATCATGTATTTATTCAACTAAAAGACTGACTGTCAAGATGCTGAGTTTTAGTGTCAAAGCAAATATGTTTCTAGACCCCATGAAGTTTACAGTCTGGCAAGAAAGAGCCATCTACCCCAAGAATATTGTTTAACATAGTAAATGCTGGTGTGAAGCCAGTGGATAAAGATTGAAGCATTCTTAATCTAGCACCACCTCTAATCCCATGATCTCTAATTGAGAGAAGTAATCAGAAACACAGAACTCCATGTTACTCAGTTATCTCTTTGAATTTCTGATTAAAAATAAAACATATCAAACAACACACAAATACCTAGGAGTGCATAATATTTATATACTATCTTGATATTAAAAATAAGAACAAATAACCATGAAAAATAAAAACTTTGAATCTCCTTTGTTTTCTAGACAAGTTATAATCCTATGTGGTTCTTTACAGTACATTATTACCGTAAATTACAGTACATCATTACAGTAAATTATTACAGTAAATAATTACAGTAAATTATTTTTGTAGGTACTCTTCATCTCTCTCACATTTTTCCATTTGATAAATCAGATTTTAAAAACTGAGACACAAGACAAAAGAAATATCTTTAAGCAGGTATTATATATTGATTGACATTCTAAAAAACAGTTATTTATTTATTTGAAAGTCACAGTTACACAGAGAGGAAGGGGAGAGAGAGAGAGAGAGAGAAACATCTTCCATCTTTTGGTTCACCCACCAATTGGTCACAATTGCTGGAGCTGTACAGCTCCAATGCCAGCAGCCAGGAGCTTCTTCTGGGTCTCCCACACAGATGCAGCTGCCCAAGGACTTGGGCCATCTTCCACCACTTTCCCTGGCCATAGCAGAGAGTTGAATTGAAAGCAGAGTAGCCAGGACTCAACCTCCACCCATATGGAATGTCAAAGCTGGTGGTAGCTTTACCTGCTATGCCACAGTGCTGGCCCCTTTATTGGCCTTTAACTTAGACTTTTTAATGATATTAAAAAACACCATGCTTTTCTAAGCTCTTTCCATTCAGTTTCTACTTTGTAAACTCCAGATAATACTGTCCCCAGAATTAATCTAAGGTATAAATGCTATGATATAAGGCATTTAACCCCTTAACCTGTCTCCTTGAATACTCAGCTATGTTAGCTCTGTGTCCATTCTTCTGTCTCTGTACTAGATGAATAAAAAGACAGTGTAAAATGATTTGAAAAGAACTATAAGGAGTCGGTGCCGTGGTGCTGCTGCCAATTGGGGACTGAACCATCAAATGGAAAACCTCTCTCTCTCTCTCTGTCTCTGCCTCTCCTTCTCTGTAACTCTGACTTCCAAATAAATCAATAAATCTTAAAAGAACTATAAACATCAATAAAACACAAATGAAAATTGTATTCTCAAAACTGGATATTAAACCATGCCTTCTACTCCTCTGTTAAAAGTTACATTCTATCATAGTCATTTATGATTTCTAGGGCCAAAGTAGTAAATAAGATTTTTCTGGAAGAGACAGAGGTTATGAGGGAGCCAGGATTTGGGGTCAGTTAGCAGGAGTGAGTGTCACTCATTCAGATTTGATGCAGGAAAGGAACAGCAACTGATCCCTGAGATTTTGGTGTGAGAAGGAAAGGAAGGAGGGACTTAACAAAAGCAAATGCCCTCTGGTTGTGGGCACCCACCCCTGACTGCAGCCTTTGCGAGGGCCAGCTGGTGTCTCTAGGATTGCTGCGGCCTGGACTCCATTTCCCAAAGTTCCCAGGAGCTCTGACATATTCTGCCTTCCAAATGCCTGTGAGCATGCTCATGCCACTGCCAGTCCCTGGGGGTCTGAGTTGGACCAGAGGGAGTTCATTCCCTGATCAGGGTCAGCCCTGAGGGCTGTCCTGCTCCTACTCTGGCATTTACTGCATCTCCTGCTCTGCACTTGCAATCCCAGGCAGTTTCCGAGTGCTCACCCTGAGCCTGCCTCCTGCTGCTTCTTCCCTCTTCATTGTCCTCCTGTGGGTCCCATGTGCCAGGGACTCTCTTCCCCGCACTCCCCGCTTCACTCACTGTGTGTCCGGAAGAATGGGTACCTATTCCAGGGACTTTCTGCTACAGGTTTGGCATGCAGGAAGGGGCAGGGACATGTGTGGGAGAAGGGTGAGTGCCAGGGCACCAGTGATCATGGCAGCTTCCCCTGAAGTCAGGACTGGGACCCGGTCTGTTCTGTCTCCCACTTCCGCTTCCCAGGCTCCCAGTGCCTGGACTCTCTCCTGCAGAACCTCACCCAAACTGTCCCTAATGTGCTTTATTTAGTGGTTACAGGAGAGAGGGGGCAGCGTTCTGGGAACATGCACACACAGGGAAAGAAGGCAGAAAGACCCCTGCTCTCCACAGTTAAATAAGCTGGGTTCCCACTGTGGGTGGTTTCAGAATGCAGTCTGGCCTGGTCTCTTGATGTTTTCTGGGCTGTTGGTTCCTGCAGGGTGGGGCTGTATGGCCTTCAGCAGGGAGCCTGTGGCAGCAGAGGGGTGGGAAGAAGGATCTGACAAGGATCTGCCCCACTGCTCTCATCCTGCACCTCATCTTCCTGGTGGGGAGCAGTGTGAAGCGTGAATAGCTGCTTTGCGCATTGATCCCTCTCAAGTATTAATTATCAGACTTTTCCAATGCGGAATTTGAAGCTGTTCCAGAAACCTGGGGTGGGAAAACTCCCTTCTTTCAAACAGGCACAGAGACAGTGGAGGATCCAAGGAGTTTCTATTAATGGCCCTAGGCTCAGCTGGAATGATTTCCTGAGAACTGAGCATCAAATTCAAGTTTCTTAGCTGTTACAGCATTGGTGGGTTTAAATGGCAGCCTACATGACTTAGGGCCACTTTTCCAATGGTCAGTGGGTCCAGTATGTTTGTAAAAGAGATGCTGGGGACAGATTTATTAGGACAGATTTATGACAGGAGTTTACAGAAACAGAACTTAGGACATCTTCCCTCCCTAGATAAGATTTCAGTGGGCAGCTGTTTCACTCGTCAATTGTGAGCATCCACTTTTAAAGGTTTGTGTTGGATGAGGTCCACTTCTCTTTCTTTGATGATGTATTTGGCTGCTTTTCATTTTCTGTCTTCAGCTATTTCTTCTCCTGTTAGCAAGGCTCTCAAATGTTTTTAACTGCCACTGATCCCTTTGCAAAGTGAGAAGGGAACTAAAATTAATGCAAGTCTACTGTGTTGTCAATAACTGGAACTACTTTTTTAAAGATTTATTTATTCATTTGAAAGAGTTACACAGAGAGAGGAGAGAGACAGAGAGAGAGAGACACCTTCCATCAGATGGTTCACTCCCCAAATGGTAGCAACAGGTGTAGCTGTGCCAGTCTGAAGCAAGTAGCCAGGAGCTTCTTCTGGGATGAAGCTGTTTTTTTAAATAATTATTTATTTATTTTAAAGGCAGAGTTACAGAGTGGCAGAAACAGAGATAGATGGCTGGAGCTGTTTGGATCCACAACCAGAAGCCAGGAGCTTTGTCCAGGTCTCATAGGTGGGTGCAGGAGATGAGGGATTTGGGCCATCTTCTACTGTTTTCCCAGGCCACAGCAGAGAGCTGGATGGGAAGTGCAGCAGCCAGGATCCCAACCGGCACCCATATAGGATGCTGACACTGCAGGCAGTAGCTTTACCCACTATGCAACAGTGCTGCCCACTATCTGGAGCTCTTTTAATCTGAGTTTGCATAAAGTGGAGAATTACAGCATCATAAATACAGATAAGTAACATCTTTTTCTCTGCGCAGTACTTTACAGTTACCCAGTGATCCACTGAGAATCTAACATTCCACACTGTGAAATTAAGAAGGCCAGTTACTTGTCTTATTTTGGGTTCTATGTTTAAACCCATGACATTTTTGAAATGGGAGGATATTAGCTCTACAATTTGATAGAGACTGGTCTGTGGAAGCATCGATAGAAGTTATAACTGTGAGAGTGGTAAGAAAGAAGAGGGGAAGAAATAAGTGCCCCTTACCCCACACAGAGATGTCCACAAATGGAGTAGATGTGCATTTGAAAACTATGGCTGACTTTCTGGGACAAACTGTGTTTGAGTGCTTCACATGTTCTGATAGAAAGGTGTTGCCACCAGGTTATTAGTATATTTATTTAGTTAGTTTTTAAAGATTTATTTATTTATTTGAAAATCAGAGCTACACAGAGAGAGAAGGAGAGGCAGAGAGAGAGAGAGAGAGAGAGAGAGGGAGAGAGAGAGAGAGAGGGAGGTCTTCCATCAGGTTCATTTCCCCAATGGCTTCATCATTGTGAACTTTGCTCAGTTCCTGACCTATACCTTTCCTTTAACCTAGTACTTTGCCATGTAGTAGCCCATGAAAACTGCAGACTGCATAAATAAATGAATACTTGGAGGGTTGTGACTCCTTAGAGGAACATCATGAGACAGGAGGAATAAAACAAAACAAAAATATCCTCCGTGTATAGAAGGTACACTGTTTTTGAAAGCCACAGAGAAGAGGAAGAAGAAGGAAAGTAGTGAGACTGGAAAGTTTGTGGCAAAGGTAATAGGCACTAGTCAAGAATTCAACAAGCCCATTAGGAAAGTATTAAGGATTCTTTACTTCCATGTAGACTCTGCCCTCTTATGGTGAACAGGGTCCTCTAAACCCACTTGTTGCACAAATGAAAACCCAAGCATTGTCTTCTCCCACAGATGGAGTCTGCTATTGGTTTTGATTTGCATTTCCCTAATGGCTAGTGATATTGGGCATGTTCATTTATGTCTTGACCATTGAGATTTCCTCTTCTGAGAAACCTCTATTCTGATCATTGCCCATTTCTTACGTGTACATTTTGCTTCTTGTTTGGAGTTTTTCCAGTTCTATATATGTATGTTCTGGCTATCAATCTTTAGTCATAGTCGGAGTTTTCAATGTTTCCTGCCATTCTGTCCATTGTATCTTCACTCTGTTGATTACTTTGTTGTGAAGATGTATCTTAATTTGATATGCTCAAATTTCTATATTTTATTTTTGTTACTTGTGCTTTTGTAATCTTACGCAAACTGTTGTCTCTGCTAATGTTTTACAGTTTCTCATATGTTTACTTAGTTTTTGGTTTTATATTTAGATTTTAATTCACCTTGAGTTGCTTTTACATAGTGTATGAGGTGTTGGGTATATTTTCAGGCTTATACATATGGATAATCACTTTCCTTTAAACCATTTGCGAAAGGGATTCTTCTTTCTCCTGTTTGTTTTCTTTCCTTTGTTAAATAGGAGTTGCCTGTAGAAAAGTCGGTAAATTTCAGCTGCCTATTCTTTTCCATTGAACTATGTGTCTGTTTTCCTACAGTGCTAACACTGCTTCTATTTTTTTAAGATTTATTTATTTATTTGCAAGGCCAGATGCTTCTTCCAAGTTTCTCATGTGGGTGCCAGCACCCTAGAACACGGTCCATCTTTCACCAATTTCCCAGGTGCATTAGTAGGGAGCTGGATTGGAAGTGGAGTACCTGGTCTTCTAGCAATAACATATGGGATGCATGCACAGCAGGTCAAGGCTTTAACCCACTACACCACAGAACCAAACCCTTCCTTATTTACTTCTGCTGTGATCTTTCATTATTCACTTTTTTCTACTGCCCTGTAACTTGACTCATTCCTGTTTTTTTCTGGGTTCTGGAGGATGCCAGTAGGTTGCTTCTGGGATATCTTTTTTGTGTTAGTAGATACTTGGTAATCTAAAATCACAGATTTGGTTTCTATATTTCTCTGCTAATCACGAGGACCTTCTAGATGACAGCAGAAAATGCTGGCAGAAATGAGGATATATTAATTTGCTAAGAAAATACCACAGAGAATATGATGTAAATCATGGAATTTTACTTCTCAGAGTTGTAGAGGTTGAAAATATCAGATCAAGGTCCTAATAGGCTTGATTTTTCCAGAAGCCCTTCTCTGATGTGACAGAATAATCTATCATTTGATCTACTTAAAACTACTTTCTTCAGGTAGAGTCATGTTGGTGGTTAGCACTTCAGTGTTTGAGTTTTAGGGAGGCACATTTCAGTCCACAACAGCAAAGGGGCCCTGTGGTCTACTTCAAATACAGCCATCTCTGCGGAGGACAGAAAGTTTGAAATCAGCATTAGGAGTTCTCACAGTATTACTGTCAGTGCTATCTCCATCAAATGTGCATTCATGTACACACAAACAAAACTACCTGTACACATAAACACATTCAACAGTGGAAATGCCTGATGGTTGTGTACAGGTAACATCAATATAATAATCCATAAGATGGCCTATTAGCAGACATTAAAAAGAGAATTAGAAAGAATGACAACAAAATCTGCAGTTACCTATATTTATGTCTATATGTATGATATTCAGTATTTATAGTTGCTAAAAGATGAATACTGATGTGTGGGAATAAAAGCTAAACCTTACCTTGCAATATTGCAGCCTAGTCTATATGAAAGATGTCTTCCTAAAACCTTTCACTGGGCCCACTTTGTGGCATAGTAGATTAAGCATCCACCTGCAGCACCAGCATCCCACATGGGCACCAGTTTGAGTCCCTGCTCCTGCACTTCCAATCCAGCTCTTTGCTAATGGCCTAGGAAAACAGTGGAATATGCCCTGAGTGCTTGGGCCCCTGCACCCATGTGAGAGACCTGGAGGAAGCTGCTGACTCCTGGCTTCTGGCACCTGGCTTCAGATCAGCCCAGCTCCAGCCATTCTGGCCATTTAGGGGTGAACCAGTCGATAGAAGACCTCTCTTTCTCTTCCTCTCTATATCTGTAACTCTGCCTCACAATAAAGAAATACATTTTTTAAAAACCTTTCACATTTTAAATTTCTTAATTGTTTTAAAGATTTATTTATTTATTTATTTACAAGTCGAGTTACAGACAGAGAGGAGAGCCAGAGAGAAAGAGAGAGGTCTTCCATCTGATGTTCACTCCCTAATTGCAACTGCTAGAGCTGTGCTGATCTGAAGCCAGGAGCCAGGAGCCAGTTCCAGGTCTCCCAGATGGGTACAGGGGCCCAAGGGCTTGGGCCATCTTTTACTACTTTACCAGGTCATAGTGGAGAGCAGGATCAGAAGTGGAGCAGCTGAGTATTGAACTGGCCCCCATATGGGATGCTGGAGCTTCAGGCCAGGGTGTTAACCTGCTCCACCACAGCACCAGTCCAACATTTTAAATTTCTGATACTCTAAGGTAGCACAGGACTACATTACATCTAGGAAAGATGCATTTAAAAATTATAAATCTAGTGCATTTCAGCAGTTTTAACAAATACTTCTGATTTTCTCAGCATTATGTATAAATAAATGAGATAATGAGTCATTGTCAGATTTTTAGCTTTTGACAGCCACTTATAATATTTCACAGCTTTTTGAAATGTATTGCTAGTGTGTTTTTCTCAACACATGCACTGGATTTTACCAGTTTAGGGCACAGTGTGTTGCCTCTTATAGGATTTGTATTTTGATGGGTTTTCATGGCACATGTAATCAACATCTGCAAAGCCTCAAAAACACATAAATAATAACATGAATCAGGCTTTTTTCTTAAAGATTCATTTATTTATTTGAAAGAGTTGCACAAATAGAGGAGAGGTAGAGAAAGAGAGACAGACAGACAGAGAGGTCTTCCATCTGCTGGTTTACTCCCAGTTGGCTGCAATGGCTGGTCTGTGTTGATCAGAAGCTAGGAGCTTCTTCCGGTCTCTCACATGTGTGCAAGGCCCCAAGGACTTGGGCCACCTTCTACTGCTTTCTCAGGCCATAGCAGAGAGCTGGTTCAGAAGTGGAGCAGCCACGACTTGAACTGGCACCCATATGGCTTGCCAGCACTGCAGGCAGCAACTATGCCACAGCGCCTGCCCCACATTGCATCTCTTTAAGATGATATGGATTTAAGTTCATGAGAAATTATTAGCATTGTGGGAACTGATAGATATGGATGAAGCAGGATGGACTTGTTAGGAAGGGTGATGTTAATTTTCTTATAAAATAAATAAATAAGAAATTAAATATGGTCAGACATAAATGAAGACTAAATTTTATTAGTGGTGATCCAGAAAACACTGATCTCAGGTCTTTTTCTTCCAGTGTTAAGTTTATATTTTTAAAGGCATATAAAGTGAACAAATTTCATGTAATTTATATATACAGTTTGAAGAGCAAACTGATAACATCCTATCCTATCTTCCCTTGGTCTCATATTTCCAACTCGCTCCTTCTCATTTTATTTTCTTTTAATTTTGACAGCTGCATGCTTTGATTTTATTTTAGAATCACAAGCTTTAACCCTCTACAAAATAAAGAATTCAGCAAGTAGTAGTAGAAATATCAATGAGTATATGTTGTATACTCTATCAAAGAGTACAGAAAAGTGCTATGAACAATACTCAAATCTCAAAATGTCCATTTAACTCATATGCTGCTTTTCGTTGTCTATATATTAATTACCACCAGTCAGAGAAAACATATGGTATTTGTCTTTTGGGGGCTAGCTTTTTTCATGAAGCATACTTGTTTCCAGTTCATCCATTTAGTTACAGAAGATGGGATTTCATTCTTAAGTATGGCTGAATAGTATTTTACACTGTATATATAGCTCATATTTTTTTTCTAGTCACCAGTTGATGGATATCTGGGTTGATTCCATGTTATCTATTGTGAATTGAGCTGTAATAAACATAAGGGTACAGATAACTCATGCCTATGCATATTCTATTTCATTTAATGTGGATAAATTCTCAGGAGTCAGATGACAGGATCATATGGTATGTTTGTTTTCAGATTTCTGAGGAACTTTGATACTGCCTTCCATAATGGTTGTACTAGCTTCATTCCCACCAACAGTGGGTTAGGGTACCTTTTTCTCTCCCTCTCCACCAGCCTTTATTGTTTGTTGACATTTTCAAAAGAATTATTTTTTTGAAAGGTGGAGTTACAGAGAGGGAGAGACAGAGGCAGAGGCAGAGAGACATAAGTATTTTATCTGCTTGTTTATTCTCCATATGGCACAACAGGTGGTGCTGGTCCAATCGGAAGCCAGAGTTAGGAGCATCTCCCTTGTCACCCAAGTGGGTGCAGGGACCCAGGCACTTGGGCCATCCTCTACTGCCCTCCCAGTCCAGTGCATAAAGCTGGACTGGAAGAGGAGCAACTGGGACCGGAACTGGCACCCATATGGGATGCCGGCTCCATGGGTGGAGGATCAACCCAGTGTGCCACGGCACTGGCCCCCATCAGGGATATTTTTCTATAGTACTCTCTATCCACTGTATCTTTTTCTAGTTGAAGAATTAAGGTGATGCAGGATTAATCGAAGGAGTTTGAGAGGATTGTCTCTCTTTCAATTCTTTTGAATAGTTTGAGAAGTATTGGAATTAGTTCTTTAAAAGTCCTGTAGAATTCAATAGTGAGGCTGTCTGATCCTGGACTTTTCCTTGTTGGGAGGGTCTTTATTACTCATCCAATCTCTGTCTTGGTTTTGGTTTGTTTAGCTTTTCTATGTGTCTTCATGACTCAATTTTGGTATATTGTGTATGTCCAGGAATCTGTTGATTTTTCCTCTAGGATTTCCAATTTGTTAGCCATCACAACCGATGCCCACATCCTATATTGCAGTGCTAATCTGAGTTTTGGGTACTCCACTTCCAAACCAATTTCATGTTAGTACCCCTAGGAAGCAACGGATAATACCTCAAATTCTTTCCTTCTTGTCATCTAATTTGGAGAACTGTAACCTCAATGGGGACTTGAGAACCTGGTCTTGCACATTTGTAGCCATATAGAAAGTGAACCAGCAGATGGGAGACCTCTCTGCTTCTCTTTCCTTCTCTCTTTGTCTCTGTGTCTCTCTGCCTTTTTTATCATATTAAAATATTTAATTACTTACTTGAAAGAGTTACAGAGAGAGGGAGAGACAGAAATCTTCCACCACCTAATTCATTTTTGAGATGACTTTAATAGCCAGAGTGTGGCCAGGTTGAAGCCAGGAGCTTTTCCTCCGATGTGCGTGGCAGCATCCCAGCCACTTGGGCCATCTTTCCCTGCTTTTTCAGTCCATTGGTAAGGAGCTGGATCAGAAATGGAATAGCTGGTACTTGAACTGGTGCACATACAGGATGCCAATGTAACAGATAGCAGCTTTGTCCACTGCACTACAACCACCAGCTCTTCCATCTGCCTTTCCAATAAATAAATCTTTTGAAAAAGAACTGAAGGTAGTAAAAGTCATCATGACTGAGCAATGGCAAATTTATTGAAGTGATCTATTTTCTTAAAGATCTATTTATGAATTTGAAAGGCAGCACTAGAAAGAGAGAGTGGGAGAGATGGATCTTCCTCCTGGTTTGTTCACTCCTCAAATGGCTGCAATGGCTGCGGCTAGGCCAGACTGATACCAGGAGCCAGGGGCTTCTTCCAGGTCTCTCACATGGGTGCAGGAGCCCCAATATTTGAGTCACCCTGTGCTGCTTTTCCAGACACATTAGCAGAGAACTGGATCCGTTTGGAGCATTAATGTCTATGATACTCTCCTTGCAGTTGAAGGATTTAGAATCCATTTCGATTATGGGTTGGCCAAGTACAACAGCTTCCAATTGTCCAAGGTTTGGATTAGATGGGTTCTGAGAAATTTTGTTAAAATAGTTATTAATCATAACTCTCAGTTTAAGCTTTTCTTACCAAATTTTCGTGTTTGCTGATGTTTATATCTATGGGAAAATTGGGTCTCTGGATTGCAACCAATGAAAGCATCCAGACTAACAGTAATAAGGTCAACAGTCAGCAGAATGATGTCCAGCTGAACTGAAATAGCTTTTCTTATTTGGTAGAGGGGTTACCTCCTGCATTATACTGACATACTGACATAGACAGTAGATATTGGAGCCTGTCCCTTCTGCCAAATTGAGAATACCATATTTTGGTTCATCATATATATATTTATATATTATAATATATTATATTATATATTTCTATACATAATATAGAATTACATATAATTATTATAAATATATAATTATATAATTATTATATATGAATTTATTATTTATATAAAATATATAATTATTTCTGATCCAGCTCCTTACCAATGGATTGAAAAAGCAGTGAAAGATGCTCCAAGTACCTGGGTTGCTGGGACACACATCAGAGGAGAAGCTCCTGGCTTCAACCTGGACACACTCTGGCTATTGAAGTCATCTCAATAATATATATATATATAATATATAATACAATAAATTATATAATATTATCTGTTTATAATTATTATATTTATATACATAAATATATAAATAAATGTAAATATATATAAAGAATTTATTTATGTAGTTGACAGGTTTACTTACAGAGAGTGAGAAGAAGAGACACAGAAAGGTCTTCCATATGCTCATTTACTCCCCTAATGACTGCAATGTCTGCAGCTGGGCCAATCTGAGCTAGGAGCTTCCAGGTCTCCCACATTTTGGCAGGGACAGAAGCACTTGGAACAGCTTCTACTGCTTTCCCAGGCTATTGCAGAGAGCTGGATGGGAAAAGGAGAAATGGGGACCAGAACTGGTACTCATATGGGGTGCCAGCACTGCAGGTAAAGGATTACACCACTGCACCACAGTGCTGGCCCCAGTCTATCCTTTATTAAGGAGATCTCAGTAATCATGTTCAGGTATTGCTGTCCTATATTCATGGCCAAAGTCCTAGCAGACAACATGGTTTGGAGAATCGTAAGCACAAGGTGTGTAGGAGAATTCATTTCTCATACAGCACAGTTAATAACAAGGTTCCAAGAGGGGAAATTACTTGCATCTTAGTCTTTGAGAACTATTGGACATCACAGGTGATCTAAAGAATTTAGAAGGTTTGTGAGCCCCTAGAGTGAAAAAGTCACTGGGAGCACAAGGACAGTGCCTAGAGTTTATTTTGATGGATTTTAGCCCCTTTCATTGGAGGGAGGCCTGAAGAAGCTGGACTGATTTGTAAACCTCAGAAGTGTCTTTTCAAGGTGAAGGCAAACTTAGACTGAGGGGTTTTTGGAAAAACTGAACAAAATGCATTAGCCACACTTGGTTAAGATACATCATTTATCTATTGATTTTCATCAGATCTGTTAGCATTAGGTATAAGGTACAGTGGACATGGTGGTTGGCATATAACAATATGATTTTAGTAATATATCATGAGGTGCTTTTATTTTTAGTGGATTTAGCAGGTAAAATTGGGCTACCTAATGGGATATAGCTGGAATAATCACCTTTTTGTTAAATAAATCTGAGGTAACAAATGTTAGTTAATGAAGACATTGAGTTTTCTTTTATTGGGCCTTCTTGGTTATTTTAATCTGGGATCTGCGAATTCTCATTTTCTCTAGGCAATTTGCAACTGAAAAATTTTATTTTATTCCTCATCATTTCAGACCAACTCTGCTGCTTCTGGGATTTTTAGTACATCTGACAATTGGAAATTTAGACAATAGTATAGTTAAAAAGAGATGTACCAATAAAGTATTTATATTTATTCTGATACATATTTTGGAATTCTTCTAAAATTCCTATTGAGTATCCTTGTTAAATTTAGTTGCATCCCAGGTTAAGACTTATTGGAGGCAGGCGCCATGGCTCAATAGGCTAATCCTCCACCAGCGGTGCAGGCACACCGAGTTCTAGTCCTGCTGAGAGAGCCAGATTCTGTCCCAGTTGCTCCTCTTCCAGTCCAGCTCTCTGCTATGGTCCAGGAGTGCAGTGGAGGATGGCCCAAGTGCTTGGGCCCTGCACCTCCATGGGAGACCTGGAGGAAGAACCTGGCTCCTGCTTTGGATCAGCGCAGTGTACCGGCCGAAGCACACTGGCCACAGCAGCCACTGGGGGGTAAACCAATAGAAAAAGGAAGACTTTTCTGTCTGTCTCTCTCTCTCACTCTCCACTCTGCCTGTCAAAATAAAAAATAATTTTTATAAAAAGACTTATTGGAGCCACTCTAGTGATTATACCCATGAAACTTTGTTAATAAATGCAAATAGCACCTGGGAAAATTGATGTATATCTTATGCTGTAGAGACTTAAGATTGAACATCTTTTTTTTAATCTTTTTTAATTATATAATTTAAAAACAAATTTTAGATTTTTTTTCACTTTACTAAGCCACAGCTCTGGCCCCATTAATATGTCTTAACAATGTTTTTTCCTCTCAGACTTATCTCTATTGGTTCAGTTAACTGCATGTCTTTTCTTTACATTCAGATTCTCTCAGCTGTCAAAGCTTATTCATCTTAATTCTGTTGTTCCTATTTCCCTCCATTTTATTCTGTCCCTAGGCTAATTGAGGTCATGATTCTCCATTCCTTCTGTGTGGTGTCACAGTAGCCTTGAAGTGTTCTTTTTCTCTTCTGATTTCTAAAGAAAGAAATTATGTATTCCCCCAGTTTAGATATTTTAATAATTCATTCTAAAACAAAGGTTAAATGTTCTTAATTTGACAAGAATTTTCAGGGCCAGTGGTGTAGCATAGTGGGTAGAGCCACCACTTGCAGTGCTGGCATCTCATATGGATCCAGATCTCTGCTAAAGCCTGAGAAAGCAGTAGAAGATGGCCCAAGTCCTTGGCCCCTGCACCCATGTGGGAGACCTGGAAGAAGCTCCTTGCTCCTGGCTTTGGATTGGCACAACTCTGGCCATTGCAGCCAACTGGGGAGTGAACCAGTGGATGGAAGACCCCTCTCTCTTCTCTGCCTCTCTCTGTGTAATTCTGACTTTAAAATAAATAAATCTTTAAAAAAAGAATTTTTTCTAATTTTAGAATTGTTCTCCTTCATTGTCACTTCAGGGTGTGTGTAAAGAGTGCATATCCAGTTTTTCTATTTTGGATTTTTGGGATTTTGTATTAGCTCTGCTGTGTATTCATTTTTCTCGAGCATTGGTGATATCTTCTCCTTAGTTGTATTAAGAGAGAGAGCAATAGCCCTCATGTCTTTTTAGGTAAGTAAGACATATTAAAAACAGAGCATTCAGTATACATTCATAGTAGTTTGACTTGTTCAATTGATTTTCCTGAACTCCCTTGGACATTCTTGGTCTCTGCTGTACAACTTTCTATACTCATTAATTCTTTGATATTCCCAAATCCAGAAAATGAATGACTCAACAGCTGTGTTCCTGTATTTGCTGGGACTCAGGGTAAGAAGCAAAGTGGAGGTGTTCAGGAATCTAAAGGTACATGCTACATAGCAAAGCACATCATTTCCTATACAAAGTGACTGGGAAATCCAGAATCTTTTGCACACATATTGGATCCTGAACTATTACTGGACTATTCAGTAAGATTTTAATGTATTTATTTTCTGTGTGTGTGTTTGTATTTCTAAATAAACTCTGCTGGGCTACTTAACATTAACATGTATTGCAGAATTCTTTCATCAGCTTTTACTTTTAAAAAATTTCTCTTTCAGTTTTATGGGAGAGGGTAGAAGCTTTCCGCTATGTAACTGAAAATTCATTGATTCATTAAAGTTAAAAATATTTGTTGGAAATGGGTGGAATACTATTAATTCTTGTGTGATTTTCATGAAACTAAATACATTCTCTATTTTGTTTTGCTTAAAATTTCTGCATGTGTGGACTTCTTTTTTCCTTCTTGCCCCAAATCCCTTTGTGTATTGGGATGGCAAATGGGTTTTACACTGGAGAAAACATGTTATTTTGGCTAAGAAGTACTTAGCCTTCTGGCTTCAAGTATTCAAATATTACATGAGAAATCAGTAAATTTGTTTACTGTACAAATGTCCTTCATACAATTTTGTAATATTCTGGAATGTGAGAGGAAGCAGGAAATAGGAGTTTTATGGGTGGGAAGGAAGTTTGGGGGGAGAGGAAACCACTGTAATCCAAAAGCTGTACTTTGGAAATTTATAGTTATTAAATAAAAGTTAAACAATTTTGTAATCTCCATCTTCCTTTTTATTTTTTCCTTTTTTAAAAAAGATTCATTTATTTTTCTTTAAAGTCAGAGTTACATGCACAGAGAAGGAGAGAGAGAGAGGGAGAGCAGTCTTCCAACCACTGGTTCACTCCCCATTTGGCCACAATGGCTGGAGCTCTGCCAATACAAAGCCAGGAGCCAGCAGCTTCTTTTGGGTCTCCTATGCAGGTGCAGGAGCCCAAGGGCTGGGCCATCCTCTACTGCTGGATACTTGCCTAAAAAGCTGGATAATAATTTGAGTAGCCAGGACTTGAACTGGCACCCTTGTGGAAAGTCAGCACTGCAAGCCACAGCTCTACTTGCTACTCCACAGCATCAGCCCCCTAAATACTTATGACTATTGCTACGCTATTGGAATTTATAATTGATAATGCTGAACAATTGAAACTGTCTTATTTACAATTGTAGGACTGGATATGGCAGTTTTACTTGAAGTACAGTATGTAGCCTGCTTATTGTATGATTTTTGGAAAAGCATGTATTTATATACAACAGCAGACCTGTAATCATTTAAAAGTGAATTATCATGATTACCCAGATGTAAAGAATGCAATATGTGCTAATGAGTTAGCAGTCACAGACATTTAGAATTAGAGGGATTTTGGAACCTTTTCAATACTGCAGTTTTTATGAAAAACTAATAATTTTTTTATTTGACAGGTAGAGTTATAGACAGTGAGAAAGACAGAAAGGTCTTCCTTCCATTGGTTCACTCCCCAAATGGCTGCCACAGTTGGAGCTGTGCCCATCCAAAGCCAGGAGTCAGGTGCTTTCTCCTGGTCTCCCATCCGGGTGCAGGGCCCAAGCATTTGGGCCATCCTCAACTGCCTTCCCGGGCCATTGCAGAGAGCTGGACTGAAAGAGGTGTAACCAGGACTAGAACCCTTTGACCTTATGGGATACCAGCACCACAGGTGGAGAATTAACCAAGTGAGCCATGGCGCTGGCCCCCAATAAATTTACTCTTAACAAAATATCAAAATATCTTATTCAGTATAAAGTTAGTAGTGAAAAAGAGACTACCTTGTTGAACACAGAAATTTGAGATTATATTTCTTGGTATTAATTTGCATCTTAAGGCTTATTGCCTAGTTTATTTCAACATTTCAATCTAATATTACTAATAATATCTTGTACTTAGTGGTTCACTGTGTGCCAGACAATATTCTTTTGATTTTTAAAAAGATTTATTTATTTATTTATTTATTTGGAAGTCAGAGTTACACAGATAGTGAACAAGAGGAAGAGAGAGAGAGAGAGAGAGGTCCTCCATCTGCTGGTTCACTCCCCAGATGGCCTAAAAGGTCAGAGATATGCCAATCTGAAGCCAGGAGCCAGGACCTCTTCAGGGTCTCCCATGCAGATTCAGGGGCCCAAGGACTTGGGCCAACTTCCTACTGCTCTCCCAGGCTATAGCAGAGAGCTGGATGGAAAGTGGAGAAGCCGGGACTTGAACTGGTCTCCATATGGGATGCCCACACTGCATGCAGTGGCTTTACTGGCTACACCACAGCACTGGCCTCAAGACAATGCTCTAAAATGATGCATTAATTATTCCCAAATATTGAAAAGTGGCATGGTACACATTTGAATGTGTTGTTTTGTACTAGTTGTAGAAACAGTTTAAAATATATTTGTATTTAAAAATGTAAGCTATGATCTAAAGTTTTACTTTCCCCTAAGGTGCCTGTTTGGTAACTGAGAGATCGTTGAAGTCTCAAGTTAGAGTACAACTGATATTATCCAAGCCTCCTTTATCACATGAGGATGCTAAATGCCAAGGCCCAGAGAAGTAAAGTGAATTGTTCGAGGTCACATAGGTAAGTTGTAGCAGGGATAATTCTGTATTAGCATTAGGTATCCTGATACATAGGCCACTATTCTGTCAATTTTGTACTCCTTCTGGAGTTAAAGATTCTAAGTTGTGGAAAATTAAGTTTGGAAATTTAGTGGTTGCTATGTTGTTATGGTGAGAAATTTCTGTGTATAGCTATGAGTTGCTTAAATTTTATTCAATATATTTTTCTAGTATGTTTGCAATTTATTTGAAATGTATAACAAATAGCTTCATCTATTTGCCAAAAGAATTTTTTGAAGATTTATTTATATTATTTGAAAGTCAGAATTACACAGAGAGAGAAGGAGAGGCAGAGAGAGTGGTCTTCCATTCACTGGTTCACTCCACAGTTGGCCTCCATGGCTGGAGCTGTGCCGACTGGAAGGCAGGAGCCAGGAGCCTCTTCCTGGTCTCCTATGCAGGTGCAGGGGCCCAAGGATTTGGACCATTTTATAGTGCTTACCCAGGCCGTAGCAGAGAGCTGGATAGGAAGTGGAGCAGCCAGGTCTTGAACTGATGCCCCTATGAAGAAGAAGTGTTAGCACTGACATAATAACAGACACATAGTTCAATGGAAAAGACTAGGTAGCATAGAAATAAACCCAAATTTCTACCAGCAACTCATATTTAACAAAGGAACTAAAATGAACTGGAGAAAGAAGAATCTCTTTCACAAGTGGTGCAGAGGAACTTGATTATCCATATGTAGAAGCCTGAAAAGAGATTCCAACATCTCTTACACTATCTGAAACTGAACTCACAGTGAATTAAACATCTAATCATAAGACCCAAACCCAAGTAAACATAGGGAAACTCTAAATATTGTCAACACACAATAGCTTTTCGGTAAGATTCCAATAGCAATAGTCACAAAAATAAAAACAGAGACATTTGAGTATATCCAACTAAGATACTTCTTCACAACAAAGTAAACATCAGAGTGTAGATACAATGAACAGATGGCAGGAAAAATTAAAACACTGAATGTTTACAGATTTCCAGAACATTTACATGAATTGGAAAAACTCCAAAAAATACAGCGAAGAAACAGGCAAGGATCTGAATAGACATTTCTCAGAAGAAATGTAAATGGTCAAAACATGTGAATATGCCCGATGTCACTAGCCATTATGTAAATATAAATCAGAACACCATATCAGTCTCCAATACCTGTGGGAGAATACAACACTCAGGTGTGTGTTTGTGCAGCAAGTGGGTTTAGAGGACCCTGTTCACCTCTGGAGAGCAGAGTCTACAGGGAGACAAAGAAACCTTACTGCTTTCCTAATGGGCTTATTAAGTTCTTGACCAGTGCCTGTTAGTCTTGCCACAAACTTTCTAGTCTCACTACTTTCCTTCTTCTTCCTCTTCTCTGTGACTTGTAAAATAGTATACATTCTGTATGCTGTGGATACTTTAGATTTATTTTATTCCTTCAGTCTCCTATGAAGTTCCTCCACAAAAGCACAGCCCTTAAGATATTCATTCATTTATGCAGTCTGCAGATTTCATGAGCTACTAAATTCCAAATAGTATGTTAAAGGCAAGATCTAGGCCTAAGAGAAAAGTGGTCTGAATTCTGTGCCTAGAAGAGGATTTGGGACATAGTAGAACTTCAGTGAAGTGCTATGTGAATGACATGCACTCATTAAATGAGTAATCTAAAGCATACACTGCATTTAAGCAACACAGCAGCCCTACTCACCTCAGGTAGAGCAACTGAGAGGAATAATGTGAAGAAAAATAAGACATCAATAAGTTGAATAATAACAGAGAAAAAAACAAAATGAGATAGATGCCAACATTACTGACCTATTTTTGAGGAATTAAATTGATAGAGGGGCTGGCATTGTGGCTAAGTGGGGTAAGCTGCAATCTGTGAGGCCAGCATATCATGTGAGTTCCACTTTGAGCTTAGGAATCTCCACTTCCAATTTAGCTCACTGCTAAACACCTGGGAAACCAGCAGAAGATGGACGAAGGACTTGGGTCCTTGCCACTGATGTGGGAGACTTGGATGAAGCTCCTGACTTCAGCATGTCCCAGGCTCAACTGTTGAAACTCTCTGGGGTGTGAGCCAGCAGATGAAAGCTATCTCTGTCTTTCCCTCTCTCTCTAAATCCACCTTTCAAATAAAGATTTAATAAAGAAATTAACTGATTTCAAAATACACAAAAACATGAACAATACTATATCATCTTTATGCCAAAATGATCAAAAATAACAAATGCTAGAGAGCATATGGGAAAAGAAAACCGTCATATATGGTGGGTGAAAACACAAATTAGTACAGATGTTATGCAGAACAGTATGGTCATTCCTTAAAAAGGATAAAAATTGGGGCCGGCGCTGTTGTGCAATGAGTTAAAGCCCTGGCCTGAAGGGCCAGCATCCCATTTGGGTGCCAGTTCTAGTTCCAGCTGCTCTTCTTCCAATACAGCTCTCTGCTATCTCCTGGGATAGCAGTAGATGGCCCAAGTCCTTGGGCCCATGCACCCATGTGGGAGACCTAGAGGAAGCTCCTGTCTCCAGGTTTCAGAATGGCATAACTCTGGCCTTTGTAGTTATCTGTAGAGTGAACCAGCTAATGGAGGACCTCTCTGTGTCTCTACCTCTATTGTAACTCTTTCAAATAAATAACAAAAATTTCAAATAAGATAAAAATTGACCTACCATGTGAGAGTTATCTTGCTCTTGGCTATATATAATAAGGAAATTTTATTAGAAGGAAAGGAGAAGAGCATATCAAAGATACATCAATTTTACCATAACATAGTTCACTGCAGCCAGGATTTGAAACCAATCTAGCTGTCCATCAATGAAAAAAATGGACAGGGGAACTTCATTTAGATACAAAAAAGAACAAAATATTATTAAATTAATTGAAATAAGCCAGAAGCAGGAACACAAATGTCACCTGGTCCTTGTCACATGTGGAAGTGAGAGAAAATAATGGATCTGAACACAGAACTGTGATTACTAGAGGCTGAGAAGGGAAGCAGCTAGGGATAGAGGGGGATTGGATAATAGGTAACAAAATACAAAGAGGCAGAAAGAACTTCTGGTGTCCCATAATATAATGAGATGACTACATTCAACCATATTAGGTTCTGTGTAAAGAACTGAAAGAGAGGAGCTGGTAGTCTCAAATCATGGAGAAGAATTAGAAACTGTACTTGCTTGGGGGCCAGCATTATGGCACAGTGGGCTAACGCCCTGGCCTGAAGCACCAGCATCCCATGTGGGTACCAGTTCTAGTCCTGGCTGCCCCTCTTCTGATCCAACTCTCTGCCATGGCCTGGGAAAGCAGTAGAAGATGGCCCAAGTTTGGGTCCTGGCACCCAAGTGGGAGATCTGGAAGAAGCTCCTGGTTCCTGGCATCAGATTGGCAGAGCTCCGGCCATTGCGGCCATCTGGGGAGTGAACCAGCAGAGGAAGACCTCTCTCTCTCTCTGCTGCTACTTCTCTCTGTAACTCTGTCTTTCAAATAAATAACTCTTTAAAAATTTAATAAAACTGTATTTGCTTAGCTTGATCACTTTTTACTGCATAAATGTGTGCAAATATTGCACTACACCCTGTAATAATGCATGACTAGGACACATTAATCACAAATTATTTCAATGAAATTTTAAAAATTAGAAGCATTTCTTTATATTAACAATGAACTATTTGAAAATGAAATTAGAAAAACATTTCCATGCATAGCAGCATAAGAACCAGGAACCAATGTCTTCAGTGTTATCAGTGATGAATCAGATTCACAGCCCTCAGCACTGTTTTTACCATAGACCTTACCATGGCAATTGTGGGCATATAGTAGTAAATCAATGGACAGGAATCCTTTGTCTCTATATCTGTTAAATAAATAAACAAGGAATTCATTAAAGAAAAAGAGATATCAATTTGGATGCCAGGTCACAAAAACACATGCACTTGAGCTATCCTCCAGTTTGTGATGCCAACAAATCTTTCCGACATGTTACATTTTCAGAGACTTTTCTGTAATCTTGCTAAGCTTTCTGGAAATCTGCCTTATAGCAAAGCGATTCCCAATTCCATTACACTCATGATTTTTCTTTTGTGTGAGTTATTAGTTTACCATCTAGAGATAATTTATGGTACAAAACTTTTCTATGCATGCATGTTTTCTCATTTGTGAGTCTATTCATGGGAATTGAAGACTGATTTATAGCAGAAATACATTTTCCAAATTCATTGCATAGACTTTTGTTCCTTATGAATTCTCTGAAGTCTGTTGATGTCTAATTTCTGGCTAAAGGTTTTATCGTATTTACAGCATGCAAAGAGTACCACCTTTTGTGAATTCTGTATCTATACAAGCCTGAAACAAAGAAAATGTTTTTATACAATCAGTATACTCCTAAGAAACCACCTGTGTCAATTCTCTGATGTACCATTGACTTCTGACAAACAACCTTTTCACACTAATAATATTTATAAGCTTTCTCCTTTACATGAGTCTCTGTTGGGTAGGATGTGATTTCCAGCAAAAGGTTTTGTCACAATACTTACATGAATTTTGGAGAAAAGCTCTTCCACATTCATTATATTGTTAAGGTCTCTCCCTTGTTCAAATTCCATGATGGATTATGAGGCATTACCTATGTGAAATGACTTTCTCACATTTATTTCATTCATTAGATATATATGTTGTGCATTCTGATATAAGGAGAGATTTGGGCAGAGCTTTCCAACACTCATTACACCCATAAGGTTTCTCTCCCACGTGAATTCCCTGTTGTCGTATGAGGTATGGCTTCTAATTAAAGGGATTTTACTTTCAAAGGAGTTTTTCCCTATATGAATTTGATGATGTACAATGAGGGCTGAATTATGGTAAAAGGCTCTGAGTCATTACATTCATAAAATTGCTCCCCATGAGAATTCTTTTATGTTTGATGAGGTCTGATTTGCACCACAAAGGCTATTCACATGTATTACATTCATGCATTTCTCCCCTTGGTGAATTCTCTAATATTTCATGAGATATAACTTGCACAAAAAGGTCAAGTAGAAAATTCCCTGTGTGGATTCTCTGATATCTTATGAGTTATGAAGTACAGCAAAGAGGCTTTCCACCATCCTTCCATCCATAAAACCTACCTAAATTGAGCAACAAAGATATAGAAAACGTAAACAAACACATAACCAGATGGAAATGATACCAGTAATAAAGACCATCACTAGCAAGAAAACCCCAAAACTGGAAGGCTTCACTGCTGAATTCTAGCAGACATTTAAAGCACTAACTGCAATTCTTCTCAAGTTATTCAAAACAATTGAGAGAGAAGCGATTCTCCCAAATTCTTTCTATGAAGCCAACATCACCTTCATTCCTAAACCTGAAAAAAGTGCAACAAAGAAAGTAATTATAGACCAATTTCCCTGATGAACATACATGCAAAGATCTGCAACAGAATTCTGGCCAATTGAATCCAACAATGCATCAGAAAGATCATCCACCCAGACCAAGTGGGATTTATCCTTGGTATGCAAGGATGGGACCAAAGGCTTTTCCACAGTCATTTCATTTATAAGCTTTCTCCATGGTGTGAAGGCTCTGATACTTTCTGAGGTTTGACTTCTCAGCAAAGGTTTTTCCACAGTCATTGCACTCATAAGGTTTCCCCCCAGTACAAATTGTCTGATGCTTTGTGAGTTTTGACTTCTCAGCAAAGGCTTTTCCACAATGATTGCATTCATAAGGTTTCTCCCCTGTGTGACTTCTCTGATGCATTTTGAGTTGTGATTTCTGGCCAAAGCTTTTTCCGCAGGCATTGCATTCATAATGCTTGTCTTCTGTGTGAATTCTCTGATGCTTTCTGAGGTTTGAATTCTGGCCTAAGGTTTTTCCACAGTCATTGCATTCATAAGCTTTCTCCCCTGTGTGAATTCTCTGATTATTTATGAGGTTTGCTTCTGGCCAAAGGCTTTTCCACAGTCATTGCATTCATAAGGCATATCCCCTGTGTGAATTATCTGATGATTTATGAGGTGTGGCTTCTGGCCAAAGAGTTTTACATAGTCATTGCACTCATAAACGCTTATCCCCTGTGTGACTTCTCTGATGATTTATGAGGTTTGACTTCTGGCCCAAGGTTTTTCCACAGTCATTGCATTCATAAGGTTTCTCCCCTGTGTGACTTCTCTGATGATTTGTGAGTGTTGATTTCTGGCCAAAAGCTTTTCCACAATGATTACACTCATAAGGTTTCTCCCCTGTGTGAATTCTCTGATGATTTAGGAGGTTTGCCTTCTGGCCAAAGGATTTTCCACAGTCATTACATTCATAAGGTTTCTCACCTGTGTGAATTCTCTGATGATTTATGAGGTGTTTCTTCTGGCCAAAGAACTTCCCACAGTCATTACATTTATAAGATTTCAACCCTGTGTGAATTCTCTGATGTCTAATGAGATCTGACTTCTGGTGAGTGGTTTCTCCACAATCATTACACACATGAGGGTTTTCCACTTATATGAGTGCTGTGATGGAGGGTATGGCAGAATTTAATACTGAATGACTTCCCACAAGGTTTACATGCATAGGATTTCTTCCTTATATTTGGTCTATGATTCAGTCTAACATGTGATTGGTAAATAACAGGTTCCACAGTCCCAATATACTTATAAACGTTCTCTCTTTTGGGACTTTGTTGATGTATACTGAGGTTAGAATTCTTATGGAAATCTTGTACTATTTGAGTTGTCTTGCCAATAGTGGCAATTGACTTATTACAGGTTTCTACCATAAAAAGCTTCTCAGATTCACAGAATATATTCTTGCTTTTGAAGACTTTCCCTTGTCCAATTTGTTCAAGTGCCTGCTCCATGGTCTGAATATTGTGCTGTTGATTAAGAGGTTCACAGAACTGGAGAGTGTTCCCAGGTACCTTAGTAGCACAAAATTTCTCTCCAGCTTGTAGTTGATCAGGCCCACAATGGGGACACATATTGTGACATATACTGCATTCTTCAGGTTTTATTCCTGAATAGTTTCTCTTTTTGATGCTCAGTTTTGGAATATGGCTTATACTTAAATTAAGTGTTTTTCTGAATTCAACTCCCTTGGGAGATAATGTCTTATTATTTGTCATAACATCCTGATTCAGATTTTTCTCCAGACTGTTCTGGTTGGTCTTAATCAGTTCATCCAGTTTCATGGCAACTGAAGTGAGGAAAAAAATGATGTCACTACATCAAATATAATTGTTTCTTCTAGCATACTCGTGTAAAAGGAATGAAGTTACTTGTATTTAAGAGGGATAAGATGTTAGGAAAAGTTCTGCATTTGTGCCTCCTCACACAGGGCACCAAAATGTTAGGAAAAGAGTTGTAGAATAGAGGAGAAAGTGTATGAATTTACAGCCAGACAGAATTTATTCAGAGAAAATTAATCTACAGAGGTGGGTGACCAACTGCCTGTCTGTACAAGATGGAGCATGAAGGCCCCAATTCCCAGGGGCCAGACCTTTTTAAGGAGGGCTAAGGCTGGGCACGAGGGTAGGGGGCAGCAGTGGAGGGGAATTCCAGGAACTGGGTGGGGGCCTTAGGAACCTGGAAAATAATGCAGGGTGGGGTATGAAGGCAATAGGCTGTGAGACCCAATTGAGTTTCAAGGGCAAGGAATACATTCCAAAGTTTATCTACTTTGGGCAATGAGGGAGAATGGCTCAGGCTTATATCCTCATTCCATCATAAGATTTTCAAAAAATGATTAGAAGATACATATTTATGAATATACAGGTTTTCTCCATTATACATTAATATATTAAATTGTATCCATAGATTTTCCAATGTTCATCCATGATCCTGTTTACTACCAGAATTTTTTCCAAGTATGATTGAATGGTTTTTGTGGTAAGATGTCTTAAGTCACTGCTTGGGATGCCTGTATCTCAAAACAGTGCCAGTTTAAGCTGAGGCTACTCTGCTTCCAATACAGCTCTGAGATAATAGATACTGGAAAGCAGCAGATAATGGTTCATGTGCTTGGGACCCTGTGATAGAGATGAGTAGGTGAAATTCCAGGCTTCTGGCTTCAGATTAGTCATAACTGTTGATAGTATTTGGGGAGAGAGTTAATAGAAAATCTATTCCTCACTGTTTCTCTCTCACTTTCTACTTTCACAAAAATGAATAAGACTTCACAGAATGGACTAATATTTGATAAATATATTCACCTGTAATCTAGAAACCAATTTTTCCCTGTCCATTTTTTCAGTTCATTTTTAATGTATTTTTATTTCTTTATTTATTTGTGAGAGTTAGACTGTGAGAGACAGAGACAAAGATCTTCCTTCCATTGGCTCACCCCTCAAATGGCAAATATGCTTGGAACTATGCCAATCCAAATCCAGGAGCCAGGTGCTTCCTCCTTATCTCCATTGTAGGTGCAGGGGCCCAAGCATTTGGGCCATCCTCCACTGCCCTCCTGTGCCACAGCAGAGAGCTAGACTGGAAGAGGAGCAACCAGGACTAGAACCCGGGGCCCATATGGGATGCTGGCGCTGCAGGGGAAGGATTAACCAAGTGAGCCATGGCGCCAGCCCCTTTTTCAATTCATTTTTAGAAAAATTGTGGGTTTTGTACTTCTGTGATATTTCAACCATAAATATGGGGAAGTTTTACTAGATCATTTCCTTGAAGGTAAAGAGTGAAATGTGTCTATACTCTAAGCAGGATCACATTCATGGGACAAGATTTGAATATGTGGTTGTCTTGTGTTCTGTCTTCCCAGGCAAACAGCATTTGTGGGATTTTTTGATGAAAATCTCTGTTTTATCTGCACTCTTACAGTTTCCCCATATTTCTAAGGAAACCTGACATCCTAATCTTCTTAGAACTACAACAGTTACAGAAAGTCCCAATATACCACCTTGGCTATGCATTCTCACCAGTTGAAATAATTTGTTTCTGCAACCCAGAGTCTGCTCAATTATTGAAAATTGATTCCTAACTCATTGTGAAGACGTCAGCCCTGGTTACCTCCTCTTGTTTCTTTCTATAAACACTCCTCTGTGATAATTTGAGTTTCTGGAGGTTTTTGATCAGTTGTTGATTTTCACAGAAAACTTCATTTCCTTTGCCTTTACCAGAGATACTGATCTCCATAGATACTGTAGAATGTCTGTGTCTGAATCACAGGACCAGCTGTCTTCAGGAGTAAGACTTGGGAAAAACTCATGGAAAGAACACCAGTCAATATCTGTTGCACTGCTTCTACTTTGGCCTCCCTGCCCGTTATGTACACACTGACCTGGTAGGCATTATTTCCCCATCCAGGGCTCTGCTCCTTGCTCCAACTTGAAGATCAAGTCAGGTTTGGTCCTGCAGTGCCCTACTAATGGAAACAATATAGACTTTGTGAAATCACTATCTTGGGTTAATGAAAGGAGTACAGCTTGGTCCAGGAGCTATGCAACAAATGTTCCAATGTGAAATCCTTCCCAGGTGGTAGATATTCAGATTCTTCATGGACTCAAATTCTATACCTGTCC
Organism: Oryctolagus cuniculus; assembly: GCF_964237555.1. Taxonomy (NCBI): domain Eukaryota; kingdom Metazoa; phylum Chordata; class Mammalia; order Lagomorpha; family Leporidae; genus Oryctolagus; species Oryctolagus cuniculus. Next base: position 85,854,808 of record NC_091444.1, on the reverse strand, counting down.
CTCATTCAACTTTATGAATAGTGCTCACTTAGTTGTCAAATAGCAAGAAAATGTTACCATTGGGCATGCGATGAGTGTCACTCACCCAGGGAGAACAGGCTGCTGTAGGTCTCCAGCATCACATCCCTGTACAGGATTTTCTGAGCTTGGTTCATGTTCTGCCATTCCTCCCAGGTAAAGTACACAGCCAGGTCTTCAAATGCTATCATCACCTGTGACAGAACACTCCTGGTCAACATGTCAACTCTGTCACCTAACAAACAATGGCAGTTGTATATCTTCTACATGGGTATGGATGAAGAAGCAAGAATGCCATTTCATTTCAGATTTGTGAGCATTTGGGCAGCCACACAGAAGCATTCAACAGGGGATCAAACCTGTGGTATAAAGGCTGTGAAAATTGCCCAAGCTGGAGGGAAACAGGAATTTCTGTTCACAAAGGCCAGACTATATCAAGGGCAATTGCACAGTAGGCTGAAAGGGGGACAAGAGTCACTCTGGAATGAGCAATGTTCAGAAGAATGTAGAAGTATTCAGGGAAAAAGACAAGAAACCATCTGGGAAGTTATGCAGGGATTTGCAATTATGGCAGAAAAAAAATTTTTTTAAAAGAGACAGTAGGCATTTAACTTAGTGTTTATGATGCCAGCTCAGATACTCTCTCTCTGCATCAAATTTCCAAAGTTGGATTTCAGTGCCAGCTCCAGTTTCCAGCTCCCAGCTAATGCAGACCAGAGGAAGCAATGGTGATGCCAACCAAGAGGGAGGCCTAGATTCCATTCCTGACTCTTGGCTTCAGTTGTGCCCCACCTCTGCTTGATATTTTTATTTAGGCAGTGAAGAAGTGCATGGGAGCTCTCTAGATTTCTCTCACTGCATCAATTTCTTTCTCTATCAGGCTCATAAATATTTTAAGTAAGGGAGGAGATTCAAGAAAGAATAGAAAGTAGCTTTTGCTTTTTCTATAATTATTCTACTCATAAACATTTAAAGAACTGAAATAACATGATAACAAATTAAAGTAAAAGCTATGGAGTTATTTACCCAAGAACAGAACCTGAGAAATTCTGTACTGTAATCTGCATTTGTGACTGAGGGAAATACAGAGAGCTTTGTTTGAGAACCTGCAGTAGGCACCAGCATTGTGGTACAGCAGGTAAGTCTCCACCTGCAATTCAGGCATCCCATGTGGACAGACAATTTGAGTCCTTAGTGCTCCACTTCCAATTGAGTTCCCTGCTAAAGTGGCTGAAAGAGCAGTGAAAGATGGCCTGAGTATTTGGGCCAATCCCACAAATATGGGAGACCCAGATAGAGTTCCAGACTCCTGGCTTTGGCCTGGCCAACCATTGTGGCCATTTGTTGAATGAACCAGCAGATGGAAGATATCTCTTTCTCACTACCCATCTCTCCCTATCTCTATTACTCTGCCTTTCAAATAAGTTAATAAATAAACCTTGGGGCTGGCACTGTGGCACAGCAGGCTAATGCCCTGGCCTAAAGCACCAGCATCCCATATGGGCACCGTTTCAAGACCCAGCTGCTCTACTTTTGATCCAGCTCTCTGCTATGACCTGGGAAAGCAGTAGAAGAAGGCCCACGGATTTGGGCCTTTGTAGCTGTGTGGGAGACCCAGAAAAACCTCCTGGCTCCTGGCTTTAGATGGGTGCAGCCCGGCCAGTGCAGCCAATTGGAGAGTGAAATGTTGAATGAAAGATCTCTCCTCTCTCTCTTTCTCTCTGCCTCTCCTCTGTCTGTGTAACTCTTTCAAATAAATAAATTGTTAAATACAATCTTAAAACGTGAAAGAACATGCAGTAGATTATTTTCCCCACAGTGTTCTTACTCTAGCTGGGAATCAAGTTCATCTCCTCAAACTATTAAGGACTGCATTACTCTAACAATTAAAAAAATAAATGCGGCTGGCCCCACGGCTCACTAGGCTAATCCTCCGCCTTGTGGTGCTGGCACACTTGGTTCTAGTCCCAGTCAGGGTGCCAGATTCTGTCCCAGTTGCCCCTCTTCCAGGCCAGCTCTCTGCTGTGACCAGGGAGTGCAGTGGAGGATGGCCCAAGTCCTTGGGCCGTGCACCCCATGGGAGACCAGGATAAGTACCTGGTTCCTGCCATCAGATCAGCACAGTGTGCCAGCTGCAGTGCACCAGCCATGGTGGCCATTGGAGGGTGAACCAACGGCAAAGGAAGACCTTTCTCTCTGTATCTCTCTCTCACTGTCCACTCTGCCTGTCAAAAAAAATAATAAATGTCACTGATTTGTGGTTTAGCCCTAGGTAAGTAATTCTCTTGCAGAATGCTAAGTGTTTATTTCCAGGGTGGAACTAAAACACTGCCCACTACATCATCTGTATAACACTAAAGAATGTGTTGGACATTATGACCCCAAAATTTAGAATATTGTCCTTGACTTCAATTGAAATCATATAACAAATATATATTTTGCTATGGCAACAGAAAATGAGAGATGACATTGCCTTTTCTTGGATAAATGCAATGATTGATAGTCATGACAAATTCATCATACATCTTGTTTCTATATATTCCCTGAGAATAAAATTTACCTTCCTACATCCATTTTCATTAATAAATTATTATAAATCTAAAAACAAAACAGACAGAAAGCTGGGAATAATTAAGAAAACCACTTACAGGGGCCAGTGCTATCGCACAGTGGGTTAAAGCCCCAGCCCGCAGAACCAGCACCAGATATTAATTCCCACCAAATCAGGTGTGAGTGCGATTTTCAGGTGAATTCAATCAGAATTCCACAGCCATTCAGCTGGGAGGGGTGGATGAATCCAGAAACAGCCAGTTTACATGGGACTAAATCAAGCCTAATATCACAAAGGACTTTTGCATTTCTTTGGCTTTTTTCACATTTGTCTTATTTATCATGATTTGTAATAAATTTTCTGATGTGAGTTTTAGTTTTGAGACTGGAATATGGAGTTCAGGGCCCCGGAGGAATGGTCTCTTTCAATCAGGGCACAGATGTTGGCTTGCTCCAATTCTGGCTTGCTGTCATTGTTTTGGGTGCCTCAGCCGATTTGTGGTTTTGAGCAGCAATTTTCTAAATATTTTCTTGGTCTGAGTTTCTTTTGCCTTCTTCCATCCCAAATTTTGTATTCTGACGCAGTACAAACAAGAAGTTAGACAGAGGATCCATTATGAAATAAAAAACACAATAAATTGGCCTTTCAGGCTTAGAAATCTACAGGCAGGATGACCAAGATGAATTTTTGTGTTTTGGAAAATGAAATGGAACCAATTTGCTGTGGGGACAGATATTAATTCCCTCCAAATCGAGTTTGACTGCGATTTTCAGGTTAATTCCATCAGAATTCCACAGCCAGTCAGCTGGGAGGGGTGGATGTATCCAGAAACAGCTGGTTTCCTTGTGACTAAATCAAGCCCAATATCACCAAGGACTCTTGGATTTCTTTGGCTTTTTTCACAGTTTTCTTATTTATCATGATTTGTAATGAATTTTCTGATGTGAGCTTTGGTTTGGAGGCTGGAATAAGGAGTTCAGGGTACAGCAGGAATCGTCTTTTTGAATCAGGGCACAGCTGTTGGCTTGCTCCAATTCTGGCTTTCTGTCACTGTTTTGTGTGCCTCTGCTAATTTTGGTTTCTTATGCAGCAATTTTCTAAATGTTTTCTGGGTCTGATTTGGTTTTGCCTTCTTCCTCCCCAGATTTTGTATTCTGATGCAATACAAACAAAAGTTCAGACAGAGTAGCTAGTAAGAAATAAAAAAAAAAAAAACCAAATTGGTGTTTCATGCTTAGAAATTTACAGGCAACGCAACCAACATGAGTTTTTGTGGTTTGGAAAAAGAAATGGAACCCTTTTACTGAGGGGACAGATATTAATTCCCTCCAAATCAAGTGGGAGTGGGATTTTCAGGTGAATTCAATCAGAATTCCACAGCCAGTCAGCTGGGAGGGGTGGATGAATCCAGAAACAGCCGGTTTCCTTGTGACTAAATCAAGCTGCTGCTCCCTGTGGACTTGTCCTCCTCAGCCTCTGACTAGAGCACAGCCACCTCTCCAATGTTGACATCCTCTGACACATGTTTCACTCTTCTGTTCTCTCTAAACTGCAGACTCTTGGGCAACATAAGTAAATCTAATGCATCAACTTGCATAGACACACACACCGGAGGACTCCAGAGTCTTGGATTTCAGGTTGTAATTAACTTTCCTTTTCAGAGGACTTGTGAAAAAACAAGTCTGGAAGCCAGGGTGTAGCCTTGTGGTTCAAATTCCTATGTCCCACTTTGGAGTTTCTTGGTTTGATTCCTGGTTCCAGTACTTGCCTCCAAATTCCTGATAATATAGACCCTGGGAGCTAGCAAGTAATGGCTCAGATGATTGGGTTCCCTACTCCTGGGACAGCCCTGGCCACTGGGGACATTTCAGCAGTGAACTAGAGGTGAATACCACTTCTCTATCTACTTGTTCATTTCTTTGCATCTCAAATTAAAAAACAAATCAAGTATGTTTGTATCATCCATTAAAATAACTTCCTCAATGGAAAAAAAAGAGTTTCATTGTTAAATTTGGGGAAAAATAATGCTTCTTGGTTGTGATATTAGAATAATGCATAACTGTACATCGGACTTCCATTGTGGACAAGGAAGAGAAAGATGGAAGCAATAATTTTTATTTCTGGCTTTGGTACTTGTCATGTAACCTTGAAAAATTCATTTAAACTCATGGTGCCTGAGTGTCCTTAAAATTACAGGCTCATCTAGTTGAGGCAGGTGGTGTAAGGGGAGGTGGCAGGAAGCTGAGAGCTTTCCTTGTTTCTGTGCTCACAGAGCTAAGTGACCATAGCAAGTCATTTGACCCCTCTGGATCTTCCTCCCTTGTGAGATAAGATTGTCTTTATAGTTAAAGGATTTATTCTACACAGTCCTATCTTATGGTTAGGCTCACATGACTGTGAAGTGTTTTATAAACTGGCAGTGTAATAATCAAGTTGGCACTGAAGATGAAATGCTAAACAGCATAGAACTTCTAAGGCTTGTAGTTCTATGAGGAGCTACACAGAAACATTCAAGTTCAGGGGCATTTTTAAATTTAAAAACAGAATCATTGAATCACTGTTCAGAATCAGTATAGTTGCTAAAATTCTTATTTATAATCACTGAGATTGGCAGTGTAATTACTGATAGCATACTCCTAGTGTTGTATATTTTAGTTTATACAATACTTAGACTATATAAAATATAGGTAGCATGGGAAGTGCGATACACAGCAGTCTTGTAGAATGGCAGATGTCCTAAACAGCACTCTGGCCTCAGAATCAGCCCTTAAGGCACTCAGATCTAGCTGAAGAGCCCATGAGAGTATTTTAGGTATGGAAAGCCACTCTGGCAAAAAAGAAAAAAAAGGACCTAAATAAAAGATCTCTGTGAGTGAGATCCCAGTAGAAAGAACGGGCCATCAAAGAAGGAGGTACCTTTCTCTGAAGGGAGGAGAGAACTTCCACTTTGACTATGACCTTGTCTAAATAAGATGGAAGTCAGTGAACTCAAGAGGCTTCCATAGCCTTGGCAACTCATGACTAGAGCCCAGGGAGATTTCTGATGCCATAAACAAGAGTGTCAGATTGTTCAGTCAACAACAGGAATCACTGTGTGCTTACTCCTTTTGTGGGATCTCTGTCCTTAATGTGTTGTCCAATGTGAAGTAATGCTATAACTAGTACTCAAACAGTATTTTACACTTTATGTTCTGTGTGCTGCAAACTGATGAAAACTTAATATAAACTAAATCGATCTTCTTTGTATAAAGATGATTGAAAAAGAATCTTGATGTAAATGGAATGGGAGAGGGAGTGGGAGATGGGCGGGGTGCTGGTGGGAGGGGAGTTATGGGGGGAAGCCTTTGTAATCCATACACTGTACTTTGGAAAATTATATTCACTAAATAAAAGTTTAAAAATATTAAAAAATAAAAATATAGGTAGCAATATTTAATGCTTCTCTTACTGTTCCTGGATTGGATTATAGCATACATTAATAAACCTTTTTTAAAGATTTATTTATTTATTTATTTGAAAGACAGAATTATAGAGAGAGACACATAAATAAACAGAGATGTTCTGTCTGCTGTTTTACTCCCCACGTGGCTGCAAGCAGCTGCAGCTGGGCTAATCCAAAGCCCGGTGCTTCTTCCAGGTCTCCCACATGGATTCAGGGGCCCAACTATTTGGGCCACCTCCTGCTGCTTTCCCAGGCACATTAGCAGGGAGCTAGATTAGAAGCAGAGCAGCTGGGACATGAACCAGTGCCCATAGGGGATGCCAGCACTGCAGGTGGTGGCTTTACCTTATATGCAACAGCACCAGCTACAGCCTATTCATTTTAAATTAACAACTAAAGATTATCTGCTGTTCAGCCTCCAGGCTTTGGCTTGGCCCAGCCTCTGCTGTTGTGGACATTTGGGGAGTGAAACAGAGGTTGAAAGATCTCTCTTCTTATGTCTCTCCCTCTCTAACCTTGCCTTTCAAATAAATAAATGAGTCTTTGAAATAAAAATACATGCATACATACACAGACACAGACACACACACACACACACAGTACCAACATGGTGGGTAAAGCCATGGCCTGCTGTGCCAGCATCCCATATGGGTGCTGATTCAAGTCCCAGCTGCTCCACTTCCAATCTAGCTCCCTGCTAATGTGCCTGGGAAAGCATCAGAAGGTGGCCCAAGTGCTTGAACCACTGCATTCATGTGGGAGGCCTGGCAGAAGCACCTGGCTTTAGATTGGCTCAGCTGAGGCCAATTTGGGAAGTGAACCAGCAGATGCAAGATCTGTCTCTACCCCTTCTCTATAACTCTGCCTTTCAAATAAATAATAGATTTTTAAAATGGGGGAAAAGGGCAGTTTTGTTGCCTTCCCTTTACCTAGAGTAACATAATCAAAATCTGTTAGGCAAATGAATAAGGGAAATTCTGAGATCATGTATTGACCACAGAAGAGAATGGATTCCTTGTGCATTTTCTGCAAGACCATGCTAGTTGGAACCAAGGGAAGCATAACAAAAAAGGGGAGGCCTATATCCCTCTTATTTGTCTTCTTTGTTCATTGGAGCAGTGGAGAGTTGAGTAATGTAATATTGGTGTTTGTCTCCATACAGTTCATGTCTATTTAGCTGGTTCTTTTTATTTGCATTTCTTTTTTATTTATTTTAAGAGATTTATTTGAAAGGCATAGAGACAGGGGTCTTCGATCTGCTGGTTTGATTCCCCAATGTTTGGGTGAGGCTGAAGGCCCATGAGCCCCCTCCCATCTCCCATGTCCTGAGGGGTCCAACCACCTGTCCATCACCACTGCACTCGTTGGCTGGAGTGGGAGAGGAAGTAGGGCATCATGGAATGGAACTGGTGCCCATGATGCAGGCCCTGCAGGCTGTGGTTGCACCTCCATGCCACGGTGCCGTCCTCGATAAACCTTTCTTTAAAGTGGAATTAGGGGTAAAAATGGTCTGAGGTGAATGTGCGTTTCTGTTGTGAGAGAGGCTGAGGCCCCGTGGGTGCCTGGGGGCCAACAGGAACACCTGAAGCCTTGGCCCCCAGGTCCCGGTGTCTCCCCTCTGCTTCTGCCCTGCCTGCAGGCCCGGCCCAGGCTCCAGTGGTGCCTCAGGGATTTCAGTACCAAACTGGTCACTTTAGGTCACTTTGTGATGCCTGACTTCTGCCCAAAGAAGGAAGCAAGAAGGGGCCCAGCAGGCTTCCCCCGACCTCTGGAGCCCCGAGCTATGGTGCCGGCCCACGACCCAGGGAGCCCGTGATGATTCTGGACCAGCCATTGGGACCCACGACCCCTGACCCCAGGCTCCAACCCCTTCGAGGTCACCACCGCAGCCTCCTTTTTAGCTGGTTCTTAATCCTCAAGAAGGGTTTTAGGTCAATGTTCTATTCTCATTAAAGACCTTTATGTTTAATTAAAGATTCTGTTAGTAATTTTAACCCTGGGTCATTCTAAAGATGTGCTGTGACTTAGGTTTAGAAAAGAGCATCTTCCTTGCCACCCTCATCTCAGCTCTGGGGGCTGTCAGTTCTCCCTGCACAGATTCAGTAATGCATGCTTCTTCTCTACTACAAAGATCTTATGTTGGTCATATTTCCAGTTACCAAAATCAAATCAACTCACACCTGGACTCTGAGTATTCAATGACATTAGTTATCAAAATAAATGTATTCAAATATTCAAAGACCACTTCAAAGCTTAACTGCCTTCAAGAGTGTTTGGCACTTGGAACAGCCACTGTGGTTTTCTACACATGAGTACTCACTATTTTATATACCACTTAACAATTCAAACATCACTTCAGCTTCAGCAATACACAACAATAGAATGGATGATTCTACATAATAAACATGTTACATTAGTTTGGACTTAAAAACTAGAACTAAAACCATGCGGCAACATGGATGGATTTAAGGAAAGATGTACAGCTAGGTAGCTAAGGCTACAGAATCCCAGACCTATTGATTTTAAGTGAGTCTGGAACAACAGCATTCCATTGCATTATCTTCCATCTCAGAGTCCTGCTTTTCCAGTGAGACCCACCCCACTCAGACCACGTATTTCCTGCCTGTGTCTTCACGGTGGTGGAAGCTGTTCTCATACAGGCATCTCCTGGACAGTCACCAGCTTCCTGATTTACTACCTGAACTGGAATCCCCAGTTGCGACGTATATTTCCCAAACACCCAGGCTGAACTGAATGTTCATCTCTGGCAGTCAAAAACTTCTGCCTTAGGAAACAGAACATGTCCTCTACTCTGGGGCTCCTTTTTCTTCTCATGGGGTTCTGTGGTGATCTCTGGTTTTCAACACAAGTCCTGGGAGCATTCTGACTCAAAAGAAAGACCAGGGATAAGAGTTCTTTCTGGGGGCTGGTGTTGTGGCATAACAAGTTACACTGCTGCCTGCAGCACTAACATCCCACATGAATGCTGGTTTGACTCCCAGCTGCTCTTCTTCTTCCACAACTCCTTGCTGGGTGAAGCAGCAGAGAATGGCCCAAGCACTTGGTCCTCTGCCCCCACATGGGAGACCTGGAGGAAGCTGCTGGCTTCAGCCTGGCCCAGCCCTGGCCATTGTGGCCATTTAGGGAGTGAGCCAGCAGATGGACCGCTGTCTTTCCCTCTCTTTTTCTCTCTGTAACTCTGCCTTGCAAAAAAATACAACTTCAGAAAGTTATTCTCCATCAAGCAATACACCCTTTTCCAGGCAGTTGTAAAGCTGGGAGTCATAGCTTCTTGTATATTTTGGATAATAAGAGTTTTGGTTTGAAAGCATGTTCATCTGAAACAAAGATCACTCATTATCCTTTGTTAGAGAAGGGGGCTCTGCTCTTTGAAAGTGAAAATCAGAAGCTGTAATGTGTGATGAGCTCCACCTGCCAGGTCTGGGGAGACTTATTTGAAAGACAGGACACCAGGAGAGGAAGCTTTTCAGATTCCCTGGCCCTTGCTTTAGTCTTATGTCTTTACTTCTTTTGTTGCTTCTTGATGTCAAAAGTGTACACTTTATGCTGAAATGAGGAATTGTGTCTAACCTCTTTTGGGCCTTTTTCTAAGCAGAATGTATATATTTTTCTTGAATATAAGGATAGCTTCTGGGGTGGGTGGATTTTTTTGGAAGTTTTCACAAGCTAGCCAGTAGCCTATATTTGCTTCACAGAATTCAGTTTTTAGAAAAGCCTCCAATACAGCCAGACCATCTGTAGGTAGGGAAGAGCAGGCAGAAAAATAAAAAGAAACATGAGGAATATGAGGAAGCTAATGATCAAACATTCCCTTGTGCTTTTCTAGTACTAGGATTAGCTATTCTCTTGTTTTTACTCAATCCTGTAATCCTGCGGATTTAGCTCTTTAAAGACAAAGATGCCTGTAGGCAAAATACTTCATTGGTTCCATACTACTAAAACAGAAATACTTCAGTTTGTTTTAGTGCCAAAAATGTATTTACAGGAGAGGCATAAATCCTCAGGGAACTAAGTCTCTTGCAAACACTGCATGCAATGAAAAGCATCCTCAGCCTCAACCAAGAGCACTGCCATTGCAGAGCTGAAGGCTGATTTATCTTCCCCACCTGGTATGAATATGCTGCGAAATAAGCGGAGATAAACAGACCTTCTAGGTTAAGTCGAATTCTCCTTGGTGAGCTGCTGATTTGAGGACACAGCCTTTCTGCACTCTTGTGATACTTGCAATGGATTCAATTCAAGCCTAATTCACAATTGCTGGCCAGCAGCTCCTGGAATGCTTCTGACCACAACAGTGCCTCCTTCAGGGAAGGTCTGCAAGAGCAGTTCTCTAATGAGTTGTGCTCAGAGCAGTTCCCCTCCCAGCTCAGCAGTGAGCTCTTCAGATTGCAAACACAGGAATCTCAACTTACTTGATGAAAGCTTGCTACCTGCTTTTCTTGCCAATTGTGGCCTTCCCAGGAATGGTGGAGTTTTGCCATAGGTAGCTCAACCCAGTCTTCAATACTCTTATTCTTACAAAAAAAAAAAAAAGACAATTCACTAAGTGGTCATCCTTGAATACACTACTGAGCCTGAATGCATTTTTACCAAATAAAGTTGCCCAATAGCTATAAACCAAAAGCCAACAACAGGCTTGCCCACCTAATATTACACTCAGCCCCGAAGTACTGAGCAGTTTCATCAGTTCCTCAGAATGTAACTACGCTGTGAGGACTACAGATAGGGATACCAAAATTTTAATTATCAATACACTGCACAGCTAATAAAGCAGATGCTGTCTCTGGCCCACAAAAGGAGACAGTTTCCCTGCAAGGTTAACCGCAATCGGGAGACATTTTGCACCTGATGGAACCCACAGCGGGACTGCTTTGAGCCAGCTCCTCTCCTTCCCTTTCCACTTTCGGTCCAGGATGGGACAGAGACCATGCACAGGAGGTGCCACCAGTCACCCATTTCCCCCTGTCCACCTGCAATGCTCCTGGGAGGCAGATGCCACAGAACAGTGATTTGTTCCATGATTGTCACGGTGTGAGATCAGCCCACCATGAGAAAATGACCATGGACTCCAATGAGATATCAACCACAGAAGCACTGCCTCCAACAGCAGTGCAGGAGGGTGGATGATGGAAGGCACAGCATGGCCAGGATCTCTAGGGACCCCGCAGGACTCTGCTGTCCTGGATGCCTACAGCAGGCAGCTGCATGAGGGCCCAGTGCACCTCCAGCACCCTTCTACCAAACCCTTCCCCCGTCTGCCCATGCAGACCACACAGATGCTGTGTCAGTGAGTAAATTAGCGCTGTGCACTAGGTTGTCCTGCTGAGACTTGGCCTTCATTACTTCCCCATGTGCAGCACGTGCTGCAAGCCTCAGCCAGGAGGGCTGGCGGGAGAGGTGAGCAGTCGCAATCACCAGGCCTGTCTCTTCTTCTCCTGCCCCTCCTGACTCAGGGGCCACCGATGGCATTTTAGCCCCAAGGCACGAAACGGGACGGCCAAGAACCTAACACCACCCATGTCACGCGCACACACTGCAACTACCAGCTGCCCACCAATGACCACCGACTTTATAGCCAGCCTGGCATGGGGCGGGTCTTGCAGCACTGGTCCTGCCTCAGGGCAGCAAAGATTGTCCTGAGGCCCCCTGCTGGGCTGAGCCTGAACTGCCCTGCAGCAGATTCTGGAAGCAAGAGAGCTGCTGATGGCTGAGGCCCTGGCTCAGAGTACACTTAGAGAGACCCTATGCCTGGCAAGGGCACCGGGGCCCCGGACTTTCCCAGGCTGCAGTCCTAGGGTGGAGGATGGCTCGGCCTTTCCTTCCTCAGCCCTGCCCGCAGGTGGAGCAGGGTTCCCACGGGGGCATCTTCCTTCGTGGGAGAGCGGGTAAACCCCAAATGACATGACTCCCGGTGCCGGGTGCTGGCCTGCAGCCTTCCGGGAGGGAGTAGGTGACAGTGACTTTGTGGGGAGGTGACACTTGAGCTGGGCCTGTATTTTTGGGTTAGTTCTAGATGCATATCCCAGTCACCTGGACCTGCGGGTCTGCTGCAGGCCTCCTGGAGGCTCTGGGAGCTGGGCATCCTGGTGGCAAGGGCAGGAGGGTGGGAGGTTGAGGCGCTGAGCTCCCACTGGGTGCACCAGGCACTTTGGAGCTGTTCAGAGTAAGGAGTCGAGGTCACCTCCTGAACCACTCCTGGTTCCAAACTCCTGATTTGGGATTTGCCAGAACCCTGAAGTAGGGGTGTGGTGGGGGTGGTAGTGGTTGGCTTCAATGCACTGTATTTGTGAATTCTTCAAACACAGCTTCTCCCTACTCCTGCAGGCTTTCAAGTGATTGACGAGGACAGAGTCCCTCCACTGCAAAGTGACTGAAGTTTGGAAACTACGTCCAGAACTTCACAATGTGTATTCAGGTGGTCATCCTTGAGGCCTGCAGGTGGACAGCAAGAGCAACAGTAAGATATTAACTACTGTAGATACTCTCCTTTCTTTCCGGTAGACCCACCAAAAGAGAATGGGAGATGAGTACTTGAACATTGGAACCAGTCAGCATGTTAGGGTGAGCTGCCAGTACTTGGAGCTCAGGAGTGGACATGGAGAGCAAAACATGCATTGTTACTAAAGAGGACAGTTAGGCATTTTACTGTGAAAAGGGAAATCATTTAGATGTGAACAAGACACCTTAAGTAAATGTCTGTATATTTATTTTTGTTTATTTGCAAGGCAGAGAGAGCCCTTCCATTTACTGCTCATTCCTCAAATGTCTGCACCAACCAGAGCTGGGTCAGGCTGAAGCCAAGAACTCAGTGTGGGTCCCCTACACAGGTGGCAGGGACTCAAGTACTTGAGCCATCAGCTGCTGCCTCCCAGGGTTCTGTTAGCAGGAAGCCAGAAGCAGAAGCAGGGCTAGGGCTTGAGGCCTGGGCATTCTGACTGGGATGTGGAAGGCTTTACCACTATGCCAAACACATGCTCCAGTAAGCTGTTTCAACACGTTTGCAAAATGTAAGACTGTGGTTTTAAATATATGCTCTTCATCTTAAAAATTTGCATAATCTTATATTCAGTTTCATATGATTCAATACTTATTATTAAATACAAGTAACATTTAGACACATGCTTTCCTCACCAATACAAACCTCAGTAATTTTTTCACTTAGAACCTTGAATATTAGCATTCATTCAGACTGAAGTTCACTCATAGGCTGGGAATTCTGACAAAGAGACAGTAGGGAAAAAAATCTAGATGTGTATCTGATACCTAATAAGATTCTGAACCTGACTGACAGAATCTCAGTAACTGTTCAGAGAGTGACTTCATACCTCTCCCCTCTGTAATGAGAAGACTGTGTCCTTTGGCCACTTTCACATGATGTTATGTAAATCTAACCTGAAAAGCCTTTTATAAATTCTGAAGTACCATACAGAAGCATATTATGCATTTCCATATGTGTGAAAAAAGGCAATGTCAAAGGCATAGCTATTCCAGAGAGAAGTTAGGAGGATTAGCTCAGTTTGTAAATGTGTAAGTACCATTAAATATCTACATATTTGAAATAGACTTATAGAGTGTGGAGTTCATGATAGATATTGAATAAATGCACTCTGGATAATAAGCAAATATCAGAAATAATGCCACACCCATCAGTGTTTAAACTCTTCAGACAGCTCCGTGCCAGGGAAGTGCAGTGATCCCTGTAAATTAACAAAAATCAATCTGTGTATACCCATGGAAGCCACTGGTTTATATGCAGTCTATACTAGAGGTTTTTGTGCTTAGTAAAATTACTTGATTTTTTAATGAATGCTTTCAGACTGATACCTGATGCTGAGTGGCAGACAATTTTTTCTGAAAAGTATGTGGTTGAGAAATATAAATATAAATCAGTTTATAATTTTTGTGTCTGAATATTTTTATGCATTGAGACAATACCTGCAATAATCAGAAGACTTTTCCTCAAAAAGTTGCTACATTGATGCATCTTCATTTATGTATGTAATGTATGTTTAGGTAAAAGGAAGAGAGAGAGAGAGATCTTTATCTTTCATCTGCTGGCTCACTTCCAGATGGCCACAAAAGCTGGGGCTGAGCCAGGCTGAAGCCAGGACCCTGGAACTCTGTCCCAGTCCCCCATGTGGGTGCAGGAACCCAAACACTTGGGTAATCTTTGCTGCTTTCCCAAGCAAAGAGCTGGACGAGAAGTGAAGCAGGTGAGTCTCAAACAGTGCCATAAGGCATGCTGCTGTTGCAGTTGGCAACTTACCTCTTTGTACCGCAATGCTGGCCCTGGATTGATGACATGTTTAAGTGCTGCCACTGGCTTTTGGCTAAATAGGATGACTTAACATGTTTTCCACTCTGTGGAAGAGGAACAAATAAGGCAGTTGGTTGTAAAAGTTGCCCATGGAAACCACAGCCTGAGAAAGATGAATCAACTCACCTTGCATTTTCCACCTTGCATCTACACCACCCTTTTCTGGACAAACATCTGATTGTATGCCCTTGTGATGGAGGTTCTCAGGGTGCTGGAACATTTTGTAATTTTTTAAAAATATAGATTAAGAAGAAGGCAAATAAACAAAAAATTACAAACTGCTGCCAATACCAAGAAGAGATTATTGAGAGTAAAAGGTCACCTGTTGGAGCCAGCACTGTGGCACATCAGGTTAAAGCCCTGGCCTGAAATACAGGCATCCCATATGAGTGCTGGTAGAGTTCCGGCTGCTCCACCTCCAGTCCAGCCTCTTGCTAATGCACCTGGGAAAACAGTAGAGGATGGCCCAAGGACCATTTTGCTCATGTGGGAGACCCAGAAGAAGCTCCTGGCTCCTGGCTTCAGATCAGCTCAGCTCTGTCCATTGTAGCCATTTGGGCAGTGAACCAGCAGACAGAAGATTCTCTCTCTCTCTCTCTCTCTCTCTCTCTCTCCCTACCTCACTCTCTACCTCTCTATATAACTTTTTCAAATAAATAAAATAATTTTTTTTAAAAAAAAGGTATCCTGCCATACTTCTTTCTTTCCTGTTAATTCCTAGGAATTAAAAATTGTCAGGGCCAGCACTGTGGCAAAATAGGTTATACCAACATCTGCAGTACTAGCATTCTCTATGGGCACCAATTACATGTTCTACTTCTGATCCAGCTCCCTGCTAACATACCTGGGAAAGCAGCAGAATATGGTACAAATCCTTGGGTCCTGCACCCAAGCTGGGACCTGGATGAAATTTCCCTGACTCCTGGCTTTTTTTTAAATATTTGCTTATTTCTTTGAAAGAGTTACACACACACACACACACACAGAGAGAGAGAGAGAGAGAGAGAGAGAGAGAGGGAGAAAGGGAAGTCTTCCATCTGATGGTTTACTCCCCAACTGGTTGTAATGGCTGGAGCTGCACTGATCTGAAGCCAGGAACGAGGAGCTTCTTCCACGTCTCCCACTTAGGCAGGGGCCCGAGGACTTGGGCCATCTCCTACTGCTTTCCCAGGCCATAAGCTGAAAGCTTGATCACAAGTGGAGCAGCCCGGTCTTGAACCAGCACCCTTATGGGATGCCAGTGCTTCAGGCCAGGTTGTAAATCTGCTGGGCCATAGCTCTGGCCTCCCATGCATGTGCATGGGCCCAAGCACTTGGGACATTTTCTACTGCTTTCCCAGGCCATAGCAAGTAGCTGGATCAGAAGTGGAGCAGTAAGGACTCAAACCAGTGCCCATATGGGATGCCCATAATGTTTTCTTTAATTGGAGAAATGTTCCTTTGATAAAATGAGTGTATAACCCCACAATATTCTCTACTTACTCATAATAGGGTCTGAGATGTAAAAGTCATGATTAATTTCTTAGAAGAAAATTTACATACCCAGAAGCAAAGAGAAAAAATTAACCTTTTGTTTTTCTCATGATTGAATCAGAGTTTCAAAACTAATACTTAACTTTATTTTATTAACTTAATTTTAGAGGAGTTAATGATTTAACCATCTCTTCTATTAGAAATACTATGTTGTGGCCAGTGCTGTGGCACAGTAGGTTAAAGCACTGGCCTGAAGTGCCAGCATCCCATATGGGCTCCGGTTCTAGTCCCAGCTGCTCCTCTTCTGATCCAGCTCTCTGCTATGGCCTGGGAAAGCAGTAGAAGATGGCCCAAGTCTTTGGGCTGTTCTGAGGCTCTTAAGGTAGTGAAGATATCTTAGATTCTCATTAGTGAAATCTTTAGAAATGTCAGAAAGCATATAACTTTCTTTAACGATCTGAAACAGAGATGAGATAAATAAGGGCAGAACTGCTCAGCAGCCACAATGCAGGAATATGTATCTTTCTGACGATATCTTCATCTGCTTCTTGCAGTTGCAGCCAATCTGTGAGATCTTGGTCTGTTTTCTGCCCTTGGGAGGGCCTAGGGTGCTCTATATTGTCTGTAAGGATTCAAAATTTGTTGTATATTAGTGTCTAATCATAAAATTTCCAAAGTGAAAAGCTGGATGTAATAAACTATGCCAGACTGCAAAAAAAAAAAATACAAACATGGTGTATTGTCTATAAAGTACAGCGGTAAATCTGTATTATAGAGATACACATCTCTACACAATTCTCTCTTTCTTTCCCTCTGAAAGTCTACATTCAGCTCTCGATGGTGTGATTACTTAGGAATAGATTTCATATACTTACTTTCATAATCAGTGAACTCGGAATTATTATTGTAGTATTGAGGATTGTACTGACTAAAACACTATGTTTATTCCATGTTAAATAACATCATCCTATCTTTGGATTCCATTTGTCCTGCTACTGATGTATTCACAGGAGAGGGGAGGTGGGAGGAAAACCCAAGATCCATCAGGGTGGAGGAGGAATGTCAGAGGCTGTGGTTCTATTGTACTGCAGCTTGGGTTCTGGAAGAACACATTAATGGACCCAGATGGTTTGAAGCTAACTGAGGGCCTATGTTCTGTACATTTGTCTGTGGTACTGCATTTTCATTTATGTAAAATTTATTTTCTTCAAGCAATATATTAATTTGGATGAAAATGAAGATGTTAAGGAATTTTCAGAATGGGTCTGTTTAACCCTCATTGGCTTTGTTTTTAAGCACTTAACTCAGAAAAGAAAAGATAGAAAAATACATTTTGGGTTCTCTTCATCTGTACCACGGCACTCTTTGGTTAAGATTTGTCATTTTGTCATATTTGATTCTCTAGACTCCCTGAAAAATCCCCTACTTCATTAGATGGAGTCCGTGTCTCACCATGGCAGTGAAAAGTTTAAAATGTTCCAGCTTTGCATTTAGCTAGGCCGTGGACACATGCCATGACACTTGCCAGCCAATTGTGTCAGGGGCATCATCTGAATCAGAATTACTTGCATGAAAACAAGGAGTTGCAGATTCTTCCAGTGAAAGTGGAGAGGAGCAAGAGCTGCAGAACATTGCCAGGGTTGAGTGTGCCATGGGATGCCATGTGGTGGCTGGTGTCTGGGGTGCTGGTTCTGCAGAAGATAGGGCTTATGGGGGCTGGTGCTGTGGTGTAGAAGGTAAGTCTGCCGCCTGCAGTGCCAGCATCCCATATGGTCACTGGTTCAAGTCCTGCTGCTCCATTTCTGATCCAGCTGTACTATGGCCTGAGACAGCATTAGAAGATTGCCCACATCCTTGGACTCCTGAACCCACATGGGAGACCTGGAAGAAGCTCCTAACTCCTGGCTTTGGATCAGCTCAGCTCTGGCCATTGCATCCAATTGGGGAGTAAACCAGCAGATGGAAGATTCTCTCTCTCTCTCTCTCTCTCTCTCTCTCTCTCTGCCTCTCCTCTCTCTCTGTAACTCTGACTTTCAAATAAATAAATCTTTCTTTTTTTAAAAGAGCTTATGCTGATGGATAGTGGTCATGGAAAATGTATGGGACATTTTTCAGCAAGATTTTGAATGAATTTTCCAACCCCTGTACCTCCTAGAGATTGGAATAGACTTCTAATGCGTAACTTCCTCTTATGCTTAATTAGGTTTTTGTTTTGAATTGTTTTTGATGAAACAGCAAGGAATTCTGAGTTATAGACTTCCTATTTCAGAGACAGAAGAACACTGATGCCTGCATTATAATTAAATAATGCCTATCACCCTTTCTTAAGCAACAAATGATCACAGATTCTCTCTTTGCTGCTAAGTAATGAGCATGGTGATTCTTCCCACCATAACCATCTTCCCACCTACACTCCCTCCCCTCTTCCTCCTTCCTCTCCTATTGACATGGAATGCCTTACATAGCTAGGGTGAACATTTAACCCGCTGGCCCTAGGTGTTCATACACTTCAACTCTGTGTTATTATTCATATGCCCTTTTTATGACCAAGCTTATGTCAGAACGACAAATTATATATTCACCTAATACTGAGAGTCATCAAATTGATTTCTATTTTCTTCTCTCTTAGGCAGTTCTTGAGGGGCAGAAATATTTATTTTGTATATCATGTATTTATTCAACTAAAAGACTGACTGTCAAGATGCTGAGTTTTAGTGTCAAAGCAAATATGTTTCTAGACCCCATGAAGTTTACAGTCTGACAAGAAAGAGCAATCTACCCAAAGAATATTGTTTAACGTAGTAAATTCTGGTGTGAAGCCAGTGGATAAAGATTGAAGCATTGTTAATCTAGCACTAACTCTAATCCCATGATCTCTAATTGAGAGAAGTAATCAGAAACACAGAACTCCATGTTACCCAGTTATCTCTTTGAATTTCTGATTAAAAAATAAAACATATCAAACAACACACAAATACCTAGGAGTGCATAATATTTATATACTATCTTGATATTAAAAATAAGAAAAAATAACCATGAAATAATAGCAACTTTGAATCTCCTTTGTTTTCTAGACAAGTTATAATCCTATGTGGTTCTATACAGTAAATTATTACAGTAAATTACAGTACATCATTACAGTAAATTATTACAGTAAGTAACTATAGTAAATTACCTTTGTAGGTAAACTTCATCTCTCTCACATTTTTCCATTTGATAAATCAGATTTTAAAAACTGAGACCCAAGAGAAAAGAAATATTTTTAAGCTAGTGTTATATGTTGATTGGCTCTCTAAAAATGATTTATTTATTTATTTGAAAGTCAGAGTTACACAGAGTAGAAGGCGAGAGAGAGAGAGAGACATCTTCCATCTTTTGGTTCACTCACCAATTGGTCACAATGGCTGGAGCTGTACTGCTCCAATGCCAACATCCAGGAACTTCTTCTGGGTCTCCCACACAGGTGCAGCTGCCCAAGGACTTGGGCCATCTTCCACCACTTTCCCTGGCCATAGCAGAGAGTTGGGTCAAATGAAGAGTAGCCGGGACTCAACCTCCACCCATATGGAATGTCCATGCTGGCAGTAGCTTTACCTGCTATGCCACAGTGCTGGACCCTTGATTAGCCTTTATCTTAGACTTTTTAATGATATTATAAAACACCGTATTTTTCTAAGCTCTTTCCATTCAGTTTCTACTTTGTAAATTCCAGATAATACTGTCCCCAGAATTAATCTAAGGTATAAATGATATGATATAAGGCATTTAACCCCTTAACCTGTCTCCTTGAATACTCAGCTATGTTAGCTCTGTGTCCATTCTTCTGTCTCTGTACTAGATAAATAAAAAGAAAGTGTAAAATGATTTGAAAAGAACTATAAGGGGTCAGTACTGTGGTGCTGCTGCCAATTGGGGACTGAACCAGCAGATGGAAAACACCTCTCTCTCTCTCTCTCTCTGCCTCTCCTTCTCTGTAACTCTGACTTCCAAATAAATCAATAAATCTTAAAAGAACTATAAACATCAATAAAACACAAATGAAAATTGTATTCTCAAAACTGGATATTAAACCATGCCTTCTACACCTCTGTTAAAAGTTACATTCTATCATAGTCATTTATGATTTCTAGGGCCAAAGTAGTAAATAAGATTTTTCTGGAAGAGACAGAGGTTATGAGGGAGCCAGGATTTGGGGTCAGTTAGCAGGAGTGAGTGTCACTCTTTCAGATTTGATTCAGGAAAGGAAGAACAGCAACTGATCCCTGAGATTTTGGGTTGGGAAGGAAAGGAAGGAGGGACTGAATAAAAGCAAAGGCCCTCTGGTTGTGGGCACCCAACCCTGACTGCAGCCTTTGGGGAGGGCCAGCTGGTGTCTCTATGGATGTTGCGGCCTGGACTCAGTTTCCCTGAGTTCCCAGGAGCTCCAACATATTCTGCCTTCTGAATGGCTGTGCCCATTCGCCTGCTACAGCCAGTCGCTGGGGCTCTAAGTTGGACCAGAGGGAGTTCATTCCCTGATCAGGGTCAGCCCTGGGGGCTGTGCTGCTCCTTCTCTGGCATTTACTGCATCTCCTGCTCTGCACGTGCAATCCCAGGCAGTTTCTGAGTGCTCACCCCGAGCCTGCCTCCTGCTGCTTCTTCCCTCTTCATTGTCCACCTGTGGGTCCCAGTTACCAGGGACTCTGTTCCCCACACTCCCTGCTTTGCTCCCCGTGTTTCTGGAAGAAAGTGTACCTGCTCTGGGACTTTCTGCTGCAGGTTTGGAATGCAGGAAGGGGCGGCAACATGTGTGGGAGAAGGGTGGGTGCCAGGGCACCAGAGATCTTGGCAGTTTCCCCCGAGGTCAGGGCTGGGACCTGGGCTGTTCTGTCTCCCACCTCTGCTTCCCAGGCTCCCAGTGCCTGGACTCTCTCCTGCAGAACCTTACCCAAACTGTCCCTAATGTGCTTTATTTAGTGGTTACAGGAGAGAGAGGGCAGCGTTCTGGGAACCTGCACATGCAGAGAAGGAAGGCGGAAAGACTCCCACTCTCCACAGTTAAATAAGCTGGGTTCCCACTGTGGGTGGTCTCAGAATGCAGTTGGGCTGGGCCTCTTGATGTTTTCTGGGCTGTTGGTTCCTGCAGGGTGGGGCTGTATGGCCTTCAGCAGGGAGCCTGTGGCAGCAGAGGGGTGGGAAGAAGGATCTGACAAGGATCTGCCCCACTGCTCTCATCCTGCACCTCATCTTCCTGGTGGGGAGCAGTGTGAAGCATGGATAGCTGCTTTGTGCATTGATCCCTCTCAAGTATTAATTATCAGACTTTTCCAATGTGGAATTTGAAGCTGTTACAGAAACCTGGGGTGGGAAAACTCCCTTCTTTCAAACAGGCACAGAGACAGGGGAGGATCCAAGGAGTCTCTATTAATGGCCCTAGGCTCAGCTGGAATGATTTCCTGAGAACTGAGCATCAAATTCAAGTTTCTTAGCTGTTACAGCATTGGTGGGTTTAGATGGCAGCCTACATGACTTAGGACTGTTAGAGTTGGATTGCTCTTGCCACCCCCAAAATGCTCCAAGAGACCTTCTCTCGTGCAATTAACAAAGGGTAAGGTTTATTGATGAGCTGACATGTCGGGACCCCCGTCCCAGTACAGGCGAGCGGCCCCAAATAGTCTTGGGTTAGGGTTTTTATACATGTTTAAACAAAGAAAATCAATCATTGCATAGATCAGACAGAGGTATAGAGTAAACAATTGATACAAGTTAAGTGATTTTACAACCAGTTGATTTATGAATACAGGGAGTACAGGATATCGAGTAAGGGCCCGATTAGACCTCAGAGAACCATATGGCCTATACAGGGAGTATCAAAAAGCCTCCTATTGCCAAAAGGGAGGGCCACACAACAAACATAACAAGGTTGCAGGAACTGCCTTGATGATACCTAGGAATGCAGCTGAATGGCGATAAGGGACACATGGTGGGGTCAGGGGTCCAGGAGGCAAAGAGATATATGGTGACTTCTTCTATCTTACTTAGGTGAAACTAAGGTTACGCTCACATTGGGGTAATTTACTGACTAATTAACTTTATAGAGAATGGCTATGCAGAGCAAGTCTAAGGAGGTCAGGAAAGTTCACCAGAGGAGGTTGGTGGGGGGAGCAGCTTTTAACTTTTTAACCCTTCAGGACCACATTTCCAATGGTCAGTGGGTCCAGTATGTTTGTAGAAGAGATGCCGGGGACAGATTTATTAGGACAGATTTATGACTGGAGTTTACAGAAGCAGAACTTAGGACATCTTCCCTCCCTAGATAAGATTTCAGTGGGCAGCTGTTTCACTCATTAATTGTGAGCATCCACTTTTGAAGGTTTGTGTTGGATGAGGTCCACTTCTCTTTCTTTGATGATGTATTTGGCTGCTTTTCATTTTCTGTCTTCAGCTATTTCTTCTCCTGTTAGCAAGGCTCTCAACTGTTTTTACCTGACGCTGATCCCTTTGCAAAGTGAGAAGGGAACTAAAATTAATGCAAGTCTACTGTGTTGTCAATAACTGGAGCTACTTTTTTAAAGATTTATTTATTCATTTGAAAGAGTTACACAGAGAGAGGAGAGAGACAGAGAGAGAGAGAGAGAGAGAGAGAGAGACACCTTCCATCCGATTGTTCCCTCCCCAATTGGTAGCAACAGTTGGAGCTGTGCCAGTCTGAAGCCAGTAGCCAGGAGCTTCTTCTGGGATGAAGCTGTTTTTTTAAATAATTATTTATTTATTTGAAAGGCAGAGTTACAGAGTGGCAGAAACAGAGATCAATGGCTGGAGCTGTTTGGATCCAAAACCAGAAGCCAGGAGCTTTGTCCAGGTCTCATAGGTGGGTGCAGGAGATGAGGGATTTGGGCCATCTTCTACTGTTTTCCCAGGCCACAGCAGAGAGCTGGATGGGAAGTGCAGCAGCCAGGATCCCAACCGGCACCCATATAGGATGCTGACACTGCAGGCAGTAGCTTTACCCACTATGCAACAGTGCTGCCCACTAACGGGAGCTCTTTTAATCTGAGTATGCATAAAGTGGAGAATTACAGCATCATAAATACATATAAGTTACAGTTTTTCTCTGCGCAGTACTTTACAGTTCCCAGTGATCCACTGAGAATCTTACTTTCCACACTGTGTAATTAAGAAGGTCAGTTAATTGTCTTATTTTGGGTTCTGTGTTTAAACCCATGACATTTTTGAAATGGGAGGATATTAGTTCTACAATTTCATAGAGACTGGTCTGTGGAAGCATCGATGGAAGTTATAACTGTGAGAGTGGTAAGAAAGAAGAATGGAAGAAATAAGTACCCCTTACGCCACACAGAGGTGTCCACAAATGGAGTAGAAGATGTGCCCTTGAAAACTATGGCTGACTTTCTGGGACAAACTGTGTTTGAGTGCTTCACATGTTCTTATAGAAAGGTGTTGCCACCAGGTTATTAGTATATTTAGTTTTTAAAGATTTATTTATGTATTTGAAAATCAAAGTTTCACAGAGAGAGAAGGAGAGACAGAGAGAGAGAGAGAGAGAGAGAGGGGTCTTCCATCAGGTTCATTTCCCCAATGGCTTCATCATTGTGAACTTTGCTCAGTTCCTGACCTATACCTTTCCTTTAACCTAGTACTTTGCCATGTAGTAGCCCATGAAAACTGCAGACTGCACAAATGAATGAATACTTGGAGGGTTGTGATTTCTTAGAGGAACATCATGAGACAGAAGGAATAAAACAAAACAAAAGTATCCTCCGTGTATAGAAGGTATACTGTTTTTACAAGCCACAGAGAAGAGGAAGAAGAACTAAAGTAGTGAGACTGGGAAGTTTGCGGCAAAGGAAATAGGCACTGGTCAAGAATTTAACAAGCCCATTAGGAAATATTAAGGTTTCCTTACTTCCATGTAGACTCTGCACTATAATGTTAAAAGGCGTCCTCTAAACCCACTTGTTGCACAAATGAAAACCCAAGCATTGTCTTCTCCCACAGATGGAGTCTGCTATTGGTTTTGATTTACATTTCCCTAATGGCTAGTGATATTGGGCATGTTCATCTATGTCTTGACCATTGAGATTTCCTCTTCTGAGAAACATCTATTCAGATCATTCTCCATTTCTGAACTGTACATTTTGCTTCTTGTTTGGAGTTTTTCCAGTTCTATATAAGTATGTTTTGGCTATCAATCTTTTGTCATAGTCAGAGTTTTCAATGTTTCCTGCCATTGCGTCCATTGTATGTTCACTCTGTTGATTACTTTGTTGTGAAGGTGTATCTTAATTTGATATGCTCAAATTTGTATATTTTATTTTGTTACTTGTGCTTTTGGAATCTGACCCAAAACTGTTGTCTATGCTAATGTTTTACAGTTTCTCATATGTTTACTTAGTTTTTGGTTTTATATTTAGACTTTTAATTCACCTTGAGTTGCTTTTACATAGTGTATGAGGTGTTGGGGTATCTTTTCAGGCTTCTACATATGGATAATCACTTTCCTTTAAACCATTTGCTAAAGGGATTTTTCTTTTTCCTGTTTGTTTTCTTTCCTTTGTTAAATAGGAGTTGCCTGTAGAAAAGTCGGTTTATTTCAGATGCCTATTCTTTTCCATTGAACTATGTGTCTTTTTTTCCAACAGTGCTAACACTGCTTCTATTCTTTTTAAGATTTATTTATTTATTTGCAAGGCCAGATGCTTCTTCCAAGTCTCTCATGTGGGTGCCAAAACCGTAGAACACAGTCCATCTACCACCAATTTCCCAGGTGCATTAGTAGGGAGCTGGATTGGAAGTGGAGCACCTGGTCTCCTAGCAGCAACATATGGGATGCATGCACAGCAGGTCAAGGCTTTAACCCACTACACCACAGCACCAAACCTTTCCTTATTTACTTCTGCTGTGATCTTTCATTATTCACTTTTTTCTACTGCCCTGCATCTTGACTCATTCCTCTTTTTTTCTGGGTTCTGGAGGATGCCAGTAGGTTGCTTCTGGGATATCTTTTTTGTGTTAGTAGATACTTGGTAATCTAAAATCACAGTTTTTAGTTTCTATATTTCTCTGCTATCACAAGGACCTTCTAGATGACAGCAGAAAATGCTGGCAGAAATGAGGATATATTAATTTGCTAAGAAAATACCACAGAGAATATGATGTAAATCATGGAATTTTACTTCTCAGAGTTGTAGAGCTTGAAAATATCAGATCAAGGTGCTTAAATAGGCTCGATTTTTCCAGAAGTGTTTCTCCGATGTGACAGACACATCTATCATTTGATCTACTTAAAAGTACTTTCTTCAGGTAGAGTCATGTTGGTGGTTAGCACTTCAGTGTTTGAGTTTTAGGGAGGCACATTTCAGTCCACAACAGCAAAAGGGTCCCTGTGGTCTACTTCAATGACAGCCATCTCTGCGGAGGACAGAAAGTTTGAAATCAGCATTAGGAGTTCTCACAGTATTACTGTCTGCTATCTCCATCAAATGTGCATTCATGTACACACAAACAAAACTACCTGTACACATAAACACATTCAACAGTGGAAATGCCTGATGGTTGTGTACAGGTAACATCAATATAATAATCCATAAGATGGCCTATTAGCAGACATTAAAAAGAGAATTAGAAAGAATGACAACAAAATCTGCAGTTACCTATATTTATGTCTATATGTATGATATTCAGTATTTATAGTTGCTAAAAGATGAATACTGATGTGTGGGAATAAGAGCTAAACCTTACCTTGCAATATTGCAGCCTAGTCTACATGAAAGATGTTTTCCTAAAACCTTTCCCTGGGCCCACTCTGTGGCATAGTAGATTAAGCATCCACCTGCAGCACCAGCATCCCACATGGGCACCAGTTTGAGTCCCTGCTCCTGCATTTCCAATTCAGCTCTTTGCTAATGGCCTAGGAAAGCTGTGGAATATGCCCTGAGTGCTTGGGCCCCTGCACCCATGTGAGAGACCTGGAGGAAGCTGCTGACTCCTGGCCTCTGGCACCTGGCTTCAGATCAGCCCAGCTCCAGCCATTCTGGCCATTTAGGGGTGAACCAGTCGATAGAAGACCTCTCTTTCTCTTCCTCTCTATATCTGTCACTCTGCCTCACAATAAATAAATCCATTTTTTAAAAACCTTTCACATTTTAAATTTCTTAATTGTTTTAAAGATTCATTTATTTATTTATTTACAAGTCGAGTTACAGACAGAGAGGAGAGCCAGAGAGAAAGAGAGAGGTCTTCCATCTGATGTTCACTCCCTAATTGATTGCAACTGCCAGAGCTGTGCTGATCTGAAGCCAGGAGCCAGGAGCTAGTTCCAGGTCTCCCAGATGGGTACAGGGGCCCAAAGACTTGGGCCATCTTGTACTACTTTGCCAGGCCATAGCAGAGAGCAGGATCAGAAGTGGAGCAGCTGAGTATTGAACCAGCCCCCATATGGGATGCTGGCACTTCAGTCCAGGGTGTTAACCTGCTCCACCACAGCACCAGTCCAACATTTTAAATTTCTGATACTCTAAAGTAGCACAGGACTGCATTATATCTAGGAAAGATGCATTTAAAAATTATAAATCTAGTGCATTTTAGCAGAAGTGTTAACAAATACTTCTGATTTTCTCAGCATTATGTATAAATAAATGACATAATGAGTCATTGTCAGATTTTTAGCTTTTGACAGCCACTTATAATATTTCACAGCTTTTTGAAATGTATTGCTAGTGTGTTTTTCTCAACACATGCACTGGATTTTACCAGTTTAGTGCACAGTGTGTTGCCTCTTATAGGATTTGCATTTTAATTGGTTTTCATGGCACATGTAATCAACATCTGCAAAGCCTCAAAAACACATAAATAATAACATGAATCAGGCTTTTTTCTTAAATATTAATTTATTTATTTGAAAGAGTTGCACAAATAGAGGAGAGGTAGAGAGAGAGAGACAGACAGACAGACAGAGAGGTCTTCCATCTGCTGGTTTACTCCCAGTTGGCCGCAATGGGTGGTCTGTGTCAATCCGAAGCCAGGAGCTACTTCTGGATCTCTCATGTGTGCAAGGCCCCAAGGACTTGGGCCACCTTCTACTGCTTTCCCAGGCCATAGCAGAGAGCTGGTTCAGAAGTGGAGCAGCCACAACTTGAACTGGCACCCATATGGCTTGCCAGCACTGCAGGCAGCAACTTTATCTGCTATGCCACAGCACCAGCTCCACATTGCATCTCTTTAAGATGATTTGGATTTAAGTTCATGAGAAATTATTAGCATTGTGGGAACTGATAGATATGGATGAAGCAGGATGGACTTGTTAGGAATGGTGATGTTAATTTTCTTATAAAATAAATAAATAAGAAATTAAATATGGTCAGACATAAATGAAGACTAAATTTTATTAGTGGTAATCCAGAAAACACTGATCTCAGGTCTTTTTCTTCCAGTGTTAAGTTTATATTTTTAAATGCATATAAAGTGAACAAATTTCATGTAATTTACATATACAGTTTGAAGAGCAAACTGATAACATCCTATCCTGTCTTCCCTTGGTCTCATATTTCCAACTCGCTCCTTCTCATTTTATTTTCTTTTAATTTTGACAGCTGCATGCTTTGATTTTATTTTAGAATCACAAGCTTTAACCCTCTACAAAATAAAGAATTCAGCAAGTAGTAGAAGAAATATCAATGAGTATATGTTGTTTACTCTATCAAAGAGTACAGAAAAGTGCTATGAACAATACTCAAATCTCAAAATGTCATATTAACTCATATGCTACTTTTCGTTATCTATATATTAATTACCACCAGTCAGAGAAAACATATGGTATTTGTCTTTTGGGGACTGGCTTCTTTCATGAAGCATACTTCTTTCCAGTTCATCCATTTAGTTACAAAAGATAGGATTTCATTCTCAATTATGGCTGAATAGTATTTTACACTGTATTTATAGCTCATATTCTTTTTCCAGTCACCAGTTGATGGACTTCTGGGTTGATTCCATGTTAGCTATTGTGAATTGAGTTGTAATAAACATGAGGTACAGATAACTCATGCCTATGCATATTCTATTTCATTTCATGTGGATAAATTCCTAGGAGTCAGATGGCAGGATCATATGGTATGTTTGTTTTCAGATTTCTGAGGAACTTTGATACTGCCTTCCATAATGGCTGTACTAGCTTCATTCCCACCAACAGTGGGTTAGGGTACCTTTTTCTCTCCCTCTCCACCAGCCTTTATTGTTTGTTGACTTTTTCCAAAGAATTATTTATTTGAAAGGTAGAGTTACTTATAGGGAGAGGCAGAGGCAGAGGCAGAGAGACATAAGTATTTTATCTGCTTGTTTATTCTCCATATGGCACAACAGGTGGTGCTGGTCCAATCGGAAGCCAGAGTTAGGAGCATCTCCCTGGTCACCCAAGTGGGTGCAGGGACCCAGGCACTTGGGCCATCCTCCACTGCCCTCCCAGTCCAGTGCATAAAGCTGGACTGGAAGAGGAGCAACCGGGACCAGAACTGGCACCCATAGGGGATGCCAGCTCAATGGGTGGAGGATCAACCCAGTGTGCCACAGCACTGGCCCCCATCAGGGATATTTTTCTATAGTACTCTCTCTCCACTGTATCTTTTTCTAGTTGAAGAATTAAGGTGATGCAGGATTAATCGAAGGAGTTTGAGAGGATTGTCTCTCTTTCAATTGAGTTGAATAGTTTCAGAAATACTGGAATTAGTTCTTTAAAAGTCCTGTAGAATTCAATAGTGAGGCTGTCTGATCCTGGACTTTTCCTTGTTGGGAGGGTCTTTATTACTCATCCAATCTCTGTCTTGGTTTTTGATTTGTTTAGCTTTTCTATGTGTCTTCATGACTTAATTTTGGTATATTGTGTATGTCCAGGAATCTGTTGATTTTTCCTCTAGGATTTCCAATTTGTTAGCCATCACAACAAATACCCACATCCTATATTGCAGTGCTAATCTGAGTTTTGGGTACTCGACTTCCAAATCAATTTCATGTTAATACCCCTAGGAAGCAATGGATAATAGCTCAAATTCTTTCCTTCTTGTCATCTAATTTGGAGAACTGTAACCTCAATGGGGACTTGAGAACCTGGTCTTGCACAGTTGTAGCCATATAGAAAGTGAACCAGCAGATGGGAGACCTCTCTGCTTCTCTTTCCTTCTCTCTTTGTCTCTGTGTCTCTCTGCCTTTTTTATCATATTAAAATATTTAATTACTTACTTGAAAGAGTTACAGAGAGAGGGAGAGACAGAAATCTTCCACCACCTAATTCATTTTTGAGATGACTTTAATAGCCAGAGTGTGGCCAGGTTGAAGCCAGGAGCTTTTCCTCCGATGTGCGTGGCAGCATCCCAGCACTTGGGCCATCTTTCCCTGCTTTTTCAGTCCATTGGTAAGGAGCTGGATCAGAAATGGAATAGCTGGTACTTGAACTGGTGCACATACAGGATGCCAATGTAACAGATAGCAACTTTGTCCACTGCACCACAACCACCAGCTCCTCTTTCTGCCTTTCCAATAAATAAATCTTTTGAAAAAGAACTTAAGGTAGTAAAAGTCATCATGACTGAGCAATGGC
Source organism: Oryctolagus cuniculus (assembly GCF_964237555.1). Classification (NCBI taxonomy): domain Eukaryota; kingdom Metazoa; phylum Chordata; class Mammalia; order Lagomorpha; family Leporidae; genus Oryctolagus; species Oryctolagus cuniculus. The sequence continues at coordinate 85,825,398 of NC_091444.1, read as the reverse complement.
AAATTTATTGAAGTGATCGACTTTCTTAAAGATCTATTTATGAATTTGAAAGGCAGCACTAGAAAGAGAGAGTGGGAGAGATGGATCTTCCTCCTGGTTTGTTCACTCCTCAAATGGCTGCAATGGCTGCGGCTAGGCCAGACTGATACCAGGAGCCAGGGGCTTCTTCCAGGTCTCTCACATGGGTGCAGGAGCCCCAATATTTGAGTCACCCTGTGCTGCTTTTCCAGACACATTAGCAGGGAACTGGATCCATTTGGAGCATTAATGTCTATGATACTCTCCTTGCAGTTGAAGGATTTAGAATCCATTTCGATTATGGGTGGGCCAAGTACAACATCTTCCAATTGTCCAAGATGTGGATTAGATGGGTTCTGAGAAATTTTGTTAAAATAGTTATTAATCATAACTCTGAGCTTAAGCTTTTCTTACCAAATTTTCATATTTGCTGATGTTTATATCTATGGGAAAATTGGGTCTCTGGATTGCAACCAATGAAAGCATCCAGACTAACAGTAATAAGGTCAACAGTCAGCAGAATGATGTCCAGCTGAACTGAAATAGCTTTTCTTATTTGGTAGAGGGGTTACCTCCTGCATTATGCTGACATACTGACATAGACAGTAGATGTTGGAGCCTGTCCCTTCTGCCAAATGGAGAATACTACATTTTGGTCCATCATATATATATTTATATATTATAATATATATTATATTATATATTTCTATACATAATATAGAATTACATATAATTATTATAAATATATAATTATATATGAATTTATTATTTATATAAAATATATAATTATTTCTGATCCAGCTCCTTACCAATGGATTGAAAAAGCCATGAAAGATGGTCCAAGTGCCTGGGTTACTGTGACACAGAGCGGAGGAGAAGCTCCTGGTTTCAAACTGGCCACACGCTGGCTTTTGAAGTCTTCTCAATAATATATATGTATATTATATATAATATTAATAATAAATTATATAATATCTGTTTATAATTATTATATATTATATAATATATTGTATGTTAAATTATAATATATTTTATATTGAATATATTTATATACATAAATATATAAATAAATGTATATATATATAAATTATTTATTTATGTATTTGACAGGTGTACTTACAGACAGTGAGAGGAAGAGACAGAGAAAGGTCTTCCATATGCTTATTTACTCCCCTAATGACTGCTGGGAGCACAAGGACAGTGCCTAGAGTTTATTTTGATGGATTTTAGCCCCTTTCATTGGAGGGAAGCCCAATGAAGCTGGACTGATTTGTAAACCTCAGAAGTGTCTTTTCAAGGTGAAGGCAAACTGAGACTGAGGGGTTTCTGGAAAAACTTGGAACAAAATGCATTTGCCACACTTGCTTAAGACACATCATTTATCTATTGATTTCATCAGATCTGTTAACATTAAGTATAAGGTACAGGGGACATGGTGGATGGCATATAGCAATATGATTTTAGTAATATATCATGAGGTGCTTTTATTTTTAGTGGATTTAGCAGGTAAAATTGGGCTACCTAATGGGATGTAGCTGGAATAATCACCTTTTTGTTAAATAAATCTGAGGTAATAAATGTTAGTGTATGAAGACATTGAGTTTTCTGTTATTGGGCCTTCTTGGTTATTTTAATCTGGGATCTGCGAATTCTCATTTTCTTTATTTTATTCCTCATCATGTCGGACCAACTCTGCTGCTTTGGGGATTTTTTTAGTACATCTGACAATTGGAAATTTAGACAATAGTATAGTTAAAATGAGATGTACCAAGTAAAGTATTTATTTTTATTCTGATACATATTTTGGAATTCTTCTAAAATTCCTATTGAGTATCCTTGTTAAATTTAGTTGCATCCCAGGTTAAGACTTATTGGAGACAGGTGCCATGGCTCAATAGGCTAATCCTCCACCAGCGGTGCAGGCACACCGAGTTCTAGTCCTGCTGAGAGAGCCAGATTCTGTCCCAGTTGCTCCTCTTCCAGTCCAGCTCTCTGCTATGGCCCAGGAGTGCAGTGGAGGATGGCCCAAGTGCTTGGGCCCTGCACCTGCATGGGAGATCAGGAGGAAGCACCTGGCTCCTGCTTTTGTATCAGCACAGTGTGCCGGCCGCAGCACACTGGCCACAGCGGCCACTGGGGGGTAAACCAACAGAAAAAGGAAGACCTTTCTCTCTGTCTCTCTCTCACTGTCCACTCTGCCTGTCAAAATAAAAAATAATTTTTATAAAAAGACTTATTGGAGCCACTCTAGTGATTATACCCATGAAACTTTGTTAATTAATGCAAATAGCACCTGGGAAAATTGATGTATATCTTATGCTGTAGAGACTTAAGATTGAACATCTTTTTTTTAATCTTTTTTAATTATATAATTTAAAAACAAATTTTAGATTTTTTTTGACTTTACTAAGCCACAGCTCTGGCCCCATTAATATGTCTTAACAATGTTTTTTCCTCTCAGACTTATCTCTATTGGTTCAGTTAACTGCATGTCTTTTCTTTACATTCAGATTCTCTCAGCTGTCAAAGCTTATTCATCTTAATTCTGTTGTTCCTATTTCCCTCCATTTTATTCTGTCCCTAGGCTAATTGAGGTCATGATTCTCCATTCCTTCTGTGTGGTGTCACAGTAGGCTTGAAGTGTTCTTTTTCTCTTCTGATTTCTAAAGAAAGAAATTATGTATTCCCCCAGTTTAGATATTTTAATAATGCACTCTAAAACAAAGGTTAAATGTTCTTAATTTGACAAGAATTTTCAGGGCCAGTGGTGTGGCATAGTGGGTAGAGCCACCACTTGCAGTGCTGGCAGCTCATATGGATCCAGATCTCTGCTAAAGCCTGAGAAAGCAGTAGAAGATGGCACAAGTCCTGGGCCACTGCACCCATGTGGGAGACCTGGAAGAAGCTCCTTGCTCCTGGCTTTGGATTGGCACAACTCTGGCCATTGCAGCCAACTGGGGAGTGAACCAGTGGATGGAAGACCCCTCTCTCTTCTCTGCCTCTCTCTGTGTAATTCTGACTTTAAAATAAATAAATCTTTAAAAAAAGAATTTTTTCTAATTTTAGAATTGTTCTCCTTCATTGTCACTTCAGGGTGTGTGTAAAGAGTGCATATCCAGTTTTTCTATTTTGGATTTTTGGGATTTTGTATTAGCTCTGCTGTGTATTCATTTTTCTCGAGCATTGGTGATATCTTCTCCTTAGTTGTATTAAGAGAGAGAGCAATAGCCCTCATGTCTTTTTAGGTAAGTAAGACATATTAAAAACAGAGCATTCAGTATACATTCATAGTAGTTTGACTTGTTCAATTGATTTACGTGACCTCCCTTGGACATTCTTGGTCTCTGCTGTACAACTTTCTATACTCATTAATTCTTTGATATTCCCAAATCCAGAAAATGAATGATTCAACAGCGGTGTTCCTGTATTTGCTGGGACTCAGGGTAAGAAGCAAAGTGGAGGTGTTCAGGAATCTAAAGGTACATGCTACATAGCAAAGCACATCATTTCCTATACAAAGTGACTGGGAAATCCAGAATCTTTTGCATACTATATTGGATCCTGAACTATTACTGACCTATTCAGTAAGATTTTATTGTATTTATTTTCTGTGTTTGTGTTTGTATTTCTAAATAAACTCTGCTGGGCTACTTAACATTAACATGTATTGCAGAATTCTTTCATCAGTTTTTACTTTTAAAAAATTTCTCTTTCAGTTTTATGGGAGAGGGTAGAAGCTTTCTGCTATGTAACTGAAAATTCATTCATTCATTAAAGTAAAAATATTTGTTGGAAATGGGTGGAATACTATTAATTCTTGTGTGATTTTCATGAAACTAAATACATTCTCTATTTTGTTTTGCTTAAAATTTCTGCATGTGTGGACTTCTTTTTTCCTTCTTGCCCCAGATCTCTTTGTGTATTGGGATGGTAAATGGGTTTTACACTGGAGAAAACATGTTATTTTGGCAAAGAAGTACTTAGCCTTCCTGCTTCAAGTATTCAAATATTGCATTAGAAATCAGTATATTTGTTTACTGTACAAATGTCCTTCATACAATTTTGTAATATTCCGGGATGTGAGAGGGAGCAGGAAATAGGAGGGTTATGGGTGGGGGGGAAGTTATGATTGTCAGCATAAATTATTGCCCTACACTTTTTATAGACACTCTTCAAAGCATATCCTCAAACTAATTCAATTAATTTAAAGGATTTATTAAATGATAGACTACATGAAATTTATCGATGTATTTTATCAAGCAATCATCCAATGTAAATGATTACCATATGTTTGCACTTCAGGGAATCATTCTATTGTGAATATTTTGGCATCAATATAATTTTGTTTAAAATTTCTTTATGAAAAAATATCTAGACTAGAAATCAATTGAATGCGTTGCATGGATTTGTTACCTAATGACAAATTGCCTTCACTGAGGTTTATAATTATTTATTCTTTCAACACTAATGTTATGTATTTACCAAATACAGTAATGTTAATATACATTTGGGGTTGGCACTGTGGCATAGCGGGTAAAGCTGCAGCCTGGCAGTGCTAGCATCCCAAATGGATGCCAGTTTGAGTCCCAGCTGCTCCATTTCTGGGCCACCTCTCTGCTAAGGCCTGGGAAAGCACTGGAAGATGGTCCAAGTCCATGAGCCCCAGAACTCGCATGGGGGACCCAGAAGATGCTTCTGGCTTCTGGCTTTGGGTCGGTGCAGCTCTAGTCATTGCAGCCAATTGGGGAGTGAACCAGCAGATGGAAGACCTCCCTCTCTCCTTTCTGCCTCTTCTCTCTCTGAGTAACTCTGGCTTTCAAATAAATAAGTAAATAGATAAGTAATTTTTAAAAAGATACATTTGTTTGCAAACAATATGTGACATCAATACAACTACTTAAATTTTCTCATACAAGTAGTTTAATTTGGAGGCCTGAATTATGGCTGATTGGTTCTGTAGTCTAATGATATCTTTGAACCCAACTATTTTCCCCTTCTTTATGAATTTCAGTGTTGTATATTACTAGAATTCTGAAAAAAATTCACAGAAACTTTAGGCATCATCTAAACATCATAATCTCCAAAGAGCAAAAATCATTGCAAACTATGATTTTCTAGAATTATTTCTTTGGATAATGCTACAATTTTATTGTAGCTTTAAATTGAGCACACACACACACACACACACACACCCATGTACCATACATACATTCACAAATGTACATACACAATCAGCAAGTCTCCAATGCATTTACCAAAGTGCATCAATGTGCTAGTTTAAGATTACTGCCAAAGAATGGTCCCTTTCTTTAAATACCAATTTACTCTATTGATTTATTTTTGACCAAAAATGATGCAGTTTAGTTACTGTTTTGACAAAGAGGCAGGTATCATCACAAAGCACAAATGAGTGAATAAGTTACATTATCCAGGGAATTAGATAAGAAATGGCTCACTCATCAAATTAAAAGGAATTGAATCTAGTTTGAGTTACCATGTCAAGCAAAATATGAAGTTTTACAAAACTTGAATGTATATAATTTCAAATAAATTTTGAGTTGTATCTAAATGTGTACACTACAACATTAAGCATAAAGGCACAGATATTTAAATACCTTTATTTAGGAAAATGTGAATAGATAATAATAATAATTGCTAACATTTATTTTATACCAGGTGATGTTTCCTGAATTTTATGTTTCCAGAAAAATGGAGGTAGCTCCTGTTATTTTAACTTTAAAGAAAATGCAACTGAGGCATGAAGAGGTAAGTAACTGGTTTGCCCAAGGATATATAATCATGAAGTGGCAAAGCCTTAGACTTGGCATGATCTGAATGGCAGCCATTTTTTTTCACAAATTCAATGTTTGATCTATTTCATATATTCACTAAAAGGATTTACTATCAAATGATACTTTCTGATAAAACCTATGAAAACTGCAGAGGAGTATTGCTCCAAAGCAAATACTTGAGGCTAGCATTATGTGTAGCAGGTAAAGCCATTGTCTTTAAATTTAGCAAAGATATGCCTTGTTAGATGAGTGTACTTTGTGTAATTCTTCTTGTCAGTGTATACACTTTAGAAATTGATTACAGGGCACAGCATGTTAAAACCCCAACCTAGGGTGCCAGCATCCCATATGGGTGCTGGTTTGAGTTCCAGTTGCTCCACTTCTGATCTGGCTCCTTGCTAATGCACCTGGGAAAGCATCAGAGGATGGCTCAAGTCCTTGGGCCCCTGCACCTGTGTGGGAGACCTGAGAAAAGCTCCTGGCTCCGGGCTTCAGATCAGCTCAGCTCCGGCTTTTGCAGCCAATTGGGAAGAGAACCAGCAGATTGAAGACTTTTCTCTCTGTCTCTACCTCTCTATATAACTCTGTCTTTCAAATAAATAAAAATAAATCTAGAAAAAAAGAAATTGATTACATCAGGCAACACATATGAACTTTTTTATAGAAAGATTGACCTTTAGAAAAATTTTAGACCTACAGAAAAAAAATGTGGTAAAAATGTGAACTTTTGAATAAAAATCTATTTTTCATGAAAGCATGGTGTTATAAAACAGAGCAATACCTCACTGAGAACCAAAAATAAATTGGACTATCTCATTCTGTGATTTGAAATCTAGGGACAAATGTCCTTTATTTTTCTTACAGAGAATGTAAATAGTGTTGTGATATCAAACTCATTCTAAGTTTAGGTACCCGATGGAAAGTTTGATCTAATGAAAGCAAATCTGTTGGATCATTTACCTCATACATTCCACTACCATGAAAATAATATATCTGTCATGATACATCAAGAAGAAAACATATTTATGCCTAAAAATACAAATTCAACTATTACAAGCTGTTCAGCAAAATTTAAATTGTATGTTTTTAATATTCTAAAATGGAACATTTTTCTTTGCTTCTCAATAAAAATGTGATACACTTTAACATCTTCAGAATAAGAACTGAGAGTGTACAAGGCAAAATTTATTTATTTATTTATTTATTTTTTGCCAGGCAGAGTTAGACAGTGAGAGAGACAGAGAGAAAGGTCTTCCTTCCATTGGTTCACCCACCAAATGGCCACCATGGCCTCCCGATCTCCCATGTGGGTGCAGGGCCCAAGCACTTGGGCCATCCTCCATTGCTCTCCTGGGCCACAGCAGAGAGATGGACTGGAAGAGGAGCAACCGGGACTAGAACCTGGGGTGCCAGCACTGCAGGCAGAGGATTAGCCTTGTGAGCCACGTACCCGGTGAAATATAGTTTAAAGAGAGAATTTATAACGTTCATTTTTAAAGTAACAAAAACATTTTTCACTTCTTGGTTTGCATTTTAAATTTGTACATATATATATATATATATATATATTAGCCATCCTTACTGGTTATTGCAAATTACCACATCCCAAAATTAATTGCTTCTCAACATTTACAATTTGTTTCTTCACTTTAAAGAAAAATATTTGTGTCTCTTGAGTAAACAAGTAAATATAATGATTTGGCATCATTTTATAAAACTCAAATCTGTAAGAACTCAAAAACCACTGCAGAAATATTCTATAAGAATGTACTCATGCATATTGTTCTTACAATAGATTCACCCATGTCATAGGAGAGCAACTCCTTGCTCAACATTCAAAATGTTCACAGTCTTCGAAATATTCCTTTTAGCATAGTGACCACAGTTGGACACAAGAGAGTCTTTAAAATTAAAAGAAACAATTTGGGTATGCTGACTTTCCTAGTCTTCTTGTTTTCCTGGGACAGAGTATCTTTTTTGAATGTAGGCTGACAAGGATACAACCCCCACCACAAAGTAAAATGCCTAAACATTAGAGCACTGCTCCTGACCCCTGCTCACTTGTTCCTCTATGTGGGATTTATGAATGACTTGCATGAATGGAGAGATGAAAGAGGCAATGAGCTACCACCCCCCTTTTTCTTTATTTAGCACTTTTCTAGGATGCCTATGAGAACATGGGTTCTTGTCTGCCCTTTTTTATACTGTAAATTTAGCAAAAAACCTGTGCTCTGTAAGTGACTAGGTAAGGATGCAATGTAATGTACTAGGGCAATGGAAAGGAATTTTTGTTGCTAAGCACCAAGACCAACAACTCTGTGGGCTAGAAAGCTTACATTTTGACTTCTTTCCATGTCCAGCTTGAACCATTCAGAATTCAGAGAAAGTAGGAATGTAAGTTATGAGCACACTTCACTGCCACAAATGTTATGATACTCATCAGTTTGTAATCAGGAATGACTTAAAATTTAACCAAAAATACCACAGTAAACTATGGCAGATTCATCAACACCTACACTTATAACTAACATCCACATTTATAATTGTATCTTTCTATGAAGGATCTGACAGGAATTATTATCTGGGATGGATAATTAACAACTCCTTATACAATTTTTATAATGTACCAAAAAAGTGAACTTTGAATCCTTTGGGAATTGGATAAGCTAAATATATTTGTATTTGATGAATTCAGGCTGAGAACTTGTAAGTATAATACCAACCATAATACCTACTAAAAAATTAAATACCTTGGAATAAATTTAACTAAGAATTTGAAAGATCTTCACAATGAAAATTACAAAATATTAAAGGAAGAAATAGAAGAACACACACAAAAATGGAAAAATATTTCATGTTTGTGCACTGGAAAAAATAATATCATCAAAATGTTCATACTACCCAAAGCGATTTATAGATTCAATGAGACCCCAATCAAAACTCCAAGAACATTCTTCTAAGATCTAGAAAAAAAGAATGCTTAAATTTGTGTAGAAACACAAGAGACCCCCAAATAACTAAAGCAACATTAAACAAGAAAAAGTTGGAAGTATCAGAAGACCAGATTTCAAGACATACTACAGGGCAGTTACAAACAAAACAGCCTGGGACTGGAACAGAAAAAGACATGTATACCAATGAAACAAAATATAAACCAAAAAAATTAATCCATGCAGCTACAACCAACTAGTCTTTGACAAATGAGCTAAAATCAATCCCTGGAGAAAGGACAGTCTCTTCAACAAATAGTGTTGGGAAAATTGGATCTCAACATGCAGACATATGAAACAAAACCTGTACTTACACCCATACAAAAATCAACTCACAACTGATCATGACTCTAAATCTATGGCCTGATATCAACAAATTACTAGAGGAAAATATTGGGAAAACTGCAAGATATTATCATAGGAAAGACTTCTTGGTAAAGACCACAGAAGCACAGGCAATGAAAGCAGAAAGAGACAAAAGGGATTACATCAAGCTTAGAAGATTTGTGCTGCAAAGGAAACACTAAGCAAAGTGAAGAGTGGTAGAAAATATTTGCAAACTATATAACTGATAAAGGGTTAATATCTTGAAGTAACACCTTGACAGTAGGGGCTCCATTTTGGAGCACTTGAGACTCCATTCTGGGAAGGTGCCCCCCCCACACCATGAGACTCTGGTCTGAGACTATGATCTAAAACAGTTGAATAATAGCAGTCTACTACATCTCACTTGGCAGAGCACAGAAACCCCCTAGCATGATCGCTCAAGCTTGGAAGTGGATAGACTACACCTGGGTTAATGATAAAAAATGTAATTTGTCTAAGTCCTACGTATGATTAAAACCAATACCTGGATTAATGTCAAGATTATAATTGGAATTGTTAAGATTGTAACTGGTATTGTCAATATTATAATTGATACTAGCTTATTGATACTAGCTTATTGATAGTAGATTATAATTGATACTAGTTTCACATAGGTTTTAGGTCAGTAACCAGTAACCAGTAACCATGTATTCCCCCCTATTCCTAGCAACCATGAATTCCCCTCCCGATTTTGTGGTTTTTGCCTTTGTAAACCCTGTTGCTTTGGGCTTCAGGGTCGAGAGTTCTTTAGGGCATGAGCCCACTCTCCACCACCCGCAATAAAGGACCACCAAATTTTATCAATCTGTGGAGCTCTTTTGTTTGCACTCACTCAGGTACAACAATCTGATGTTCATAAAGATCTTAAGAGACTCAACTTCAATAAAATAATGCAGTTAAGAAATGGGCAAAGGACATGCACAGAAAATTTTCAAAGGATGCAATCAATACAAATGGCCTACAGACACATGAAAAGATACTCAACATCACTAACCATCAGGGAAATGCAAAAACACCATAAAGTTTCATCTCATCCCAGTTAGAATGTCTATCATCCAAAAATGAAAAAAATAATAAATGCTGGTAAGGATGTTGGAGAAAAGGCACACTTATACGCTGTTCATAGGAATGTAAAGTAGTACAACCATTATGGAAGACAGTAAGGATATTCCTCAGAAATCTGAAAATAGATCTACTATATGACCCAGCAATCCCACCCATGGGAATTTACCCAAACAAGATGAAATCAGGCTTTGGAAGAGTTATTTATAACCCCCATGTTTACTGCACCTCAATTGGCAATAATTAAGATAAGCAATCAAATCAGATTCCCATTAACTGATGTCTGGAAAAAGAAAATGAGTAGTATGGAATACTGCTCAGTCATAAAAAAGAATGAAACCCTGTCTTTGCAATACATGAATGCAACTGCAAACCATTATGCTTATTGAAATGAGCAATTCAAGAAAGATAAATGTCATTTCTTCCCTGATAAGTTCTGATTAATATAGGATACAAAATAAATAAGAATGAAATGGATTTATGATTTGATTATTGTTTTAAGCCCTTGTGGATACTCTAGTCAAACTGTGGTTTTGGATTTTTTTTTATTTGTTGAATAGTATGGTTAGTGGTGCACTAAACCCAAGGTTCAAAAGAAAATTGTGAAATCATGTTTTTTTGAATTTATGTTTTTGCAAAAATTATAGAGAAAAAGGAAAGGTGAATGGGGATTGATGGAGGGAGTGAGGGGACTATGGATATCTTCTTAGCATTGTATTTATAAAATACATGATATCTGTTCTCTTTATATTAATAAAAAATTTTGGAGAGCCTAAAGGTAAACATCTCCTACGAGCTGATCTTCAGCAGAAATGCTAAGAATATTCACTGCAGAAAGGACAGTCTTTTCAACGAATGGTGCTTTGAATATTGAATATTCACACATAGAAGATTTAAACTTTATCTCTCATCATATACAAAACTGAACTCAAAGGTGTTCATTTACCCTAGGCATTAAGATGTCAGTTAAGATGCTAGTGTCTCATATCAAAGTACCTAGTAGATACCCAGCTCTGACTCCTGACTCCAGTTTCCTGCTAATGCAGATACTGGGAGGGAGTAGGGATAACTCAAGTACATGCAGGAAAGCTGGGTTGAATTCCACACTATTGGCTTCTGTTTGGCCCAGTCCTGTCCTTTGTGGGCATTTGTGGAGTCAATCAATATGAGAGCTCTCTCTTTTTGTTTATCTGCTCTCAAATAAATAATTTTACACTCAATTCAAAATTATTTAAAGACTTAAATGTAAGATCTGAAAGTACTAGGAAAAAATGCTTCAGGACATTGGATTGAGTAAGTATTTGAAGGATACGACAACAAAGCACTAGAAGAAAAAAGCAAAAATAGTCAAATGGACTTTTTTATTTATTTAACAGGTAGAGTTATAGACAGTGAGAGACAGAGACAAAGAGAAAGGTCTTCCTTCCATTGGTTCACTCCCCAAATGGCCACTATGGCTGGCGCCGTGCCAGGAGCAAAGCCAGGAGCAAGGTGCTTCCTTGTGGTCTCCCATATGGGTGCAGGGCCCAAACACTTGGGCCATCCTCCACTGCCATTCTGGGATGCAGCAGAGAGCTGGACTGGAAGAGGAGCCACTGGGACTAGAACCCAGTGCCCATATGGAATGCCGGCACTGCAGCAAGTGAGCCACGGCACTGGCCCTGGAATTTTACCAAATTAAAAAACTTCTGCAAAGCAAACAAAATAATCAACATAACAAAGAGACAATATGAAATTGGAGAAAATATTTAGAAAATATACACCTATTAAGGTGTATACACCCTTTAAGACATTTTAAAAACTCAATGAAAAATGAACAGATTTTAAAATTGGCATTAGATCTAAATGCTCATTTGTCAAAGAAAGGCATACAAATGGCCAAGAAGTACATGAAAAATGTTCAGCATCACTAATTAACAGGGAAATACAAATACAAATCAAAACCACAATTAGACACCAAGTTACTCCAGTTAGAATGCCTATTATCAAAGACAAAACAGTGGCTGGCATTGTCACACAGCAGGTTAAGCCATGCTCTGTGACACTGGCATCCCATATGAGCACTAGTTCAACTCCACATCCCATCCAGCTCCCTGCTAATGTGTCTGGGGAAGCAGCATAAGGTGACCCAAGTGCTTGGGCCCCTGTCATCCACATGGGAGACCCAGATGGAGTTCCAGGCTTCTGGCTTCAGTCTGGCCATTGTGGTCATTTGTAGAGTGAACCAGTGATGAAAGATCTGTCTCTCTGTCTCACTATGTGTCTCCCTCTTTGTAACTGTTCCTTTCAAATAAATAAATTAATCGTATAAAAAAGAAAAATACACACTTGAAGGAATTTTATGCAAATTTAACAAAAACTTGGAGAACTCAGTAACAGGAAAATAAATGCCTTCAAATTTAACTACTGCCAGAATACATAGAGACACACGTAAAATGCATAATAAAATAAACATATACGGGGCTGGCACCATGGCTCATTTGGTTAATCCTCCACTTGTAGTGCTGGCATCCCATATGGGCACAGGGTTCTAGTCCCAGTTGCTCCTCTTCCAGTCCAGCTCTCTGTTGTGGCCTGGGAGTGCAGTGGAGGATGGCCCAAGTGCTTGGGCTCTGCACCCACATCAGAGACCAGGAGGAAGCACCTGGCTCCTGGCTTCGGATCAGCATAGTTCCAGCCATAGTGGCCATTGGAGGATGCACCAATGGAAGGAAGACCTTTCTCTCTGTCTCTCTCTTTCTTTCTCACTGTCTAACTCTATCTGTCAAATAAATAAAAAAGCATATAAACCAATCTGAATATTAGAGAATTCTGAGAAAAAGAAATGTACTGTACATAAAGGAAGAGCACATTTAGACAGCAACAAGATGGATACACTGTGTATCAGGATGGTTACACTTAAAAACACACATTAAAAATGCTTTCAAAGATAGAGTAGCAGGACATCTCATTCATTCCTGGTGAGAATGCATCATGGGCTAGATGCTTTATCAGACATCTTGGCATGTTATTAGGAATCCAACACCGTGTCATACACCATACATGTTCTAATATATTTACAGAGCTGGTGTGAAAACGTATGCCTTGATAAAAGCTGACATGAAAATATATATAGCAGCTTTATTCACAATGGCTAAATCTCATAGAAAACCACATTGTTCCTCAACAGTTAACCACATAACCAAACCTTCAAAGTGCATGGAGACCCTGGGAAGAGAACAGGAGATGAAGACACATGAGATGTTTAGGGTGCAGGCATTTAGCATGGGGACACAAGAAAAAAGCCGAGGCTGAAGTCATAGGGGATCTAGAAGCCCAAGGAAGACAATGACTTCAAGCAAAGGGCAGAGAGGTATCTGAAGGCTGCCATGAGCTGAAGGCTCAGGCTATGAAGTCACTCCAGGGTAGCAGGATAATACTCCGGAGTAGAGATGCAGATAACTGATGGGAGATCACGGCTTCATGCAGAGGGGCTGGAGGACCTGACAGCTGGCTTGGGATGCAGGCACAGATGGACACTCAAGGAAAGATGTGATGGAGGGTCTGGCATTGTGGTGCAGTGGGTTACACCACTACCTATAATGTTGGCATTCCATATGGGTGCTGGTTTGTATGCTGGCTGTTCCCGTTCAGATCCAGCTCCCTGCCAAAGACCTGGGAAAGCAGTGGAAGATGGCCTTACTGTTTTGTCCTCTGCCACCCATGTAGGAGACCCAGAAGAAGCTCCAAAGGCCTGACTCCTGGCTTCAGATGGGCCCAACCCTGGCCATTGCAACCAATTGGGGAGTGAGCCAGAGGATGGAAGCCCTTTCTGTCTCTCTATGTCTCTGTCTCTCCCTCTATGTGATAAGGAAATAACTTGAGATATTAAATTTCATGGGGTTTTTTTGGACAGAGTTAGGCAGCGACAGAGAGATAAAGATCTTCCTTCCATTGATTCACACCCCAAATGGTTGCCACGGCCAGTGCATAGTGGCAATCCAAAGCCAGGAGCCAGGTGTTCCCTCCTGGTCTCCATGCGGGTGCAGGGTCCAAGTAAGTTGAGCCATCCTCCACTGCCTTCCCGGGCCACAGCAGAGAAATGGACTGGAAGTGGAGCAACCAGGACTAGAACCTAGAGTGCCAGTGCCACAGCCAGAGGATTAGCCTAGTGAGCCATGGCACTGGCCCTCTATGTAATTTTCAAATAAATCTTTTTTTAAAAAGAGGTGCTGGAGACACAGGGGATGGAGACTTATGAAGGCACATGGAATAAGACTGTGTCTAGGGAGGCCATTCAGGCATCAGAATTCTACTTCTCCACTGTCTGTTTGTCATGATAAAGCCTCCCTTTGAGCAACCACCATTTAAAGATGCCACGTGACAGACTCCTTGTCTCTGAGGCTAATATGTGTCCGTAAAGCCTACTTTAGAAGTAAGAAGTACAGATAATCATAACAAAATCTGTGACTGCCTCTGGAAGACTGAGGGACCAGGGGGTGTGGAAAAACACAAAATTGGGGCCAGTGCCATGGCTCACTTGGTTAATCCTCCACATGTAGTGCCAGCATCTTATATGGGCACCGGGTTCTAGTCCTGGCTGCTCCTCTTGCAGTCCAGCTCTCTGCTGTGGCCTGGGAAGGCAGTGGAAGATGGCCGAACTGCCTGGGCCCTGCACCCATATGAGAGACCATGAGGAGGTATCTGGCAGCTGGATTTGGATCAGTGCTGCACACTGGCTGTAGCAGCCATTTGGGGGGTGAACCAATGGAAGGAAGATCTTTCTGTCTCTCTCTCACTGTCTAACTTTGCCAAAAAATAAAAATAAAAAACACAAAATTTAATATCTCAATTTATTTCCTATGAATTCTTTTTTTTTTTAATTTTCACAGCAATGTCTTGCAATCACTTGGAAACAGGTAACAACATAGGGACCTAACATATAGACTGAAAGGATTGCAGACTCAAAACACAAACCTGGTTATTCACATCGAATGCACCTTTGCTCTAGAATGACACTGACTGCTGACTGTGAGTTTCCAGCAGTTCTTAGGATGCCAAGTCTTCTGAAAACACTTTGAAACCTGTCTTCCCAGACTGAGAACCCATGGATAACAGGACTGGAGAGAGCAGTGCTCTAAGACTAGCTCAGCATCTGCTTCCACCCTTGGTAGGCACACTGAGGGGGAGTAGCTGCATTCTCTGTGCCCTCCAGCAGGCGTGTGTACTAGGGTTCACTCCCAGCCCTGGGGCCTCCAGAAACCCTGCAGCCAGCCTTCCTCCACAGCCATGTGGTGGGGTCATGGGTTGGCTCCCACAGGGTGCACGGGGCACCTGGTGGCCCTCACCCCCCACCATTCCCTGACCTCTGGTCTGGTGCCCCCACCTCCGGGTTGGAAAAATCCCAGAATCAGTTGAGAGCCAGAGATAAGAAGGGAGGATTGGCACAGCACTGGCTGGGAGAGACCCTGAGGGGCCCTGTGGCACCCATGGGTTGGCCTCAAGGTCCCAGGGTGGCTGCAGCAGGGCCTGCACAGGTCACCCCTGCACTCTCCCCAGACCCAGCTATCTGGAGTTCGCAAGTACAGAGATCCTGCATCCTTCAGTGCTGGGAGCACACTTCCTCAGGGTCTCCCACAGCCAGAAGTTCACAAAGGGCCACCACTTCCTCCTGTGCATCCATTTCCTCACTCCTGAGTCAGCACCATCCATTTATGCTGAGTCATCATGAAATTTCTGCTGGGTCATCATTACCATACCTTCTGAGTCATCATGAAATTTCTGCTGACTCATCATTACCACCTACCTGGTCCCCACATGTTCTCTTTAGAGACCTGAGCCCTGTCAAGGGGTCCTGAGAGATAGGGTGGTCCCCAGCAACTCCATCCTGGTCTCTAGCAGGTATACATTGCCCCATCTGGGTCTCCAGGCCTCCAGCCAGGTCCCCAGGTCCTCCATCCAGGCACCGGGGCCTCCATCCAGGTCTCTAGGGCTCCATCCGGGTCTCTAGCAGGTGCACAGGGATCCATACAGTCTCTAGGAGCCTCATCTGGGTTTCCATGGCTCCATCTGGTTCTCCAGTGCTCCATCTGGGTCTCCAGAGCTCAATTTGGGTCCCCAGGGGCTCCATCCTGGTTTCCAGCAGGTGCATGGGGTCCTCAGGACCTCCATCCAGTCCCAGCAGGTGCAAGGGGCCCCTCCTTCCTTCCTTGCAACCTTGGGTTAGATTTAGGGGTAGAAGCATGACTCAGCTGGCCTGGTGCCATGACTCAGCAGGTTAGGTTTGATGTCAAGGTTAGGGTGGGGATGGGATTCAGGTTAGGGTTCATGTTTGAAGCATGACTCACCAAGTTTAGAAGCACGACTCAGGAGGTCTGGAAGCATGATTCGGCAATTTTAGAAGTGCGACTCACTGGCCTAAGAGTATGACTTGGCAGGTGTAGTTGTCTACCTTTGTGGGTAAGGATGCCTGGTAGGTAATGATGACTCAGCAGGTATAAAATGGTGACTCAGCAGAAGTTTCTCAATGACTCACCAGGTCTGGGATAATGAGGATTAAGTGGGTATGTATAATGATGGCTCACGAGGTGTGTGCTAGTGATGATTCAGCAGAATTTCCTGATGACTCAGCAGGAGTCTCAGCATGACTCATCCCTTCCTTCCTTCCCTCCCCTCTTTGCATTCATTTCTGGTCCACTTTCAATTTCCTAAACCCACTTCTGGTCATTCTAGACCCACTTCCAGTCCACTTCTGCATTCCCAGAGTCAATTCCAGTCAACTTCCCGATTCCTACAGTCACTAACTTCCAGCTAATTTATGTCACTTCGGGGTTCTCAGACTCACTTTAGTCTACTTCTGGGTTCCTAAGTCACTTCCGGTCCACTTCCGGCCATTGTATACCCATTTTCAGTCACTTTGGTTCTGTTTATACCCATTTTTGGGTACTTCTGGTGTACTTCCAGGTTCTTATAGTCACTTCCCAGAGGGTCTCTGTTGGTCCCTGGGGGTCTCTGTGGGTCCCAGTTGTCTCTCGGGTTCTCTCAGTGTCTTTCAGCATCTCTGGGGGTCTCTGAGGGTCTCTGGGGGTCCCAGGGCTCTTGGCGGGGACACCTGTCCATCACCCAATCACCCTTGTCCATCACTCAGAAACCTGTCCATCACTCAGAATAGACCTGTCACTCAGGAAAAACATTTTAATTCTCATACAAGTTTCTGTCAGGAAATTGGTCCTGGGTCTGAAAGACACCTTTTCTTACAGGGACTCCCTTGAGTTTTTGTAAGAGAAAATTTGTCAGGATCCAATATGGCTATAGCTCCTGTCAAAACAATTGCCAGAATCCAAGATGGCCACCACTGACATCAGAAAACACACTGCCACACTCCAACATGGCTGCCACTCCTGTCAGAAAAATTTGCCAGCCTCCAAGATGCCTGTCATTCCTGTCATAATGAGAATTTGCCAGGATCCAACATTCTGCCGCTGATGTCAGAACGAGAATTTGCCAGACTCCAATATGGCTGTCATCAGAAAATCTAAAAATACATTTCTTAAAAATTTCATTTAAAAATTCATTAAAAATTAAAAATTAAGTAAAAATTAAAAATGTAAAAAGACATTCAAATTCCATTTAAAAATTCATTAAAATTGTCCGGCGCCGCGGCACACTAGGCTGATCCTCCGCCTTTCAGCACCAGCACACCGGGTTCTAGTCCCAGTCGGGGCACCGGATTCTGTCCCAGTTGCCCCTCTTCCAGTCCATCTCTCTGCTGTGGCCCAGGAGTGCAGTGGAGGATGGCCCAAGTGCTTGGGCCCTGCACCCCATGGGAGACCAGGAGAAGTACCTGGCACCTGCCATCGGATCAGCGTGGTGCGCCGGCCGCAGCGCGCTGGCGGCAGCAGCCATTGGAGGGTGAACCAATGGCAAAGGAAGACCTTTCTCTCTGTCTCGCTCTCTCACTGCCCACTCTGCCTGTCAAAAAATTAAAAAAAAAATTCATTAAAATTCTTTTAAAATTAATTTAAAAAATAATTAAATAATTAGTGTGCATGAGTGGGATTGCCTAGCAACTTGCTTAAGCCAGAGGCCCTGAACGCACCTTTGAGGGATTGCCTAGCAACTGGGTTAAGCCCCGCAGCCCCGGGCAAGCCTGCACGGGGTTGCCTAGCAACGAGAGAAAGCCAGAGGCGTGGAGGATGCCTTCATGGAGTTGCCTAGCCATGTTCCCACAGTCTCTGCATTTTCCACGGTTCTGGCCCAGGGGCCTTGGGGGTCCCCAGCTTTGGGGGAAGGGTTCCAGCTGGACTGGAAATGGAGCTCCTGGGGGCCCTGGGCACCTGCTGGGGACCTGGATGAAGCCCTGGGGACCCAGATGGAGGCCCGGTGCACTTGCTAGAGACCTGGATGCAACCCCTGGAGACCCAATGGAGCCCTGGAGACCTGTATGGAGCCCCTAGATACCCAGATGGAGCCCCTGGAGACCTGGATGGAGCCCTAAAGACCTGGAAGGAGCTCCTGGGAGGCCCCGGCACCTGCTAGAGACCCAGATGGAGCCTCTAGAGACCCAGATGGAGCCCCTAGAGATATGGGTAGAGCCTTGGGGACCCAGATGGAGCCTTAGAGACCTGGATGAATCCCTGGAGACCCAGATGGAGCTCCTGCAGACTCAGATGGAGCCTTAAAGACCTGGATGGAGCTCCTGGGAGCCCCAGGCACTTGCTAGAGACCCAGATGGAGCCCTAGAGACCTGGATGGAGCTCCTTGGGGCCCAATGCACCTGTTAGAGATCTGGATGGAGCCCCTAGAGACCCAGATTGAGCCCCTAGAGATATGGGTAGAGCCTTGGGGACCCAGATGGAGCCTTAGAGACCTGGATGGATCCCTGGAGACCCAGATGGAGCCCCTAGAGACTCAGATGGAGCCCCTGTGCACTTGTTAGAGACCCAGATGCAGCCCCTGGAGACCCAGATGGAGCCCTAAAGACCCAGATGGGGCTCCTGGGAGCCCCAGGCACCTGCTAGAGACTCAGATGGAGCCTCTAGAGATATGGATGGAGCCATGGGGACCCGGATGGAACCCTGTGCACCTGTTAGAGAACTGGTTGTAGCCCCCGAGACCCAGATGGAGCCCTAGAGACCTGGATGGAGCTCCTGGTGGGCCCATGCACCTGCTAGAGACCTGGATGGAGCCTTAGAGATCTGGATGGAGCCCCTGGAGATATGGATGGAGCCATGGGGACTTGGATAGAGCTCTGGAGACCCGGATGAAGCCCTAGAGACCCGTATGGAGCCCCTGGGGACCCATATGGAGCCTTTGAGACCCAGATGGAGACCTGTATGGAGCTTTAGAGACACCAATGCAGCCCCTGGTGCAGGCTTGGGGCCTGGAAATGGGCAGGGCTATGGTGATTGATAGTCCTGATCCCCAACCCCATGTTCCCACAAGGTGTGGGTGGTGGGGAAGATGGCTCTGGAGTAGGGGACCTAGGGGTTTCTGGGAGCCAGAAGTGAGGGCGTGGCTTCTCCCAGGGGATTCTGAGCCAGACATGGGGGCCCCAAGGGCCTCTGGGAGCCAGATGTGGGAGCATTCCAGAGAGACCACAGAATCCACAGTCGTGT
Source organism: Oryctolagus cuniculus (assembly GCF_964237555.1). Taxonomy (NCBI): domain Eukaryota; kingdom Metazoa; phylum Chordata; class Mammalia; order Lagomorpha; family Leporidae; genus Oryctolagus; species Oryctolagus cuniculus. Next base: position 85,805,574 of record NC_091444.1, on the reverse strand, counting down.
GCAATCAGTTTATGACATCAATGAGAAAGAGAAACTGAGAGCGAGCTGGGGACAGAGGCTTATGGGACATTCCAGAACATTCTGGAACATTCTGAAAACATCCCAGAACATTCCAGAAGCTTCCAGCAGAGATTGCAAGTGAGGGGCAGGGAGACGTTGGCTTTTTACCTGTTGGGGATGAGAAAAAAAAATGTGGAGCATTCTGGAAATGTCGCAGAATGCTCTGGAATGTTCCAGAATATTCCTGTTGCCTGAACATCTAGAACATTCTGGGATATTTCGGAAACACTCTAGAATGTTCCCCTGGGAAGGTGTGAGGACTGGCTGGCACCACACTGCTCACCTGGGCGTCAGCATCATCACTGGGGACAGGTGTCTGTCAGGGAGGAGAAATTGGCTGAGTCAGCACAGGATGGCCTGGTGGCTCCATGGAACGTTCTAGAGTTTTCTAGATTTTTCTGGAACCCCCTGGAATGTTCCACCCAGGCCACACCCACCAGTTCATTCCCCTCCACCCAGACCACACCTGATTCTCATCCATGTCAGCCATGCCCCCAGCTCACAGCCATGCCTCCACCCTGGCCACACCCCTGGCTCACTCATGACAGCCATGCCCATCCTGGCCATGAACCCTCCACACTGGCCACACCCCCAGCTCACCCATGCTGGCCACACACTCCATGTTCTCCCGGGGATCCCGTTCTCCTTCATTAACACCAAGAACTGTGCCAGGTGCTCATCGCTCAGCTCCTGGTCCTGGGCTGTGGGTGGCGCCAGCTGTATACACTTGCCCTGTCTAGTGGGCGCTGACTGTATACAGCCAGCCAGATGCACCTCAGGCAGCATGGGCTCCGTGCTGTGTACACCGAGGGTGCCTCTGTCTAGAGGGTGCCCACTAACTACCACTGGGTCTGCACCAACTGTATACAGTCACAGTCAGGATGGCTCCTTCTAGTGTGTGCTGACTGTATACAGTCAACCAAAATCACCCAGGATAGGATGGGGCTTGGATGGTTCTGTTCAGTAAGCACTGACTGTATACATTCAGCAAAACCTGCCCCAGATATCTAGTAGGTGCTGACTGTATGTGCTTGCCCCATCTAGTGGGTGCTGACTGTATACAGTCAGCCAAGCCCACCCCGGACAGGATGGGATCTACTTAGTATGCACTGACTGTATACAGCTGGCCGAGTCCCCCTCTAGGGTGTGCTGGGGTTGAGGATCTTGTATTTAGTAGGTGCTGCCTGAACACAGCCAGGGTCAGGCTCTCTCTCTAGTGTGTGCCACCAGTATACAGCTGGCCAAGCCCCTCTAGGATGCACCAGGGTCAAAGTTATTCTGCATAGTAGGCACTGACTGTATATGGTCACGGTCAGAATGTATCTCTCTCTAGTGGGTGCTAACTGTATACAGCAGGGTCAGGCTTTCAGGTTGCAATGTGTGTCTCTAGTAGGAGCCGACTGTATACACTCAGGATCCATGTATACAGTCAGGGTCAAGCTCTGGACTGGCTGCATACACTCAGGGTCTGTGTATACAGTCAGGGTCAGACTCTCTTTCTAGCAGGTGCTGGCTGTATCCACATGTGTGTGCAGGGGGCTCACCAGCAGTAAGGGTGACGCAGGTGGCAGTGCCATCGGTGCCCACATTCTGATTGAGAAAGAAGATGTGGCCATTCTCTTGCACCAGGAACTTGAAGTAGTTCTGGCCTTCAACTTCAGGGGGAGAGGTGGGCATTCAGGGTGTGCCAGGGCATGCTGGAACATGTGGAATGTTTCAGGGCATTGTGGAGCATGCTGGGACATCCTGGGGCATGCTGGGAAGTTCCAGAAGCATTTTCTAGAACATTCTGGAACATTCTAGAACATTATGGAATTTTTCTGGAACACTCTGGATGCTTCCCTAGGGCCTGCTAGAGTCTACTGGGACTGTCTGTAACATTCCGGAATGTTCTGTAATATTCTGGGGGAGAGATTCTAGAACATTCCAGAACATCCTAGAATTGTTAGAAACAAAATTGGATAGATTCTGGAACATTCTAGAACATTGTGGAATTGTCTGGATGTGTTCTAGAACATCCTGGAATATTCTGGAACATTCCAGTTGCTCCCGTAGGGCCTGCTAGAGAGTCTATTGCAATCATCTGGAACATTCTGGAACATTCTAGGACATTATGGAACATTGCACAAATGATGCGAGTGATTGATACCTGGGCACAGGCCACGCCCACCACAAGGGCAAGAATGAGAGCCTTCATCATCGTCTTTTCGTCGTCTGGAACCGGCTGCTACCAGGCATCTCTTTATAGCCAGGGCTTGGGAGAAGTGGGCAGGGCTGAGGTTGTGCAAACATCCAGGTTGGCACTGGGATGGGATGAGGTCCCGGGGCATTCCAGAATGTTCCAGGAGCTTCCAGGAGCTTCCATTATGGATTCTCTGGGGCTAGGGATTTTCCAGAATTTTCTAGAATGTTTCAAGGACACTAGGCGAGTGTTTCTCAGGTCTTAGAATATTCTAGAATTTTATGGAGTTTTTTTTTAGAACTTTCTAGAATGTTCTTAGAACTTTTTCTAGAATACCTGCTGAGTGTCTTCAGGGGTCATAGAATTTACTAAAACGTTCTAGAATACACTCAGAATTTTCAAGAATGCTCTCAGAAATTTTTCCAGAATGTTTCCAGAATGTTCTTGGAATTTTTCCTGAACACCAGGTAGGCATCATTGGGGTTTTAGAAATGTTCTAGAAACAATGGTGAATATTCTCAGAATTTTCTAGAATGTTCCCAGAACATGCAGTGAAAGTCTTTGGGGGTCCTGGAATTTTTTAGAATGTTCTCAGTATTTCTAGATTTTTGTAGAATGTCCTAGAACATTCCAGATTGCCCGGTGACCATCTTGGGGGGCCGAGGACCTCTTCTGATGGGCTGGAAATTACTACGGCCCCCAGAGATCAGCACAGGATGTCCTGGAGTGGCCACACCCCATTGACTCTCCTCCCATGTGTGCAGGTGCTTAGGCTATGTGTGCTGTGTAAATGTCAGCCGGGCTGGGCACAGCACCAGGACACCCGCCGCACCTGGCTGGGGAATTTCCACTCAGACCTGCATCCCAGAATAACCCTAGGATCACTAGGTGGCATTTTGGAACATTCTGGAACATCCTACAAAATCTCTAGGACATTCTGGGAAAATTCTAGAATATTCTAGAATGCTCCAGAAGATTCCAGAATCTGGATTTTTTTTTTCCAACTTTTTCCCTGCCAGGTGTCCAGGCATGGTCTTGTGAGCTCCGGGGAGGTCATTCTGGGTCTCTGTCTCTCAGTGAAAAAACTGGCTTGGAGCAGTTTTTCAGCATGAAATCCTTTAATCCCATTTCCTACTCCAATGACCCCAGGGTTCTGGCTGGCTCCAGCCAAAACAAACTGCCCAGGGGAACCACAGGAGTTTGTGGGGGCCCCCCTGAGAACAGGCAGTGCCGAATCTGGAAGATGCTATGGTGTTCTGGCTTGTACTCTCTTGTACAAAAGTGGTTAAAAGACATCCTCATACTTAAGAATGAGGTATGCCTCCTAAGTAGTGGTTTACCCTGCTGCACCACAATGCTCATCCTTGGCATTTTATCTGAAGTTTCCCTGGCATTTGGACTTGATTACCTAAGTTCATTTGTTGGAGCCAGTGTTGTGATGCATTAGGATAATCTGTTGCCACTGATGCTGGCATCCCATATGGCCACTGTTTGTGTCTCAGCTGCTGTACTTCCCATCCAGCTCTCTGCCAATGCATCTGAGAAAGCAGCAGACAACCCAAGTTCTTGAGTCCCTGCCACCCATGAGGGAGACTTGGGTGGAGTTCCAGATCCTGGCTTTGATCTGACCCAGTCCCAGCCATTGTGAGTATTTGGTGGGTTGACCTGCAGATGGAAGATCTCTCTCTCCCCCTCCCTGTCTCTCCTTCTTTATAACTCCGTCTTCCAGATAAATAAATCCTTTTCACATATTTGCTTTTCAACATTTTTTCTCCTTACTTGCTAGTATAGCATTCTCCCTTGGTGCTGCTGCTCTCTGTGGACTTGTCCTCCTCAGCCTCTGACTAGAGCACAGCCACCTCTCCAATGCTGACATCCTCTGACACATGTTTCACTCTTCTGTTCTCTCTAAACTGCAGACTCTTGGGCAACCTAAGTAACTCTCATGCATAAACTTGCATAGACACACACACTTGAGGACTACTTAGTCTTGGATTTCAGGTTGTAATTAACTTTAATTTTCAGAGGACTGGTGAAAAAACAAGTCTGGAAGCCAGGGTGCAGCCTTATGGTTCAGATGTCTGTGTCCCACATTGGAGTTTTTGGGTTTGATTCCCTGACTCCAACTTTCAGATAATGTAGACCCTGGTAGCTAGCAAGTGATGGTTCAGATTATTAGGTTCCCTGCTCCTGGGCCAGCCCTGACTGCTGTGGACATTTCAGCAGTTAACTAGAGGGTGAATACCACTTCTCTGTCTCCTTGTTCATTTCTTTGCATCTCCAATTAAAAAACAAAACAAGTATGTTTGCATGATCCATTAAAATAACTTCCTCAATGGAAAAAAGTAGTGTCATTGTTATTTTTGGGGAAAAATAATGCTTCTTGGTTGTAAATGATATTTGAATAATGCATAAGTGTACATCAAACTTCCATTGTGGACAAGGAAGAGAAAGATGGAAGCAATAATTTTTACTTCTGGCTTTGGTACTTGTCATGTAACCTTGAAAAATTCATTTAAACTCATGGGGCCTGAGCGTCCTTAAAATTACAGGCTCATCTAGTTGAGGCAGGTGGTGTAAGAGGAGGTGGCAGGAAGCTGAGAGCTTTCCTTGTTTCTGTGCCAACAGAGCTAAGTGACATTAGCAAGTCATTTGACCCCTCTGGATCTTCCTCCCTTGTGAGATAAGATTGTCTTTGTAGTTAAAGGATTTATTCTACACAGTCCTATCTTATGGTAAGGTTCACATGACTGTGAAGTGTTTTATAAACTGGCAGTGTAAAAATCAAGTTGGCACCGAAGATGAAATGTTAAACAGCATAGAACTTCTAAGGCTTGTAGTTCTATGAGGAGCTACACAGAAACATTCAAGTTCAGGGGCATTTTTAAATTTAAAAACAGAAACATTGAATCACTGTTCAGAATCAGTATAGTTGCTAAAATTCTTATTTATAATCACTGAGATTGGTAGTGTAATTACTGATAGCATACTCCTAGTGTTGTATATTTTAGTTTATACAATACTTAGACTATATAAAATATAGGTAGCATGGGAAGTGCGATACACAGCAGTCTTGTAGAATGGCAGATGTCCTAAACAGCACTCTGGCCTCAGAATCAGCCCTTAAGGCACTCAGATCTGGCTGAAGAGCCCATGAGAGTATTTTAGGTATGGAAAGCTGTGGGGAGCAACTCGGACTATACTGTTACTGGAATTAAGACTTATTCTATGCATCTGCTCTCCCACAATGTGGTGCTGGGAGAGGAGCGTACAGCTTCTACCCAGCTGCCCCTTACCAACTTGATAAGCTGCAAGAGCAGCTCCTGATTGGAGGAGAGTGGCGCGCTCGGCGTGTGAGTAGCAGAGCACGGATTGGTGGAGAGGACTATATAGGAGGAGAGAGACGGCATGGTGGTGTGGGTTGGTTGGAGAGTGCGTTGGAGAGTTCGCAGGGAAGTTCATTACTTCATTCTTTCTCACTTCTCTCTACTCATTCTTGCTTTGGGAGTTTGCTGTTTACTTATTCTTACTTTACTATAGAAAGGACTTGTAAAAAAAGGGAACAACAAGCGTCCAGTCCGGTGCGGCTCCTCCGTGTGCGGAGGAGCAGCAAATGGTGCCGTGACTCAGATAGGAAACCTAGGAGGGAAAAAACGGGAAGAAGTGGGAAATTACCGGAGAGAGAGACTAGCAAAGAGCCTAGGGGAAGGCCGGACGGAAAGAGTGCCGGTGAAAAGCTAGTTAGAACCCAGGAAAAAAGCCATGGGGGAAGAAAATTAGAAGCTAGGAAAGAGGTATTAACTGGGAACGTCTGGGAGACTCAGTCTTCCATTACGCCCACCGCTCCAACATGTCACAGACGGTACAGACAATGGAGTTCTTTGGCTACTCTTTGCCCACTGGCTACCTCTTCCTCCTGCTAGGCACCATTCTCTATTTCTCCCTAAAGATCATCCATTGTGGGCTGAATGTGGTTTCTCTCTCTTCCTACTCCCCACCTCCTCGCAGCTTTTCTTCTAAGCGAGGGAAACGAGGGGGCAGGAAAATTCATGCATTCGTAAGAGCAGTCGTGGAGACGTCCCCCTGGTTTCTACAGCAGTGGAGGCAGGTGGGACGGAAATTACGTGAGGCTGGGGAATCGATAGAAGTGCTGAAGCTGTGGCAACTCGTTGATCAGGTGCTTCAGGACCCCACGGAAGGGATCGAGTTGTTGCTTAATGAGGGGAGTGAATTGCAGGAAGAATTATGGCAGGGCAGCCAGGCGAGTAGCTATTGTAACAAACAGGTGAGAAGAAAATCAAAGAAGGATTTAGAGAGCCAGGAAGCTTACGTGGGGGAGAAGGAAGCTGAAGAGGGAACCTTGCCCCCGAGAGAGATGCCAAGAATATATCCTGGCCCTACAAGGCTGGCAAATTCAACCATAAAGGATGAATCACCACCCCGGTATCGCCCATTAGTACTACCAAAGTTTCCTCCTGTAAAGAAAAGCCCCTTTTTTCCACATGAGATTGAAGAAGAGTGGGAGGAGGAAAAAGGAGTGATGGAGGGAGTAGGTATGCAGGAGGAGATAGAAAGGCCGAGAACCGAAAGCAAGCAAAGGGGAGCTGTTTATAGAAAACCTGCTTGGGAGCAGTACCAGGAACCAGGCCAGGTGTTTCCTGTAATTCAGGATCAACAGGGAAACAGGGGTTGGACGCCTCTTGACCATAAATTACTTAAAGAGTTGCAACAATCAGTACAATTGTATGGGCCCCATGCAAGTTACACTCAGGCAATCCTTGATAACATTGGGCAGCAAGGCCTAATACCCGAGGATTGGAGAAACTTAGTAAAGGCGGTGTTGGGTGGGGGTGACTTCCTCTTATGGTTAGCTGCTTATAAAGAATTCACGCGAGAATATTCAAAGCAGAACTATCAAGCAGGGAATCAAGCATGGGATGAGGAAATGTTAAATGGAGAAGGGCGATTTGCCAATCCCGATGAGCAGGCCCGATTACCAACAGCTGTCCTCTTACAAGTGAGAGAGATAGCAAGAAGAGCCTGGAAGGTGATACCCAGAAAAGGAGAAATAAGACACAGCCTAACTAAGATAGTACAGGGCCCTACTGAACCTTATGCGACTTCGTGAACAGATTAATGGAAGCAGCAGGAAACATTTTTGAAACTGTGGAAGAAGCAATGCCCTTAGTCAGAAGATTGGCGTATGAACAGGCCAATAAAACATGTCGTGAAGCTCTTAGAAAATGGCAGCATAAAGACATCCCTACCTTTTTGAAAATCTGTAGGGATGTCATGGATGATGTAGCTTCTGGATCACATGCTGCAGTAGCTGTAACCCGACAATTTAGACAGAAAATGAGGGGACGAAAATGCTTTAGATGTGGTCGAGAAGGGCATCTAATGAGGGAATGTAGGGCGAAATTTCCAGCCCGAGATCGGCAGGGCATAGAGAACTCGAGAAGACCAGGCCTTTGCCCACGCTGTAGAAGAGGGAATCATTGGGTCAGTGAATGTTACTTTAAAATGAATAGCGCAGGCAATCCCCTGAAGATGCCAAATGAGCCGGGCCCCATAAGAAGATCATGTGTATATGGACAACAGCAAAAAAATGGAATGTGGGCCCCTGCACCCTGGGGCCAAAACAATCGGTGGGTGCCACGGTCCCAACAATACAAAAACCAAATATTTACTGCGCAGAGTTACGAGCCACCGAATATTCGGTACTAACACCTCAAATGGGGCCACAAGCCATAGAGGTGAGGGCAGAAACAATTTCAGCGGAGCATAAGGGACTTGGAATAATCATAGGAAAAGAAACAAATGCTTTAAGAGGCCTAATGGTCATTACCGGAGTCATTCAATTACCTTTTGATAAGTTAAAAGTGCTAATACAATCTACAAAGGGTATTATTCAAATCAAGGCAGAAGAACCTGTGGCTCAAATGCTGATCATGATTGGAGCACAGGATGTTCATGGACCCCAAGGGGAGAAATTTGCAGCCTTGTCCTTATCTTTAGCAGATCGACCTCTGTGGACCTTAACCATTAGAGGAAAGTCGATTCAGGGCCTGCTAGATACAGGTGCAGATGTAAGTATAATTTCAGAAAATGATTGGCCGAAGTCATGGCCCCTTCAGCCAGGAGATAATACTTTAGTAGGCCTAGGTGCGGCCATGACACCATCAAGAAGTGCTCAGGTGCTTCATTGGCAGGATCAAGAAGGGAACAAGGGAAATGTGCAACCTTATGTTAGTGCACTCCCCATCACATTATGGGGAAGAGACATTTTAGAACAATTGGGACTGACATTAACAAATGAGGACCAATTGGAGAGTTCTACAGGATGGCGTATTATGTATAAAAAGGGATATCAGGAGAGAGGATTAGGCTCCAGAGAAGGCAGAAGGGACCTAGCCCAGCCCAAAGGCGATTTTAAAGGATAGAACACGGGTTTTTCGTGGGGGCCACTGAGATGCAGCCGCTGCCATTGTCATGGCTGGACAACAAGCCAAAGTGGATACCACAGTGGCCCCTTACCCAGGAAAAGTTGGCTGCGGTAAATGATATAGTGTTACAACAATTAGAGGCAGGCCATTTGCAACCATCAACCTCCCCATGGAATACGCCAATATTCATGATAAAGAAAAAATCGGGGAAATACCGGTTGTTGCATGATTTACGGGCTGTTAATCAGCAGATGCAACCCATGGGGGCATTACAACCCGGACTCCCGGTTCCTACTATGATCCCAAAGCATTGGCCATTAATAGTACTCGATCTGAAGGACTGCTTTTTTAGCATACCTCTACATGAACAAGACATTCAGAGGTTTGCTTTCACCGTACCTTCCATTAATCATCAAGGTCCCGACAAAAGATATGAATGGAAGGTGCTTCCCCAAGGAATGACTAACAGTCCTGCCATATGCCAGCTATATGTTGACCAGGCAGTAGAGCCGGTTCGACAACAGTGCCCAAAAGTACAAATTTTACACTACATGGATGATTTGTTAATAACGGCTGAAAGTGAAAGTCACCTTATGGAAGCATATAAGCTGCTGCTATTATATTTGGAAAAAGTTGGGTTACAAGTAGCGCCAGAGAAGATACAAAAAGGGGAAGTAGTACAGTACTTAGGGCTTTAAGTAACTTCTGAAAAGGTGACCCCATTAGAATTTGAAATTGCAATAGATGGGTTGCAGACCCTTAATGACTTCCAAAAATTATGTGGCAATTTAAATTGGTTGAGGCCCTATTGTAAATTAACCACCGAAGATATGATGCCATTATTCAATATTTTAGGAGATGCCCAGCTTGATTCCCCTCGTAGATTGACAAAAGAAGCCCACTTGGCGTTACAGAAAATCGAAAAACAAATTAAAGCAATGCAGATTGAAAGATGTGATCCACAACAAGCCCTAGAAACATTAATTTTTATGGAACAGCTGTATCCCTTCGCAGTCATTTGGCAAGGAGGACCCTTGTTGTTTGTATACCCACATTCACATGCACCGCGTGTACTATACACCCAAGGCATAGCGGTGGCTGATTTGATATTAACAGCAATAAAAAAGGTGACAGAAATGGTGGGGAAGACTCCAAAGCGATGTGTAGTTCCCTTTGCTCAAGAGGCAGTAGAAGCCTTTACAAGGGAATGCTGGCAATGGGCATACATAGTTCTCATTCTACAAATAGAGATTGACAATCACTACCCTCGCCATCCATTTGTTAACTTCTGCACACAGGTTTCAATAAAACGGGCGCAGAAGGTGCGAAGGGATCCAATTCAAGGGGCAGTTACCATATTTACGGATGGAGCTAAAGGCGGAACAGGAGCAGCTATATTTAACAATCAACGATATTTTGTCTTAACAGCATCCCCTTCTCCACAACATGCAGAATTAGCTATTATCGCAACAGTATTACGCAGAGAGAGCGCACCCATGAATATTTTGTCTGATAGTGCATATGTGGTGAATGCAGTTCAGATGCTTGCTACACAGTGCCTTATTCTTAAATCCTCCTCAGTCTATTCTTATTTAAGTGAAAATCAGGGGTTATTAAATCAAAGAGAGCATGCTATTTACATAGGCCACATAAGAGCTCATTCTAATTTACCTGGCCCACTTACTCAAGGAAACATGATGGCAGATCATTATTCAAGATTCTTGCTTGCATGCACCGCTTTGGAACAAGCTAAAGAATATCACTCTAAATGGCATGTTAACACCCACACTTTAAGTTTTAAATTTAATATTCCCCGCAAGCAAGCAGAAGATATTATTAGATCCTGTGAAAAGTGCGTTGTTACCATAGTTCCAAAGATTCCTGCGGGAGTCAATCCCCGTGGCCTTAAACCAGGACATATCTGGCAGATGGACGTTACACATATCCCCTCTTTTGGGCGACAAAGCTGTGTTCACGTCACTGTAGATACATATTCAGGTGTAGTTATGGCCACAGCCATGAATAAAGAAGGAGTACACAAGTAATCCAACACTGCTTGCAGGCTTTTGCAGCCTGGGGAGTTCCTCATGTGATCAAAATGGATAACGGACCAGCATATACATCAACTCGTTTTGCTGCATTTTTGAAAGAATTCGGAATCTCCCATATTACCGGTATTCCATACAATCCACAAGGGCAAGCTGTGGTAGAACGCACTCACTTATATTTAAAAAATTTAATAATTAAACAAAAAGGGGGAATAGGGGAAATGGCCACATCCAACAAGGATGCCTTGGCCCTAGCTCTTTATACAATTAATTTTTTGAACAAGAAAAAGAACGGTAAAACACCTGCAGAAATGCATGCTCAATCAGCTGATAAGGAATCAATACAGTGGGTAATGTGGAAGGATTTACAGGACAACCAATGGAAAGGCCCATTCCCCTTACTCAGAAGAATACGAGGCGCCGTTTGTTTTTTTCCACAGGTGCGGCACAACCAATATGGACCCCTGAGAGAAGAATTCGGTTGGTAAACCTACCAGCAGAAGAGCTAGAAGAAAAAAACTCTATTTGAGGAAGAAAAACAATGAATAACCAATCCCTGGGATCTTGAATATGGGACATTTTCCAACGAACTCTGAAGTAGCACGACAAACAAGACAGTCAATAGCATGAAGATCACGCTGAACTTTACACAGGCGCGTATCAACGCCAAAAAAATAAAAAGAAAGGGGGATCTGTGGGGAGCAACTCAGACTATACTGTTACTGGAATTAAGACTTATTCTATGCATCTGCTCTCCCACAATGTGGTGCTGGGAGAGGAGCGTACAGCTTCTACCCAGCTGCCCCTTACCAACTTGATAAGCTGCAATAGCCGCTCCTGATTGGAGGAGAGCGGCGCGCTTGGCGTGTGGGTAGCAGAGCACGGATTGGTGGAGAGGACTATATAGGAGGAGAGAGACAGCATGGTGGTGTGGGTTGGTTGGAGAGTGCGTTGGAGAGTCGTGGGGAAGTTCGTTACTTTGTTCTTTCTCACTTCTCTCTACTCATTCTTGCTTTGGGAGTTTGCTGTTTACTTATTCTTACTTTACTATAGAAAGGACTTGTAAAAAAAGGGAACAACAAGCATCCGGTCCGGTGTGGCTCCTCCGCGTGCGGAGGAGCAGCAGAAAGCCACTCTGGCAAAAAAGAAAAAAAAAGGACCTAAATAAAAGATCTCTGTGAGTGAGATCCCAGTAGAAAGAACAGGCCATCAAAGAAGGAGGTACCTTTCTCTGAAGGGAGGAGAGAACTTCCACTTTGACTATGACCTTGTCTAAGTAAGATCGAACTCAGTGAACTCAAGAGGCTTCCATAGCCTTGGCAACTCATGACTAGAGCCCAGGGAGATTTCTGATGCCATAAACAAGAGTGTCAGATTGTTAAGTCAACAACAGGAATAACTGTGTGCTTACTCCTTATGTGGGATCTCTGTCCTTAATGTGTTGTCCAATGTGAAGTAATGCTATAACTAGTACTCAAACAGTATTTTACACTTTATGTTCTGTGTGCTGCAAACTGATGAAATCTTAACTTAATATAAACTAAATCGATCTTCTGTGTATAAAGATAATTGAAAATTAATCTTGATATGAATGGAATGGGAGAGGGAGTGGGAAATGGGAGGGGTGCTGGTGGGAGGGAAGTTATGGGGGGGAAGCCTTTGTAATCCATAAACTGTACTTTGGAAAATTATATTTACTAAATAAAAGTTTAAAAAATTAAAAAAATAAAAAATAAATAAAAATATAGGTAGCAATATTTAATGCTTCTCTTACTGTTCCTGGATTGGATTATAGTATATGTTAATAAACCCTTTTTAAAGATTTATTTATTAATTTGAAAGACAGAATTATAGAGAGAGACACAGAAATAGACAGAGATGTTCTGTCTGCTGTTTTACTCCCCACATGGCTGCAAGCAGCTGGAGCTGGGCTAATCCAAAGCCAGGTGCTTCTTCCAGTTCTCCCACATGGATTCAGGCACCCAAGTATTTGGGCCATCTCCTGCTGCTTTCCCCGGCACATTAGCAGGGAGCTAGATTAGAAGCAGAGCAGCTGGGACATGAACCAGTGCCCATAGGGGATGCCAGCACTGCAGGTGGTGGCTTCACCTTATATGCCACAGCACCAGCTACAGCCTATTCATTTTAAATTAATAACTAAAGATTATCTGCTGTTCAGCCTCCAGGCTTTGGCTTGGCCCAGCCTCTGCTGTTGTGGACATTTGGGGAGTGAACCAGAGGTTGAAAGATCTCTTTTCTTATGTCTCTCCCTCTCTAACCTTGCCTTTCAAATAAATAAATGAGTCTTTGAAATAAAAATACATACACACACACACACACACACACAGTACCAACACAGTGGGTAAAGCCATGGCCTGCTGTGCCAGCATCCCATATGGGTGCTGATTCAAGTCCCAGCTGCTCCACTTCCAATCTAGCTCCCTGCTAATGTGCCTGGGAAAGCATCAGAAGGTGGCCCAAGTGCTTGAACTACTGCATTCATGTGGGAGGCCTGGAAGAAGCACCTGGCTTTAGATTGGCTCAGCTGAGGCCAATTTGGGAAGTGAACCAGCAGATGGAAGATCTGTCTCTACCACTTCTCTGTAACTCTGCATTTCAAATAAATAATAGATTTTTAAAATGGGGGAAAAGGGCAGTTTTGTTGCCTTCCCTTTCCTTAGAGTAACATAATCAAAATCTGTTAGGCAAATGAATAAGGGAAATTCTGAGATCATGTATTGACCACAGAAGAGAATGGATTCCTTGTGCATTTTCTGCAAGCCCATGCTAGTTAGAACCAAGGGAAGCATAACAAAAAAGGGGAGGCCTATATCCCTCTTATTTGTCTTCTTTGTTCATTGGAGCAGTGGAGAGTTGAGTAATGTAATATTGGTGTTTGTCTCCATACAGTTCACTTCTATTTAGCTGGTTCTTTTTATTTTTGCATTTCTTTTTTATTTATTTTAAGAGATTTATTTGAAAGGCATAGAGACAGGGGTCTTCGATCTGCTGGTTTGATCCCCCAATGTTTGGGTGAGGTTGAAGGCCGATGAGCCCCCTCCCATCTCCCATGTGGTGTGGGGTCCAAGCACCTGTCCATCACCACTGCACCTGTTGGCTGGAGTGGGACAGGAATTTGGGCGGCAAGGACTTCAATCAGCAACTGTGATGCAGGCCCTGCAGTTCTGGTTGCACCCCCAAACCATGGTGCCAGCCTTGATAAACTTTTCTTTAAAGTGGAATTAGGGGTAAAAACGATCTGAGGTGCATGTGCGGTTCCATTGTGAGAGGGGCTGAGGCCCCACGGGTGACCAGGGGCCAATAGGAACACCTGCAGCCTTGGCCCACAGGTCCCAGGCATCTCCCCTCTCCTTCTGCCCCACCGACAGCAGCCCGGCCCAGGCCCAGTCGTGCCTTAGGGATTTCCACCCCAAACTGGTCAATTCAGGTCACTTTGTGATCCCTGAACAGATTCAGTAATGCATGCTTCTTCTCTACTACAAAGATCTTATGTTGGTCATATTTCCAGTTACCAAAATCAAATCAACTCACACCTGGACTCTGAGTATTCAATGACATTAGTTATCAAAATAAATGTATTCAAATATTCAAAGACCACTTCAAAGCTTAACTGCCTTCAAGAGTTTTTGGCACTGGAACAGCCACTGTGGTTTTCTACACATGAGCACTCACTATTTTATATACCATTTAACAATTCAAACATCACTTCAGCTTCAGCAATACACAACAATAGAATGGATGATTCTACATAATAAACATGTTACATTAGTTTGGACTTAAAACCTAGAATTAAAACCATGTGGTAATGTGGATGGATTTAAGGAAAGATGTAGAGCTAGGTAGCTAAGGCCACAGAATCCCAGACCTATTGATTTTAAGTGAGTCTAGAACAACAGCATTCCATTGCATTATCTTCCATCTCAGAGTCCTGCTTTTCCAGTGAGACCCACCCCAAATAGACCACGTATTTCCTGCCTATGTCTTCACGGTGGTGGAAGCTGTTCTGATACAGGCATCTCCTGGACAGTCACCAGCTTCCTGATTTACTACCTGAACTGGAATCAACAGTTGTGAGGGATGTTTCCCAAACACCCAGGCTGAACTGAATGTTTGTCTCTGGCAGTCAAAAACTTCTGCCTTAGGAAACAGAACATGTCCTCTACTCTGGGGCTCCTTTTTCTTCTCATGGGGTTCTGTGGTGATCTCTGGTTTTCAACACAAGTCCTGGGAGCATTCTGACTCAAAAGAAAGACCAGGGATAAGAGTTCTTTCTGGGGGCTGGTGTTGTGGCATAGCAAGTTACACTGCTGCCTGCAGCACTAACATCCCACATGGATGCCAGTTTGACTCCCAGCTGCTCTGCTTCTTCCCTAGCTCCTTGCTGGGTAAAGCAGCAGAGAATGGCCCAAGCACTTGGTCCTCTGCCCCCACATGGGAGACCTGGAGGAAGCTGCTGGCTTCAGCCTGGCCCAGCCCTGGCCATTGTGGCCATTTAGGGAGTGAGTCAGCAGATGGACCTCTGTCTTTCCCTCTCTTTTTCTCTCTGTAACTATGCCTTGCAAATAAATACAACTTCAGAAAGTTATTCTCCATCAAGCAATACACCCTTTTCCAGGCAGTTGTAAAGCTGGGAGTCATAGCTTCTCTTATATTTTGGATAATAAGAGTTTTGGTTTGAAAGCATGTTCATCTGAGACAAAGATCACTCATTATCCTTTGTTAGAGAAGGGGGCTCTGCTCTTTGAAAGTGAAAATTAGAAGCGGTAATGTGTGATGAGCTCCACCTGCCAGGTCTGGGGAGACTTATTTGAAAGACAGGACACCAGGAGAGGAAGCTTTTCAGATTCCCTGGCCCTTGCTTTAGTCTTATGTCTTTACTTCTTTTGCTGCATCTTGATGTCAAGAGTGTACTCTTTATGCTGAAATGAGGAATTGTGTCTTACCTCTTTTGGGCCTTTTTCTAAGAAGAGTGTATATATTTTTCTTGCATATAAGGATGGTTCTGGGGTGGGTGGATCATTTTTGGAAGTTTTCACAAGCCAGCCAGTAGCCTATATTTTCTTCACAGAATTCAGTTTTTAGAAAAGCCTCCAATACAGCCAGACCATCTGTATGTAGGGAAGAGAAGGTAGAAAAATAAAAAGAAACATGAGGAATATGAGGAAGCTAATGATCAAATAATCCCTTGTGCTTTTCTAGTACTAGGATTAGCTATTCTCTAGTTTTTACTCAACCCTGTAATCCTGCGGATTTAGCTCTTTAAAGACAAAGATGCCTGTAGGTAAAATACTTCAGTTGGTTCCATAGTACTAAAACAGAAATACTTCAGTTTGTTTTAATGCCAAAAATGTATTTACAGGAGAGGCATAAATCCTCAGGGAACTAAGTCTCTTGCAAACACTGCATGCAATGAAAAGCATCCTCAGCCTCAACCAAGAGCACTGCCATTGCAGAGCTGAAGGCTGATTTATCTTCCCCACCTGGTGTGAATATGCTGCAAAATAAATGGAGATAAACAGACCTTCTAGGTTAAGTCAAATTCTCCTTGGTGAGCTGCTGATTTGAGGACACAGCCTTTCTGCACTCTTGTGATACTTGCAATGGATTCAATTCAAGCCTAATTCACAATTGCTGGCCAGCAGCTCCTGGAATGCTTCTGACCACAACAGTGCTTCCTTCGGGGAAGGTCTGCAAGAGCAGTTCTCTAATGAGTTGTGCTCAGAGCAGTTCCCCTCCCAGCTCAGCAGTGAGCTCTTCAGATTGCAAACACAGGAATCTCAACTTACTTGATGAAAGCTTGCTACCTGCTTTTCTTGCCAATTGTGGCCTTCCCAGGAATGGTGGAGTTTTGCCATAGGTAGCTCAACCTGGTCTTCAATACTCTTATTCTTAAAAAAAAGACAATTCACTAAGTGGTTATCCTTGAATACACTACTGAGCCTGAATGTATTTTTACCAAATAAAGTTGCCCAGTAGCTATAAACCAAAAGCCAACAACAGGCTTGCCCATCTAATATTACACTCAGCCCCGAAGTACTGAGCAGTTTCTTCAGTTCCTCAGAATGTAACTACGCTCTGAGGACTAAAGATAGGACTGCCCAAATTTTAATTATCAATACACTGCACAGCTAATAAAGCAGATGCTGTCTCTGGCCCACAAAAGGAGACAATTTCCCTGCAAGGTTAACCGCAATCGGGAGACAATTTGCACCTGATGGAACCCACAGCAGAACTGCCTTGAGCCGGCTCCTCTCCTTTCCTTTCCACCTTCGGTCCTGGATGGGCCAGAGACCATGCACAGGAGGTGCCATTGGTCACCCGTTGCCCCCTGTCTACCTGCAATGCTCCTGGTAGGAAGATGCTGCAGAACAGTGATTTGTCCCATGATTGTCACTGTGTGAGATCAGCCCATCATGAGAAAATGACCATGGATTCCAATCAGATATGAACCGCAGAAGCACTTCCCCCAGCATCAGTGCAGGAGGGTGGATGATGGAAGGCACAGCATGGCCAGGACTCTAGGGACCCTGCAGGACTCTGCTGCCCTGGATGCCTATAGCAGGCAGCTGCATGCGGCCCAGTGTGCCAACAGCGCCCTCCTACGAAACCTTTCCCCCTGTCTGCCCATGCAGACCACACAGATGCTGTGTCAGTGAGTAAATCAGCACCGCACACTTGGTTTTCCTGATGAGACTTGGCCTTCATTACTTCCCCAAGTGCAGCACGTGCTGCAAGCCTCAGCCAGCAGGGCCGGTGGGAGAGGTGGGCGGTCGCACTCACCAGGTCTGTCTCTTCTTCTTCTGACCCTCCTGACTCTGGGGCCTCCACCTGCATTCTAGCCCCAAGGTACAAAACAGCCAAGAAGTTAAACGACCCACATCACCGGCCTACACCGCAACTACCAGCTGCCCAACAATGACCACCGCCTTTATAGCCAGGCTACATGGGGCGGGTCTGGCAGCACTGGTCCTGCCCCAGGGCAGGAAGGATTGGCCTGAGGTTCCCCCGCTGGGCGGAGCCTGAGCTGTCCTGCAGCAGATTCTGGAAGCAAGAGAGCTGCTGATGGCTGAGGCCCTGGCTCAGAGCACACTTAGTGAGACCCCATGCCCGGCAAGGGCGCTGGGGCCCTGGACTTTCCCAGGCTGCAGTCCTAGGGTGGAGGCTGACTCGGCCTTTCCTTCCTCAGCCCTGCCCACAGGTGGAGCGGGGTTCCCATGGGGCATCTTCCTTCATGGGAGCATGAGTGAACCCCAAATGCCGCGACTCCCAGTTCTGAGTGCTGGCCCGCAGCCTTCCGGGAGGGAGTAGGATACAGAGACTTTGTGGGGAGGTGACACTTGAGCTGGGCCTGTATTTTGGGTTTGCTCTGGATGCACAACCCAGTGCGCCTGGACCTGCAGGTCTGCTGCAGGCCTCCTGGAGGCTCTGGGAGCCGGGCGTCCTGGTGGCAAGGGCAGGAGGGTGGGAGGTCGAGGTGCTGAGCTCCCGCTGGGTGCACCAGGCACTTTGGAGCTGTTCAGAGTAAGGAGTTGAGGTCACCTCCTGAACCACTGCTGGTCCCAAACTCCTGGTTTGGGATTTGCCAGAACCCTGAAGTAGGGGTGTGGTGGGGGTGGTAGTGGTTGGCTTCAATGCACTGTATTTGTGAATTCTTCAAACACAGCTTCTCCCTACTCCTGCAGGCTATCAGGTGATTGACGAGGACAGAGTCCCTCCGCTGCAAAGTGACTGAAGTTTGGAAACTACGTCCAGAACATCACAGTGTGTATTCAGCTGATCATCCTTCAGGCCTGCAGGTGGACAGCAAGAGCAACAGTAAGATATTAACTACTGTAGATACTCTCCTTTCTTTCCGGTAGACCCACCAAAAGAGAATGGGAGATGAGTACTTGAACATTGGAACCAGTCAGCATGCTAGGGTGAGCTGCCAGTACTTGGAGCTCAGGAGTGGACATGGAGAGCAAAACATGCATTGTTACTAAAGAGGACAGTTAGGCATTTTACTGTGAAAAGGGAAATCATTTAGATGTGAACAAGACACCTTAAGTAAATGTCTGTATATTTATTTTTGTTTATTTGCAAGGCAGAGAGAGCCCTTCCATTTACTGCTCATTCCTCAAATGTCTGCACCAACCAGAGCTGGGTCAGGCTGAAGCCAGGAACTCAGTGTGGGTCTCCCACACAGGTGGCAGGGACTCAAGTACTTGAGCCATCAGCTGCTGCCTCCCAGGGTTCTGTTAGCAGGAAGCCAGAAGCAGAAGCAGGGCTAGGGCTTGAGGCCTGGGCATTCTGACTGGGATGTGGAAGGCTTTACCACTATGCCAAACACATGCTCCAGTAAGGTGATTCAACATGTTTGCAAAATGTAAGAATGTGGTTTTAAATATATGCTCTTCATCTTAAAAATTTGCATAATCTTATATTCAGTTTCATCATTCAATACTTATTATTAAATCAAGTAACATTTAGATACATGCTTTACTCACCAATACAAACCTCAGTAACTTTTTCACTTAGAACTTTGAATAATAGCATTCATTCAGACTGAAGTTCACTCATAAGCTGGGAATTCTGACAAAGAGACAGTAGGGAAAAAAATCTAGATGTGTATCTGATACCTAAGAAGGTTCTGAACCTGATTGACAGAATCTGAATAACTGTTCGGAGAGTCACTTCATACCTCTCCCCTCTGTAATGAGAAGACTGTGTCCTTTGGCCACTTTCACATGATGTTATGTAAATCTAACCTGAAAAGCCTTTTATAAATTCTGAAGTACCATACAGAAGCATATTATGCATTTCCATATGTGTGAAAAAAGGCAATGTCAAAGGCATAGCTATTCCAGAGAGAAGTTAGGAGGATTAGCTCAGTTTTTAAGTGTGTAAGTACCATTAAATATCAACATATTTAAAATAGATTTATATATAGAGTGTGGAGTTCATGATAGATATTGAATAAATGCACTCTGGATAATAAGCAAATATCAGAAATAATGCCACACCCATCAGTGTTTAAACTCTTCAGACAGCTCCGTGCCAGGGAAGTGCAGTGATCCCTGTAAATTAACAAAAATCAATCTGTGTATACCCATGGAAGCCACTGGTTTATATGCAGCCTATACTAGAGGTTTTTGTGTTTAGTTAAATTACTTGATTTTTTAATGAATGCTTTCAGACTGATACCTGATGCTGAGTGGCAGACAATTTTTTCTGAAAAGTATGTGGTTGAGAAATATAAATATAAATCAGTTTATAATTTTTGTGTCTGAATATTTTTATGCATTGAGACAGTACCTGCAATAATCAGAAGACTTTTCCTCAAAAGGTTGCTACATTTATGCATCTTCATTTATGTATGTAATGTATGTTTAGGTAAAAGGAAGAGAGAGAGAGAGAGAGAGAGAGAGAGAGAGATCTATCTTTCATCTGATGGCTCACTTCCAGATGGCCACAATAGCTGGGGTGAGCCAGGCCAAAGCCAGGACCCTGGAACTCTGTCCCAGTCCCCCATGTGGGTGCAGGAACCCAAACTCTTGGGCAATCTTTGCTGCTTTCCCAAGCAAAGAGCTGGACGAGAAGTGAAGGAGGTGAGTCTCAAAGCAGTGCCATAAGGCATCCTGCTGTTGCAGTTGGCAACTTACTCCTTTGTGCCACAATGCTGGCCCTGGATTGATGACGTATTGAAGTGCTGCCACTGGCTTTTGGCTAAATAGGATGACTTAACATGTTTTCCACTCTGTGGAAGAGGAACAAATAAGGCAGTTGGTTGTAAAAGTTGCCCATGGAAACCACAGCCTGAGAAAGATGAATCAACTCACCTTGCATTTTCCACCTTGCATCTACACCACCCTTTTCTGGACAAACATCTGATTGTATGCCCTTGTGATGGAGGTTCTCAGGGTGCTGGAACTTTTTGTAATTTTTTTAAAAATATAGATTAAGAAGAAGGCAAATAAACAAAAAATTACAAACTGCTGCCAATACCAAGAAGAGATTATTGAGAGTAAAAGGTCACCTGTTGGAGCCAGCACTGTGGCACATCAGGTTAAAGCCCTGGCCTGAAATACAGGCATCCCATATGAGTGCTGGTAGAGTCCCAGCTGCTCCACTTCCAGTCCAGCCTCCTGCTAATGCACCTGGGAAAACAGTAGAGGATGGCCCAAGTCCTTGGGCCCTTTTGCTCATGTGGGTGACCCAGAAAAAGCTCCTGGCTCCTGGCTTCTGATCAGCTCACTCTCTACCTCTCCATATAACTTTTTCAAATGAATAAAATATTTTTTTAAAAAAGGTATCCTGCCATACTTCTTTCTTCCCTGTTAATTCCTAGGAATTAAAAATTGTTACGGGGCAAGCACTGTGGCAAAATGGGTTATACCAACACCTGCAGCACTGGCATCCTCTATGGGCCCCATTGCATGTTCTACTTCTGATGCAGGTCTCTGAAAACATACTGAGAAAGCAGTAGAATATGGTAGAAATCCTTGAGTCTTGCACCCAAGTGAGAGACCTGGATGAAATTTCCCTGACCCCTGGCTTTTTTTTTAAAGATTTGTTTATTTATTTGAAAGAGTTACAAACACCCACCCACAGAGAGAGAGAGAGAGAGAGAGAGAGAGAGAGGTCTTCCATCTGATGGTTTACTCCCCAGCTGGTTGCAATGGCTGGAGCTGCCCTGATCTGAAGCCAGGAGCTAAGAGCTTCAAGTTCTCCCATGCATGTGCATGGGCCCAAGCACTTGGGCCATTTTCTACTGCTTTCCCAGGACATAGCCAGGAGCTAGATCAGAAGTGGAGCAGCAAGGACTCCAACCAGTGCCCATATGGGATGGCCATAATGTTTTCTTTAATTGGAGAAATGTTCCTTTGATAGAATGAGCGTATGACCCCACAATATTCTCTACTTACTCATAATAGGGTCTGAGATGTAAAAGTCATGATTAATTTCTTAGAAGAAAATTTACATACCCAGAAGCAAAGAGTGAAAATTAACCTTTTGCTTTTCTCATGAATGAATCAGAGTTTCAAAACTAATACTTAACTTGTATTTTAGAGGAGTTAATGACTTAACCATCTCTTCTATTAGAAATACTACGTTGTGGCCAGTGCTGTGGCACAGCAGGTTAAAGCACTGGCCTGAAGTGCCAGCATCCCATATGGGCTCCGGTTCTAGTCCCAGCTGCTCCTCTTCTGATCCAGCTCTCTGCTATGGCCTGGGAAAGCAATAGATGGCCCACATCTTTGGGCTGTTCTGAAGCTCTTAGCATAGTGAACATATATTAGATTCTCATTATTGAAATCTTTAGAAATGTCAGAAAGCATGTAACTTTCTTTAATGATCTGAAACAGAGATGAGATCCATAAGGGCAGAACTGCTCAGCAGCCACACTGCAGGAATATGTATCTTTCTGACGATATCTTCATCTGCTTCTTGCAGTTGCAGATAGTCTTTGAGCTCTTGGTCTGTTTTCTGCCCTTGGGAGGGCCTAGGGTGCTCTATATTGTCTGTAAGGATTCAAAATTTGTTGTATATTAGTGTCTAATCATAAAATTTCCAAAGTGAAAAGCTGGATGTAATAAACTATTCCAGACTGCAAAAACAAAAAAAAACAACCAAAAAAAAAAAAAACAAGAAAATACAAACATAGTGTACAGCGGTAAATCTCTATTATAGAGATACACATGTCTACACAATTCTCTCTTTCTTTCACTCTGAAAGTCTACATTCAGCTCTCGATAGTACGATTACTTAGGAATAGATTTCATATACTTAGTTTCATAGTCAGTGAACTCGGAATTATTATTGTAGTATTGAGGATTGTACTGACTAAAACACTATGTTTATTCCTTGTTAAATAACATCATCGTATCTTTGGATTCCATTTATCCTGCTACTGATGTATTCACAGGAGAGGGGAGGTGGGAGGAAAACCCAAGATCCATCAGGGTGGAGGAGGAATGTCAGAGGCTGTGGTTCTATTGTACTGCAGCTTGGGTTCTGGAAGAACACATTAATGGACCCAGATGGTGTGAAGCTAACTGAAGGGCTATGTTCTGTACAATTGTCTGTGGTACTGCATTTTCATTTATGTAAAATTTATTTCCTTCAAGTAATATATTAATTTGGATGAAAATGAAGTTGTTAAGGAATTTTCAGAATGGGTCTGTTTAACCCTCATTGGCTTTGTTTTTAGGCACTTAACTCAGAAAAGAAAAGATAGAAAAATACATTTTGGGTTCTCTTCATCTGTACCATGGCACTCTTTGGTTAAGATTTGTCATTTTGTCATATTTGATTCTCTAGACTCCCTGAAAAATCCCCTACTTCATTAGATGGAGTCCGTGTCTCACCATGGCAGTGAAAAGTTTAAAATGTTCCAGCTTTGCATTTAGCTAGGCCGTGGACACATGCCATGGCACTTGCCAGCCAATTGTGTCAGGGGCATCATCTGAATCAGAATTACTTGCATGAAAACAAGGAGTTGCAGATTCTTCCAGTGAAAGTGGAGAGGAGCAAGAGCTGCAGAACATTGCCAGGGTTGAATGTGCCATGGGATGCTATGTGGTGGCTGGTGTCTGGGGTGCTGGTTCTGCAGAAGATAGGGCTTATGGGGGCTGGTGCTGTGGTGTAGCAGGTAAGGCTGCCTCCTGCAGTGCCAGCATCCCATATGGTCACCGGTTGGAGTACAGCCTGCTCCACTTCCAATCCAGGTGTGCTGTGGCCTGAGAAAGCAGTAGAAGATTGCCCACATCCTTGGACTCCTGAACCCACATGGGAGACCTGGAAGAAGCTCCTAGCTCCTGGCTTTGGATCAGCTCAGCTCTGGCCATTGCATCCAATTGGGGAGTAAACCAGCAGATGGAAGATTCTCTCTCTCTCTCTCTCTCTCTCTCTCTCTCTCTCTGCCTCTCCTCTCTCTGTAATTCTGACTTTCAAATAAATAAATCTTTTTTTTAAAAAAGCTTATGCTTAAGGGTAGTGTTCATGGAAAATGTGTGGGACATTTGGCAGCAAGATTTTAGATGAATTTTCCAACCCCTGAACCTCCTAGAGATTAGAATAGACTTCTAATGCACAACTTCCACTTATGCTTAATTAGGTTTTTGTTTTGAATTGTTTTTGATGAAACAGCAAGGAATTCTGAGTTATAGACTTCCTATTTCAGAGACAGGAGAACAGTGATGCCTGCATTTTAATTAAATAATGCCTATCACCCTTTCTTAAGCAACAAATGATCACAGATTCTCTCTTTGCTGCTAAGTAATGAGCATGGTGATTCTTCCCACCATAACCACCTTCCCACCTACACTCTCTCCCCTCTTCCTCCTTCCTCTCCTATTGACATGGAATGCCTTACATAGCTAGGCTGAACTTTTAATCCACTTGGCCCTAGGTGTTCATACACTTCAACTCTGTGTGATTATTCATATGCCCTTTTTATGACAAGGCTTATGTCAGAATGACAAATTATATATTCACCTAATACTGAGAGTCATCAAATTGATTTCTATTTTCTTCTCTCTTAGGCAGTTCTTGAGGGGCAGAAATATTTATTTTGTATATCATGTATTTATTCAACTAAAAGACTGACTGTCAAGATGCTGAGTTTTAGTGTCAAAGCAAATATGTTTCTAGACCCCATGAAGTTTACAGTCTGGCAAGAAAGAGCCATCTACCCAAAGAATATTGTTTAACATAGTAAATGCTGGTGTGAAGTCAGTGGATAAAGATTGAAGCATTGTTAATCTAGCACTAACTCTAATCCCATGATCTCTAATTGAGAGAAGTAATCAGAAACACAGAACTCCATGTTACCCAGTTATCTCTTTGAATTTCTGATTAAAAAATAAAACATATCAAACAACACACAAATACCTAGGAGTGCATAATATTTATATACTATCTTGATATTAAAAATAAGAAAAAATAACCATGAAATAATAGCAACTTTGAATCTCCTTTGTTTTCTAGACAAGTTATAATCCTATGTGGTTCTTTATAGTAAAATATTACAGTAAATTACAGTACATCATTACAGTAAATTATTACAGTAAATAATTACAGTAAATTATTTTTGTAGGTACTCTTCATCTCACTCACATTTTTTCCTTTTGATAAATCAGATTTTAAAAACTGAGACCCAAGAGAAAAGATTTTTAAGCTAGTGTTATATGTTGATTGGCTCTCTAAAAAAGATTTATTTATTTATTTTAAAGTCAGAGTTACACAGAGTAGAAGGCGAGAGAGAGACAGAGAGACATCTTCCATCTTTTGGTTCACCCACCAATTGGTCACAATGGCTCGAGCTGTACTGATCTGATGCCAGCAGCCAGGAGCTTCTTCTGGGTCTCCCACACAGATGCAGCTGCCCAAGGACTTGGGCCATCTTCCACCACTTTCCCTGGCCATAGCAGAGAGTTGGATCGAAAGCAGAGTAGCCGGGTTCAACCTCCACCCATATGGAATGTCAATGCTTTACATGCTATGCCACAGTGCTGGCCCCTTGATTGGCCCTTAACTTAGACTTTTTTATGATATTAAAAAACACCATGCTTTTCTAAGCTCTTTCCATTCAGTTTCTATTTTGTAAACTCCAGATAATACTGTCCCCAGAATTAATCTAAGGTATAAATGCTATGATATAAGGCATTTAACCCCTTAACCTGTCTCTGAATACGCAGCTATGTTAGCTCTGTGTCCATTCTTCTGTCTCTGTACTAGATGAATAAAAAGACAGTTTAAAATGATTTGAAAAGAACTATAAGGGGTCGGTGCTGTGCTGCTGCTGCCAATTGGGGAGTGAACCAGCAGATGGTAAACCTCTCTCTCTCTCTCTCTGTCTCTGCCTCTCCTTCTCTGTAACTCTGACTTCCAAATAAATAAATAAATCTTAAAAGAACTATAAACATCAATAAAACACAAATGAAAATTGTATTCTCAAAACTGGATATTAAACCATGCCTTCTACACCTCTGTTAAAAGCTACATTCTATCATAGTCATTTATGATTTCTAGGGCCAAAGTAGTAAATAAGATTTTTCTGGAAGAGACAGAGGTTATGAGGGAGCCAGGATTTGGGGTCAGTTAGCAGCAGTGAGTGTCACTCTTTCAGATTTGATTCAGGAAAGGAAGAAAGCAACTGATCCCTGAGATTTTGGTGGGGGGAAGGAAAGGAAGGAGGGACTGAATAAAAGCAAAGGCCCTCTGGTTGTGGGCACCCAGCCCTGACTACAGCCTTTGGGAGGGTCAGCTGGTGTCTCTAGGGATGCTGCGGCCTGTACTCCATTTCCCAGAGTTCCCAGGAGCTCGGATGTATTATGCCTTCTGAATGCCTGTGCACATGCGTGTGCTGCTGCCATTCCCTGGGGCCTGAGTTGGAACAGAGGGAGTTCATTCCCTGATCAGGGTCAGCCCTGGGGGCTGTGCTTCTCCTTCTCTGGCATTTACTCCATTTCCTGCTCTGCACGTGCGATCCCAGGCAGTTTCCAAGTGCTCACCCTAAGCCTGCCTCCTGCTGCGTCTTCCCTCTTCATCCTCCACCTGTGGGTCCCACTTACCAGGGAGTCTCTTCCCGCCACTCCCCGAATCGCTCCCCGCGTGTCCGGAAGAAAGGGTACCTGCTCCAGGGACTTTCTGCTGCAGGTTTGGCATGCAGGAAGGGGCGGGGACATGTGTGGGAGAAGGGTGGGTGCCAGGATGCCATCGATCATGGCAGCTTCCCCCGAGGTCAGGACTGGGACCCAGGCTGTTCTGTCTCCCACCTCCACTTCCCAGGCTCCCAGTGCCTGGAATCTCTCCTGCAGGACCTCACCCAAACTGTCCCTAATGTGCTTTATTTAGTGGTTACAGGAGATAGGGGGCAGCATTCTGGGAACATGCACACGCAGGGAAAGAAGGCAGAAAGACTCCGGCTCTCCACAGTTAAATAAGCTGGGTTCCCACTGTGGGTGGTCTCAGAATGCAGTCTGGCCAGGCCTCTTGATGTTTCCTGGGCTGGTTCCTGCAGGGTGGGGCTGGGTGGCCTTCAGCAGGGAGCCTGGGGCAGCAGAGGGGTGGGAAGGAGGGTCTGACTAGGATCTGCCCCACTGCTCTCATCTTGCACCTCATCTTCCTGGTGGGGAGCAGTGTGAAGTGTGCATTGATCCCTCTCATATTAATTATCAGATATTTCCAATGTGGAATTTGAAGCTGTTCCAGAAACCTGGGGTGGGAAAACTCCCTTCTTTCAAACAGGCACAGAGACAGTGGAGGATCCAAGGAGTTTCTATTAATGGCCCTAGGCTCAGCTGGAATGATTTCCTGAGAACTGAGCATCAAATTCAAGTTTCTTAGCTGTTACAGCATTGGTGGGTTTAAATGGCAGCCTTCATGACTTAGGTCCACATTTCCAATGGTCAGGGGGTCCAGTATGTTTGTAAAAGAGATGCCAGGGACAGATTTATTAGGATAGCTTTATGACTGGAGTTTACAGAAGCAGAACTTAGGACATCTTCCCTCCCTAGATAAGATTTCAGTGGGCAGCTGTTTCACTCATTAATTGTGAGCATCCACTTTTAAAGGTTTGTGTTGGATGGGGTCCACTTCTCTTTCTTTGATGATGTATTTGGCTGCTTTTCATATTCTGTCTTCAGCTATTTCTTCTCCTGTTAGCAAGGCTGTCAACTGTTTTGACCTGCCACTGATCCCTTTGCAAAATAAGAAGAGAACTAAAATTAATGCAAGTCTACTGTGTTGTCAATAACTGGAGCTACTTTTTTAAAGATTTATTTATTCATTTGAAAGAGTTACACAGAGAGAGGAGAGAGAGAGAAAGAGAGAGAGACGTCTTCTGTCCGATGGTTCACTCCCCAATTGGCAGCAACAGCTGGAGCTGTGCCAGTCTGAAGCCAGGAGCTTCTTCTGGGATGAAGCTGGTTTTTAAAATAATTATTTATTTATTTGAAAGGCAGAGTTACAGAGTGGTAGAAGCAGAGATGGATGGCTGGAGCTGTTTGGATCCAAAACCAGAAGCCAGGAGCTTTGTCCAGGTCTCATAGGTGGGTGCAGGAGATGAGGGATTTGGGCCATCTTCTACTGTTTTCCCAGGCCACAGCAGAGAGCTGGATGGGAAGTGCAGCAGCCAGGATCCCAACCGGCACCCAGATAGGATGCTGACACTGCAGGCAGTAGCTTTACCCACTATGCAACAGTGTTGCCCACTAACTGGAGCCCTTTTAATCTGAGTTTGCATAAAGTGGAGAATTACAACATCATAAATACAGATAAGTAACATCTTTTTCTCTGCCCAGTACTTTACAGTTACCCAGTGATCCACTGAGAATCTTACATTCCACACTGTGTAATTAAGAAGGCCAGTTACTTGTCTTATTTTGGGTTCTGTGGTTAAACCCATGACATTTTTGAAATGGGAGGATATTAGTTCTACAATTTCATAAAGACTGCTCTGTGGAAGCATCAATAGAAGTTATAACTGTGAGAGTGGTAAGAAAGAAGAATGGAAGAAATAAGTACCCCTTACGCCACACAGAGATGTCCACAAATGGAGTAGAAGATGTGCCCTTGAAAACTATGGCTGACTTTCTGGGACAAACTGTGTTTGAGTGCTTCACATGTTCTGATAGAAAGGTGTTGCCACCAGGTTATTAGTATATTTATTTAGTTAGTTTTTAAAGATTTATTTATTTATTTGAAAATCAGAGCTACAAAGAGAGAGAAGGAGAGACAGAGAGAGAGAGAGAGAGAGAGAGAGAGAGAGAGAGATGTCTTCCATCAGGTTCATTTCCCCAATGGCTACATCATTGTGAACTTTGCTCAGTTCCTGACCTATACCTTTCCTTTAACCTAGTACTTTGCCATGTAGTAGCCCATGAAAACTGCAGACTGCATAAATGAATGAATATTTGGAGGGTTGTGATTTCTTAGAGGAACATCATGAGACAGAAGGAATAAAACAAAACAAAAGTATCCTCCGTATATAGAAGATATACTGTTTTTGCAAGCTATAGAGAAGAGGAAGAAGGAAAGTAGTGAGACTGGAAAGGTTGTGGCAAAGGTAATAGGCACTAGTCAAGAATTCAACAAGCCCATTAGGAAAGTATTAAGGATTCTTTACTTCCATGTAGACTCTGCCCTCTAATGGTGAACAGGGTCCTCTAAACCCACTTGTTGCACAAATGAAAACCCAAGCATTGTCTTCTCCCACAGATGGAGTCTGCTATTGGTTTTGATTTACATTTCCCTAATGGCTAGTGATATTGGGCATGTTCATCTATGTCTTGACCATTGAGATTTCTTCTTCTGAGAAACATCTATTCTGATCATTGCCCATTTCTTACGTGTACATTTTGCTTCTTGTTTGGAGTTTTTCCAGTTCTATATATGTATGTTCTGGCTATCAATGTTTTGTCATAGTCAGAGTTTTCAATGTTTCCTGCCATTCTGTCCATTGTATCTTCACTCTGTTGATTACTTTGTTATGAAGATGTATCTTAATTTGATATGCTCAAATTTGTATATTTTATTTTGTTACTTGTGCTTTTGGAATCTGACCCAAAACTGTTGTCTATGCTAATGTTTTACAGTTTCTCATAGGTTTACTTAGGTTTTGGGTTTTTTTTAACATACATAATTTTATTACAAATTTTTTTTAAAAAAAACAACACAGAATGCAACATCCTAACAAAAAATCCAAATTTACAAATGATACTAATTCCTACAACTTTGCTGTGCTACCATACACAAGTCAAGAAATTAAAGAAACCATTAAATATTTTGGAACATTCAACATCAGAAGCTTTAAAATCTAACTGTATGTAGTAGCCCCTCAAAAAGCTACAACCTGCATTTTTTAAAAAAAGTATTTTCTCTACAAAGAATCTTATCAGCTATACAAAAATCTGTACAGTTTTTTTATACTGAAGCTAATATTGAGCTGCACTTGAATTCACATTCTTAGCAAAACAACTGCCTGAGCACACACGCACACTCCACACTCATCATTACAGGATAGCCATTTATTCTTCATCTTCATCCTCTTCCTCATCATCTTCATCTTCTTCCTCTTCCTCTTCTTCCTCCTCATCTTCAGGTTCATTCTTCTTCTTTGAGCCTGTGGGCCTACCAGGGCCCTTCTTTCCCGCTTCACTTTTGCCCTTGGCACGGTATGCAGCAATATCCTTTTCATATTTCTCCTTTAGCTTAGCTGCTTTCTGTTCATATGGTTGTTTATCTTTGGCTGACTGTTCAGACCACATCTCACCCAATTTTTTTGCAGTGTCCCCAATGGACAGGCCAGGGTGTTCACTTTTGATCTCTGGGCGATGTTCAGAGCAAAAGAGAAAGAAGGCAGATGGTGGTCTTTTAGGAGCATTAGGATCCTTTTTCTTTCCCTTCTTAGCACCCTTGGGAGGAACGTAATTTTTCATCTCCCTGTCATAACGAGCTTTATCACTTTTTGCCATATTTTCAAACTTGGACTTTTCCTTTGCAGACATGGTCTTCCATCTCTCCGAGCATTTCTTAGAGAATTCTGTGAAACTGACCGAATAGTCAGGGTGTTTCTTCTTGTGCTCTTCCCGGCACGTCTGCACGAAGAAGGCATAGGAGGACATTTTGTCCCTCGGCTTGTTGGGGTCTCCTTTACCCATGACAACGGAACGGCGGCCACCTGGTGCGAGTTGTTCCTCAGACTCCCGCAGAGCGGCCAGATCTGACGGCATTGCTTCCTTCCCTCAGCTCCGGCATGAACTCAGGATGTGAGGGCGATCTGGCTGCGACATCTGTCACCCCATTGATCGCCAGGGTTGCTTCGGCTGATCTGGCTGGCTAGGCGGGTGTCCCCTTCCTCCCTCACCAATCCACGTGCGTCCCTCCCAAAGCTGTGTGCTCGGTCGAAGAGGACGACCTTCCCCGCTAGAGGAGGACCGGTCTTCGGTCAAGGGTATACGAGTAGCTGCGCTCCTCTGCTAGAACCTCAAAACAAGCTCTCAAGGTTTTGGTTTTATATTTAGACTTTTAATTTACCTTGAGTTGCTTTTACATAGTGTATGAGGTGTTGGGGTATCTTTTCAGGCTTCTACATATGGATAATCACTTTCCTTTAAACCATTTGCTAAAGGGATTCTTCTTTCTCCTGTTTGTTTTATGTCCTTTATTAAATAGGGGTTGGCTGTAGAAAAGTCAGTTTATTTCAGCTGCCTATTTTTTCCATTGAACTATGTGTCTGTTTTTCCAACAGTGCTAACACTGCTTCTATTTTTTTAAGATTTCTTTATTTGAAAGGCCAGATGCTTCTTCCAAGTCTCTCATGTGGGTGCCAGCACCCAAGAACATGGTCCATCTTCCACCAATTTCCCAGGTGCATTAGTAGGGAGCTGGATTGGAAGTGGAGAACCTGGTCTTCTAGCAACAACATATGGGATGCATGCACAGCAGGACAAGGCATTAACCTACTACACCACAGCATCAAACCCTTCCTTATTTACTTCTGCTGTGATCTTTCATTATTCACTTTTCTACTGCCCCACAACTTGACTCATTCCTGTTTTTTTTTTTTTTTTTTCTGGGTCCTGGAGGATGGTAGTAGGTTGCTTCTGGGATATCTTTTTTATGTTAGTAGATACTTGGTAATCTAAAATCATAGTTTTTACTTTCTATATTTCTCTGCTGATCACAAGGACCTTCTAGATGACAGCAGAAAATGCTAGCAGAAATGAGGATATATTAATTTGCTAAGAAAATACCACAGAGAATATGATTTAAATCATGGAATTTTACTTCTCAGAGTTGTAGAGTTTGAAAATATCAGATCAAGATGCTAATAGGCTCGATTTTTCCAGAAGCCCTTCTCTGATGTGACAGACACATCTATCATTTGATCTGCTTAAAAGCACTTTCTTCAGGTAGAGTTATGTTGGTGGTTAGCACTTCAGTGTTTGAGTTTTAGGGAGGCACATTTCAGTCCACAACAGCAAAGGGGCCCTGTGGTCTACTTCAATGACAGCCATCTCTGCGGAGGACAGAAAGTTTGAAATCAGCATTAGGAGTTCTCACAGTATTACTGTCAGTGCTATCTCCATCAAATGTGCATTCATGTACACACAAACAAAACTACCTGTACACATAAACACATTCAACAGTGGAAATGCCTGATGGTTGTGTACAGGTAACATCAATATAATAATCCATAAGATGGCCTATTAGCAGACATTAAAAGAGAATTAGAAAGAATGACAACAAAATCTGCAGTTACCTATATTTATGTTTATATGTATGATATTCAGGATTTATAGTTGCTAAAAGATGAATACTGATGTGTGGAAATAAAAGCTAAACCTTACCTTGCAATATTGCAGCCTAGTCTACATGAAAGATGTCTTCCTAAAACCTTTCCCTGGGCCCACTCTGTGGCATAGTAGATTAAGCATCCACCTGCAGCACCAGCATCCCACATGGGCACCAGTTTGAGTCCCTGCTCCTGCATTTCCAATTCAGCTCTTTGCTAATGGCCTAGGAATGCAGTGGAATATGCCCTGAGTGCTTGGGCCCCTGCACCCATGTGAGAGACCTGGAGGAAGCTGCTGACTCCTGGCTTCTGGCACCTGGCTTCAGATCGGCCCAGCTCCAGCCATTCTGGCCATTTAGGGGTGAACCAGTGGATAGCAGACCTCTCTTTCTCTTCCTCTCTATATCTGTCACTCTGCCTCACAATAAATAAATACATCTTTTAAAAATCTTTCCCTTTTTAAATTTCTTAATTGTTTTAAAGATTTATTTATTTATTTATTTACAAGTCGAGTTACAGACAGAGAGGAGAGCCAGAGAGAAAGAGAGAGGTCTTCCATCTGATGTTCACTCCCTAATTGATTGCAACTGCCAGAGCTGTGCTGATCCGAAGCCAGGAGCCAGGAGCTAGTTCCAGGTCTCCCAGATCGGTACAGGGGCCCAAGGACTTGGGCCATCTTCTACTACTTTGCCAGGCCATAGCAGAGAGCAGGATCAGAAGTGGAGCAGCTGAGTATTGAACTGGCCCCCATATGGGATGCTGGAGCTTCAGGCCAGGGTGTTAACCTGCTCCACCACAGCACCAGTCCAACATTTTAAATTTCTGATACTCTAAAGTAGCAAAGGACTGCATTACATCTAGGAAAGATGTATTTAAAAATTATAAATCTAGTGCATTTTAGCAGAAGTCCTAACAAATACTTCTGATTTTCTCAACATTATGTATAAATAAATGATAGAATCAGTCATTGTCAGATTAATAGAAGGAGTTTGAGAGGATTGTCTCTCTTTCAATTGTGTTGAATAGTTTGAGAAGCATTAGTTCTTTAAAAGACTTGTAGAATTCAATAGTGAGGCTGTCTGATCCTGGACTTTTCTTTCTTGGGAGGGTCTTTATTACTCATCCAATCTCTGTCTTGGTTTTTGATTTGTTTAGCTTTTCTATGTGTCTTCATGACTCAATTTTGGTATATTGTGTATGTCCAGGAATCTGTTGATTTTTCCTCTAGGTTTTCCAATTTGTTAGCCATCACAACAGGTGCCCGCATCATATATTGCAGTGCTAATCTGAGTTTTGGGTACTCCACTTCCAAATCAGTTTCATGTTAATATCCCTGGGAAGAAATGGATAATAGCTCAAAATCTTTCCTTCTTGTCATCTAATTTGGAGAACTGTAACCTCAATGGGGACTTGAAACCTGGTCTTGCACAGTTGTAGCCATATAGAAAGTGAACCAGCAGATGGGATATCTCTCTGCTTCTCTTTCCTTCTCTCTTTGTCTCTGTGTCTCTCTGCCATTTTTTATCATATTAAAATATTTAATTACTTATTTGAAAGAGTTACAGAGAGAGGGAGAGACAGAAATCTTCCACCACCTAATTCATTTTTGAGATGACTTTAATAGCCAGAGTGTGGCCAGGTTGAAGCCAGGAGCTTTTCCTCCGATGTGCGTGGCAGCATCCCAGCACTTGGGCCATCTTTCCCTGCTTTTTCAGTCCATTGGTAAGGAGCTGGATCAGAAATGGAATAGCTGGTACTTGAACTGGTGCACATACAGGATGCCAATGTAACAGATAGCAACTTTGTCCACTGCACCACAACCACCAGCTCCTCTTTCTGGCTTTCCAATAAATAAATCTTTTGAAAAAGAATTTAAGGTAGTAAAAGTCATCATGACTGAGCAATGGCAAATTTATTGAAGTGATCGACTTTCTTAAAGGTCTATTTATGAATTTGAAAGGCAGCACTAGAAAGAGAGAGTGGGAGAGATGGATCTTCCTCCTGGTTTGTTCACTCCTCAAATGGCTGCAATGACTGTGGCTAGGACAGACTGATATCAGGAGCCAGGGGCTTCTTCCAGGTCTCTCACATGGGTGCAGGAGCCCCAATATTTGAGTCACCCTGTGCTGCTTTTCCAGACACATTAGCAGGGAACTGGATCCGTTTGGAGCATTAATGTCTATGATACTCTCCTTGCAGTTGAAGGATTTAGAATCCATTTTGATTATGGGTGGGCTAAGTACAACAGCTCCCAATTGTCCAAGGTTTGGATTAGATGGGTTCTGAGAAATTTTGTTAAAATAGTTATTAATCATAACTCTCAGTTTAAGCTTTTCTTACCAAATTTTCATGTTTGCTGATGTTTATATCTATGGGAAAATTGGGTCTCTGGATTGCAACCAATGAAAGCATCCAGACTAACAGTAATAAGGTCAACAGTCAGCAGAATGATGTCCAGCTGAACTGAAATAGCTTTTCTTATTTGGTAGAGGGGTTACCTCCTGCAATATACTGACATACTGACATAGACAGTAGATATTGGAGCCTGTCTCTTCTGCCAAATGGAGAATGCCGCATTTTGATCCATCGTATATATATTTATATATTATAATATATATTATATATTTCTATACATAATATGGAATTACATATAATTATCATAAATATATAATATATAATTATATATAAATATTATATATGAATTTATTTATATATAAATATATAATTATTTCTGATCCAGCTCCATACCAATGGATTGAAAAAGCAGTGAAAGATGGTCCAAGTGCCTGGGTTGCTGCCACACACATTGGAGGAGGAGCTCCTGGCTTCAACCTGGCCACACTCTGGCTATTGAAGTCATCTCAATAATATATATATATATATAATATATATAATAGTTATAGTAAATTATATAATATTATCTGTTTATAATTATTATATATTATATAATATATTATATGATAAAGCATAATATATTTTATATATGAATATATTTATATACATAAATATATATAAATAAATGTAAATATATATATATAGAATTTATTTACGTATTTGACAGGTGTACTTACAGACAGTGAGAGGAAGAGACAGAGAGAAAGGTCTTCCATATGCTCATTTACTCCCCTAATGACTGCAATGTCTGCAGCTGGGCCAATCTGAGCTAGGAGCTTCCAGGACTCCCACATTTTGGCAGGGACCAAAGCACTTGGAACAGCTTCTACTGCTTTCCCAGGCTATTGCAGAGAGCTGGATGGGAAAAGGAGAAATGGGGACTAGAACTGGTGCTCATATGGGGTGCCAGCACTGCAGGTAAAGGATTACACCACTGCACCACAGTGCTGGCCCCAGTCTATCCTTTATTAAGGAGATCTCAGTAATCATGTTCAGGTATTGCTGTCCTATATTCATGGCCAAAGTCCTAGCAGGCAACATGGTTTGGAGAATCGTAAGCACAAGGTGTGTAGGAGACTTCATTTCTCATACAGCACAGTTAATAACAAGGTTCCAAGAGGGGAAATTACTTGCATCATAGTCTTTGAGAACTAATGGACATCACAGGTGATCTAAAGAATTTAGAAGGTTTGTGAGCCCCTAGAGTGAAAAAGTCACTGGGAGCACAAGGACAGTGCCTAGAGTTTATTTTGATGGATTTTAGCCCCTTTCATTGGAGGGAGGCGCGAAGAAGCTGGACTGATTAGTAAACCTCAGAAGTGTCTTTTCAATGTGAAGGCAAACTGAGACTGAGGGGTTTTTGGAAAAACGTTGAACAAAAGACATTTCCCACACTTGGTTAAAACACATCATTTATCTACTGATTTTCATCAAATCTGTTAACATTAGGTATAAGGTACAGTGGACATGGTGGATGGCATATAGCAATATGATTTTAGTAATATATCATGAGGTGCTTTTTTTAAATGGATTTAGCAGGTAAAATTGGGCTACCTAATGGGATGTAGCTGGAATAATCACCTTTTTGTTAAATAAATCTGAGGTAATAAATGTTAGTGTATGAAGACATTGAGTTTTCTGTTATTGGGCCTTCTTGGTTATTTTAATCTGGGATCTGCGAATTCTCATTTTCTTTATTTTATTCCTCATCATGTCGGACCAACTCTGCTGCTTTGGGGATTTTTTTAGTACATCTGACATTTGGAAATTTAGACAATAGTATAGTTAAAATGAGATGTACCAAGTAAAGTATTTTTATTCTGATACATATTTTGGAATTCTTCTAAAATTCCTATTGAGTATCCTTGTTAAATTTAGTTGCATCCCAGGTTAAGACTTATTGGAGGCAGGCGCCATGGCTCAATAAGCTAATCCTCCACCTGCGGTGCAGGCACACCAAGTTCTAGTCCTGCTGGGAGAGCCAGATTCTGTCCCAGTTGCTCCTCTTCCAGTCCAGCTCTCTGCTATGGCCCAGGAGTGCAATGGAGGATGGCCAAAGTGCTTGGGCCCCGTACCTGCATGGGAGACCAGAAGGAAGCACTTGGCTCCTGGCTTTGGATCAGCGCCATGTGCCAGCCGCAGCACACTGGCGGCAGCGGTCACTAGGGGGTAAACCAACAGAAAAAGGAAGACCTTTCTCTCTGTCTCTCTCACTGTCCACTCTGCCTGTCAAAATAAAAAATAATTTTTATAAAAAGACTTATTGGAGCCACTTTAGTGATTATACCCATGAAACTTTGTTAATAAATGCAAATAGAACCTGGGAAAATCGATGTATATCTTATGCTGTAGAGACTTAAGATTGAACATCTTTTTTAATCTTTTTTAATTATATAATTTAAAAACAAATTTGAGATTTTTTTTTTACTTTACTAAGTCACAGCTCTGGCCCCATTAATATGACTTAACAATGTTTTTTCCTCTCAGACTTATCTCTATTGTTTCAGTTAACTGCATGCCTTTTCTTTACATTCAGATTCCCTCAGCTCTCAAAGCTTATTCATCTTAATTCTGTTGTTCCTATTTCCCTCCCTTTTATTCTGTCCCTAGGCTAATTGAGGTCATGATTCTCCATTCCTTCTGTGTGGTGTCACAGTAGGCTTGAAGTGTTCTTTTTCTCTTCTGATTTCTAAAGAAAGAAATTATGTATTCCCCCAGTTTAGATATTTTAATAATGCACTCTAAAACAAAGGTTAAATGTTCTTAATTTGACAAGAATTTTCAAGGCCAGTGGTGTGGCATAGTGGGTAGAGCCACCACTTGCAGTGCTGGCAGCTCATATGGATCCAGATCTCTGCTAAAGCCTGGGAAAGCAGTAGAAGATGGCCCAAGTCCTGGGCCCCTGCACCCATGTGGGAGACCTGGAAGAAGCTCCTTGCTCCTGGCTTTGGATTGGCACAACTCTGGCCATTGCAGCCAACTGGGGAGAGAACCAGTGGATGGAAGACCCCTCTCTCTTCTCTGCCTCTCTCTGTGCAACTCTGACTTTAAAATAAATAAATAAATCTTTAAAAAAAGAATTTTTTCTAATTTTAGATTTGTTCTACTTCATTGTCACTTCAGGGTGTGTGTAAGGAGTGCATATCCAGTTTTTCTATTTTGGAATTTTGGGATTTTGTATTAGCTCTGCTGTGTATTCATTTTTCTTGAGCATTGGTGATATCTTCTCCTTAGTTGTATTAAGAGAGAGAGCAATAGCCCTCATGTCTTTTTAGGTAAGTAAGACATATTAAAAACAGAGCATTCAGTATACATTCATAGTAGTTTGACTTGTTCAATTGATTTTCCTGAACTCCCTTGGATATTTGGTCTCTGCTGTACAACTTTCTATACTCATTAATTCTTTGATATTCCCAAATCCAGAAAATGAATGACTCAACAGCTGTGTTCCTGTATTTGCTGGGACTCAGGGTAAGAAGCAAAGTGGAGGTGTTCAGGAATCTAAAGGTACATGCTACATAGCAAAGCACATCATTTCCTATACAAAGTGACTGGGAAATCCAGAATCTTTTGCACACATATTGGATCCTGAACTATTACTGGACTATTCAGTAAGATTTTAATGTATTTATTTTCTGTGTGTGTGTTTGTATTTCTAAATAAACTCTGCTGGGCTACTTAACATTAACATGTATTGCAGAATTCTTTCATCAGTTTTTACTTTTAAAAAGTTTCTTTTTCAGTTTTATGGGAGAGGGTAGAAGTTTTCTGCTATGTAACTGAAAATTTATTCATTCATTAAACTTAAAAATATTTGTTGGAAATGGGTGGAATACTATTAATTCTTGTGTGATTTTCATGAAACTAAATACATTCTCTATTTTGTTTTGCTTAAAATTTCTGCATGTGTGGACTTCTTTTTTCCTTCTTGCCCCAAATCCCTTTGTGTATTGGGATGGCAAATGGGTTTTACACTGGACAAAACATGTTATTTTGGCAAAGAAGTACTTAGCGTTCCTGCTTCAAGTATTCAAATATTGCATTGGAAATCAGTATATTTGTTTACTGTACAAATGTCCTTCATACAATTTTGTAATCTTCTGGGATGGGAGAGGAAGCAGGAAATAGGAGGATTATGGGTGGGAGGGATGTTTTGGGGAGGGGAAGCCACTGTAATCCAAAAGCTGTACTTTGGAAATTTATATTTATTAAAAAAATTAAACAATTTTGTAATCTTCATCTTCCTTTTTATTTCATCCTTTTTAAAAAAAGATTCATTTATTTTACTTGAAAGTCAGAGTTACACAGAGAAGGAGAGAGAGAGAGGGAGCAGTCTTCCAACCACTAGTTCACTCCCCATTTGGCCACAATGGCTGGAGCTGTGCCAATCCATAGCCAGGAGCTAGCAGCATCTTTTGGGTCTCCTATGCAGGTGCAGGAGCCCAATGGCCTGGGCCATCCTCTACTGCTGGATAGTAAGTCTTACTTGCATAAAAAGATGGATAGTAATTTGAGTAGCCAGGACTTGAACTGGCACCCATGTGGGATGTCAGCACTGCAAGCCACAGCTTTACTTGCTACACCACAGCATTGGATCCTTTATTCTTATGACTATTGCTACACTATTGGAATTTATAATTGATAATGCTGAACAATTGAAACTGTCTTATTTACAATTGTAGGACTGGATATGGCAGTTTTACTTGAAGTACAGTATGTAGCCTGCTTATTGTATGATTTTCGGAAAAGCATGTATTTATATATAACAGCAGATCTGTTAATCATTTAAAAGTGAATTGTCATGATTACCCAGATGTAAAGAATGCAATATGTGCTAATGAGTTAGCAGTCACAGACATTTAGAATTAGAGGGATTTTAGAACTTTTTCAATACTGCAGTTTTTATGAAAAACTAATAATTTTTTTATTTGACAGGTAGAGTTATATACAGTGAGAAATCAGAAAGGTCTTCCTTCCATTGGTTCAGTCCCCAAATGGCTGCCACAGTTGGAGCTGTGCCCATCCAAAGCCAGGAGTCAGGTGCTTTCTCCTGGTCTCCCATCCGGGTGCAGGGCCCAAGCACTTGGGCCATCCTCCACTGCCTTCCTGGGCCATAGCAGAAAGCTGGACTGAAACAGGAGCAACCAGGACTAGAACACTTTGCCCATAAGGGATACCAGCACCACAGGTGGAGAACTAACCAAGTGAGCCACGGCGCTGGCCCCCGATAAATTTACTCTTAACAAAATATCAAAATATCTTATTTAGTATAAAGTTAGTAGTGAAAAGAGACTACCTTGTTGAACACAGAAATTTGAGATTATATTTCTTGGTATTAATTTGCATCTTAAGGCTTATTGCCTACTTTATTTCAACATTTCAATCTAATATTACTAATAATATCTTGTACTTAGTGGTTCACTGTGTGCCAGACAATATTCTTTTGATTTTTTAAAAGATTTATTTATTTATTTATTTGGAAGTCAGAGTTACACAGATATTGAACAAGAGGAAGAGAGAGAGAGAGAGAGGTCCTCCATCTGCTGGTTCACTCCCCAGATGGCCTAAAAGGTCAGAGATATGCCAATCTGAAACCAGGAGCCAGGACCTCTTCAGGGTCTCCCATGCAGATTCAGGGGCCCAAGGACTTGGGCCAACTTCCTACTGCTCTCCCAGGCTATAGCAGACAGCTGAATGGAAAGTGGAGCAGCCTGGACTTGAACCGGCCTCCATATGGGATGCCCACACTGCATGCAGTGGCTTTACTGGCTACACCACAGCACTGGCCTCAAGACAATGCTCTAAAATGATGCATTAATTATTCCCAAATATTGAAAAGTGGCATGGTACACATTTGAATGTGTTGTTTTGTACTAGTTGTAGAGACAGTTTAAAATATATTTATATTTAAAAATGTAAGCTTTGATCTAAAGGTTTACTTTCCCTTAAGGTGCCTGTTTGGAAACTGAGAGATCATTGAAGTCTCAAGATAGAGTACAACTGATCTTATCCAAGCCTCCTTTATCACATGAGGATGCTAAATGCCAAGCCCAGAGAAGTTAAGTGAACTGTTCAAGGTCACATAGGTAAGTTGTGGCAGGGATAATTCTGTATTAGCATTAGGTATCCTGATACATAGGCCACTGTTCTGTCAATTTTGTAGTCCATCTGGAGTTAAAGATTCTAAGTTGTGGAAAATTGAATTTGGAAATTTAGTGGTTGCTATGTTGTTATGGTGAGAAATTTCTGTGTATAGCTATGAGTTGCTTAAATTTTATTCAATATATTTTTCTAGTATGTTTGCTATTTATTTGAAATGTATAACAAGTAGCTTCATCTATTTGCCAAAAGAATTTTTTGAGGATTTATTTATATTATTTGAAAGTCAGAATTACACAGAGAGAGAAGGATAGGCAGAGAGAGTGGTCTTCCATTCACTGGTTCACTCCACAGTTGGCCTCCATGGCTGGAGCTGTGCTGACTGGAAGGCAGGAGCCAGGAGCCTCTTCCTGGTCTCCTATGCAGGTGCAGGGGCCCAAGCACTTGGACCATTTTATAATGCTTTCCCAGGCCATAGGAGAGAGCTGGATAGGAAGTGGAGCATCCAGGTCTTGAACTGATGCCCCTATGGGCATGTGCTGATGCCACCAGCACTGCAGGTGGCAGCCTCACCCACTATGGCACAGTGCCAGCCCTTGCCAAAAGAATTTATAGAAGCTATTCCATATATACACTTAACAATTATTTAGTTACTTGACACGAACTATCCCTGCATATTTGAAAATTTTGAATGGTATCACTTGGGTTTTAAGAATGTTATATTTTAGGTCTCTTAATATTTTTAGTGATGATGTTTTAAAGGCCCTTTCTGTTTTATGAAAAATGATAAGGATTTTGTTTTACAATGGCCATAGTATTACTACTTAAAGCAATAGATTAAATAACACTTTTAAACAAAGTCATTTAATACTGAATTCTAACACACTGGTATATTTTAAAGTGAGAAACTGGATTTCTTTCAGATATTCTAAAGAAGAATGATAATCAAAATTGAAGACATCTACAGTTTTTAATCACTTGTTTTAAATATTGGTCATAATGGTCCAATTTTGAGTTTAATTTTAATTAGCTTTTAAATGATTCAATATGTTTTATAGAAAAAATTCGGAGAACATAATTATATACTCAACCTCCCTCCCTTCTTTTTCCTTCTTTGTCATTTTTTTTAGCTTATGAAATGACATTTTCAGTTTACATTACATTAAAAAGGGTTGTTGAGTCAAGGGACAAGTTTAACAGGCAAAAAGCAAAAAGATCCTAATTTAGAGGGAATACAGACAATGGCTCTAAACAATATTTGAATATCACATCTAAACAATATTTGAATAAATTGATAAATATTTTAATTTCTCCTACTAAAATGCTCAAAGTCTTTAATGATTTATCAAATATTAGTGCAAAATTATGGATTTAAATGATCCCAAAAAGTGATGAATTTTTGTGTAATAAAGTCCAATTTTTGTCAAGGCTTTTTGACAGTCTCACAGAAAACTTATGTTTGTGAATGGGAAGAATAATACCAAAATATCCATACTACCAAAAGCAATTTGCAAATTCAATGCAATCCCAATCAACATACCAACGATGTTCTCAGAGCTAGAAAAAATGATGCTAAAATTCACATAGAAACATGAGAGATGCTTAACATCTAAAGCAATATTATAAAGCAAAAAAAAAAGCTGGAGACATCACACCATATTTTAAGACATATTACAGGGGTCAGCACTATGACAAAGCAGGTAAAGTCACCGTCTGCAGTGCCGGCATCTCATATGGGTGCCAGTATGTTTCCCAGCTGCTCCACTTCTTATACCCCTCTCTGGTATAGCCTGAGAAAAAAGTAGAAAATGGCCAAAGTCTTTGGGCCCCTGCACCTGCATAGAGACCTGGAAGAAGCTCCTGACACTTGGATTCAGATCAACAGAGCTCCGGCCATTGTGGCCATTTGGGGAGTAAACCAGTGGATGGAAGACCTCTCTCTCTCTCTGCCTCTACCTCTCTGTAACTCTGCCTTTCAAATAAATAAACTGCAAAAAAAAAAAAAGAAGAAGTGTTAGCACTGATATAATAACAGACACATAGTTCAATGGAAAAGACTTGGTAGCATAGAAATAAACCCAAATTTCTACCAGCAACTCATATTTAACAAAGGAACTAAAATGAACTGGAGAAAGAAGAATCTCTTTCACAAGTGGTGCAGAGGAACTTGATTATCCATATGTAGAAGCCTGAAAAGAGACTCCAACATCTCTTACACTATGTGAAAGTGAACTCATAGTGAATTAAAATGTAATCATAAGACCCAAACCCAAGTAAACATAGGGGAACTCTAAATATTGTCAACACACAATAGCTTTTGGGTAAGATTCCAATAGCAATAGTCACAAAAATAAAAACAGAGACATTTGAGTATATCCAACTAAGATACTTCTTCACAACAAAGTAAACATCAGAGTGTAGATACAATGAACAGATGGCAGGAAAAATTAAAACTCTGAATGTTTACAGATTTCCAGAACATTTACATGAATTGGAAAAACTCCAAAAAATACAGTGAAGAAACATCTGAATAGACATTTCTCAGAAGAAATGTAAATGGTCAAAACATGTGAATATGCCCGATGTCACTAGCCATTATGTAAATATAAATCAGAGCACCATATCAGTCTCCAACACCTGTGGGAGAATACAACCCTCAGGTGTTTGTGTGTGCAGCAAGTGGGTTTAGAGGACCCTGTTCACCTCTGGAGAGCAGAGTCTACAGGGAGGTAAAGAAACCTTACTGCGCAGGGGCATGCTAATCTTCTCTGTATCGTTCCAATTTTAGTATATGTGCTGCCGAAGCGAGCACATGTGCTGCCGAAGCGAGAAAGAGATGAAAAGAATTTATCTCAGCTAGCAAGTAATATTCAAGAAACAAGGTCTTCAGGAAAGCCAACTCAACTGACATTTTCATGTCATTGTTAAATAAAGGAAAAATTATCTAGGTTCAGCAATACGTAGTTTATAAGAGAAAGACTACAGAGTAATTTCCTTGGCATAGAAATAACTTTGTCTTTTTTTTTTTTATCTATGAGGGCTTGCTATCACCACCACACACCCACATCCCATATACAAATGCCTGGCTTGAGTGGTAGCTTCTCTGCTTTGAGGCAAGTTTCTGCTAGTGTGCACCCTGGGAGGAGACGGAGGATGGCAGAAGTGCTTGGGTCCTTGCACCCAAATGGGACATCCAGAATGAATTCCCAGTTCCTGGTTTTGGCTTGGTCAAGCTTTGGCTATTGCAAGTGTCTGGGGAGTGAAACAGTGGTTCCCTCTTCCTGTCACTCTGCCTTTCAAATCAATAACTGTTGTTGGTAATGACTAATAATGATATTCACTGATTGTCAAATTTTGAATCTATTAATTATAGACAATTTCTCTTTGTAATTTTAAACTTTCATAATGTTCTGTTGCCAATTTCATCACTAGAAATAAAAACTTTTCCTCAAAAAAAAAGAAACCTTACTGCTTTCCTAATGTGCTTATTAAGTTCTTGACCAGCGCCTGTTAGTCTTGCTACAAACTTTCTAGTCTTACTACTTTCCGTCTTCTTCCTCTTCTCTGTGACTTGTAAAATAGTATACATTCTATATACTGTGGATACTTTTGATTTATTTTATTCCTTCAGTCTCCTATGAAGTTCCTCCACAAAAGCACAGCCCTTAAGATATTCATTCATTTATGCAGTCTGCAGATTTCATGAGCTACTAAATTCCAAGTAGTATGTTAAAGGCAAGATCTGGGCCTAAGAGAAAAGTGGTCTAAATTCTGTGCCTAGAAGAGGATTTGGGACATAGTAGAACTTCAGTGAAGTGCTATGTGAATGACATGCACTCATTAAATGAGTAATCTAAAGCATACACTTCATTTAAGCAACACAGCAGCCCTACTTACCTCAGGTAGAGCAATTGAGAGGAATAATGTGAACAAAAATAAGACATCAATAAGTTGAATAATAACAGAGAAAAAACAAAATGAGATAGATGCCAACATTACTGAGCTATTTTTGAGGAATTAAATTGATAGAGGGGCTGGCATTGTGGCCAAGTGGGGAAAGCTGCAATCTGTGAGGCCAGCATATCATGTGAGTTCCACTTTGAGTTTAGGAATCTCCACTTCCAATTTAGCTCACTGCTAAACACCTGGGAAACCAGCAGAAGATGGACGAAGGACTTGGGTCCTTGCCACTGATGTGGGAGACTTGGATGAAGCTCCTGACTCCAGCATGCCCCAGGCTCAACTGTTGAAACTCTCTGGGGTGTGAGCCAGCAGATGAAAGCT
The DNA here is from genome assembly GCF_964237555.1 of Oryctolagus cuniculus. Taxonomy (NCBI): domain Eukaryota; kingdom Metazoa; phylum Chordata; class Mammalia; order Lagomorpha; family Leporidae; genus Oryctolagus; species Oryctolagus cuniculus. The sequence continues at coordinate 85,760,760 of NC_091444.1, read as the reverse complement.
ATCTATGTCTTTCCCTCTCTCTCTAAATCCACCTTTCAAATAATAAAGATTTAATAAACAAATTAACTGATTTCAAAATACACAAAAACGTGAACAATACTATATCATTTTTATGCCAAACTGATAAAAAATAACAAATGCTAGAGAGCACATGGGAAAAGAAAACCGTCATATATGGTGGGTGAAAACACAAGTTAGTACAGATGTTATGCAGAACAGTATGGTCATTCCTTAAAAAGGATAAAAATTGGGCCGGCGCTGTTGTGCAGTGAGTTAAAGCCCTGGCCTGAAGGGCCAGCATCCCATTTGGGTGCCAGTTCTAGTTCCAGCTGCTCTTCTTCCAATACAGCTCTCTGCTATCTCCTGGGATAGCAGTAGAAGATGGCCCAAGTCCTTGGGCCCATGCACCCATGTGGGAGACCCAGAGGAAGCTCCTGTCTCCAGGTTTCAGAATGGCATAACTCTGGCCTTTGTAGTCATCTGTAGAGTGAACCAGCTGATGGAGGACCTCTCTGTGTCTCTACCTCTATTGTAACTCTTTCAAATAAATAACAAAAATTTCAAATAAGATAAAAATTGACCTACCATGTGAGAGTTATCTTGCTCTTGGCTATATATAATAAGGAAATTTTATTAGAAGGAAAGGAGGAGAGCATATAAAAGATACAGCAATTTTCCCATAACACAGCCACTATAACACAGTTCACTGCAGCCAGGATTTCAAACCAATCTAGCTGTCCATCAGTGAAAAACAATGGACAGGGCAACCTCTTTTAGATACAAAAAAAGAACAAAATATTATTAAATTAATTGAAATAAGCCAGAAGCAGGAACACAAATGTCACCTGGTCCTTGTCACATGTGGAAGTGAAAGAAAATAATGGATCTGAACACAGAACTGTGATTACTAGAGGCTGAGAAGGGAAGCAGCTAGGGATAGAGGGGGATTGGATAATAGGTATCAAAAATCAAAGAGGCAGAAAGAACTTCTGGTGTCCCATAATATAATGAGATGACTACATTCAACCATATTAGGTTCTGTGTAAAGAACTGAAGGAGAGGAGCTGGTAGTCTCAAATCATGGAGAAGAATTAGAAACTGTAGTTGCTTGGGGGCCAGCATTGTGGCACAGTGGGCTAACACCCTGGCCTGAAGCACCAGCATCCCATGTGGGTACCAGTTCTAGTCCTGGCTGCTCCTCTTCTGATCCAACTCTCTGCTATGGCCTGGGAAAGCAGTAGAAGATGGCCCAAGTCCTTGGGTCCCTGCACCCAAGTGGGAGATCTGGAAGAAGCTCCTGGTTCCTGGCATCAGATTGGCAGAGCTCCGGCCATTGCGGCCATCTGGGGAGTGAACCAGCAGAGGAAGACCTCTCTCTCTCTCTGCTGCTACTTCTCTCTGTAACTCTGTCTTTCAAATAAATAACTCTTTAAAAACTTAATAAAACTGTAGTTGCTTAGCTTGATCACTTTTTACTGCATAAATGTGTGCAAATATTGCACTACACCCTGTAATAATGCATGACTAGGACACATTAATCACAAATTATTTCAATGAAATTTTAAAAATTAGAAGCATTTCTTTATATTAACAATGAACTATTTGAAAATGAAATTAGAGAAACATTTCCATGCATAGCAGCATAAGAACCAGGAACCAATGTCTTCAATGTTATCAGTGATGAATCAGATTCACAGACCCCAGCACTCAGTTTTTGCCATATACCTTACCATGGCAATTGTGGGCATATAGTAGTAAATCAATGGACAGGAATCCTTTGTCTCTAAATCTGCTAAATAAATAAACATGGAATTCATCAAAGAAAAAGAGATATCAATTTGGATGCCAGGCACAAAAACACATGCACTTGAGCTATCCTCCAGTTTGTGATGCCAACAAATCTTTCAGACATGTTACATTTTCAGAGACTTTTCTGTAATCTTGCTAAGCTTTCTGGAAATCTGCCTTATAGCAAAGGGTTTCCCAATTCCATTACACTCATGATTTTTCTTTTGTGTGATATATTAGTTTACCATCTAGAGATAATTTATGGTACAAAACTTTTCTATGCATGCATGTTTTCTCATTTGTGAGTCTATTCATGGGAATTGAAGACTGATATATAACAGAAATACATTTTCCAAATTCATTGCATAGACTTTTGTTCCTTATGAATTCTCTGAAGTCTGTTGATGTCTAATTTCTGGCTAAAGGTTTTATTGTATTTACAGCATGCAAAGACTATCACCTTTTGTGAATTCTGTATCTATACAAGCCTGAAATAAAGAAAATGTTTTTGCACAATCAGTATACGCCTAAGAAACCACCTGTGTCAATTCTCTGATGTACCATTGACTTCTGACTCTAATAATATTTATAAGCTTTCTCCTTTACATGAGTCTCTGTTGGATAGGATGTGATTTCCAGCAAAAGGTTTTGTCACAATACTTACATGAATTTTGGAGAAAAGCTCTTCCACATTCATTATATTGTTAAGGTCTCTCCCTTGTTCAAATTCCATGATGGATTATGAGGCATTACCTATGTGAAATGACTTTCTCACATTTATTTCATTCATTAGATATATATGTTGTGCATTCTGATATAAGGAGAGATTTGGGCAGAGCTTTCCAACACTCATTACACCCATAAGGTTTCTCTCCCACGTGAATTCCCTGTTGTCGTATGAGGTATGGCTTCTAATTAAAGGGATTTTACTTTCAAAGGAGTTTTTCCCTATATGAATTTGATGATGTACAATGAGGGCTGAATTATGGTAAAAGGCTCTGAGTCATTACATTCATAAAATTGCTCCCCATGAGAATTCTTTTATGTTTGATGAGGTCTGATTTGCACCACAAAGGCTATTCACATGTATTACATTCATGCATTTCTCCCCTTGGTGAATTCTCTAATATTTCATGAGATATAACTTGCACAAAAAGGTCAAGTAGAAAATTCCCTGTGTGGATACTCTGATATCTTATGAGTTATGAAGTACAGCAAAGAGGCTTTCCACCATCCTTCCATCCATAAAACCTACCTAAATTGAGCAACAAAGATATAGAAAACGTAAACAAACACATAACAGGATGGAAATGATATCAGTAATAAAGACCCTCGCCGCCAAGAAAACCCCAGGACTGGATGGCTTCACTGCTGAATTCTAACAGACATTTAAAGCACTAACTGCAATTCTTCTCAAGTTATTCAAAACAATTGAGAGAGAGGCGATTCTCCCAAATTCTTTCTATGAAGCCAACATCACCTTCATTCCTAAACTTGAAAAAAGTGCAACAAAGAAAGTAATTATAGACCAATTTCCCTGATGAACATACATGCAAAGATCTGCAACAGAATTCTGGCCAATTGAATCCAACAATGCATCAGAAAGATCATCCACCCAGACCAAGTGGGATTTATCTTTGGTATGCAAGGATGGAACCAAAGGCTTTTCCACAGTCATTTCATTTATAAGCTTTCTCCATGTTGTGAAGGCTCTGATACTTTCTGAGGTTTGACTTCTCAGCAAAGGTTTTTCCACAGTCATTGCAATCATAAGGTTTCCCCCAGTACAAATTGTCTGATGCTTTGTGAGCTTTGATTTCTCAGCAAAGGCTTTTCCACAATGATTGCATTCATAAGGTTTCTCCCCTCTGTGAATTCTCTGATGATTTATGAGGTTTGCCTTCTGGCCAAAGGATTTTCCATAGTCATTGCATTCATAAGGTTTCTCACCTGTGTGAATTCTCTGATGATTTATGAGGTGTTTCTTCTGGCCAAAGAACTTCCCACAGTCATTACATTTGTAAGATTTCAACCCTGTGTGAATTCTCTGATGTCTAATGAGATCTGACTTCTGGTGAGTGGTTTCCACACAATCATTACACACATGAGGGTTTTCCACAATATGAGTGCTGTGATGGAGGGTATGGCAGAATTTAATACTGAATGACTTCCCACAAGGTTTACATGCATAGGATTTCTTCCCTATATTTGGTCTATGATTCAGTCTAACATGTGATTGGTAAATGACAGGTTCCACAGTCCCAATATACTTATAAATGTTCTCTCTTTTCAGGTGAATACAATCAGAATTCCACAGTCAGTCAGCTGGGAGGGGTGGATGAATCCGGAAACAGCTGGTTTCCTTGTACTAAAACAAGCGCCATATCACAAAGGACTCTTACATTTCTTTTTCTTTTTTGCATTTTTCACATTTTCTTATTTATCATGGTTTGTAATAAATTTTCTGATGTGGGTTGTGGTTTTGAGGCTGGCTTAAGGAGTTCAGGGAACCAGAGGAATGGTCTTTTTCAATTAGGGCACAGCTGTTGGCTCTCTCCAATTCTGGCTTTCTGTCATTGCTTTGGGTGCCTCAGCCAATTTTTCGTTTTGAGCAACTTTTTCCTAAATGTTTTGTTGGTCTGAGTTGGTTTTGCCTTTTTGCTTTTCAAATTGTGTATTCTGATGCAATACAAACAAGGGTTTAGAACGAGGATCCATTATGAAATTGAAAAACAGAACATACTGGGTTTTGATGATTAGAAACCATAGGCAACATGACCAAGATGAGTTTTTGGGTTTTGGAAAATGACATAGAACCCTTCCACTGAGGGGCAGATATTAATTTCCTCCAAATCGAGAGTGAGTGCGATTTTCAGGTGAATTCAATCAGAATTCCACAGCCAGTCAGCTAGGAGGGGTGGATGAATCCGGAAACAGCTGGTTTCCTTGTGTCTAAATCCAGCCAAATATCACAAAGGACTCTTGCATTTCTTGGGCTTTTTTCTCATTTTTCTTTTTTTCATGGTTTGTAATGAATTTTCTGATGTGAGCTTTGGTTTTGAGGCTGCAATATAGAGTTCAGGGCACCGGAGGAATGGTCTTTTTGAAACACGGCACAGCTGTTGGCGTACTCCAATTCTGGCTTTTGTCATTGTTTTGGGTGCCTCAGCTAACTTTTGGTTTCTTGAGTGGCAATTTCCTAAATGATTTCTGGGTCTCAGTCGGTTTTGCCTTCTTATTCCCAAATTTTGTATTCTGATGCAATACAAGCAAGATTTTGGACAGAGTAGCCATTATGAAAGAAAAAAAAAAACACAGCAAATTGCCCTTTCAGGATTAGAAATCTATAGGCAACACGATCAAGATGAGTATCTGTGTTTTGGAAAATGGCATGGAAAGCTTCTGCTGAGGGGACAGATTCTAATTCCCTCCAAATTGAGTGTGAGAGCGATTTTGAGGTGAATTCAATCAGAATTCCAAAGTCAGTCTGTGGAAGGGGGGGATGAATCTGCTAACAGCCAGTTTCCTTGTGTCTAAATCCAGCCAAATATCAAAAAGGACTCTTGCATTTCTTTGGCTTTTTCACATTTCCCTTATTTATCATGCTTTGTAATGAATTTTATGATGTTAGGTTTGGTTTTGTGGCTGCAATATGCAGTTCAGGGCACTGGAGGAATGGTCTTTTTCAAACAGGGCACAGCTGTTGGCTTGCTCCACTTGTGGCTTGCAGTCATTGTTTTGGGTGCCTCAGCTGAAATTTGGTTTCTTGAGTTTCACTGCGATTTTCAGGTTAATTCAGTCAGATTTCCACAGGCAGTCAGCTGGAGGGGTGGATGAATCTGGGAACAGCCAGTTTCCTTGTGACTAAATCAAGCCCAATATCATTATGGATTCTTGCATTTCTTTGGCTTTTTCTCTTTTTTCTTATTTATCATGGTTTGTAATGAATTTTCTGATGTGAGCTTTGGTTTTGAGGCTGGCATATTGAGTTCAGGGCACAAGAGGAAGGTTCTTTTTCAATCAGGGCACAGCTGTTGGCGTGCTCAAATTCTGGCTTGCTGTCATTGTTTTGGGTGCCTCAGCTGATTTGTGGTTTCTTGTGTGGCAATTTCCCAAATGTTTTCTGGGTCTGAGTTGGTTTTGCCTTCTTCCTTCCCAATTTTGTATTCTGATGCAATGCTAAGAATAGTTTGGACAGAGTAGCCATTATGAAATAAAAAACAGAGCAAATAGGCATTTGAAGCTTAGAAATCTATAGGTAACATGACCAAGGTGAGTTTTTGTGTTTTGGAAAATACAGTGGAACACTTTGGCTGAGGTGACAGATATTAATTGCCTCCAAACTGAGTTTCACTGTGATTTTCAGGTTAATTCAGTCAGAATTCCACAGGCAGTCAGCTGGAGGGGTGGATGAATCCGGGAACAGCTGGTTTCCTTGCGAATAAATGAAGCCCAATATCATTATGGATTCTTGAAATTTTTTGGCTTTTTTCACTTTTTTCTTATTTATCATACTTTGTAATGAATTTTCTGATGTGAGCTTTGGTTTTGAGGCTGGCATATTGAGTTCAGGGCACAAGAGGAAGGTTCTTTTTCAATCAGGGCACAGCTGTTGGCGTGCTCAAATTCTGGCTTGCTGTCATTGTTTTGGGTGCCTCATCTGATTTGTAGTTTCTTGAGCGTCAATTTCCTAAATGTTTTCTGAGTCTGAGTCGGTTTTGCTTCTTATTCCCAAATTTTGTATTCTGATGCAATACAAGCAAGACTTTGGACAGAGTAGCCATTATGAAAGAAAAAAAAAAAAACACAGCAAATTGCCCTTTCAGGATTAGAAATCTATAGGCAACACAACCAAGATGATTTTCTGTGTTTTTAAAAACAACATGGAACGCTTCTGCTGAGGTGACAGATTCTAATTCTCTCCATATTGAGTGTGAGTGCGATTTTGAGGTGAATTCAAAAAGAATTCCAAAGTCAGTGTGTGGAAGGGGGGGATGAATCTGGAAACAGCCAGTTTCCTTGTGTCTAAATCCTGCCAAATATCACAAAGGAGTCTTGCATTTCTTTGGCTTTTTCACATTTCCCTTATTTATCATGGTTTGTAATGAATTTTCTGATGTGAGCTTTGGTTTTGAGGCTGCAATATGGAGTTCAGGGCACTGGAGGAATGGTCTTTTTCAAACAGGGTACAGCTGTTGGCTTGCTCCAACAATTCTGGCTTGCTGTCATTCTTTTGGGTGCCTCAGCTGATTTGTGGTTTCTTGTGTGGCAATTTCCTAAATGTGTTCTGGGTCTGGGTTGGCTTTGCCTTCTTCCTTCCCAAATTTTGTATTCTGACGCAATACAAACAAGAGTTTTGACTGAGTAGCCATTATGAAATAAAAAACACAACAAATAAGCGTTTGAAGCTTACAAATCTACAGGTAACATGACCAAGGTGAGTTTTTGTGTTTTGGAAAATAAAATGCAATACTTTGGCTGAGGTGACAGATATTAATTGCCTCCAAACTGAGTTTCACTGCGATTTTCAGGTTAATTCAGTTAATTCAGTTAGGATTCCACAGGCTTGCATTTCTTTGGCTTTTTCACATTTCCCTTATTTATCATGGTTTGTAATGAATTTTCTGATGTGAGCTTTGGTTTTGAGGCTGCAATATGGAGTTCAGGGCACCGGAGGAATGGTGTTTTTCAAACAGGGCACAGCTGTTGGCTTGCTCCAATTCTGGTTTGCTGTCATTGTTTTGGGTGCCTCAGCTGAAATTTGGTTTCTTGAGTTTCACTGCGATTGTCAGGTTAATTCAGTCAGAAATCCACAGGCAGTCAGCTTTAGTGGTGGATGAATCTGGGAACAGCCAGTTACCTTGCAACTAAATGAAGCCCAATATCATTATGGATTCTTGCATTTCTTTGGCTTTTTTCTCTTTTTTCTTTTTTTCATGCTTTGTTATGAATTTTCTGATGTGAGCTTTGGTTTTGAGGCTGGCATATTGGGTTCAGGGCACAAGAGGATGGTTCTTTTTCAATCAGGGTACAGCTGTTGGCTTGCTCCACTTCTGGCTTGCTGTCATTGTTTTGGGTGCCTCAGCTGATTTGTGGTTTCTTGTGTGGCAATTTCCCAAATGTTTTCTGGGTCTGAGTTGGTTTTGCCTTCTTCCTTCCCAATTTTGTATTCTGATGCAATGCTAAGAATAGTTTGGACAGAGTAGCCATTATGAAATAAAAAACAGAGCAAATAGGCATTTGAAGCTTAGAAATCTATAGGTAACATGACCAAGGTGAGTTTTTGTGTTTTGGAAAATACAATGGAACACTTTGACTGAGGTGACAGATATTAATTGCCTCCAAACTGAGTTTCACTGCGATTTTCAGGTTAATTCAGTCAGAATTCCACAGGCAGTCAGCTGGAGTGGTGGATGAATCTGGGAACAGCTGGTTTCCTTGTGAATAAATCAAGCCCAATATCATTGTGGATTCTTGAAATTTTTTGGCTTTTTTCACTTTTTCTTATTTATCATGGTTTGTAATGAATTTTCTGATGTGAGCTTTGGTTTTGAGGCTGCAATATGGAGTTCAGGGTACAAGACGAAGGTTCTTTTTCAATCAGGGCACAGCTGTTGGCTTGCTCCAATTCTGGCTTGCTGTCATTGTTTTGGGTGTTTCAGCTAACTTTTGGTTTCTTGAGCAGGAATTTCCAAAATGTTTTCTGGGTCTGAGTCGGTTTTGCCTTCTTATTTCCAAATTTTGTATTCTGATGCAATACAAGCAAGATTTTGGACAGAGTAGCCATTATGAAAGAAAAAAAAAAAAAAGACAGCGCATTGCCCTTTCAGGATTAGAAATCCATAGGCAACACAACCAAGATGAGATTCTTTGTTTTGGAAAATGACATGGAACGCTTCTGCTGAGGTGACAGATTCTAATTCCCTCCAAATGGAGTGTGAGAGTGATTTTGAGGTGAATACAATCAGAATTCCAAAGTCAGTCTGTGGAAGGGGGGGGATGAATCTGGAAACAGCCAGTTTCTTTGTGTCTAAATCCAGCCAAATATCACAAAGGACTCTTGCATTTCTTTGGCTTTTTCACATTGCCCTTATTTATCATGGTTTGTAATGAATTTTCTGATGTGAGCTTTGGTTTTGAGGCTGGCATATTGAGTTCAGGGCACAAGAGGATGGTTCTTTTTCAATCAGGGCACAGCTGTTGGCTTGCTCCACTTCTGGCTTGATGTCATTGTTTTGAGTGCCTCAGCCGATTTGTGGTTTCTTGTGTGGCAATTTCCCAAATGTTTTCTGGGTCTGAGTTGGCTTTGCCTTCTTCCTTCCCAAATTTTGTATTCTGATGCAATGCAAAGAAGAGTTTGTACAGAATAGCCATTATGAAATAAAAAACACAACAAATAGGCGTTTGAAGCTTAGAAATCTACAGGTAACATGACCAAGGTGAGTTTTTGTGTTTATGAAAATAAAATGGAACACTTTGGCTGAGGTGACAGATATTAATTGCCTCCAAACTGAGTTTCACTGCGATTTTCAGGTTAATTCAGTCAGAATTCCACAGGCAGTCAGCTGGAGGGGTGGATGAATCCGGGAACAGCTGGTTTCCTTGTGAATAAATCAAGCCCAATATCATTATGGATTCTTGAAGTTTTTTGGCTTTTTTCACTTTTTTCTTATTTATCATGGTTTGTAATGAATTTTCTGATGTGAGCTTTGGTTTTGAGGCTGCAATATGGAGTTCAGGGTACAAGACGAAGGTTCTTTTTCAATCAGGGCACAGCTGTTGGCTTGCTCCAATTCTGGCTTGCTGTCATTGTTTTGGGTGTTTCAGCTAACTTTTGGTTTCTTGAGCAGGAATTTCCAAAATGTTTTCTGGGTCTGAGTCGGTTTTGCCTTCTTATTTCCAAATTTTGTATTCTGATGCAATGCAAGCAAGATTTTGGACAGAGTAGCCATTATGAAAGAAAAAAAAAAAAAGACAGTGCATTGCCCTTTCAGGATTAGAAATCCATAGGCAACACAACCAAGATGAGATTCTGTGTTTTGGAAAATGACATGGAACGCTTCTGCTGAGGTGACAGATTCTAATTCCCTCCAAATGGAGTGTGAGAGTGATTTTGAGGTGAATACAATCAGAATTCCAAAGTCAGTCTGTGGAAGGGGGGGGATGAATCTGGAAACAGCCAGTTTCTTTGTGTCTAAATCCAGCCAAATATCAAAAAGGACTCTTGCATTTCTTTGGCTTTTTCACATTGCCCTTATTTATCATGGTTTGTAATGAATTTTCTGATGTCAGCTTTGGTTTTGAGGCTGGCATATTGAGTTCAGGGCACAAGAGGATGGTTCTTTTTCAATCAGGGCACAGCTGTTGGCTTGCTCCACTTCTGGCTTGATGTCATTGTTTTGAGTGCCTCAGCCGATTTGTGGTTTCTTGTGTGGCAATTTCCCAAATGTTTTCTGGGTCTGAGTTGGCTTTGCCTTCTTCCTTCCCAAATTTTGTATTCTGATGCAATGCAAAGAAGAGTTTGTACAGAATAGCCATTATGAAATAAAAAACACAACAAATAGGCGTTTGAAGCTTAGAAATCTACAGGTAACATGACCAAGGTGAGTTTTTGTGTTTATGAAAATAAAATGGAACACTTTGGCTGAGGTGACAGATATTAATTGCCTCCAAACTGAGTTTCACTGCGATTTTCAGGTTAATTCAGTCAGAATTCCACAGGCACTCAGCTGGAAGGGTGGATGAATCCGGGAACAGCTGGTTTCCTTGTGAATAAGTCAAGCCCAATATCATTATGGATTCTTGAAATTTTTTGACTTTTTTCACTTTTTTCTTATTTATCATGGTTTGTAATGAATTTTCTGATGTGAGCTTTGGTTTTGAGGCTGCAATATGGAGTTCAGGGTACAAGACGAAGGTTCTTTTTCAATCAGGGCACAGCTGTTGGCTTGCTCCACTTCTGGCTTGCTGTCATTGTTTTGAGTGCCTCAGCCGATTTGTGGTTTCTTGTGTGGCAATTTCCCAAATGTTTTCTGGGTCTGAGTTGGCTTTGCCTTCTTCCTTCCCAAATTTTGTATTCTGATGCAATGCAAAGAAGAGTTTGTACAGAATAGCCATTATGAAATAAAAAACACAACAAATAGGCGTTTGAAGCTTAGAAATCTACAGGTAACATGACCAAGGTGAGTTTTTGTGTTTATGAAAATAAAATGGAACACTTTGGCTGAGGTGACAGATATTAATTGCCTCCAAACTGAGTTTCACTGCGATTTTCAGGTTAATTCAGTCAGAATTCCACAGGAAGTCAGCTGGAGGGGTGGATGCATCCTGTAACAGCATGTTTCCTAGCGACTAAATCAAGCCCTATATCATTATGGATTCTTGCATTTTTTTGGTTTTTCTCTTTTTTCTTATTTATCATGGTTTGTAATGAATTTTCTGATGTGAGCTTTGGTTTTGAGGCTGGCATATTGAGTTCAGGGCACTGGAGGAATGCTCTTTTTCAATCAGGGAACAGCTGTTGGCTTGCTCAAATTCTGGCTTGCTGTCATTGTTTTGGGTGCCTCAGCTGATATGTGGTTTCTTGTGTCGCCATTTCCTAAATGTTTTCTGGGTCTGAGTTGGTTTTGCCTTCTTCCTTTCCAAATTTTGTATTCTGATGCAATGCAAGCAAGATTTTGGACAGAGTAGCCATTATGAAAGAAAAAAAAAAAAACAGCAAATTGCCCTTTCAGGATTAGAAATCCATGGGCAACACAACCAAGATGAGATTCTGTGTTTTGGAAAATGACATGGAATGCTTCTGGTGATGTGACAGATTCTAATTCCCTCCAAATGGAGTGTGAGAGAGATTTTGAGGTGAATTCAATCAGAATTCCAAAGTCAGTCTGTGGAAGGCGGATATGAATCTGGAAACAGCCAGTTTCTTTGTGTCTAAATCCTGCCAAATATCACAAAGGAGTCTTGCATTTCTTTGGCTTTTTCACATTTCCCTTATTTATCATGGTTTGTAATGAATTTTCTGATGTCTGCTTTGGTTTTGAGGCTGCAATATGGAGTTCAGGGCACTGGAGGAATGGTCTTTTTCAATCAGGGCACAGCTGTTGGCTTGCTCCACTTCTGGCTTGCTGTCATTGTTTTGGTTGCCTCAGCCGATTTGTGGTTTCTTGAGTGGCAATTTCCTAAATGTTTTCTGGGTCTGAGTCGGTTTTGCCTTCTTATTCCAAAATTTTGTATTCTGATGCAATACAAGCAAGATTTTGGAGAGTAGCCATTATGAAAGAAAAAAAAAAAAACACAGCGCATTGCCCTTTCAGGATTAGAAATCTACAGGCAACATGACCAAGATGAGTTTCTGTGTTTTGGAAAATGACATAGAACGCTTCTGCTGAGGGGACAGATTCTAATTCCCTCCAAAATGAGTGTGCGTGCGATTTTGAGGTGAATTCAATCAGAATTCCAAAGTCAGTCTGTGGAAGGGGGGGATGAATCTGCTAACAACCAGTTTCTTTGTGTCTAAATCCAGCCAAATATCAAAAAGGACTCTTGCATTTCTTTGGCTTTTTCACATTTCCCTTATTTATCATGGTTTGTAATGAATTTTCTGATGTGAGCTTTGGTTTTGAGGCTGCAATATAGAGTTCAGGGCACCGGAGGAATGGTGTTTTTCAAACAGGGCACAGCTGTTGGCTTGCTCCAGTTCTGGCTATTGTCTTTGTTTTGGGTGCCTCAGCTGAAATTTCCTTTCTTGAGTTTCACTGGGATTGTCAGGTTAATTCAGTCAGAATTCCACTGGCAGTCAGCTTTAGTGGTGGATGAATCTGGGAACAGCTGGTTTCCTTGCAGCTAAATCAAAACCAATATCATTATGGATTCTTGCATTTCTTTGGCTTTTTTCTCATTTTTCTTATTTATCATGGTTTGTAATGAATTTTCTGATGTGAGCTTTGGTTTTGAGGCTGGCATATTGAGTTCAGGGCACAAGAGGATGGTTCTTTTTCAATCAGGGTACAGCTGTTGGCTTGCTCCAACAATTCTGGCTTGCTGTCATTGTTTTGGGTGCCTCAGCTGATTTGTGGTTTCCTGTGTGGCAATTTCCTAAATGTTTTCTGGGTCTGAGTTGGCTTTGCATTCTTCCTTCCCAAATTTTGTATTCTGATGCAATGCAAAGAAGAGTTTGTACAGAGTAGCCTTTATGAAATAAAAAACAGAGCAAATAGGCATTTGAAGCTTATAAATCTATAGGTAACATGACCAAGGTGAGTTTTTGTGTTTTGGAAAATACAATGGAACACTTTGACTGGGGTGACAGATATTAATTGCCTCCAAACTGAGTTTCACTGCGATTTTCAGGTTAATTCAGTCAGAATTCCACAGGCAGTCAGCTGGAGGGGTGGATGAATCCGGGAACAGCTGGTTTCCTTGCGAATAAATCAAGCCCAATATCATTATGGATTCTTGAAATTTTTTGGCTTTTTTCTCTTTTTTCTTATTTATCATGGTTTGTAATGAATTCTCTGATGTGAGCTTTGGTTTTGAGGCTGCAATATGGAGTTCAGGGCACAAGAGGAAGGTTCTTTTTCAATCAGGGCACAGCTGTTGGCATGCTCAAATTCTGGCTTGCTGTCATTGTTTTGGGTGCCTCAGCTGATTTGTGGTTTCTTGAGCTGCAATTTCCAAAATGTTTTCTGGGTCTGAGTCGGTTTTGCCTTCTTATTCCCAAATTTTGTATTCTGATGCAATACAAGCAAGATTTTGGACAGAGTAGCCATTATGAAAGAAAAAAAAAAACACAGCGCATTGCCCATTTTGGATTAGAAATCCATAGGCAACACAACCAAGATGAGATTCTGTTTTGGAAAATGACATGGAACGCTTCTGCTGAGGTTGACAGATTCTAATTCCCTCCAAATGGAGTGTGAAAGCGATTTTGAGGTGAATACAATCAGAATTCCAAAGTCAGTCTGTGGAAGGGGGTATGAATCTGGAAACAGCCAGTTTCTTTGTGTCTAAATCCAGCGAAACATCACAAAGGACTCTTGTATTTCTTTGGCATTTTCACATTTCCCTTATTTATCATGGTTTGTAATGAATTTTCTGATGTGAGCTTTGGTTTTGAGGCTGGCATATTGAGTTCAGGATACTGGAGGAACGGTGTTTTTCAAAGAGGGTACAGTTATTGGCTTGCTGCAATTCTGGCTTGCTGTCATTGTTTTGAGTGCCTCAGCCGATTTTTGGTTTCTTGTGTGGCAATTTCGTAAATGTTCTCTGGTTCTGAGTCGGCTTTGCCTTCTTCCTTCCCAAATTTTGTATTCTGATGCAATACAAGCAAGATTTTGGACAGCGTAGCCATTATGAAATAAAAAACACAACAAATAGGTGTTTGAAGCTTACAAATCTACAGGTAACATGACCAAGGTGAGTTTTTGTGTTTTGGAAAATAAAATGCAATACTTTGGCTGAGGTGACAGATATTAATTGCCTCCAAACTGAGTTTCACTGCGATTTTCAGGTTAATTCAGTTAATTCAGTTAGGATTCCACAGGCTTGCATTTCTTTGGCTTTTTCACATTTCCCTTATTTATCATGGTTTGTAATGAATTTTCTGATGTGAGCTTTGGTTTTGAGGCTGGCATATTGAGTTCAGGGCACAAGAGGATGGTTCTTTTTCAATCAGGGCACAGCTGTTGGCTTGCTCCACTTCTGGCTTGCTGTCATTGTTTTGGGTGCCTCAGCAGATTTGTGGTTTCTTGAGCGGCAATTTCCTAAATGTTTTTTGGGTCTGAGTTGGTTTTGCCTTCTTCCTTCCCAAATTATGTATTCTGATGCAATACAAGCAAGATTTTGGACAGAGTAGCCATTATGAAAGAAAAAAAAAAACACAGCAAATTGCCCTTTCAGGATTAGAAATCCATAGGCAACACAACCAAGATGAGATTCTGTGTTTTGGAAAGTGACATGGAACGCTTCTACTGCGGTGACAGATTCTAATTCCCTCCAAATGGAGTGTGAGAGCGATTTTGAGGTGAATTCAATCAGAATTCCAAAGTCAGTCCGTGGAAGGGGGGTATGAATCTGGAAACAGCCAGTTTCTTTGTGTCTAAATCCTGCCAAATATCACAAAGGACTCTTGCATTTCTTTGGCTTTTTCACATTTCCCTTATTTATCATGGTTTGTAATGAATTTTCTGATGTGAGCTTTGGTTTTGAGGCTGCAATATGGAGTTCAGGGCACTGGAGGAATGGTCTTTTTCAATCAGGGCACAGCTGTTGGCTTGCTCCACTTCTGGCTTGCTGTCATTGTTTTGGTTGCCTCAGCCGATTTGTGGTTTCTTGAGTGGCAATTTCCTAAAAGATTTCTGGGTCTGAGTCGGTTTTGCCTTCTTATTCCCAAATTTTGTATTCTGATGCAATACAAGCAAGATTTTGGAGAGTAGCCATTATGAAAGAAAAAAAAAAAACACAGCGCATTGCCCTTTCAGGATTAGAAATCTACAGGCAACACGACCAAGATGAGTTTCTGTGTTTTGGAAAATGACATACAACGCTTCTGCTGAGGGGACAGATTCTAATTCCCTCCAAAATGAGTGTGAGTGCGATTTTGAGGTGAATTCAATCAGAATTCCAAAGTCAGTCTGTGGAAGGGGGGGATGAATCTGCTAACAGCCAGTTTCCTTGTGTCTAAATCCAGCCAAATATCAAAAAGGACTCTTGCATTTCTTTGGCTTTTTCACATTTCCCTTATTTAGCATGGTTTGTAATGAATTTTCTGATGTGAGCTTTGGTTTTGTGGCTGCAGTATGGAGTTCAGGATACTGGAGGAATGGTGTTTTTCAAAGAGGGTACAGTTGTTGGCTTGCTGCAATTCTGGCTTGCTGTCATTGTTTTGGGTGCCTCAGCCGATTTTTGGTTTCTTGTGTGGCAATTTCGTAAATGTTCTCTTGTTCTGAGTCGGCTTTGCCTTCTTCCTTCCCAAATTTTGTATTCTGATGCAATACAAGCAAGATTTTGGACAGAGTAGCCATTATGAAATAAAAAACACAACAAATAGGTGTTTGAAGCTTACAAATCTACAGGTAACATGACCAAGGTGAGTTTTTGTGTTTTGGAAAATAAAATGGAACACTTTGGCTGAGGTGACACATATTAATTGCCTCCAAACTGAGTTTCACTGCGATTTTCAGGTTAATTCAGTTAATTCAGTTAGGATTCCACAGGCTTACATTTCTTTGGCTTTTTCACATTTCCCTTATTTATCATGGTTTGTAATGAATTTTCTGATGTGAGCTTTTGTTTTGAGGCTGCAATATGGAGTTCAGGATACTGGAGGAATGGTCTTTTTCAAACAGGGCACAGCTGTTGGCTTGCTCCAATTCTGGCTTGCTGTCATTGTTTTGGGTGCCTCAGCTGAAATTTGGTTTCTTGAGTTTCACTACGATTGTCAGGTTAATTCAGTCAGAAATCCACAGGCAGTCAGCTTTAGTGGTGGATGAATCTGGGAACAGCCAGTTTCCTTGCAACTAAATCAAGCCCAATATCATTATGGATTCTTGCATTTCTTTGGCTTTTTTCTCTTTTTTCTTTTTTTCATGGTTTGTTATGAATTTTCTGATGTGAGCTTTGGTTTTGAGGCTGGCATATTGAGTTCAGGGCACAAGAGTATGGTTCTTTTTCAATCAGGGTACAGCTGTTGGCTTGCTCCACTTCTGGCTTGCTGTCATTGTTTTGGGTGCCTCAGCCGATTTGTGGTTTCTTGTGTGGCAATTTCCCAAATGTTTTCTGGGTCTGAGTTGGCTTTGCCTTCTTCCTTCCCAAATTTTGTATTCTGATGCAATGCAAAGAACAGTTTGGACAGAGTAGCCATTATGAAATAAAAAACAGAGCAAATAGGCATTTGAAGCTTATAAATCTATAGGTAACATGACCAAGGTGAGTTTTTGTGTTTTGGAAAATACAATGGAACACTTTGACTGAGGTGACAGATATTAATTGCCTCCAAACTGAGTTTCACTGCGATTTTCAGGTTAATTCAGTCAGAATTCCACAGGCAGTCAGCTGGAGGGGTGGATGAATCCGGGAACAGCTGGTTTCCTTGCGAATAAATCAAGCCCAATATCATTATGGATTCTTGAAATTTTTTGGCTTTTTTCACTTTTTTCTTATTTATCATGGTTTGTAATGAATTTTCTGATGTGAGCTTTGGTTTTGAGGCTGCAATATGGAGTTCAGGGCACAAGAGGATGGTTCTTTTTCAATCAGGGCACAGCTGTTGGCGTGCTCAAATTCTGGCTTGCTGTCATTGTTTTGGGTGTTTCAGCTGACTTTTGGTTTCTTGAGCAGGAATTTCCAAAATGTTTTCTGGGTCTGAGTCGGTTTTGCCTTCTTATTCCCAAATTTTGTATTCTGATGCAATACAAGCAAGATTTTGGACAGAGTAGCCATTTAGAAAGAAAAAAAAAAAAAAACACAGTGCATTGCCCTTTCAGGATTAGAAATCCATAGGCAACACAACCAAGATGAGATTCTGTGTTTTGGAAAATGACATGGAACACTTCTGCTTAGGTGACAGACCCTAATTCCCTCCAAATGGAGTGTGAGAGCGATTTTGAGGTGAATACAATCAGAATTCCAAAGTCAGTCTGTGGAAGGGGGGGATGAATCTGGAAACAGCCAGTTTCTTTGTGTCTAAATCCTTTCAAATATCACAAAGGTCTCTTGCATTTCTTTGGCTTTTTCACATTTCCCTTATTTATCATGGTTTGTAATGAATTTTCTGATGTGAGCTTTGGTTTTGAGGCTGGCATATTGAGTTCAGGGCACAAGAGGAAGGTTCTTTTTCAATCAGGGAACAGCTGTTGGCTTGCTCAAATTCTGGCTTGCTGTCATTGTTTTGGGTGCCTCAGCTGATTTGTGGTTTCTTGTGTGGCAATTTCCTAAATGTTTTCTGGGTCTGAGTTGGTTTTGCCTTCTTCCTTCCCAAATTTTGTATTCTGATGCAATACAAGCAAGATTTTGGACAGAGTAGCCATTATGAAAAAAAAAAAAAAACACAGCACATTGCCCTTTCAGGATTAGAAATCCATAGGCAAAACAACCAAGATGACATTCTGTGTTTTGGAAAATGACATGGAACGCTTCTGCTGAGGTGACAGATTCTATTTCCCTCCAAATGGAGTGTGAGAGCGATTTTGAGGTGAATTCAATCAGAATTCCAAAGTCAGTCTGTGGAAGGCGGGGATGAATCTGGAAACAGCCAGTTTCTTTGTGTCTAAATCCTGCCAAATATCACAAAGGACTCTTGCATTTCTTTGGCTTTTTCACATTTCCCTTATTTAGCATGGTTTGTAATGAATTTTCTGATGTGAGCTTTGGTTTTGTGGCTGCAGTATGGAGTTCAGGATACTGGAGGAACGGTGTTTTTCAAAGAGGGTACAGTTATTGGCTTGCTGCAATTCTGGCTTGCTGTCATTGTTTTGGGTGCCTCAGCCGATTTTTGGTTTCTTGTGTGGCAAATTCCTAAATGTTCTCTGGTTCTGAGTGGGCTTTGCCTTCTTCCTTCCCAAATTTTGTATTCTGATGCAATACAAGCAAGATTTTGGACAGCGTAGCCATTATGAAATAAAAAACACAACAAATAGGTGTTTGAAGCTTACAAATCTACAGGTAACATGACCAAGGTGAGTTTTTGTGTTTTGGAAAATAAAATGGAACACTTTGGCTGAGGTGACAGATATTAATTGCCTCCAAACTGAGTTTCACTGCGATTTTCAGGTTAATTCAGTTAATTCAGTTAGGATTCCACAGGCTTGCATTTCTTTGGCTTTTTCACATTTCCCTTATTTATCATGGTTTGTAATGAATTTTCTGATGTGAGCTTTGGTTTTGAGGCTGCAATATGGAGTTCAGGGTACTGGAGGAATGGTCTTTTTCAAACAGGGCACAGCTGTTGGCTTGCTCCAATTCTGGTTTGCTGTCATTGTTTTGGGTGCCTCAGCTGAAATTTGGTTTCTTGAGTTTCACTACGATTGTCAGGTTAATTCAGTCAGAAATCCACAGGCAGTCAGCTTTAGTGGTGGATGAATCTGGGAACAGCCAGTTTCCTTGCAACTAAATCAAGCCCAATATCATTATGGATTCTTGCATTTCTTTGGCTTTTTTCTCTTTTTTCTTTTTTTCATGGTTTGTTATGAATTTTCTGATGTGAGCTTTGGTTTTGAGGCTGCAATATGGAGTTCAGGGCACAAGAGTATGGTTCTTTTTCAATCAGGGTACAGCTGTTGGCTTGTTCCACTTCTGGCTTGCTGTCATTGTTTTGGGTGCCTCAGCCGATTTGTGGTTTCTTGTGTGGCAATTTCCCAAATGTTTTCTGGGTCTGAGTTGGCTTTGCCTTCTTCCTTCCCAAATTTTGTATTCTGATGCAATACAAGCAAGATTTTGGACAGAGAGCCACTATGAAGGAAAACAAAAAAACACAGCAACTTGCCCTTTCAGGATTAGAAATCCATGGGCAACAGAACCAAGATGAGATTCTGTGTTTTGGAAAATGACATGGAACGCTTCTGCTGAGGTGACAGATTCTAATTCCCTCCAAATGGAGTGTGAGAGCGATTTTGAGGTGAATTCAATCAGAATTCCAAAGTCAGTCTGTGGAAGGGGGTATGAATCTGGAAACAGCCAGTTTCTTTGTGTCTAAATCCAGCCAAATATCACAAAGGACTCTTGCATTTCTTTTGCTTTTTCCCATTTCCCTTATTTATCATGGTTTGTAATGAATTTTCTGATGTGAGCTTTGGTTTTGAGGCTGGCATATTGAGTTCAGGGCACAAGAGGAAGGTTCTTTTTCAATCAGGGCACAGCTGTTGGCGTGCTCAAATTCTGGCTTGCTGTCATTGTTTTGGGTGCCTCATCTGATTTATAGTTTCTTGTGTGGCAATTTCCTAAATGTTTTCTGGGTCTGAGTTGGTTTTGCCTTCTTCCTTCCCAAATTTTGTATTCTGATGCAATACAAGCAAGATTTTGGACAGAGTAGCCATTATGAAAGAAAAGAAAAAAAAAACACAGCGCATTGCCCTTTCAGGATTAGAAATCCATAGGCAACACAACCAAGATGAGTTTCTGTGTTTTGGAAAATGACATAGAACGCTTCTGCTGAGGTGACAGATTCTAATTCCCTCCAAATGGAGTGTGAGAGCGATTTTGAGGTGAATTCAATCAGAATTCCAAAGTCAGTCTGTGGAAGGGGGTATGAATCTGGAAACAGCCAGTTTCTTTGTGTCTAAATCCAGCGAAACATCACAAAGGACTCTTGTATTTCTTTGGCATTTTCACATTTCCCTTATTTATCATGGTTTGTAATGAATTTTCTGATGTGAGCTTTGGTTTTGAGGCTGGCATATTGAGTTCAGGGCACAAGAGGATGGTTCTTTTTCAATCAGGGCACAGCTGTTGGCTTGCTCCACTTCTGGCTTGCTGTCATTGTTTTGGGTGCCTCACCTGATTTGTGGTTTCTTGAGCGGCAATTTCCCAAATGTTTTCTGGGTCTGAGTTGGTTTTGCCTTCTTCCTTCCCAAATTTTGTATTCTGATGCAATACAAGCAAGATTTTGGACAGCGTAGCCATTATGAAATAAAAAACACAACAAATAGGTGTTTGAAGCTTACAAATCTACAGGTAACATGACCAAGGTGAGTTTTTGTGTTTTGAAAAATAAAATGGAACACTTTGGCTGAGGTGACAGATATTAATTGCCTCCAAACTGAGTTTCACTGCGATTTTCAGGTTAATTCAGTTAATTCAGTTAGGATTCCACAGGCTTGCATTTCTTTGGCTTTTTCACATTTCCCTTATTTATCATGGTTTGTAATGAATTTTCTGATGTGAGCTTTGGTTTTGAGGCTGCAATATGGAGTTCAGGATACTGGAGGAATGGTCTTTTTCAAACAGGGCACAGCTGTTGGCTTGCTCCAATTCTGGCTTGCTGTCATTGTTTTGGGTGCCTCAGCTGAAATTTGGTTTCTTGAGTTTCACTACGATTGTCAGGTTAATTCAGTCAGAAATCCACAGGCAGTCAGCTTTAGTGGTGGATGAATCTGGGAACAGCCAGTTTCCTTGCAACTAAATCAAGCCCAATATCATTATGGATTCTTGCATTTCTTTGGCTTTTTTCTCATTTTTCTTTTTTTCATGGTTTGTTATGAATTTTCTGATGTGAGCTTTGGTTTTGAGGCTGGCATATTGAGTTCAGGGCACAAGAGGATGGTTCTTTTTCAATCAGGGTACAGCTGTTGGCTTGCTCCACTTCTGGCTTGCTGTCATTGTTTTGGGTGCCTCAGCCGATTTGTGGTTTCTTGTGTGGCAATTTCCCAAATGTTTTCTGGGTCTGAGTTGGCTTTGCCTTCTTCCTTCCCAAATTTTGTATTCTGATGCAATGCAAAGAACAGTTTGGACAGAGTAGCCATTATGAAATAAAAAACAGAGCAAATAGGCATTTGAAGCTTATAAATCTATAGGTAACATGACCAAGGTGAGTTTTTGTGTTTTGGAAAATACAATGGAACACTTTGACAGAGGTGACAGATATTAATTGCCTCCAAACTGAGTTTCACTGTGATTTTCAGGTTAATTCAGTCAGAATTCCACAGGCAGTCAGCTGGAGGGGTGGATGAATCCGGGAACAGCTGGTTTCCTTGCGAATAAATCAAGCCCAATATCATTATGGATTCTTGAAATTTTTTGGCTTTTTTCACTTTTTTCTTATTTATCATGGTTTGTAATGAATTTTCTGATGTGAGCTTTGGTTTTGAGGCTGCAATATGGAGTTCAGGGCACAAGAGGAAGGTTCTTTTTCAATCAGGGCACAGCTGTTGGCGTGCTCAAATTCTGGCTTGCTGTCATTGTTTTGGGTGTTTCAGCTGACTTTTGGTTTCTTGAGCAGGAATTTCCAAAATGTTTTCTGGGTCTGAGTCGGTTTTGCCTTCTTATTCCCAAATTTTGTATTCTGATGCAATACAAGCAAGATTTTGGACAGAGTAGCCATTTAGAAAGAAAAAAAAAAAAAACACAGTGCATTGCCCTTTCAGGATTAGAAATCCATAGGCAACACAACCAAGATGAGATTCTGTGTTTTGGAAAATGACATGGAACACTTCTGCTGAGGTGACAGATCCTAATTCCCTCCAAATGGAGTGTGAGAGCGATTTTGAGGTGAATTCAATCAGAATTCCAAAGTCAGTCTGTGGACGGGGGGGATGAATCTGGAAACAGCCAGTTTCTTTGTGTCTAAATCCTTTCAAATATCACAAAGGTCTCTTGCATTTCTTTGGCTTTTTCACATTTCCCTTATTTATCATGGTTTGTAATGAATTTTCTGATGTGAGCTTTGGTTTTGAGGCTGGCATATTGAGTTCAGGGCACAAGAGGAAGGTTCTTTTTCAATCAGGGCACAGCTGTTGGCTTGCTCCAATTCTGGCTTGCTCTCATTGTTTTGGGTGCCTCACCTGATTTGTGGTTTCTTGAGCGGCAATTTCCCAAATGTTTTCTGGGTCTGAGTTGGTTTTGCCTTCTTCCTTCCCAAATTTTGTATTCTGATGCAATACAAGCAAGATTTTGGACAGAGTAGCCATTATGAAAAAAAAAAAAAACACAGCACATTGCCCTTTCAGGATTAGAAATCCATAGGCAAAACAACCAAGATGACATTCTGTGTTTTGGAAAATGACATGGAACGCTTCTGCTGAGGTGACAGATTCTATTTCCCTCCAAATGGAGTGTGAGAGCGATTTTGAGGTGAATTCAATCAGAATTCCAAAGTCAGTCTGTGGAAGGCGGGGATGAATCTGGAAACAGCCAGTTTCTTTGTGTCTAAATCCTGCCAAATATCACAAAGGACTCTTGCATTTCTTTGGCTTTTTCACATTTCCCTTATTTAGCATGGTTTGTAATGAATTTTCTGATGTGAGCTTTGGTTTTGTGGCTGCAGTATGGAGTTCAGGATACTGGAGGAACGGTGTTTTTCAAAGAGGGTACAGTTATTGGCTTGCTGCAATTCTGGCTTGCTGTCATTGTTTTGGGTGCCTCAGCCGATTTTTGGTTTCTTGTGTGGCAATTTCCTAAATGTTCTCTGGTTCTGAGTCGGCTTTGCCTTCTTCCTTCCCAAATTTTGTATTCTGATGCAATACAAGCAAGATTTTGGACAGCGTAGCCATTATGAAATAAAAAACACAACAAATAGGTGTTTGAAGCTTACAAATCTACAGGTAACATGACCAAGGTGAGTTTTTGTGTTTTGGAAAATACAATGGAACACTTTGGCTGAGGTGACAGATATTAATTGCCTCCAAACTGAGTTTCACTGCGATTTTCAGGTTAATTCAGTCAGAATTCCACAGGCAGTCAGCTGGAGGGGTGGATGAATCCGGGAACAGCTGGTTTCCTTGCGAATAAATCAAGCCCAATATCATTATGGATTCTTGAAATTTTTTGGCTTTTTTCACTTTTTTCTTATTTATCATGGTTTGTAATGAATTTTCTGATGTGAGCTTTGGTTTTGAGGCTGCAATATGGAGTTCAGGGCACAAGAGGATGGTTCTTTTTCAATCAGGGCACAGCTGTTGGCGTGCTCAAATTCTGGCTTGCTGTCATTGTTTTGGGTGTTTCAGCTGACTTTTGGTTTCTTGAGCAGGGATTTCCAAAATGTTTTCTGGGTCTGAGTCGGTTTTGCCTTCTTATTCCCAAATTTTGTATTCTGATGCAATACAAGCAAGATTTTGGACAGAGTAGCCATTTTGAAAGAAAAAAAAAAAACACAGCGCATTGCCCTTTCAGGATTAGAAATCCATAGGCAACACAACCAAGATGAGATTCTGTGTTTTGGAAAATAACATGGAACACTTCTGCTGAGGTGACAGATCCTAATTCCCTCCAAATGGAGTGTGAGAGCGATTTTGAGGTGAATACAATCAGAATTCCAAAGTCAGTCTGTGGAAGGGGGGGATGAATCTGGAAACAGCCAGTTTCTTTGTGTCTAAATCCTTTCAAATATCACAAAGGTATCTTGCATTTCTTTGGCTTTTTCACATTTCCCTTATTTATCATGGTTTGTAATGAATTTTCTGATGTGAGCTTTGGTTTTGTGGCTGCAGTATGGAGTTCAGGATACTGGAGGAATGGTGTTTTTCAAAGAGGGTACAGTTGTTGGCTTGCTGCAATTCTGGCTTGCTGTCATTGTTTTGGGTGCCTCAGCCGATTTTTGGTTTCTTGTGTGGCAATTTCCTAAATGTTCTCTGGTTCTGAGTCGGCTTTGCCTTCTTCCTTCCCAAATTTTGTATTCTGATGCAATACAAGCAAGATTTTGGACAGCGTAGCCATTATGAAATAAAAAACACAACAAATAGGTGTTTGAAGCTTACAAATCTACAGGTAACATGACCAAGGTGAGTTTTTGTGTTTTGGAAAATAAAATGGAACACTTTGGCTGAGGTGACACATATTAATTGCCTCCAAACTGAGTTTCACTGCGATTTTCAGGTTAATTCAGTTAATTCAGTTAGGATTCCACAGGCTTGCATTTCTTTGGCTTTTTCACATTTCCCTTATTTATCATGGTTTGTAATGAATTTTCTGATGTGAGCTTTGGTTTTGAGGCTGCAATATGGAGTTCAGGATACTGGAGGAATGGTCTTTTTCAAACAGGGCACAGCTGTTGGCTTGCTCCAATTCTGGCTTGCTGTCATTGTTTTGGGTGCCTCAGCTGAAATTTGGTTTCTTGAGTTTCACTACGATTGTCAGGTTAATTCAGTCAGAAATCCACAGGCAGTCAGCTTTAGTGGTGGATGAATCTGGGAACAGCCAGTTTCCTTGCAACTAAATCAAGCCCAATATCATTATGGATTCTTGCATTTCTTTGGCTTTTTTCTCATTTTTCTTTTTTTCATGGTTTGTTATGAATTTTCTGATGTGAGCTTTGGTTTTGAGGCTGGCATATTGAGTTCAGGGCACAAGAGGATGGTTCTTTTTCAATCAGGGTACAGCTGTTGGCTTGCTCCACTTCTGGCTTGCTGTCATTGTTTTGGGTGCCTCAGCCGATTTGTGGTTTCTTGTGTGGCAATTTCCCAAATGTTTTCTGGGTCTGAGTTGGCTTTGCCTTCTTCCTTCCCAAATTTTGTATTCTGATGCAATACAAGCAAGATTTTGGACAGAGAGCCACTATGAAGGAAAACAAAAAAACACAGCAACTTGCCCTTTCAGGATTAGAAATCCATGGGCAACACAACCAAGATGAGATTCTGTGTTTTGGAAAATGACATGGAAGGCTTCTGCTGAGGTGACAGATTCTAATTCCCTCCAAATGGAGTGTGAGAGCGATTTTGAGGTGAATTCAATCAGAATTCCAAAGTCAGTCTGTGGAAGGGGGTATGAATCTGGAAACAGCCAGTTTCTTTGTGTCTAAATCCAGCCAAATATCACAAAGGACTCTTGCATTTCTTTTGCTTTTTCCCATTTCCCTTATTTATCATGGTTTGTAATGAATTTTCTGATGTGAGCTTTGGTTTTGAGGCTGGCATATTGAGTTCAGGGCACAAGAGGAAGGTTCTTTTTCAATCAGGGCACAGCTGTTGGCGTGCTCAAATTCTGGCTTGCTGTCATTGTTTTGGGTGCCTCATCTGATTTGTAGTTTCTTGTGTGGCAATTTCCTAAATGTTTTCTGGGTCTGAGTTGGTTTTGCCTTCTTCCTTCCCAAATTTTGTATTCTGATGCAATACAAGCAAGATTTTGGACAGAGTAGCCATTACGAAAGAAAAGAAAAAAAAAAAAAACACAGCGCATTGCCCTTTCAGGATTAGAAATCCATAGGCAACACAACCAAGATGAGTTTCTGTGTTTTGGAAAATGACATAGAACGCTTCTGCTGAGGTGACAGATTCTAATTCCCTCCAAATGGAGTGTGAGAGCGATTTTGAGGTGAATTCAATCAGAATTCCAAAGTCAGTCTGTGGAAGGGGGTATGAATCTGGAAACAGCCAGTTTTTTTGTGTCTAAATCCAGCGAAACATCACAAAGGACTCTTGTATTTCTTTGGCATTTTCACATTTCCCTTATTTATCATGGTTTGTAATGAATTTTCTGATGTGAGCTTTGGTTTTGAGGCTGGCATATTGAGTTCAGGGCACAAGAGGATGGTTCTTTTTCAATCAGGGCACAGCTGTTGGCTTGCTCCACTTCTGGCTTGCTGTCATTGTTTTGGGTGCCTCACCTGATTTGTGGTTTCTTGAGCGGCAATTTCCCAAATGTTTTCTGGGTCTGAGTTGGTTTTGCCTTCTTCCTTCCCAAATTTTGTATTCTGATGCAATACAAGCAAGATTTTGGACAGAGTAGCCATTATGATAGAAAAAAATAAACACAGCAAATTGCCCTTACAGGATTAGAAATCCATAGGCAACACAACCAAGATGACATTCTGTGTTTTGGAAAATGACATGGAACGCTTCTGCTGAGGTGACAGATTCTATTTCCCTCCAAATGGAGTGTTAGAGCGATTTTGAGGTGAATACAATCAGAATTCCAAAGTCAGTCTGTGGAAGGGGGGTATGAATCTGGAAACAGCCAGTTTCTTTGTGTCTAAATCCTTTCAAATATCACAAAGGTCTCTTGCATTTCTTTGGCTTTTTCACATTTCCCTTATTTATCATGGTTTGTAATGAATTTTCTGATGTGAGCTTTGGTTTTGAGGCTGCAATATGGAGTTCAGGGTACTGGAGGAATGGTGTTTTTCAAAGAGGGTACAGTTGTTGGCTTGCTGCAATTCTCACTTGCTGTCATTGTTTTGGGTTCCTCAGCCGATTTTTGGTTTCCTGTGTGGCAATTTCCTAAATGTTCTCTGGTTCTGAGTTGGCTTTGCCTTCTTCCTTCCCAAATTTTGTATTCTGATGCAATACAAGCAAGATTTTGGACAGCGTAGCCATTATGAAATAAAAAACACAACAAATAGGTGTTTGAAGCTTACAAATCTACAGGTAACATGACCAAGGTGAGTTTTTGTGTTTTGAAAAATAAAATGGAACACTTTGGCTGAGGTGACAGATATTAATTGCCTCCAAACTGAGTTTCACTGCGATTTTCAGGTTAATTCAGTTAATTCAGTTAGGATTCCACAGGCTTGCATTTCTTTGGCTTTTTCACATTTCCCTTATTTATCATGGTTTGTAATGACTTTTCTGATGTGAGCTTTGGTTTTGAGGCTGCAATATGGAGTTCAGGATACTGGAGGAATGGTCTTTTTCAAACAGGGCACAGCTGTTGGCTTGCTCCAATTCTGGCTATTGTCTTTGTTTTGGGTGCCTCAGCTGAAATTTGGTTTCTTGAGTTTCACTACGATTGTCAGGTTAATTCAGTCAGAAATCCACAGGCAGTCAGCTTTAGTGGTGGATGAATCTGGGAACAGCCAGTTTCCTTGCAACTAAATCAAGCCCAATATCATTATGGATTCTTGCATTTCTTTGGCTTTTTTCTCTTTTTTCTTTTTTTCATGGTTTGTTATGAATTTTCTGATGTGAGCTTTGGTTTTGAGGCTGGCATATTGAGTTCAGGGCACAAGAGGATGGTTCTTTTTCAATCAGGGTACAGCTGTTGGCTTGCTGCAATTCTGGCTTGCTGTCATTGTTTTGGGTGCCTCAGCCGATTTGTGGTTCCTTGTGTGGCAATTTCCCAAATGTTTTCTGGGTCTGAGTTGGCTTTGCCTTCTTCCTTCCCAAATTTTGTATTCTGATGCAATGCAAAGAACAGTTTGGACAGAGTAGCCATTATGAAATAAAAAACAGAGCAAATAGGCATTTGAAGCTTATAAATCTATAGGTAACATGACCAAGGTGAGTTTTTGTGTTTTGGAAAATACAATGGAACACTTTGACAGAGGTGACAGATATTAATTGCCTCCAAACTGAGTTTCACTGTGATTTTCAGGTTAATTCAGTCAGAATTCCACAGGCAGTCAGCTGGAGGGGTGGATGAATCCGGGAACAGCTGGTTTCCTTGCGAATAAATCAAGCCCAATATCATTATGGATTCTTGAAATTTTTTGGCTTTTTTCACTTTTTTCTTATTTATCATGGTTTGTAATGAATTTTCTGATGTGAGCTTTGGTTTTGAGGCTGCAATATGGAGTTCAGGGCACAAGAGGAAGGTTCTTTTTCAATCAGGGCACAGCTGTTGGCGTGCTCAAATTCTGGCTTGCTGTCATTGTTTTGGGTGTTTCAGCTGACTTTTGGTTTCTTGAGCAGGAATTTCCAAAATGTTTTCTGGGTCTGAGTCGGTTTTGCCTTCTTATTCCCAAATTTTGTATTCTGATGCAATACAAGCAAGATTTTGGACAGAGTAGCCATTATGAAAGAAAAAAAAAAAACAGTGCATTGGCCTTTCAGGATTAGAAATCCATAGGCAACACAACCAAGATGAGATTCTGTGTTTTGGAAAATGACATGGAACGCTTCTGCTGAGGTGACAGATTCTATTTCCCTCCAAATGGAGTGTGAGAGCGATTTTGAGGTGAATTCAATCAGAATTCCAAAGTCAGTCTGTGGAAGGGGGGTATGAATCTGGAAACAGCCAGTTTCTTTGTGTCTAAATCCAGCCAAATATCACAAAGGACTCTTGCAGTTCTTTGGCTTTTTCACATTTCCCTTATTTATCATGGTTTGTAATGAATGTTCTGATGTCAGCTTTGGTTTTGAGGCTGGCATATTGAGTTCAGGGCACAAGTGGATGGTTCTTTTTCAATCAGGGCACAGCTGTTGGCTTGCTCCACTTCTGGCTTGCTGTCATTGTTTTGAGTGCCTCAGCCGATTTGTGGTTTCTTGTGTGGCAATTTCCCAAATGTTTTCAGGGTCTGAGTTGGCTTTGCCTTCTTCCTTCCCAAATTTTGTATTCTGATGCAATGCAAAGAAGAGTTTGTACAGAATAGCCATTATGAAATAAAAAACACAACAAATCGGTGTTTGAAGCTTAGAAATCTATAGGTAACATGACCAAGGTGAGTTTTGTGTTTATGAACATAAAATGGAACACTTTGGCTGAGGTGACAGATATTAATTGCCTCCAAACTGAGTTTCACTGCGATTTTCAGGTTAATTCAGTCAGAATTCCACAGGCAGTCAGCTGGAAGGGTGGATAATCCGGGAACAGCTGGTTTCCTAGCGACTAAATCAAGCCCTACATCATTATGGATTCTTGCATTTTTTTGGCTTTTTTTCTCTTTTTTCTTATTTATCATGGTTTGTAATGACTTTTCTGATGTGAGCTTTGGTTTTGTGGCTGCAATATGGAGTTCAGTGCACAAGAGGAAGGTTCTTTTTCAATCAGGATACAGCTGTTGGCGTGCTCAAATTCTGGCTTGCTGTCATTGTTTTGGGTGCCTCACCTGATTTGTGGTTTCTTGTGTGGCCATTTCCTAAATGTTTTCTGGTTCTGAGTTGGTTTTGCCTTCTTCCTTCCCAAATTTTGTATTCTGATGCAATACAAGCAAGATTTTGGACAGAGTAGCCATTATGAAAGAAAAAAAACAAAACACAGCGCATTGCCCTTTCAGGATTAGAAATCCATAGGCAACACAACCAAGATGAGATTCTGTGTTTTGGAAAATGACATGGAACGCTCTGCTGAGGTTGACAGATTGTAATTCCCTCCAAATGGAGTGTGAGAGCGATTTTGAGGTGAATTCAATCAGAATTCCAAAGTCAGTCTGTGGAAGGGTGGTATGAATCTGGAAACAGCCAGTTTCTTTGTGTCTAAATCCTTTCAAATATCACAAAGGACTCTTGCATTTCTTTGGCTTTTTCACATTTCCTTATTTATCATGGTTTGTAATGAATTTTCTGATGTGAGCTTTGGTTTTGAGGCTGCAATATGGAGTTCAGGGCACCGGAGGAATGGTCTTTTTCAAACAGGGCACAGCTGTTGGCTTGCTCCAATTCTGGCTATTGTCTTTGTTTTGGGTGCCTCAGCTGAAATTTGGTTTTTTCAGTTTCAGTGCGATTGTCAGGTTAATTCAGTCAGAATTCCACAGGCAGTCAGCTTTAGTGGTGGATGAATCTGGGAACAGCCGGTTTCCTTGCAACTAAATCAAACCCAATATCATTATGGATTCTTGCATTTCTTTGGCTTTTTTCTCATTTTTCTTATTTATCATGGTTTGTAATGAATTTTCTGATGTGAGCTTTGTTTTGAGGCTGGCATATTGAGTTCAGGGCACTGGAGGAATGGTCTTTTTCAATCAGGGCACAGCTGTTGGCTTGCTCCACTTCTGGCTTGCTGTCATTGTTTTGAGTGCCTCAGCCGATTTGTGGTTTCTTGTGGGGCAATTTCCCAAATGTTTTCTGGGTCTGAGTTGGCTTTGCCTTCTTCCTTCAGAATTTTGTATTCTGATGCAATGCAAAGAAGAGTTTGTACAGAATAGCCATTATGAAATAAAAAACACAACAAATAGGGATATGAAGCTTAGAAATCTACAGGTAACGTGACCAAGGTGAGTTTTTTTGTTTATGAAAATAAAATGGAACACTTTGGCTGAGGTGACAGATATTAATTGCCTCCAAACTGAGTTTCACTGCGATTTTCAGGTTAATTCAGTCAGAATTCCACAGGCAGTCAGCTGGAGGGGTGGATGAATCCGGGAACAGCCGGTTTCCTAGCGACTAAATCAAGCCCAATATCATTATGGATTCTTGCATTTTTTTTGGCTTTTTTCTCTTTTTTCTTATTTATCATGGTTTGTAATGAATTTTCTGATGTGAGCTTTGGTTTTGAGGCTGCAATATGGAGTTCAGGGCACAAGAGGAAGGTTCTTTTTCAATCAGGGCACAGCTGTTGGCTTGCTCAAATTATGGCTTGCTGTCATTGTTTTGGGTGCCTCAGCTGATTTGTGGTTTCTTGAGCGGCAATTTCCTAAATGTTTTCTGGGTCTGAGTTGGTTTTGCCTTCTTATTCCCAAATTTTGTATTCTGATGCAATACAAGCAAGATTTTGGACAGAGTAGCCATTATGAAAGAAAAAAAAAAAAAAACACAGCGCATTGCCCTTTCAGGATTAGAAATCCATAGGCAACACAACCAAGATGAGATTCTGTGTTTTGGAAAATGACATGGAACGCTTCTGCTGAGGTGACAGATTCTAATTCCCTCCAAATGGAGTGTGAGAGCGATTTTGAGGTGAATTCAATCAGAATTCCAAAGTCAGTCTATGGAAGGGGGGGATGAATCTGGAAACAGCCAGTTTCTTTGTGTCTAAATCCTTTCAAATATCACAAAGGACTCTTGCATTTCTTTGGCTTTTTCACATTTCCTTATTTATCATGGTTTGTAATGAATTTTCTGATGTGAGCTTTGGTTTTGTGGCTGCAATATGGAGTTCAGGGTACTGGAGGAACGGTCTTTTTCAAAGAGGGTACAGTTGTTGGCTTGCTGCAATTCTGGCTTGCTGTCATTGTTTTGGGTGCCTCAGCCGATTTTTGGTTTCTTGTGTGGTAATTTCCTAAGTGTTCTCTGGTTCTGAGTCGGCTTTGCCTTCTTCCTTCCCAAATTTTGATTTCTGATGCAATACAAGCAAGATTTTGGACAGAGTAGCCATTATGAAATAAAAAACACAACAAATAGGTGTTTGAAGCTTACAAATCTACAGGTAACGTGACCAAGGTGAGTTTTGTGTTTTGGAAAATAAAATGGAACACTTTGGCTGAGGTGACAGATATTAATTGCCTCCAAACTGAGTTTCACTGCGATTTTCAGGTTAATTCAGTTAATTCAGTTAGGATTCCACAGGCTTGCATTTCTTTGGCTTTTTCACATTTCCCTTATTTATCATGGTTTGTAATGAATTTTCTGATGTGAGCTTTGGTTTTGAGGCTGCAATATGGAGTTCAGGGTACTGGAGGAATGGTCTTTTTCAAACAGGGCACAGCTGTTGGCTTGCTCCAATTCTGGCTTGCTGTCATTGTTTTGGGTGCCTCAGCTGAAATTTGGTTTCTTGAGTTTCACTACGATTGTCAGGTTAATTCAGTCAGAAGTCCACAGGCAGTCAGCTTTAGTGGTGGATGAATCTGGGAACAGCCAGTTTCCTTGCAACTAAATCAAGCCCAATATCATTATGGATTCTTGCATTTCTTTGGCTTTTTTCTCTTTTTTCTTTTTTTCATGGTTTGTTATGAATTTTCTGATGTGAGCTTTGGTTTTGAGGCTGGCATATTGAGTTCAGGGCACAAGAGGATGGTTCTTTTTCAATCAGGGTACAGCTGTTGGCTTGCTCCAACAATTCTGGCTTGCTGTCATTGTTTTGCATGCCTCAGCCGATTTGTGGTTTCCTGTGTGGCAATTTCCTAAATGTTTTCTGGGTCTGAGTTGGCTTTGCATTCTTCCTTCCCAAATTTTGTATTCTGATGCAATGCTAAGAAGAGTTTGGACAGAGTAGCCATTATGAAATAAAAAACAGAGCAAATAGGCATTTGAAGCTTATAAATCTATAGGTAACATGACCAAGGTGAGTTTTTGTGTTTTGGAAAATACAGTGGAACACTTTGACTGAGGTGACAGATATTAATTGCCTCCAAACTGAGTTTCACTGCGATTTTCAGGTTAATTCAGTCAGAATTCCACAGGCAGTCAGCTGGAGGGGTGGATGAATCCGGGAACAGCTGGTTTCCTTGCGAATAAATCAAGCCCAATATCATTATGGATTCTTGAAATTTTTTGGCTTTTTTCTCTTTTTTCTTATTTATCATGGTTTGTAATGAATTTTCTGATGTGAGCTTTGGTTTTGAGGCTGCAATATGGAGTTCAGGGCACAAGAGGAAGGTTCTTTTTCAATCAGGGCACAGCTGTTGGCGTGCTCAAATTCTGGCTTGCTGTCATTGTTTTGGGTGCCTCAGCTGATTTGTGGTTTCTTGAGCTGCAATTTCCAAAATGTTTTCTGGGTCTGAGTCGGTTTTGCCTTCTTATTCCCAAATTTTGTATTCTGATGCAATACAAGCAAGATTTTGGACAGAGTAGCCATTATGAAAGAAAAAAAAAAAAAACACAGCGCATTGCCCATTTTGGATTAGAAATCCATAGGCAACACAACCAAGATGAGATTCTGTGTTTTGGAAAATGACATGGAACGCTTCTGCTGAGGTTGACAGATTCTAATTCCCTCCAAATGGAGTGTGAGAGCGATTTTGAGATGAATACAATCAGAATTCCAAAGTCAGTCTGTGGAAGGGGGGTATGAATCTGGAAACAGCCAGTTTCTTTGTGTCTAAATCCTTTCAAATATCACAAAGGACTCTTGCATTTCTTTTGCTTTTTCCCATTTCCCTTATTTATCATGGTTTGTAATGAATTTTCTGATGTGAGCTTTGGTTTTGAGGCTGGCATATTGAGTTCAGGGCACAAGACAATGGTTCTTTTTCAATCAGGGCACAGCTGTTGGCTTGCTCCACTTCTGGCTTGCTGTCATTGTTTTGAGTGCCTCAGCCGATTTGTGGTTTCTTGTGTGGCAATTTCCCAAATGTTTTCAGGGTCTGAGTTGGCTTTTCCTTCTTCCTTCCCAAATTTTGTATTCTGATGCAATGCAAAGAAGAGTTTGTACAGAATAGCCATTATGAAATAAAAAACACAACAAATAGGCGTATGAAACTTAGAAATCTACAGGTAACATGACCAAGGTGAGTTTTTGTGTTTATGAAAATGAAATGGAACACTTTGGCTGAGGTGACAGATATTAATTGCCTCCAAACTGAGTTTCACTGCGATTTTCAGTTTAATTCCGTTAATTCAGTCAGAATTCCACAGGCAGTCAGCTGGAGGGGTGGATGAATCCGGGAACAGCCGGTTTCCTAGCGACTAAATCAAGCCCAATATCATTATGGATTCTTGCATTTTTTTGGCTTTTTTCTCTTTTTTCTTATTTATCATGGTTTGTAATGAATTTTCTGATGTGAGCTTTGGTTTTGAGGCTGCAATATGGAGTTCAGGGCACAAGAGGAAGGTTCTTTTTCAATCAGGGCACAGCTGTTGGCATGCTCCAATTCTGGCTTGCTGTCATTGTTTTGGGTGCCTCACCTGATTTGTGGTTTCTTGAGCGGCAATTTCCTAAATGATTTCCGGGTCTGAGTTGGTTTTGCCTTCTTCCTTCCCAAATTTTGTATTCTGACGCAATACAAACACGAGTTTAGACAGCAGATCCATTATGAAAGAAAAAAAAACAAAACCAATCAGCGTGTCATGCTTAGAATTCTAGAGGCAGCACAACCAACATGAGGTTTTGTGTTTGGGAAAAAGGAATGGAAGCCTTTTGCAGAGGGGAACGATAATTAATTCCCCAAATCAGTTTGCCAGCGTTTTTCAGGTGAATTGAATGAGTTTTCCAAAGCCAGTCAGCTGGGAGTGGTGGATGAATCCGGAAACAGCCTGTTTCCTTGTGACTAAATCAAGCCCACTATCAAAAAGGACTCTTCCATTTCTTTGGCTCTTTTCACATTTTTCTTTTTTTTTTAAAACTTTTATTTAATGCATATAATTTTCCAAAGTACGACTTATGGATTACAATGGCTTCCCCCCGATACCGTCCCTCCCACCCACAACCCTCCCCTTTCCCACTCCCTCTCCCCTTCCATTCACATCAAGATTCATTTTCAATTATCTTAATATACAGAAGATCAGTTTAGTATACATTAAGTATGGATTTCAACAGTTTGCTCCCACACGGAAACATAAAGTGAAAAATAATAGATGATTTTTTTTAAATGATGATGAAATCAGAGCAGACCTATTGTCATGTTTAATCCCAGTGAGAGTCAAGTTGGGAATTGATAATTTCTTTTTATTTTTTTTTACAGAGGATCAGTTTAGTATGCATTAAGTAAGGATTTCAACAATTTGCACCCCCATAGAAACACAAAGTGAAATATACTGTTTGAGTACTCGTTATAGCATTAAATCTCAATGTACAGCACATTAAGGATAGAGATCCTACATGAGGAGTAAGTGCACAGTGACTCCTGTTGTTGACTTTACCAATTGACACTCCTGTCTATGGCATCAGTAATCTCCCTATGCTCCAGTCATGAGTTTCCAAGGCTATGGAAGCCCTCTGAGTTCTCCGACTCTTATCTTGTTTAGACAAGGTCATAGTCAAAGTGGAGGTTCTCTCCTCCCTTCAGAGAAAGGTACCTCCTTCTTTGATGACCTGGTCTTTCCACTGGGATCTCACTCACAGAGATCTTTTGCCAGAGTGTCTTGGCTTTCCATGCCTGAAATACTCTCATGAGCTTTTCAGCCAGCTCCGAATGCCTTTAGGGCTGATTCTGAGGCCAGAGTGCTATTTAGGACATCTGCCATTCTATGAGTCTGCTGAGTATCTCACTTCCCATGTTGGATCACTCTCCCCTTTCTTTACTCCATCAGTTAGCGTTAGCAGGTACTAGACTTGTCTATGTGCTCCCTTTGACTCCCAGTCCCTTCACCATGACCAACTGTGAACTGAAACTGATCACCTGGAACAGTGAGATGGCATTGGTACATGCCACCTCGATGACATTGAATTGGAATCCCCTGGTATGCTTCCAAATCCACCACTTGGGCCAAGTCAGCCTGAGCATGTCCCAAATTATACATCTCTTCCCTCTCCCATTCCCACCACCATGTTCAACAGGGATCACATTTCAGTTAATTTTCAACACTTAAGAATAACTGTGCATCAATTACAGATCTAAACCAGTCATATTAAGTAGAACAGATAAAAAAACTACTAAGAGGGATAATGTATTAAGTTGTTCATTAACAGTCAGGGCTATGCTGATCAAGTCACCATGGTTTGTAATGAATTTTCTGATGTGAGCTTTGATTTTGAGGCTGGAATATGGAGTTCAAGACACGGAAGGAATGGCCTTTTTCAATCAGGGCACAGCTGTTGGCTTGCTCCAATTCTGGCTTTCTGTCATGGTTTTGGGTGCCTCAGCCGAGTTTTGGTTTCTTGAGCGGCAATTTCCTAAAGGATTTCTGGGTCTGAGTTGGTTTTGCCTTCTTCCTTCCCAAATTTTGTATTCTGATGCAATACACACACGAGTTTAGACAGCAGATCCATTATGAAAGAAAAAAACAAAACCAATTAGCGTGTCATGCTTAGAATTCTAGAGGCAGCACGACCAACATGAGTTTTTGTGTTTTGGACAAAGAAATGGGAACCTTTTGCAGAGGGGAACGATAATAAATTCCCCAAATCAGTTTGCCAGCGATTTTCAGGTGAATTGAATGAGTTTTCCAAAGCCAGTCAGCTGGGAGGGGTGGATGAATCCGGAAACAGCCTGTTTCATTGTGACTAAATCAAGCCCACTATCAAAAAGGACTCTTCCATTTCTTTGGCTCTTTTCACATTTTTCTTCTTTATCATGGTTTGTTATGAATTTTCTGATGTGAGCTTTGATTTTGAGGCTGGAATATGGAGTTCAAGACACGGAAGGAATGGTCTTTTTCAATCAGGGCACAGCTGTTGGCTTGCTCCAATTCTGGCTTTCTGTCATGGTTTTGGGTGCCTCAGCCGAGTTTTGGTTTCCGAGCGGAAATTTCCTAAATGATTTCTGGGTCTGAGTTGCTTTTGCCTTCTTCCTTCCCAAATTTTGTATTCTGACGCAATACACACACGAGTTTAGACAGCAGATCCATTATGAAAGAAAAAACAAAACCAATTAGCGTGTCATGCTTAGAATCCTAGAGGCAGCACGACCAACATGAGTTTTTGTGTTTTGGAAAAAGAAATGGAACGCTTTTGCAGAGGGGAATGATAATTAATTCCCCAAATCAGTTTGCCAGCGTTTTTCAGGTGAATTGAATGAGTTTTCCAAAGCCAGTCAGCTGGGAGTTGTGGATGAATCCGGAAACAGCCTGTTTCCTTGTGACTAAATCAAGCCCACTCTCAAAAAGGACTCTTGCATTTCTTTGGCTCTTTTCACATTTTTCTTCTTTCTCATGGTTTGTAATGAATTTTCTGATGTGAGCTTTGATTTTGAGGCTGGAATATGGAGTTCAAGACACGGAAGGAATGGTCTTTTTCAATCAGGGCACAGCTGTTGGCTTGCTCCAATTCTGGCTTTCTGTCATGGTTTTGGGTGCCTCAGCCGAGTTTTGGTTTCCTGAGCGGCAATTTCCTAAATGATTTCTGAGTCTGAGTTGGTTTTGCCTTCTTCCTTCCCAAATTTTGTATTCTGACGCAATACAAACACGAGTTTAGACAGCAGATCCATTATGAAATAAAAAACAAAACCAATGAGCGTGTCATGCTTAGAATTCTAGAGACAGCACGACCAACATGAGTTTTTGTGTTTTGGACAAAGTAATGGAACCCTTTTGCAGAGGGGAACGATAATTAATTCCCCAAATCAGTTTGCCAGCGATTTTCAGGTGAATTGAATGAGTTTTCCAAAGCCAGTCAGCTGGGAGGGGTGGATGAATCCGGAAACAGCCTGTTTCCTTGTGACTAAATCAAGCCCACTATCAAAAAGGACTCTTATATTTCTTTGGCTCTTTTCACATTTTTCTTCTTTATCATGGTTTGTTATGAATTTTCTGATGTGAGCTTTGATTTTGAGGCTGGAATATGGAGTTCAAGACACGGAAGGAATGGTCTTTTTCAATCAGGGCACAGCTGTTGGCTTGCTCCAATTCTGGCTTTCTGTCATGGTTTTGGGTGCCTCAGCCGAGTTTTGGTTTCCGAGCGGAAATTTCCTAAATGATTTCTGGGTCTGAGTTGCTTTTGCCTTCTTCCTTCCCAAATTTTGTATTCTGACGCAATACACACACGAGTTTAGACAGCAGATCCATTATGAAAGAAAAAACAAAACCAATTAGCGTGTCATACTTTGAATCCTAGAGGCAGCACGACCAACATGAGTTTTTGTGTTTTGGAAAAAGAAATGGAACGCTTTTGCAGAGGGGCATGATAATGAATTCCCCAAATCAGTTTGCCAGCGTTTTTCAGGTGAATTGAATGAGTTTTCCAAAGCCAGTCAGCTGGGAGGGGTGGATGAATCCGGAAACAGCCTGTTTCCTTGTGACTAAATCAAGCCCACTATCAAAAAGGACTCTTGCATTTCTTTGGCTCTTTTCACATTTTTCTTCTTTATCATGGTTTGTAATGAATTTTCTGATGGGAGCTTTGATTTTGAGGCTGGAATATGGAGTTCAAGACACGGAAGGAATGGTCTTTTTCAATCAGGGCACAGCTGTTGGCTTGCTCCAATTCTGGCTTTCTGTCATGGTTTTGGGTGCCTCAGCCGAGTTTTGGTTTCCGAGCGGAAATTTCCTAAATGATTTCTGGGTCTGAGTTGCTTTTGCCTTCTTCCTTCCCAAATTTTGTATTCTGATGCAATGCAAAGAAGAGTTTGTACAGAATAGCCATTATGAAATAAAAAACACAACAAATAGGCGTATGAAACTTAGAAATCTACAGGTAACATGACCAAGGTGAGTTTTTGTGTTTATGAAAATGAAATGGAACACTTTGGCTGAGGTGACAGATATTAATTGCCTCCAAACTGAGTTTCACTGCGATTTTCAGTTTAATTCCGTTAATTCAGTCAGAATTCCACAGGCAGTCAGCTGGAGGGGTGGATGAATCCGGGAACAGCCGGTTTCCTAGCGACTAAATCAAGCCCAATATCATTATGGATTCTTGCATTTTTTTGGCTTTTTTCTCTTTTTTCTTATTTATCATGGTTTGTAATGAATTTTCTGATGTGAGCTTTGGTTTTGAGGCTGCAATATGGAGTTCAGGGCACAAGAGGAAGGTTCTTTTTCAATCAGGGCACAGCTGTTGGCATGCTCCAATTCTGGCTTGCTGTCATTGTTTTGGGTGCCTCACCTGATTTGTGGTTTCTTGAGCGGCAATTTCCTAAATGATTTCCGGGTCTGAGTTGGTTTTGCCTTCTTCCTTCCCAAATTTTGTATTCTGACGCAATACAAACACGAGTTTAGACAGCAGATCCATTATGAAAGAAAAAAAAACAAAACCAATCAGCGTGTCATGCTTAGAATTCTAGAGGCAGCACAACCAACATGAGGTTTTGTGTTTGGGAAAAAGGAATGGAAGCCTTTTGCAGAGGGGAACGATAATTAATTCCCCAAATCAGTTTGCCAGCGTTTTTCAGGTGAATTGAATGAGTTTTCCAAAGCCAGTCAGCTGGGAGTGGTGGATGAATCCGGAAACAGCCTGTTTCCTTGTGACTAAATCAAGCCCACTATCAAAAAGGACTCTTCCATTTCTTTGGCTCTTTTCACATTTTTCTTTTTTTTTTAAAACTTTTATTTAATGCATATAATTTTCCAAAGTACGACTTATGGATTACAATGGCTTCCCCCCGATACCGTCCCTCCCACCCACAACCCTCCCCTTTCCCACTCCCTCTCCCCTTCCATTCACATCAAGATTCATTTTCAATTATCTTAATATACAGAAGATCAGTTTAGTATACATTAAGTATGGATTTCAACAGTTTGCTCCCACACGGAAACATAAAGTGAAAAATAATAGATGATTTTTTTTAAATGATGATGAAATCAGAGCAGACCTATTGTCATGTTTAATCCCAGTGAGAGTCAAGTTGGGAATTGATAATTTCTTTTTATTTTTTTTTACAGAGGATCAGTTTAGTATGCATTAAGTAAGGATTTCAACAATTTGCACCCCCATAGAAACACAAAGTGAAATATACTGTTTGAGTACTCGTTATAGCATTAAATCTCAATGTACAGCACATTAAGGATAGAGATCCTACATGAGGAGTAAGTGCACAGTGACTCCTGTTGTTGACTTTACCAATTGACACTCCTGTCTATGGCATCAGTAATCTCCCTATGCTCCAGTCATGAGTTTCCAAGGCTATGGAAGCCCTCTGAGTTCTCCGACTCTTATCTTGTTTAGACAAGGTCATAGTCAAAGTGGAGGTTCTCTCCTCCCTTCAGAGAAAGGTACCTCCTTCTTTGATGACCTGGTCTTTCCACTGGGATCTCACTCACAGAGATCTTTTGCCAGAGTGTCTTGGCTTTCCATGCCTGAAATACTCTCATGAGCTTTTCAGCCAGCTCCGAATGCCTTTAGGGCTGATTCTGAGGCCAGAGTGCTATTTAGGACATCTGCCATTCTATGAGTCTGCTGAGTATCTCACTTCCCATGTTGGATCACTCTCCCCTTTCTTTACTCCATCAGTTAGCGTTAGCAGGTACTAGACTTGTCTATGTGCTCCCTTTGACTCCCAGTCCCTTCACCATGACCAACTGTGAACTGAAACTGATCACCTGGAACAGTGAGATGGCATTGGTACATGCCACCTCGATGACATTGAATTGGAATCCCCTGGTATGCTTCCAAATCCACCACTTGGGCCAAGTCAGCCTGAGCATGTCCCAAATTATACATCTCTTCCCTCTCCCATTCCCACCACCATGTTCAACAGGGATCACATTTCAGTTAATTTTCAACACTTAAGAATAACTGTGCATCAATTACAGATCTAAACCAGTCATATTAAGTAGAACAGATAAAAAAACTACTAAGAGGGATAATGTATTAAGTTGTTCATTAACAGTCAGGGCTATGCTGATCAAGTCACCATGGTTTGTAATGAATTTTCTGATGTGAGCTTTGATTTTGAGGCTGGAATATGGAGTTCAAGACACGGAAGGAATGGCCTTTTTCAATCAGGGCACAGCTGTTGGCTTGCTCCAATTCTGGCTTTCTGTCATGGTTTTGGGTGCCTCAGCCGAGTTTTGGTTTCTTGAGCGGCAATTTCCTAAAGGATTTCTGGGTCTGAGTTGGTTTTGCCTTCTTCCTTCCCAAATTTTGTATTCTGATGCAATACACACACGAGTTTAGACAGCAGATCCATTATGAAAGAAAAAAACAAAACCAATTAGCGTGTCATGCTTAGAATTCTAGAGGCAGCACGACCAACATGAGTTTTTGTGTTTTGGACAAAGAAATGGGAACCTTTTGCAGAGGGGAACGATAATAAATTCCCCAAATCAGTTTGCCAGCGATTTTCAGGTGAATTGAATGAGTTTTCCAAAGCCAGTCAGCTGGGAGGGGTGGATGAATCCGGAAACAGCCTGTTTCATTGTGACTAAATCAAGCCCACTATCAAAAAGGACTCTTATATTTCTTTGGCTCTTTTCACATTTTTCTTCTTTATCATGGTTTGTTATGAATTTTCTGATGTGAGCTTTGATTTTGAGGCTGGAATATGGAGTTCAAGACACGGAAGGAATGGTCTTTTTCAATCAGGGCACAGCTGTTGGCTTGCTCCAATTCTGGCTTTCTGTCATGGTTTTGGGTGCCTCAGCCGAGTTTTGGTTTCCGAGCGGAAATTTCCTAAATGATTTCTGGGTCTGAGTTGCTTTTGCCTTCTTCCTTCCCAAATTTTGTATTCTGACGCAATACACACACGAGTTTAGA
This sequence comes from Oryctolagus cuniculus, assembly GCF_964237555.1. Taxonomy (NCBI): domain Eukaryota; kingdom Metazoa; phylum Chordata; class Mammalia; order Lagomorpha; family Leporidae; genus Oryctolagus; species Oryctolagus cuniculus. The sequence continues at coordinate 85,719,507 of NC_091444.1, read as the reverse complement.
CAGCAGATCCATTATGAAAGAAAAAACAAAACCAATTAGCGTGTCATGCTTAGAATCCTAGAGGCAGCACGACCAACATGAGTTTTTGTGTTTTGGAAAAAGAAATGGAACGCTTTTGCAGAGGGGAATGATAATTAATTCCCCAAATCAGTTTGCCAGCGTTTTTCAGGTGAATTGAATGAGTTTTCCAAAGCCAGTCAGCTGGGAGTTGTGGATGAATCCGGAAACAGCCTGTTTCCTTGTGACTAAATCAAGCCCACTCTCAAAAAGGACTCTTGCATTTCTTTGGCTCTTTTCACATTTTTCTTCTTTCTCATGGTTTGTAATGAATTTTCTGATGTGAGCTTTGATTTTGAGGCTGGAATATGGAGTTCAAGACACGGAAGGAATGGTCTTTTTCAATCAGGGCACAGCTGTTGGCTTGCTCCAATTCTGGCTTTCTGTCATGGTTTTGGGTGCCTCAGCCGAGTTTTGGTTTCCTGAGCGGCAATTTCCTAAATGATTTCTGAGTCTGAGTTGGTTTTGCCTTCTTCCTTCCCAAATTTTGTATTCTGACGCAATACAAACACGAGTTTAGACAGCAGATCCATTATGAAATAAAAAACAAAACCAATGAGCGTGTCATGCTTAGAATTCTAGAGACAGCACGACCAACATGAGTTTTTGTGTTTTGGACAAAGTAATGGAACCCTTTTGCAGAGGGGAACGATAATTAATTCCCCAAATCAGTTTGCCAGCGATTTTCAGGTGAATTGAATGAGTTTTCCAAAGCCAGTCAGCTGGGAGGGGTGGATGAATCCGGAAACAGCCTGTTTCCTTGTGACTAAATCAAGCCCACTATCAAAAAGGACTCTTATATTTCTTTGGCTCTTTTCACATTTTTCTTCTTTATCATGGTTTGTTATGAATTTTCTGATGTGAGCTTTGATTTTGAGGCTGGAATATGGAGTTCAAGACACGGAAGGAATGGTCTTTTTCAATCAGGGCACAGCTGTTGGCTTGCTCCAATTCTGGCTTTCTGTCATGGTTTTGGGTGCCTCAGCCGAGTTTTGGTTTCCGAGCGGAAATTTCCTAAATGATTTCTGGGTCTGAGTTGCTTTTGCCTTCTTCCTTCCCAAATTTTGTATTCTGACGCAATACACACACGAGTTTAGACAGCAGATCCATTATGAAAGAAAAAACAAAACCAATTAGCGTGTCATACTTTGAATCCTAGAGGCAGCACGACCAACATGAGTTTTTGTGTTTTGGAAAAAGAAATGGAACGCTTTTGCAGAGGGGCATGATAATGAATTCCCCAAATCAGTTTGCCAGCGTTTTTCAGGTGAATTGAATGAGTTTTCCAAAGCCAGTCAGCTGGGAGGGGTGGATGAATCCGGAAACAGCCTGTTTCCTTGTGACTAAATCAAGCCCACTATCAAAAAGGACTCTTGCATTTCTTTGGCTCTTTTCACATTTTTCTTCTTTATCATGGTTTGTAATGAATTTTCTGATGGGAGCTTTGATTTTGAGGCTGGAATATGGAGTTCAAGACACGGAAGGAATGGTCTTTTTCAATCAGGGCACAGCTGTTGGCTTGCTCCAATTCTGGCTTTCTGTCATGGTTTTGGGTGCCTCAGCCGAGTTTTGGTTTCCGAGCGGAAATTTCCTAAATGATTTCTGGGTCTGAGTTGCTTTTGCCTTCTTCCTTCCCAAATTTTGTATTCTGACGCAATACACACACGAGTTTAGACAGCAGATCCATTATGAAAGAAAAAACAAAACCAATTAGCGTGTCATGCTTAGAATCCTAGAGGCAGCACGACCAACATGAGTTTTTGTGTTTTGGACAAAGTAATGGAACCCTTTTGCAGAGGGGAACGATAATTAATTCCCCAAATCAGTTTGCCAGCCATTTTCAGGTGAATTGAATGAGTTTTCCAAAGCCAGTCAGCTGGGAGGGGTGGATGAATCCGGAAACAGCCTGTTTCATTGTGACTAAATCAAGCCCACTATCAAAAAGGACTCTTATATTTCTTTGGCTCTTTTCACATTTTTCTTCTTTCTCATGGTTTGTAATGAATTTTCTGATGTGAGCTTTGATTTTGAGGCTGGAATATGGAGTTCAAGACACGGAAGGAATGGTCTTTTTCAATCAGGGCACAGCTGTTGGTTTGCTCCAATTCTGGCTTTCTGTCATGGTTTTGGGTGCCTCAGCCGAGTTTTGGTTTCCTCAGCGGCAATTTCCTAAATGATTTCTGGGTCTGAGTTGCTTTTGCCTTCTTCCTTCCCAAATTTTGTATTCTGACGCAATACACACACGAGTTTAGACAGCAGATCCATTATGAAAGAAAAAACAAAACCAATGAGCGTGTCATGCTTAGAATCCTAGAGGCAGCACGACCAACATGAGTTTTTGTGTTTTGGAAAAAGAAATGGAACCCTTTTGCAGAGGGGAACGAAAATTAATTCCCCAAATCAGTTTGCCAGCGATTTTCAGGTGAATTGAATGAGTTTTCCAAAGCCAGTCAGCTGGGAGGGGTGGATGAATCCGGAAACAGCCTGTATCCTTGTGACTAAATCAAGCCCACTATCAAAAAGGACTCTTCCATTTCTTCGGCTCTTTTCATATTTTTCTTCTTTATCATGGTTTGTAATGAATTTTCTGATGTGAGCTTTGATTTTGAGGCTGGAATATGGAGTTCAAGACCGGAAGGAATGGTCTTTTTCAATCAGGGCACAGCTGTTGGCTTGCTCCAATTCTGGCTTTCTGTCATGGTTTTGGGTTCCTCAGCAGAGTTTTGGTTTCCTGAGTGGCAATTTCCTAAATGATTTCCGAGTCTGAGTTGGTTTTGCCTTCTTCCTTCCCAAATTTTGTATTCTGACGCAATACAAACACGAGTTTAGACAGCAGATCCATTTGAAATAAAAAACAAAACCAATTAGCGTGTCATGCTTAGAATTCTAGAGGCAGCACGACGAACATGAGTTTTTGTGCTTTGGAAAAAGAAATGGATCCCTTTTGCAGAGGGGAACGATAATTAATTCCCCAAATCAGTGTGCCAGCGATTTTCAGGTGAATTGAATGAGTTTTCCAAAGCCAGTCAGCTGGGAGGGGTGGATGAATCCGGAAACAGCCTGTTTCCTTGTGACTAAATCAAGCCCACTATCAAAAAGGACTCTTATATTTCTTTGGCTCTTTTCACATTTTTCTTCTTTATCATGGTTTGTTATGAATTTTCTGATGTGAGCTTTGATTTTGAGGCTGGAATATGGAGTTCAAGACATGGAAGGAATGGTCTTTTTCAATCAGGGCACAGCTGTTGGCTTGCTCCAATTCTGGCTTTCTGTCATGGTTTTGGGTGCCTCAGCCGAGTTTTGGTTTCCGAGCGGAAATTTCCTAAATGATTTCTGGGTCTGAGTTGCTTTTGCCTTCTTCCTTCCCAAATTTTGTATTCTGACGCAATACAAACACGAGTTTAGACAGCAGATCCATTATGAAAGAAAAAACAAAACCAATTAGCGTGTCATGCTTAGAATCCTAGAGGCAGCACGACCAACATGAGTTTTTGTGTTTTGGAAAAAGAAATGGAACGCTTTTGCAGAGGGGAATGATAATTAATTCCCCAAATCAGTTTGCCAGCGATTTTCAGGTGAATTGAATGAGTTTTCCAAAGCCAGTCAGCTGGGAGGGGTGGATGAATCCGGAAACAGCCTGTTTCCTTGTGACTAAATCAAGCCCACTCTCAAAAAGGACTCTTCCATTTCTTTGGCTCTTTTCACATTTTTCTTCTTTATCATGGTTTGTAATGAATTTTCTGATGTGAGCTTTGATTTTGAGGCTGGAATATGGAGTTCAAGACACAGAAGGAATGGTCTTTTTCAATCAGGGCACAGCTGTTTGCTTGCTCCAATTCTGGCTTTCTGTCATGCTTTTGGGTGCCTCAGCCGAGTTTTGGTTTCCTCAGCGGCAATTTCCTAAAGGATTTCTGGGTCTGAGTTGCTTTTGCCTTCTTCCTTCCCAAATTTTGTATTCTGACGCAATACAAACACGAGTTTAGACAGCAGATCCATTATGAAATAAAAAACAAAACCAATGAGCGTGTCATGCTTAGAATTCTAGAGGCAGCACGACCAACATGAGTTTTTGTGTTTTGGAAAAAGAAATGGAACCCTTTTGCAGAGGGTAAAGATAATTAATTCCCCCAAATCAGTTTGCCAGCGATTTTCAGGTGAATTGAATGAGTTTTCCAAAGCCAGTCAGCTGGGAGGGGTGGATGAATCCGGAAACAGCCTGTTTCCTTGTGACTAAATCAAGCCCACTATCAAAAAGGACTCTTGCATTTCTTTGGCTCTTTTCACATTTTTCTTATTTCTCATGGTTTGTAATGAATTTTCTGATGTGAGCTTTGATTTTGAGGCTGGAATATGGAGTTCAAGACACGGAAGGAATGGCCTTTTTCAATCAGGGCACAGCTGTTGGCTTGCTCCAATTCTGGCTTTCTGTCATGCTTTTGGGTGCCTCAGCCGAGTTTTGGTTTCCTCAGCGGCAATTTCCTAAAGGATTTCTGGGTCTGAGTTGGTTTTGCCTTCTTCCTTCCCAAATTTTGTATTCTGATGCAATACAAACACGAGTTTAGACAGCAGATGCATTATGAAATAAAAAACAAAACCAATTAGCGTGTCATGCTTAGAATTCTAGAGGCAGCACGACCAACATGAGTTTTTGTGTTTTGGACAAAGAAATGGAACCCTTTTGCAGAGGGGAACGATAATAAATTCCCCAAATCAGTTTGCCAGCGATTTTCAGGTGAATTGAATGAGTTTTCCAAAGCCAGTCAGCTGGGAGGGGTGGATGAATCCGGAAACAGCCTGTTTCCTTGTGACTAAATCAAGCCCACTATCAAAAAGTACTCTTGCATTTCTTTGTCTCTTTTCACATTTTTCTTATTTCTCATGGTTTGTAATGAATTTTCTGATGTGAGCTTTGATTTTGAGGCTGGAATATGGAGTTCAAGACACGGAAGGAATGGTCTTTTTCAATCAGGGCACAGCTGTTGGCTTGCTCCAATTCTGGCTTTCTGTCATGCTTTTGGGTGCCTCAGCCGAGTTTTGATTTCCTCAGCGGCAATTTCCTAAAGGATTTCTGGGTCTGAGTTGCTTTTGCCTTCTTCCTTCCCAAATTTTGTATTCTGACGCAATACAAACACGAGTTTAGACAGCAGATCCATTATGAAATAAAAAACAAAACCAATGAGCGTGTCATGCTTAGAATTCTAGAGGCAGCACGACCAACATGAGTTTTTGTGTTTTGGAAAAAGAAATGGAACCCTTTTGCAGAGGGTAAAGATAATTAATTCCCCCAAATCAGTTTGCCAGCGATTTTCAGGTGAATTGAATGAGTTTTCCAAAGCCAGTCAGCTGGGAGGGGTGGATGAATCCGGAAACAGCCTGTTTCCTTGTGACTAAATCAAGCCCACTATCAAAAAGGACTCTTGCATTTCTTTGGCTCTTTTCACATTTTTCTTATTTCTCATGGTTTGTAATGAATTTTCTGATGTGAGCTTTGATTTTGAGGCTGGAATATGGAGTTCAAGACACGGAAGGAATGGCCTTTTTCAATCAGGGCACAGCTGTTGGCTTGCTCCAATTCTGGCTTTCTGTCATGGTTTTGGGTGCCTCAGCCGAGTTTTGGTTTCTTGAGCGGCAATTTCCTAAAGGATTTCTGGGTCTGAGTTGGTTTTGCCTTCTTCCTTCCCAAATTTTGTATTCTGATGCAATACAAACACGAGTTTAGACAGCAGATGCATTATGAAATAAAAAACAAAACCAATTAGCGTGTCATGCTTAGAATTCTAGAGGCAGCACGACCAACATGAGTTTTTGTGTTTTGGACAAAGAAATGGAACCCTTTTGCAGAGGGGAACGATAATAAATTCCCCAAATCAGTTTGCCAGCGATTTTCAGGTGAATTGAATGAGTTTTCCAAAGCCAGTCAGCTGGGAGGGGTGGATGAATCCGGAAACAGCCTGTTTCCTTGTGACTAAATCAAGCCCACTATCAAAAAGTACTCTTGCATTTCTTTGTCTCTTTTCACATTTTTCTTATTTCTCATGGTTTGTAATGAATTTTCTGATGTGAGCTTTGATTTTGAGGCTGGAATATGGAGTTCAAGACACGGAAGGAATGGTCTTTTTCAATCAGGGCACAGCTGTTGGCTTGCTCCAATTCTGGCTTTCTGTCATGCTTTTGGGTGCCTCAGCCGAGTTTTGGTTTCCTGAGCGGCAATTTCCTAAATGATTTCTGGGTCTGAGTTGCTTTTACCTTCTTCCTTCCCAAATTTTGTATTCTGACGCAATACACACACGAGTTTAGACAGCAGATCCATTATGAAAGAAAAAACAAAACCAATTAGCATGTCATGCTTAGAATCCTAGAGGCAGCACGACCAACATGAGTTTTTGTGTTTTGGAAAAAGAAATGGAACCCTTTTGCAGAGGGTAAAGATAATTAATTCCCCCAAATCAGTTTGCCAGTGATTTTCAGGGGAATTGAATGAGTTTTCCAAAGCCAGTCAGCTGGGAGGGGTGGATGAATCCAGAAACAGCCTGTTTCCTTGTGACTAAATCAAGCCCACTCTCAAAAAGGACTCTTCCATTTCTTTGGCTCTTTTCACATTTTTCTTCTTTATCATGGTTTGTAATGAATTTTCTGATGTGAGCTTTGATTTTGAGGCTGGAATATGGAGTTCAAGACACGGAAGGAATGGTCTTTTTCAATCAGGGCACAGCTGTTGGCTTGCTCCAATTCTGGCTTTCTGTCATGCGTTTGGGTGCCTCAGCCGAGTTTTGGTTTCCTGAGCGGCAATTTCCTAAATGATTTCTGAGTCTGAGTTGGTTTTACCTTCTTCCTTCCCAAATGATGTATTCTGACGCAATACAAACACGAGTTTAGGCAGCAGATCCATTATGAAATAAAAAACAAAACCAATGAGCGTGTCATGCTTAGAATTCTAGAGGCAGCACGACCAACATGAGTTTTTGTGTTTTGGAAAAAGAAATGGAACCCTTTTGCAGAGGGTAAAGATAATTAATTCCCCCAAATCAGTTTGCCAGCGATTTTCAGGTGAATTGAATGAGTTTTCCAAAGCCAGTCAGCTGGGAGGGGTGGATGAATCCGGAAACAGCCTGTTTCCTTGTGACTAAATCAAGCCCACTATCAAAAAGGACTCTTGCATTTCTTTGTCTCTTTTCACATTTTTCTTATTTCTCATGGTTTGTAATGAATTTTCTGATGTGAGCTTTGATTTTGAGGCTGGAATATGGAGTTCAAGACACGGAAGGAATGGTCTTTTTCAATCAGGGCACAGCTGTTGGCTTGCTCCAATTCTGGCTTTCTGTCATGCTTTTGGGTGCCTCAGCCGAGTTTTGGTTTCCTCAGCGGCAATTTCCTAAAGGATTTCTGGGTCTGAGTTGCTTTTGCCTTCTTCCTTCCCAAATTTTGTATTCTGACGCAATACAAACACGAGTTTAGACAGCAGATCCATTATGAAAGAAAAAACAAAACCAATGAGCGTGTCATGCTTAGAATTCTAGAGGCAGCACGACCAACATGAGTTTTTGTGTTTTGGAAAAAGAAATGGAACCCTTTTGCAGAGGGGAAAGATAATTAATTCCTCCAAATCAGTTTGCCAGCGATTTTCAGGTGAATTGAATGAGTTTTCCAAAGCCAGTCAGCTGGGAGGGGTGGATGAATCCGGAAACAGCCTGTTTCATTGTGACTAAATCAAGCCCACTATCAAAAAGGACTCTTGCATTTTTTTGGCTCTTTTCACATTTTTCTTCTTTATCATGGTGTGTAATGAATTTTTTTTTTAAACTTTTATTTAATGAATATAAATTTCCAAAGTACAGCTTATGGATTACAATGGCTTGCCCCCCATAACGTCCCTCCCACCCGCAACCCTCCCCTTTCCCACTCCCTTTCCCCTTCCATTCACATCAAGATTCATTTTCGATTCTCTTTATATACAGAAGATCAGTTTAGCATACATTAAGTAAAGATTTCAACAGTTTGCTCCTACACAGAAACATAAAGTGAAAAATACTATTTGAGTACTAGTTATAGCATTAAATCTCAATGTACAGCCCACTAAGGACAAAGATCCTACATGAGGAGTAAGTACACAGTGACTCCTGTTGTTGACTTAACAAATTGACACTCTTGTTTATGGCATCAGTAATCACCCTAGGCTCTTGTCATGAGTTTCCAAGGCTATGGAAGCCCCCTGAGTTCACTGACTCTGATAATATTTGACAAGGCCATGGTCAAAGTGGAAGTTCTCTCCTCCCTTCAGAGAAAGGTACCTCCTTCTTTGATGACCCGTTCTTTCCACTGGGATCTCACTCGTGGAGATCTTTCATTTTTTTTTTTTCCCCAGAGTGTCTTGGCTTTCCATGCCTGAAATACTCTCATGGGCTTTTCAGCTGGATCTGCATGCCTTAAGGGCTGATTCTGAGGCCAGAGTGCTGTTTAGGACATCTGCCATTCTATGGGTCTGCTGTGTATCTCACTTCCCATGTTGGATCATTCTCTCCCTTTTTGATTCTATCAGCTAGTATTTGCAGACACTATTCTTGTTTATGTGATCCCTTTGGTTCTTAGTCCTATCATTATGATCAATTGTGCACAGAAATTGATCACTGGGACTAGTGAGATGGCATTGGTACATGCCACCTTGATGGGATTGAATTGGAATCCCCTGGTATGTTTCTAACTCTACCGTTTGAGGTAAGTCAGCTTGAGCATGTCCCGAATTGCACATCTCTTCTAATGAAGAACTGGATTAAGGATTCCTCTGGGTTGCCTTTAGAAATCTCTCTTTTTTTTTAAATAATAGGTAAAATCCAACAATTTTATGTAGTACAAGCAAGTGGTATTTATCCCACGTAAGCAAGGCTGTCAGCATTTTAAAAAATCAATAAATTGGACATACTACACAAACTGCAAAAATGTTAAATGGTTACATCAACTTTTGTAAAAGATATTTGGCATAAAAAAACTGAGCAAACAAGAAACAGAAGAGAAATTCCTCATCTAGATAAAGAATATCTACCAAAACCAACTTTAATAGTGAAATTGGACAGTTTTCCCTTAAGTTGGGGAAAGGGGGAAGTGTCTTTTTCTCACCACTACTTTTCAATATTATGGTGGAATTACTAGACAGTGCAGTAACACAAAGAAAGGATACAAAATGCATACATATTGGGAAGGAAGACATAAAACTGCTAGCAAATGTCATTATTGCATGTATAGAAAATTCAAAAGTACATCATAAGTACCCCTGGAACAATGTTAGTGTAGCAAAGTGGCGAATTACATGTACAATTTAATTGTTGTTCCATGTATGGGTAAGAGCTAGGATTTGAAATTTAAAAACAAAATTAAGCATCATTTAAAATTGCATCAGGTTAAAAAGCAAATCCCAATCAGTGTCTTTTAACTGGACAGTTCAGGCCATTCACGTTCAATGTGACTAATGAAAAGTGGTAACTTTGCCCTGCCATTTGCCAAAGATAAGTTCTAATATATGCTTTGAATTCCCTGTGATCTTTTGCTGTGAGGTTTCCTTCCTTTATCTTCTTTCATACTGATGACCGTGTTTCTGTGTTTCTGTGTGTTACACATCTTTAAGCATCTGTTGCAGGGCTGGACGAGTGGCGACAAATTCTTTCAATTTCTGTTTGTTATGAAACGTCTTTATTTCACCTTCATTCACAAATGATAGCTTTGCAGGATATAATATTCTGGGCTGGCAGTTTTTCTCTCTTAGTACCTGGGCTATATCTCGCCATTCCCTTCTAGCTTGTAGAGTTTCTGATGAGAAGTCAGCAGTGAGTCTGATTGGCGATCCTCTGAAAGTAATCTGACGTTTCTCTCTTGCACATTTTAGGATCTTTTCTTTATGTTTCACTGTGGAGAGTTTAATTACAACGTGTCGTGGTGAGGATCTCTTTTGGTCGTGTTTATTAGGGGTTCTGTGAGCTTCCTGTACTAGGATTTCTCTGTCCTTCTCCAAACCTGGGAAATTTTCTGCTAATATCTCACTAAAAAGGCCTTCTAATCCTTTCTCCCTCTCCATGCCTTCAGGAACTCCTAGAACCCGAATGTTGGTTTTTTTAATAGTATCCTGAAGATTCCTGACAATATGTTTTAGATTTCTAATTTCCTCTTCTTTTCTTTGATCTGACTGTATCCTTTCCTGTTCTCTCTCTTCTAAGTCCGATATTCTCTCTTCTGCTTCACCCATTCTGTTTCTAAGGCTCTCTATTGTGTTTTTCATTTGATCTATTGAATTCTTCACTTCAGTCACTATCATAGTTTCCTGTTGTACTAATTGTTTCGTTTCATTTTGATTCCTCCTTAATATTTCATTTTCACGAGAGAGATTTTCTATCTTGTCCATTAAGGCTTTATGTAGTTCAAGAATTTGTTTTTGAGAACTTCTTAATGTTCTTATCAATTTTTTGAGATCTGCTTCTTGCATTTCTTCTATGTCATCATCTTCATAATCTTGAATTGGGGTGTCTTTTTCATTTGAGGGCGTCATGGTGACTTCCTTGTTTTTATTACCTCGGTTTTTGCATTTGTTATTTGGCATATTGGAGATATTTGGTTTCTTCACTGTGGTGCTTTTTCTTGTTATACTATGACTCTAGATTAAGTGGACTATCTGTTTTTGATGGAGCCTTAGGGCTTGAGATGGGTGTGGCCTGGGAGCTCTGTTTGGTGTCCCAAAGGTGACACTCCCAGGTTAGGAGTGGTAAATCTCTCTTTCTCTCTCTTTCTTTTTTTGATTCAAAAGGGAAGTAATTCCGCACAGCTGAACGAAGTTGGAGGTAGTTAGCAGGCAAATGATATACCCACAGGAGCCAGAGATCGGAAGCTCTTTCCCAAGGACCACACAGGGAATCTGTTTGGCCCTCAGAGTGGGTTCAAATTCTCCTTCAGTCTCCCACTGGGTTGCCAAAGTTACGGAATTGTAGCGTCTCTGGAGAGTACTCAGGTGAATTCCGTGAGTTCTCTCCCCCACTGTCTCTTTTTTCACAGTCTCAGTTCAGTAGCACCACAAATTTACTAGGTCCTAATCTCCTGTTAATTCGCCCCGCCCAGAGTCAGGGTTTTCTGCTAGGCTCAGGGCCGGTGCAGACCTGAGGTCGCTCTGCTTATGACGTATGTCCAAGATGGCGCCTGCTCTTTGTCTTGCTCGCCCTTGAGAGGTGAGCAGAGAGAGAGAAACCCGTGTCCGTACCAGTCACCTTTTTTATTTTTCTCTCTCTCTCTCTCTTCCAGTTAGCCTGGTGAACTTTTCCCCGCCGGGGGTCGTTCCCTCTAGTCTCCTCTCTCTGCTTGCCTGCCGGTGTCTCGGGCTATTGAGGTTCGGCTCACCTTGCGTTCCAGCGCTGGTGTGTTGAGTCTGCCGCTGGTGTCCCGAACTGTGGGCTCCCACGCTCTCCACACAGGTCCGCTGTGAATCACGCATTCTGGAAGAGTTTCTTCTGCTGTTTCCTCCCCTACTCTTCCTTGAACCTGCAGTATCTCCACTTTTATTAAACTATCTCTCCCCGGACTATCAGTGTGCTCCCTTCCTATTCCGCCATCTTGCCTCTCCTCCCCTGTAATGAATTTTTTGATGTGAGCTTTGATTTTGAGGCTGGAATATGGAGTTCAAGACCGGAAGGAATGGTCTTTTTCAATCAGGGCAAAGCTGTTGGCTTGCTCCAATTCTGGCTTTCTGTCATGGTTTTGGGTGCCTCAGCCGAGTTTTGGTTTCCTGAGTGGCAATTTCCTAAATGATTTCCGGGTCTGAGTTGGTTTTGCCTTCTTCCTTCCCAAATTTTGTATTCTGACGCAATACAAACACGAGTTTAGACAGCAGATCCATTATGAAATAAAAACCAAAACCAATGAGCGTGTCATGCTTAGAATTCTAGAGGCAGCACGACCAACATGAGTTTTTGTGCTTTGGAAAAAGAAATGGAACCCTTTTGCAGAGGGGAATGATAATTAATTCCCCAAATCAGTGTGCCAGCGATTTTCAGGTGAATTGAATGAGTTTTCCAAAGCCAGTCAGCTGGGAGGGGTGGATGAATCCGGAAACAGCCTGTTTCCTTGTGACTAAATCAGGCCCACTATCAAAAAGGACTCTTCCATTTCTTCGGCTCTTTTCATATTTTTCTTCTTTATCATGGTTTGTAATGAATTTTCTGATGTTAGCTTTGATTTTGAGGCTGGAATATGGAGTTCAAGACCAGAAGATATGGTCTTTTTCAATCAGGGCAGAGCTGTTGGCTTGCTCCAATTCTGGCTTTCTGTGATGGTTTTGGGTGCCTCAGCCGAGTTTTGGTTTCCTGAGCGGCAATTTCCTAAATGATTTCTGAGTCTGAGTTGCTTTTGCCTTCTTCCTTCCCAAATTTTGTATTCTGACGCAATACAAACACGAGTTTAGACAGCAGATCCATTATGAAATAAAAAACAAAACCAATGAGCGTGTCATGCTTAGAATTCTAGAGGCAGCACGACCAACATGAGTTTTTGTGTTTTGGAAAAAGAAATGGAACCCTTTTGCAGAGGGGAAAGATAATTAATTCCTCCAAATCAGTTTGCCAGCGATTTTCAGGTGAATTGAATGAGTTTTCCAAAGCCAGTCAGCTGGGAGGGGTGGATGAATCCGGAAACAGCCTGTTTCATTGTGACTAAATCAAGCCCACTATCAAAAAGGACTCTTGCATTTTTTTGGCTCTTTTCACATTTTTCTTCTTTATCATGGTTTGTAATGAATTTTTTGATGTGAGCTTTGATTTTGAGGCTGGAATATGGAGTTCAAGACCGGAAGGAATGGTCTTTTTCAATCAGGGCACAGCTGTTGGCTTGCTCCAATTCTGGCTTTCTGTCATGGTTTTGGGTTCCTCAGCAGAGTTTTGGTTTCTTGAGCGGCAATTTCCTAAAGGATTTCTGGGTCTGAGTTGGTTTTGCCTTCTTCCTTCCCAAATTTTGTATTCTGACGCAATACAAATACGAGTTTAGAGAGCAGATCCATTATGAAATAAAAAACAAAACCAATTAGCGTGTCATGCTTAGAATTCTAGAGGCAGCACGACCAACATGAGTTTTTGTGTTTTGGAAAAAGAAATGGAACCCTTTTGCAGAGGGGCACGATAATTAATTCCCCAAATCAGTTTGCCAGCGATTTTCAGGTGAATTGAATGAGTTTTCCAAAGCCAGTCAGCTGGGAGGGGTGGATGAATCCGGAAACAGCCTGTTTCATTGTGACTAAATCAAGCACACTATCAAAAAGGATTCTTCCATTTCTTTGGCTCTTTTCACATTTTTCTTCTTTATCATGGTTTGTTATGAATTTTCTGATGTGAGCTTTGATTTTGAGGCTGGAATATGGAGTTCAAGACACAGAAGGAATGGTCTGTTTCAATCAGGGCTCAGCTGTTTGCTTGCTCCAATTCTGGCTTTCTGTCATGGTTTTGGGTGCCTCAGCCGAGTTTTGGTTTCCTGAGCGGCAATTTCCTAAATGATTTCTGGGTCTGAGTTGCTTTTGCCTTCTTCCTTCCCAAATTTTGTATTCTGACGCAATACAAACACGAGTTTAGACAGCAGATCCATTATGAAATAAAAAACAAAACCAATTAGCGTGTCATGCTTAGAATTCTAGAGGCAGCACGACCAACATGAGTTTTGTGCTTTGGAAAAAGAAATGGAACCCCTTTGCAGAGCGGAATGATAATTAATTCCCCAAATCAGTTTGCCAGCGATTTTCAGGTGAATTGAATGAGTTTTCCAAAGCCAGTCACCTGGGAGGGGTGGATGAATCTGGAAACAGCCTGTTTCCTTGTGACTAAATCAAGCCCACTATCAAAAAGAACTCTTTCATTTCTTTGGCTCTTTTCACATTTTTCTTATTTCTCATGGTTTGTAATGAATTTTCTGATGTGAGCTTTGATTTTGAGGCTGGAATATGGAGTTCAAGACCAGAAGGAATGGTCTTTTTCAATCAGGGCACAGCTGTTGGCTTGCTCCAATTCTGGCTTTCTGTCATGGTTTTGGGTTCCTCAGCAGAGTTTTGGTTTCCTGAGTGGCAATTTCCTAAATGATTTCCGGGTCTGAGTTGGTTTTGCCTTCTTCCTTCCCAAATTTTGTATTCTGACGCAATACAAACACGAGTTTAGACAGCAGATCCATTAGGATAGAAAAAACAAAACCAATTAGCGTGCCATGCTTAGAATTCTAGAGGCAGCACGACCAACATGAGTTTTTGTGTTTTGGAAAAAGAAATGGAACCCTTTTGCAGAGGGGAACGATAATTAATTCCCCAAATCAGTTTGCCAGCGATTTTCAGGTGAATTGAATGAGTTTTCCAAAGCCAGTCAGCTGGGAGGGGTGGATGAATCCGGAAACAGCCTGTTTCATTGTGACTAAATCAAGCACACTATCAAAAAGGACTCATCCATTTCTTTGCCTCTTTTCACATTTTTCTTCTTTATCATGGTTTGTAATGAATTTTTTGATGTGAGCTTTGATTTTGAGGCTGGAATATGGAGTTAAAGACACAGAAGGAATGGTCTTTTTCAATCAGGGCACAGCTGTTGGCTTGCTCCAATTTTGGCTTTCTGTCATGGTTTTGGGTGCCTCAGCCGAGTTTTGGTTTCCTGAGCGGCAATTTCCTAAATGATTTCTGGGTCTGAGTTGCTTTTGCCTTCTTCCTTCCCAAATTTTGTATTCTGACGCAATACAAACACGAGTTTAGACAGCAGATCCATTATGAAAGAAAAAACAAAACCAATTAGCGTGTCATGCTTAGAATTCTAGAGGCAGCACGACCAACATGAGTTTTTGTGTTTTGGAAAAAGAAATGGAACCCTTTTGCAGAGGGGAACGATAATTAATTCCCCAAATCAGTTTGCCAGCGATTTTCAGGTGAATTGAATGAGTTTTCCAAAGCCAGTCAGCTGGGAGGGGTGGATGAATCTGGAAACAGCCTGTTTCCTGGTGACTAAATCAAGCCCACTATCAAAAAGGACTCTTGCATTTCTTTGGCTCTTTTCACATTTTTCTTCTTTATCATGGTTTGTAATGAATTTTCTGATGTGAGCTTTGATTTTGAGGCTGGAATATGGAGTTCAAGACCGGAAGGAATGGTCTTTTTCATTCAGGGCACAGCTGTTGGCTTGCTCCAATTCTGGCTTTCTGTCATGGTTTTGGGTTACTCAGCCGAGTTTTGGTTTCCTGAGTGGCAATTTCCTGAATGATTTCCGGGTCTGAGTTGGTTTTGCCTTCTTCCTTCCCAAATTTTGTATTCTGACGCAATACAAACACGAGTTTAGACAGCAGATCCATTATGAAATAAAAAACAAAACCAATTAGCATGTCATGCTTAGAATTCTAGAGGCAGCACTACCAACATGAGTTTTGTGCTTTGGAAAAAGAAATGGAACCCTTTTGCAGAGGGGAACGATAATTAATTCCCCAAATCAGTTTTCCAGCGATTTTCAGGTGAATTGAATGAGTTTTCCAAAGCCAGTCAGCTGGGAGGGGTGGATGAATCCGGAAACAGCCTGTTTCCTTGTGACTAAATCAAGCCCACTATCAAAAAGAACTCTTCCATTTCTTTGGCTCTTTTCATATTTTTCTTCTTTATCATGGTTTGTAATGAATTTTCTGATGTGAGCTTTGATTTTGAGGCTGGAATATGGAGTTCAAGACACGGAAGGAATGGTCTTTTTCTATCAGGGCACAGCTGTTGGCTGGCTCCAATTCTGGCTTTCTGTCATGGTTTTGGGTTCCTCAGCCGAGTTTTGGTTTCCTGAGTGGCAATTTCCTAAATGATTTCCGGGTCTGAGTTGGTTTTGCCTTCTTCCTTCCCAAATTTTGTATTCTGACGCAATACAAACACGAGTTTAGACAGCAGATCCATTATGAAATAAAAAACAAAACCAATTAGCGTGTCATGCTTAGAATTCTAGAGGCAGCACTACCAACATGAGTTTTGTGCTTTGGAAAAAGAAATGGAACCGTTTTCAGAGGGGAACGATAATTAATTCCCCAGATCAGTTTGCCAGCGATTTTCAGGTGAATTGAATGAGTTTTCCAAAGCCAGTCAGCTGGGAGGGGTGGATGAATCCGGAAACAGCCTGTTTCCTGGTGACTAAATCAAGCCCACTATCAAAAAGGACTCTTGCATTTCTTTGGCTCTTTTCATATTTTTCTTCTTTATCATGGTTTGTTATGAATTTTCTGATGTGAGCTTTGATTTTGAGGCTGGAATATGGAGTTCAAGACACGGAAGGAATGGTCTTTTTTTCAATCAGGGCACAGCTGTTGGCTTGCTCCAATTCTGGCTTTCTGTCATGGTTTTGGGTGCCTCAGCCGAGTTTTGGTTTCCTGAGCGGCAATTTCCTAAAGGATTTCTGGGTCTGAGTTGGTTTTGCCTTCTTCCTTCCCAAATTTTGTATTCTGACGCAATACAAACACGAGTTTAGACAGCAGATCCATTATGATATAAAAAAAAAACCAAAACCAATTAGCGTGTCATGCTTAGAATTCTAGAGGCAGCACGACCAACCTGAGTTTTTGTGTTTTGGAAAAAGAAATGGAACCCTTTTGCAGAGGGGAACGATCATGAATTCCCCAAATCAGTTTGCCAGCGATTTTCAGGTGAATTGAATGAGTTTTCCAAAGCCGGTCAGCTGGCAGGGGTGGATGAATCCAGAAACAGCCTGTTTCCTTGTGACTAAATCAAGCCCACTATCAACAAGGACTCTTCCATTTCTTTGGCTCTTTTCACATTTTTCTTCTTTATCATGGTTTGTAATGAATTTTCTGATGTGAGCTTTGATTTTGAGGCTGGAATATGGAGTTCAAGACACGGAAGGAATGGTCTTTTTCAATCAGGGCACAGCTGTTGGCTTGCTCCGATTCTGGCTTTCTGTCATGCTTTTGGGTGCCTCAGCCGAGTTTTGGTTTCCTCAGCGGCAATTTCCTAAAGGATTTCTGGGTCTGAGTTGGTTTTGCCTTCTTCCTTCCCAAATTTTGTATTCTGACGCAATACAAACACGAGTTTAGACAGCAGATCCATTATGAAATAAAAAACAAAACCAATGAGCGTGTCATGCTTAGAACTCTAGAGGCAGCAGGACCAACATGAGTTTTTGTGTTTTGGACAAAGAAATGGAACCCTTTTGCAGAGGGCAACGATAATTAATTCCCCCAAATCAGTTTTCCAGCGATTTTCAGGTGAATTGAATGAGTTTCCCAAAGCCAGTCATCTGGGAGGGGTGGATGAATCCGGAAACAGCCTGTTTCCTTGTGATTAAATCAAGCCCACTCTCAAAAAGGACTCTTCCATTTCTTTGGCTCTTTTCACATTTTTCTTCTTTATCATGGTTTGTAATGAATTTTCTGATGTGAGCTTTGATTTTGAGGCTGGAATATGGAGTTCAAGACACGGAAGGAATGGTCTTTTTCAATCAGGGCACAGCTGTTGGCTTACTCCAATTCTGGCTTTCTGTCATGGTTTTGGGTGCCTCAGCCGAGTTTTGGTTTCTTGAGCGGCAATTTCCTAAAGGATTTCTGGGTCTGAGTTGGTTTTGCCTTCTTCCTTCCCAAATTTTGTATTCTGACGCAATACAAACACGAGTTTAGACAGCAGATCCATTATGAAAAAAAAAAAAAAATCAAAACCAATTAGCGTGTCATGCTTAGAATTCTAGAGGCAGCACGACCAACATGAGTTTTTGTGTTTTGGACAAAGAAATGGAACCCTTTTGCAGAGGGGAACGATAATTCATTCCCCAAATCAGTTTGCCAGCGATTTTCCGGGGAATTGAATGAGTTTTCCAAAGCCAGTCAGCTGGGAGGGGTGGATGAATCTGGCAACAGCCTGTTTCCTGGTGACTAAATCAAGCCCACTCTCAAAAAGGACTCTTCCATTTCTTTGGCTCTTTTCACATTTTTCTTCTTTATCATGGTTTGTAATGAATTTTCTGACGTGAGCTTTGATTTTGAGGCTGGAATATGGAGTTCAAGACACGGAAGGAATGGTCTTTTTCAATCAGGGCACAGCTGTTGGCTTGCTCCAATTCTGGCTTTCTGTCATGGTTTTGGGTGCCTCAGCGGAGTTTTGGTTTCTTGAGCGGCAATTTCCTAAAGGATTTCTGGGTCTGAGTTGGTTTTGCCTTCTTCCTTCCCAAATTTTGTATTCTGACGCAATGCAAACACGAGTTTAGACAGCAGATCCATTATGAAAGAAAAAACAAAACCAATTAGCGTGTCATGCTTAGAATTCTAGAGGCAGCACGATCAACATGAGGTTTTGTGTTTTGGACAAAGAAATGGAACCCTTTTGCAGAGGGGAACGATCATGAATTCCCCAAATCAGTTTGCCAGCGATTTTCATGTGAATTGAATGAGTTTTCCAAAGCCAGTCAGCTGGCAGGGGTGGATGAATCCGGAAACAGCCTGTTTCCTTGTGACTAAATCAAGCCCACTATCAACAAGGACTCTTCCATTTCTTTGGCTCTTTTCACATTTTTCTTCTTTATCATGGTTTGTAATGAATTTTCTGATGTGAGCTTTGATTTTGAGGCTGGAATATGGAGTTCAAGACACGGAAGGAATGGTCTTTTTCAATCAGGGCACAGCTGTTGGCTTACTCCAATTCTGGCTTTCTGTCATGGTTTTGGGTGCCTCAGCAGAGTTTTGGTTTCTTGAGCGGCAATTTCCTAAAGGATTTCTGGGTCTGAGTTGGTTTTGCCTTCTTCCTTCCCAAATTTTGTATTCTGACGCAATACAAACACGAGTTTAGACAGCAGATCCATTATGAAATAAAAAAAAAAAATCAAAACCAATTAGCGTGTCATGCTTAGAATTCTAGAGGCAGCACGACCAACATGAGTTTTTGTGTTTTGGACAAAGAAATGGAACCCTTTTGCAGAGGGGAACGATAATTCATTCCCCAAATCAGTTTGCCAGCGATTTTCCGGGGAATTGAATGAGTTTTCCAAAGCCAGTCAGCTGGGAGGGGTGGATGAATCTGGCAACAGCCTGTTTCCTGGTGACTAAATCAAGCCCACTATCAAAAAGGACTCTTCCATTTCTTTGGCTCTTTTCACATTTTTCTTCTTTATCATCATTTGTAATGAATTTTCTGACGTGAGCTTTGATTTTGAGGCTGGAATATGGAGTTCAAGACACGGAAGGAATGGTCTTTTTCAATCAGGGCACAGCTGTTGGCTTGCTCCAATTCTGGCTTTCTGTCATGGTTTTGGGTGCCTCAGCGGAGTTTTGGTTTCTTGAGCGGCAATTTCCTAAAGGATTTCTGGGTCTGAGTTGGTTTTGCCTTCTTCCTTCCCAAATTTTGTATTCTGACGCAATGCAAACACGAGTTTAGACAGCAGATCCATTTTGAAATAAAAAAAAAAAAAAACCAATTAGCGTGTCATGCTTAGAATTCTAGAGGCAGCACGACCAACATGAGTTTTTGTGTTTTGGACAAAGAAATGGAACCCTTTTGCAGAGGGCAACGATAATTAATTCCCCAAATCAGTTAGCCAGCGATTTTCCGGGGAATTGAATGAGTTTTCCAAAGCCAGTCAGCTGGGAGGGGTGGATGAATCTGGCAACAGCCTGTTTCCTGGTGACTAAATCAAGCCCACTCTCAAAAAGGACTCTTCCATTTCTTTGGCTCTTTTCACATTTTTCTTCTTTATCATGGTTTGTAATGAATTTTCTGACGTGAGCTTTGATTTTGAGGCTGGAATATGGAGTTCAAGACCCGGAAGGAATGGTCTTTTTCAATCAGGGCACAGCTGTTGGCTTGCTCCAATTCTGGCTTTCTGTCATGGTTTTGGGTGCCTCAGCCGAGTTTTGGATTCTTGAGCGGCAATTTCCTATAGGATTTCTGGGTCTGAGTTGGTTTTGCCTTCTTCCTTCCCAAATTTTGTATTCTGACGCAATGCAAACACGAGTTTAGACAGCAGCTCCATTATGAAATAAAAAACAAAACCAATTAGCGTGTCATGCTTAGAATTTTAGAGGCAGCACGACCAACATGAGGTTTTGTGTTTTGGACAAAGAAATGGAACCCTTTTGCAGAGGGGAACGATAATTCATTCCCCAAATCAGTTTGCCAGCGATTTTCAGGTGAATTGAATAGTTTTCCAAAGCCAGTCAGCTGGGAGGGGTTTATGAATCTGGCAACAGCCTGTTTCCTGGTGACTAAATCAAGCCCACTATCAAAAAGGACTCTTCCATTTCTTTGGCTCTTTTCATATTTTTCTTCTTTATCATGGTTTGTAATGAATTTTCTGATGTGAGCTTTGATTTTGAGGCTGGAATATGGAGTTCAAGACACGGAAGGAATGGTCTTTTTCAATCAGGGCACAGCTGTTGGCTTGCTCCAATTCTGGCTTTCTGTCATGGTTTTGGGTGCCTCAGCCGTGTTTTGGTTTCTTGAGCGCCAATTTCCAAAAGGATTTCTCGGTCTGAGTTGGTTTTGCCTTCTTCCTTCCCAAATTTTGTATTCTGACGCAATACAAACACGAGTTTAGACAGCAGATCCATTATGAAATAAAAAACAAAACCAATGAGCGTGTCATGCTTAGAACTCTAGAGGCAGCACGACCAACATGAGTTTTTGTGTTTTGGACAAAGAAATGGAACCCTTTTGCAGAGGGCAACGATAATTAATTCCCCCAAATCAGTTTGCCAGCGATTTTCAGGTGAATTAAATGAGTTTTCCAAAGCCAGTCATCTGGGAGGGGTGGATGAATCCGGAAACAGCCTGTTTCCTTGTGATTAAATCAAGCCCACTCTCAAAAAGGACTCTTCCATTTCTTTGGCTCTTTTCACATTTTTCTTCTTTATCATGGTTTGTAATGAATTTTCTGATGTGAGCTTTGATTTTGAGGCTGGAATATGGAGTTCAAGACCCGGAAGGAATGGTCTTTTTCAATCAGGGCACAGCTGTTGGCTTGCTCCAATTCTGGCTTTCTGTCATGGTTTTGGGTGCCTCAGCAGAGTTTTGGTTTCTTGAGCGGCAATTTCCTAAAGGATTTCTGGGTCTGAGTTGGTTTTGCCTTCTTCCTTCCCAAATGTTGTATTCTGACGCAATACAAACACGAGTTTAGACAGCAGATCCATTATGAAATAAAAAACAAAACCAATGAGCGTGTCATGCTTAGAACTCTAGAGGCAGCACGAACAACATGAGTTTTTGTGTTTTGGACAAAGAAATGGAACCCTTTTGCAGAGGGCAACGATAATTAATTCCCCCAAATCAGTTTGCCAGCGATTTTCAGGTGAATTGAATGAGTTTTCCAAAGCCAGTCAGCTGGGAGGGGTGGATGAATCCAGAAACAGCCTGTTTCCTTGTGACTAAATCAAGCCCACTATCAACAAGGACTCTTCCATTTCTTTGGCTCTTTTCACATTTTTCTTCTTTATCATGGTTTGTAATGAATTTTCTGATGTGAGCTTTGATTTTGAGGCTGGAATATGGAGTTCAAGACACGGACGGCTTGGTCTTTTTCAATCAGGGCACAGCTGTTGGCTTGCTCCGATTCTGGCTTTCTGTCATGGTTTTGGGTGCCTCAACCGAGTTTTGGTTTCTTGAGCGGCAATTTCCTAAAGGATTTCTGGGTCTGAGTTGGTTTTGCCTTCTTCCTTCCCAAATTTTGTATTCTGACGCAATACAAACACGAGTTTAGACAGCAGATCCATTATGAAATAAAAAAAAAAAACCAATGAGCGTGTCATGCTTAGAATTCTAGAGGCAGCACGACCAACATGAGTTTTTGTGTTTTGGACAAAGAAATGGAACCCTTTTGCAGAGGGCAACGATAATTAATTCCCCGAAATCAGTTTGCCAGCGATTTTCAGGTGAATTGAATGAGTTTTCCAAAGCCAGTCAGCTGGGAGGGGTGGATGAATCCGGAAACAGCCTGTTTCCTTGTGAATAAATCAAGCCCACTCTCAACAAGGAATTTTCCATTTCTTTGGCTCTTTTCACATTTTTCTTCTTTATCATGGTTTGTAATGAATTTTCTGATGTGAGCTTTGATTTTGAGGCTGGAATATGGAGTTCAAGACCCGGAAGGAATGGTCTTTTTCAATCAGGGCACAGCTGTTGGCTTGCTCCAATTCTGGCTTTCTGTCATGGTTTTGGGTGCCTCAGCAGAGTTTTGGTTTCTTGAGCGGCAATTTCCTAAAGGATTTCTGGGTCTGAGTTGGTTTTGCCTTCTTCCTTCCCAAATTTTGTATTCTGACGCAATACAAACACGAGTTTAGACAGCAGATCCAATACTAAATAAAAAAAAAAAACAATTAGCGTGTCATGCTTAGAATTCTAGAGGCAGCATGACCAACATGAGTTTTTGTGTTTTGGACAAAGAAATGGAACCCTTTTGCAGAGGGGAACGATAATTAACTCCCCAAATCAGTTTGCCAGCGATTTTCAGGTGAATTGAATGAGTTTTCCAAAGCCAGTCAGCTGGGAGGGGTGGATGAATCCGGAAACAGCCTGTTTCCTTGTGACTAAATCAAGCCCACTATCAACAAGGACTCTTCCATTTCTTTGGCTCTTTTCACATTTTTCTTCTTTATCATGGTTTGTAATGAATTTTCTGATGGGAGCTTTGATTTTGAGGCTGGAATATGGAGTTCAAGACACGGACGGAATGGTCTTTTTCAATCAGGGCACAGCTGTTGGCTTGCTCCGATTCTGGCTTACTGTCATGATTTTGGGTGCCTCAGCCGAGTTTTGGTTTCTTGAGCGGCAATTTTCTAAAGGATTTCTGGGTCTGAGTTGGTTTTTCCTTCTTCCTTCCCAAATTTTGTATTCTGACGCAATACACACACGAGTTTAGACAGCAGATCCATTATGAAATAAAAAACAAAACCAATTGGCGTGTCACGCTTAGAATTCTAGAGGCAGCACGACCAACATGAATTTTTGTGTTTTGGACAAAGAAATGGAACCCTTTTGCAGAGGGGAACGATAATTAATTCCCCCAAATCAGTTTGCCAGCGATTTTCAGGTGAATTGAATGAGTTTTCCAAAGCCAGTCAGCTGGGAGGTGTGGATGAATGCGGAAACAACCTGTTTCCTGGTGACTAAATCAAGCCCACCATCAACAATTACTCTTCCATTTCTTTGGCTCTTTTCACATTTTTCTTCTTTATCATGGTTTGTAATGAATTTTCTGATGTGAGCTTTGATTTTGAGTCTGGAATATGGAGTTCAAGACACGGAAGGAATGGTCTTTTTCAATCAGGGCACAGCTGTTGGCTTGCTCCAATTCTGGCTTTCTGTCATGGTTTTGGGTGCCTCAGCGGATTTTTGGTTTCTTGAGCGGCAATTTCCTAAAGGATTTCTGGGTCTGAGTTGGTTTTGCCTTCTTCCTTCCCAAATTTTGTATTCTGACGCAATACAAACACGAGTTTAGACAGCAGATCCACTATGAAAGAAAAAACAAAACCAATGAGCGTGTCATGCTTAGAATTCTAGAGGCAGCACGACCAACATGAGTTTTTGTGTTTTGGACAAAGAAATGGAACCCTTTTGCAGAGGGCAACGATAATTAATTCCCCGAAATCAGTTTGCCAGCGATTTTCAGGTGAATTGAATGAGTTTTCCAAAGCCAGTCAGCTGGGAGGGGTGGATGAATCCGGAAACAGCCTGTTTCCTTGTGAATAAATCAAGCCCACTCTCAACAAGGAATTTTCCATTTCTTTGGCTCTTTTCACATTTTTCTTCTTTATCATGGTTTGTAATGAATTTTCTGATGTGAGCTTTGATTTTGAGGCTGGAATATGGAGTTCAAGACCCGGAAGGAATGGTCTTTTTCAATCAGGGCACAGCTGTTGGCTTGCTCCAATTCTGGCTTTCTGTCATGGTTTTGGGTGCCTCAGCAGAGTTTTGGTTTCTTGAGCGGCAATTTCCTAAAGGATTTCTGGGTCTGAGTTGGTTTTGCCTTCTTCCTTCCCAAATTTTGTATTCTGACGCAATACAAACACGAGTTTAGACAGCAGATCCAATACTAAATAAAAAAAAAAAACAATTAGCGTGTCATGCTTAGAATTCTAGAGGCAGCATGACCAACATGAGTTTTTGTGTTTTGGACAAAGAAATGGAACCCTTTTGCAGAGGGGAACGATAATTAACTCCCCAAATCAGTTTGCCAGCGATTTTCAGGTGAATTGAATGAGTTTTCCAAAGCCAGTCAGCTGGGAGGGGTGGATGAATCCGGAAACAGCCTGTTTCCTTGTGACTAAATCAAGCCCACTATCAACAAGGACTCTTCCATTTCTTTGGCTCTTTTCACATTTTTCTTCTTTATCATGGTTTGTAATGAATTTTCTGATGGGAGCTTTGATTTTGAGGCTGGAATATGGAGTTCAAGACACGGACGGAATGGTCTTTTTCAATCAGGGCACAGCTGTTGGCTTGCTCCGATTCTGGCTTACTGTCATGATTTTGGGTGCCTCAGCCGAGTTTTGGTTTCTTGAGCGGCAATTTTCTAAAGGATTTCTGGGTCTGAGTTGGTTTTTCCTTCTTCCTTCCCAAATTTTGTATTCTGACGCAATACACACACGAGTTTAGACAGCAGATCCATTATGAAATAAAAAACAAAACCAATTGGCGTGTCACGCTTAGAATTCTAGAGGCAGCACGACCAACATGAATTTTTGTGTTTTGGACAAAGAAATGGAACCCTTTTGCAGAGGGGAACGATAATTAATTCCCCCAAATCAGTTTGCCAGCGATTTTCAGGTGAATTGAATGAGTTTTCCAAAGCCAGTCAGCTGGGAGGTGTGGATGAATGCGGAAACAACCTGTTTCCTGGTGACTAAATCAAGCCCACCATCAACAATTACTCTTCCATTTCTTTGGCTCTTTTCACATTTTTCTTCTTTATCATGGTTTGTAATGAATTTTCTGATGTGAGCTTTGATTTTGAGTCTGGAATATGGAGTTCAAGACACGGAAGGAATGGTCTTTTTCAATCAGGGCACAGCTGTTGGCTTGCTCCAATTCTGGCTTTCTGTCATGGTTTTGGGTGCCTCAGCGGATTTTTGGTTTCTTGAGCGGCAATTTCCTAAAGGATTTCTGGGTCTGAGTTGGTTTTGCCTTCTTCCTTCCCAAATTTTGTATTCTGACGCAATACAAACACGAGTTTAGACAGCAGATCCACTATGAAAGAAAAAACAAAACCAATTAGCGTGTCATGCTTAGAACTCTAGAGGCAGCACGACCAACATGAGTTTTTGTGTTTTGGACAAAGAAATGGAACCCTTTTGCAGAGGGCAACGATAATTAATTCCCCCAAATCAGTTTGCCAGCGATTTTCAGGTGAATTGAATGAGTTTTCCAAAGCCAGTCATCTGGGAGGGGTGGATGAATCCGGAAACAGCCTGTTTCCTTGTGATTAAATCAAGCCCACTCTCAAAAAGGACTCTTCCATTTCTTTGGCTCTTTTCACATTTTTCTTCTTTATCATGGTTTGTAATGAATTTTCTGATGTGAGCTTTGATTTTGAGGCTGGAATATGGAGTTCAAGACACGGAAGGAATGGTCTTTTTCAATCAGGGCACAGCTGTTGGCTTGCTCCAATTCTGGCTTTCTGTCATGGTTTTGGGTGCCTCAGCCGAGTTTTGGTTTCTTGAGCGGCAATTTCCTGGGTCTGAGTTGGTTTTGCCTTCTTCCTTCCCAAATTTTGTATTCTGACGCAATACAAACACGAGTTTAGACAGCAGATCCATTATGAAAGAAAAAACAAAACCAATTAGCGTGTCACGCTTAGAATTCTAGAGGCAGCACGACCAACATGAGTTTTTGTGTTTTGGACAAAGAAAGGGAACCCTTTTGCAGAGGGGAACGATAATTCATTCCCCAAATCAGTTTGCCAGCGATTTTCAGGTGAATTGAATGAGTTTTCCAAAGCCAGTCAGCTGGGAGGGGTGGATGAATCCGGAAACAGCCTGTTTCCTTGTGACTAAATCAAGCCCACTCTCAAAAAGCACTCTTCCATTTCTTTGGCTCTTTTCACATTTTTCTTCTTTATCATGGTTTGTTATGAATTTTCTGATGGGAGCTTTGATTTTGAGGCTGGAATATGGAGTTCAAGACCCGGAAGGCATGGTATTTTTCAATCAGGGCACAGCTGTTGGCTTGCTCCAATTCTGGCTTTCTGTCATGGTTTTGGGTGCCTCAGCCGAGTTTTGGTTTCTTGAGCGGCAATTTCCTAAAGGATTTCTGGGTCTGAGTTGGTTTTGCCTTCTTCCTTCCCAAATTTTGTATTCTGACGCAATACAAACACGAGTTTAGACAGCAGCTCCATTATGAAATAAAAAAAACAAAACCAATTAGCGTGTCATGCTTAGAATTCTAGAGGCAGCACGACCAACATGAGTTTTTGTGTTTTGGACAAAGAAATGGAACCCTTTTGCAGAGGGGAACGATAATTCATTCCCCAAATCAGTTTGCCAGCGATTTTCAGGTGAATTGAATGAGTTTTCCAAAGCCAGTCAGCTGGGAGGGGTGGATGAATCCGGAAACAGCCTGTTTCCTTGTGACGAAATCAAGCCCACTCTAAAAAAGGACTCTTCCATTTCTTTGGCTCTTTTCACATTTTTCTTCTTTATCATGGTTTGTAATGGATTTTCTGATGGGAGCTTTGATTTTGAGGCTGGAATATGGAGTTCAAGACACGGAAGGAATGGTCTTTTTCAATCAGGGCACAGCTGTTGGCTTGCTCCAATTCTGGCTTTCTATCATGGTTTTGGGTGCCTCAGCCTAGTTTTGGTTTCCTGAGCGGCAATTTCCTAAAGGATTTCTGGGTCTGAGTTGGTTTTGCCTTCTTCCTTCCCAAATTTTGTATTCTGACGCAATACAAACACGAGTTTAGACAGCAGATCCATTATGAAATAAAAAAAAAAAAAACAAAACCAATTAGCGTGTCATGCTTAGAATTCTAGAGGCAGCAAACCAACATGAGTTTTTGTGTTTTGGACAAAGAAATGGAAGCCTTTTGCAGAGGGGAACGATAATTCATTCCCCAAATCAGTTTGCCAGCGATTTTCAGGGGAATTGAATGAGTTTTCCAAAGCCAGTCAGCTGGGAGGGGTGGATGAATCCGGAAACAGCCTGTTTCCTTGTGACTAAATCAAGCCCACTATCAAAAAGGACTCTTCCATTTCTTTGGCTCTTTTCACATTTTTCTTCTTTATCATCGTTTGTAATGAATTTTCTGATGGGAGCTTTGATTTTGAGGCTGGAATATGGAGTTCAAGACACGGAAGGAATGGTCTTTTTCAATCAGGGCACAGCTGTTAGCTTGCTCCGATTCTGGCTTTCTGTCATGGTTTTGGGTGCCTCAGCCGAGTTTTGGTTTCTTGAGTGGCAATTTCCTAAAGGATTTCTGGGTCTGAGTTGGTTTTGCCTTCTTCCTTCCCAAATTTTGTATTCTGACGCAATACAAACACGAGTTTAGACAGCAGATCCATTATGAAATAAAAAAGAATAAACAAAACCAATTAGAGTGTCATGCTTAGAATTCTAGAGGCAGCACGACCAACATGAGTTTTTGTGTTTTGGACAAAGAAATGGAAGCCTTTTGCAGAGGGGAACGATAATTCATTCCCCAAATCAGTTTGCCAGCGATTTTCAGGTGAATTGAATGAGTTTTCCAAAGCCAGTCAGCTGGGAGTGGTGGATGAATCCGGAAACAGCCTGTTTCCTGGTGACTAAATCAAGCCCACTATCAAAAAGGACTCTTCCATTTCTTTGGCTCTTTTCACATTTTTCTTCTTTATCATGGTTTGTAATGAATTTTCTGATGTGAGCTTTGATTTTGAGGCTGGAATATGGAGTTCAAGACCGGAAGGAATGGTCTTTTTCAATCAGGGCACAGCTGTTGGCTTGCTCCAATTCTGGCTTTCTGTCATGGTTTTGGGTGCCTCAGCAGAGTTTTGGTTTCTTGAGCGGCAATTTCCTAAAGGATTTCTGGGTCTGAGTTGGTTTTGCCTTCTTCCTTCCCAAATGTTGTATTCTGACGCAATACAAACACGAGTTTAGACAGCAGATCCATTACTAAATAAAAAAAAAAAAAAAAAAAAAAAAAAAAAAAAAAAACCAATTCGCGTGTCATGCTTAGAATTCTAGAGGCAGCACGACCAACATGAGTTTTTGTGTTTGGGAAAAAGAAATGGAACCCTTTTGCAGAGGGGAACGATAATTAACTCCCCAAATCAGTTTGCCAGCGATTTTCAGGTGAATTGAATGAGTTTTCCAAAGACAGTCAGCTGGGAGGGGTGGATGAATCCGGAAACAGCCTGTTTCCTTGTGACTAAATCAAGCCCACTATCAACAAGGACTCTTCCATTTCTTTGGCTCTTTTCACATTTTTCTTCTTTATCATGGTTTGTAATGAATTTTCTGATGGGAGCTTTGATTTTGAGGCTGGAATATGGAGTTCAAGACACGGACGGAATGGTCTTTTTCAATCAGGGCACAGCTGTTGGCTTGCTCCGATTCTGGCTTTCTGTCATGGTTTTGGGTGCCTCAGCGGAGTTTTGGTTTCTTGAGCGGCAATTTCCTAAAGGATTTCTGGGTCTGAGTTGGTATTGCCTTCTTCCTTCCCAAATTTTGTATTCTGACGCAATACAAACACGAGTTTAGACAGCAGATCCATTATGAAAGAAAAAACAAAACCAATTAGCGTGTCATGCTTAGAACTCTAGAGGCAGCACGACCAACATGAGTTTTTGTGTTTTGGACTAAGAAATGGAACCCTTTTGCAGAGGGCAACGATAATTAATTCCCCCAAATCAGTTTGCCAGCGATTTTCAGGTGAATTGAATGAGTTTTCCAAAGCCAGTCATCTGGGAGGGGTGGATGAATCCGGAAACAGCCTGTTTCCTTGTGATTAAATCAAGCCCACTCTCAAAAAGGACTCTTCCATTTCTTTGGCTCTTTTCACATTTTTCTTCTTTATCATGGTTTGTAATGAATTTTCTGATGTGAGCTTTGATTTTGAGGCTGGAATATGGAGTTCAAGACCCGGAAGGAATGGTCTTTTTCAATCAGGGCACAGCTGTTGGCTTGCTCCAATTCTGGCTTTCTGTCATGGTTTTGGGTGCCTCAGCAGAGTTTTGGTTTCTTGAGCGGCAATTTCCTAAAGGATTTCTGGGTCTGAGTTGGTTTTGCCTTCTTCCTTCCCAAATTTTGTATTCTGACGCAATACAAACACGAGTTTAGACAGCAGATCCATTATGAAAGAAAAAACAAAACCAATTAGCGTGTCACGCTTAGAATTCTAGAGGCAGCACGACCAACATGAGTTTTTGTGTTTTGGACAAAGAAATGGAAGCCTTTTGCAGAGGGGAACGATAATTCATTCCCCAAATCAGTTTGCCAGCGATTTTCAGGGGAATTGAATGAGTTTTCCAAAGCCAGTCAGCTGGGAGGGGTGGATGAATCCGGAAACAGCCTGTTACCTTGTGACTAAATCAAGCCCACTCTCAAAAAGGACTCTTCCATTTCTTTGGCTCTTTTCACATTTTTCTTCTTTATCACGGTTTGTAATGGATTTTCTGATGGGAGCTTTGATTTTGAGGCTGGAATATGGAGTTCAAGACCCGGAAGGAATGGTCTTTTTCAATCAGGGCAAAGCTGTTGGCTTGCTACAATTCTGGCTTTCTGTCATGGTTTTGGGTGCCTCAGCCGAGTTTTGGTTTCTTGAGCGGCAATTTCCTAAAGGATTTCTGGGTCTGAGTTGGTTTTGCCTTCTTCCTTCCCAAATGTTGTATTCTGACGCAATACAAACACGAGTTTAGACAGCAGCTCCATTATGAAATAAAAAAAAAAACAAAACCAATTAGCGTGTCATGCTTAGAATTCTAGAGGCAGCACGTCCAACATGAGTTTTTGTGTTTTGGAAAAAGAAATGGAACCCTTTTGCAGAGGGCAACGATAATTAATTCCACAAATCAGTTTGCCAGCGATTTTCAGGTGAATTGAATGAGTTTTCCAAAGCCAGTCAGCTGGGAGGGGTGGATGAATCCGGAAACAGCCTGTTTCCTTGTGATTAAATCAAGCCCACTCTCAAAAAGGACTCTTCCATTTCTTTGGCTCTTTTCACATTTTTCTTCTTTATCATGGTTTGTAATGAATTTTCTGATGGGAGCTTTGATTCTGAGGCTGGAATATGGAGTTCAAGACCCGGAAGGAATGGTCTTTTTCAATCAGGGCACAGCTGTTGGCTTGCTCCAATTCTGGCTTTCTGTCATGGTTTTGGGTGCCTCAGCCGAGTTTTGGTTTCTTGAGCGGCAATTTCCTAAAGGATTTCTGGGTCTGAGTTGGTTTTGCCTTCTTCCTTCCCAAATTTTGTATTCTGACGCAATACAAACACGAGTTTAGACAGCAGCTCCATTATGAAATTAAAAAAACAAAACCAATTAGCGAGTCATGCTTAGAATTCTAGAGGCAGCACGACCAACATGAGTTTTTGTGTTTTGGAAAAAGAAATGGAAGCCTTTTGCAGAGGGGAACGATAATTCATTCCCCAAATCAGTTTGCCAGCGATTTTCAGGTGAATTGAATGAGTTTTCCAAAGCCAGTCAGCTGGGAGGGGTGGATGAATCCGGAAACAGCCTGTTTCCTTGGGACTAAATCAAGCCCACTATCAAAAAGGACTCTTCCATTTCTTTGGCTCTTTTCACATTTTTCTTCTTTATCATGGTTTGTAATGAATTTTCTGATGTGAGCTTTGATTTTGAGGCTGGAATATGGAGTTCAAGACACGGAAGGAATGGTCTTTTTCAATCAGGGCACAGCTGTTGGCTTGCTCCAATTCTGGCTTTCTGTCATGGTTTTGGGTGCCTCAGCCGAGTTTTGGTTTCTTGAGCGGCAATTTCCTAAAGGATTTCAGGGTCTGAGTTGGTTTTGCCTTCTTCCTTCCCAAATTTTGTATTCTGACGCAATACAAACACGAGTTTAGACAGCAGATCCATTATGAAATAAAAAAAAAAACAAAACCAATAGGCGTGTCATGCTTAGAATTCTAGAGGCAGCACGACCAACATGAGTTTTTGTGTTTTGGAAAAAGAAATGGAAGCCTTTTGCAGAGGGGAACGATATTTAATTCCCCAAATCAGTTTGCCAGCGATTTTCAGGTGAATTGAATGAGTTTTCCAAAGCCAGTCAGCTGGGAGGGGTGGATGAATCCGGAAACAGCCTGTTTCCTTGGGACTCAATCAAGCCCACTATCAAAAAGGACTCTTCCATTTCTTTGGCTCTTTTCACATTTTTCTTCTTTATCATGGTTTGTAATGAATTTTCTGATGTGAGCTTTGATTTTGAGGCTGGAATATGGAGTTCAAGACCCGGAAGGCATGGTCTTTTTCAATCAGGGCACAGCTGTTGGCTTGCTCCAATTCTGGCTTTCTGTCATGGTTTTGGGTGCCTCAGCCGAGTTTTGGTTTCTTGAGCGGCAATTTCCTAAAGGATTTCTGGGTCTGAGTTGGTTTTGCCTTCTTCCTTCCCAAATTTTGTATTCTGACGCAATACAAACACGAGTTTAGACAGCAGATCCATTACTAAATAAAAAAAAAAAAAAAAAACCAAATCGCGTGTCATGCTTAGAATTCTAGAGGCAGCACGACCAACATGAGTTTTTGTGTTTTGGAAAAAGAAATGGAAGCCTTTTGCAGAGGGGAACGATAATTCATTCCCCAAATCAGTTTGCCAGCGATTTTCAGGTGAATTGAATGAGTTTTCCAAAGCCAGTCAGCTGGGAGGGGTGGATGAATCCGGAAACAGCCTGTTTCCTTGTGACTAAATCAAGCCCACTCTCAAAAAGGACTCTTCCATTTCTTTGGCTCTTTTCACATTTTTCTTCTTTATCATGGTTTGTAATGAATTTTCTGATATGAGCTTTGATTTTGAGGCTGGAATATGGAGTTCAAGACCCAGAAGGAATGGTCTTTTTCAATCAGGGCACAGCTGTTGGCTTGCTCCAATTCTGGCTTTCTGTCATGGTTTTGGGTGCCTCAGCCGAGTTTTGGTTTCTTGAGCGGCAATTTCCTAAAGGATTTCTGGGTCTGAGTTGGTTTTGCCTTCTTCCTTCCCAAATTTTGTATTCTGACGCAATACAAACACGAGTTTAGACAGCAGATCCATTATGAAATAAAAAAAAAACAAAACCAATTAGCGTGTCATGCTTAGAATTCTAGAGGCAGCACGACCAACATGAGTTTTTGTGTTTTGGAAAAAGAAATGGAAGCCTTTTGCAGAGGGGAACGATAATTCATTCCCCAAATCAGTTTGCCAGCGATTTTCAGGTGAATTGAATGAGTTTTCCAAAGCCAGTCAGCTGGGAGTGGTGGATGAATCCGGAAACAGCCTGTTTCCTGGTGACTAAATCAAGCCCACTATCAAAAAGGACTCTTCCATTTCTTTGGCTCTTTTCACATTTTTCTTCTTTATCATGGTTTGTAATGAATTTTCTGATGTGAGCTTTGATTTTGAGGCTGGAATATGGAGTTCAAGACCGGAAGGAATGGTCTTTTTCAATCAGGGCACAGCTGTTGGCTTGCTCCAATTCTGGCTTTCTGTCATGGTTTTGGGTGCCTCAGCAGAGTTTTGGTTTCTTGAGCGGCAATTTCCTAAAGGATTTCTGGGTCTGAGTTGGTTTTGCCTTCTTCCTTCCCAAATTTTGTATTCTGACGCAATACAAACACGAGTTTAGACAGCAGATCCATTACTAAATAAAAAAAAAAAAAAAAAAAAAAAAAAAAAAAAAAAAAAAACAATTCGCGTGTCATGCTTAGAATTCTAGAGGCAGCACGACCAACATGAGTTTTTGTGTTTGGGAAAAAGAAATGGAACCCTTTTGCAGAGGGCAACGATAATTAACTCCCCAAATCAGTTTGCCAGCGATTTTCAGGTGAATTGAATGAGTTTTCCAAAGACAGTCAGCTGGGAGGGGTGGATGAATCCGGAAACAGCCTGTTTCCTTGTGACTAAATCAAGCCCACTATCAACAAGGACTCTTCCATTTCTTTGGCTCTTTTCACATTTTTCTTCTTTATCATGGTTTGTAATGAATTTTCTGATGGGAGCTTTGATTTTGAGGCTGGAATATGGAGTTCAAGACACGGACGGAATGGTCTTTTTCAATCAGGGCACAGCTGTTGGCTTGCTCCGATTCTGGCTTTCTGTCATGGTTTTGGGTGCCTCAGCGGAGTTTTGGTTTCTTGAGCGGCAATTTCCTAAAGGATTTCTGGGTCTGAGTTGGTATTGCCTTCTTCCTTCCCAAATTTTGTATTCTGACGCAATACAAACACGAGTTTAGACAGCAGATCCATTATGAAAGAAAAAACAAAACCAATTAGCGTGTCATGCTTAGAACTCTAGAGGCAGCACGACCAACATGAGTTTTTGTGTTTTGGACTAAGAAATGGAACCCTTTTGCAGAGGGCAACGATAATTAATTCCCCCAAATCAGTTTGCCAGCGATTTTCAGGTGAATTGAATGAGTTTTCCAAAGCCAGTCATCTGGGAGGGGTGGATGAATCCGGAAACAGCCTGTTTCCTTGTGATTAAATCAAGCCCACTCTCAAAAAGGACTCTTCCATTTCTTTGGCTCTTTTCACATTTTTCTTCTTTATCATGGTTTGTAATGAATTTTCTGATGTGAGCTTTGATTTTGAGGCTGGAATATGGAGTTCAAGACCCGGAAGGAATGGTCTTTTTCAATCAGGGCACAGCTGTTGGCTTGCTCCAATTCTGGCTTTCTGTCATGGTTTTGGGTGCCTCAGCAGAGTTTTGGTTTCTTGAGCGGCAATTTCCTAAAGGATTTCTGGGTCTGAGTTGGTTTTGCCTTCTTCCTTCCCAAATTTTGTATTCTGACGCAATACAAACACGAGTTTAGACAGCAGATCCATTATGAAAGAAAAAACAAAACCAATTAGCGTGTCACGCTTAGAATTCTAGAGGCAGCACGACCAACATGAGTTTTTGTGTTTTGGACAAAGAAATGGAAGCCTTTTGCAGAGGGGAACGATAATTCATTCCCCAAATCAGTTTGCCAGCGATTTTCAGGTGAATTGAATGAGTTTTCCAAAGCCAGTCAGCTGGGAGGGGTGGATGAATCCGGAAACAGCCTGTTACCTTGTGACTAAATCAAGCCCACTCTCAAAAAGGACTCTTCCATTTCTTTGGCTCTTTTCACATTTTTCTTCTTTATCACGGTTTGTAATGGATTTTCTGATGGGAGCTTTGATTTTGAGGCTGGAATATGGAGTTCAAGACCCGGAAGGAATGGTCTTTTTCAATCAGGGCAAAGCTGTTGGCTTGCTCCAATTCTGGCTTTCTGTCATGGTTTTGGGTGCCTCAGCCGAGTTTTGGTTTCTTGAGCGGCAATTTCCTAAAGGATTTCTGGGTCTGAGTTGGTTTTGCCTTCTTCCTTCCCAAATTTTGTATTCTGACGCAATACAAACACGAGTTTAGACAGCAGATCCATTATGAAATAAAAAAAAAAAACAAAACCAATTAGCGTGACATGCTTAGAATTCTAGAGGCAGCACGACCAACATGAGTTTTTGTGTTTTGGAAAAAGAAATGGAAGCCTTTTGCAGAGGGGAACGATAATTCATTCCCCAAATCAGTTTGCCAGCGATTTTCAGGTGAATTGAATGAGTTTTCCAAAGCCAGTCAGCTGGGAGTGGTGGATGAATCCGGAAACAGCCTGTTTCCTGGTGACTAAATCAAGCCCACTATCAAAAAGGACTCTTCCATTTCTTTGGCTCTTTTCACATTTTTCTTCTTTATCATGGTTTGTAATGAATTTTCTGATGTGAGCTTTGATTTTGAGGCTGGAATATGGAGTTCAAGACCGGAAGGAATGGTCTTTTTCAATCAGGGCACAGCTGTTGGCTTGCTCCAATTCTGGCTTTCTGTCATGGTTTTGGGTGCCTCAGCAGAGTTTTGGTTTCTTGAGCGGCAATTTCCTAAAGGATTTCTGGGTCTGAGTTGGTTTTGCCTTCTTCCTTCCCAAATTTTGTATTCTGACGCAATACAAACACGAGTTTAGACAGCAGATCCATTACTAAATAAAAAAAAAAAAAAAAAAAAAAAAAAAAAAACCAATTCGCGTGTCATGCTTAGAATTCTAGAGGCAGCACGACCAACATGAGTTTTTGTGTTTGGGAAAAAGAAATGGAACCCTTTTGCAGAGGGGAACGATAATTAACTCCCCAAATCAGTTTGCCAGCGATTTTCAGGTGAATTGAATGAGTTTTCCAAAGACAGTCAGCTGGGAGGGGTGGATGAATCCGGAAACAGCCTGTTTCCTTGTGACTAAATCAAGCCCACTATCAACAAGGACTCTTCCATTTCTTTGGCTCTTTTCACATTTTTCTTCTTTATCATGGTTTGTAATGAATTTTCTGATGTGAGCTTTGATTTTGAGGCTGGAATATGGAGTTCAAGACCCGGAAGGAATGGTCTTTTTCAATCAGGGCACAGCTGTTGGCTTGCTCCAATTCTGGCTTTCTGTCATGGTTTTGGGTGCCTCAGCAGAGTTTTGGTTTCTTGAGCGGCAATTTCCTAAAGGATTTCTGGGTCTGAGTTGGTTTTGCCTTCTTCCTTCCCAAATTTTGTATTCTGACGCAATACAAACACGAGTTTAGACAGCAGATCCATTATGAAAGAAAAAACAAAACCAATTAGCGTGTCACGCTTAGAATTCTAGAGGCAGCACGACCAACATGAGTTTTTGTGTTTTGGACAAAGAAATGGAAGCCTTTTGCAGAGGGGAACGATAATTCATTCCCCAAATCAGTTTGCCAGCGATTTTCAGGTGAATTGAATGAGTTTTCCAAAGCCAGTCAGCTGGGAGGGGTGGATGAATCCGGAAACAGCCTGTTACCTTGTGACTAAATCAAGCCCACTCTCAAAAAGGACTCTTCCATTTCTTTGGCTCTTTTCACATTTTTCTTCTTTATCACCGTTTGTAATGGATTTTCTGATGGGAGCTTTGATTTTGAGGCTGGAATATGGAGTTCAAGACCCGGAAGGAATGGTCTTTTTCAATCAGGGCAAAGCTGTTGGCTTGCTCCAATTCTGGCTTTCTGTCATGGTTTTGGGTGCCTCAGCGGAGTTTTGGTTTCTTGAGCGGCAATTTCCTAAAGGATTTCTGGGTCTGAGTTGGTATTGCCTTCTTCCTTCCCAAATTTTGTATTCTGACGCAATACAAACACGAGTTTAGACAGCAGATCCATTACTAAATAAAAAAAAAAAAAAACCAATTAGCGTGTCATGCTTAGAATTCTAGAGGCAGCACGACCAACATGAGTTTTTGTGTTTGGGAAAAAGAAATGGAAGCATTTGCAGAGGGGAACGATAATTAATTCCCCAAATCAGTTTGCCAGCGATTTTCAGGTGAATTGAATGAGTTTTCCAAAGCCAGTCAGCTGGGAGGGGTGGATGAATCCGGAAACAGCCTGTTTCCTTGGGACTAAATCAAGCCCACTATCAAAAAGGACTCTTCCATTTCTTTGGCTCTTTTCACATTTTTCTTCTTTATCATGGTTTGTAATGAATTTTCTGATGTGAGCTTTGATTTTGAGGCTGGAATATGGAGTTCAAGACACGGAAGGAATGGTCTTTTTCAATCAGGGCACAGCTGTTGGCTTGCTCCAATTCTGGCTTTCTGTCATGGTTTTGGGTGCCTCAGCCGAGTTTTGGTTTCTTGAGCGGCAATTTCCTAAAGGATTTCAGGGTCTGAGTTGGTTTTGCCTTCTTCCTTCCCAAATTTTGTATTCTGACGCAATACAAACACGAGTTTAGACAGCAGATCCATTATGAAATAAAAAAAAAAACAAAACCAATAGGCGTGTCATGCTTAGAATTCTAGAGGCAGCACGACCAACATGAGTTTTTGTGTTTTGGAAAAAGAAATGGAAGCCTTTTGCAGAGGGGAACGATATTTAATTCCCCAAATCAGTTTGCCAGCGATTTTCAGGTGAATTGAATGAGTTTTCCAAAGCCAGTCAGCTGGGAGGGGTGGATGAATCCGGAAACAGCCTGTTTCCTTGGGACTCAATCAAGCCCACTATCAAAAAGGACTCTTCCATTTCTTTGGCTCTTTTCACATTTTTCTTCTTTATCATGGTTTGTAATGAATTTTCTGATGTGAGCTTTGATTTTGAGGCTGGAATATGGAGTTCAAGACCCGGAAGGCATGGTCTTTTTCAATCAGGGCACAGCTGTTGGCTTGCTCCAATTCTGGCTTTCTGTCATGGTTTTGGGTGCCTCAGCCGAGTTTTGGTTTCTTGAGCGGCAATTTCCTAAAGGATTTCTGGGTCTGAGTTGGTTTTGCCTTCTTCCTTCCCAAATTTTGTATTCTGACGCAATACAAACACGAGTTTAGACAGCAGATCCATTACTAAATAAAAAAAAAAAAACAAAACCAAATCGCGTGTCATGCTTAGAATTCTAGAGGCAGCACGACCAACATGAGTTTTTGTGTTTTGGAAAAAGAAATGGAAGCCTTTTGCAGAGGGGAACGATAATTCATTCCCCAAATCAGTTTGCCAGCGATTTTCAGGTGAATTGAATGAGTTTTCCAAAGCCAGTCAGCTGGGAGGGGTGGATGAATCCGGAAACAGCCTGTTCCCGTTGACTAAATCAAGCCCACTCTCAAAAAGGACTCCTGCATTTCTTTGGCTCTTTTCACATTTTTCTTCTTTATCATGGTTTGTAATGAATTTTCTGATGGGAGCTTTGATTTTGAGGCTGGAATATGGAGTTCAAGACCCAGAAGGAATGGTCTTTTTCAATCAGGGCACAGCTGTTGGCTTGCTCCAATTCTGGCTTTCTGTCATGGTTTTGGGTGCCTCAGCCGAGTTTTGGTTTCTTGAGCGGCAATTTCCTAAAGGATTTCTGGGTCTGAGTTGGTTTTGCCTTCTTCCTTCCCAAATTTTGTATTCTGACGCAATACAAACACGAGTTTAGACAGCAGATCCATTATGAAATAAAAAAAAAAAACAAAACCAATTAGCGTGTCATGCTTAGAATTCTAGAGGCAGCACGACCAACATGAGTTTTTGTGTTTTGGAAAAAGAAATGGAAGCCTTTTGCAGAGGGGAACGATAATTCATTCCCCCAAATCAGTTTGCCAGCGATTTTCAGGGGAATTGAATGAGTTTTCCAAAGCCAGTCAGCTGGGAGGGGTGGATGAATCCGGAAACAGCCTGTTTCCTTGTGACTAAATCAAGCCCACTATCAAAAAGGACTCTTCCATTTCTTTGGCTCTTTTCACATTTTTCTTCTTTATCATGGTTTGTAATGAATTTTCTGATGTGAGCTTTGATTTTGAGGCTGGAATATGGAGTTCAAGACACGGAAGGAATGGTCCTTTTCAATCAGGGCACAGCTGTTGGCTTGCTCCAATTCTGGCTTTCTGTCATGCTTTTGGGTGCCTCAGCCGAGTTTTGGTTTCTTGAGCGGCTATTTCCTAAAGGATTTCTGGGTCTGAGTTGGTTTTGCCTTCTTCCTTCCCAAATGTTGTATTCTGACGCAATACAAACACGAGTTTAGACAGCAGATCCATTATGAAATAAAGAAAAAACAAAACCAATTAGCGTGTCATGCTCAGAATTCTAGAGGCAACATGACCAACATGAGTTTTTGTGTTTTGGAAAAAGAAATGGAACTCTTTTGCAGAGGGGAATGATAATTAATTCCCCAAATCAGTTTGATAGCAATTTTCAGGTGAATTGAATGAGTTTTCCAAAGCCAGTCAGCTGGGAGGGGTGGATGAATCCGGAAACAGCCTGTTCCCGTTGACTAAATCAAGCCCACTATCAAAAAGGACTCTTCCATTTCTTTGGCTCTTTTCACATTTTTCTTCTTTATCATGGTTTGTAATGAATTTTCTGATGTGAGCTTTGATTTTGAGGCTGGAATATGGAGTTCAAGACCCAGAAGGCATGGTCTTTTTCAATCAGGGCACAGCTGTTGGCTTGCTCCAATTCTGGCTTTCTGTCATGCTTTTGGGTGCCTCAGCCGAGATTTGGTTTCTTGAGCGGCAATTTCCTAAAGGATTTCTGGGTCTGAGTTGGTTTTGCCTTCTTCCTTCCCAAATTTTGTATTAAGACGCAATACACACACGAGTTTAGACAGCAGCTCCATTATGAAATAAAAAAAACAAAACCAATTAGCGTGTCATGCTTAGAATTCTAGAGGCAGCACGACCAACATGAGTTTTTGTGTTTTGGAAAAAGAAATGGAAGCCTTTTGCAGAGGGGAACGATAATTCATTCCCCAAATCAGTTTGCCAGCGATTTTCAGGTGAATTGAATGAGTTTTCCAAAGCCAGTCAGCTGGGAGGGGTGGATGAATGCGGAAACAGCCTGTTTCCTTGTGACTAAATCAAGCCCACTATCAAAAAGGACTCTTCCATTTCTTTGGCTCTTTTCACATTTTTCTTCTTTATCATGGTTTGTAATGAATTTTCTGATGTGAGCTTTGATTTTGAGGCTGGAATATGGAGTTCAAGACCCGGAAGGCATGGTCTTTTTCAATCAGGGCACAGCTGTTGGCTTGCTCCATTTCTGGCTTTCTGTCATGGTTTTGGGTGCCTCAGCCGAGTTTTGGTTTCTTGAGCGGCAATTTCCTAAAGGATTTCTGGGTCTGAGTTGGTTTTGCCTTCTTCCTTCCCAAATTTTGTATTCTGACGCAATACAAACACGAGTTTAGGCAGCAGATCCATTACTAAATAAAAAAAAAAAAAACAAAACCAAATCGCGTGTCATGCTTAGAATTCTAGAGGCAGCACGACCAACATGAGTTTTTGTGTTTGGGAAAAAGAAATGGAAGCCTTTTGCAGAGGGGAACGATAATTCATTCCCCAAATCAGTTTGCCAGCGATTTTCAGGTGAATTGAATGAGTTTTCCAAAGCCAGTCAGCTGGGAGGGGTGGATGAATCCGGAAACAGCCTGTTTCCTTGTGACTAAATCAAGCCCACTCTCAAAAAGGACTCTTCCATTTCTTTGGCTCTTTTCACATTTTTCTTCTTTATCATGGTTTGTAATGAATTTTCTGATATGAGCTTTGATTTTGAGGCTGGAATATGGAGTTCAAGACCCAGAAGGAATGGTCTTTTTCAATCAGGGCACAGCTGTTGGCTTGCTCCAATTCTGGCTTTCTGTCATGGTTTTGGGTGCCTCAGCCGAGTTTTGGTTTCTTGAGCGGCAATTTCCTAAAGGATTTCTGGGTCTGAGTTGGTTTTGCCTTCTTCCTTCCCAAATTTTGTATTCTGACGCAATACAAACACGAGTTTAGACAGCAGATCCATTATGAAATAAAAAAAAAAACAAAACCAATTAGCGTGTCATGCTTAGAATTCTAGAGGCAGCACGACCAACATGAGTTTTTGTGTTTTGGAAAAAGAAATGGAAGCCTTTTGCAGAGGGGAACGATAATTCATTCCCCAAATCAGTTTGCCAGCGATTTTCAGGTGAATTGAAT
This sequence comes from Oryctolagus cuniculus, assembly GCF_964237555.1. NCBI lineage: Eukaryota > Metazoa > Chordata > Mammalia > Lagomorpha > Leporidae > Oryctolagus > Oryctolagus cuniculus. The sequence goes on along the minus strand of NC_091444.1, from coordinate 85,678,924 downwards.
GAGTTTTCCAAAGCCAGTCAGCTGGGAGGGGTGGATGAATGCGGAAACAGCCTGTTTCCTTGTGACTAAATCAAGCCCACTATCAAAAAGGACTCTTCCATTTCTTTGGCTCTTTTCACATTTTTCTTCTTTATCATGGTTTGTAATGAATTTTCTGATGTGAGCTTTGATTTTGAGGCTGGAATATGGAGTTCAAGACCCGGAAGGCATGGTCTTTTTCAATCAGGGCACAGCTGTTGGCTTGCTCCAATTCTGGCTTTCTGTCATGGTTTTGGGTGCCTCAGCCGAGTTTTGGTTTCTTGAGCGGCAATTTCCTAAAGGATTTCTGGGTCTGAGTTGGTTTTGCCTTCTTCCTTCCCAAATTTTGTATTCTGACGCAATACAAACACGAGTTTAGACTGCAGATCCATTATGAAATAAAAAAAACAAAACCAATTAGCGTGTCATGCTTAGAATTCTAGAGGCAGCACAACCAACATGAGTTTTTGTGTTTTGGATAAAGAAATGGAAGCCTTTTGCAGAGGGGAACGATAATTCATTCCCCAAATCAGTTTGCCAGCGATTTTCAGGTGAATTGAATGAGTTTTCCAAAGCCAGTCAGCTGGGAGGGGTGGATGAATCCGGAAACAGCCTGTTTCCTTGGGACTAAATCAAGCCCACTATCAAAAAGGACTCTTCCATTTCTTTGGCTCTTTTCACATTTTTCTCCTTTATCATGGTTTGTAATGAATTTTCTGATGTGAGCTTTGATTTTGAGGCTGGAATATGGAGTTCAAGACCCGGAAGGCATGGTCTTTTTCAATCAGGGCACAGCTGTTGGCTTGCTCCAATTCTGGCTTTCTGTCATGGTTTTGGGTGCCTCAGCCGAGTTTTGGTTTCTTGAGCGGCAATTTCCTAAAGGATTTCTGGGTCTGAGTTGGTTTTGCCTTCTTCCTTCCCAAATTTTGTATTCTGACGCAATACAAACACGAGTTTAGACAGCAGATCCATTATGAAATAAAAAAAAAAAAAACAATTAGCGTGTCATGCTTAGAATTCTAGAGGCAGCACGACCAACATGAGTTTTTGTGTTTTGGAAAAAGAAATGGAAGCCTTTTGCAGAGGGGAACGATAATTCATTCCCCAAATCAGTTTGCCAGCGATTTTCAGGTGAATTGAATGAGGTTTCCAAAGCCAGTCAGCTGGGAGGGGTGGATGAATGCGGAAACAGCCTGTTTCCTTGGGACTCAATCAAGCCCACTATCAAAAGGGACTCTTGCATTTCTTTGGCTCTTTTCACATTTTTCCTCTTTATCATGGTTTGTAATGAATTTTCTGATGAGAGCTTTGATTTTGAGGCTGGAATATGGAATTCAAGACACGGAAGGCATGGTCCTTTTCAATCAGGGCACAGCTGTTGGCTTGCTCCAATTCTGGCTTTCTGTCATGCTTTTGGGTGCCTCAGCCGAGTTTTGGTTTCTTGAGCGGCAATTTCCTAAAGGATTTCTGGGTCTGAGTTGGTTTTGCCTTCTTCCTTCCCAAATGTTGTATTCTGACGCAATACAAACACGAGTTTAGACAGCAGATCCATTATGAAATAAAGAAAAAACAAAACCAATCAGCGTGTCATGCTCAGATTTCTAGAGGTAACATGACCAACATGAGTTTTTGTGTTTTGGAAAAAGAAATGGAACCCTTTTGCAGAGGGGAATGATAATTAATTCCCCAAATCAGTTTGATAGCAATTTTCAGGTGAATTGAATGAGTTTTCCAAAGCCAGTCAGCTGGGAGGGGTGGATGAATGCGGAAACAGCCTGTTTCCTTGTGACTAAATCAAGCCCACTATCAAAAAGGACTCTTCCATTTCTTTGGCTCTTTTCACATTTTTCTTCTTTATCATGGTTTGTAATGAATTTTCTGATGTGAGCTTTGATTTTGAGGCTGGAATATGGAGTTCAAGACCCGGAAGGCATGGTCTTTTTCAATCAGGGCACAGCTGTTGGCTTGCTCCAATTCTGGCTTTCTGTCATGGTTTTGGGTGCCTCAGCCGAGTTTTGGTTTCTTGAGCGGCAATTTCCTAAAGGATTTCTGGGTCTGAGTTGGTTTTGCCTTCTTCCTTCCCAAATGTTGTATTCTGACGCAATACAAACACGAGTTTAGACAGCAGATCCATTATGAAATAAAGAAAAAACAAAACCAATCAGCGTGTCATGCTCAGATTTCTAGAGGTAACATGACCAACATGAGTTTTTGTGTTTTGGAAAAAGAAATGGAACCCTTTTGCAGAGGGGAATGATAATTAATTCCCCAAATCAGTTTGATAGCAATTTTCAGGTGAATTGAATGAGTTTTCCAAAGCCAGTCAGCTGGGAGGGGTGGATGAATCCGGAAACAGCCTGTTTCCTTGGGACTAAATCAAGCCCACTCTCAAAAAGGACTCTTCCATTTCTTTGGCTCTTTTCACATTTTTCTCCTTTATCATGGTTTGTAATGAATTTTCTGATGTGAGCTTTGATTTTGAGGCTGGAATATGGAGTTCAAGACCCGGAAGGCATGGTCTTTTTCAATCAGGGCACAGCTGTTGGCTTGCTCCAATTCTGGATTTCTGTCATGGTTTTGGGTGCCTCAGCCGAGTTTTGGTTTCTTGAGCGGCAATTTCCTAAAGGATTTCTGGGTCTGAGTTGGTTTTGCCTTCTTCCTTCCCAAATTTTGTATTCTGACGCAATACAAACACGAGTTTAGACAGCAGCTCCATTATGAAATAAAAAAAAGAAAACCAATGAGCGTGTCATGCTTAGAATTCTAGAGGCAGCACGACCAACATGAGTTTTTGTGTTTTGGAAAAAGAAATGGAAGCCTTTTGCAGAGGGGAACGATAATTCATTCCCCCAAATCAGTTTGCCAGCGATTTTCAGGTGAATTGAATGAGTTTTCCAAAGCCAGTCAGCTGGGAGGGGTGGATGAATCCGGAAACAGCCTGTTTCCTTGTGACTAAATCAAGCCCACTATCAAAAAGGACTCTTCCATTTCTTTGGCTCTTTTCACATTTTTCCTCTTTATCATGGTTTGTAATGAATTTTCTGATGTGAGCTTTGATTTTGAGGCTGGAATATGGAGTTCAAGACCCGGAAGGCATGGTCCTTTTCAATCAGGGCACAGCTGTTGGCTTGCTCCAATTCTGGCTTTCTGTCATGGTTTTGGGTGCCTCAGCCGAGTTTTGGTTTCTTGAGCGGCAATTTCCTAAATAATTTCGGGGTCTGAGTTGGTTTTGCCTTCTTCCTTCCCAAATGTTGTATTCTGACGCAATACAAACACGAGTTTAGACAGCAGATCCATTATGAAATAAAGAAAAAACAAAACCAATTAGCGTGTCATGCTCAGAATTCTAGAGGCAACATGACCAACATGAGTTTTTGTGTTTTGGAAAAAGAAATGGAACCCTTTTGCAGAGGGGAACGATAATTAATTCCCCCAATCAGTTTGCCAGTGATTTTCAGGTGAATTGAATGAGTTTTCCAAAGCCAGTCAGCTGGGAGGGGTGGATGAATGCGGAAACAGCCTGTTTCCTTGTGACTAAATCAAGCCCACTATCAAAAAGGACTCTTCCATTTCTTTGGCTCTTTTCACATTTTTCCTCTTTATCATGGTTTGTAATGAATTTTCTGATGTGAGCTTTGATTTTGAGGCTGGAATATGGAGTTCAAGACACGGAAGGCATGGTCCTTTTCAATCAGGGCACAGCTGTTGGCTTGCTCCAATTCTGGCTTTCTGTCATGCTTTTGGGTGCCTCAGCCGAGATTTGGTTTCTTGAGCGGCAATTTCCTAAAGGATTTCTGGGTCTGAGTTGGTTTTGCCTTCTTCCTTCCCAAATTTTGTGTTAAGACGCAATACACACACAAGTTTAGACAGCAGCTCCATTATGAAATAAAAAAAACAAAACCAATTAGCGTGTCATGCTTAGAATTCTAGAGGCAGCACGACCAACATGAGTTTTTGTGTTTGGGAAAAAGAAATGGAAGCATTTGCAGAGGGGAACGATAATTAATTCCCCAAATCAGTTTGCCAGCGATTTTCAGGTGAATTGAATGAGTTTTCCAAAGCCAGTCAGCTGGGAGGGGTGGATGAATCCGGAAACAGCCTGTTTCCTTGTGACTAAATCAAGCCCACTATCAAAAAGGACTCTTCCATTTCTTTGGCTCTTTTCACATTTTTCTTCTTTATCATGGTTTGTAATGAATTTTCTGATGTGAGCTTTGATTTTGAGGATGGAATATGGAGTTCAAGACACGGAAGGAGTGGTCTTTTTCAATCAGGGCACAGCTGTTTGCTGCTCTGATTCTGGCTTTCTGTCATGCTTTTGGATGCCTCAGCCGAGTTTTGGTTTCTTGAACGGCAATTTCCTAAAGGATTTCTGGGTCTGAGTTGGTTTTGCCTTCTTCCTTCCCAAATTTTGTATTCTGACGCAATACAAACACGAGTTTAGACAGCAGATCCATTATGAAATAAAAAAAAAAAAAACCAATAAGCGTGTCATGCTTAGAATTCTAGAGGCAGCACGACCAACATGAGTTTTTGTGTTTTGGAAAAAGAAATGGAAGCCTTTTGCAGAGGGGAACGAAAATTCATTCCCCCAAATCAGTTTGCCAGCGATTTTCAGGGGAATTGAATGAGTTTTCCAAAGCCAGTCAGCTGGGAGGGGTGGATGAATCCGGAAACAGCCTGTTTCCTTGTGACTAAATCAAGCCCACTATCAAAAGGGACTCTTGCATTTCTTTGGCTCTTTTCACATTTTTCCTCTTTATCATGGTTTGTAATGAATTTTCTGATGTGAGCTTTGATTTTGAGGCTGGAATATGGAATTCAAGACACGGAAGGCATGGTCCTTTTCAATCAGGGCACAGCTGTTGGCTTGCTCCAATTCTGGCTTTCTGTCATGCTTTTGGGTGCCTCAGCCGAGTTTTGGTTTCTTGAGCGGCAATTTCCTAAAGGATTTCTGGGTCTGAGTTGGTTTTGCCTTCTTCCTTCCCAAATGTTGTATTCTGACGCAATACAAACACGAGTTTAGACAGCAGATCCTTTATGAAATAAAGAAAAAACAAAACCAATCAGCGTGTCATGCTCAGATTTCTAGAGGTAACATGACCAACATGAGTTTTTGTGTTTTGGAAAAAGAAATGGAACCCTTTTGCAGAGGGGAATGATAATTAATTCCCCAAATCAGTTTGATAGCAATTTTCAGGTGAATTGAATGAGTTTTCCAAAGCCAGTCAGCTGGGAGGGGTGGATGAATCCGGAAACAGCCTGTTCCCGTTGACTAAATCAAGCCCACTATCAAAAAGGACTCTTCCATTTCTTTGGCTCTTTTCACATTTTTCTTCTTTATCATGGTTTGTAATGAATTTTCTGATGTGAGCTTTGATTTTGAGGCTGGAATATGGAGTTCAAGACCCGGAAGGCATGGTCTTTTTCAATCAGGGCACAGCTGTTGGCTTGCTCCAATTCTGGCTTTCTGTCATGGTTTTGGGTGCCTCAGCCGAGTTTTGGTTTCTTGAGCGGCAATTTCCTAAAGGATTTCTGGGTCTGAGTTGGTTTTGCCTTCTTCCTTCCCAAATGTTGTATTCTGACGCAATACAAACACGAGTTTAGACAGCAGATCCATTATGAAATAAAGAAAAAACAAAACCAATTAGCGTGTCATGCTCAGAATTCTAGAGGCAACATGACCAACATGAGTTTTTGTGTTTTGGAAAAAGAAATGGAACCCTTTTGCAGAGGGGAATGATAATTAATTCCCCAAATCAGTTTGATAGCAATTTTCAGGTGAATTGAATGAGTTTTCCAAAGCCAGTCAGCTGGGAGGGGTGGATGAATGCGGAAACAGCCTGTTTCCTTGTGATTAAATCAAGCCCACTATCAAAAAGGACTCTTCCATTTCTTTGGCTCTTTTCACATTTTTCTCCTTTATCATGGTTTGTAATGAATTTTCTGATGTGAGCTTTGATTTTGAGGCTGGAATATGGAGTTCAAGACACGGAAGGCATGGTCTTTTTCAATCAGGGCACAGCTGTTGGCTTGCTCCAATTCTGGCTTTCTGTCATGGTTTTGGGTGCCTCATCCGAGATTTGGTTTCTTGAGCGGCAATTTCCTAAAGGATTTCTGGGTCTGAGTTGGTTTTGCCTTCTTCCTTCCCAAATTTTGTATTAAGACGCAATACACACACGAGTTTAGACAGCAGCTCCATTATGAAATAAAAAAAAACAAAACCAATTAGCGTGTCATGCTTAGAATTCTAGAGGCAGCACGACCAACATGAGTTTTTGTGTTTTGGAAAAAGAAATGGAAGCCTTTTGCAGAGGGGAACGATAATTCATTCCCCAAATCAGTTTGCCAGCGATTTTCAGGTGAATTGAATGAGTTTTCCAAAGCCAGTCAGCTGGGAGGGGTGGATGAATCCGGAAACAGCCTGTTTCCTTGTGATTAAATCAAGCCCACTCTCAAAAAGGACTCTTCCATTTCTTTGGCTCTTTTCACATTTTTCTTCTTTATCATGGTTTGTAATGAATTTTCTGATGTGAGCTTTGATTCTGAGGCTGGAATATGGAGTCCAAGACCCGGAAGGAATGGTCTTTTTCAATCAGGGCACAGCTGTTGGCTTGCTCCAATTCTGGCTTTCTGTCATGGTTTTGGGTGCCTCAGCCGAGTTTTGGTTTCTTGAGCGGCAATTTCCTAAAGGATTTCTGGGTCTGAGTTGGTTTTGCCTTCTTCCTTCCCAAATTTTGTATTCTGACGCAATACAAACACGAGTTTAGACAGCAGATCCATTATGAAATTAAAAAAACAAAACCAATTAGCGAGTCATGCTTAGAATTCTAGAGGCAGCATGACCAACATGAGTTTTTGTGTTTTGGAAAAAGAAATGGAAGCCTTTTGCAGAGGGGAACGATAATTCATTCCCCAAATCAGTTTGCCAGCGATTTTCAGGTGAATTGAATGAGTTTTCCAAAGCCAGTCAGCTGGGAGGGGTGGATGAATCCGGAAACAGCCTGTTTCCTTGTGACTAAATCAAGCCCACTCTCAAAAAGGACTCTTGCATTTCTTTGGCTCTTTTCACATTTTTCTTCTTTATCATGGTTTGTAATGAATTTTCTGATGTGAGCTTTGATTTTGAGGCTGGAATATGGAGTTCAAGACCCGGAAGGCATGGTCTTTTTTTTTTTTTTTTTTTTTTAAACTTTTATTTAATGCATATAAATTTCCAAAGTATGACTTATGGATTACAATGGCTTTCCCCCCATACCGTCCCTCCCACCCACAACCCTCCCCTTTCCCACTCCCTCTCCCCTTCCATTCACATCAAGATTCATTTTCGATTATCTTAATATACAGAAGATCAGCTTAGTATACATTAAGTATGGATTTCAACAGTTTGCTCCCACACAGAAACATAAAGTGAAAAATAATAGATGATTTTTTAAAATGATGATGAAATCAGAGCAGACCTATTGTCATGTTTAATCCCAGTGAGAGTCAAGTTGGGAATTGATAATTTCTTTTTTTTTTTTTTTTTTTTTTTTTTTTTTTACAGAGGATCAGTTTAGTATGCATTAAGTAAGGATTTCAACAGTTTGCACCCCCATAGAAACACAAAGTGCAATATATTGTTTGAGTACTCGTTATAGCATTAAATCTCAATGTACAGCACATTAAGGATAGAGATCCTACATGAGGAGTAAGTGCACAGTGACTCCTGTTGTTGACTTTACCAATTGACACTCCTGTCTATGGCAAGACTGGAGCATAGGCATGGTCTTTTTCAATCAGGGCACAGCTGTTGGCTTGCTCCAATTCTGGCTTTCTGTCATGGTTTTGGGTGCCTCAGCCGAGTTTTGGTTTCTTGAGCGGCAATTTCCTAAAGGATTTCTGGGTCTGAGTTGGTTTTGCCTTCTTCCTTCCCAAATTTTGTATTCTGACGCAATACAAACACGAGTTTAGACAGCAGCTCCATTATGAAATAAAAAAAAGAAAACCAATGAGCGTGTCATGCTTAGAATTCTAGAGGCAGCACGACCAACATGAGTTTTTGTGTTTTGGACAAAGAAATGGAAGCCTTTTGCAGAGGGGAACGATAATTCATTCCCCCAAATCAGTTTGCCAGCGATTTTCAGGTGAATTGAATGAGTTTTCCAAAGCCAGTCAGCTGGGAGGGGTGGATGAATCCGGAAACAGCCTGTTTCCTTGTGACTAAATCAAGCCCACTATCAAAAGGGACTCTTGCATTTCTTTGGCTCTTTTCACATTTTTCCTCTTTATCATGGTTTGTAATGAATTTTCTGATGTGAGCTTTGATTTTGAGGCTGGAATATGGAATTCAAGACACGGAAGGCATGGTCCTTTTCAATCAGGGCACAGCTGTTGGCTTGCTCCAATTCTGGCTTTCTGTCATGCTTTTGGGTCCCTCAGCCGAGTTTTGGTTTCTTGAGCGGCAATTTCCTAAAGGATTTCTGGGTCTGAGTTGGTTTTGCCTTCTTCCTTCCCAAATGTTGTATTCTGACGCAATACAAACACGAGTTTAGACAGCAGATCCTTTATGAAATAAAGAAAAAACAAAACCAATCAGCGTGTCATGCTCAGATTTCTAGAGGTAACATGACCAACATGAGTTTTTGTGTTTTGGAAAAAGAAATGGAACCCTTTTGCAGAGGGGAATGATAATTAATTCCCCAAATCAGTTTGATAGCAATTTTCAGGTGAATTGAATGAGTTTTCCAAAGCCAGTCAGCTGGGAGGGGTGGATGAATCCGGAAACAGCCTGTTCCCGTTGACTAAATCAAGCCCACTATCAAAAAGGACTCTTCCATTTCTTTGGCTCTTTTCACATTTTTCTTCTTTATCATGGTTTGTAATGAATTTTCTGATGTGAGCTTTGATTTTGAGGCTGGAATATGGAGTTCAAGACCCGGAAGGCATGGTCTTTTTCAATCAGGGAACAGCTGTTGGCTTGCTCCAATTCTGGCTTTCTGTCATGGTTTTGGGTGCCTCAGCCGAGTTTTGGTTTCTTGAGCGGCAATTTCCTAAAGGATTTCTGGGTCTGAGTTGGTTTTGCCTTCTTCCTTCCCAAATGTTGTATTCTGACGCAATACAAACACGAGTTTAGACAGCAGATCCATTATGAAATAAAGAAAAAACAAAACCAATTAGCGTGTCATGCTCAGAATTCTAGAGGCAACATGACCAACATGAGTTTTTGTGTTTTGGAAAAAGAAATGGAACCCTTTTGCAGAGGGGAATGATAATTAATTCCCCAAATCAGTTTGATAGCAATTTTCAGGTGAATTGAATGAGTTTTCCAAAGCCAGTCAGCTGGGAGGGGTGGATGAATGCGGAAACAGCCTGTTTCCTTGTGACTAAATCAAGCCCACTATCAAAAAGGACTCTTCCATTTCTTTGGCTCTTTTCACATTTTTCTCCTTTATCATGGTTTGTAATGAATTTTCTGATGTGAGCTTTGATTTTGAGGCTGGAATATGGAGTTCAAGACACGGAAGGCATGGTCTTTTTCAATCAGGGCACAGCTGTTGGCTTGCTCCAATTCTGGCTTTCTGTCATGGTTTTGGGTGCCTCAGCCGAGATTTGGTTTCTTGAGCGGCAATTTCCTAAAGGATTTCTGGGTCTGAGTTGGTTTTGCCTTCTTCCTTCCCAAATTTTGTATTAAGACGCAATACACACACGAGTTTAGACAGCAGCTCCATTATGAAATAAAAAAAAACAAAACCAATTAGCGTGTCATGCTTAGAATTCTAGAGGCAGCACGACCAACATGAGTTTTTGTGTTTTGGAAAAAGAAATGGAAGCCTTTTGCAGAGGGGAACGATAATTCATTCCCCAAATCAGTTTGCCAGCGATTTTCAGGTGAATTGAATGAGTTTTCCAAAGCCAGTCAGCTGGGAGGGGTGGATGAATCCGGAAACAGCCTGTTTCCTTGTGATTAAATCAAGCCCACTCTCAAAAAGGACTCTTCCATTTCTTTGGCTCTTTTCACATTTTTCTTCTTTATCATGGTTTGTAATGAATTTTCTGATGTGAGCTTTGATTCTGAGGCTGGAATATGGAGTTCAAGACCCGGAAGGAATGGTCTTTTTCAATCAGGGCACAGCTGTTGGGTTGCTCCAATTCTGGCTTTCTGTCATGGTTTTGGGTGCCTCAGCCGAGTTTTGGTTTCTTGAGCGGCAATTTCCTAAAGGATTTCTGGGTCTGAGTTGGTTTTGCCTTCTTCCTTCCCAAATTTTGTATTCTGACGCAATACAAACACGAGTTTAGACAGCAGATCCATTATGAAATTAAAAAAACAAAACCAATTAGCGAGTCATGCTTAGAATTCTAGAGGCAGCATGACCAACATGAGTTTTTGTGTTTTGGAAAAAGAAATGGAAGCCTTTTGCAGAGGGGAATGATAATTCATTCCCCAAATCAGTTTGCCAGCGATTTTCAGGTGAATTGAATGAGTTTTCCAAAGCCAGTCAGCTGGGAGGGGTGGATGAATCCGGAAACAGCCTGTTTCCTTGTGACTAAATCAAGCCCACTCTCAAAAAGGACTCTTGCATTTCTTTGGCTCTTTTCACATTTTTCTTCTTTATCATGGTTTGTAATGAATTTTCTGATGTGAGCTTTGATTTTGAGGCTGGAATATGGAGTTCAAGACCCGGAAGGCATGGTCTTTTTTTTTTTTTTTTTTTTTTTTAAACTTTTATTTAATGCATATAAATTTCCAAAGTATGACTTATGGATTACAATGGCTTTCCCCCCATACCGTCCCTCCCACCCACAACCCTCCCCTTTCCCACTCCCTCTCCCCTTCCATTCACATCAAGATTCATTTTCGATTATCTTAATATACAGAAGATCAGCTTAGTATACATTAAGTATGGATTTCAACAGTTTGCTCCCACACAGAAACATAAAGTGAAAAATAATAGATGATTTTTTAAAATGATGATGAAATCAGAGCAGACCTATTGTCATGTTTAATCCCAGTGAGAGTCAAGTTGGGAATTGATAATTTCTTTTTTTTTTTTTTTTTTTTTTTTACAGAGGATCAGTTTAGTATGCATTAAGTAAGGATTTCAACAGTTTGCACCCCCATAGAAACACAAAGTGCAATATATTGTTTGAGTACTCGTTATAGCATTAAATCTCAATGTACAGCACATTAAGGATAGAGATCCTACATGAGGAGTAAGTGCACAGTGACTCCTGTTGTTGACTTTACCAATTGACACTCCTGTCTATGGCAAGACTGGAGCATAGGCATGGTCTTTTTCAATCAGGGCACAGCTGTTGGCTTGCTCCAATTCTGGCTTTCTGTCATGGTTTTGGGTGCCTCAGCCGAGTTTTGGTTTCTTGAGCGGCAATTTCCTAAAGGATTTCTGGGTCTGAGTTGGTTTTGCCTTCTTCCTTCCCAAATTTTGTATTCTGACGCAATACAAACACGAGTTTAGACAGCAGCTCCATTATGAAATAAAAAAAAGAAAACCAATGAGCGTGTCATGCTTAGAATTCTAGAGGCAGCACGACCAACATGAGTTTTTGTGTTTTGGACAAAGAAATGGAAGCCTTTTGCAGAGGGGAACGATAATTCATTCCCCCAAATCAGTTTGCCAGCGATTTTCAGGTGAATTGAATGAGTTTTCCAAAGCCAGTCAGCTGGGAGGGGTGGATGAATCCGGAAACAGCCTGTTTCCTTGTGACTAAATCAAGCCCACTATCAAAAAGGACTCTTGCATTTCTTTGGCTCTTTTCACATTTTTCCTCTTTATCATGGTTTGTAATGAATTTTCTGATGTGAGCTTTGATTTTGAGGCTGGAATATGGAGTTCAAGACCCGGAAGGCATGGTCCTTTTCAATCAGGGCACAGCTGTTGGCTTGCTCCAATTCTGGCTTTCTGTCATGGTTTTGGGTGCCTCAGCCGAGTTTTGGTTTCTTGAGCGGCAATTTCCTAAATAATTTCGGGGTCTGAGTTGGTTTTGCCTTCTTCCTTCCCAAATGTTGTATTCTGACGCAATACAAACACGAGTTTAGACAGCAGATCCATTATGAAATAAAGAAAAAACAAAACCAATTAGCGTGTCATGCTCAGAATTCTAGAGGCAACATGACCAACATGAGTTTTTGTGTTTTGGAAAAAGAAATGGAAGCCTTTTGCAGAGGGGAACGATAATTAATTCCCCCAATCAGTTTGCCAGTGATTTTCAGGTGAATTGAATGAGTTTTCCAAAGCCAGTCAGCTGGGAGGGGTGGATGAATGCGGAAACAGCCTGTTTCCTTGTGACTAAATCAAGCCCACTCTCAAAAAGGACTCTTCCATTTCTTTGGCTCTTTTCACATTTTTCTCCTTTATCATGGTTTGTAATGAATTTTCTGATGTGAGCTTTGATTTTGAGGCTGGAATATGGAGTTCAAGACACGGAAGGAATGGTCTTTTTCAATCAGGGCACAGCTGTTGGCTTGCTCCAATTCTGGCTTTCTGTCATGCTTTTGGGTGCCTCAGCCGAATTTTGGTTTCCTGAGCGGCAATTTCCTAAAGGATTTCTGGATCTTAGTTGGTTTTGCCTTCTTCCTTCCCAAATTTTGTATTCTGACGCAATACAAACACGAGTTTAGACAGCAGATCCATTATGAAAGAAAAAACAAAACCAATAGGCGTGTCATGCTTAGAATTCTAGAGGCAGCACGACCAACATGAGTTTTTGTGTTTTGGAAAAAGAAATGGAACCCTTTTGCAGAGGGGAACGATAATTAATTCCCCAAATCAGTTTGCCAGCGATTTTCAGGTGAATTGAATGAGTTTTCCAAAGCCAGTCAGCTGGGAGGGGTGGATGAATCCGGAAACAGCCTGTTTCCTTGGGACTCAATCAAGCCCACTATCAAAAAGGACTCTTCCATTTCTTTGGCTCTTTTCACATTTTTCTTCTTTATCATGGTTTGTAATGAATTTTCAGATGTGAGCTTTGATTTTGAGGCTGGAATATGGAGTTCAAGACCCGGAAGGCATGGTCTTTTTCAATCAGGGCACAGCTGTTGGCTTGCTCCAATTCTGGCTTTCTGTCATGGTTTTGGGTGCCTCAGCCGAGTTTTGGTTTCTTGAGCGGCAATTTCCTAAAGGATTTCAGGGTCTGAGTTGGTTTTGCCTTCTTCCTTCCCAAATTTTGTATTCTGACGCAATACAAACACGAGTTTAGACAGCAGATCCATTACTAAATAAAAAAAAAAAAAAACCAATTAGCGTGTCATGCTTAGAATTCTAGAGGCAGCACGACCAACATGAGTTTTTGTGTTTGGGAAAAAGAAATGGAAGCATTTGCAGAGGGGAACGATAATTAATTCCCCAAATCAGTTTGCCAGCGATTTTCAGGTGAATTGAATGAGTTTTCCAAAGCCAGTCAGCTGGGAGGGGTGGATGAATCCGGAAACAGCCTGTTTCCTTGTGACTAAATCAAGCCCACTATCAAAAAGGACTCTTGCATTTCTTTGGCTCTTTTCACATTTTTCTTCTTTATCATGGTTTGTAATGAATTTTCTGATGTGAGCTTTGATTGTGAGGATGGAATATGGAGTTCAAGACACGGAAGGAGTGGTCTTTTTCAATCAGGGCACAGCTGTTTGCTGCTCTGATTCTGGCTTTCTGTCATGCTTTTGGATGCCTCAGCCGAGTTTTGGTTTCTTGAGCGGCAATTTCCTAAAGGATTTCTGGGTCTGAGTTGGTTTTGCCTTCTTCCTTCCCAAATTTTGTATTCTGACGCAATACAAACACGAGTTTAGACAGCAGATCCATTATGAAAGAAAAAAAACAAAACCAATTAGCGGGTCGTGCTTAGAATTCTAGAGGCAGCACGACCAACATGAGTTTTTGTGTTTTGGAAAAAGAAATGGAAGCCTTTTGCAGATTGGAACGATAATTCATTCCCCAAATCAGTTTGCCAGCGATTTTCAGGTGAATTGAATGAGTTTTCCAAAGCCAGTCAGCTGGGAGGGGTGGATGAATCCGGAAACAGCCTGTTTCCTTCGGACTAAATCAAGCCCACTCTCAAAAAGGACTCTTCCATTTCTTTGGCTCTTTTCACATTTTTCTCCTTTACCATGGTTTGTAATGAATTTTCTGATGTGAGCTTTGATTTTGAGGCTGGAATATGGAGTTCAAGACCCGGAAGGCATGGTCTTTTTCAATCAGGGCACAGCTGTTGGCTTGCTCCAATTCTGGCTTTCTGTCATGGTTTTGGGTGCCTCAGCCGAGTTTTGGTTTCTTGAGCGGCAATTTCCTAAAGGATTTCTGGGTCTGAGTTGGTTTTGCCTTCTTCCTTCCCAAATTTTGTATTCTGACGCAATACAAACACGAGTTTAGACAGCAGATCCATTATGAAAGAAAAAAAAACAAAACCAATGAGCGTGTCATGCCTAGCATTCTAGAGGCAGCACGACCAACATGAGTTTTTGTGTTTTGGAAAAAGAAATGGAAGCATTTGCAGAGGGGAACGATAATTAATTCCCCAAATCAGTTTGCCAGCGATTTTCAGGTGAATTGAATGAGTTTTCCAAAGCCAGTCAGCTGGGAGGGGTGGATGAATCCGGAAACAGCCTGTTTCCTTGTGACTAAATCAAGCCCACTATCAAAAAGGACTCTTGCATTTCTTTGGCTCTTTTCACATTTTTCTTCTTTATCATGGTTTGCAATGAATTTTCTGATGTGAGGTTTGATTTTGAAGCTGGAATATGGAGTCCAAGACACGGAAGGCATGGTCCTTTTCAATCAGGGCACAGCTGTTGGCTTGCTCCAATTCTGGCTTTCTGTCATGCTTTTGGGTGCCTCAGCCGAGTTTTGGTTTCTTGAGCGGCAATTTCCTAAAGGATTTCTGGGTCTGAGTTGGTTTTGCCTTCTTCCTTCCCAAATGTTGTATTCTGACGCAATACAAACACGAGTTTAGACAGCAGATCCATTATGAAATAAAGAAAAAACAAAACCAATCAGCGTGTCATGCTCAGATTTCTAGAGGTAACATGACCAACATGAGTTTTTGTGTTTTGGAAAAAGAAATGGAACCCTTTTGCAGAGGGGAATGATAATTAATTCCCCAAATCAGTTTGATAGCAATTTTCAGGTGAATTGAATGAGTTTTCCAAAGCCAGTCAGCTGGGAGGGGTGGATGAATCCGGAAACAGCCTGTTCCCGTTGACTAAATCAAGCCCACTATCAAAAAGGACTCTTCCATTTCTTTGGCTCTTTTCACATTTTTCTTCTTTATCATGGTTTGTAATGAATTTTCTGATGTGAGCTTTGATTCTGAGGCTGGAATATGGAGTTCAAGACACGGAAGGAATGGTCTTTTTCAATCAGGGCACAGCTGTTGGCTTGCTCCAATTCTGGCTTTCTGTCATGGTTTTGGGTGCCTCAGCGGATTTTTGGTTTCTTGAGCGGCAATTTCCTAAAGGATTTCTGGGTCTGAGTTGGTTTTGCCTTCTTCCTTCCCAAATTTTGTATTCTGACGCAATACAAACACGAGTTTAGGCAGCAGATCCATTATAAAATTAAAAAAACAAAACCAATTAGCGAGTCATGCTTAGAATTCTAGAGGCAGCACGACCAACATGAGTTTTTGTGTTTTGGAAAAAGAAATGGAAGCCTTTTGCAGAGGGGAACGATAATTCATTCCCCAAATCAGTTTGCCAGCGATTTTCAGGTGAATTGAATGAGTTTTCCAAAGCCAGTCAGCTGGGAGGGTTGGATGAATGCGGAAACAGCCTGTTTCCTTGGGACTCAATCAAGCCCACTATCAAAAAGGACTCTTCCATTTCTTTGGCTCTTTTCACATTTTTCTCCTTTATCATGGTTTGTAATGAATTTTCTGATGTGAGCTTTGATTTTGAGGCTGGAATATGGAGTTCAAGACCCGGAAGGCATGGTCTTTTTCAATCAGGGCACAGCTGTTGGCTTGCTCCAATTCTGGCTTTCTGTCATGGTTTTGGGTGCCTCAGCCGAGTTTTGGTTTCTTGAGCGGCAATTTCCTAAAGGATTTCTGGGTCTGAGTTGGTTTTGCCTTCTTCCTTCCCAAATTTTGTATTCTGACGCAATACAAACACGAGTTTAGACAGCAGATCCATTATGAAATAAAAAAAAAAAAACAAAACCAATTAGCGTGTCATGCTTAGAATTCTAGAGGCAGCACGACCAACATGAGTTTTTGTGTTTTGGAAAAAGAAATGGAAGCCTTTTGCAGAGGGGAACGAAAATTCATTCCCCCAAATCAGTTTGCCAGCGATTTTCAGGGGAATTGAATGAGTTTTCCAAAGCCAGTCAGCTGGGAGGGGTGGATGAATCCGGAAACAGCCTGTTTCCTTGTGACTAAATCAAGCCCACTATCAAAAAGGACTCTTCCATTTCTTTGGCTCTTTTCACATTTTTCCTCTTTATCATGGTTTGTAATGAATTTTCTGATGTGAGCTTTGATTTTGAGGCTGGAATATGGAGTTCAAGACACGGAAGGCATGGTCCTTTTCAATCAGGGCACAGCTGTTGGCTTGCTCCAATTCTGGCTTTCTGTCATGCTTTTGGGTGCCTCAGCCGAGATTTGGTTTCTTGAGCGGCAATTTCCTAAAGGATTTCTGGGTCTGAGTTGATTTTGCCTTCTTCCTTCCCAAATTTTGTGTTAAGACGCAATACACACACAAGTTTAGACAGCAGCTCCATTATGAAATAAAAAAAAAAAAACCAATTAGCGTGTCATGCTTAGAATTCTAGAGGCAACATGACCAACATGAGTTTTTGTGTTTTGGAAAAAGAAATGGAACCCTTTTGCAGAGGGGAATGATAATTAATTCCCCAAATCAGTTTGATAGCAATTTTCAGGTGAATTGAATGAGTTTTCCAAAGCCAGTCAGCTGGGAGGGGTGGATGAATCCGGAAACAGCCTGTTCCCGTTGACTAAATCAAGCCCACTATCAAAAAGGACTCTTCCATTTCTTTGGCTCTTTTCACATTTTTCTTCTTTATCATGGTTTGTAATGAATTTTCTGATGTGAGCTTTGATTTTGAGGCTGGAATATGGAGTTCAAGACACGGAAGGCATGGTCTTTTTCAATCAGGGCACAGCTGTTGGCTTGCTCCAATTCTGGCTTTCTGTCATGGTTTTGGGTGCCTCAGCCGAGATTTGGTTTCTTGAGCGGCAATTTCCTAAAGGATTTCTGGGTCTGAGTTGGTTTTGCCTTCTTCCTTCCCAAATTTTGTATTAAGACGCAATACACACACAAGTTTAGACAGCAGCTCCATTATGAAATAAAAAAAACAACACCAATTAGCGTGTCATGCTTAGATTTCTAGAGGCAGCACGACCAACATGAGTTTTTGTGTTTTGGAAAAAGAAATGGAAGCCTTTTGCAGAGGGGAACGATAATTCATTCCCCAAATCAGTTTGCCAGCGATTTTCAGGTGAATTGAATGAGTTTTCCAAAGCCAGTCAGCTGGGAGGGGTGGATGAATCCGGAAACAGCCTGTTTCCTTGTGACTAAATCAAGCCCACTATCAAAAAGGACTCTTCCATTTCTTTGGCTCTTTTCACATTTTTCTTCTTTATCATGGTTTGTAATGAATTTTCTGATGTGAGCTTTGATTTTGAGGCTGGAATATGGAGTTCAAGACCCGGAAGGCATGGTCCTTTTCAATCAGGGCACAGCTGTTGGCTTGCTCCAATTCTGGCTTTCTGTCATGGTTTTGGGTGCCTCAGCCGAGTTTTGGTTTCTTGAGCGGCAATTTCCTAAATAATTTCTGGGTCTGAGTTGGTTTTGCCTTCTTCCTTC
Source organism: Oryctolagus cuniculus (assembly GCF_964237555.1). NCBI lineage: Eukaryota > Metazoa > Chordata > Mammalia > Lagomorpha > Leporidae > Oryctolagus > Oryctolagus cuniculus. The sequence goes on along the minus strand of NC_091444.1, from coordinate 85,661,103 downwards.
CCAAATGTTGTATTCTGACGCAATACAAACACGAGTTTAGACAGCAGATCCATTATGAAATAAAAAAAACAAAACCAATTAGCGTGTCATGCTTAGAATTCTAGAGGCAGCACAACCAACATGAGTTTTTGTGTTTTGGAAAAAGAAATGGAAGCCTTTTGCAGAGGGTAACGATAATTCATTCCCCAAATCAGTTTGCCAGCGATTTTCAGCTGAATTGAATGAGTTTTCCAAAGCCAGTCAGCTGGGAGGGGTGGATGAATCCGGAAACAGCCTGTTTCCTTGGGACTAAATCAAGCCCACTCTCAAAAAGGACTCTTCCATTTCTTTGGCTCTTTTCACATTTTTCTCCTTTATCATGGTTTGTAATGAATTTTCTGATGTGAGCTTTGATTTTGAGGCTGGAATATGGAGTTCAAGACCCGGAAGGCATGGTCTTTTTCAATCAGGGCACAGCTGTTGGCTTGCTGCAATTCTGGATTTCTGTCATGGTTTTGGGTGCCTCAGCCGAGTTTTGGTTTCTTGAGCGGCAATTTCCTAAAGGATTTCTGGGTCTGAGTTGGTTTTGCCTTCTTCCTTCCCAAATTTTGTATTCTGACGCAATACAAACACGAGTTTAGACAGCAGCTCCATTATGAAATAAAAAAAAGAAAACCAATGAGCGTGTCATGCTTAGAATTCTAGAGGCAGCACGACCAACATGAGTTTTTGTGTTTTGGAAAAAGAAATGGAAGCCTTTTGCAGAGGGGAACGATAATTCATTCCCCCAAATCAGTTTGCCAGCGATTTTCAGGTGAATTGAATGAGTTTTCCAAAGCCAGTCAGCTGGGAGGGGTGGATGAATCCGGAAACAGCCTGTTTCCTTGTGACTAAATCAAGCCCACTATCAAAAAGGACTCTTCCATTTCTTTGGCTCTTTTCACATTTTTCCTCTTTATCATGGTTTGTAATGAATTTTCTGATGTGAGCTTTGATTTTGAGGCTGGAATATGGAGTTCAAGACCCGGAAGGCATGGTCCTTTTCAATCAGGGCACAGCTGTTGGCTTGCTCCAATTCTGGCTTTCTGTCATGGTTTTGGGTGCCTCAGCCGAGTTTTGGTTTCTTGAGCGGCAATTTCCTAAATAATTTCGGGGTCTGAGTTGGTTTTGCCTTCTTCCTTCCCAAATTTTGTGTTAAGACGCAATACACACACAAGTTTAGACAGCAGCTCCATTATGAAATAAAAAAAAAAAAAACCAATTAGCGTGTCATGCTTAGAATTCTAGAGGCAACATGACCAACATGAGTTTTTGTGTTTTGGAAAAAGAAATGGAACCCTTTTGCAGAGGGGAATGATAATTAATTCCCCAAATCAGTTTGATAGCAATTTTCAGGTGAATTGAATGAGTTTTCCAAAGCCAGTCAGCTGGGAGGGGTGGATGAATCCGGAAACAGCCTGTTCCCGTTGACTAAATCAAGCCCACTATCAAAAAGGACTCTTCCATTTCTTTGGCTCTTTTCACATTTTTCTTCTTTATCATGGTTTGTAATGAATTTTCTGATGTGAGCTTTGATTTTGAGGCTGGAATATGGAGTTCAAGACACGGAAGGCATGGTCTTTTTCAATCAGGGCACAGCTGTTGGCTTGCTCCAATTCTGGCTTTCTGTCATGCTTTTGGGTGCCTCAGCCGAGATTTGGTTTCTTGAGCGGCAATTTCCTAAAGTATTTCTGGGTCTGAGTTGGTTTTGCCTTCTTCCTTCCCAAATTTTGTATTAAGACGCAATACACACACAAGTTTAGACAGCAGCTCCATTATGAAATAAAAAAAACAAAACCAATTAGCGTGTCATGCTTAGAATTCTAGAGGCAGCACGACCAACATGAGTTTTTGTGTTTTGGAAAAAGAAATGGAAGCCTTTTGCAGAGGGGAACGATAATTCATTCCCCAAATCAGTTTGCCAGCGATTTTCAGGTGAATTGAATGAGTTTTCCAAAGCCAGTCAGCTGGGAGGGGTGGATGAATCCGGAAACAGCCTGTTTCCTTGTGACTAAATCAAGCCCACTATCAAAAAGGACTCTTCCATTTCTTTGGCTCTTTTCACATTTTTCTTCTTTATCATGGTTTGTAATGAATTTTCTGATGTGAGCTTTGATTTTGAGGCTGGAATATGGAGTTCAAGACACGGAAGGCATGGTCTTTTTCAATCAGGGCACAGCTGTTGGCTTGCTCCAATTCTGGCTTTCTGTCATGGTTTTGGGTGCCTCAGCCGAGTTTTGGTTTCTTGAGCGGCAATTTCCTAAATAATTTCTGGGTCTGAGTTGGTTTTGCCTTCTTCCTTCCCAAATGTTGTATTCTGACGCAATACAAACACGAGTTTAGACAGCAGATCCATTATGAAATAAAAAAAAACAAAACCAATTAGCGTGTCATGCTTAGAATTCTAGAGGCAGCACAACCAACATGAGTTTTTGTGTTTTGGAAAAAGAAATGGAACCCTTTTGCAGAGGGGAACGATAATTCATTCCCCAAATCAGTTTGCCAGCGATTTTCAGGTGAATTGAATGAGTTTTCCAAAGCCAGTCAGCTGGGAGGGGTGGATGAATCCGGAAACAGCCTGTTTCCTTGGGACTAAATCAAGCCCACTCTCAAAAAGGACTCTTCCATTTCTTTGGCTCTTTTCACATTTTTCTCCTTTATCATGGTTTGTAATGAATTTTCTGATGTGAGCTTTGATTTTGAGGCTGGAATATGGAGTTCAAGACCCGGAAGGCATGGTCTTTTTCAATCAGGGCACAGCTGTTGGCTTGCTCCAATTCTGGATTTCTGTCATGGTTTTGGGTGCCTCAGCCGAGTTTTGGTTTCTTGAGCGGCAATTTCCTAAAGGATTTCTGGGTCTGAGTTGGTTTTGCCTTCTTCCTTCCCAAATTTTGTATTCTGACGCAATACAAACACGAGTTTAGACAGCAGCTCCATTATGAAATAAAAAAAAGAAAACCAATGAGCGTGTCATGCTTAGAATTCTAGAGGCAGCACGACCAACATGAGTTTTTGTGTTTTGGAAAAAGAAATGGAAGCCTTTTGCAGAGGGGAACGATAATTCATTCCCCCAAATCAGTTTGCCAGCGATTTTCAGGTGAATTGAATGAGTTTTCCAAAGCCAGTCAGCTGGGAGGGGTGGATGAATCCGGAAACAGCCTGTTTCCTTGTGACTAAATCAAGCCCACTATCAAAAAGGACTCTTCCATTTCTTTGGCTCTTTTCACATTTTTCCTCTTTATCATGGTTTGTAATGAATTTTCTGATGTGAGCTTTGATTTTGAGGCTGGAATATGGAGTTCAAGACACGGAAGGCATGGTCCTTTTCAATCAGGGCACAGCTGTTGGCTTGCTCCAATTCTGGCTTTCTGTCATGGTTTTGGGTGCCTCAGCCGAGTTTTGGTTTCTTGAGCGGCAATTTCCTAAATAATTTCGGGGTCTGAGTTGGTTTTGCCTTCTTCCTTCCCAAATGTTGTATTCTGACGCAATACAAACACGAGTTTAGACAGCAGATCCATTATGAAATAAAGAAAAAACAAAACCAATTAGCGTGTCATGCTCAGAATTCTAGAGGCAGCACGACCAACATGAGTTTTTGTGTTTTGGAAAAAGAAATGGAACCCTTTTGCAGAGGGGAACGATAATTAATTCCCCCAATCAGTTTGCCAGTGATTTTCAGGTGAATTGAATGAGTTTTCCAAAGCCAGTCAGCTGGGAGGGGTGGATGAATGCGGAAACAGCCTGTTTCCTTGTGACTAAATCAAGCCCACTATCAAAAAGGACTCTTCCATTTCTTTGGCTCTTTTCACATTTTTCTCCTTTATCATGGTTTGTAATGAATTTTCTGATGTGAGCTTTGATTTTGAGGCTGGAATATGGAGTTCAAGACACGGAAGGAATGGTCTTTTTCAATCAGGGCACAGCTGTTGGCTTGCTCCAATTCTGGCTTTCTGTCATGCTTTTGGGTGCCTCAGCCGAATTTTGGTTTCCTGAGCGGCAATTTCCTAAAGGATTTCTGGATCTCAGTTGGTTTTGCCTTCTTCCTTCCCAAATTTTGTATTCTGACGCAATACAAACACGAGTTTAGACAGCAGATCCATTATGAAAGAAAAAACAAAACCAATAGGCGTGTCATGCTTAGAATTCTAGAGGCAGCACGACCAACATGAGTTTTTGTGTTTTGGAAAAAGAAATGGAACCCTTTTGCAGAGGGGAACGATAATTAATTCCCCAAATCAGTTTGCCAGCGATTTTCAGGTGAATTGAATGAGTTTTCCAAAGCCAGTCAGCTGGGAGGGGTGGATGAATCCGGAAACAGCCTGTTTCCTTGGGACTCAATCAAGCCCACTATCAAAAAGGACTCTTCCATTTCTTTGGCTCTTTTCACATTTTTCTTCTTTATCATGGTTTGTAATGAATTTTCTGATGTGAGCTTTGATTTTGAGGCTGGAATATGGAGTTCAAGACCCGGAAGGCATGGTCTTTTTCAATCAGGGCACAGCTGTTGGCTTGCTCCAATTCTGGCTTTCTGTCATGGTTTTGGGTGCCTCAGCCGAGTTTTGGTTTCTTGAGCGGCAATTTCCTAAAGGATTTCAGGGTCTGAGTTGGTTTTGCCTTCTTCCTTCCCAAATTTTGTATTCTGACGCAATACAAACACGAGTTTAGACAGCAGATCCATTACTAAATAAAAAAAAAAAAAAAACCAATTAGCGTGTCATGCTTAGAATTCTAGAGGCAGCACGACCAACATGAGTTTTTGTGTTTGGGAAAAAGAAATGGAAGCATTTGCAGAGGGGAACGATAATTAATTCCCCAAATCAGTTTGCCAGCGATTTTCAGGTGAATTGAATGAGTTTTCCAAAGCCAGTCAGCTGGGAGGGGTGGATGAATCCGGAAACAGCCTGTTTCCTTGTGACTAAATCAAGCCCACTATCAAAAAGGACTCTTCCATTTCTTTGGCTCTTTTCACATTTTTCTTCTTTATCATGGTTTGTAATGAATTTTCTGATGTGAGCTTTGATTTTGAGGATGGAATATGGAGTTCAAGACACGGAAGGAGTGGTCTTTTTCAATCAGGGCACAGCTGTTTGCTGCTCTGATTCTGGCTTTCTGTCATGCTTTTGGATGCCTCAGCCGAGTTTTGGTTTCTTGAACGGCAATTTCCTAAAGGATTTCTGGGTCTGAGTTGGTTTTGCCTTCTTCCTTCCCAAATTTTGTATTCTGACGCAATACAAACACGAGTTTAGACAGCAGATCCATTATGAAATAAAAAAAAAAAAACCAATTAGCGTGTCATGCTTAGAATTCTAGAGGCAGCACGACCAACATGAGTTTTTGTGTTTTGGAAAAAGAAATGGAACCCTTTTGCAGAGGGGAACGAAAATTCATTCCCCCAAATCAGTTTGCCAGCGATTTTCAGGGGAATTGAATGAGTTTTCCAAAGCCAGTCAGCTGGGAGGGGTGGATGAATCCGGAAACAGCCTGTTTCCTTGTGACTAAATCAAGCCCACTATCAAAAGGGACTCTTGCATTTCTTTGGCTCTTTTCACATTTTTCCTCTTGATCATGGTTTGTAATGAATTTTCTGATGTGAGCTTTAATTTTGAGGCTGGAATATGGAATTCAAGACACGGAAGGCATGGTCCTTTTCAATCAGGGCACAGCTGTTGGCTTGCTCCAATTCTGGCTTTCTGTCATGGTTTTGGGTGCCTCAGCCGAGTTTTGGTTTCTTGAGCGGCAATTTCCTAAAGGATTTCTGGGACTGAGTTGGTTTTGCCTTCTTCCTTCCCAAATGTTGTATTCTGACGCAATACAAACACGAGTTTAGACAGCAGATCCTTTATGAAATAAAGAAAAAACAAAACCAATCAGCGTGTCATGCTCAGATTTCTAGAGGTAACATGACCAACATGAGTTTTTGTGTTTTGGAAAAAGAAATGGAACCCTTTTGCAGAGGGGAATGATAATTAATTCCCCAAATCAGTTTGATAGCAATTTTCAGGTGAATTGAATGAGTTTTCCAAAGCCAGTCAGCTGGGAGGGGTGGATGAATCCGGAAACAGCCTGTTCCCGTTGACTAAATCAAGCCCACTATCAAAAAGGACTCTTCCATTTCTTTGGCTCTTTTCACATTTTTCTTCTTTATCATGGTTTGTAATGAATTTTCTGATGTGAGCTTTGATTTTGAGGCTGGAATATGGAGTTCAAGACCCGGAAGGCATGGTCTTTTTCAATCAGGGCACAGCTGTTGGCTTGCTCCAATTCTGGCTTTCTGTCATGGTTTTGGGTGCCTCAGCCGAGTTTTGGTTTCTTGAGCGGCAATTTCCTAAAGGATTTCTGGGTCTGAGTTGGTTTTGCCTTCTTCCTTCCCAAATGTTGTATTCTGACGCAATACAAACACGAGTTTAGACAGCAGATCCATTATGAAATAAAGAAAAAACAAAACCAATTAGCGTGTCATGCTCAGAATTCTAGAGGCAACATGACCAACATGAGTTTTTGTGTTTTGGAAAAAGAAATGGAACCCTTTTGCAGAGGGGAATGATAATTAATTCCCCAAATAAGTTTGATAGCAATTTTCAGGTGAATTGAATGAGTTTTCCAAAGCCAGTCAGCTGGGAGGGGTGGATGAATGCGGAAACAGCCTGTTTCCTTGTGACTAAATCAAGCCCACTATCAAAAAGGACTCTTCCATTTCTTTGGCTCTTTTCACATTTTTCTCCTTTATCATGGTTTGTAATGAATTTTCTGATGTGAGCTTTGATTTTGAGGCTGGAATATGGAGTTCAAGACCCGGAAGGCATGGTCTTTTTCAATCAGGGCACAGCTGTTGGCTTGCTCCAATTCTGGCTTTCTGTCATGGTTTTGGGTGCCTCAGCCGAGATTTGGTTTCTTGAGCGGCAATTTCCTAAAGGATTTCTGGGTCTGAGTTGGTTTTGCCTTCTTCCTTCCCAAATTTTGTATTAAGACGCAATACACACACGAGTTTAGACAGCAGCTCCATTATGAAATAAAAAAAAACAAAACCAATTAGCGTGTCATGCTTAGAATTCTAGAGGCAGCACGACCAACATGAGTTTTTGTGTTTTGGAAAAAGAAATGGAAGCCTTTTGCAGAGGGGAACGATAATTCATTCCCCAAATCAGTTTGCCAGCGATTTTCAGGTGAATTGAATGAGTTTTCCAAAGCCAGTCAGCTGGGAGGGGTGGATGAATCCGGAAACAGCCTGTTTCCTTGTGACTAAATCAAGCCCACTATCAAAAAGGACTCTTCCATTTCTTTGGCTCTTTTCACATTTTTCTTCTTTATCATGGTTTGTAATGAATTTTCTGATGTGAGCTTTGATTCTGAGGCTGGAATATGGAGTTCAAGACCCGGAAGGAATGGTCTTTTTCAATCAGGGCACAGCTGTTGGGTTGCTCCAATTCTGGCTTTCTGTCATGGTTTTGGGTGCCTCAGCCGAGTTTTGGTTTCTTGAGCGGCAATTTCCTAAAGGATTTCTGGGTCTGAGTTGGTTTTGCCTTCTTCCTTCCCAAATTTTGTATTCTGACGCAATACAAACACGAGTTTAGACAGCAGATCCATTATGAAATTAAAAAAACAAAACCAATTAGCGAGTCATGCTTAGAATTCTAGAGGCAGCACGACCAACATGAGTTTTTGTGTTTTGGAAAAAGAAATGGAAGCCTTTTGCAGAGGGGAACGATAATTCATTCCCCAAATCAGTTTGCCAGCGATTTTCAGGTGAATTGAATGAGTTTTCCAAAGCCAGTCAGCTGGGAGGGGTGGATGAATCCGGAAACAGCCTGTTTCCTTGTGACTAAATCAAGCCCACTCTCAAAAAGGACTCTTGCATTTCTTTGGCTCTTTTCACATTTTTCTTCTTTATCATGGTTTGTAATGAATTTTCTGATGTGAGCTTTGATTTTGAGGCTGGAATATGGAGTTCAAGACCCGGAAGGCATGGTCTTTTTTTTTTTTTTTTTTAAACTTTTATTTAATGCATATAAATTTCCAAAGTATGACTTATGGATTACAATGGCTTTCCCCCCATACCGTCCCTCCCACCCACAACCCTCCCCTTTCCCACTCCCTCTCCCCTTCCATTCACATCAAGATTCATTTTCGATTATCTTAATATACAGAAGATCAGCTTAGTATACATTAAGTATGGATTTCAACAGTTTGCTCCCACACAGAAACATAAAGTGAAAAATAATAGATGATTTTTTAAAATGATGATGAAATCAGAGCAGACCTATTGTCATGTTTAATCCCAGTGAGAGTCAAGTTGGGAATTGATAATTTCTTTTTTTTTTTTTTTTTTTTTTTTTTTTACAGAGGATCTGTTTAGTATGCATTAAGTAAGGATTTCAACAGTTTGCACCCCCATAGAAACACAAAGTGCAATATATTGTTTGAGTACTCGTTATAGCATTAAATCTCAATGTACAGCACATTAAGGATAGAGATCCTACATGAGGAGTAAGTGCACAGTGACTCCTGTTGTTGACTTTACCAATTGACACTCCTGTCTATGGCAAGACTGGAGCATAGGCATGGTCTTTTTCAATCAGGGCACAGCTGTTGGCTTGCTCCAATTCTGGCTTTCTGTCATGGTTTTGGGTGCCTCAGCCGAGTTTTGGTTTCTTGAGCGGCAATTTCCTAAAGGATTTCTGGGTCTGAGTTGGTTTTGCCTTCTTCCTTCCCAAATTTTGTATTCTGACGCAATACAAACACGAGTTTAGACAGCAGCTCCATTATGAAATAAAAAAAAGAAAACCAATGAGCGTGTCATGCTTAGAATTCTAGAGGCAGCACGACCAACATGAGTTTTTGTGTTTTGGACAAAGAAATGGAAGCCTTTTGCAGAGGGGAACGATAATTCATTCCCCCAAATCAGTTTGCCAGCGATTTTCAGGTGAATTGAATGAGTTTTCCAAAGCCAGTCAGCTGGGAGGGGTGGATGAATCCGGAAACAGCCTGTTTCCTTGTGACTAAATCAAGCCCACTATCAAAAAGGACTCTTGCATTTCTTTGGCTCTTTTCACATTTTTCCTCTTTATCATGGTTTGTAATGAATTTTCTGATGTGAGCTTTGATTTTGAGGCTGGAATATGGAGTTCAAGACCCGGAAGGCATGGTCCTTTTCAATCAGGGCACAGCTGTTGGCTTGCTCCAATTCTGGCTTTCTGTCATGGTTTTGGGTGCCTCAGCCGAGTTTTGGTTTCTTGAGCGGCAATTTCCTAAATAATTTCGGGGTCTGAGTTGGTTTTGCCTTCTTCCTTCCCAAATGTTGTATTCTGACGCAATACAAACACGAGTTTAGACAGCAGATCCATTATGAAATAAAGAAAAAACAAAACCAATTAGCGTGTCATGCTCAGAATTCTAGAGGCAACATGACCAACATGAGTTTTTGTGTTTTGGAAAAAGAAATGGAACCCTTTTGCAGAGGGGAACGATAATTAATTCCCCCAATCAGTTTGCCAGTGATTTTCAGGTGAATTGAATGAGTTTTCCAAAGCCAGTCAGCTGGGAGGGGTGGATGAATGCGGAAACAGCCTGTTTCCTTGTGACTAAATCAAGCCCACTATCAAAAAGGACTCTTCCATTTCTTTGGCTCTTTTCACATTTTTCTCCTTTATCATGGTTTGTAATGAATTTTCTGATGTGAGCTTTCATTTTGAGGCTGGAATATGGAGTTCAAGACACGGAAGGCATGGTCTTTTTCAATCAGGGCACAGCTGTTGGCTTGCTCCAATTCTGGCTTTCTGTCATGCTTTTGGGTGCCTCAGCCGAATTTTGGTTTCCTGAGCGGCAATTTCCTAAAGGATTTCTGGATCTCAGTTGGTTTTGCCTTCTTCCTTCCCAAATTTTGTATTCTGACGCAATACAAACACGAGTTTAGACAGCAGATCCATTATGAAAGAAAAAACAAAACCAATAGGCGTGTCATGCTTAGAATTCTAGAGGCAGCACGACCAACATGAGTTTTTGTGTTTTGGAAAAAGAAATGGAACCCTTTTGCAGAGGGGAACGATAATTAATTCCCCAAATCAGTTTGCCAGCGATTTTCAGGTGAATTGAATGAGTTTTCCAAAGCCAGTCAGCTGGGAGGGGTGGATGAATCCGGAAACAGCCTGTTTCCTTGGGACTCAATCAAGCCCACTATCAAAAAGGACTCTTCCATTTCTTTGGCTCTTTTCACATTTTTCTTCTTTATCATGGTTTGTAATGAATTTTCAGATGTGAGCTTTGATTTTGAGGCTGGAATATGGAGTTCAAGACCCGGAAGGCATGGTCTTTTTCAATCAGGGCACAGCTGTTGGCTTGCTCCAATTCTGGCTTTCTGTCATGGTTTTGGGTGCCTCAGCCGAGTTTTGGTTTCTTGAGCGGCAATTTCCTAAAGGATTTCAGGGTCTGAGTTGGTTTTGCCTTCTTCCTTCCCAAATTTTGTATTCTGACGCAATACAAACACGAGTTTAGACAGCAGATCCATTACTAAATAAAAAAAAAAAAAAACCAATTAGCGTGTCATGCTTAGAATTCTAGAGGCAGCACGACCAACATGAGTTTTTGTGTTTGGGAAAAAGAAATGGAAGCATTTGCAGAGGGGAACGATAATTAATTCCCCAAATCAGTTTGCCAGCGATTTTCAGGTGAATTGAATGAGTTTTCCAAAGCCAGTCAGCTGGGAGGGGTGGATGAATCCGGAAACAGCCTGTTTCCTTGTGACTAAATCAAGCCCACTATCAAAAAGGACTCTTGCATTTCTTTGGCTCTTTTCACATTTTTCTTCTTTATCATGGTTTGTAATGAATTTTCTGATGTGAGCTTTGATTTTGAGGATGGAATATGGAGTTCAAGACACGGAAGGAGTGGTCTTTTTCAATCAGGGCACAGCTGTTTGCTGCTCTGATTCTGGCTTTCTGTCATGCTTTTGGATGCCTCAGCCGAGTTTTGGTTTCTTGAGCGGCAATTTCCTAAAGGATTTCTGGGTCTGAGTTGGTTTTGCCTTCTTCCTTCCCAAATTTTGTATTCTGACGCAATACAAACACGAGTTTAGACAGCAGATCCATTATGAAAGAAAAAAAACAAAACCAATTAGCGGGTCATGCTTAGAATTCTAGAGGCAGCACGACCAACATGAGTTTTTGTGTTTTGGAAAAAGAAATGGAAGCCTTTTGCAGATTGGAACGATAATTCATTCCCCAAATCAGTTTGCCAGCGATTTTCAGGTGAATTGAATGAGTTTTCCAAAGCCAGTCAGCTGGGAGGGGTGGATGAATCCGGAAACAGCCTGTTTCCTTCGGACTAAATCAAGCCCACTCTCAAAAAGGACTCTTCCATTTCTTTGGCTCTTTTCACATTTTTCTCCTTTACCATGGTTTGTAATGAATTTTCTGATGTGAGCTTTGATTTTGAGGCTGGAATATGGAGTTCAAGACCCGGAAGGCATGGTCTTTTTCAATCAGGGCACAGCTGTTGGCTTGCTCCAATTCTGGCTTTCTGTCATGGTTTTGGGTGCCTCAGCCGAGTTTTGGTTTCTTGAGCGGCAATTTCCTAAAGGATTTCTGGGTCTGAGTTGGTTTTGCCTTCTTCCTTCCCAAATTTTGTATTCTGACGCAATACAAACACGAGTTTAGACAGCAGATCCATTATGAAAGAAAAAAAAACAAAACCAATGAGCGTGTCATGCCTAGCATTCTAGAGGCAACATGACCAACATGAGTTTTTGTGTTTTGGAAAAAGAAATGGAACCCTTTTGCAGAGGGGAATGATAATTAATTCCCCAAATCAGTTTGATAGCAATTTTCAGGTGAATTGAATGAGTTTTCCAAAGCCAGTCAGCTGGGAGGGGTGGATGAATCCGGAAACAGCCTGTTCCCGTTGACTAAATCAAGCCCACTATCAAAAAGGACTCTTCCATTTCTTTGGCTCTTTTCACATTTTTCTTCTTTATCATGGTTTGTAATGAATTTTCTGATGTGAGCTTTGATTTTGAGGCTGGAATATGGAGTTCAAGACCCGGAAGGCATGGTCTTTTTCAATCAGGGCACAGCTGTTGGCTTGCTCCAATTCTGGCTTTCTGTCATGCTTTTGGGTGCCTCAGCCGAGATTTGGTTTCTTGAGCGGCAATTTCCTAAAGTATTTCTGGGTCTGAGTTGGTTTTGCCTTCTTCCTTCCCAAATTTTGTATTAAGACGCAATACACACACAAGTTTAGACAGCAGCTCCATTATGAAATAAAAAAAACAAAACCAATTAGCGTGTCATGCTTAGAATTCTAGAGGCAGCACGACCAACATGAGTTTTTGTGTTTTGGAAAAAGAAATGGAAGCCTTTTGCAGAGGGGAACGATAATTCATTCCCCAAATCAGTTTGCCAGCGATTTTCAGGTGAATTGAATGAGTTTTCCAAAGCCAGTCAGCTGGGAGGGGTGGATGAATCCGGAAACAGCCTGTTTCCTTGTGACTAAATCAAGCCCACTATCAAAAAGGACTCTTCCATTTCTTTGGCTCTTTTCACATTTTTCTTCTTTATCATGGTTTGTAATGAATTTTCTGATGTGAGCTTTGATTTTGAGGCTGGAATATGGAGTTCAAGACACGGAAGGCATGGTCTTTTTCAATCAGGGCACAGCTGTTGGCTTGCTCCAATTCTGGCTTTCTGTCATGGTTTTGGGTGCCTCAGCCGAGTTTTGGTTTCTTGAGCGGCAATTTCCTAAATAATTTCTGGGTCTGAGTTGGTTTTGCCTTCTTCCTTCCCAAATGTTGTATTCTGACGCAATACAAACACGAGTTTAGACAGCAGATCCATTATGAAATAAAAAAAACAAAACCAATTAGCGTGTCATGCTTAGAATTCTAGAGGCAGCACAACCAACATGAGTTTTTGTGTTTTGGAAAAAGAAATGGAAGCCTTTTGCAGAGGGTAACGATAATTCATTCCCCAAATCAGTTTGCCAGCGATTTTCAGGTGAATTGAATGAGTTTTCCAAAGCCAGTCAGCTGGGAGGGGTGGATGAATCCGGAAACAGCCTGTTTCCTTGGGACTAAATCAAGCCCACTCTCAAAAAGGACTCTTCCATTTCTTTGGCTCTTTTCACATTTTTCTCCTTTATCATGGTTTGTAATGAATTTTCTGATGTGAGCTTTGATTTTGAGGCTGGAATATGGAGTTCAAGACCCGGAAGGCATGGTCTTTTTCAATCAGGGCACAGCTGTTGGCTTGCTGCAATTCTGGATTTCTGTCATGGTTTTGGGTGCCTCAGCCGAGTTTTGGTTTCTTGAGCGGCAATTTCCTAAAGGATTTCTGGGTCTGAGTTGGTTTTGCCTTCTTCCTTCCCAAATTTTGTATTCTGACGCAATACAAACACGAGTTTAGACAGCAGCTCCATTATGAAATAAAAAAAAGAAAACCAATGAGCGTGTCATGCTTAGAATTCTAGAGGCAGCACGACCAACATGAGTTTTTGTGTTTTGGAAAAAGAAATGGAAGCCTTTTGCAGAGGGGAACGATAATTCATTCCCCCAAATCAGTTTGCCAGCGATTTTCAGGTGAATTGAATGAGTTTTCCAAAGCCAGTCAGCTGGGAGGGGTGGATGAATCCGGAAACAGCCTGTTTCCTTGTGACTAAATCAAGCCCACTATCAAAAAGGACTCTTCCATTTCTTTGGCTCTTTTCACATTTTTCCTCTTTATCATGGTTTGTAATGAATTTTCTGATGTGAGCTTTGATTTTGAGGCTGGAATATGGAGTTCAAGACCCGGAAGGCATGGTCCTTTTCAATCAGGGCACAGCTGTTGGCTTGCTCCAATTCTGGCTTTCTGTCATGGTTTTGGGTGCCTCAGCCGAGTTTTGGTTTCTTGAGCGGCAATTTCCTAAATAATTTCGGGGTCTGAGTTGGTTTTGCCTTCTTCCTTCCCAAATGTTGTATTCTGACGCAATACAAACACGAGTTTAGACAGCAGATCCATTATGAAATAAAGAAAAAACAAAACCAATTAGCGTGTCATGCTCAGAATTCTAGAGGCAACATGACCAACATGAGTTTTTGTGTTTTGGAAAAAGAAATGGAAGCCTTTTGCAGAGGGGAACGATAATTAATTCCCCCAATCAGTTTGCCAGTGATTTTCAGGTGAATTGAATGAGTTTTCCAAAGCCAGTCAGCTGGGAGGGGTGGATGAATGCGGAAACAGCCTGTTTCCTTGTGACTAAATCAAGCCCACTATCAAAAAGGACTCTTCCATTTCTTTGGCTCTTTTCACATTTTTCTCCTTTATCATGGTTTGTAATGAATTTTCTGATGTGAGCTTTGATTTTGAGGCTGGAATATGGAGTTCAAGACACGGAAGGAATGGTCTTTTTCAATCAGGGCACAGCTGTTGGCTTGCTCCAATTCTGGCTTTCTGTCATGCTTTTGGGTGCCTCAGCTGAATTTTGGTTTCCTGAGCGGCAATTTCCTAAAGGATTTCTGGATCTCAGTTGGTTTTGCCTTCTTCCTTCCCAAATTTTGTATTCTGACGCAATACAAACACGAGTTTAGACAGCAGATCCATTATGAAAGAAAAAACAAAACCAATAGGCGTGTCATGCTTAGAATTCTAGAGGCAGCACGACCAACATGAGTTTTTGTGTTTTGGAAAAAGAAATGGAACCCTTTTGCAGAGGGGAACGATAATTAATTCCCCAAATCAGTTTGCCAGCGATTTTCAGGTGAATTGAATGAGTTTTCCAAAGCCAGTCAGCTGGGAGGGGTGGATGAATCCGGAAACAGCCTGTTTCCTTGGGACTCAATCAAGCCCACTATCAAAAAGGACTCTTCCATTTCTTTGGCTCTTTTCACATTTTTCTTCTTTATCATGGTTTGTAATGAATTTTCAGATGTGAGCTTTGATTTTGAGGCTGGAATATGGAGTTCAAGACCCGGAAGGCATGGTCTTTTTCAATCAGGGCACAGCTGTTGGCTTGCTCCAATTCTGGCTTTCTGTCATGGTTTTGGGTGCCTCAGCCGAGTTTTGGTTTCTTGAGCGGCAATTTCCTAAAGGATTTCAGGGTCTGAGTTGGTTTTGCCTTCTTCCTTCCCAAATTTTGTATTCTGACGCAATACAAACACGAGTTTAGACAGCAGATCCATTACTAAATAAAAAAAAAAAAAACCAATTAGCGTGTCATGCTTAGAATTCTAGAGGCAGCACGACCAACATGAGTTTTTGTGTTTGGGAAAAAGAAATGGAAGCATTTGCAGAGGGGAACGATAATTAATTCCCCAAATCAGTTTGCCAGCGATTTTCAGGTGAATTGAATGAGTTTTCCAAAGCCAGTCAGCTGGGAGGGGTGGATGAATCCGGAAACAGCCTGTTTCCTTGTGACTAAATCAAGCCCACTATCAAAAAGGACTCTTCCATTTCTTTGGCTCTTTTCACATTTTTCTTCTTTATCATGGTTTGTAATGAATTTTCTGATGTGAGCTTTGATTTTGAGGATGGAATATGGAGGTCAAGACACGGAAGGAGTGGTCTTTTTCAATCAGGGCACAGCTGTTTGCTGCTCTGATTCTGGCTTTCTGTCATGCTTTTGGATGCCTCAGCCGAGTTTTGGTTTCTTGAACGGCAATTTCCTAAAGGATTTCTGGGTCTGAGTTGGTTTTGCCTTCTTCCTTCCCAAATTTTGTATTCTGACGCAATACAAACACGAGTTTAGACAGCAGATCCATTATGAAATAAAAAAAAAAAAAACCAATTAGCGTGTCATGCTTAGAATTCTAGAGGCAGCACGACCAACATGAGTTTTTGTGTTTTGGAAAAAGAAATGGAAGCCTTTTGCAGAGGGGAACGAAAATTCATTCCCCCAAATCAGTTTGCCAGCGATTTTCAGGGGAATTGAATGAGTTTTCCAAAGCCAGTCAGCTGGGAGGGGTGGATGAATCCGGAAACAGCCTGTTTCCTTGTGACTAAATCAAGCCCACTATCAAAAGGGACTCTTGCATTTCTTTGGCTCTTTTCACATTTTTCCTCTTTATCATGGTTTGTAATGAATTTTCTGATGTGAGCTTTGATTTTGAGGCTGGAATATGGAATTCAAGACACGGAAGGCATGGTCCTTTTCAATCAGGGCACAGCTGTTGGCTTGCTCCAATTCTGGCTTTCTGTCATGCTTTTGGGTGCCTCAGCCGAGTTTTGGTTTCTTGAGCGGCAATTTCCTAAAGGATTTCTGGGTCTGAGTTGGTTTTGCCTTCTTCCTTCCCAAATGTTGTATTCTGACGCAATACAAACACGAGTTTAGACAGCAGATCCTTTATGAAATAAAGAAAAAACAAAACCAATCAGCGTGTCATGCTCAGATTTCTAGAGGTAACATGACCAACATGAGTTTTTGTGTTTTGGAAAAAGAAATGGAACCCTTTTGCAGAGGGGAATGATAATTAATTCCCCAAATCAGTTTGATAGCAATTTTCAGGTGAATTGAATGAGTTTTCCAAAGCCAGTCAGCTGGGAGGGGTGGATGAATCCGGAAACAGCCTGTTCCCGTTGACTAAATCAAGCCCACTATCAAAAAGGACTCTTCCATTTCTTTGGCTCTTTTCACATTTTTCTTCTTTATCATGGTTTGTAATGAATTTTCTGATGTGAGCTTTGATTTTGAGGCTGGAATATGGAGTTCAAGACCCGGAAGGCATGGTCTTTTTCAATCAGGGCACAGCTGTTGGCTTGCTCCAATTCTGGCTTTCTGTCATGGTTTTGGGTGCCTCAGCCGAGTTTTGGTTTCTTGAGCGGCAATTTCCTAAAGGATTTCTGGGTCTGAGTTGGTTTTGCCTTCTTCCTTCCCAAATGTTGTATTCTGACGCAATACAAACACGAGTTTAGACAGCAGATCCATTATGAAATAAAGAAAAAACAAAACCAATTAGCGTGTCATGCTCAGAATTCTAGAGGCAACATGACCAACATGAGTTTTTGTGTTTTGGAAAAAGAAATGGAACCCTTTTGCAGAGGGGAATGATAATTAATTCCCCAAATCAGTTTGATAGCAATTTTCAGGTGAATTGAATGAGTTTTCCAAAGCCAGTCAGCTGGGAGGGGTGGATGAATGCGGAAACAGCCTGTTTCCTTGTGACTAAATCAAGCCCACTATCAAAAAGGACTCTTCCATTTCTTTGGCTCTTTTCACATTTTTCTCCTTTATCATGGTTTGTAATGAATTTTCTGATGTGAGCTTTGATTTTGAGGCTGGAATATGGAGTTCAAGACACGGAAGGCATGGTCTTTTTCAATCAGGGCACAGCTGTTGGCTTGCTCCAATTCTGGCTTTCTGTCATGGTTTTGGGTGCCTCAGCCGAGATTTGGTTTCTTGAGCGGCAATTTCCTAAAGGATTTCTGGGTCTGAGTTGGTTTTGCCTTCTTCCTTCCCAAATTTTGTATTAAGACGCAATACACACACGAGTTTAGACAGCAGCTCCATTATGAAATAAAAAAAAACAAAACCAATTAGCGTGTCATGCTTAGAATTCTAGAGGCAGCACGACCAACATGAGTTTTTGTGTTTTGGAAAAAGAAATGGAAGCCTTTTGCAGAGGGGAACGATAATTCATTCCCCAAATCAGTTTGCCAGCGATTTTCAGGTGAATTGAATGAGTTTTCCAAAGCCAGTCAGCTGGGAGGGGTGGATGAATCCGGAAACAGCCTGTTTCCTTGTGACTAAATCAAGCCCACTATCAAAAAGGACTCTTCCATTTCTTTGGCTCTTTTCACATTTTTCTTCTTTATCATGGTTTGTAATGAATTTTCTGATGTGAGCTTTGATTCTGAGGCTGGAATATGGAGTTCAAGACCCGGAAGGAATGGTCTTTTTCAATCAGGGCACAGCTGTTGGGTTGCTCCAATTCTGGCTTTCTGTCATGGTTTTGGGTGCCTCAGCCGAGTTTTGGTTTCTTGAGCGGCAATTTCCTAAAGGATTTCTGGGTCTGAGTTGGTTTTGCCTTCTTCCTTCCCAAATTTTGTATTCTGACGCAATACAAACACGAGTTTAGACAGCAGATCCATTATGAAATTAAAAAAACAAAACCAATTAGCGAGTCATGCTTAGAATTCTAGAGGCAGCACGACCAACATGAGTTTTTGTGTTTTGGAAAAAGAAATGGAAGCCTTTTGCAGAGGGGAACGATAATTCATTCCCCAAATCAGTTTGCCAGCGATTTTCAGGTGAATTGAATGAGTTTTCCAAAGCCAGTCAGCTGGGAGGGGTGGATGAATCCGGAAACAGCCTGTTTCCTTGTGACTAAATCAAGCCCACTCTCAAAAAGGACTCTTGCATTTCTTTGGCTCTTTTCACATTTTTCTTCTTTATCATGGTTTGTAATGAATTTTCTGATGTGAGCTTTGATTTTGAGGCTGGAATATGGAGTTCAAGACCCGGAAGGCATGGTCTTTTTTTTTTTTTTTTTTTTTTTAAACTTTTATTTAATGCATATAAATTTCCAAAGTATGACTTATGGATTACAATGGCTTTCCCCCCATACCGTCCCTCCCACCCACAACCCTCCCCTTTCCCACTCCCTCTCCCCTTCCATTCACATCAAGATTCATTTTCGATTATCTTAATATACAGAAGATCAGCTTAGTATACATTAAGTATGGATTTCAACAGTTTGCTCCCACACAGAAACATAAAGTGAAAAATAATAGATGATTTTTTAAAATGATGATGAAATCAGAGCAGACCTATTGTCATGTTTAATCCCAGTGAGAGTCAAGTTGGGAATTGATAATTTCTTTTTTTTTTTTTTTTTTTTTTTTTTTTTTACAGAGGATCAGTTTAGTATGCATTAAGTAAGGATTTCAACAGTTTGCACCCCCATAGAAACACAAAGTGCAATATATTGTTTGAGTACTCGTTATAGCATTAAATCTCAATGTACAGCACATTAAGGATAGAGATCCTACATGAGGAGTAAGTGCACAGTGACTCCTGTTGTTGACTTTACCAATTGACACTCCTGTCTATGGCAAGACTGGAGCATAGGCATGGTCTTTTTCAATCAGGGCACAGCTGTTGGCTTGCTCCAATTCTGGCTTTCTGTCATGGTTTTGGGTGCCTCAGCCGAGTTTTGGTTTCTTGAGCGGCAATTTCCTAAAGGATTTCTGGGTCTGAGTTGGTTTTGCCTTCTTCCTTCCCAAATTTTGTATTCTGACGCAATACAAACACGAGTTTAGACAGCAGCTCCATTATGAAATAAAAAAAAGAAAACCAATGAGCGTGTCATGCTTAGAATTCTAGAGGCAGCACGACCAACATGAGTTTTTGTGTTTTGGACAAAGAAATGGAAGCCTTTTGCAGAGGGGAACGATAATTCATTCCCCCAAATCAGTTTGCCAGCGATTTTCAGGTGAATTGAATGAGTTTTCCAAAGCCAGTCAGCTGGGAGGGGTGGATGAATCCGGAAACAGCCTGTTTCCTTGTGACTAAATCAAGCCCACTATCAAAAAGGACTCTTCCATTTCTTTGGCTCTTTTCACATTTTTCCTCTTTATCATGGTTTGTAATGAATTTTCTGATGTGAGCTTTGATTTTGAGGCTGGAATATGGAGTTCAAGACCCGGAAGGCATGGTCCTTTTCAATCAGGGCACAGCTGTTGGCTTGCTCCAATTCTGGCTTTCTGTCATGGTTTTGGGTGCCTCAGCCGAGTTTTGGTTTCTTGAGCGGCAATTTCCTAAATAATTTCGGGGTCTGAGTTGGTTTTGCCTTCTTCCTTCCCAAATGTTGTATTCTGACGCAATACAAACACGAGTTTAGACAGCAGATCCATTATGAAATAAAGAAAAAACAAAACCAATTAGCGTGTCATGCTCAGAATTCTAGAGGCAACATGACCAACATGAGTTTTTGTGTTTTGGAAAAAGAAATGGAACCCTTTTGCAGAGGGGAACGATAATTAATTCCCCCAATCAGTTTGCCAGTGATTTTCAGGTGAATTGAATGAGTTTTCCAAAGCCAGTCAGCTGGGAGGGGTGGATGAATGCGGAAACAGCCTGTTTCCTTGTGACTAAATCAAGCCCACTATCAAAAAGGACTCTTCCATTTCTTTGGCTCTTTTCACATTTTTCTCCTTTATCATGGTTTGTAATGAATTTTCTGATGTGAGCTTTGATTTTGAGGCTGTAATATGGAGTTCAAGACACGGAAGGAATGGTCTTTTTCAATCAGGGCACAGCTGTTGGCTTGCTCCAATTCTGGCTTTCTGTCATGCTTTTGGGTGCCTCAGCCGAATTTTGGTTTCCTGAGCGGCAATTTCCTAAAGGATTTCTGGATCTCAGTTGGTTTTGCCTTCTTCCTTCCCAAATTTTGTATTCTGACGCAATACAAACACGAGTTTAGACAGCAGATCCATTATGAAAGAAAAAACAAAACCAATAGGCGTGTCATGCTTAGAATTCTAGAGGCAGCACGACCAACATGAGTTTTTGTGTTTTGGAAAAAGAAATGGAACCCTTTTGCAGAGGGGAACGATAATTAATTCCCCAAATCAGTTTGCCAGCGATTTTCAGGTGAATTGAATGAGTTTTCCAAAGCCAGTCAGCTGGGAGGGGTGGATGAATCCGGAAACAGCCTGTTTCCTTGGGACTCAATCAAGCCCACTATCAAAAAGGACTCTTCCATTTCTTTGGCTCTTTTCACATTTTTCTTCTTTATCATGGTTTGTAATGAATTTTCAGATGTGAGCTTTGATTTTGAGGCTGGAATATGGAGTTCAAGACCCGGAAGGCATGGTCTTTTTCAATCAGGGCACAGCTGTTGGCTTGCTCCAATTCTGGCTTTCTGTCATGGTTTTGGGTGCCTCAGCCGAGTTTTGGTTTCTTGAGCGGCAATTTCCTAAAGGATTTCAGGGTCTGAGTTGGTTTTGCCTTCTTCCTTCCCAAATTTTGTATTCTGACGCAATACAAACACGAGTTTAGACAGCAGATCCATTACTAAATAAAAAAAAAAAAAACCAATTAGCGTGTCATGCTTAGAATTCTAGAGGCAGCACGACCAACATGAGTTTTTGTGTTTGGGAAAAAGAAATGGAAGCATTTGCAGAGGGGAACGATAATTAATTCCCCAAATCAGTTTGCCAGCGATTTTCAGGTGAATTGAATGAGTTTTCCAAAGCCAGTCAGCTGGGAGGGGTGGATGAATCCGGAAACAGCCTGTTTCCTTGTGACTAAATCAAGCCCACTATCAAAAAGGACTCTTGCATTTCTTTGGCTCTTTTCACATTTTTCTTCTTTATCATGGTTTGTAATGAATTTTCTGATGTGAGCTTTGATTTTGAGGATGGAATATGGAGTTCAAGACACGGAAGGAGTGGTCTTTTTCAATCAGGGCACAGCTGTTTGCTGCTCTGATTCTGGCTTTCTGTCATGCTTTTGGATGCCTCAGCCGAGTTTTGGTTTCTTGAGCGGCAATTTCCTAAAGGATTTCTGGGTCTGAGTTGGTTTTGCCTTCTTCCTTCCCAAATTTTGTATTCTGACGCAATACAAACACGAGTTTAGACAGCAGATCCATTATGAAAGAAAAAAAACAAAACCAATTAGCGGGTCATGCTTAGAATTCTAGAGGCAGCACGACCAACATGAGTTTTTGTGTTTTGGAAAAAGAAATGGAAGCCTTTTGCAGATTGGAACGATAATTCATTCCCCAAATCAGTTTGCCAGCGATTTTCAGGTGAATTGAATGAGTTTTCCAAAGCCAGTCAGCTGGGAGGGGTGGATGAATCCGGAAACAGCCTGTTTCCTTCGGACTAAATCAAGCCCACTCTCAAAAAGGACTCTTCCATTTCTTTGGCTCTTTTCACATTTTTCTCCTTTACCATGGTTTGTAATGAATTTTCTGATGTGAGCTTTGATTTTGAGGCTGGAATATGGAGTTCAAGACCCGGAAGGCATGGTCTTTTTCAATCAGGGCACAGCTGTTGGCTTGCTCCAATTCTGGCTTTCTGTCATGGTTTTGGGTGCCTCAGCCGAGTTTTGGTTTCTTGAGCGGCAATTTCCTAAAGGATTTCTGGGTCTGAGTTGGTTTTGCCTTCTTCCTTCCCAAATTTTGTATTCTGACGCAATACAAACACGAGTTTAGACAGCAGATCCATTATGAAAGAAAAAAAAACAAAACCAATGAGCGTGTCATGCCTAGCATTCTAGAGGCAGCACGACCAACATGAGTTTTTGTGTTTTGGACAAAGAAATGGAACCCTTTTGCAGAGGGGAATGATAATTAATTCCCCAAATCAGTTTGCCAGCGATGTTCAGTGGAATTGAATGAGTTTTCCAAAGCCAGTCAGCTGGGAACGTTGGATGAATCCGGAAACAGACTGTTTCCTTTGACTAAATCAAGCCCACTATCAAAAAGGACTCTTGCATTTCTTTGGCTCTTTTCACATTTTTCTTCTTTATCATGGTTTGCAATGAATTTTCTGATGTGAGGTTTGATTTTGAAGCTGGAATATGGAGTCCAAGACACGGAAGGAATGGTCTTTTTCAATCAGGGCACAGCTGTTGGCTTGCTCCAATTCTGGCTTTCTGTCATGGTTTTGGGTGCCTCAGCCGAGTTTTGGTTTCTTGAGCGGCAATTTCCTAAAGGATTTCTGGGTCTGAGTTGGTTTTGCCTTCTTCCTTCCCAAATTTTGTATTCTTTTTTCTTTTTTTTTTTAATGATGATGAAATCAGATCAGACCTATTGTCATGTTTAATCCCAGTGTGAGTCAAGTTGGGAGATGATAGTTTCTTTTCTTTTCTTTTTTTTTTTTTTTTTTTTTTTTACAGAGGATCAGTTTAGTATGCATTAAGTAAAGATTTCAACAGTTTGCACCCCCATAGAAACACAAAGTGAAATATATTATTTAAGTACTCGTTATAGCATTAAATATCAATGCACAGCACATTAAGGACAGAGATCCTACATGAGGAGTAAGTGCACAGTGACTCCTGTTGTTGACTTTACCAATTGACACTCCTGTCTATGGCATCAGTAATCTCCCTATGCTCCAGTCATGAGTTTCCAAGGCTATGGAAGCCCTCTGAGTTCTCCGACTCTTATCTTGTTTAGACAAGGTCATAGTCAAAGTGGAGGTTCTCTCCTCCCTTCAGAGAAAGGTACCTCCTTCTTTGAAGACCTGTTCTTTCCACTGAGATCTCACTCACAGATATCTTTTGCCAGAGTGTCTTGGCTTTCCATGCCTGGAATACTCTCATGGGAGGCGTTGGTGGTATAGTGGTGAGCATAGCTGCCTTCCAAATTTTGTATTCTGACGCAATACAAACACGAGTTTAGACAGCAGATCCATTATGGAAAAAAAAAAAACCAATTGGCGTGTCATGCTTAGAATTCTAGAGGCAGCACGACCAACATGAGTTTTTGTGTTTTGGAAAAAGAAATGGAACCCTTTTGCAGAGGGGAACGATAATTAATTCCCCAAATCAGTTTGCCAGCGATGTTCAGGGGAATTGAATGAGTTTTCCAAAGCCAGTCAGCTGGGAGGGGTGGATGAATCCGGAAACAGCCTGTTTCCTTGTGACTCAATCAAGCACACTATCAAAAAGGACTGTTGCATTTCTTTGGCTCTTTTCACATTTTTCTTCTTTATCATGGTTTGTAATGAATTTTCTGATGTGAGCTTTGATTGTGAGGCTGGAATATGGAGTTCAAGACACGGAAGGAATGGTCTTTTTCAATCAGGGCACAGCTGTTGGCTTGCTCCAATTCTGGCTTTCTGTCATGGTTTTGGGTGCCTCAGCCGAGTTTTGGTTTCTTGAGCGGCAATTTCCTAAAGGATTTCTGGGTCTGAGTTGGTTTTGCCTTCTTCCTTCCCAAATTTTGTATTCTGACGCAATACACACACGAGTTTAGACAGCAGATCCATTATGAAATAAAAAAAAAACAAAACCAATTAGCGTGTCATGCTTAGAATTCTAGAGGCAGCACGACCAACATGAGTTTTTGTGTTTTGGACAAAGAAATGGAAGCCTTTTGCAGAGGGGAACGATAATTCATTCCCCAAATCAGTTTGCCAGCGATTTTCAGGTGAATTGAATGAGTTTTCCAAAGCCAGTCAGCTGGGAGGGGTGGATGAATCCGGAAACAGCCTGTTTCCTTTGACTAAATCAAGCCCACTCTCAACAAGGACTCTTCCATTTCTTTGGCTCTTTTCACATTTTTCCTCTTTATCGTGGTTTCTATTGAATTTTCTGATGTGAGGTTTGATTTTGAAGCTGGAATATGGAGTTCAAGACCCAGAAGGAATGGTCTTTTTCAATCAGGGCACAGCTGTTGGCTTGCTCCAATTCTGGCTTTCTGTCATGGTTTTGGGTGCCTCAGCCGAGTTTGGGTTTCCTGAGCGGCAATTTCCTAAAGGATTTCAGGATCTGAGTTGGTTTTGTCTTCTTCCTTCCCAAATTTTGTATTCTGATGCAATACACACACGAGTTAAGACAGCAGCTCCATTATGAAATAAATAAAACAAAACCAATTCGCATGTCATGCTTTGAATTCTAGAGGCAGCACGACCAACATGAGTTTTTGTGTTTTGGACAAAGAAATGGAACCCTTTTGCAGAGGGGAACGATCATTAATTCCCCAAATCAGTTTGCCAGCGATTTTCAGGTGAATTGAATGAGTTTTCCAAAGCCAGTCAGCTGGGAGGGGTGGATGAATCCGGAAACAGCCTGTTTCCTTGGGACTAAATCAAGCACACTATCAAAAAGGACTCTTGCATTTCTTTGGCTCTTTTCACATTTTTCTTCTTTATCATGGTTTGTAATGAATTTTCTGATGTGAGCTTTGATTTTGAGGCTGGAATATGGAGATCAAGAGACGGAAGGAATGGTCTTTTTCAATCAGGTCACAGCTGTTGGCTTGCTCCAATTCTGGCTTCCTGTCATGCTTTTGGGTGCCTCAGCCGAGTTTTGGTTTCTTGAGCGGCAATTTCCTAAAGGATTTCTGGGTCTGAGTTGGTTTTGCCTTCTTCCTTCCCAAATTTTGTATTCTGACGCAATACAAACACGAGTTTAGACAGCAGATCCATTATGAAAGAAAAAGCAAACCAATTAGCGTGTCATGCTTAGAATTCTAGAGGCAGCACGACCAACATGAGTTTTTGTGTTTTGTAAAAAGAAATGGAACCCTTTTGCAGAGGGGAACGATAATTAATTCCCCAAATCAGTTTGCCAGCGATTTTCAGGTGAATTGAATGAGTTTTCCAAAGCCAGTCAGCTGGGAGGGTGGATGAATGTGGAAACAGCCTGTTTCCTTGTGACTAAATCAAGCCCACTATCAAAAAGGACTCTTCCATTTCTTTGGCTCTTTTCACATTTTTCTTCTTTATCATGGTTTGTAATGAATTGTCTGATGTGAGCTTTGATTTTGAGGCTGGAATATGGAGTTCAAGACCCGGAAGGCATGGTCTTTTCAGGGCACAGCTGTTGGCTTGATCCAATTCTGGCTTTCTGTCATGGTTTTGGGTGCCTCAGCCGAGGTTTGGTTTCTTGAGCGGCAATTTCCTAAAGGATTTCTGGGTCTGAGTTGGTTTTGCCTTCTTCCTTCCCAAATTTTGTATTCTGACGCAATACAAACACGAGTTTAGACAGCAGATCCATTATGAAATAAAAAAAAAACAAAACCAATGAGCGTGTCATGCTTAGAATTCTAGAGGCAGCACGACCAACATGAGTTTTTGTGTTTTGGACAAAGAAATGGAACCCTTTTGCAGAGGGGAACGATAATTCATTCCCCAAATCAGTTTGCCAGCGATTTTCAGGTGAATTGAATGAGTTTTCCAAAGCCAGTCAGCTGGGAGGGGTGGATGAATCCGGAAACAGCCTGTTTCCTTGGGACTAAATCAAGCACACTATCAAAAAGGACTCTTCCATTTCTTTGGCTCTTTTCACATTTTTCTTCTTTATCATGGTTTGTAATGAATTTTCTGATGTGAGCTTTGATTTTGAGGCTGGAATATGGAGTCCAAGACACGGAAGGAATGGTCTTTTTCAATCAGGGCACAGCTGTTGGCTTGCTCCAATTCTGGCTTTCTGTCATGGTTTTGGGTGCCTCAGCCGAGTTTTGGTTTCTTGAGCGGCAATTTCCTAAAGGATTTCTGGGTCTGAGTTAGTTTTGCCTTCTTCCTTCCCAAATTTTGTATTCTGACACAATACACACACGAGTTAAGACAGCAGCTCCATTATGAAATAAAAAAAAAAACAAAACCAATGAGCGTGTCATGCTTAGAATTCTAGAGGCAGCACGACCAACATGAGTTTTTGTGTTTTGTAAAAAGAAATGGAACACTTTTGCAGAGGGGAACGATAATTAATTCCCCAAATCAGTTTGCCAGCGATTTTCAGGTGAATTGAATGAGTTTTCCAAAGCCAGTCAGCTGGAAGGGGTGGATGAATGTGGAAACAGCCTGTTTCCTTGTGACTAAATCAAGCCCACTATCAAAAAGGACTCTTACATTTCTTTGGCTCTTTTCACATTTTTCTTCTTTATCATGGTTTGTAATGAATTGTCTGATGTGAGCTTTGATTTTGAGGCTGGAATATGGAGTTCAAGACCCGGAAGGCATGGTCTTTTCAGGGCACAGCTGTTGGCTTGATCCAATTCTGGCTTTCTGTCATGGTTTTGGGTGCCTCAGCCGAGGTTTGGTTTCCTGAGCGGCAATTTCCTAAAGGATTTCTGGGTCTGAGTTGGTTTTGCCTTCTTCCTTCCCAAATTTTGTATTCTGACGCAATACAAACACGAGTTTAGACAGCAGATCCATTATGAAATAAAAAAAAAACAAAACCAATGAGCGTGTCATGCTTAGAATTCTAGAGGCAGCACGACCAACATGAGTTTTTGTGTTTTGGACAAAGAAATGGAAGCCTTTTGCAGAGGGGAACGATAATTCATTCCCCAAATCAGTTTGCCAGCGATTTTCAGGTGAATTGAATGAGTTTTCCAAAGCCAGTCAGCTGGGAGGGGTGGATGAATCCGGAAACAGCCTGTTTCCTTGGGACTAAATCAAGCCCACTATCAACAAGGACTCTTCCATTTCTTTGGCTCTTTTCACATTTTTCTTCTTTATCATGGTTTGTAATGAATTTTCTGATGTGAGCTTTGATTTTGAGGCTGGAATATGGAGTCCAAGACACGGAAGGAATGGTCTTTTTCAATCAGGGCACAGCTGTTGGCTTGCTCCAATTCTGGCTTTCTGTCATGGTTTTGGGTGCCTCAGCCGAGTTTTGGTTTCTTGAGCGGCAATTTCCTAAAGGATTTCTGGGTCTGAGTTAGTTTTGCCTTCTTCCTTCCCAAATTTTGTATTCTGACACAATACACACACGAGTTAAGACAGCAGCTCCATTATGAAATAAAAAAAAAAAAACAAAACCAATGAGCGTGTCATGCTTAGAATTCTAGAGGCAGCACTACCAACATGAGTTTTTGTGTTTTGGACAAAGAAATGGAACCCTTTTGCAGAGGGGAATGATAATTAATTCCCCAAATCAGTTTGCCAGCGATTTTCAGGTGAATTGAATGAGTTTTCCAAAGCCAGTCAGCTGGGAGGGGTGGATGAATCCGGAAACAGCCTGTTTCCTTGTGACTAAATCGAGCCCACTATCAAAAAGGACTCTTCCATTTCTTTGGCTCTTTTCACATTTTTCTTCTTTATCATGGTTTGTAATGAATTTTCTGATGTGAGCTTTGATTTTGAGGCTGGAATATGGAGTTCAAGACACGGAAGGAATGGTCTTTTTCAATCAGGGCACAGCTGTTGGCTTGCTCCAATTCTGGCTTTCTGTCATGGTTTTGGGTGCCTCAGCCGAGTTTTGGTTTCTTGAGCGGCAATTTCCTAAAGGATTTCTGGGTCTGAGTTGGTTTTGCCTTCTTCCTTCCCAAATTTTGTATTCTGACGCAATAGAAACATGAGTTTAGACAGCAGATCCATTATGAAATAAAAAAAAACAAAACCAATGAGCGTGTCATGCTTAGAATTCTAGAGGCAGCACGACCAACATGAGTTTTTGTGTTTTGGACAAAGAAATGGAACCCTTTTGCAGAGGGGAACGATAATTAATTCCCCAAATCAGTTTGCCAGCGATTTTCAGGTGAATTGAATGAGTTTTCCAAAGCCAGTCAGCTGGGAGGGGTGGATGAATCCGGAAACAGCCTGTTTCCTTGTGACTAAATCAAGCCCACTATCAAAAAGGACTCTTCCATTGCTTTGGCTCTTTTCATATTTTTCTTCTTTATCATGGTTTGTAATGAATTTTCTGATGTGAGCTTTGATTTTGAGGCTGGAATATGGAATTCAAGACACGGAAGGAATGGTCTTTTTCAATCAGGGCACAGCTGTTGGCTTGCTCCAATTCTGGCTTTCTGTCATGGTTTTGGGTGCCTCAGCAGAGTTTTGGTTTCTTGAGCGCCAATTTCCTAAAGGATTTCTGGGTCTGAGTTGGTTTTGCCTTCTTCCTTTCCAAATTTTGTATTCTGATGCAATACAAACATGAGTTTAGACAGCAGATCCACCATGAAAGAAAAAACAAAACCAATTAGCGTGTCATGCTTAGAATTCTAGAGGCAGCACGACCAACATGAGTTTTTGTGTTTTGGAAAAAGAAATGGAAGCCTTTTGCAGAGGGGGACGATAATTAATTCCGCAAATCAGTTTGCCAGCGATTTTCAGGTGAATTGAATGAGTTTTCCAAAGCCAGTCAGCTGGGAGGGGTGGATGAATCCGGAAACAGCCTGTTTCCTTGTGACTCAATCAAGCCCACTATCAAAAAGGACTCTTGCATTTCTTTGGCTCTTTTCACATTTTTCTTCTTTATCATGGTTTGTAATGAATTTTCTGATGTGAGCTTTGATTTTGAGGCTGGAATATGGAGTTCAAGACACAGAAGGCATGGTCTTTTTCAATCAGGGCACAGCTGTTGGCTTGCTCCAATTCTGGCTTTCTGTCATGGTTTTGGGTGCCTCAGCCGAATTTTGGTTTCCTGAGCGGCAATTTCCTAAAGGATTTCTGGATCTCAGTTGGTTTTGCCTTCTTCCTTCCCAAATTTTATATTCTGACACAATACAAACACGAGTTAAGCAGCAGATCCATTATGAAAGAAAAAACAAAACCAATTAGCGTGTCATGCTTAGAATTCTAGAGGCAGCACGAACAACGTTTGAAGCTACAAGTAACATGACCAATGTGAGATTTTTTGTTTTGGAAAATAAAATGGAACACTTTGGCTGTGGTGACAGATAGTAATTGCCTCCGTTCAGGTTATTTCAGTCAATATTCCACAGGCAGTCAGCTGGAGGGGTGGATGAATCGGGGAATAGCCGCTTTCCTTGCGACTAAATCAAGCCCAATATCATTATGGATTCTTGAATTTTTGGCTTTTTTCTCATTTTTCTTATTTATCATGGTTTGTAATGAATTTTCTGATGTGAGCTTTGGTTTTGAAGCTGGCATATTGAGTTCAGTGCACAAGAGGGATGTTCTTTTTCAATCAGGGCACAGCTGTTGGCTTGCTCCAATTCTGGCTTCCTTTCATTGCTTTGGGTGCCTCAGCTGACCTTTGGTTTCTTGAGTGGCAATTTCCTTAATGTTTTCTGGGTCTGAATTGGTTTTGCCTTGATCCTTCCCAAATTTTGTATTCTGACACAATACAAACAAGAGTTTGGACAGAGTAGCCATTATGAAATAAAAAACACAACACATAAGCGTTTGACGCTTATACATCTACAGGTAACACGAGCAAGGTGAGTTTTTGTGTTTTGGAAAATAAAATGGAACACTTTGGCTGAGGTGACAGATATTAATTGCCTCCAAACTCAATTTCACTGCAATTTTCAGGTTAATTCAGTCAGAATTCCACAGGCAGTCAGCTGGAGGGGTGGATGAATCCGGGAACAGCCGGTTTCCTTGCGACTAAATCCAGCCCAATATCATTATGGATTCTTGCATTTCTTTGTCTTTTTTCTCTTTTTTCTTATTTATCATGGTTTGCAATGAATTTTCTGATGTGAGCTTTGGTTTTGAGGCTGCAATATGGAGTTCAGGGCACCGGAGGAACGGTCTTTTTCAAACTGGGCACAGCTGTTGGCTTGCTCCAATTCTGGCTTGCTGTCATTGGTTTGGGTGCCTCAGCTGACTTTTAGTTTCTTGAACGGCAATTTCCTAAATGTTTTCTGGGTCTGAGTTGGTTTTGCCTTCTTCCTTCCCAAATGTTGTATTCTGATGCAATACAAACAAGACTTTGGACAGAGTACCATTATGAAAGAAAAAAAAAATTGCCCTTTCAGGAGTAGAAATCTACAGGATACACAACCAAGGTGAGTTTTTGTGTCTTGGAAAATCAAATGGAACACTTTGGCTGAGGTGACAGATATTAATTTTCTCCAAACCGACTTTCACTGCGAATTTCATTTTAATTCAGTCAGAAACCACAGACACTCAGCTGGGAGGTGTGGAAAAATCTGGAAACAGACATTAACAAGGGAGTAAATCAAGCCCAATATCACTAAGAACTCCTGCATTTCTTTGGATTTTCTCTGATTTTTCTTATTTATCATGGTTTCTAATGAATTTCCTGATGTGAGGTTTGGTTTTGAGGTTGCAATATCGAGTTCAGGGCACAAGAGGAAGGTTCTTTTTCAATCAGGGCACAGCTGTTGGCTTGCTCCAATTCTGGCTTGCTTTCAAGGTTTTGCATGCCTCCGCGGCCCTTTGTTTCTTGAGCGGCAATTTCCTAAATGTTTTCTGGGTCTGAGTTGGTTTTGACTTCTTCCTTCCCAAAATTTGTATTCTGCCCAAATACAAACAAAAGTTTGGGCAGAGTAGCCATTATGAAACAAAAAACACAACAAATAGGCGTTTGAAGCTTAGAAATCTACAGGTAACACGACCAAGGTGAGTTTTTGTGTTTTGGAAAATCAAATGGAACACTTTGGCTGAGGTGGCAGATATTAATTGCCTCCAAACTGAGTTTCACTGCGATTTTCAGGTTAATTCAGTCCGAATTCCACAGGCAGTCAGCTGGAGGCGTGGATGAATCCTGGAACAGCCGGTTTCCTTGCGACTAAATCAAGCCCAATATCATTATGGATTCTTGCATTTCTTTGGCTTTTTTCTCATCTTTCTTATTTATCATGGTTTGTAATGAATTTTCTGATGTGAGCTTTGGTTTTGAGGTTGGCATATTGAGTTCAGGTCACTTTTTCCATCAGGGCACAGCTGTTTGCTTGCTCCAATTCTGGCTTACTGTCATTGTTTTGGATGTCTCAGCTGACTTCTGGTTCCTTGAGCGTCAATTTCCTAAATGTTTTCTGGTTCTGAGTTGGTTTTACCTTCTTCCTTCCCAAATTTTGTATTCTGACCCAATACAAACAAGAGTTTGGACACAGGAGCCATTAAGAAATAAAAAACACAACAAATAAGCATTTGAAGCTTATACATCTACAGGTAACACAACCAAGGTGAGTTTTTGTGTTTTGGAAAATCAAATGGAACACTTTGGCTGAGGTGACAGATATTAATTGCCTCCAAACTGAGTTTCACTGCGATTTTCAGGTTAATTCAGTCAGAATTCCACAGGCAGTCAGCTGGAGGGGTGGATGAATCCGGGAACAGCCGGTTTCCATTAGACTAAATCAAGCCCAATATCATTATAGATTCTTGCATTTCTTTGGCTTTTTTCTCATTTTTCTTATTTACCATGGTTTGTAATGAATTTTCTGATGTGAGCTTTGGTTTTGAGGCTGCAATATGGAGTTCAGGGCACCGGAGGAATGGTCTCTTTCAAACAGCCACAGCTGTTGGCCTGCTCCAATTCTGGCTTGCTGTCATTGTTTTGAGTGCCTCAGCCGATCTGTGTTTCCTTGAGCAGCAATTTCCTAAATGTTTTCTGGGTCTGATTTGGTTTTGCCTTCTTCCTTCCCAAATTTTGTATTCTGATGCAATAGAAACAAGAGTTTGGGCAGAGTTTCCATTATGAAATTAAAACACAACAAATAGGCGTTTGAAGCTTATACATCTACAGGTAACACGACCAAGGTGAGTTTTTGTGTTTTGGAAAATCAAATGGAACACTTTGGCTGAGGTGACAGATATTAATTGCCTCCAAACTGAGTTTCACTGCGATTTTCAGGTTAATTCAGTCGGAATTCTACGGGCAGTCAGCTGGAGGGGTGGATGAATCCTGGAACAGCCGGTTTCCTTGCGACTAAATCAAGCCCAATATCATTATGGATTCTTGAATTTCTTTTGCTTTTTTCTCCGTTTTGTTATTTATCATGGTTTGTAATGAGTTTTCTAATGTGAGTTTTGGTTTTGAGGCTGCAATATGGAGTTCAGGGTACCGGGGGAATGGTCTTTTTCAATCAGGGCACAGCTGTTGGCCTGCTCCAATTCTGGCTTTCTGTCATGGTTTTGGGTGCCTCAGCCGAGTTTTGGTTTACTGAGCGGCAATTTCCTAAATGATTTCTGGGTCTGAGTTGGTTTTGCCTTCTTCCTTCCCAAATTTTGTATTCTGACGGCATACATACAAAGTTTCTGCAGAGTAGCCATTATGAACTAAAAAACACAACAAATAGGCATTTGAAGCATTGAAATCTACAGGTCACACGACCTAGGTGAGTTTTTGTGTTTTGGAAAATAAATTGGAACACTTTGGCTGAGGTGACAGATAGTAATTGCCTCCAAACTGAGTTTCACTGCGATTTTCAGGTTAATTCTGTCCGAATTCCACAGGCAGTCAGCTGGGAGGTGTGGATGCATCTGGGAACAGCCGGTTTCCATGCTACTAAATCCAGCCCAATATCATTATGGATTCTTGCATTTCTTTGGCTTTTTTCTCATCTTTCTTATTTATCATGGTTTGTAATGAATTTTCTGATGTGAGCTTTGGTTTTGAGGTTGGCATATTGAGTTCAGGTCACTTTTTCCATCAGGGCACAGCTGTTTGCTTGCTCCAATTCTGGCTTGCTGTCATTGTTTTGGATGTCTCAGCTGACTTCTGGTTCCTTGAGCGTCAATTTCCTAAATGTTTTCTGGTTCTGAGTTGGTTTTACCTTCTTCCTTCCCAAATTTTGTATTCTGACCCAATACAAACAAGAGTTTGGACACAGGAGCCATTAAGAAATAAAAAACACAACAAATAAGCATTTGAAGCTTATACATCTACAGGTAACACAACCAAGGTGAGTTTTTGTGTTTTGGAAAATCAAATGGAACACTTTGGCTGAGGTGACAGATATTAATTGCTTCCAAACTGAGTTTCACTGCGATTTTCAGGTTAATTCAGTCAGAATTCCACAGGCAGTCAGTTGGAGGGGTGGATGAATCCGGGAACAGCAGGTTTCTTGTGACTAAATCCAGCCTAACATCATTATGGATTCTTGCATTTCTTTGGCTTTTTTCTCTTTTTTCTCATTTACCATGGTTTGTAATGAATTTTCAGATGTGAGCTTTGGTTTTGAGGCTGCTATATGTAGTTCAGGGAACAAGAGGAAGGTTCTTTTTCAATCAGGGCACAGCTGTTGGCCTGCTCCAATTCTGGCTTGCTGTCATTGTTTTGAGTGCCTCAGCCGATTATTGGTTTCTTGAGCGGCAATTTCTTAAATGATTTCTGGGTCTGAGTTGGTTTTGCATTCTTCCTTCCCAAATTTTGTATTCTGACGCAATACAAACAAGAGTTTGGACAGAGTAGCCATTATGAAATAAAAAACACAACAAATAGGCTTTTGAAGCTTAGAAATCTACAGGTAACATGACCAAGGTGAGTTTTTGTGTTTTGGAAAATTAAATGGAACACTTTGGCTGAGGTGACAGATATTAATTGCCTCCAAACTGAGTTTCACTGCGATATTCAGGTTAATTCAGTCAAAATTCCACAGGCAGTCAGCTGGAGGGGTGGATGAATCCGGGAACAGCCAGTTTCCTTGCGACTGAATCAAGCCCAATATCATTATGTATTCTTGCATTTCTTTGGCTTTTTTCTCATTTTTCTTATTTATCGTGGTTTCTAATTAATTTTCTGATGTGAGCTATGGTTTTGAGGCTGCAATATGGAGTTCAGGGCACAAGAGAAAGGTTCTTTCAATCAGGGCACAGCTGTTGGCTTGCTCAAATTCTGGCTTGCTGGCATTGTTTTGGGTGCCTCAGCTGACTTTTGGTTTCTTTTTTTTTTTTTTTTTTTTTTTTGACAGGCAGAGTGGACAGTGAGAGAGAGAGACAGAGAGAGAAAGGTCTTCCTTTGCCGCTGGTTCACCCTCCAATGGCCGCCGCTGCAGCCGGCGCACCGCGCTGATCCTGGCAGGAGCCAGGAGCCAGGTGCTTTTCCTGGTCTCCCATGGGGTGCAGGGCCCAAGCACCTGGGCCATCCTCCACTGCACTCCCTGGCCATAGCAGAGAGCTGGCCTGGAAGAGGGGCAACCGGGACAGAATCCGGCACCCCAACCGGGACTAGAACCCGGTGTGCCGGCGCCGCAAGGTGGAGGATTAGCCTATTGAGCCATGGCGCCGGCTCGACTTTTGGTTTCTTGAGCGGCAATTTCCTAAATGTTTTCTGGGTCTGAGTTGGTTTTGCCTTCTTCCTTCCCAAATTTTGTATTCTGACGCCATACAAACAAGAGTTTGGACAGAGTAGCCATTATGAATTAAAAAACACAACAAATAGGCGTTTGAAGCTTAGAAATCTACAGGTAACACGATGAAGGTGACTTTTTGTGTTTTGGAAAATAAAGTGGAACACTTTGGCTCAGGTTGCAGATATTAATTGCCTCCACAATGAGTTTCACTGCGATTTTCAGGTGAATTCCGTCAGAATTCCACAGGCAGTCAGCTGGAGGGGTGGATGAATCCGGGAACAGCCGGTTTCCTTGCGACTAAATCCAGCCCAATATCATTATGGATTCTTGCATTTCTTTGGCTTTTTTCTCATATTCTTATGTATCATGGTTTGTAATGAATTTTCTGATGTGAGCTTTGGTTTTGAGGCTGGCATATTGAGTTCAGGGCACCGGAGGAATGGTCTTTTTCAAACTGGGCACAACTGTTGGCCTGCTCCAATTCTGGCTTGCTGTCATGGTTTTGTGGGCCTCAGCCGATTATTCGTTTCTTGAGCGGCAATTTCCTAAATGTTTTCTGGGTCTGAGTTGGTTTTGCCTTCTTCCTTCCCAAATGTTGTATTCTGATGCAATACAAACAAGACTTTGGACAGAGTACCATTATGAAAGAAAAAAAAATTTGCCCTTTCAGGAGTAGAAATCTACAGGTAACATCACCAAGATGAGTTTCTGTGTTTTGGAAAAAGACATGGAACACTTTGGCTGAGGTGACAGATATTAATTGCCTCCAAACCGAGTTTCACTGCGAATTTCATTTTAATTCAGTCAGAAACCACAGACACTCAGCTGGGAGGTGTGGAAAAATCTGGAAACAGACATTAACAAGGGAGTAAATCAAGCCCAATATCACTAAGAACTCCTGCATTTCTTTGGATTTTTTCTGATTTTTCTTATTTATCATGGTTTGTAATGAATTTCCTGATGTGAGGTTTGGTTTTGAGGTTGCAATATCGAGTTCAGGGCACAAGAGGAAGGTTCTTTTTCAATCAGGGCATAGCTGTTGGCTTGCTCCAATTCTGTCTTGCTTTCAAGGTTTTGGATGCCTCCGCGGCCCTTTGTTTCTTGAGCGGCAATTTCCTAAATGTTTTCTGGGTCTGAGTTGGTTTTGCTTTCTTCCTTCCCAAAATTTATATTCTGCCCAAATACAAACAAGAGTTTGGGCAGAGTAGCCATTATGAAACAAAAAACACAACAAATAGGCGTTTGAAGCTTAGAAATCTACAGGTAACACAACCAAGGTGAGTTTTTGTGTTTTGGAAAATCAAATGGAACACTTTGGCTGAGGTGGCAGATATTAATTGCCTCCAAACTGAGTTTCACTGCGATTTTCAGGTTAATTCAGTCAGAATTCCACAGGAACTCAGCAGGAGGGTTGGATGAATCTGGGAATATCCGGTTTCCTTGCGACTAAATCAAGTCCAATATCATTATGGATTCTTGCGTTTCTTTGGCTTTTTTCTCATTTTTCTTATTTATCATGGTTTGTAATGAATTTTCTGATGTGAGCTTTGGTTTTGAGGCTGCAATATCGAGTTCAAGGCACAAGAGGAAGGTTCTTTTTCAATCAGGGCACAGCTGCTGGCTTGCTCCAATTCTGGCTTGCTGTCATTGTTTTCAGTGCCTCAGCCAATTTGTGGTTTCTAGTGTGGCAATTTCCTAAATGTTTTCTGAGTCTCAGTTGATTTTGCCTTCTTCCTTCCCAAATTTTGTATTCTGACCCAATACAAACAAGAGTTTGAACAGAATAGCCATTATGAAATAAAAAAAACAACAAATAGGCTTTTGAAGCTACAGGTAACATGACCAAGGTGAGATTTTTTGTTTTGGAAAATAAAATGGAACACTCTTGCTGTGGTGACAGATATTAACTGCCTCCAAACTGAGTTTCACTGCAATGTTCAGGTTAATTCAGTCAGAATTCCACAGGCAGTCAGCTGGAGGAGTGGATGCATCTGGGAACAGCCGGTTTTCTTGCGACTAAATCCAGCCCAATATCATCATGGATTCTTGCATCTCTTTGGCTTTTTTCTCATTTTTCTTATTTTTCGTGGTTTGTAATGAATTTTCTGATGTGAGCTTTGGATTTGAGGCTGCCATATGGACTTCAGGGCATAAGAGGAAGGTTCTTATTCAATCAGGGCACAGCTGTTGGCTAGCTCCAATTTTGGCTTGCTGTCATTGTTTTGGGTGCCTCAGCTGACTTTTGGGTTCTTGAACGGCAATTATCTAAACGTTTTCTGGGTCTGAGTCGGTTTTGCCTTCTTCCTTCCCAAATTTTGTATTCTCACGCAATACAAACAAGAGTTTGGACAGAGTAGCAATTATGAAATAAAAAACACAACAAATAGGCATTTGAAGCTTTGAAATCTACAGGTAACACGACCAAGTGAGTTTTTGTGTTTTGGAAAATCAAATGGAACACGTTGGCTGAGGTGACAGATATTAACTGCCTCCGTTCAGGTTAATTCAGTCAATATTCCAGAGGCAGTCAGCTGGATGGGTGGATGAATCCGGGAATAGCCGGTTTCCTTGCGACTAAATGAAGCCAAATATCATTATGGATTCTTGCATTTCTTTCTCTTTTTTCTCATATTCTTATGTATCATGGTTTGTAATGGATTTTCTGATGTGAGCTTTGGTTTTTAGGCTGCAATATGGAGTTCAAGGCACCGGGGGAATGGTCTTTTTCAAACAGGGCACAGCTGTTGGCCTGCTCCAATTCTGGCTTGCTGTCATTGTTTTGAGTGCCTCAGCTGACTTTTGGTTTGTTGAGCAGCAATTTCCTAAATGTTTTCTGGGTCTGAGTTGGTTTTGCCTTCTTCCTTCCCAAATTTTGTATTCTGCCGCAATACAAACAAGAGTTTGGGCAGAGTTTCCATTATGAAATAAAAAACACAACCAATAAGCGTTTGAAGCTTATACATCTACAGGTAACACGACCAAGGTGAGTTTTTGTGTTTTGGAAAATCAAATGGAACACTTTGGCTGAGGTGACAGATATTAATTGCCTCCAAACTGAGTTTCACTGCGATTTTCAAGTTAATTCAGTCGGAATTCCACAGGCAGTCAGCTGGAGGGGTGGATGAATCTGGGAACAGCCAGTTACCTTGCGACTAAATCAAGACCAATATCATTATAGATTCTTGCATTTCTTTGGCTTTTTTCTCATTTTTCTTATTTACCATGGTTTGTAATGAATTTTCTGATGTGAACTATGATTTTGAGGCTGCAATATGGAGTTCAGGGCACCGGAGGAATCGTCTTTTTCAAACAGCCACAGCTGTTGGCCTGCTCCAATTCTGGCTTGCTGTCATGGTTTTGAGTGCCTCAGCCGATCTTTGTTTCCTTGAGTGGTAATTTCCTAAATGTTTTCTGGGTCTGAGTTGGTTTTGCCTTCTTCCTTCCCAAATTTTGTATTCTGCCGCAATACAAACAAGAGTTTGGGCAGAGTTTCCATTATGAAATAAAAAACAAAACCAATAAGCGTTTGAAGCTTATACATCTACAGGTAACACGACCTAGGTGAGTTTTTGTGTTTTGGAAAATCAAATGGAACACTTTGGCTGAGGTGACAGATATTAATTTCCTCCAAACTGAGTTTCACTGCGATTTTCAGGTTAATTCGGTCGGAATTCTACGGGCAGTCAGCAGGAGGGGTGGATGAATCTGGGAACAGCCAGTTACCTTGCGACTAAATCAAGCCCAATATCATTATGGATTCTAGAATTTATTTGGCTTTTTTCTCTGTTTTTTTATTTATCATGGTTTGTAATGAATTTTCTAATGTGAGTTTTGGTTTTGAGGCTGCAATATGGAGTTCAGGGCACCGGGGGAATGGTCTTTTTCAATCAGGGCACAGCTGTTGGCCTGCTCCAATTCTGGCTTGCTGTCATTGTTTTGGGTGCTTCAGCTGACTTTTGGTTTCTTGAGTGGAAATTTTAAATGTTTTCTGGGTCCGAGTTGGTTTTGCCTTCTTCCTTTCCAAATTTTGTATTCTGACGCAATACAAACAAGAGTTTCTGCAGAGTAGCCATTATGAAATAAAAAACACAACAAATAGGCATTTGAAGCTTTGATATCTACAGGTAACACGACCTAGGTGAGTTTTTGTGTTTTGGAAAATCAAATGTAACAATTTGGCTGAGGTCACAGATATTAATTGCCTCCAATTAATATTTTCAGGTTAATTCTGTCCGAATTCCACAGGCAGTCAGCTGGAGGGGTGGATGAATCTGGGAACAGCAGGTTTCTTGTGACTAAATCCAGCCAAACATCATTATGGATTCTTGCATTTCTTTGGCTTTTTTCTCTTTTTTCTTATTTACCATGCTTTG
Source organism: Oryctolagus cuniculus (assembly GCF_964237555.1). Classification (NCBI taxonomy): domain Eukaryota; kingdom Metazoa; phylum Chordata; class Mammalia; order Lagomorpha; family Leporidae; genus Oryctolagus; species Oryctolagus cuniculus. The sequence goes on along the minus strand of NC_091444.1, from coordinate 85,622,118 downwards.
TAATGAATTTTCAGATGTGAGCTTTGGTATTGAGGCTGCAATATGGAGTTCAGGGAACAAGAGGAAGGTTCTTTTTCAATCAGGGCACAGCCGTTGGCCTGCTCCAATTCTGGCTTTCTGTCATGGTTTTGAGTGCATCAGCCGATTTGTGGTTTCTTGAGCGGCAATTTCCTAAATGTTTTCTGGGTCTGAGTTGGTTTTGCCTCCTTCCTTCCCAAATTTTGTATTCTGACGCCATACAAACAAGAGTTTGGGCAGAGTAGCCTTTATGAAATAAAAAACACAACAAATAGGCGTTTGAAGCTTAGAAATCTACAGGTAACACGACCAAGGTGAGTTTTAGTGTTTTGGAAAATAAAGTGGAACACTTTGGCTCAGGTTGCAGATATTAATTACCTCCAAAATGAGTTTCACTGCGATTTTCAGGTCAATTCAGTCCGAATTCCACAGGCAGTCAGCTGGAGGGGTGGATGAATCCGGGAACAGCCGGTTTCCTTGCGAGTAAATCAAGCCCAATATCATTATGGATTCTTGCATTTCTTTGGCTTTTTTCTCATATTCTTATGTATCATGGTTTGTAATGAATTTTTTGATGTAAGCTTTGGTTTTGAGGCTGGCATATTGAGTTCAGGGCACCGGAGGAATGGTCTTTTTCAAACTGGGCACAGCTGTTGGCCTGCTCCAATTCTGGCTTGCTGTCATGGTTTTGTGGGCCTCAGCCGATTATTCGTTTCTTGAGCGGCAATTTCCTAAATGTTTTCTGGGTCTGAGTTGGTTTTGCCTTCTTCCTTCCCAAATTTTGTATTCTGACGCCATAGAAACAAGAGTTTTGGCAGAGTAGCCATTATGAAATAATAATAAAAAAAAAAAAGGCATTTGAAGCTTAGAAATCTACAGGTAACACGACCAAGGTGAGTTTTTGTGTTTTGGAAAATCAAATGGAACACTTTGGCTGAGGTGACAGATATTAATTGCCTCCAAACTGAGTTTCACTGCGATTTTCAGGTTAATTCTGTCCAAATTCCACAGGCAGTCAGCTGGAGGGGTGGATGAATCCGGGAACAGCCGGTTTCCTTGCGACTGAATCAAGCCCAATATCATTATGGATTCTTGCATTTCTTTGGCTTTTTTCTCCTTTTTCTTATTTATCATGGTTTGTAATGAATTTTCTGATGTGAGCTTTGGTTTTCAGGCTGCAATATGGAGTTCCGTGTACCGGGGGATTGGTCTTTTTCAAACAGGGCACAGCTGTTGGCCAGGTCCAATTCTGGCTTGCTCTCATTATTTTGGGTGCTTCAGCAGACTTTTGGTTTCTTGAGCAGCAATTTCCTAAATGTTTTCTGGGTCTGAGTTGGTTTTGCCTTCTTCCTTCCCAAATTTTGTATTCTGACGCAATACAAACAAGAGTTTCGGCAGAGTAGCCATTATGAAATAAAAAACACAACAAATAGGCGTTTGAAGCTTAGAAATCAACAGGTAAAACGACCAAGGTGAGTTTTTGTGTTTTGGAAAATAAAGTGGAACACTTTGGCTGATGTTGCAGATATTAATTGCCTCCAAACTGAGTTTCACTGCGATTTTCAGGTGAATTCCATCAGAATTCCACAGGCAGTCATCTGGAGGGGTGGATGAATCCGGGAAGAGCCGGTTTCCTTGTAACTAAATCAAGCCAAATATCATTATGGATTCTTGCATTTCTTTGGCATTTTTCTCCTTTTTCTTATTTATCATGGTTTGTAATGAATTTTCTGATGTGAGCTTTGGTTTTGAGGTTGGCATATTGAGTTCAGGTCACTTTTTCAATCAGGGCACAGCTGTTTGCTTGCTCCAATTCTGGCTTGCTGTCATGGTTTTGAGTGCCTTAGCTAACTTTTGTTTCTTGAGGGCAATTTCCTAAATGTTTTCTGCGTCTGAGTTGGTTTTACCTTCTTCCTTCCCAAATTTTCTATTCTGAGGCCACACAAACAAGAATTTGGGCAGAGTAGCCATTATGAAATAAAAAACACAACAAATAGGCGTTTGAAGCTTAGAAATCTACAGGTAACACGACCAACGTTAGTTTTGGAGTTTTGGAAAATCAAATGGAACACTTTGGATGAGGTGACAGATATTAATTGCCTCCAAACTGAGTTTCACTGCGATTTTCAGGTTAATTAGGTCAGAATTTCACAGGCAGTCAGCTGGAGGGGTGGATGAATCCGGGAACAGCCGGTTTCCTTGCGACTAAATCAAGCCCAATATCATTATGGATTCTTGCATTTCTTTGGCTTTTTTCTCCTTTTTCTTATTTATCATTGTTTTTAATGAATTTTCTGATGTGAGCTTTGGTTTTGAGGCTGCAATATGGAGTTCAGGGCACCGGGGGAATGGTCTTTTTCAAACAGCCACAGCTGTTGGCCTGCTCCAATTCTAGCTTGCTGTCATTGTTTTGAGTGCCTCAGCCGATCTGTGGTTCCTTGAGTGGCAATTTCCTAAATGTTTTCTGGGTCTGAGTTGGTTTTGCCTTCTTCCTTCCCAAATTTTGTATTCTGACGCAATACAAACAAGAGTTTGGGCAGAGTTTCCATTATGAAATAAAAAACACAACCAATAGGCGTTTGAAGCGTAGAAATCTACAGGATACACAACCAAGGTGAGTATTTGTGTCTTGGAAAATCAAATGGAACACTTTGGCTGAGGTGACAGATATTAATTGCCTCCAAACTGAGTTTCACTGCGATTTTCAGGTTAATTCAATCGGAATTCTATGGGCAGTCAGCTGGAGGGGTGGATGAATCCAGGAATAGCCAGTTTCCTTGCGACTAAATCAAGCCCAATATCATTATGGATTCTTGCATTTCTTTGGCTTTTTTCTCCGTTTTCTTATTTATCATGGTTTTTAATGAATTTTCTGATGTGAATTTTGGTTTTGAGGCTGCAATATGGAGTTCAGGGCACCGGAGGAATGGTCTTTTTCAAACAGGGCACAGCTGTTGGCCTGCTCCAGTTCTGGCTTGCTGTCATTGTTTTGAGTGCCTCAGCCGATTTGTGGTTTCTTTAGTGGAAATTTTAAATGTTTTCTGGATCCAAGTTGGTATTGCCTTCTTCCTTCCCAAATTTTGTATTCTGACAGCATACAAACAAGAGTTTCGGCAGAGTAGCCATTATGAAATAAAAAACACAACAAATAGGCATTTGAAGCTTTGAAATCTACAGGTAACAGGACCTAGGTGAGTTTTTGTGTTTTGGAAAATAAAGTGGAACACTTTGGCTGAGGTTACAGATATTGATTGCCTCCAAACTTAATTTCACTGTGATTTTCAGGTTAATTCTGTCCGAATTCCACAGGCAGTCAGCTGGAGGGGTGGATGAATCCGGGAACAGCCGGTTTCCTTGCGACTGAATCAAGGCCAATATCATTATGGTTTCTTGCATTTCTTTCTCTTTTTTCTCATTTTTCTTATTTATCATGGTTTGGAATGAATTTTCAGATGTAAGCTTTGGTTTTGAGGCTGCAATATGGAGTTCAGGGCACCAGGGGAATGGTCTTTTTCAAACAGGGCACAGCTGTTGGCCTGCTCCAATTCTGGCTTGCTGTCATTGTTTTGAGTGCATCAGCCGATTTGTGGTTTCTTGAGCAGCAATTTCCTAAATGTTTTCTGGGTCTGAGTTGGTTTTGCCTTCTTCCTTCCCAAATTTTATATTCTGACGCCATAGAAACAAGAGTTTGGGCAGAGTAGCCATTATGAAATAAAAAACACAACAAATAGGCTTTTGAAGCTTAGAAATCTACAGGTAACACGACCTAGGTGAGTTTTTGTGTTTTGGAAAATCAAATGGAACACTTTGGCTGAGGTGACAGATATTAATTGCCTCCAAACTGAGTTTCACTGCGATTTTCAGGTTAATTCTGTCCGAATTCCACAGGCAGTCAGCTGGAGGGGTGGATGAATCCGGGAACAGCCGGTTTCCTTGCGACTAAATGAAGCCGAATATCATTATGGATTCTTGCATTTCTTTGGCTTTTTTCTCATCTTTCTTATTTATCATGGTTTGTAATGAATTTTCTGATGTGAGCTTTGGTTTTAAGGTTGGCATATTGAGTTCAGGTCACTTTTTCCATCAGGGCACAGCTGTTTGCTTGCTCCAATTCTGGCTTGCTGTCATTATTTTGGGTGTCTCAGCTGACTTCTGGTTCCTTGAGCGTCAATTTCCTAAATGTTTTCTGGTTCTGAGTTCGTTTTACCTTCTTCCTTCCCTAATTTTGTATTCTGACCCAATACAAACAAGCGTTTGCACACAGTAGCCATTATGAAATAAAAAACACAACAAATATGCATTTGAAGGTTATACATGTACAGGTAACACAACCAAGGTGAGTTTTTGTGTTTTGGAAAATCAAATGGAACACTTTGGCTGAGGTGACAGATATTAATTGCCTCCAAACTGAGTTTCACTGCGATTATCAGGTTAATTCAGGCAGAATTCCACAGGCAGTCAGCTGGAGGGGTGGATGAATCTGGGAACAGCCAGTTACCTTGCGACTAATTCAAGCCCAATATCATTATGGATTCTAGAATTTATTTGGCATTTTTCTCCGTTTTGTTATTTATCATGGTTTGTAATGAATTTTCTAATGTGAGTTTTGGTTTTGAGGCTGCAATATGGAGTTCAGGACACCGGGGGAATGGTCTTTTTCAAACAGGGCACAGCTGTTGTCCTGCTCCAATTCTGGCTTGCTGTCATTGTTTTGGGTGCTTCAGCTGACTTTTGGTTTCTTGAGCGGAAATTTTAAATGTTTTCTGGGTCTGAGTTGGTATTGCCTTCTTCCTTTCCAAATTTTGTATTCTGACGGCATACAAACAAAGTTTCTGCAGAGTAGCCATTATGAAATAAAAAACACAACAAATAGGCATTTGAAGCTTTGAAATCTACAGGTCACACGACCTAGGTGAGTTTTTGTGTTTTGGAAAATAAATTGGAACACTTTGGCTGAGGTGACAGATAGTAATTGCCTCCAAACTGAGTTTCACTGCGATTTTCAGGTTAATTCTGTCCGAATTCCACAGGCAGTCAGCTGGAGGGGTGGATGAATCTGGGAACAGCAGGTTTCTTGTGACTAAATCCAGCCTAACATCATTATGGATTTTTGCATTTCTTTGGCTTTTTTCTCTTTTTTCTTATTTATCATGGTTTGTAATGAATTTTCTGATATGAGCTTTTGTTTTGAGGCTGGCATATGGAGTTCAGGGAACAAGAGGAAGGTTCTTTTTCAATCAGGGCACAGCGGTTGGCCTGCTCCAATTCTGGCTTGCTGTCATTGTTTTCAGTGCCTCAGCCGATTTGTGGTTTCTTGAGCGGCAATTTCCTAAATGTTTTCTGGGTCTGAGTTGGTTTTGCCTTCTTTCTTCCCAAATTTTGTATTCTCACACCATACAAACAAGAGTTTGGACAGAGTAGCCTTTATGAAATAAAAAAAACACAACAAATAGGCGTTTGAAGCTTATACATCTACAGGTAACACGACCAAGGTGAGTTTTTGTGTTTTGGAAAATCAAATGGAACACTTTGGCTGAGGTGGCAGATAGTAATTGACTCCAAACTGAGTTTCACTGCGATTTTCAGGTCAATTCAGTCCGAATTCCACAGGCAGTCAGCTGGAGGGGTGGATGAATCCGGGAATAGCCGGTTTCCTTGCAACTAAATGAAGCCGAATTTCATTATGGATTCTTGCATTTCTTTGGCTTTTTTCTCATATTCTTATGTATCATGGTTTGTAATGAATTTTGTGATGTGAGCTTTGGTTTTGAGGCTGGCATATTGAGTTCAGGGCACCGGAGGAATGGTCTTTTTCAAACTGGGCACAGCTGTTGGCCTGCTCCAATTCTGGCTTGCTGTCATGGTTTTGTGGGCCTCAGCCGATTTGTGGTTTCTTGAGCGGCAATTTCCTAAATGTTTTCTGGGTCTGAGTTGGTTTTGCCTCCTTCCTTCCCAAATTTTGTATTCTGATGCAATACAAACAAGAGTTTTGGCAGAGTAGCCATTATGAAATAAAAAACAAAACAAATAGGCGTTTGAAGCTTAGAAATCTACAGGTAACACAACCAAGGTGAGTTTTTGTGTTTTGGAAAATCAAATGGAACACTTTGGCTGAGGTGACAGATATTAATTGCCTCCAAACTGAGTTTCACTGCGATTTTCAGGTTAATTCTGTCCAAATTCCACAGGCAGTCAGCTGGAGGGGTGGATGAATCCGGGAACAGCCGGTTTCCTTGCGACTGAATCAAGCCCAATATCATTATGGATTCTTGCATTTCTTTGGCTTTTTTCTCCTTTTTCTTATTTATCATGGTTTGTAATGAATTTTCTGATGTGAGCTTTGGTTTTGAGGTTGGCATATTGAGTTCAGGTCACTTTTTCAATCAGGGCACAGCTGTTTGCTTGCTCCAATTCTGGCTTGCTGTCATGGTTTTGAGTGCCTTAGCTAACTTTTGTTTCTTGAGGATAATTTCCTAAATGTTTTCTGCGTCTGAGTTGGTTTTACCTTCTTCCTTCCCAAATTTTCTATTCTGAGGCCACACAAACAAGAATTTGGGCAGAGTAGCCATTATGAAATAAAAAACACAACAAATAGGCGTTTGAAGCTTAGAAATCTACAGGTAACACGACCAACGTTAGTTTTGGAGTTTTGGAAAATCAAATGGAACACTTTGGATGAGGTGACAGATATTAATTGCCTCCAAACTGAGTTTCACTGCGATTTTCAGGTTAATTAGGTCAGAATTTCACAGGCAGTCAGCTGGAGGGGTGGATGAATCCGGGAACAGCCGGTTTCCTTGCGACTAAATCAAGCCCAATATCATTATGGATTCTTGCATTTCTTTGGCTTTTTTCTCCTTTTTCTTATTTATCATTGTTTTTAATGAATTTTCTGATGTGAGCTTTGGTTTTGAGGCTGCAATATGGAGTTCAGGGCACCGGGGGAATGGTCTGTTTCAAACAGGGCACAGCTGTTGGCCTGCTCCAATTCTGGCTTGCTGTCATGGTTTTGAGTGCCTCAGCTGACTTTTGGTTTCTTGAGAGGCAATTTCCTAAATGTTTTCTGGGTCTGAGTTGGTTTTGCCTTCTTCCTTCCCAAATTTTGTATTCTGACGCCATACAAACAAGAGTTTGGACAGAGTAGCCATTATGAAATAAAAAACACAATAAATAGGCATTTGAAGCTTAGAAATCTACAGGTAACACGACCAAGGTGAGCTTTTGTGTTTTGGAAAATCAAATGGAACACTTTGGCTGAGGTGACAGATATTAATTGCCTCCAAACTGAGTTTCACTGCGATTTTCAGGTTAATTCAGTCAGAATTCCACAGGCAGTCAGCTGGAGGGGTGGATGAATCCGGGAACAGCCAGTTTCCTTGCGACTAAATGAAGCCCAATATCTTTATGGATTCTTGCATTTCTTTGGCTTTTTTCTCCTTTTTCTTATGTATCATGGTTTGTAATGAATTTTCTGATGTGAACTTTGGTTTTGAGGCTGCAATATGGAGTTTAGGGCACTGGAGGAATTGTCTTTTTGAAACAGGTCACAGCTTTTGGCTTGCTCCAATTCTGGCTTGCTGTATTGTTTTGGGTGCCTCAGCTGACTTTTGGTTTCTTGAGCAGCAATTTCCTACATGTTTTCTGGGTCTGAGTCGGTTTTGCATTCTTATTCTCAAATTTTGTATTCTGATTCAATACAAGCAAGATTTTGGACAGAGTAGCCATTAGGAAAGAAAAAAAAAAACACAGCAAATTGCCCTTTCGGGATTAAAAATCTACAGGCAACACGACCAAGATGAGTTTCTGTTTTTGGGAAATGACATGGAACCCTTTTCCTGAGGGGACAAATTCTAACTCCCTAAAAATTGAGTGTGAGTGTGATTTTGAGGTGAATTCACTCAGAATTCCAAAGTCAGTCTGAGGAAGGGGGCAATGAATCTGGAAACAGCCAGTTTCCTTGTGTCTAAATCCAGCCAAATATCACGAAGGACTCTTGCATTTCTTTGGCTTTTTCACATTTCCCTTATTTATCGTGGTTTGTAATGAATTTTGTGATGTGAGCTTTGGTTTTGAGGCTGGCATATTGAGTTCAGGGCACCGGAGGAATGGTCTTTTTCAAACTGGGCACAGCTGTTGGCCTGCTCCAATTCTGGCTTGCTGTCATGGTTTTGTGGGCCACAGCCGATTATTCGTTTCTTGAGCGGCAATTTCCTACATGTTTTCTGGGTCTGAGTCGGTTCTTGCCTTCTTATTCCCAAATTTTGTATTCTGATGCAATACAAACAAGAGTTTGGACAGAGTAGCCATTATGAAATAAAAAACACAACAAATAGGCGTTTGAAGCTTAGAAATCTACAGGTAACACGACCAAGGTGAGTTTTTGTGTTTTGGAAAATCAAATGGAACACTTTGGCTGAGGTGATAGATATTTATTGCCTCTAAACTGAGCTTCCCTGCGATTTTCATGTTAATTCAGTCAGAATTCCACAGGCAATCAGCCGGAGGGGTGGATGAATCCGGGAATGGCTGGTTTCCTTGCGACTAAATCAAGTCCAATATCATTATGGATTCTTGCATTTTTTTGGCTTTTTTCTCTTTTTTCTTATGTATCATGGTTTGTAATGAATTTTCTGATGTGAGCTTTGGTTTTGAGGCTGCAATATGGAGTTCAGGGCACAAGAGGAAGGTTCTTTTTCAATCAGGGCACAGCTGTTGGCTTACACCAATTCTGGGTTGCTGTCATTGTTTTGGGTGCCTCAGCCGATTTGTGGTTTCTTGAGTGGCAATTTCCTACATATTTTCTGGGCCTGAGTCGGTTTTGCCTTCTTATTCCCAAATTTTGTATTCTGATGCAATACAAGCAAGATTTTGGACAGAGTAGCCATTAGGAAAGAAGAAAAAAACACAGTAAATTGGCCTTTCAGGATTAGAAATCTACAGGCAACACGACCAAGATGAGTTTCCGTGTTTTGGAAAATGACTTGGAACCCTTCTGCTGAGGGGACAGATACTAACACCCTCCAAATTGAGTGTGAGTGCGATTTTCAGGTGAATTCAATCAGATTCCAAAATCAGTCTGTGGAAGGGGGACGAATCTGAAAACAGCCAGTTTCCTTGTGTCTAAATCCAATCAAATATTACAAAGGACTCTTGCATTTCTTTGGTTTTTTTCACATTTCCCTTATTTATCATGGTTTGTAATGAATTTTGTGATGTGAGCTTTGGTTTTGAAGCTGGAATATGGAGTTCAGGGCATGGGAGGAATGGTCTTTTTCAAACTGGGCACAGCTGTTGGCTTGCTCCAATTCTGGCTTGCTGTCCTGGTTTTGGGTGCCTCAGCTGATTTTGGTTTCTTGAGCGTCAATTTCCTAAATGTTTTCTGGGTCTGAGTTGGTTTTGCCATCTTCCTTCCCAAATTTTGTATTCTGACACAATACAAACAAGAGTTTGGACAGAGTAGCCATTATGAAATAAAAAACACAACAAATAGGCGTTTGAAGCTTAGGAATCTACAGGTAACACGACCAAGGTGAGCTTTTGTGTTTTGGAAAATCAAATGGAACACTTTGGCTGAGGTGACAGATATTAATTGCCTCCAAACTGAGTTTCACTGCGATTTTCAGGTTAATTCAGTCAGAATTCCACAGGCAGTCAGCTGGAGGGGTGGATGAATCCGGGAACAGCCAGTTTCCTTGCGACTAAGTGAAGCCCAATATCTTTATGGATTCTTGCATTTCTTTGGCTTTTTTCTCCTTTTTCTTATGTATCATGGTTTGTAATGAATTTTATGATGTGAGCTTTGGTTTTGAGGCTGCAATATGGAGTTTAGGGCACTGGAGGAATTGTCTTTTTGAAACAGGTCACAGCTTTTGGCTTGCTCCAATTCTGGCTTGCTGTATTGTTTTGGGTGCCTCAGCTGACTTTTGGTTTCTTGAGCAGCAATTTCCTACATGTTTTCTGGGTCTGAGTCGGTTTTGCATTCTTATTCTCAAATTTTGTATTCTGATTCAATACAAGCAAGATTTTGGACAGAGTAGCCATTAGGAAAGAAAAAAAAAACACAGCAAATTGCCCTTTCGGGATTAAAAATCTACAGGCAACACGACCAAGATGAGTTTCTGTTTTTGGGAAATGACATGGAACCCTTTTCCTGAGGGGACAAATTCTAACTCCCTAAAAATTGAGTGTGAGTGTGATTTTGAGGTGAATTCACTCAGAATTCCAAAGTCAGTCTGAGGAAGGGGGCAATGAATCTGGAAACAGCCAGTTTCCTTGTGTCTAAATCCAGCCAAATATCACGAAGGACTCTTGCATTTCTTTGGCTTTTTCACATTTCCCTTATTTATCATGGTTTGTAATGAATTTTGTGATGTGAGCTTTGGTTTTGAGGCTGGCATATTGAGTTCAGGGCACCGGAGGAATGGTCTTTTTCAAACTGGGCACAGCTGTTGGCCTGCTCCAATTCTGGCTTGCTGTCATGGTTTTGTGGGCCACAGCCGATTATTCGTTTCTTGAGCGGCAATTTCCTACATGTTTTCTGGGTCTGAGTCGGTTCTTGCCTTCTTATTCCCAAATTTTGTATTCTGATGCAATACAAACAAGAGTTTGGACAGAGTAGCCATTATGAAATAAAAAACACAACAAATAGGCGTTTGAAGCTTAGAAATCTACAGGTAACACGACCAAGGTGAGTTTTTGTGTTTTGGAAAATCAAATGGAACACTTTGGCTGAGGTGATAGATATTTATTGCCTCTAAACTGAGCTTCCCTGCGATTTTCATGTTAATTCAGTCAGAATTCCACAGGCAATCAGCCGGAGGGGTGGATGAATCCGGGAATGGCTGGTTTCCTTGCGACTAAATCAAGTCCAATATCATTATGGATTCTTGCATTTTTTGGCTTTTTTCTCTTTTTTCTTATGTATCATGGTTTGTAATGAATTTTCTGATGTGAGCTTTGGTTTTGAGGCTGCAATATGGAGTTCAGGGCACAAGAGGAAGGTTCTTTTTCAATCAGGGCACAGCTGTTGGCTTACACCAATTCTGGGTTGCTGTCATTGTTTTGGGTGCCTCAGCCGATTTGTGGTTTCTTGAGTGGCAATTTCCTACATATTTTCTGGGCCTGAGTCGGTTTTGCCTTCTTATTCCCAAATTTTGTATTCTGATGCAATACAAGCAAGATTTTGGACAGAGTAGCCATTAGGAAAGAAGAAAAAAACACAGTAAATTGGCCTTTCAGGATTAGAAATCTACAGGCAACACGACCAAGATGAGTTTCCGTGTTTTGGAAAATGACTTGGAACCCTTCTGCTGAGGGGACAGATACTAATACCCTCCAAATTGAGTGTGAGTGCGATTTTCAGGTGAATTCAATCAGATTCCAAAATCAGTCTGTGGAAGGGGGACGAATCTGAAAACAGCCAGTTTCCTTGTGTCTAAATCCAATCAAATATTACAAAGGACTCTTGCATTTCTTTGGTTTTTTTCACATTTCCCTTATTTATCATGGTTTGTAATGAATTTTGTGATGTGAGCTTTGGTTTTGAAGCTGGAATATGGAGTTCAGGGCATGGGAGGAATGGTCTTTTTCAAACAGGGCACAGCTGTTGGCTTGCTCCAATTCTGGCTTGCTGTCATGGTTTTGGGTGCCTCAGCTGATTTTGGTTTCTTGAGCGTCAATTTCCTAAATGTTTTCTGGGTCTGAGTTGGTTTTGCCATCTTCCTTCCCAAATTTTGTATTCTGACACAATACAAACAAGAGTTTGGACAGAGTAGCCATTATGAAATAAAAAACACAACAAATAGGCGTTTGAAGCTTAGGAATCTACAGGTAACACGACCAAGGTGAGCTTTTGTGTTTTGGAAAATCAAATGGAACACTTTGGCTGAGGTGACAGATATTAATTGCCTCCAAATTGAGTTTCACTGTGATTTTCAGGTTAATTCAGTCAGAATTCCACAGGCAGTCAGCTGGAGCGGTGGATGAATCCGGGAACGGTCGGTTTCCCTGCGACTAAATCAAGCCCAATAACATTATGGATTCTTGCATTTCTTTGGATTTTTTCTCTTTTTTCTTATGTATCATGGTTTGTAATGAATTTTCTGATGTGAGCTTTGGTTTTGAGGCGGCAATATTGAGTTCAGGGCACAAGAGTAATGGTCTTTTTCAATCAGGGCACAGGTGTTTCCTTGCTCCAATTCTGGCTTGCTGTCATTGTTTTGGGTGCCTCAGATGACTTTTGGTTTCTTGAGCGTCAATTTCCTACATGTTTTCTGGGTCTGAGTCGGTTTTGCCTTCTTCTTTCCCAAATTTTGTATTCTGATGCAATACAAGCAAGATTTTGGATAGTGTTAGCTCTGTGTCCATTCTTCTGTTTCTGCACTAGATGAATAAAAAGACAATGTAAAATGATTTGAAAAGAACTATAAGGGGTCGGCGCTGTGGTGCTGCTGCCAATTGGGGAGTGAACCAGCAGATGGAAAACACCTCTCTCTCTCTCTCTCTCTCTCTCTCTGTGCCTCTCCTTCCCTGTAACTCTGACTTCCAAATAAATAAATGAATCTTAAAGTAAGTATAAACATCAATAAAACACAAATGAAAATTGTATTCTCAAAACTGGATATTAAACCATGCCTTCTACACCTCTGTTAAAAGTTACATTCTATCATAGTCATTTATGATTTCTAGGGCCAAAGTAGTAAATAAGATTTTTCTGGAAGAGAAAGAGGTTATGAGGGAGCCAGGATTTGGGGTCAGTTAGCAGAAGTGAGTGTCACTCTTTCAGATTTGATGCAGGAAAGGAACAGCAACTGATCCCTGAGATTTTGGTGTGGGAAGGAAAGGAAGGAGGGACTTAACAAAAGCAAATGCCCTCTGGTTGTGGGCACCCACCCCTGACTGCAGCTTTTCGGAGGAACAGCTGGTGTCTCTATGAATGCTGCAGCCTGGACTCCATTTCCCAGAGTTCCCAGTAGCTCTGAGGTATTCTGCTTTCCAAATACCTGTGGGCATGCACCTGCCACTGCCAGTCCCTGGGGCTCAGAGTTGGACCAGGGGAGTTCATTCCTTGATCAGTGTCAGCCCTGGGGGCTGTGCTGCTCCTTCTCTGGCATTTACTGCAACTCCTGCTCTGCATGTGCGATCCCAGGCAGTTTCCGAGTGCTCACCCTGAGCCTGCCTCCTGCTGCTTCTTCCCTCTTCATCCACCAACTGTGGGTCCCACATGTCAGGGCCTCTCTTCCCCACACTCCCAATTTCACTCCCCGTGTGTCCGGAAGAAAGGGTACCTGCTCCAGGGACTTTCTGCTGCAGGTTTGGCATGCAGGAAGGGGCGGAGACACATGTGGGAGAAGTGTGCCAGCGATCCTGGCAGCTTCTCCCGAGGTCAGGGCTGGGACCCAGGCTGCTCTGTCTCCCACCTCTATTTCCCAGGCTCAAAGTGCCCAGACTCTCTCCTGCAGAACCTCACCTAAACTGTCCCTAATGCACTTTATTTAGTGGTTACAGGAGAGAGGGGGCAGCGTTCTGGGAACCTGCACTCACAGGGAAGGAAGGCAGAAAGACTCCTGATCTCCACAGTTAAATAAGCCAGGTTCCCACTGTGGGTGGTCTCAGAATGCAGTCTGGCCTGGTCTCTTGATGTTTCCTGGGCTGGTTCCTGCAGGGTGGGGCTGGATGGCCCTCAGGAGGGAGCCTGGGGCAGCAGAGGGGTGGGCAGGAGGATCTGTCTAGGATCTGCCCCACTGCTCTCATCCTGCACCTCATCTTCCTGGTGGGGATCAGTGTGAAGCGTGAATAGCTGCTTTGTGTGTTGATCCCTCTCAAGTATTAATTATCAAATTTTTCCAATGTGGAATTTGAAGCTGTTCCAGAAACCTGGGGTGGGAAAACTCCCTTCTTTCAAACAGGCACAAAGACAGTGGAAGATCCAAGGAGTTTCTATTAATGGACCTAGGCTCAGCTGGAATGATTTCCTGAGAACTGAGCATCAAATTCAAGTTTCTTAGCTGTTACAGCATTGGTGGGTTTAAATGGCAGCCTACATGATTAGAACCACATTTCCAATGGTCAATGGGTCCAGTATGTTTGTAAAAGAGATTTGGAATCTTACCCAAAACTGTTGTCTATGCTTATGTTTTATAGTTTCTCATATGTTTACTTAGTTTCTGGTTTTATATTTAGACTTTTAATTCACCTTGAGTTGCTTTTACATAGTGTATGAGGTTTTGGGTATATTTTCAGGCTTCTACATATGGATTTATTAGGACAGATTTATGACTGGAGTTTACAAAAGCAGAACTTAGGACATCTTCCCTCCCTAGACAAGATTTCAGTGGGCAGCTGTTTCACTCATTAATTGTGAGCATCCACTTTTAAAGGTTTGTGTTGGATGGGGTCCACTTCTCTTTCTTTGATGATGTATTTGGCTGCTTTTCATTTTCTGTCTTCAGCTATCACTTCTCCTGTTAGCAAGGCTGTCAACTGTTTTGACCTGCCACTGATCCCTTTGCAAAGTGAGAAGGGAACCAAAATTAATGCAAGTCTACTGTGTTGTCAATAACTGGAGCTACTTTTTTAAAGATTTATTTATTCATTTGAAAGAGTTACACAGAGAGAGGAGAGAGAGAGAGAGAGAAAGAGAGAGAGGTCTTCCATCCGATGGTTCATTCCCCAATTGGCAGCAATAGCTGGAGGTATGCCAATTTGAAGCCAGTAGCCAGGAGCTCCTTCTGAGATGAAGCTGTTTTTTTAAATAATTATTTATTTATTTGAAAGGCAGAACTTTGTCCAGGTCTCATAGGTGGGTGCAGGAATTGAGGGATTTGGGCCAACTTCTACTGTTTTCCCAGTCCACAGCAGAGAGCTGGATGGGAAGTGCAGCAGCCAGGATCCCAACCGGCACCCATATAGGATGATGACAAGGCAGGCAGTAGCTTTACCCACTATGCAATAGTGCTGCCCACTAACGGGAGCTCTTTTAATCTGAGTTTGCATAAAGAGAAGAATTACAGCATCATAAATACAGATAAGAAACAGTTTTTCTCTGCCCAGCACTTTACATTACCCAGTGCTCCACTGAGAATCTTACATTTCACACTGTGTAATGAAGAAGGCCAGTTACTTATCTTATTTTGGGTTCTGTGTTTAAACCCATGACACTTTTGACATGGGAGGATATTAGTTCTACAATTTCATAGAGACTGGTCTTTGGAAGCATCGATAGAAGTTATAACTGTGAGAGTGGTAAGAAAGAAGAGGGGAAGAAATAAGTGCCCCTTACCCCCCACAGAGATGTCCACAAGTGCAGTAGAAGATATGGCCTTATGGTTGACTTTCTGGGACAAACTGTGTTTGAGTGCTTCACATGTTCTGATAGAAAGGTGTTGCCACCAGGTTATTAGTATATTTATTTAGTTAGTTTTTAAAGATTTATTTATTTATTTGAAAATCAGAACTACACAGAGAGAGAAGGAGAGGCAGAGAGAGAGAGAGAGAGAGAGAGAGAGAGAGAGAGGTCTTCCATCAGGTTCATTTCCCCAATGGCTTCATCATTGTGAACTTTGCTCAGTTCCTGACCTATACCTTTCCTTTAACCTAGTACTTTGCCATGAAGTAGCCCATGAAAACTGCAGACTGCATAAATGAATGAATACTTGGAGGGTTGTGATTTCTTAGAGGAACATCATGAGACAGAAGGAATAAAACAAAACAAAAGTATCCTCCATATATAGAAGGTACACTGTTTTTACAAGCCACAGAGAAGAGGAAGAAGCAGGGAAGTAGTGAGACTGGAAAGTTTGTGGCAAAGGTAATAGGCACTGGTCAAGAATTTAACAAGCCCATTAGGAAAACATTAAGGTTTCCTTACTTCCATGTAGACTCTGCCCTCTAATGGTGAACAGGGTCCTCTAAACCCACTTGTTGCACAAATGAAAACCCAAGCATTGTCTTCTCCTACAGATGGAGTCTGCTATTGGTTTTGATTTACATTTCCCTAATGGCTAGTGATATTGGGCATGTTCATATATGTCTTGACCATTGAGATTTCTTCTTCTGAGAAACATCTGTTTTGATCCTTGCCCATTTCTTAGCTGTACATTTTGCTTCTTATTTGGAGATTTTCCCAGTTCTATATATGTATGTTCTGGCTATCAATCTTTTGTCATAATCAGAGTTTTCAATGTTTCCTGCCATTCTGTCCATTGTATGTTCACTCTGTTGATTACTTTGTAGTGAAGATGTATCTTAATATGATATGCTCAAATTTCTATATTTTATTTTTTTTACTTGTGATTTGGAATCTTATCCAAAACTGTTGTCTATGCTTATGTTTTATAGTTTCTCATATGTTTACTTAGTTTTTGGTTTTATATTTAGACTTTTAATTCACCTTGAGTTGCTTTTACATAGTGTATGAGGTTTTGGGTATATTTTCAGGCTTATACATATGTATAATCACTTTCCTTTAAACCATTTGCTAAAGGGGTTCTTCTTTCTCCTGTTTGTTTTCTTTCCTTTGTTATATAGGAGTTGCCTGTAGAAAAGTCGGTTTATTTCAGCTGCCTATACTTTTACATTGAACTATGAGTCTGTTTTCCAACAGTGCTAACATTGTTTCTATATTTTAAAGATTTATTTATTTATTGGAAAGGCCAGATGCTTCTTCCAAGTCTCTCATGTGGGTGCCAGCACCGTAGAACACAATCCATCTTCCACCAATTTCCCAGGTGCATTAGTAGGGAGCTGGATTGGAAGTGGAGCACCTGGTCTCCTAGCAGCAACATATGGGACGCATGCACAGCAGATCAAGGCTTTAACCCACTACACCACAGAACCAAACCCTTCCTTATTTACTTCTGCTGTGATCTTTCATTATTCACTTTTTTCTACTGCCCTGCATCTTGACTCCTTCCTGTTTTTTTTCTGGGTCCTGGAGGATGGTAGTAGGTTGCTTCTGGGATATCTTTTTGTGTTAGTAGATACTTGGTAATCTAAAATCACAGTTTTTAGTTTCTATATTTCTCTGCTAATCACTAGGACCTTCTGGATGACAATAGAAAATGCTGGCAGAAATGAGGATATATTAATTTGCTAAGAAAATACCACAGAGAATATGATTTAAATCATGGAATTTTACTTCTCAGAGTTGTAGAGCTTGAAAATATCAGATCAAGGTGCTTAAATAGGCTCGATTTTTCCAGAAGCCTTTCTCCGATGTGACAGACACATCTACCATTTGATCTACTTAAAAGCACTTTCTTCAGGTAGAGTCATGTTGGTGGTTAGCACTTCCGTGTTAGAGTTTTAGGGAGGCACATTTCAGTCCATAACAGCAAAAGGGACCCTGTGGTCTACTTCAATGACAGCCATCTCTGTGGAGGACACAAAGTTTGGAATCAGCGTTAGGATTTCTCACAGTATTAGTGTCAGTGCTATCTCCATCAAATGTGCATTCATGTACACACAAATCTACCTGTACTCATAAACACATTCAACAGTGGAAATGCCTGATGGTTGTGTACGGGTAACATCAATATAATAATCCATAAGATGGCCTATTAGCAGACATTAAAAAGAGAATTAGAAAGAATGACAACAAAATCTGCAGTTACCTATATTTATGTCTATATGTATGATATTCAGTATTTATAGTTGCTAAAAGATGAATACTGATGTGTGGGAATAAAAGCTAAACCTTACCTTGCAATATTGCAGCCTAGTCTACATGAAAGCTGTCTTCCTAAAACCATTCTCTGGGCCCACTCTGTGGCATAGTAGATTAAGCATCCACCTGCAGCACCAGCATCCCACATGGGCACCAGTTTGAGTCCCTGCTCCTGCACTTCCAATCCAGCTCTTTACTAATGGCCTAGGAAAGTAGTGCAATATGCCCTGAGTGCTTGGGCCCCTGCACCCATGTGAGAGACCTGCAGGAAGCTGCTGACTCCTGGATTCTGGCACCTGGCTTCAGATCGGCCCAGCTCCAGCCATTCTGGCCATTTAGGGGTGAACCAGTCGATAGAAGACCTCTCTTTCTCTTCCTCTCTATATCTGTAACTCTGCCTCACAATAAAGAAATACATTTTTTAAAAACCTTTCACATGTTAAATTTCTTAATTGTTTTAAAGATTTATTTATTTATGTACAAGTCGAGTTACAGAGAGGAGAGCCAGAGAGAAAGAGAGAGGTCTTCCATCTGATGTTCACTCCCTAATTGATTGCAACTGCCAGAGCTGTGCTGATCCGAAGCCAGGAGCCAGGAGCTAGTTCCCAGTCTCCCAGATGGGTACAGGGGCCCAAAGACTTGGGCCATCTTGTACTACTTTGCCAGGCCATAGCAGAGAGCAGGATCAGAAGTGGAGCAGCTGAGTATTGAACCGGCCCCCATATGGGATGCTGGCGCTTCAGACCAGGGAGTTAACCTGCTCCACCACAGCACCAGTCCAGCATTTTAAATTTCTGATACTCTAAAGTAGTACAGGACTGCATTACATCTAGGAAAGATGCATTTAAAAATTATAAATCTAGTGCATTTTAGCAGAAGTTTTAACAAATACTTCTGATTTTCTCAGCATTATATATAAATAAATGACATAATGAGTCATTGTCAGATTTTTAGCTTTTGACAGCCACTTATAATATTTCACAGCTTTTTGAAATGTATTGCTAGTGTGTTTTTCTCAACACATGCACTGGATTTTACCTATAAGGTTGCCTCTTATAGGATTTGCATTTTAATGGGTTTTCATGGCACATGTAATCAACATCTGCAAAGCCTCTAAAACACATAAATAATAACATGAATCAGGCTTTTTTCTTAAATATTAATTTATTTATTTGAAAGAGTTGCACAAATAGAGGAGAGGTAGAGAGAGAGAGACAGACAGACAGAGACAGAGAGGTCTTCCATCTGCTGGTTTACTCCCAGTTGGCCGCAATGGGTGGTCTGTGTCAATCTGAAGCCAGGAGCTTCTTCAGGGTCTTTCACATGTGTGCAAGGCCCCAAGGACTTGGGCCACCTTCTACTGCTTTCCCAGGCCATAGCAGAGAGCTGGTTCAGAAGTGGAGCAGCCACAACTTGAACTGGCACCCATATGGCTTGCCAGCACTGCAGGCAACAACTTTATCTGCTATGCCACAGCGCCAGCCCCACATTGCATCTTTTTAAGATGATATGGATTTAAGTTCATGAGAAATTATTAGCATCGTGGGAACTGATAGATATGGATGAAGCAGGATGGACTTGTTAGGAATGGTGATGTTAATTTTTTTATAAAATAAATAAGAAATTAAATATGGTCAGACATAAATGAAGACTAAATTTTATTAGTGGTAATCCAGAAAACACTGATCTCTGGTCTTTTTCTTCCAGTGTTAAGTTTATATTTTTAAATGCATATTAAGTGAACAAATTTCATGTAATTTATATATACAGATTGAAGAGCAAACTGATAACATCCTATCCTATCTTCCCTTGTTCTCATATTTCCAGCTCCCTCCTTCTTGTTTTATTTTCTTTTAATTTTGACAGCTGCATGCTTTGATTTTATTTTAGAATCACAAGCTTTAACCCTCTACAAAATAAAGAATTCAGCAAGTAGTAGCAGAAATATCAATGAGTATATGTTGTGTACTCTATCAAAGAGTACAGAAAAGTGCTATGAACAATACTCAAATCTCAAAATGTCAATTTAACTCATATGCTGCTTTTTGTTGTCTATATATTAATTACCACCAGTCAGAGAAAACATATGGTGTGGGGAGCAACTTGGACTAGACTAAGTTACTGGAATTAAGACTTATTCTATGCATCTGCTCTCCCACAATATGGCGCTGGGAGAGGAGAAAACAGCTTCTACACAGCTGCCTCCAGTTCAGCCAATAAACTGTAGGACTTGCTCCTGATTGGAGGAGAGCAGCGTACTCGGCGTGTGGGCAGCCGAGTTAGGATTGGCGGAGGAGGACTATAAAGGAGGAGAGAGATGGCATGCACCAGGAACATCTAAGGGGAACATCTAAGGGGAACACCTGTGCAGCCCCCGAGAGAGCCGGCCGGTGGTGTGCCACTCCCCCACGGAAGTGGGGAAGGTGGCAGGGGGAACCGCCCTTCCACGGAGGTGGAAGGGACAGTAGCCAACCCGGGAAGAACCAGCAGCAAACCCGGGGAGGGCCGAGCAGACGAAAGAACAGCGCAGGGTACTGTGTCGTTCCTCCACGAAGACGGGGAGCGACATAATGGTGCCGTGACTCGGATATGAAGCCTAGGCAGGACTTAGTGTCGTTCCTCCATGAAGAGGGGGAGCGACAATATGGTATTTGTCTTTTGGGGACTGGCTTCTTTCATGGAGCATACTTGTTTCCAGTTCATCCATTTAGTTACAGAAGATGGGATTTCATTCTCAATTATGGCTGAATAGTATTTTACACTGTATATATAGCTCATATTTTTGTTCCAGTCACCAGCTGATGGACATCTGGGTTGATTCCATGTTAGCTATTGTGAATTGAGCTGTAATAAACATGAGGGTACAGATAACTCATGCCTGTGCATATTCTATTTCATTTCATGCGGATAAATTCCCAGTAGTCAGATGGCAGGATCACATGGTATGTTTGTTTTCAGATTTCTGAGGAACTTTGATACTGCCTTCCATAATGGTTGCACTAGCTTCATTCCCACCAACAGTGGGTTAGGGTACCTTTTTCTCTCCCTCTCCACCAGCCTTTATTGTTTGTTGACCTTTTCAAAAGAATTATTTATTTGAAAGATTGAGTTACAGAGATGGAGAGGCAGAGGCAGAGAGACATAAGTATTTTATCTGCTTGTTTATGCTCCATATGGCCCAAGAGGTAGTGCTGGTCCAATCGGAAGCCAGAGTCAGGAGCATCTCCCTGGTCACCCATGCGGGTGCAGGGACCCAGGCACTTGGGCCATCCTCCACTGCCCTCCCAGTCCAGTGCAGAAAGCTGGACTGGAAGAGGAGCAACCGGGACCAGAACTGGCACCCATATGGAATGCCGTCTCCACGGGTGGAGGATCAACCCAGTGTGCTATGGCACTGGCCCCCATCAGGGATATTTTTCTATAGTACTCTCTCTCAACTGTATCTTTTTCTAGTTGAAGAATTAAGGTGATGCAGGATTAATCGAAGGAGTTTGAGAGGATTGTCTCTCTTTCAATTGTGTTGAATAGTTTGAGAAGCATTAGTTCTTTAAAAGTCCTGTAGAATTCAATAGTGAGGCTGTCTGATCCTGGACTTTTCCTTGTTGGGAGGGTCTTTATTACTCATCCAATCTCTGTCTTGGTTTTTGATTTGTTTAGCTTTTCTATGTGTCTTCATGACTCAATTTTGGTATATTGTGTATGTCCAGGAATCTGTTGACTTTTCCTCTAGGATTTCCAATTTGTTAGCAGTCACAACAGATGCCCACATCCTATATTGCAGTGCTAATCTGAGTTTTGGGTACTACACTTCCAAATCAGCTTCATGTTAATATCCCTGGAAAGCAATGTATAATA
Organism: Oryctolagus cuniculus; assembly: GCF_964237555.1. Taxonomy (NCBI): domain Eukaryota; kingdom Metazoa; phylum Chordata; class Mammalia; order Lagomorpha; family Leporidae; genus Oryctolagus; species Oryctolagus cuniculus. The sequence goes on along the minus strand of NC_091444.1, from coordinate 85,600,580 downwards.
GCTCAAATTCTTTCATTCCTGTCGTCAAATTGGAGAACTGTAACCTATATGGGGACTTGAGAACCTGGTCTTGCACAGTGGTAGCCATATAGAAAGTGAACCAGCAGATGGGCGATCTCTCTGCTTCTCTTTCCTTCTCTCTTTGTCTCTGTGTCTCTCTGCCTTTTTTATCATATTAAAATATTTAATTACTTACTTGAAAGAGTTACAGAGAGAGGGAGAGACAGAAATTTTCCACCACCTAATTCATTTATGAGATGACTTTAATAGCCAGAGTGTGGCCAGGTTGAAGCCAGGAGCTTTCCCTCCGATGTGCATGGCAGCAAGGAGCTTTTCCTGCAATGTGCGTGGCAGCATCCCAGGCACTTGGGCCATCTTCCCCTGCTTTTTCAGTCCATTGGTAAGGAGCTGGATCAGAAATGGAATAGCTGGTACTTGAACTGGTGCACATACAGGATGCCAATGTAACAGATAGCAACTTTGTCCACTGCACCACAACCACCAGCTCTTCTATCTGCCTTTCCAATAAATAAATCTTTTGAAAAAGAACTGAAGGTAGTAAAAGTCATCATGACTGAGCAATGGCAAATTTATTGAAGTGATCTATTTTCTTAAAGATCCTTTTATGAATTTGAAAGGCAGCACTAGAAAGAGAGAGTGGGAGAGATGGATCTTCCTCCTGGTTTGTTCACTCCTCAAATGGCTGCAATGGCTGCGGCTAGGCCAGACTGATATCAGGAGCCAGGGGCTTCTTCCAGGTCTCTCACAAGGGTGCAGGAGCCCCAATATTTGTGTCACCCTGTGCTGCTTTTCCAGACACATTAGCAGAGAACTGGATCTGTTTGGAGCATTAATGTCTATGATACTCTCCTTGCAGTTGAAGGATTTAGAATCCATTTTGATTATGGGTGGGCCAAGTACAATGTCTTCCAATTGTCCAAGGTTTGGATTAGATGGGTTCTGAGAAATTTTGTTAAAATAGTTATTAATCATAACTCTCAGTTTAAGCTTTTCTTACCAAATTTTCATGTTTGCTGATGTTTATATCTATGGGAAAATTGGGTCTCTGGATTGCAACCAATGAAAGCATCCAGACTAACAGTAATAAGGTCAACAGTCAGCAGAATGATGTCCAGCTGAACTGAAATAGCTTTTCTTATTTGGTAGAGGGGTTACCTCCTGCATTATGCTGACATACTGACATAGACAGTAGATATTGGAGCCTTTCCCTTCTGCCAAATGGAGAATACCATATTTTGGTCCATCATATATATATTTATATATTATAATATATATTATATTATATATTTCTATACATAATATAGAATTACATATAATAATTATAAATATATAATTGTATATAATTATTATATATGAATTTGTTATTTATATATAAATAATTATTTCTGATCCAGCTCCTTACCAATGGATTGAAAAAGCAGTGAAAGATGCTCCAAGTACCTGGGTTCCTGGGACACACATCAGAGGAAAAGCTCCTGGTTTCAACCTGGCCACACTCAATAATATATATATATATATTATATATATATATATTTTATATATATAATACATATAATAAATTATATAATATTATCTGTTTATAATTACATATTATATAATATATTGTATGATAAATTATAATATATTTATATATTTTATATATGAATATATTTATATACATAAATATATAAATAAATGTAAATATATATATAAAGAATTTATTTATGTAGTTGACAGGTTTACTTACAGAGAGTGAGAAGAAGAGACACAGAAAGGTCTTCCATATGCTCATTTACTCCCCTAATGACTGCAATGTCTGCAGCTGGGCCAATCTGAGCTAGGAGCTTCCAGGTCTCCCATATTTTGGCAGGGACCAAAGCACTTGGAACAGCTTCTACTGCTTTCCCAGGCTATTGCAGAGAGCTGGATGGGAAAAGGAGAAATGGGGACTAGAACTGGTGCTCATATGGGGTGCCAGCACTGCAGGTAAAGGATTACACCACTGCACCACAGTGCTGGCCCCAGTCTATCCTTTATTAAGGAGATCTCAGTAATCATGTTCAGGTATTGCTGTCCTATATTCATGGCCAAAGTCCTAGCAGGCAACATGGTTTGGAGAATCATAAGCACAAGGTGTGTAGGAGACTTCATTTCTCATACAGCACAGTTAATAACAAGGTTCCAAGAGGGGAAATTACTTGCATCATAGTCTTTGAGAACTAATGGACATCACAGGTGATCTAAAGAATTTAGAAGGTTTGTGAGCCCCTAGAGTGAAAAAGTCACTGGGAGCACAAGGACAGTGCCTAGAGTTTATTTTGATGGATTTTAGCCCCTTTCATTGGAGGGAGGCCCAAAGAAGCTGGACTGATTTGTAAACCTCAGAAGTGTCTTTTCAAGGTGAAGGCAAACTTAAGACTGAGGGGTTTTTGGAAAAACTTGGAGCAAAATGCATTTGCACACTTGGTTAAGACACAGCATTTATCTATTGATTTTCATCAGATCTGTTAACATTAAATATAAGGTACAGGGGACATGGTGGATTTCATATAGCAATATGATTTTAGTAACATATCATGAGGTGCTTTTTTCTTTTAATGGATTTAGCAGGTAAAATTGGGCTACCTAATGGGATATAGCTGGAATAATCACCTTTTTGTTAAATAAATCTGAGGTAATAAATGTTAGTATATGAATACATTGAGTTTTCTTTTATTGGGCCTTCTTGGCTATTTTAATCTGGGATCTGCGAATTCTCATTTTCTCTAGGCAAGTTGTAACTGAAAATCTTTATTTTATTCTTCATCATGTTGGACCAACTGTGCTGCTTCTGGGATTTTTTTAGTACACCGGACAATTGGAAATTTAGACAATAGTATAGTTAATATGAGATGTACCAAGTAAAGTACTTATTTTTATTCAGATAACATATTTTTGAACTCTTCTAAAATTCCTATTGAGTATCCTTGTTAAATTTAGTTGCATCCCAGGTTAAGACTTATTGGAGACAGGTGCCATGGCTCAATAGGCTAATCCTCCACCTGCGGTGTAGGCACACCGAGTTCTAGTCCTGGTGGGAGCACCAGATTCTGTCCCAGTTGCTCCTCTTCCAGTCCAGCTCTCTGCTATGGCCCAGGAGTGCAGTGGAGGATGGCCCAAGTGCTTGGGCCCTGCACCTGCATGGGAGATCAGGAGGAAGCACCCCGCTCCTGCTTTTGGATCAGCGCATTGTGCCGGCCGCAGCACACTGGCCGCAGCGGCCACTGGGGGGTAAACCAACAGAAAAAGGAAGACCTTTCTCTCTGTCTCTCTCTCTCACTGTCTCTCTGCCTGTCAAACTAAAAAATAATTTTTATAAAAAGACTTATTGGAGCCACTCTAGTGATTATACCCATGAAACTTTGTTAATTAATGCAAATAGAACCTGGGAAAATTCATGTATATCTTATGCTGTAGAGACTTAAGATTGAACATCATTTTTTATCTTTTTTAATTATATAATTTAAAAACAAATTTGAGATTTTTTTTTTCACTTTACTAAGCCACAGCTCTGGCCCCATTAATATGTCTTAACAATGTTTTTTCCTCTCAGACTTATCTCTATTGGTTCAGTTAACTGCATGCCTTTTCTTTAGATTCAGATTCTCTCAGCTGTCAAAGCTTATTCATCTTAATTCTGTTGTTCCTATTTCCCTCCATTTTATTCTGTCCCTAGGCTAATTGAGGTCATGATTCTCCATTCCTTCTGTGTGGTGTCACAGTAGCCTTGAAGTGTTCTTTTTCTCTTCTGATTTCTAAAGAAAGAAATTATGTATTCACCCAGTTTAGATATTTTAATAATTCATTCCAAAACAAAGGTTAAATGTTCTTAATTTGACAAGAATTTTCAGGGCCAGTGGTGTGGCATAGTGGGTAGAGCCACCACTTGTAGTGCTGGCAGCTCATATGCATCCCGTTCTCTGCTAAAGTCTGGGAAAGCAGTAGAAGATGGCCCAAGTCCTTGGCCCCTGCACCCATGTGGGAGACCTGGAAGAAGCTCCTTGCTCCTGGCTTTGGATCGGCGCAACTCTAGCCATTGCAGCCAACTGGGGAGTGAACCAGTGGATGGAAGACCCCTCTCTCTTCTCTGCCTCTCTCTGTGTAACTCTGACTTTCAAATAAATAAATAAATCTTTAAAAAAAGAAGTTTTTCTAATTTTAGATTTGTTCTAATTCATTGCCACTTCATTGTATGTGTAAAGAGTGCATATCCAGTTTTTCTATTTTAGATTTTGGGAATTTTGTATTAGCTCTGCTGTGTATTCATTTTTCTTGAGCATTGGTGATATCTTCTCCTTAGTTGTATTAAGAGAGAGAGCAATAGCCCTCATGTCTTTTTAGGTAAGTAAGACATATTAAAAACAGAGCATTCAGTATACATTCATAGTAGTTTGACTTGTTCAATTGATTTTCCTGAACTCCCTTGGATATTCTTGGTTTTTGCTGTACAAGTTTGTATACTCATTAATTCTTTGATATTCCCAAATCCAGGAAATAAATGACTCAACAGCTGTGTTCCTGTATTTGCTGGGACTCAGGGTAAGAAGCAAAGTGGAGGTGTTCAGGAATCTAAAGTTACATGCTACATAGCAAAGCACATCATTTCCTATACAAAGTGACTGGGAAATCCAGAATCTTTTGCACACATATTGGATCCTGAACTATTACTGGACATTAAGATTTTAATGTATTTATTTTCTGTGTGTGTGTTTGTATTTCTAAATAAACTCTGCTGCGCTACTTAACATTAACATGTATTGCAGAATTCTTTCATCAGTTTTTACTTTTAAAAAGTTTCTCTTTCAGTTTTATGGGAGAGGGTAGAAGTTTTCTGCTATGTAACTGAAAATTCATTCATTCATTAAACTTAAAATATTTGTTTGAAATGGGTGGAATACTATTAATTCTTGTGTGATTTACATGAAACTAAATACATTCTCTATTTTGTTTTGCTTAAAATTTCTGCATGTGTGGACTTCTTTTTTCCTTCTTGCCCCAAATCCCTTTGTGTATTGGGATGGCAAATGGGTTTTACACTGGAGAAAACATGTTATTTTGGCAAAGAAGTACTTAGCCTTTCTGCTTCAAGTATTCAAATATTACATGAGAAATCAGTATATTTGTTTACTGTACAAATGTCCTTCATACAATTTTGTAATCTTCTGGGATGGGAGAGGGAGCAGGAAATAGGAGGGTTATGGGTGGGGGGGAAGTTATGATTGTCAGTATAAATTATTGCCCTACACTTTTTATAGACACTCTTCAAAGCATATCCTCAAACTAATTCAATTAATTTAAAGGATTTATTAAATGATAGACTACATGAAATTTATCGATGTATTTTATCAAGCAATCATCCAATGTAAATGATTACCATATGTTTGCACTTCAGGGAATCATTCTATTGTGAATATTTTGGCATCAATATAATTTTGTTTAAAATTTCTTTATGAAAAAATATCTGGACTAGAATTCAATTGAATGCATTGCATGGTTTTGTTACCTAATGACAAATTGCCTTCACTGAGGTTTATAATTATTTATTCTTTCAACACTAATGTTATGTGTTTACCAAATACAGTAATGTTAATATACATTTGGGGTTGGCACTGTGGCATAGCAGGTAAAGCTGCAGCCTGGCAGTGCTAGCATCCCAAATGGATGCCAGTTTGAGTCCCAGCTGCTCCATTTCTAAGCCACCTCTCTGCTAAGGCCTGGGAAAGCACTGGAAGATGGTCCAAGTCCATGAGCCCCAGAACTCGCATGGGGGACCCAGAAGATGCTCCTGGCTCCTGGCTTTGGGTCGGTGCAGCTCTAGTCATTGCAGCCAATTGGGGAGTGAACCAGCAGATGGAAGACCTCCCTCTCTCCTTTCTGCCTCTTCTCTCTCTGTGTAACTCTGGCTTTCAAATAAATAAGTAAATAGATAAATAATTTTTAAAAAGATACATTTGTTTGCAAACAATATGTGACATCAATACAACTACTTAAATTTTCTCATACAAGTAGTTTAATTTGGAGGCCTGAATTATGGCTGATTGGTTCTGTAGTCTAATGATATCTTTGAACCCAACTATTTTCCCCTTCTTTATGAATTTCAGTGTTGTATATTACTAGAATTCTGAAAAAAATTCACAGAAACTTTAGGCATCATCTAAACATCATAATCTCCAAAGAGCAAAAATCATTGCAAACTATGATTTTCTAGAATTATTTCTTTGGATAATGCTACAATTTTATTGTAGCTTTAAATTGAGCACACACACACACACACACACACACCCATGTACCATACATACATTCACAAATGTACATACACAATCAGCAAGTCTCCAATGCATTTACCAAAGTGCATCAATGTGCTAGTTTCAGATTACTGCCAAAGAATAGTCCCTTTCTTTAAATACCAATTTACTCTATTGATTTATTTTTGACCAAAAATGATGCAGTTTAGTTACTGTTTTGACAAAGAGGCAGGTATCATCGCAAAGCACAAATGAGTGAATAAGTTACATTATCCAGGGAATTAGATAAGAAATGGCTCACTCATCAAATTAAAAGGAATTGAATCTAGTTTGAGTTACCATGTCAAGCAAAATATGAAGTTTTACAAAACTTGAATGTATATAATTTCAAATAAATTTTGAGTTGTATCTAAATGTGTACACTACAACATTAAGCATAAAGGCACAGATATTTAAATACCTTTATTTAGGAAAATGTGAATAGATAATAATAATAATTGCTAACATTTATTTTATACCAGGTGATGTTTCCTGAATTTTATGTTTCCAGAAAAATGGAGGTAGCTCCTGTTATTTTAACTTTAAAGAAAATGCAACTGAGGCATGAAGAGGTAAGTAACTGGTTTGCCCAAGGATATATAATCATGAAGTGGCAAAGCCTTAGACTTGGCATGATCTGAATGGCAGCCATTTTTTTTTCACAAATTCAATGTTTGATCTATTTCATATATTCACTAAAAGGATTTACTATCAAATGATACTTTCTGATAAAACCTATGAAAACTGCAGATGAGTATTGCTCCAAAGCAAATACTTGAGGCTAGCATTACGTGTAGCAGGTAAAGCCATTGTCTTTAAATTTAGCAAAGATATGCCTTGTTAGATGAGTGTACTTTGTGTAATTCTTCTTGTCAGTGTATACACTTTAGAAATTGATTACAGGGGCCAGTGCTGTGGCACAGCATGTTAAAACCCCAACCTAGGGTGCCAGCATCCCATATGGGTGCTGGTTTGAGTTCCAGTTGCTCCACTTCTGATCTGGCTCCTTGCTAATGCACCTGGGAAAGCATCAGAGGATGGCTCAAGTCCTTGGGCCCCTGCACCTGTGTGGGAGACCTGAGAAAAGCTCCTGGCTCCGGGCTTCAGATCAGCTCAGCTCCGGCTTTTGCAGTCAATTGGGAAGTGAACCAGCAGATTGAAGACTTTTCTCTCTGTCTCTACCTCTCTATATAACTCTGTCTTTCAAATAAATAAAAATAAATCTAGAAAAAAAGAAATTGATTACATCAGGCAACACATATGAACTTTTTTATAGAAAGATTGACCTTTAGAAAAATTTTAGACCTACAGAAAAAAAATGTGGTACAAATGTGAACTTTTGAATAAAAATCTATTTTTCATGAAAGCATGGTGTTATAAAACAGAGCAATACCTCACTGAGAACCAAAAATAAATTGGACTATCTCATTCTGTGATTTGAAATCTAGGGACAAATGTCCTTTATTTTTCTTACAGAGAATGTAAATAGTGTTGTGATATCAAACTCATTCTAAGTTTAGGTACCCCATGGAAAGTTTGATCTAATGAAAACAAATCTGTTGGATCATTTACCTCATACATTCCACTACCATGAAAATAATATATCTGTCATGATACATCAAGAAGAAAACATATTTATGCCTAAAAATACAAATTCAACTATTACAAGCTGTTCAGCAAAATTTAAATTGTATGTTTTCAATATTCTAAAATGGAACATTTTTCTTTGCTTCTCAATAAAAATGTGATACACTTTAACATCTTCAGAATAAGAACTGAGAGTGTACAAGGCAAAATTTATTTATTTATTTATTTATTTATTTTTTGCCAGACAGAGTTAGACAGTGAGAGAGACAGAGAGAAAGGTCTTCCTTCCATTGGTTCACCCACCAAATGGCCACCATGGCCTCCTGATCTCCCATGTGGGTGCAGGGCCCAAGCACTTGGGCCATCCTCCATTGCTCTCCTGGGCCACAGCAGAGAGATGGACTGGAAGAGGAGCAACCGGGACTAGAACCTGGGGTGCCAGCACTGCAGGCGGAGGATTAGCCTTGTGAGCCACGTACCCAGTGAAATATAGTTTAAGGAGAGAATTTATAACATTCATTTTTAAAGTAACAAAAACATTTTTCACTTCTTGGTTTGCATTTTAAATTTGTACATATATATATATATATATATATATATATTAGCCATCCTTACTGGTTATTGCAAATTACCACATCCCAAAATTAATTGCTTCTCAACATTTACAATTTGTTTCTTCACTTTAAAGAAAAATATTTGTGTCTCTTGAGTAAACAAGTAAATATAATGATTTGGCATCATTTTATAAAACTCAAATCTGTAAGAACTCAAAAACCACTGCAGAAATATTCTATAAGAATGTACTCATGCATATTGTTCTTACAATAGATTCACCCATGTCATAGGAGAGCAACTCCTTGCTCAACATTCAAAATGTTCACAGTCTTCGAAATATTCCTTTTAGCATAGTGACCACAGTTGGACACAAGAGAGTCTTTAAAATTAAAAGAAACAATTTGGGTATGCTGACTTTCCTAGTCTTCTTGTTTTCCTGGGACAGAGTATCTTTTTTGAATGTAGGCTGACAAGGATACAACCCCCTCCACAAAGTAAAATGCCTAAACATTAGAGCACTGCTCCTGACCCCTGCTCACTTGTTCCTCTATGTGGGATTTATGAATGACTTGCATGAATGGAGAGATGAAAGAGGCAATGAGCTACCACCCCCCTGCTGCACAAGGGCCCAGTGTGCCTCCAGCACCCTCCTACCAAACGCTTCCCCCTGTCTGCCCATGCAGACCACATAGATGCTGCGTCAGTGAGCAAATTAGCACCACACACTTGGTTTTCCTGCTGAGACTCAGCCTTCATTGCTTCCCCAACTGCAGCACATGCTGCAAGCCTCAGCCAGCAGGGCTGGTGGGAGAGGTGGGCAGTTGCACTCACCAGGTCTCTCTCTTCTTCTCTTGTCCCTCCTGACTCTCGGGCCACCACCTGCATTCTAGCCACAAGGTACAAAATGGGACGGCCAAGAACCTAACACCACCCACATCACCCACACACACCACAACTACTAGCTGCCCACCAATGACCACCGCCTTTATAGCCAGCCTATCATGGGGTGGGTCTTGCAGCTCTAGTCCTGCCCCAGGGCAGCAATGATTGGCCTGATGCCCCCTGCTGGGCTGAGCCTGAGCTGCCCTGCAGCAGATTCTGGAAGCAAGAGAGCTGCTGATGGCTGTGGCCCTGGCTCAGAGCACACTTAGGGAGAACCCATGACCGGCAAGGGCGCTGGGGCTCTGGACTTTCCTAGGGTGGAGGCTGGCTCAGCCCTTCTTCCCCCAGCCCTGCCCGCAGGTGGAGTGGGGTTCCCACGGGGGCATCATCCCTCGTGGGAGAACGGGTGAACCCCAAATGCCGCAACTGTGAGTGCTGGGTGCTGGCCTACACCCTTCCGGGAGGGAGTAGAAGACAGTGACTTTGTGGGGAAGTGACACTTGAGCTGGGCCTGTATTTTGGGTTAGCTCTGGACACACATTCCAGTCTGCAGGTCTGTTGCAGGCTTCCTGGAGGCTCTGGGAGCCGAATTCCTGGTGGGGAGGGCAGGAGGGCAGGAAGTCGAGGCGCTGAGCTCCCGCTGGGTGCACCAGGCACTTTGGAGCTGTTCAGAGTAAGGAGTCAAGGTCACCTCCTGAACCACTGCTGGTCCCAAACTGCTGGTTTGGGATTTGCCAGAACCCTGAAGTAGGGGTGTGGTGGGGGTGGTAGTGGTTGGCTTCAATGCACTGTATTTGTGAATTCTTCAAACACAGCTTCTCCCTACTCCTGCAGGCTTTCAGGTGATTGACGAGAACAGAGTCCCGCTGCTGCAAAGTGACTGAAGTTTGGAAACTACGTCCAGAACTTCAGTGTGTATTCAGCTGGTCATCCTTCAGGCATGCAAGTGGACAGCAAGAGCAACAGTAAGATATTTATTACTGTAGATACACTCCTTTCTTTCCGGTAGGCCCACCAAAAGAGAATGGGAGATGAGTACTTGAACATTGGAACCAGTCAGTTTACTAGGGTGAGCTGCCAGTACTGGGAGCTCAGGAGTGGACATGGAGAGCAAAACATGCACTGTTACTAAAGAGGACAGTTAGGTATTTTATTGTGAAAAGGGAACTCATTTAGATGTGAACAAGACACCTTAAGAAAAGGTCTGTATAGTTATTTTTGTTTATTTGCAAGGCAGAGAGAGCCCTTCCATTTACTGCTCATTCCTCAAATGTCTGCACCAACCAGAGCTGGTTCAAGCTAAAGCCAGGAACTCAGTGTGGGTCTCCCACACAGGTGGCAGAGACTCAAGTACTTGAGCCATCAGCTGCTGCCTCCCAGGGTTCTGTTAGCAGGAAGCCAGAAGCAGAAGCAGGGCTAGGGCTTGAGGCCTGGGCATTCTGACTGGGATGTGGAAGGCTTTACCACTATGCCAAACACATGCTCCAGTAAGGTGTTTCAACACGTTTGCAAAATGTAAGAATGTGGTTTTAAATATATGCTCTTTATCTTAAAAATTTGCATAATCTTATATTCAGTTTCATGTGATTCAATACTTATTATTAAATACAAGTAACATTTAGACACATGCTTTCCTCACCAATACAAACCTCAGTAATTTTTTCACTTAGAACCTTGAATATTAGCATTCATTCAGACTGAAGTTCACTCACAGGCTGGGAATTCTGACAGAGACAGTAGGGAAAAAAAATCTAGATGTGTATCTGATACCTAATAAGATTCTGAACCTGACTGACAGAATCTGAGTAACTGTTCAGAGAGTGACTTCATACCTCTCCCCTCTGTAATGAGAAGACTGTGTCCTTTGGCCACTTTCACACGATGTTATGTAAATCTTACCTGAAAAGCCTTTTATAAATTCTGAAGTACCATACAGAAGCATATTATGCATTTCCATATGAGTGAAAAAAAGCAATGTCAAAGGCATAGCTTTTCCAGAGAGAAGTTAGGAGGATTAGCTCAGTTTGTAAGTGTGTAAGTACCATTAAATATCTACATATTTGAAATAGATTTATAGAGTGTGGAGTTCATGATAGATATTGAATAAATGCACTCTGGATAATAAGCAAATATCAGAAATAATGCCACACCCATCAGTGTTTAAACTCTTCAGACAGCTCCATGCCAGGGAAGTGCAGTGATCCCTGTAAATTAACAAAAATCAATCTGTGTATATCCATGGAAGCCACTGGTTTATATGCAGCCTATATTAGAGGTTTTTGTGTTTAGTAAAATAACTTGATTTTTTAATGAATGCTTTCAGACTGATACCTGATGCTGAGTGGCAGACAATTTTTTCTGAAAAGTATGTGGTTGAGAAATATAAATATAAATCAGTTTATAATTTTTGTGTCTGAATATTTTTATGCATTGAGACAATACCCTGCAATAATCAGAAGACTTTTCCTCAACAAGTTGCTATATTGATGCATCTTCATTTATGTATGTAATGTATGCTTAGGTAAAGGGAATAGAGAGAGAGATCTCTATCTTCCATCTGCTGGCTCACTTCCAGATGGCCACAAAAGCTGGGGCTGAGCCAGGCTGAAGCCAGGACCCTGGAACTCTGTCCCAGTCCCCCATGTGGGTGCAGGAACCCAAACTCTTGGGCAATCTTTGCTGCTTTCCCAAGCAAAGAGCTGGATGAGAAGTGAAGGTGGTGAGTCTCAAAGCAGTGCCATAAGGCATGCTGCTGTTGCAGTTGGCAACTTACCTCTTTGTACCACAATGCTGTCCCTGGATTGATGACATATTGAAGTGCTGCCACTGGCTTTTGGCTAAATAGGATGACTTAACATGTTTTCCACTCTGTGGAAGAGGAACAAATAAGGCAGTTGGTTGTAAAAGTTGCCCATGGAAACCACAGCCTGAGAAAGATGAATCAACTCACCTTGCATTTTCCACCTTGCATCTACACCACCCTTTTCTGGACAAACATCTGATTGTATGCCCTTGTGATGGAGGTTCTCAGGGTGCTGGAACATTTTGTAATTTTTTAAAAATATAGATTAAGAAGAAGGCAAATAAACAAAAAATTACAAACTGCTGCCAATACCAAGAAGAGATTATTGAGAGTAAAAGGTCACCTGTTGGAGCCAGCACTGTGGCACATCAGGTTAAAGCCCTGGCCTGAAATACAGGCATCCCATATGAGTGCTGGTAGAGTTCCGGCTGCTCCACTTCCAGTCCAGCCTCCTGCTAATGCACCTGGGAAAGCAGTAGAGGATGGCCCAAGTCCTTGGGCCCTTTTGCTCATGTGGGAGACCCAGAAGAAGCTCCTGGCTCCTGGCTTCAGAGCAGCTCAGCTCTGTCCATTGTAGCCATTTGGGCAGTGAACCAGCAGACAGAATATTCTCTCTCTCTTTCTCTCTCTCTCTCTCTACATCTCTATATAACATTTTCAAATAAATAAAATATTTTTTCTAATAAAAAGGTATCCTGCCATACTTCTTTCATCCCTGTGAATTCCTAGGAATTAAAAATTGTCGGGGCCAGCACTGTGGCAAAAATGGGTTATACCAACAGCTGCAGCACTAGCATCCTCTATGGGCACCAATTGCATGTTCTACTTCTGATCCAGCTCCCTGCTAACATACCTGGGAAAGCAGCAGAATATGGTACAAATCCTTGGGTCCTGCACCCAAGCGAGGGACCTGGATGAAATTTCCCTGACTCCTGGCTTTTTTTTTTTAAAGATTTGTTTATTTATTTGAAAGAGTTACAGACACACACACACACACACACACACACAGAGAGAGAGAGAGAGAGAGAGAGAGGTCTTCCATCTGATGGTTTACCCCCAACTGGTTGCAATGGCTGGAGCTGTGCTGTTCTGAAGCCAGGAACCAGGAGCTTCTTCCAGGTCTCCCACTTAGGCTTGGGCCCAAGGACTTGGGCCATCTCCTACTGCTTTCCCAGACCATAAGCTGTAAGCTTGATCAGAAGTGGAGCAGCCCCGTCTTTCACCAGCACCCTTATGGGAGCCAGTGCTTCAAGCTAAGGTTGTAAATCTGCTGTGCCATAGCATTGACCCCTACTCCTGGCTTTGCCCTGGCCCAGCCCCAGGTTTTCAGTAAGTTGGGGAGTGAAGCCACAGATGGAAGACCTTTCTCAAGTAAATAAAACAATTCTTAAAAATATATAAATATATTTATGTAATAATCATGTTCATGGTTTAGAAATTTAGGGATCAAAATATATGCTTTTGAAAACCCACTCAGTATCATTCTGTATATTGCTCTTTGCTTTGCTTTTTTCACTCATGAAGATGGTTTAGGTCCTGAATTTATCAGTGCTGTATACTTCTTTCTTGTATACCTTTGAAAGCTTAAATGGTTTTCGTTTTTATTTTTTAAAGGAAGATTGATGCATATATTTGAAAATGTAGCAGAGTGGAAGAGACAGATTATCTATCTGCTGGTGTACTCCTCAGGTGGCTGCAGTGGCCTGGGCTGGGCCAGACTGAAGACAGGAACTTCATCTGGGTGTCCCATTGGGTGGCAGGGCCCCAGTTATCTTCTGTTGCTTTTCTGGGACCATTAGCAGGAAGCCGGATTGGAAGGGGAGCTGCTGGGACTCAGCTAGCACCCATATGGGATACCCACATTGCAGGCAGTGTCTTACCTCATGCTACAGCACTGGCACCAAGTGGTCACATTTTACCTAGGGAAAAGAAAAATTAAAACCTAGGAAATTAAATGCCATGGGCAAAGGATGTGGTGAGTGGAAAAACTGAAAACTTTTAGTACCTAGTTGTTGGTCATATGAAAGAAGTGGGACACTTACCTATATTATTTCCTTTAGTCCAGTTTGAGTGTCTTTAATTTTTTTTTACTTAATTAGGAGGCAGAGGGAGAGAGAATGAAAATGCACTCTGATTCTCTGCTTTACTCCCCAAAATGCCTGCAACAGCCAGAACTGGGTCAGGCTGAAGCCAGGAGTGTGAACTCAATTTTTTTGATTATTTGACAGGTAGAGATAAAGACAGTGAGAGAAACAGAAAGAAAGGCCTTCCATCTGCTGGTTCATTCCCCAAATGGCCACTACAGCTGGCATTATGCCAATTCAAAGCCCGGAGCCAGGTGCTTCTTCCTGGTTTTCCATGAAGGTGCAGGAGCCCAAGCACTTGGGCCATCCTCCACTGCCCTCCCATGCCACAGCAGAGAGCTGGACTGGAAGAAGAATAACCAGGACTAGAACACGGCACACAAATGGAATGCTGGTGCTGCAGGCAGAGGATTTACCAAGTGAGCCATTGCGCCAGCCCATGAACTCATTCTTAATCTCCCATGTGTGGGCAGAAACCTGAATACTTGAGCCATCAGTGCTGCCTTATAGGATCAGTATTTGCATGAAGCTGGAGTTAGGAACCAGAGCTAGGCACTGAAGCCCAGTACTCTGATGTAAGACTTGGACATCTTTTTTTTTCCCAAAGATTGATTTATTTATTTGAAAGGCAGAGTTGCATAGAGAGAGAGAAGTCTTCCATCTGCTGGTTCACTTTCCAGTTGGCTGCAACAGCTGGAGCTGGGCTCATCCGAAGCCAAGAGCCAGGAGCTTCAAGGTCTCCCATGCATGTGCATGGGCCCAAGCACTTGGGCCATTTTCTACTGCTTTCCCAGGCCATAGCAAGGAGCTGCATTAGAAGTGCAGCAGCAAGGACTCCAACCAGTGCCCATATGGGATGCCCATAATGTTTTCTTTAATTGGAGAAATGTTCCTTTGATAGAATGAGCGTATGACCCCACAATATTCTCTACTTACTCATAATAGGGTCTGAGATGTAAAAGTCATGATTAATTTCTTAGAAGAAAATTTACATACCCACAAGCAAAGAGTGAAAATTAACCTTTTGTTTTTCTCATGAATGAATCAGAGTTTCAAAACTAATACTTAACTTGTATTTTAGAGGAGTTAATGACTTAACCAACTCTTCTATTAGAAATACTACATTGTGGCCAGTGCTGTGGCACAGTGGGTTAAAGCACTGGCCTGAAGTTTCAGCATCCCATATGGGCTCTGGCTCTAGTCCCGGCTGCTCCTCTTCTGATCCAGCTCTCTGCTATGGCCTGGGAAAGCAGTAGAAGATGGCCCAAGTCTTTGGGCTGTTCTGAGGCTCTTAGCATAGTGAAGATATTTTAGATTCTCATTAGTGAAATCTTTAGAAATTTCATAAAGCATCAACTTTCTTTAATGATCTGAAACAGAGATGAGATCCATAAGGGCAGAACTGCTCAGCAGCCACAATGCAGGAATATGTATCTTTCTGATGATATCTTCATCTGCTTCTTGCAGTTGCAGCCAGTCTATGAGCTCTTGGTCAGTTTTCTGCCCTTGGGAGGACCTAGGGTGCTCTATATTATCTGTAAGGATTCAAAATTTGTTGTATATTAGTGTCTAATCATAAAATTTCCAAAGTGACAAGCTGGATATAATAAACTATGCCAGACTGCCAAAAAAAAAATACAAACATGGTGTACTGTCTATAAAGTACAGCGGTAAATCTCTATTATAGAGATACACATCTCTACACTATTCTCTCTTTCTTTCAATTTGAAAGTCTACATTCAGCTCTCGATGTTATGATTACTTAGGAAGAGATTTTTTATACTTACTTTCATAATCAGTGAACTCCGAAATATTAGTGTAGTATTGAGGATTGTACTGACTAAAACACTATGTTTATTCCATGTTAAATAACATCATCCTATCTTTGGATTCCATTTGTTCTGCTACTGATGTATTCACAGGAGAGGGGAGGTGGGAGGAAAACCCAAGATCCATCAGGGTGGAGGAGGAATGTCAGAGGCTGTGGTTCTATTGTACTGCAGCTTGGGTTCTGGAAGAACACATGAATGGACCCAGATGGTTTGAAGCTAACTGAGGGCCTATGTTCTGTACACTTGTCTGTGGTACTGCATTTTCATTTATGTAAAATTTATTTTCTTCAAGCAATATATTAATTTGGATGAAAATGAAGATGTTAAGGAATTTTCAGAATGGGTCTGTTTAACCCTCATTGGCTTTGTTTTTAGGCACTTAACTCAGAAAAGAAAAGATAGAAAAATACATTTTGGGTTCTCTTCATCTGTACCATGGAACTCTTTGGTTAAGATTTGTCATTTTGTCATATTTGATTCTCTAGACTCCCTGAAAAATCCCCTACTTCATTAGATGGAGTCCGTGTCTCACCATGGCAGTGAAAAGTTTAAAATGTCCCAGCTGTGCATTTAGCTAGGTCATGGACACATGCCATGGCACTTGCCAGCCAATTGTGTCAGGGGCATCATCTGAATCAGAATTACTTGCATGAAAACAAGGAGTTGCAGATTCTTGCAGTGAAAGTGGAGAGGAGCAGGAGCTGCAGAACATTGCCAGGGGTGAGTGTGCCATGGGATGCCATGTGGTGGCTGGTGTCTGGGGTGCTGGTTCTGCAGAAGATAGGGCTTATGGGGGCTGGTGCTGTGGTGTAGCAGGTAAGGCTGCCTCCTGCAGTGCCAGCATCCCATATGGTCACTGGTTCAAGTCCCAGCTTCTCCTCTTATGATCCAGCTGTGCTATGGCCTGAGAAAGCAAAATAAGATGACCCACGTCTTTGCACCCCTGAACCCACATGGGAGACCTGGAAGAAACTCCTAGCTCCTGGCTTTGGATCAGCTCAGCTCTGGCCATTGCATCCAATTGGGGAGTAAACCAGCAGATGGAAGATTCTCTCTCTCTCTTTCTCTCTCTCTCTCTGTGCCTCTCCTCTCTCTGTGTAACTCTGACTTTCAAATAAATAAATCTTTTTTTAAAAGAGCTTATGCTGATGGATAGTGGTCATGGAAAATGTATGGGACATTTTTCAGCAAGATTTTGGATGAATTTTCCAACCCCTGAACCTCCTAGAGATTAGAATAGACTTCTAATGCGTAACTTCCTCTTATGCTTAATTAGGTTTTTGTTTTGAATTGTTTTTGATGAAACAGCAAGGAATTCTGAGTTATAGACTTCCTATTTCAGGAGAACACTGATGCCTGCATTATAATTAAATAATGCCTATCACCCTTTCTTAAGCAACAAATGATCACAGATTCCCTCTTTGCTGCTAAGTAATGAGCATGGTGATTCTTCCCTCCGTAACCACCTCCCCACCTACACTCCCTCCCCTCTTCCTCCTTCCTCTCCTATTGACATGGAGTGCCATACATAGCTAGGGTGAACATTTATCCCGCTTGGCCCTAGGTGTTCATACACTTCAACTGTGTGTAATTATTCATATTCCCTTTTTATGACCAAGCTTATGTCAGAACGACAAATTATATATTCACCTAATACTGAGAATCATCAAATTGATTTCTATTTTCTTCTCTCTTAGGCAGTTCTTGAGGGGCAGAAATATTTATTTTGTATATCATGTATTTATTCAACTAAAAGACTGACTGTCAAGATGCTGAGTTTTAGTGTCAAAGCAAATATGTTTCTAGACCCCATGAAGTTTACAGTCTGGCAAGAAAGAGCCATCTACCCCAAGAATATTGTTTAACATAGTAAATACTGATGTGAAGTCAGTGGATAAAGATTGAAGCATTCTTAATCTAGCACTAACTCTAATCCCATGATCTCTAATTGAGAGAAGTAATCAGAAACACATAACTCCATGTTACCCAGTTATCTCTTTGAATTTCTGCTTAAAAATAAAACATATCAAACAACACACAAATACCTAGGAGTGCATAATATTTATATACTATCTTGATATTAAAAATAAGAAAAAATAACCATGAAATAATAGCAACTTTGAATCTCCTTTGTTTTCTAGACAAGTTATAATCCTATATGGTTCTTTACAGCAAATTATTACAGTAAATTACAGTACATCATTACAGTAAATAATTACAGTAAATAATTACAGTAAATTATTTTTGTCGGTATACTTCATCTCTCTCACATTTTTTCCCTTTGAGAAATCAGATTTTAAAAACTGAGACACAAGACAAAAGAAAGATTTTTATGCTAGTGTTATATGTTGATTGGCTCTCTAAAAAAGATTTATTTATTTATTTGAAAGTCAGAGTTACACAGAGTAGAAAGGGAGAGAGAGAGAGAGAGAGACATCTTCCATCTTTTGGTTCACCCACCAATTGGTTACAATGGCTGGAGCTGTACAGCTCCAATGCCAGCAGCCAGGAGCTTCTTCTGGGTCTCTCACACAGGTGCAGCTGCCCAAGGACTTGGGCCATCTTCCACTGCTTTCCCTGGCCATAGCAGAGAGTTGGATTGAAAGCAGAGTAGCCGGGCTCAACCTCCACCCATATGGAATGTCCATGCTGGCAGTAGCTTTACCTGCTATTTCACAGTGCTGGCCCCTTGATTGGCCTTTTTAATGATATTAAAAAACACCGTATTTTTCTAAGCTCTTTCCATTCAGTTTCTACTTTGTAAACTCCAGATAATACTGTCCCCAGAATTAATCTAAGGTATAAATGATATGATATGAGGCATTTAACCCCTTAACCTGTCTCCTTGAATACTCAGCTATGTTAGCTCTGTGTCCATTCTTCTGTCTCTGTACTAGATGAATAAAAAGACAGTGTAAAATGATTTGAAAAGAACTATAAGGAGTCGGTGCTGTGGTGCTGCTGCCAATTGGGGAGTGAACCAGCCAATGGAAAACACCCCCCTCTCTCTCTCTCTCTGTCTCTGCCTCTCCTTCTCTGTAACTCTGACTTCCAAATAAATCAATAAATCTTAAAAGAACTATAAACATCAATAAAATACAAATGAAAATTGTATTCTCAAAACTGGATATTAACCCATGCCTTCCACACCTCTGTTAAAAGTTACATTCTATCATAGTCATTTATGATTTCTAGGGCCAAAGTAGTAAATAAGATTTTTCTGGAAGAGACAGAGGTTATGAGGGAGCCAGGATTTGGGGTCAGTTAGCAGCAGTGAGTGTCACTCTTTCAGATTTGATTCAGGAAAGGAAGAATAGCAACTGATCCCTGAGATTTTGGGTTGGGAAGGAAAGGAAGGAGGGACTTAACAAAAGCAAAGGCCCTCTGGTTGTGGGCACCCACCCCCGACTGCAGCCTTTGGGGAGGCCCAGCTGGTGTCTCTAGGGATGCTGCAGCCTGGACTCCATTTCCCAGAGTTCCCAGGAGCTCCAATCTATTCTGCCTTCCAAATGCCTGTGCCCATGTGCCTGCTAACAGCCAGTCCCTGGGGGTCTGAGTTGGACCAGAGGGAGTTCATTCCCTGATCAGGGTCAGCCCTAGGGGCTGTGCTGCTCCTTCTCTGGCATTTACTGCAACTCCTGCTCTGCACGTGCAATCCCAGGCAGTTTCCAAGTGTTCATCAGAGCCTGCCTCCTGCTGCTTCTTCCCTCTTCATCTTCTGCCTGTGGGTCCCATGTACCAGGGACTCTCTTCCCCACACTGCCCGCTTCACTCCCCATGTTTCTGGAAGAAAGCGTACCTGCTCCAGGGACTTTCTGCTGCAGATTTGACATGCAGTAAGGGGTGGGGACATGTGTGGGAGAAGGGTGGGTGCCAGGGCACCAGTGATCCTGGCAATTTCCCCTGAGGTCAGGGCTGGGACCTGGGCTGTTCTGTCTCCCACCTCTGCTTCTCAGGCTCCCAGTGCCTGGACTCTCTCCTGCAGAACCTCATCCAAACTGTCCCTAATGTGCTTTATTTAGTGGTTACAGGAGAGAGAGGGCAGCGTTCTGGGAACCTGCATATGCAGGGAAGAAAGGCAGAAAGACTCCCACTCTCTACAGTTAAATAAGCTGGGTTCCCACTGTGGGTGTTTTCAGAATGCAGTCTGGCCTGGTCTCTTGATGTTTCCTGGGCTGGTTCCTGCAGGGTGGGGCTGGATGGTCTTCAGCAGGGAGTCTGGGGCAGCAGAGGGGTGGGAAGGAGGATCTGACAAGGATCTGCCCCACTGCTCTCATCCTGCACCTCATCTTCCTGGTGGGGAGCAGTGTGAAGCGTGAATAGCTGCTTTGTGCATTGATCCCTCTCAAGTATTAATTATCAGATTTTTCCAATGTGGAATTTGAAGCTGTTCCAGAAACCTGGGGTGGGAAAACTCTCTTCTTTCAAACAGGCACAGAGACAGTGGAGGATCCAAGGAGTTTCTATTAATGGCCCTAGGCTCAGCTGGAATGATTTCCTGAGAACTGAGCATCAAATTCAAGTTTCTTAGCTGTTACGGCATTGGTGGGTTTAAATGGCAGCCTACATGACTTAGGACCACAATTTCCAATGGTCAGTGGGTCCAGTATGTTTGTAAAAGAGATGCCAGGGACAGATTTATTAGGACAGATTTATGACTGGAGTTTACAGAAGCAGAACTTAGGATATCTTCCCTCCCTAGACAAGATTTCAGTGGGCAGCTGTTTCACTCGTTAATTGTGAGCATCCACTTTTAAAGGTTTGTGTTGGATGGGGTCCACTTCTCTTTCTTTGATGATGTATTTGGCTGCTTTTCATATTCTGTCTTCAGCTATCTCTTCTCCTGTTAGCAAGGCTGTCAACTGTTTTGACCTGCCACTGATCCCTTTGCAAAGTGAGAAGGGAACTAAAATTAATGCAAGTCTACTGTGTTGTCAATAACTGGAGCTACATTTTTAAAGATTTATTTATTCATTTGAAAGAGTTACACAGAGAGAGGAGAGAGACAGAGAGAGAGAGAGAGAGAGACGTCTTCCGTCCGATGGTTCACTCCCCAATTGGCAGCAACAGCTGGAGCTGTGCCAGTCTGAAGCCTGTAGCCAGGAGCTTCTTCTGGGATGAAGCTGCTTTTTGAAATAATTATTTATTTAATTGAAAGGCCGAGTTACAGAGTGGCAGAAACAGAGATCAATGGCTGGAGCTGTTTGGATCCAAAACCAGAAGAGAGGAGCTTTGTCCAGGTCTCATAGGTGGGTGCAGGAGATGAGGGATTTGGGCCATCTTCTACTGTTTTCCCAGGCCACAGCAGAGAGCTGGATGGTAAGTGCAGCAGCCAGGATCCCAACCGGCACCCATATAGGATGCTGACACTGCAGGCAGTAGCTTTACCCACTAAGCAACAGTGCTGCCCACTAACGGGAGCTCATTTAATCTGAGTATGCATAAAGTGGAGAATTACAGCATCATAAATACAGATAAGTTACAGTTTTTCTCTGCGCAGTACTTTACAGTTACCCAGTGATCCACTGAGAATCTTACTTTCCACACTGTGTAAATAAGAAGGTCAGTTACTTGTCTTATTTTGGGTTCTGTGTTTAAACCCATGACACTTTTGACATGGGAGGATATTAGTTCTACAATTTCATAGAGACTGGTCTGTGGAAGCATCGATAGAAGTTATAACTGTGAGAGTGGTAAGAAAGAAGAAGGGAAGAAATAAGTGCCCCTTACGCCACACAGAGGTGTCCACAAATGGAGTAGAAGACGTGCCCTTGAAAACTATGGCTGACTTTCTGGGACAAACTGTGTTTGAGTGCTTCACATGTTCTGATAGAAAGGTGTTGCCACCAGGTTATTAGTATATTTATTTAGTTAGTTTTTAAAGATTTATTTATTTATTTGAAAATCAGAGCTACACAGAGAGAGAAGGAGAGGCAGAGAGAGAGAGAGAGAGAGAGAGGTCTTCCATCAGGTTCATTTCCCCAATGGCTTCATCATTGTGAACTTTGCTCAGTTCCTGACCTATACCTTTCCTTTAACCTAGTACTTTGCCATGTAGTAGCCCATGAAAACTGCAGACTGCATAAATGAATGAATACTTGGAGGGTTGTGATTTCTTAGAGGAACATCATGAGACAGAAGGAATAAAACAAAACAAAAGTATCCTCCGTATATAGAAGGTATACTGTTTTTGCAAGCCACAGCGAAGAGGAAGAAGCAGGAAAGTAGTGAGACTGGAAAGTTTGTGGCAAAGGTAATAGGCACTGGTCAAGAATTTAACAAGCCCATTAGGAAAACATTAAGGTTTCCTTACTTCCATGTAGACTCTGCCCTCTTATGGTGAACAGGGTCCTCTAAACCCACTTGTTGCACAAATGAAAACCCAAGCATTGTCTTCTCCCACAGATGGAGTCTGCTATTGGTTTTGATTTACATTTCCCTAATGGCTAGTGATATTGGGCATGTTCATATATGTCTTGACCATTGAGATTTCTTCTTCTGAGAAACATCTATTCTGATCATTGCCCATTTCTTAGCTGTACATTTTGCTTCTTATTTGGAGATTTTCCAGTTCTATATATGTATGTTCTGGCTATCAATCTTTTGTCATAGTCAGAGTTTTCAATGTTTCCTGCCATTCTGTCCATTGTATCTTCACTCTGTTGAATACTTTGTTGTGAAGATGTATCTTAATTTGATATGCTCAAATTTCTATATTTTATTTTTGTTACTTGTGCTTTTGGAATCTTACGCAAACTGTTGTCTCTGCTAATGTTTTACAGTTTCTCATATGTTCACTTAGTTTTTGGTTTTATATTTAGACTTTTAATTCACCATGAGTTGCTTTTACATATTGTATGAGGTGTTGGGTATATTTTCAGGCTTATACATATGGATAATCACTTTCCTTTAAACCATTTGCTAAAGGGATTCTTCTTTTTCCTGTTTGTTTTCTTTCCTTTGTTAAATAGGAGTTGCCTGTAGAAAAGTCGGTAAATTTCAGCTGCCTATTCTTTTCCATTGAACTATGTGTCTGTTTTCCAATAGTGCTAACACTGCTTCTATTTTTTTTAAGATTTATTTATTTATTTGCAAGGCCAGATGCTTCTTCCAAGTCTCTCATGTGGGTGCCAGCACCGTAGAACACGGTCCATCTTCCACCAATTTCCGAGGTGCATTAGTAGGGAGCTGGATTGGAAGTGGAGCACCTGGTCTCCTAGCAGCAACATATGGGATGCATGCACAGCAGGTCAAGGCTTTAACCCACTACACCACATAAACAAACCCTTCCTTATTTACTTCTGCTGTGATCTTTCATTATTCACTTTTTTTCTACTGCCCTGCATCTTGACTCATTCCTTTTTTTTTTTTTTTCTGGGTCCTGGAGGATGGTAGTAGGTTGCTTCTGGGATATCTTTTTTGTGTTAGTAGATAATTGGTAATCAAAAATCATAGTTATTAGTTTCTATATTTCTCTGCTAATCACGAGGACCTTCTACATGACAGCAGAAAATGCTGGCAGAAATGAGGATATATTAATTTGCTAAGAAAATACCACAGAGAATATGATTTACATCATAGTTGTAGAGGTTGAAAATATCAGATCAAGGTGCTAATAGGCTCGAGTTTTCCAGAAGCCTTTCTCCGATGTGACAGACACATCTATCATTTGATCTGATTAAAACTACTTTCTTCAGGTAAAGTCATGTTGGTGATTAGCACTTCAGTGTTTGAGTTTTAGGGAGGCACATTTCAGTTCACAACAGCAAAAGGGGCCCTGTGGTCTACTTCAATGACAGCCATCTCTGCGGAGGACAGAAAGTTTGAAATCAGCGTTAGGAATTCTCACAGTATTACTGTCAGTGCTATCGCCATCAAATGTGCATTCATGTACACACAAAAAAAACTACCTGTACACATAAACACATTCAACAGCGGAAATGCCTGATGGTTGTGTACGGGTAACATCAATATAATAATCCATAAGATGGCCTATTAGCAGACATTAAAAAGAGAATTAGAAAGAATGACAACAAAATCTGCAGTTACCTATATTTATGTCTATATGTATGATATTCAGTATTTATAGTTGCTAAAAGATGAATACTGATGTGTGGGAATAAAAGCTAAACCTTACCTTGCAATATTGCAGCCTAGTCTACATGAAAGATGTCTTCCTAAAACCTTTCCCTGGGCCCACTCTGTGGCATAGTAGATTAAGCATCCACCTGCAGCACCAGCATCCCACATGGGCACCAGTTGGAGTCCCTGCTCCTGCACTTCCAATCCAGCTCTTTACTAATGGCCTAGGAAAGCAGTGCAATATGCCCTGAGTGCTTGGGCCCCTGCACCCATGTGAGAGACCTGGAGGAAGCTGCTGACTCCTGGCTTTTGGCACCTGGCTTCAGATCGGCCCAGCTCCAGCCATTCTGGCCAGTTAGGGGTGAACCAGTCGATAGAAGACCTCTCTTTCTCTTCCTCTCTATATCTGTAACTCTGCCTCACAATAAATAAATACATTTTTAAAAACCTTTCACATTTTAAATTTCTTAATTGTTTTAAAGATTTATTTATTTATTTATTTACAAGTCGAGTTACAGACAGAGAGGAGAGCCAGAGAGAAAGAGAGAGGTCTTCCATCTGATGTTCACTCCCTAATTGATTGCAACTGCCAGAGCTGTGCTGATCCGAAGCCAGGAGCCAGGAGCTAGTTCCAGGTCTCCCAGATCGGTACAGGGGCCCAAGAACTTGGGCCACCTTCTACTACTTTCCCAGTCCATAGCAGAGAGCAGGATCAGAAGTGGAGCAGCTGAGTATTGAACCGGCCCCCATATGGGATGCTGGTGCTTCAGGCCAGGGAGTTAACCTGCTCCACCCCAGCACAAGTCCAGCATTTTAAATTTCTGATACTCTAAAGTAGTACAGGACTGCATTACATCTAGGAAAGATGCATTTAAAAATTATAAATCTAGTGCATTTCAGCAGTTTTAACAAATACTTCTGATTTTCTCAGCATTATGTATAAATAAATGACATAATGAGTCATTGTCAGATTTTTAGCTTTTGACAGCCACTTATAATATTTCACAGCTTTTTGAAATTTATTGCTAGTGTGTTTTTCTCAACACACACTGGATTTTATCAGTTTAGTGCACATGGAGTTGCCTCTTATAGGATTTGCATTTTGATGGGTTTTCATGGCACATGTAATCAACATCTGCAAAGCCTCTAAAACACATAAATAATGACATGATTCAGGCTTTTTTCTTAAAGATTTATTTATTTGAAAGAGTTGCACAAATAGGGGAGAGGTAGAGAGAGAGAGAGACAGACAGAAACAGAGAGGTCTTCCATCTGCTGGTTTACTCCCAGTTGGCCGCAATGGGTGGTCTGTGTCGATCCGAAGCCAGGAGCTACTTCCAGATCTCTCATGTGTGCAAGGCCCCAAGGACTTGGGCCACCTTCTACTGCTTTCCAAGGCCATAGCAGAGAGATGGTTCAGAAGTGGAGCAGCCACGTCTTGAACTGGCACCCACATGGCTTGCCAGCATTGCAGGAAGCAACTTTATCTGCTATGCCACAGCGCCTGCCCCACATTACATCACTTTAAGATGATATGGATTTAAGTTCATGAGAAATTATTAGCATAGTGGGAACTGATAGACATGGATGAAGCAGGATGGACTTGTTAGGAATGGTGATGTTAATTTTCTTATAAAATAAATAAATAAGAAATTAAATATGATCAGACATAAATGAAGACTAAATTTTTTTAATGGTGATCCAGAAAACACTGATCTCAGGTCTTTTTCTTCCAGTCTTAAGTTTATATTTTTAAATGCATATTAAGTGAACAAACTTCATGTAATTTATATATACAGATTGAAGAGCTAACTGATAACATCCTACCCTAACTTCCCTTGGTCTCATATTTCCAACTCCCTCCTTCTCGTTTTATTTTCTTTTAATTTTGACAGCTGCATGCTTTGATTTTATTTTAGAATCACAAGCTTTAACCCTCTACAAAATAAAGAATTCAGCAAGTAGTAGCAGAAATATCAATGAGTATATGTTGTATACTCTATCAAAGAGTTCAGAAAAGTGCTATGAACAATACTCAAATCTCAAAATATCAATTTAACTCATATACTACTTTTTGTTGTCTATATCTTAATTACCACGAGTCAGAGAAAACATATGGTATTTGTCTTTTGGGGGCTGGCTTCTTTCATGAAGCATACTTGTTTCCAGTTCATCCATTTAGTTACAGAAGATGGGATTTCATTCACAATTATGGCTGAATAGTATTTTACACTCTATATATAGCTCATATTCTTTTTCCAGTCACCAGTTGATGGACTTCTGGGTTGATTCCATGTTAGCTATTATGAATTGAGCTGTAATAAACATGAGGGTACAGATAACTCATGCCTATGCATATTCTATTTCATTTCATGTGGATAAATTCCTAGGAGTCAGATGGCAGGATCATATGGTATGTTTGTTTTCAGATTTCTGAGGAACTTTGATACTGCCTTCCATAATGGCTTCATTCCCACCAACAGTGGGTTAGGGTACCTTTTTCTCTCCCTCTCCACCAGCCTTTATTGTTTGTTGACTTTTTCCAAAGAATTATTTATTTGAAAGGTGGAGTTAATTATAGGGAGAGGCAGTGGCAGAGAGACATAAGTATTTTATCTGCTTGTTTATTCTCCATATGGCACAACAGGTGGTGCTGGTCCAATCGGAAGCCAGAGTTAGGAGCATCTCCCTGGTCACCCAAGTGGGTGCAGGGACCCAGGCACTTGGGCCATCCTCCACTGCCCTCCCAGTGCAGAGCAGAAAGCTGGACTGGAAGAGGAGCAACCAGGACCAGAACTGGCACCCATATGGGATGCCGTCTCCATGGGTGGAGGATCAACCCAGTGTGCCACAGCACTGGCTCCCATCAGGGATATTTTTCTATAGTACTCTCTATCCACTGTATCTTTTTCTAGTTGAAGAATTAGGGTGATGCAGGATTAATCGAAGGAGTTTGAGAGGATTGTCTCTCTTTCAATTGTGTTGAATAGTTTGAGAAGCATTAGTTCTTTAAAAGTCCTGTAGAATTCAATAGTGAGGCTGTCTGATCCTGGACTTTTCCTTGTTGGGAGGGTCTTTATTACTCATCCAATCTCTGTCTTGGTTTTTGATTTGTTTAGCTTTTCTATGTGTCTTCATGACTCAATTTTGGTATATTGTGTATGTCCAGGAATCTGTTGATTTTTCCTCTAGGATTTCCAATTTGTTAGCCATCACAACCAATGCCCACATCCTATATTGCAGTGCTAATCTGAGTTTTGGGTACTCCACTTCCAAACCAATTTCATGTTAATACCCCTAGGAAGCAATGGATAATACCTCAAATTCTTTCCTTCTTGTCATCTAATTTGGAGAACTGTAACCTCAATGGGGACTTGAAACCTGGTCTTGCACAGTTGTAGCCATATAGAAAGTGAACCAGCAGATGGGATATCTCTCTGCTTCTCTTTCCTTCTTTCTTTATCTATGTGTCTCTCTGCCTTTTTTTTAATCATATTAAAATATTTAATTACTTATTTGAAAGAGTTACAGAGAGAGGGATAGACAGAAATCTTCCACCACCTAATTCATTTTTGAGATGACTTTAATAGCCAGAGTGTGGCCAGGTTGAAGCCAGGAGCTTTTCCTCTGATGTGTGTGGCAGCATCCCAGGCACTTGGGCCATCTTCCCCTGCTTTTTCAGTCCATTGGTAAGGAGCTGGATCAAATATGGAATAGCTGGTACTTTAACTGGTGCACGGAGAGAATGGCAATGTAACAGATAGCAGCTTTGTCCACTGCACCACAACCACCAGCTCCTCTATCTGCCTTTCCAATAAATAAATCTTTTGAAAAAGAACTGAAGGTAGTAAAAGTCATCATGACTGAGCAATGGCAAATTTATTGAAGTGATCTATTTTCTTAAAGATCTATTTATGAATTTGAAAGGCAGCACTAGAAAGAGAGAGTGGGAGAGATGGATCTTCCTCCTGGTTTGTTCACTCCTCAAATGGCTGCAATGACTGTGGCTAGGACAGACTGATATCAGGAGCCAGGGGCTTCTTCCAGGTCTCTCACATGGGTGCAGGAGCCCCAATATTTGAGTCACCCTGTGCTGCTTTTCCAGACACATTAGCAGGGAACTGGATCCATTTGGAGCATCAATGTCTATGATACTCTCCTTGCAGTTGAAGGATTTAGAATCCATTTCAATTATGGGTGGGCCAAGTACAATGTCTTCCAATTGTCCTAGGTTTGGATTAGATGGGTTCTGATAAATTTTGTTAAAATAGTTATTAAAAAATATATATTATATATAATACTTATAATAAATTATATAATATTATCTGTTTTTAACTAACATATATAATATATTATATGCTAAATTATAATATATTTTATATATGAATATATTTATATACATAAATATATATGAATAAATGTAAATATATATATAAAGAATTTATTTATGTATTTGACAGGTGTACTTACAGAGAGTGAGAAGAAGAGACACAGAAAGGTCTTCCATATGCTCATTTACTCCCCTAATGACTGCAATGTCTGCAGCTGGGCCAATCTGAGCTAGGAGCTTCCAGGTCTCCCATATTTTGGCAGGGACCAAAGCACTTGGAACAGCTTCTACTGCTTTCCCAGGCTATTGCAGAGAGCTGGATGGGAAAAGGAGAAATGGGGACTAGAACTGGTGCTCATATGGGGTGCCAGCACTGCAGGTAAAGGATTACACCACTGCACCACAGTGCTGGCCCCAGTCTATCCTTTATTAAGGAGATCTCAGTAATCATGTTCAGGTATTGCTGTCCTATATTCATGGCCAAAGTCCTAGCAGGCAACATGGTTTGGAGAATCATAAGCACAAGGTGTGTAGGAGACTTCATTTCTCATACAGCACAGTTAATAACAAGGTTCCAAGAGGGGAAATTACTTGCATCATAGTCTTTGAGAACTAATGGACATCACAGGTGATCTAAAGAATTTAGAAGGTTTGTGAGCCCCTAGAGTGAAAAAGTCACTGGGAGCACAAGGACAGTGCCTAGAGTTTATTTTGATGGATTTTAGCCCCTTGCATTGGAGGGAGGCCCGAAGAAGCTAGACTGATTTGTAAACCTCAAAAGTGTCTTTTCAAGGTGAAGGCAAACTGAGACTCTGGATTTTTGGAAAAACTTTGAACAAAACGCATTTGCCACACTTGGTTAAGACACATCATTTATCTATTGATTTTCATCAGATCTGTTAACATTAGGTATAAGGTTCAGTGGACATTGTGGATGGTATATAGCAGTATGATTTTAGTAATATATCATGAGGTGCTTTTTTTTTAATTGGATTTAGCAGCTAAAATTGGGTTACCTAATGGGATATAGCTGGAATAATCACCTTTTTGTTAAACACATCTGAGGTAATAAATGTTAGTGTATGAAGACATTGAGTTTTATTTTATTGGGTTTTCTTGGTTATTTTAATCTGGGATCTGAGAATTCTCATTTTCTCTAGGTAAGTTGTAACTGAAAAACTTAATTGTATTCCTCATCATGTCGGACCAACTCTGCTGCTTCTGGGATTTTTTTAGTACATCTGACAATTGGAAATTTGGACAATAGTATAGTTAAAAAGAGATGTACCAAGTAAAGTATTTATTTTTATTCTGATACATATTTTTGAATTCTTCTAAAATTCCTATTGAGTATCCTTGTTAAATTTAGTTGCATCTCAGGTTAAGAGTTATTGGAGGCTGGCGCCATGGCTCAATAGGCTAATCCTCCACCTGCAGCACAGGCACACCGAGTTCTAGTCCTGCTGGGAGTGCCAGATTCTGTCCCAGTTGCTCCTCTTCAAGTCCAGCAAACTGGCTGCAGCAGCCACTGGGGGGTAAACCAACAGAAAAAGGAAGACCTTTCTCTCTGTCTCTGTCACTATCCATTCTGCCTGTCAAAATAAAAAATAATTTTTATCAAAAGACTTATTGGAGTCACTGTAGTGATTATACCCATGTAACTTTGTTAATAAATGCAAATAGAACCTGGGAAAATTGATGTATATCTTATGCTATAGAGACTTAAGATTGAACATCTTTTTTTTAATCTTTTTTAATTATATAATTTAAAAACAAATTTTAGATTTTTTTTGACTTTACTAAGCCACAGCTCTGGCCCCATTAATATGTCTTAACAATGTTTTTTCCTCTCAGACTTATCTCTATTGGTTCAGTTAACTGCATGTCTTTTCTTTAGATTCAGATTCTCTCAGCTGTCAAAGCTTATTCATCTTAATTCTGTTGTTCCTATTTCCCTCCATTTTATTCTGTCCCTAGGCTAATTGAGGTCATGATTCTCCATTCCTTCTGTGTGGTGTCACAGTAGGCTTGAAGTGTTCTTTTTCTCTTCTGATTTCTAAAGAAAGAAATTATGTATTCACCCAGTTTAGATATTTTAATAATTCATTCCAAAACAAAGGTTAAATGTTCTTAATTTGACAAGAATTTTTAGGGCCAGTGGTGTGGCGTAGTGGGTAGAGCCACCACTTGCAGTGCTGGCATCTCATATGGATCCAGATCTCTGCTATAGCCTGGGAAAGCAGTAGAAGATGGCCCAAGTCCTGGGCCCCTGCACCCATGTGGGAGACCTGGAAGAAGCTCCTTGCTCCTGGCTTTGGATTGGCACAACTCTGGCCATTGCAGCCAACTGGGCAGTAAACCAGTGAATGGAAGACCCCTCTCTCTTCTCTGCCTCTCTCTGTGTAACTCTGACTTTCAAATAAATAAATAAATCTTTAAAAAAAGAAGTTTTTCTAATTTTAGATTTGTTCTACTTCATTGTCACTTCAGGGTGTGTGTAAAGAGTGTATATCCAGTTTTTCTATTTTAGATTTTTGGGATTTTGTATTAGCTCTGCTGTCTATTAATTTTTTCTGGAGCATTGGTGATATCTTCTCCTTAGTTGTATTAAGAGAGAGAGAGCAATAGCCCTCATGTCTTTTTAGGTAAGTAAGACATATTAAACACAGAGCATTCAGTATACATTCATAGTAGTTTGACTTGTTCAATTGATTTTCCTGAACTCCCTTGGATATTTGGTCTCTGCTGTACAATTTTCTATACTGATTAATTCTTTGATATTTCCAAATCCAGAAAATGAATGATTCAACAGCTGTGTTCCTGTATTTGCTAGGACTCAGGGTAAGAAGCAAAGTGGAGGTGTTCAGGAATCTACAGGTATATGCTACATAGCAAAGCACATCATTTCCTATACAAAGTGACTGGGAAATCCAGAATCTTTTGCACACTATATTGGATCCTGAACTATTACTGGAGTATTCAGTAAGATTTTAATGTATTTATTTTCTGTGTGTGTGTTTGTATTTCTAAATAAACTCTGCTGGGCTACTTAACATTAACATGTATTGCAGAATTCTTTCATCAGCTTTTACTTTTAAAAAGTTTCTCTTTCAGTTTTATGGGAGAGGGTAGAAGTTTTCTGCTATGTAACTGAAAATTCATTCATTCATTAAACTTAAAAATATTTGTTGGAAATGAGTGGAATACTATTAATTCTTGTGTGATTTTCATGAAACTAAATACATTCTCTATTTTGTTTTGCTTAAAATTTCTGCATGTGTGGACTTCTTTTTTCCTTCTTGCCCCAAATCCCTTTGTGTATTGGGATGGCAAATGGGTTTTACACTGGAGGAAACATGTTATTTTGGCAAAGAAGTACTTAGCCTTCCTGCTTCAAGTATTCAAATATTACATTAGAAATCAGTAAATTTGTTTACTGTACAAATGTCTTTTATACAATTTTGTAATCTTCTGGGATATGAGAGGGAGCAGGAAATAGGAGGGTTATGGGTGGGAGGGAAGTTATGGGGTAGGGGAACCTACTGTAATCCAAAAGCTGTACTTTGGAAATTTATATTTATTAAACAATTTTATAATATTCATCTTCCTTTTTATTTCGTCCTTTTTTTAAAAAAAGATTCATTTATTTTCCTTGAAAGTCAGTGTTACACACACAGAGAAGGAGAGAGAGAGAGAGAGCAGTCTTCCAACCACTAGTTCACTCCCCATTTGGCCACAATGGCTGGAGCTGTGCCGATCCATAGCCAGGAGCTAGCAGCATCTTTTGGGTCCCCTATGCAGATGCAGGAGCCCAAGGGCCTGGGCCATCCTCTACTGCTGGATAGTAAGTCTTACTTGCATAAAAAGATGGATAGTAATTTGAGTAGCCAGGACTTGAACTGGCACCCATGTGGGATGTCAGCACTGCAAGCCACAGCTTTACTTGCTACACCACAGCATCGGATCCTTTATTCTTATGACTATTGCTACACTATTGGAATTTATAATTGATAATGCTGAACAATTGAAACTGTCTTATTTACAATTGTAGGACTGGATATGGCAATTTTACTTGAAGTACAGTATGTAGCCTGCTTATTGTATGATTTTTGGAAAAGCATGTATTTATATATAACAGCAGATCTGTTAATCATTTAAAAGTGAATTATCATGATTACCCAGATGTAAAGAATGCAATATGTGCTAATGAGTTAGCAGTCACAGACATTTAGAATTAGAGGGATTTTGGAACCTTTTCAATACTGCAGTTTTTATGAAAAACTAATAATTTTTTTTATTTGACAGGTAGAGTTATAGACAGTGAGAAAGACAGAAAGGTCTTCCTTCCGTTGGTTCACTCCCCAAATGGCTGCCACAGTTGGAGCTGTGCCCATCCAAAGCCAGGAGTCAGGTGCTTTCTCCTGGTCTCCCATCTGGGTGCAGGGCCCAAGCACTTGGGCCATCCTCCACTGCCTTCCTGGGCCATAGCAGAGAGCTGGACTGAAAGAGGAGCAACCAGGACTAGAACACTTTGCCCATATGGGATACCCACACTACAGGCGGAGAATTAACCAAGTGAGCCATGGTGCTGGCCTCCGATAAATTTACTTTTAACAAAATATCAAAATATCTTATTCAGTATAAAGTTAGTAGTGAAAAAGAGACTACCTTGTTGAACACAGAAATTTGAGATTATATTTCTTGGTATTAATTTGCATCTTAAGGCTTATTGCCTAGTTTATTTCAACATTTTAATCTAATATTACTAATAATATCTTGTACTTAGTGGTTCACTGTGTGCCAGACAATATTCTTTTGATTTTTTAAAGGATTTATTTATTTATTTATTTATTTGGAAGTCAGAGTTACACAGATAGTGAACAAGAGGAAGAGAGAGAGAGAGGTCCTCCATCTGCTGGTTCACTCCCCAGATGGCCTAAAAGGTCAGAGATATGCCAATCTGAAGCCAGGAGCCAGGATCTCTTCAGGGTCTCCCATGCAGATTCAGGGGCCCAAGGACTTGGGCCAACTTCCTACTGCTCTCCCAGGCTATAGCAGAGAGCTGGATGGAAAGTGGAGCAGCTGGGACTTGAACCAGCCTCCATATGGGATGCCCCCACTGCATGCAGTGGCTTTACTGGCTACACCACAGCACTGGCCTCAAGACAATGCTCTAAAATGATGCATTAATTATTCCCAAATATTGAAAAGTGGCATGGTACACATTTGAATGTGTTGTTTTGTACTAGTTGTAGAAACAGTTTAAAATATATTTAGATTTAAAAATGTAAGCTTTGATCTAAAGGTTTACTTTCCCCTAAGGTGCCTGTTCGGAAACTGAGAGATCGTTGAAGTCTCAAGATAGAGTACAACTGATCTTATCCAAGCCTTCTTTATCACATGAGGATGCTAAATGCCAAGGCCCAGAGAAGTAAAGTGAATTGTTCAAGGTCACATAGGTAAGTTGTAGCAGGGATAATTCTGTATTAGCATTAGGTATCCTAATACATAGGCCACTGTTCTGTCAATTTTGTACTCCTTCTGGAGTTAAAGATTCTAAGTTGTGGAAAATTAAGTTTGGAAATTTAGTGGTTGCTATGTTGTTATGGTGAGAAATTTCTGTGTATAGCTATGAGTTGCTTAAATTTTATTCAATATATTTTTCTAGTATGTTTGCTATTTATTTGAAATGTATAACAAGTAGCTTCATCTATTTGCCAAAAGAATTTTTTAAAGATTTATTTATATTATTTGAAAATCAGAATTACACAGAGAGAGAAGGAGAGGCAGAGAGAGTGGTCTTCCATTCACTGGTTCACTCCACAGTTGGCCTCCATGGCTGGAGCTGTGCCAACTGGAAGGCAGGAGCCAGGAGCCTCTTCCTGGTCTCCTATGCAGGTGCAGGGGCCCAAGGATTTGGATCATTTTATAGTGCTTTCCCAGGCCGTAGCAGAGAGCTGGATAGGAAGTGGAGCAGCCAGGTCTTGAACTGATGCCCCTATGGAATACCAGCACTGCAGGTGGCAGCCTCACCCACTATGCCACAGTGCCAGCCCTTGCCAAAAGAATTTATAGAAGCTATTCCATATATACACTTCACAATTATTTAGTTACTTGACACGAACTATCCCTGCATATTTGAAAATTTTGAATGGTATCACTTGGGTTTTAAGAATTTTATATTTTAGGTCTCTTAATATTTTTAGTGATGATGTTTTAAAGGCCCTTTCTGTTTTATGAAAAATGATAAGGATTTTGTTTTACAATGGCCATAGTATTACCACTTAAAGCAATAGATTAAATAACACTTTTAAACAAAGTCATTTAATACTGAATTCTAAAACACTGGTATATTTTAAGTGAGAAGCCGGATTTCTTTCAGATATTCTAAATAAGAATGATAATCAAAATTGAAGACATCTACAGTTTTTAATCACTTCTTTTAAATATTAGTCATAATGGTCCAATTTAGAGTTTTAATTTTCATTAGCTTTTAAAAGATTCAGCACGGTTTATAGAAAAAATTAAGAGAACATAATTATATACTCAACCTCCCTCCCTTCTTTTTCCTTCTTTGTCATTTTTTTTTAGCTTATGATATGACATTTTCCATTTACATTACGTTAAAAAAGGGTGTTGAATCAAGGGACAAGTTTAACAGGCAAAAAGCAGAAAGATCGTAATTTAGAGGGAATACAGACAATGGCTCTAAACAATATTTGAATATCACATCTAAACAATATTTGAAGAAATTGATAAAATAAATATTTTAATTTCTCCTACTAAAATGCTCAGAGAAAGTCTTTCATTATTTATCAAATATTAGTGCAAATATATGGATTTAAATGATCCCAAAAAGTGGTAATTTTTGTGTAATAAAGTCCAATTTTTGTCAAGGCTTTTTGACAGTCTCACAGAAAACTTGTGTTTGTGAATGGGAAGAATAATATCAAAATGTCCATACTACCAAAAGCAATTTGCAAATTCAATGCAATTCCAATCAACATACCAACGATGTTCTCAGAGCTAGAAAAAATGATGCTAAAATTCATATAGAAACATGAGAGATGCTTAACATCTAAAGAAATGTTATAAAACAAAAAAAAAGCTGGAGACATCACACCATATTTTAAGACATATTACAGGGGTCAGCACTATGACAAAGCAGGTAAAGTCACCGTCTGCAGTGCCGGCATCTCATATGGGTGCCAGTATGTTTCCCAGCTGCTCCACTTCTTATACCCCTCTCTGGTATAGCCTGAGAAAAAAGTAGAAAATGGCCAAAGTCTTTGGGCCCCTGCACCTGCATAGAGACCTGGAAGAAGCTCCTGACACTTGGATTCAGATCAACGGAGCTCTGGCCATTGTGGCCATTTGGGGAGTAAACCAGTGGATGGAAGACCTCTCTCTCTCTCTGCCTCTACCTCTCTGTGACCCTGCCTTTCAAATAAATAAATAAACTGCAAAAAAAAAAAAACACAAAAAGAAGAAGTGTTAGCACTGATATAATAACAGACACATAGTTCAATGGAAAAGACTAGGTAGCATAGAAATAAACCCAAATTTCTACCAGCAACTCATATTTAACAAAGGAACTAAAATGAACTGGAGAAAGAAGAATCTCTTTCACAAG
Source organism: Oryctolagus cuniculus (assembly GCF_964237555.1). Classification (NCBI taxonomy): domain Eukaryota; kingdom Metazoa; phylum Chordata; class Mammalia; order Lagomorpha; family Leporidae; genus Oryctolagus; species Oryctolagus cuniculus. The sequence continues at coordinate 85,564,469 of NC_091444.1, read as the reverse complement.
TGGTGCAGAGGAACTTGATGATCCAAATGTAGAAGCCTGAAAATAAACTCCAACATCACTTACACTATGTGAAAGTGAACTCACAGTGAATGAAAAATCTAATCATAAGACCCAAACCCAAGTAAGCATAGGGAAACTCTAAATATTGTCAACACACAATAGCTTTTCGGTAAGATTCCAATAGCAATAGTCACAAAAATAAAAACAGAGACATCTGAGTATATCCAACTAAGATACTTCTTCACAACAAAGTAAACATCAAAGTGTAGATACAATGAACAGATGGCAGGAAAAATTAAAACTCTGAATGTTTACAGATTTCCAGAACATTTACATGAATTGGAAAAACTCCAAAAAATACAGTGAAGAAACAGGCAAGGATCTGAATAGACATTTCTCAGAAGAAATGTAAATGGTCAAAACATGTGAATATGCCCGATGTCACTAGCCATTATGTAAATATAAATCAGAACACCATATCAGTCTCCAACACCTGTGGGAGAATACAACACTCAGGTGTTTGTGTGTGCAGCAAGTGGGTTTAGAGGACCCTGTTCACCTCTGGAGAGCAGAGTCTACGGGGAGACAAAGAAACCTTACTGCTTTCCTAATGGGCTTATTAAATTCTTGACCAGTGCCTGTTAGTCTTGCCACAAACTTTCTAGTCTCACTACTTTCCTTCTTCTTCCTCTTCTCTGTGACTTGTAAAATAGTATACATTCTGTATGCTGTGGATACTTTAGATTTATTTTATTCCTTCGGTCTCCTATGAAGTTCCTCCACAAAAACACAGCCCTCAAAATATTCATTCATTTATGCAGTCTGCAGATTTCATGAGCTACTAAATTCCAAATAGTATATTAAAGGCAAGATCTAGGCCTAAGAGAAAAGTGGTCTGAATTCTGTGCCTAGAAGAGGATTTGGGACATAGTAGAATTTCGGTGAAGTGCTATGTGAATGACATGCACTCAGTAAATGAGTAATCTAAAGCATACACTGCATTCAAGCAACACAGCAGCCCTACTCACCTCAGGTAGAGCAATTGAGAGGAATAATGTGAACAAAAATAAGACATCAATAAGTTGAATAATAACAGAGAAAAAACAAAATGAGATAGATGCCAACATTACTGACCTATTTTTGAGGAATTAAATTGATAGAGGGGCTGGCATTGTGGCTAAGTGGGGTAAGCTGCAATCTGTGAGGCCAGCATATCATGTGAGTTCCACTTTGAGCTTAGGAATCTCCACTTCCAATTTAGCTCACTGCTAAACACCTGGGAAACCAGCAGAAGATGGACGAAGGACTTGGGTCCTTGCCACTGATGTGGGAGACTTGGATGAAGCTCCTGACTTCAGCATGCCCCAGGCTCAACTGTTGAAACTCTCTGGGGTGTGAGCCAGCAGATGAAAGCTATCTCTGTCTTTCCCCCTCTCTCTAAATCCACTTTTCAAATAAACAAAGATTTAATAAACAAATTAACTGATTTCAAAATACACAAAAACATGAACAATACTATATCATCTTGATGCCAAACTGATAAAAAATAACAAATGCTAGAGAGCACATGGGAAAAGAAAACCGTCATATATGGTGGGTGAAAACACAAGTTAGTACAGATGTTATGCAGAACAGTATGGCCATTCCTTAAAAAGGATAAAAATTGGGCCGGCGCTGTTGTGCAGCGCCTGAGGGGCCAGCATCCCATTTGGGTGCCAGTTCTAGTTCCAGCTGCTCTTCTTCCAATACAGCTCTCTGCTATCTCCTGGGATAGCAGTAGAAGATGGCCCAAGTCCTTGGGCCCATGCACCCATGTGGGAGACCCAGAGGAAGCTCCTGTCTCCAGGTTTCAGAATGGCATAACTCTGGCCTTTGTAGTCATCTGTAGAGCGAACCAGCTAATGGAGGACCTCTCTGTGTCCCTATCTCTATTGTAACTCTTTCAAATAAATAACAAAAATTTAAAATAAGATAAAAATTGACCTACCATGTGAGAGTTATCTTGCTCTTGGCTATATATAATAAGGAAATTTTATTAGAAGGAAAGGAGAAGAGCATATCAAAGATACAGCAATTTTCCCATAACACAGCCACTATAACACAGTTCACTGCAGCCAGGATTTGAAACCAATCTAGCTATCCATCAATGAAAAAAATGGACAGGGGAACTTCATTTAGATACAAAAAAGAACAAAATATTATTAAATTAATTGAAATAAGCCAGAAGCAGGAACACAAATGTCACCTGGTCCTTGTCACATGTGGAAGTGAAAGAAAATAATGGATCTGAACACAGAACTGTGATTACTAGAGGCTGAGAAGGGAAGCAGCTAGGGATAGAGGGGGATTGGATAATAGGTAACAAAATACAAAGAGGCAGAAAGAACTTCTGGTGTCCCATAATATAATGAGATGACTACATTCAACCATATTAGGTTCTGTGTAAAGAACTGAAAGAGAGGAGCTGGTAGTCTCAAATCATGGAGAAGAATTAGAAACTGTACTTGCTTGGGGGCCAGCATTATGGCACAGTGGGCTAACGCCCTGGCCTGAAGCACCAGCATCCCCTGTGGGTACCAGTTCTAGTCCTGGCTGCTCCTCTTCTGATCCAACTCTCTGCTATGGCCTGGGAAAGCAGTAGAAGATGGCCCAAGTCCTTGGGTCCCTGCACCCAAGTGGGAGATCTGGAAGAAGCTCCTGGTTCCTGGCATCAGATTGGCAGAGCTCCGGCCATTGCGGCCACCTGGGGAGTGAACCAGCAGAGGAAGACCTCTCTCTCTCTCTGCTGCTACTTCTCTCTGTAACTCTGTCTTTCAAATAAATAACTCTTTAAAAAATTAATAAAACTGTAGTTGCTTAGCTTGATCACTTTTTACTGCATAAATGTGTGCAAATATTGCACTACACCCTGTAATAATGCATGACTAGGACACATTAATCACAAATTATTTCAATGAAATTTTAAAAATTAGAAGCATTTCTTTATATTAACAATGAACTATTTGAAAATGAAATTAGAGAAACATTTCCATGCATAGCAGCATAAGAACCAGGAACCAATGTCTTCAATGTTATCAGTGATGAATCAGATTCACAGACCCCAGCACTCAGTTTTTGCCATAGACCTTACCATGGCAATTGTGGGCATATAGTAGTAAATCAATGGACACGAATCCTTTGTCTCTATATCTGTTAAATAAATAAACAAGGAATTCATCAAAGAAAAAGAGATATCAATTTGGATGCCAGGTCACAAAAACACATGCACTTGAGCTATCCTCCAGTTTGTGATGCCAACAAATCTTTCAGACATGTTACATTTTCAGAGACTTTTCTGTAATCTTGCTAAGCTTTCTGGAAATCTGCCTTATAGCAAAGCGATTCCCAATTCCATTACACTCATGATTTTTCTTTTGTGTGAGTTATTAGTTTACCATCTAGAGATAATTTATGGTACAAAACTTTTCTATGCATGCATGTTTTCTCATTTGTGAGTCTATTCATGGGAATTGAAGACTGATTTATAGCAGAAATACATTTTCCAAATTCATTGCATAGACTTTTGTTCCTTATGAATTCTCTGAAGTCTGTTGATGTCTAATTTCTGGCTAAAGGTTTTATCGTATTTACAGCATGCAAAGAGTACCACCTTTTGTGAATTCTGTATCTATACAAGCCTGAAACAAAGAAAATGTTTTTATACAATCAGTATACTCCTAAGAAACCACCTGTGTCAATTCTCTGATGTACCATTGACTTCTGACTCTAATAATATTTATAAGCTTTCTCCTTTACATGAGTCTCTGTTGGATAGGATGTGATTTCCAGCAAAAGGTTTTGTCACAATACTTACATGAATTTTGGAGAAAAGCTCTTCCACATTCATTATATTGTTAAGGTCTCTCCCTTGTTCAAATTCCATGATGGATTATGAGGCATTACCTATGTGAAATGACTTTCTCACATTTATTTCATTCATTAGATATATATGTTGTGCATTCTGATATAAGGAGAGATTTGGGCAGAGCTTTCCAACACTCATTACACCCATAAGGTTTCTCTCCCACGTGAATTCCCTGTTGTCGTATGAGGTATGGCTTCTAATTAAAGGGATTTTACTTTCAAAGGAGTTTTTCCCTATATGAATTTGATGATGTACAATGAGGGCTGAATTATGGTAAAAGGCTCTGAGTCATTACATTCATAAAATTGCTCCCCATGAGAATTCTTTTATGTTTGATGAGGTCTGATTTGCACCACAAAGGCTTATTCACATGTATTACATTCATGCATTTCTCCCCTTGGTGAATTCTCTAATATTTCATGAGATATAACTTGCACAAAAAGGTCATGTAGAAAATTCCTTGTGTGGATTCTCTGATATCTTATGAGTTATGAAGTAGAGCAAAGAGGCTTTCCACCATCCTTCGATCCATAAAACCTACCTAAATTGAGCAACAAAGATATAGAAAACGTAAACACACACATAACCGGATGGAAATGATATCAGTAATAAAGACCCTCACCGCCAAGAAAACCCCAGGACTGGATGGCTTCACTGCTGAATTCTAACAGACATTTAAAGCACTAACTGCAATTCTTCTCAAGTTATTCAAAACAATTGAGAGAGAGGCGATTCTCCCAAATTCTTTCTATGAAGCCAGCATCACCTTCATTCCTAAACCTGAAAAAAGTGCAACAAAGAAAGTAATTATAGACCAACTTCCCTGATGAACATACATGCAAAGATCTGCAACAGAATTCTGGCCAATTGAATCCAACAATGCATCAGAAAGATCATCCACCCAGACCAAGTGGGATTTATCCTTGGTATGCAAGGATGGGACCAAAGGCATTTCCACAGTCATTTCCTTTATAAGCTTTCTCCATGGTGTGAAGGCTCTGATACTTTCTGAGGTTTGACTTCTCAGCAAAGGTTTTTCCACAGTCATTGCACTCATAAGGTTTCCCCCAGTACAAATTGTCTGATGCTTTGTGAGCTTTGACTTCTCAGCAAAGGCATTTCCACAATGATTGCATTCATAAGGTTTCTCCCCTGTGTGACTTCTCTGATGCATTTTGAGTTGTGATTTCTGGCCAAAGCTTTTTCCGCAGGCATTGCATTCATAATGCTTGTCTTCTGTGTGAATTCTCTGATGCTTTCTGAGGTTTGAATTCTGGCCTAAGGTTTTTCCACAGTCATTGCATTCATAAGCTTTCTCCCCTGTGTGAATTCTCTGATGCTTTCTGAGGTTTGCCTTCTGGCCAAAGGCTTTTCCACAGTCATTGCATTCATAAGGCATATCCCCTGTGTGAATTATCTGATGATTTATGAGGTGTGGCTTCTGGCCAAAGAGTTTTACATAGTCATTGCACTCATAAACGCTTATCCCCTGTGTGACTTCTCTGATGATTTATGAGGTTTGACTTCTGGCCCAAGGTTTTTCCACAGTCATTGCATTCATAAGGTTTCTCCCCTGTGTGACTTCTCTGATGATTTGTGAGTGTTGATTTCTGGCCAAAAGCTTTTCCACAATGATTACACTCATAAGGTTTCTCCCCTGTGTGAATTCTCTGATGATTTAGGAGGTTTGCCTTCTGGCCAAAGGATTTTCCACAGTCATTACATTCATAAGGTTTCTCACCTGTGTGAATTCTCTGATGATTTATGAGGTGTTTCTTCTGGCCAAAGAACTTCCCACAGTCATTACATTTATAAGATTTCAACCCTGTGTGAATTCTCTGATGTCTAATGAGATCTGACTTCTGGTGAGTGGTTTCTCCACAATCATTACACACATGAGGGTTTTCCACTTATATGAGTGCTGTGATGGAGGGTATGGCAGAATTTAATACTGAATGACTTCCCACAAGGTTTACATGCATAGGATTTCTTCCCTATATTTGGTCTATGATTCAGTCTAACATGTGATTGGTAAATAACAGGTTCCACAGGCCCAATATACTTATAAACGTTCTCTCTTTTGGGACTTTGTTGATGTATACTGAGGTTAGAATTCTTATGGAAATCTTGTACTATTTGAGTTGTCTTGCCAATAGTGGCAATTGACTTATTACAGGTTTCTACCATAAAAAGCTTCTCAGATTCACAGAATATATTCTTGCTTTTGAAGACTTTCCCTTGTCCAATTTGTTCAAGTGCCTGCTCCATGGTCTGAATATTGTGCTGTTGATTAAGAGGTTCACAGAACTGGAGAGTGTTCCCAGGTACCTTAGTAGCACAAAATTTCTCTCCAGCTTGTAGTTGATCAGGCCCACAATGGGGACACATATTGTGACATATACTGCATTCTTCAGGTTTTATTCCTGAATAGTTTCTCTTTTTGATGCTCAGTTTTGGAATATGGCTTATACTTAAATTAAGTGTTTTTCTGAATTCATGTTAGTCATAACATCCTGATTCAGATTTTTCTCCAGACTGTTCTGGTTGGTCTTAATCAGTTCATCCAGTTTCATGGCAACTGAAGTGAGGAAAAAAATGATGTCACTACATCAAATATAATTGTTTCTTCTAGCATACTCGTGTAAAAGGAATGAAGTTACTTGTATTTAAGAGGGATAAGATGTTAGGAAAAGTTCTGCATTTGTGCCTCCTCACACAGGGCACCAAAATGTTAGGAAAAGAGTTGTAGAATAGAGGAGAAAGTGTATGAATTTACAGCCAGACAGAATTTATTCAGAGAAAATTAATCTACAGAGGTGGGTGACCAACTGCCTGTCTGTACAAGATGGAGCATGAAGGCCCCAATTCCCAGGGGCCAGACCTTTTTGAGGAGGGCTAAGGCTGGGCATGAGGGTAGGGGGCAGCAGTGGAGGGGAATTCCAGGAACTGGGTGGGGGCCTTAGGAACCTGGAAAATAATGCAGGGTGGGGTATGAAGGCAATAGGCTGTGAGACCCAATTGAGTTTCAAGGGCAAGGAATACATTCCAAAGTTTATCTACTTTGGGCAATGAGGGAGAATGGCTCAGGCTTATATCCTCATTCCATCATAAGATTTTCAAAAAATGATTAGAAGATACATATTTATGAATATACAGGTTTTCTCCATTATACATTAATATATTAAATTGTATCCATAGATTTTCCAATGTTCATCCATGATCCTGTTTACTACCAGAATTTTTTCCAAGTATGATTGAATGGTTTTTGTGGTAAGATGTCTTAAGTCACTGCTTGGGATGCCTGTATCTCAAAACAGTGCCAGTTTAAGCCGAGGCTACTCTGCTTCCAATACAGCTCTGAGATAATAGATACTGGAAAGCAGCAGATAATGGTTCATGTGCTTGGGACCCTGTGATAGAGATGAGTAGGTGAAATTCCAGGCTTCTGGCTTCAGATTAGTCATAACTGTTGATAGTATTTGGGGAGAGAGTTAATAGAAAATCTATTCCTCACTGTTTCTCTCTCACTTTCTACTTTCACAAAAATGAATAAGGCTTCACAGAATGGACTAATATTTGATAAATATATTCACCTGTAATCTAGAAACCAATTTTTCCCTGCCACTTCTTCAGTTCATTTTTTAATGTATTTTTATTTCTTTATTTGTGAGAGTTAGACTGTGAGAGACAGAGACAAAGATCTTCCTTCCATTGGCTCACCCCTCAAATGGCAAATACATTTGGATCTATGCCAATCCAAATCCAGGAGCCAGGTGCTTCCTCCTTATCTCCATTGTAGGTGCAGGGGCCCAAGCATTTGGGCCATCCTCCACTGCCCTCCCGGGCCACAGCAGAGAGCTGGACTGGAAGAGGAGCAACCAGGACTAGAACCTGGGGCCCATATGGGATGCTGGTGCTGCAGGGGGAGGATTAACCATGTGAGCCACGGCGCCAGCCCCTTTTTCAATTCATTTTTAAAAAATTGTGGGTTTTGTACTTCTGTGATATTTCAACCATAAATATGGGGAAGTTTTACTAGATCATTTCCTTGAAGGTAAAGAGTGAAATGTGTCTATACTCTAAGCAGGATCACATTCATGGGACAAGATTTGAATATGTGGTTGTCTTGTGTTCTGTCTTCCCAGGCAAACAGCATTTGTGGGATTTTTCTAATGAAAATCTCTGTTTTATCTGCACTATTATAGTTTCCCCATATTTCTAAGGAAACCTGACATCCTAATCTTCTTAGAACTACAACAGTTACAGAAAGTTCCAATATACCACCTTGGCTATACATTCCCACCAGTTGAAATAATTTATTCCTGCAACCCAGAGTCTGCTCAATTATTGAAAATTGATTTCTAACTCATTGTGAAGACGTCAGCCCTGGTTACCTCCTCTTGTTTCTTTCTATAAACACTCCTCTATGATAATTTGAGTTTCTGGAGGTTTGTTGATTTTCACAGAAAACTTCATTTCCTTTGCCTTTACCAGAGATACTGATCTCCATAGATACTGTAGAATGTCTGTGTCTGAATCACAGGACCAGCTGTCTTCAGGAGTAAGACTTGGGAAAAACTCGTGGAAAGAACACCAGTCAATATCTGTTGCACTGCTTCTGCTTTGGCCTCCCTGCCCGTTATGTACACACTGATATGGAAGGCTCTGATGTAGGCATTCTTCCCCCATCCATGGCTCTGCTCCTTGCTCCAACTTGAAGATCAAGTCAGGTTTGGTCCTGCAGTGCCCTACTAATGGAAACAATATAGACTTTGTGAAATCACTATCTTGGGTTAATGAAAGGAGTACAGCTTGGTCCAGGAGCTATGCAACAAATGTTCCAATGTGAAATCCTTCCCAGGTGGTAGATATTCAGATTCTTCATGGACTCAAATTCTATACCTGTCCCTCATTCAACTTTATGAATAGTGCTCACTTAGTTGTCAAATAGCAAGAAAATGTTACCATTGGGCATGTGATGAGTGTCACTCACCCAGGGAGAACAGGCTGCTGTAGGTCTCCAGCATCACATCCCTGTACAGGATTTTCTGAGCTTGGTTCATGTTCTGCCATTCCTCCCAGGTAAAGTACACAGCCAGGTCTTCAAATGCTATCATCCCCTGTGACAGAACACTCCTGGTCAACATGTCAACTCTGTCACCTAACAAACAATGGCAGTTGTATATCTTCTACATGGGTATGGATGAAGAAGCAAGAATGCCATTTCATTTCAGATTTGTGAGCATTTGGGCAGCCACACAGAAGCATTCAACAGGGGATCAAACCTATGGTATAAAGGCTGTGAAAATTGTCCAAGCTGGAGGGAAACAGGAATTTCTGTTCACAAAGGCCAGACTATGTCAAGGGCAATTGCACAGTAGGCTGAAAGGGGGACAAGAGTCACTCTGGAATGAGCAGTGTTCAGAAGAATGTAGAAGTATTCAGGAAAAAAGACAAGAAACCATCAGGGAAGTTATGAAGGGATTGAACAGCGAAGAATTTCCAGAAAAACACTGTACACAGTCAATGCAATTATGGCAGAGAAAAAAATTTTTAAAAGAGACAGTAGGCATTTAACTTAGTGTTTATGATGCCAGCTCAGATACTCTCTCTCTGCATCAAATTTCCAAAGTTGGATTTCAGTGCCAGCTCCAGTTTCCAGCTCCCAGCTAATGCAGACCAGGGGAAGCAATGGTGATGCCAACCAAGAGGGAGGCCTAGATTCCATTCCTGACTCTTGGCTTCAGTTGTGCCCCACCTCTGCTTGATATTTTTATTTAGGCAGTGAAGAAGTGCATGGGAGCTTTCTAGCTTTCTCTCACTCCATCAATTTCTTTCTCTATCAGGCTCATAAATATTTTAAGTAAGGGAGGAGATTCAAGAAAGAATAGAAAGTAGCTTTTGCTTTTTCTATAATTATTCTACTCATAAACATTTAAAGAACTGAAATAACATGATAACAAATTAAAGTAAAAGCTATGGAGTTATTTACCCAAGAACAGAACCTGAGAAATTCTGTACTGTAATCTGCATTTGTGACTGAGGGAAATACAGAGAGCTTTGAGAACCTGCAGTAGGCACCAGCATTGTGGTACAGCAGGTAAGTCTCCACCTGCAATTCAGGCATCCCATGTGGACAGACAATTTGAGTCCTTAGTGCTCCACTTCCAATTGAGTTCCCTGCTAAAGTGGCTGAAAGAGCAGTGAAAGATGGCCTGAGTATTTGGGCCAATTCCACAAATATGGGAGACCCAGATAGAGTTCCAGACTCCTGGCTTTGGCCTGGCCAACCATTGTGGCCATTTGTTGAATGAACCAGCAGATGGAAGATATCTCTTTCTCACTACCCATCTCTCCCTATCTCTATTACTCTGCCTTTCAAATAAGTTAATAAATAAACCTTGGGGCTGGCACTGTGGCACAGTGGGTTAATGCCCTGGCCTAAAGCACCAGCATCCCATATGGGCACCGTTTCAAGACCCAGCTGCTCTAATTTTGATCCAGCTCTCTGCTATGACCTGGGAAAGCAGTAGAAGAAGGCCCACGGATTTGGGCCTTTGTAGCTGTGTGGGAGACCCAGAAAAACCTCCTGGCTTTAGATGGGTGCAGACCGGCCAGTGCAGCCAATTGGAGAGTGAAATGTTGAATGAAAGATCTCTCCTCTGTCTCTTTCTCTCTGCCTCTCCTCTCTCTGTGTAACTCTTTTAAATAAATAAATAAATTGTTAAATACAATCTTAAAACCTGAAAGAACATGCAGTAGATTATTTTCCCCACTGTGTTCTTACTCTAGCTGGGAATCAAGTTCATCTCCTCAAACTATTAAGGACTGCATTACTCTAACAATTAAAAAAATAAATGCAGCCAGCTCCGTGGCTCACTAGGCTAATCCTCCGCCTTGTGGCGCTGGCACACTTCATTCTAGTCCCAGTCAGGTTGCCAGATTCTGTCCCAGTTGCCCCTCTTCCAGGCCAGCTCTCTGCTGTGACCAGGGAGTGCAGTGGAGGATGGCCCAAGTCCTTGGGCCCTGCACCCCATGGGAGACCAGGATAAGTACCTGGTTCCTGCCATCAGATCAGCACAGTGGGCCGGCTGCAGTGCACCAGCCATGGTGGCCATTGGAGGGTGAACCAACGGCAAAGGAAGACCTTTCTCTCTGTCTCTCTCTCTCTCACTGTCCACTCTGCCTGTCAAAAAAAATAATAAATGTCACTGATTTGTGGTTTAGCCCTAGGTAAGTAATTCTCTTGCAGAATGCTAAGTGTTTATTTCCAGGGTGGAACTAAAACACTGCCCACTACATCATCTGTATAACACTAAAGAATGTGTTGGACATTATGACCCCAAAATTTAGAATATTGTCCTTGACTTCAATTGAAATCATATAACAAATATATATTTTGCTATGGCAACAGAAAATGAGACATGACATTGCCTTTTCTTGGATAAATGCAATGATTGATAGTCATGACAAATTCATCATACATCTTGTTTCTATATATTCCCTGAGAATAAAATTTACCTTCCTACATCCATTTTCATTAATAAATTATTATAAATCTAAAAACAAAACAGACAGAAAGCTGGGAATAATTAAGAAAACCACTTACAGGGGCCAGTGCTATCGCACGGTGGGTTAAAGCCACAGTCCGCAGAACCACCACCAGATATTAATTCCCACCAAATCAGGTGTGAGTGCGATTTTCAGGTGAATTCAATCAGAATTCCACAGCCATTCAGCTGGGAGGGGTGGATGAATCCAGAAACAGCCAGTTTACATGGGACTAAATCAAGCCTAATATCACAAAGGACTCTTGCATTTCTTTGGCTTTTTTCACATTTGTCTTATTTATCATGATTTGTAATGAATTTTCTGATGTGAGCTTTAGTTTTCAGACTGGAATATGGAGCCCAGGGCACGGGAGGAATGGTCTTTTTCATTCAGGGCACAGATGTTGGCTTGCTCCAATTCTGGCTTGCTGTCATTGTTTTGGTTGCCTCAGCCAATTTTTGGTTTTGAGCAGCAATTTTCTAAATGTTTTCTTGGTCTGAGTTTCTTTTGCCTTCTTCCATCCCAAATTTTGTATTCTGACGCAGTACAAACAAGAAGTTAGACAGAGGATCCATTATGAAATAAAAAAAAAAAACACAATAAATTGGCTTTTCAGGCTTAGAAATCTAAAGGCAGGATGACTAAGATGAATTTTTGTGTTTTGGAAAATGAAATGGAACCAATTTGCTGTGGGGACAGATATTAATTCCCTCCAAATCGAGTTTGACTGTGATTTTCAGGAATATTCAATCAGAATTCCACAGCAAGTCAGCTGGGAGGGGTGGATGTATCCAGAAACAGCCGGTTTCCTTGTGACTAAATCAAGCCCAATATCACTAAGGACTCTTGCATTTCTTTGGCTTTTTTCACAGTTTTCTTATTTATCATGGTTTGTAATGAATTTTATGATGTTAGCTTTGGTTTGGAGGCTGGAATAAGGAGTTCAGGGTACAGCAGGAATCGTCTTTTTGAATCAGGGCATAGCTGTTGGCTTGCTCCAATTCTGGCTTTCTGTCACTGTTTTGTGTGCCTCTGCTAATTTTGGTACTTAAGCAGCAATTTTCTAAATGTTTTCTGGGTCTGAGTTGGTTTTGCCTTCTTCCTCCCAAAATTTTGTATTCTGATGCAATACAAACAAGAGTTCAGACAGAGTAGCTATTATGAAATAAAAAAAAAATTGGTGTTTCATGCTTAGAAATTTACAGGCAACGCAACCAACATGAGTTTTTGTGGTTTGGAAAAAGAAATGGAACCCTTTTACTTAGGGGACAGATATTAATTCCCTCCAAATCAAGTGGGAGTGGGATTTTCAGGTGAATTCAATCAGAATTCCACAGCCAGTCAGCTGGGAGGGGTGGATGAATCCAGAAACAGCCGGTTTCCTTGTGACTAAATCAAGCTGCTGCTCCCTGTGGACTTGTCCTCCTCAGCCTCTGACTAGAGCACAGCCACCTCTCCAATGTTGACATCCTCTGACACATGTTTCACTCTTCTGTTCTCTCTAAACTGCAGACTCTTGGGCAACATATGTAACTCTAATGCATCAACTTGCATAGAAGCACACACCTGAGCACTCCAGAGTCTTGGATTTCAGGTTGTAATTAACTTTCCTTTTCAGAGGACTGGTGAAAAAACAAGTCTGGGAGCCAGGGTGTAGCCTTGTGGTTCAAATGCCTATGTCTCATATTGGAGTTTCTTGGTTTGATTCCTGGTTCCAGTACCTGCCTCCAAATTCCTGATAATGTAGACCCTGGGAGCTAGCAAGAAATGGCTCAGATGATTGGGTTCCCTACTCCTGGGACAGCCCTGGCCACTGGGGACATTTCAGCAGTGAACTAGAGGGTGAATACTACTTCTCTGTCTACTTGTTCATTTCTTTGCATCTCCAATTAAAAAACAAAAAAAGTATGTTTGTATCATCCATTAAAATAACTTCCTCAATGGAAAAAAAGAGTTTCATTGTTAAATTGGGGAAAAATAATGCTTCTTGGTTGTGATATTAGAATAATGCATAACTGTACATCGGACATCCATTGTGGACAAGGAAGAGAAAGATGGAAGCAATAATTTTTATTTCTGGCTTTGGTACTTGTCATGTAACCTTGAAAAATTCATTTAAACTCATGGTGCCTGAGTGTCCTTAAAATTACAGGCTCATCTAGTTGAGGCAGGTGGTGTAAGGGGAGGTGGCAGGAAGCTGAGAGCTTTCCTTGTTTCTGTGCCAACAGAGCTAAGTGACATTAGCAAGTCATTTGACCCCTCTGGATCTTCCTCCCTTGTGAGATAAGATTGTCTTTATAGTTAAAGGATTTATTCTACACAGTCCTATCTTATGGTTAGGCTCACATGACTGTGAAGTGTTTTATAAACTGGCAGTGTAATAATCAAGTTGGCACTGAAGATGAAATGCTAAACAGCATAGAACTTCTAAGGCTTGTAGTTCTATGAGGAGCTACACAGAAACATTCAAGTTCATGGGCATTTTTAAATTTAAAAACAGAAACATTGAATCACTGTTCAGAATCAGTATAGTTGCTAAAATTCTTATTTATAATCACTGAGATTGGCAGTGTAATTACTGATAGCATACTCCTAGTGTTGTATATTTTAGTTTATACAATACTTAGACTATATAAAATATAGGTAGCATGGGAAGTGCGATACACAGCAGTCTTGTAGAATGGCAGATGTCCTAAACAGCACTCTGGCCTCAGAATCAGCCCTTAAGGCACTCAGATCTAGCTGAAGAGCCCATGAGAGTATTTTAGGTATGGAAAGCCACTCTGGCAAAAAAGAAAAAAAAGGACCTAAATAAAAGATCTCTGTGAGTGAGATCCCAGTAGAAAGAACGGGCCATCAAAGAAGGAGGTACCTTTCTCTGAAGGGAGGAGAGAACTTCCACTTTGACTATGACCTTGTCTAAATAAGATGGAAGTCAGTGAACTCAAGAGGCTTCCATAGCCTTGGCAACTCATGACTAGAGCCCAGGGAGATTTCTGATGCCATAAACAAGAGTGTCAGATTGTTCAGTCAACAACAGGAATCACTGTGTGCTTACTCCTTTTGTGGGATCTCTGTCCTTAATGTGTTGTCCAATGTGAAGTAATGCTATAACTAGTACTCAAACAGTATTTTACACTTTATGTTCTGTGTGCTGCAAACTGATGAAAACTTAATATAAACTAAATCGATCTTCTTTGTATAAAGATGATTGAAAAAGAATCTTGATGTAAATGGAATGGGAGAGGGAGTGGGAGATGGGCGGGGTGCTGGTGGGAGGGGAGTTATGGGGGGAAGCCTTTGTAATCCATACACTGTACTTTGGAAAATTATATTCACTAAATAAAAGTTTAAAAATATTAAAAAATAAAAATATAGGTAGCAATATTTAATGCTTCTCTTACTGTTCCTGGATTGGATTATAGCATACATTAATAAACCTTTTTTAAAGATTTATTTATTTATTTATTTGAAAGACAGCATTATAGAGAGTGACACATAAATAGAGATGATCTGTCTGCTGTTTTAATCCACACGTGGCTGCAAGCAGCTGGAGCTGGGCTAATCCAAAGCCAGGTGCTTCTTCCAGCTCTCTCACATGGATTCAGGCACCCAAGTATTTGGGCCACCTCCTGCTGCTTTCCCAGGCACATTAGCAGGGAGCTAGATTAGAAGCAGAGCAGCTGAGACATGAACTAGTGCCCATAGGGAATGCCAGCACTGCAGGTGGTGGCTTTACCTTATATGCCACAGCACCATCTACAGCCTATTCATTTTAAATTAATAACTAAAGATTATCTGCTGTTCAGCCTCAAGGCTTTGGCTTGGCCCAGCCTCTGCTGTTGTGGACATTTGGGGAGTGAAACAGAGGTTGAAAGATCTCTCTTCTTATGTCTCTCCCTCTCTAACCTTGCCTTTCAAATAAATAAATGAGTCTTTGAAATAAAAATACATGCATAAATACACACACACACATACACACACACACACGGTACCAACACAGTGGGTAAAGCCATGGCCTGCTGTGCCAGCATTCCATATGGGTGCTGATTCAACTCCCAGCTGCTCCACTTCCAATCTAGCTCCCTGCTAATGTGCCTGGGAAAGCATCAGAAGGTGGCCCAAGTGCTTGAACCACTGCATTCATGTGGGAGGCCTGGCAGAAGCGCCTGGCTTTAGATTGGCTCAGCTGAGGCCAATTTGGGAAGTGAACCAGCAGATGGAAGATCTGTCTCTACCCCTTCTCTATAACTCTGCCTTTCAAATAAATAATAGATTTTTAAAATGGGGGAAAAGGGCAGTTTTGTTGCCTTCCCTTTACCTAGAGTAACATAATCAAAATCTGTTAGGCAAAGAATAAGGGAAATTCTGAGATCATGTATTGACCATAGAAGAGAATGGATTCCTTGTGCATTTTCTGGAAGCCCATGCTAGTTGGAACCAAGGGAAGGATAACAAAAAAGGGGAGGCCTATATCCCTCTTATTTGTCTTCTTTGTTCATTGGAGCAGTGGAGAGTTGAGTAATGTAATATTGGTGTTTGTCTCCATACAGTTCATGTCTATTTAGCTGGTTCTTTTTATTTGCATTTCTTTTTTATTTATTTTAAGAGATTTATTTGAAAGGCATAGAGACAGGGGTCTTCGATCTGCTGGTTTGATTCCCCAGTGTTTGGGTGAGGCTGAAGGCCCATGAGCCCCCTCCCATCTCCATGTCGTGTGGGGTCCAAGCACCTGTCCATCACCACTGCACTCGTTGGCTGGAGTTGGAGAGGAAGTAGGGCGTCAGGGAATGGAACTGGTGCCCATGATGTGGGCCATGCAGGCTGTGGTTGCACCCCCATGCCATGAGTCCGTCCTCGATGAACCTTTCTTTAAAGTGGAATTAGGGGTAAAAATTGTCTGAGGTGCATGCACGTTTCTGTTGTGAGAGAGGCTGAGGCCCCGTGGGTGCCTGGGGGCCAACAGAAACACCTGAAGCCTTGGCCCCCAGGTCCCGGTTTCTCCCCTCTGCTTCTGCCCTGCCTGCAGGCCTGGCCCCGGGCTCCAGTGGTGCCTCAGGGATTTCGGCACCAAACTGGTCACTTTAGGTCACTTTGTGATGCCTGACTTCTGCCCAAAGAAGGAAGCAAGAAGGGGCCCAGCAGGCTTCCCCCGACCTCTGGAGCCCCGAGCCATGGTGCCGGCCCATGACCCAGGGAGCCCGTGATGATTCTGGACCAGACATTGGGACCCACGACCCCTGACCCCAGGCTCCAACCCCTTCGAGGTCACCACCGCAGCCTCCTATTTAGCTGGTTCTTAATCCTCAAGAAGGGATTTAGGTCAATGTTCTATTCTCATCAAAGACCTTAATGTTTAATTAAAGATTCTGTTAGTAATTTTAACCCTGGGTCGTTCTAAAGATGTGCTGTGACTTAGGTTTAGAAAAGAGCATCTTCCTTGCCACCCTCATCTCAGCTCTGGGGGCTGTCAGTTCTCCCTGCACAGATTCAGTAATGCATGCTTCTTCTCTACTACAAAGATCTTATGTTGGTCATATTTCCAGTTACCAAAATCAAATCAACTCACACCTGGACTCTGAGTATTCAATGACATTAGTTATCAAAATAAATGTATTCAAATATTCGAAGACCACTTCAAAGCTTAACTGCCTTCAAGAGTGTTTGGCACTTGGAACAGCCACTGTGGTTTTCTACACATGAGCACTCACTATTTTATATACCATTTAACAATTCAAACATCACTTCAGCTTCAGCAATACACAACAATAGAATGGATGATTCTACATAATAAACATGTTACATTAGTTTGGACTTAAAACCTAGAATTAAAACCATGTGGTAATATGGATGGATTTAAGGAAAGATGTATAGCTAGGTAGCTAAGGCTACAGAATCCCAGACCTATTGATTTTAAGTGAGTCTGGAACAACAGCATTCCATTGCATTATCTTCCATCTCAGAGTCCTGCTTTTCCAGTGAGACCCACCCCACTCAGACCACGTATTTCCTGCCTGTGTCTTCACGGTGGTGGAAGCTGTTCTCATACAGGCATCTCCTGGACAGTCACCAGCTTCCTGATTTACTACCTGAACTGGAATCCCCAGTTGCGAGGTATATTTCCCAAACACCCAGGCTGAACTGAATGTTCGTCTCTGGCAGTCAAAAACTTCTGCCTTAGGAAACAGAACATGTCCTCTACTCTGGGGCTCCTTTTTCTTCTCATGGGGTTCTGTGGTGATCTGTGGTTTTCAACACAAGTCTGGGAGCATTCTGACTCAAAAGAAAGACCAGGGATAAGAGTTCTTTCTGGGGGCTGGTGTTGTGGCATAGCAAGTTACACTGCTGCCTGCAGCACTAACAACCCACATGGATGCCGGTTTGACTCCCAGCTGCTCTACTTCTTCCACAACTCCTTGCTGGGTAAAGCAGCAGAGAATGGCCCAAGCGCTTGGTCCTCTGCCCCCACATGGGAGACCTGGAGGAAGCTGCTGGCTTCAGCCTGACCCAGCCCTGGCCATTGTGGCCATTTAGGGAGTGAGCCAGCAGATGGACCGCTGTCTTTCCCTCTCTTTTTCTCTCTGTAACTCTGCCTTGCAAAAAAATACAACTTCAGAAAGTTATTCTCCATCAAGCAATACACCCTTTTCCAGGCAGTTGTAAAGCTGGGAGTCATAGCTTCTCTTATATTTTGGATAATAAGAGTTTTGTTTTGAAAGCATGTTCATCTGAAACAAAGATCACTCATTGTCCTTTGTTAGAGAAGGGGACTCTGCTCTTTGAAAGTGAAAATCAGAAGCTGTAATGTGTGATGAGCTCCACCTGCCAGGTCTGGGGAGACTTATTTGAAAGACAGGGCATCAGGAGAGGAAGCTTTTCAGATTCCCTGGCCCTTGCTTTAGTCTTATGTCTTTACTTCTTTTGTTGCTTCTTGATGTCAAGAGTGTACACTTTATGCTGAAATGAGGAATTGTGTCTAACCTCTTTTGGGCCTTTTTCTAAGAAGAGTGTATATATTTTTCTTGCATATAAGGATAGCTTCTGGGGTGGGTGGATTTTTTTGGAAGTTTTCACAAGCTAGCCAGTAGCCTATATTTTCTTCACAGAATTCAGTTTTTAAAAAAGCTTCCAATACAGCCAGACCATTGTAGGTAGGGAAGAGCAGGCAGAAAAATAAAAAGAAACATGAGGAATATGAGGAAGCTAATGATCAAACATTCCCTTGTGCTTTTCTAGTACTAGGATTAGCTATTCTCTTCTTTTTACTCAATCCTGTAATCCTGCGGATTTAGCTCTTTAAAGACAAAGATGCCTGTAGGCAAAATACTTAAGTTGGTTCCATACTACTAAAACAGAAATACTTCAGTTTGTTTTAGTGCCAAAAATGTATTTACAGGAGAGGCATAAATCCTCAGGGAACTAAGTCTCTTGCAAACACTGCATGCAATGAAAAGCATCCTCAGCCTCAACCAAGAGCACTGCCATTACAGAGCTTAAGGCTGATTTATCTTCCCCACCTGGTGTGAATATGTTGAGAAATAAGCGGAGATAAACAGACCTTCTAGGTTAAGTCAAATTCTCCTTGGTGAGCTGCTCATTTGAGGACACAGCCTTTCTGCACTCTTGTGATATTTGCAATGGATTCAATTCAAGCCTAATTCACAATTGCTGGCCAGCAGCTCCTGGAATGCTTCTGACCACAACAGTGCTTCCTTCGGGGAAGGTCTGCAAGAGCAGTTCTCTAATGAGTTGTGCTCAGAGCAGTTCCCCTCCCAGCTCAGCAGTGAGCTCTTCAGATTGCAAACACAGGAATCTCAACTTACTTGATGAAAGCTTGCTACCTGCTTTTCTTGCCAATTGTGGCCTTCCCAGGAATGGTGGAGTTTTGCCATAGGTAGCTCAACCCAGTCTTCAATACTCTTATTCTTCCAAAAAAAAAAAAAAAAAAAGACAATTCACTAAGTGGTCATCCTTGAATACACTACTGAGCCTGAATGCATTTTTACCAAATAAAGTTGCCCAATAGCTATAAACCAAAAGCCAACAACAGGCTTGCCCACCTAATATTACACTCAGCCCCGAAGTACTGAGCAGTTTCATCAGTTCCTCAGAATGTAACTACGCTGTGAGGACTACAGATAGGGATACCCAAATTTTAATTATCAATACACTGCACAGCTAATAAAGCAGATGCTGTCTCTTGCCCACAAAAGGAGACAGTTTCTCTGCAAGGTTAACCGCAATGGGGAGACATTTTGCACCTGATGGAACCCGCAGCGGGACTGCTTTGAGCCAGCTCCTCTCCTTCCCTTTCCACCTTCGGTCCTGGATGGGACAGAGACCATGCACAGGAGGTGCCACCAGTCACCCGTTTCCCCCTGTCCACCTGCAATGCTCCTGGGAGGCAGATGCCACAAAACAGTGATTTGTTCCATGATTGTCACTGTGTGAGATCAGCCCATCATGAGAAAATGACCATGGATTCCAATGAGATATGAACTGCAGAAGCACTGTCCCCAGCATCAGTACAGGAGGGTGGATGATGGAAGGCACAGCATGGCCAGGATCTCTAGGGACCCCGCAGGACTCTGCTGCCCTGGATGCCTACAGCAGGCAGCAGCACAAAGGCCCAGTGCACCTCCAGCACCCTTCTACCAAACCCTTCCCCCTGTCTGCCCATGCAGACCACACAGATGCTGTGTCAGTGAGTAAATCAGCACCACACACTTGGTTTTCCTGATGAGACTTGGCCTTCATTGCTTCCCCAAGTGCAGCACGTGCTGCAAGCCTCAGCCAGCAGGGCTGGCAGGAGAGGTGGGCAGTCGCACTCACCAGGTCTGTCTCTTCTTCTCCTGCCCCTCCTGACTCAGGGGCCACCGCCGGCATTTTAGCCCCAAGGCACGAAACGGGACGGCCAAGAACCTAACACCACCCATGTCATGCGCACACACTGCAAATACCAGCTGCCCACCAATGTCCACCAACTTTATAGCCAGCCTAACATGGGGCGGGTCTGGCAGCACTGGTCCTGCCTCAGGGCAGCAACGATTGTCCTGTGGCCCCCTGCTGGACTGAGCCTGAACTGCCCTGCAGCAGATTCTGGAAGCAAGAGAGCTGCTGATGGCTGAGGCCCTGGCTCAGAGTACACTTAGAGAGACCCTATGCCTGGCAAGGGCACTGGGGCCCTGGACTTTCCCAGGCTGCAGTCCTAGGGTGGAGGCTGGCTTGGCCTTTCCTCCCCCAGCCCTGCCGCAGGTGGAGCGGGGTTCTCACGGGGGCATCTTCCTTCGAGGGAGAGCGGGTGAACCCCAAATGCCATGACTCCCGGTGCCGGGTGCTGGCCTGCAGCCTTCCGGGAGGGAGTAGGTGACAGTGACTTTGTGGGGAGGTGACACTTAAGCTGGGCCTGTATTTTGGGTTAGTTCTGGATGCACATCCCAGTGCACCTGGACCTGCGGGTCTGCTGCAGGCCTCCTGGAGGCTCTGGGAGCTGGGCATCATGGTGGCAAGGGCAGGAGGGTGGGAGTTCGAGGTGCTGAGCTCCCGCTGGGTGCACCAGACACTTTGGAGCTGTTCAGAGTAAGGAGTCGAGGTCACCTCCTGAACCACTGCTGGTCCCAAACTCCTGGTTTGGGATTTGCCAGAACCCTGAAGTAGGGGTGTGGTGGGGGTGGTAGTGGTTGGCTTCAATGCACTGTATTTGTGAATTCTTCAAACACAGCTTCTCCCTACTCCTGCAGGCTTTCAAGTGATTGACGAGGACAGAGTCCCTCAGCTGCAAAGTGACTGAAGTTTGAAAACTACGTCCAGAACTTCACAGTGTGTATTCAGGTGGTCATCCTTCAGGCCTGCAGGTGGACACCAAGAGCCACAGTAAGATATTAATTACTGTAGATACTCTCCTTTCTTTCCGGTAGACCCACCAAAAGAGAATGGGAGATGAGTACTTGAACATTGGAACCAGTCAGCATGCTAGGTTGAGCTGCCAGTACTTGGAGCTCAGGAGTGGACATGGAGAGCAAAACATGCATTGTTACTAAAGAGGACAGTTAGGCATTTTACTGTGAAAAGGGAAATCATTTAGATGTGAACAAGACACCTTAAGAAAAGGTCTGTATAGTTATTTTTGTTTATTTGCAAGGCAGAGAGAGCCCTTCCATTTACTGCTCATTCCTCAAATGTCTGCACCAACCAGAGCTGGGTCAGGCTGAAGCCAGGAACTCAATGTGGGTCTCCCACACAGGTGGCAGGGACTCAAGTACTTGAGCCATCAGCTGCTGCCTCCCAGGGTTCTGTTAGCAGGAAGCCAGAAGCAGAAGCAGGGCTAGGGCTTGAGGCCTGGGCATTCTGACTGGGATGTGGAAGGCTTTACCACTATGCCAAACACATGCTCCAGTAAGGTGTTTCAACACATTTGCAAAATGTAAGAATGTGGTTTTAAATATATGCTCTTCATCTTAAAAATTTGCATAATCTTATATTCAGTTTCATATGATTCAATACTTATTATTAAATACAAGTAACATTTAGACACATGCTTTCCTCACCAATACAAACCTCAGTAATTTTTTCACTTAGAACCTTGAATATTAGCATTCATTCAGACTGAAGTTCACTCATAGGCTGGGAATTCTGACAGAGACAGTAGGGAAAAAAATCTAGATGTGTATCTGATACCTAATAAGATTCTGAACCTGACTGATAGAATCTCAGTAACTGTTCAGAGAGTCACTTCATACTTCTCCCCTCTGTAATGAGAAGACTGTGTCCTTTGGCCACTTTCACATGATGTTATGTAAATCTAACCTGAAAAGCCTTTTATAAATTCTGAAGTACCATACAGAAGCATATTATGCATTTCCATATGTGTGAAAAAAGGCAATGTCAAAGGCATAGCTATTCCAGAGAGAAGTTAGGAGGATTAGCTCAGTTTGTAAATGTGTAAGTACCATTAAATATCTACATATTTGAAATAGATTTATAGAGTGTGGAGTTCATGATAGATATTGAATAAATGCACTCTGGATAATAAGCAAATATCAGAAATAATGCCACACCCATCAGTGTTTAAACTCTTCAGACAGCTCCATGCCAGGGAAGTGCAGTGATCCCTGTAAATTAACAAAAATCAATCTGTGTATACCCATGGAAGCCACTGGTTTATATGCAGTCTATACTAGAGGTTTTTGTGTTTAGTAAAATTACTTGATTTTTTAATGAATGCTTTCAGACTGATACCTGATGCTGAGTGGCAGACAATTTTTTCTGAAAAGTATGTGGTTGAGAAATATAAATATAAATCAGTTTATAATTTTTGTGTCTGAATATTTTTCTGCATTGAAACAAAACCTGCAATAATCAGAAGACTTTTCCTCAACAAGTTGCTATATTGATGCATCTTCATTTATGTATGTAATGTATGCTTAGGTAAAAGGAATAGAGAGAGAGATCTCTATCTTCCATCTGCTGGCTCACTTCCAGATGGCCACAAAAGCTGGGGCTGAGCCAGGCTGAAGCCAGGACCCTGGAACTCTGTCCCAGTCCCCCATGTTGGTGCAGGAACCCAAACTCTTGGGCAATCTTTGCTGCTTTCCCAAGCAAAGAGCTGGATGAGAAGTGAAGGTGGTGAGTCTCAAAGCAGTGCCATAAGGCATGCTGCTGTTGCAGTTGGCAACTTACCTCTTTGTACCACAATGCTGTCCCTGGATTGATGACATATTGAAGTGCTGCCACTGGCTTTTGGCTAAATAGGATGACTTAACATGTTTTCCACTCTGTGGAAGAGGAACAAATAAGGCAGTTGGTTGTAAAAGTTGCCCATGGAAACCACAGCCTGAGAAAGATGAATCAACTCACCTTGCATTTTCCACCTTGCATCTACACCACCCTTTTCTGGACAAACATCTGATTGTATGCCCTTGTGATGGAGGTTCTCAGGGTGCTGGAACTTTTTGTAATTTTTTAAAAATATAGATTAAGAAGAAGGCAAATAAACAAAAAATTACAAACTGCTGCCAATACCAAGAAGAGATTATTGAGAGTAAAAGGTCACCTGTTGGAGCCAGCACTGTGGCACATCAGGTTAAAGCCCTGGCCTGAAATACAGGCATCCCATATGAGTGCTGGTAGAGTTCCGGCTGCACCACTTCCAGTCCAGCCTTCTGCTAATGCACCTGGGAAAGCAGTAGAGGATGGCCCAAGTCCTTGAGACCTTTTGCACATGTGGGAGACCCAGAAGAAACTCCTGGCTCCTGGCTTCAGTTCAGCTCAGCTCTGTCCATTGTAGCCATTTGGGCAGTGAACCAGCAGATAGAAGATTCTCTCTCTCTCTCTCTCTCTCTCTCTCTCTCTCCCTATCTATATAACTTTTTCAAATAAATAAAATAATTTTTCTAAAAAAAGGTATCCTGCCATACTTCTTTCTTCCCTGTTAATTACTAGGAATTATAAATTGTTATGGGGCCAGCACTGTGGCAAAATGGGTTATACCAACAACTGCAGCACTAGCATCCTCTATGGGCACCAATTGCATGTTCTACTTCTGATCCAGCTCCCTGCTAACATACCTGGGAAAGCAGCAGAATATGGTACAAATCCTTGGGTCCTGCACCCAAGCTGGGACCTGGATGAAATTTCCCTGACTCCTGGCTTTTTTTTTAAAGATTTGTTTATTTATTTGAAAGAGTTACACACACACAGAGAGAGAGAGAGAGAAAGAGAGAGAGAGGGAGGGAAGACTTCCATCTGATGGTTTACTCCCCAACTGGTTGTAATGGCTGGAGCTGCACTGATCTGAAGCCAGGAACGAGGAACTTCTTCCACGTCTCCCACTTAGGCTTGGGCCCAAGGACTTGGGCCTTCTCCTACTGCTTTCCCAGGCCATAAGCTGAAAGCTTGATCAGAAGTTGAGCAGCCCGGTCTTGAACCAGCGCCCTTATGGGATGCCAGTGCTTCAGGCCAGGGTGTTAATCTGCTGGGCCATAGCTCTGGCCTCCCATGCATGTGCATGGGCCCAAGCACTTGGGGCATTTTCTACTGCTTTCCCAGGCCATAGCAAGTAGCTGGATCAGAAGTGGAGCAGCAAGGAGCAAGGACTCAAACCAGTTCCCAAATGGGATGCCCATAATGTTTTCTTTAATTGGAGAAATGTTCCTTTGATAGAATGAGCATATGACCCCACAATATTCTCTACTTACTCATAATAGGGTCTGTGATGTAAAAGTCATGATTAATTTCTTAGAAGAAAATTTACATACCCAGAAGCAAAGAGAGAAAATTAACCTTTTGTTTTTCTCATGATTGAATCAGAGTTTCAAAACTAATACTTAACTTGTATTTTAGAGGAGTTAATGACTTAACCATCTCTTCTATTAGAAATAATATGTTGTGGCCAGTGCTGTGGCACAGTAGGTTAAAGCACTGGCCTGAAGTGCCAGCATCCCATATGGGCTCCGGTTCTAGTCCCGGCTGCTACTCTTCTGATCCAGCTCTCTGCTATGGCCTGGGAAAGCAGTAGAAGATGGCCCAAGTCTTTGGGCTGTTCTGAGGCTCTTAGCGTAGTGAAGATATCTTAGATTCTCATCAGTGAAATCTTTAGAAATGTCAGAAAGCATGTAACTTTCTTTAACGATCTGAAACAGAGATGAGATCCATAAGGGCAGAACTGCTCAGCAGCCACAATGCAGGAATATGTATCTTTCTGACGATATCTTCATCTGCTTCTTGCAGTTGCAGCCAATCTGTGAGCTTTGGTCTGTTTTCTGCCCTTGGGAGGACCTAGGGTGCTCTATATTATCTGTAAGGATTCAAAATTTGTTGTATATTAGTGTCTAATCATAAAATTTCCAAAGTGACAAGCTGCATGTAATAAAATATGCAGGACTACAAAAAAAATACAAACATGGTGTACTGTCTATAAATTACAGCGGTAAATCTCTATTATAGAGATACACATCTCTACACAATTCTCTCTTTCTTTCCCTCTGAAAGTCTACATTCAGCTCTCGATGGTGTGATTACTTAGGAATAGATTTCATATACTTACTTTCATAATCAGTGAACTCGGAATTATTATTGTAGTATTGAGGATTGTACTGACTAAAACACTATGTTTATTCCATGTTAAATAACATCATCCTATCTTTGGATTCCATTTGTCCTGCTACTGATGTATTCACAGGAGAGGGGAGGTGGGAGGAAAACCCAAGATCCATCAGGGTAGAGGAGGAATGTCAGAGGCTGTGGTTCTATTGTACTGCAGCTTGGGTTCTGGAAGAACACATGAATGGACCCAGATGGTTTGAAGCTAACTGAGGGCCTATGTTCTGTACACTTGTCTGTGGTACTGCATTTTCATTTATGTAAAATTTATTTTCTTCAAGCAATATATTAATTTGGATGAAAATGAAGATGTTAAGGAATTTTCAGAATGGGTCTGTTTAACCCTCATTGGCTTTGTTTTTAGGCACTTAACTCAGAAAAGAAAAGATAGAAAAATACATTTTGGGTTCTCTTCATCTATACCACGGCACTCTTTGGTTAAGATTTATCATTTTGTCATATTTGATTCTCTAGACTCCCTGAAAAATCCCCTACTTCATTAGATGGCGTCCGTGTCTCACCATGGCAGTGAAAAGTTTAAAATGTTCCAGCTGTGCATTTAGCTAGGCCATGGACACCTGCCATGGCACTTGCCAGCCAATTGTGTCAGGGGCATCATCTGAATCAGAATTACTTGCATGAAAACAAGGAGTTGCAGATTCTTGCAGTGAAAGTGGAGAGGAGCAGGAGCTGCAGAACATTGCCAGGGGTGAGTGTGCCATGGGATGCCATGTGGTGGCTGGTGTCTGGGGTGCTGGTTCTGCAGAAGATAGGGCTTATGGGGGCTGGTGCTGTGGTGTAGCAGGTAAGTCTGCCGCCTGCAGTGCCAGCATCCCATATGGTCACTGGTTCAAGTCCCGCTGCTCCATTTCTGATCCAGCTCTACTATGGCCTGAGACAGCATTAGAAGATTGCCCACATCCTTGGACTCCTGAACCCACATGGGAGACCTGGAAGAAGCTCCTAACTCCTGGGTTTGGATCAGCTCAGCTCTGGCCATTGCATCCAATTGGGGAGTAAACCAGCAGATGGAAGATTCTCTCTCTCTCTCTCTCTCTCTCTCTCTGCCTCTCCTCTCTCTGTGTAACTCTGACTTTCAAATAAATAAATCTTTCCTTTTTTTTAAAATAGCTTATGCTGATGGATAGTGGTCATGGAAAATGTATGGGACATTTTGCAGCAAGATTTTGGATGAATTTTCCAACCCCTGAACCTCCTAGAGATTGGAATAGACTTCTAATGCGTAACTTCCTCTTATGCTTAATTAGGTTTTTGTTTTGAATTGTTTTTGATGAAACAGCAAGGAATTCTGAGTTATAGACTTCCTATTTCAGAGAGGAAAACACTGATGCCTGCATTTTAATTAAAGAATGCCTATCACCCTTTCTTAAGCAACAAATGATCACAGATTCTCTCTTTGCTGCTAAGTAATGAGCATGGTGATTCTTCCCTCCATAACCACCTTCCCACCTACACTCCCTCCCCTCTTCCTCCTTCCTCTCCTATTGACATGGAATGCCTTACATAGCTAGGGTGAACATTTAATCCGCTGGCCCTAGGTGTTCATATACTTCAACTGTGTGTAATTATTCATATTCCCTTTTTATGACCAAGCTTATGTCAGAACGACAAATTATATATTCACCTAATACTGAGAGTCATCAAATTGATTTCTATTTTCTTCTCTCTTAGGCAGTTCTTGAGGGGCAGAAATATTTATTTTGTATATCATGTATTTATTCAACTAAAAGACTGACTGTCAAGATGCTGAGTTTTAGTGTCAAAGCAAATATGTTTCTAGACCCCATGAAGTTTACAGTCTGACAAGAAAGAGCAATCTACCCAAAGAATATTGTTTAACATAGTAAATGCTGGTGTGAAGCCAGTGGATAAAGATTGAAGCATTCTTAATCTAGCACCAACTCTAATCCCATGATCTCTAATTGAGAGAAGTAATCAGAAACACAGAACTCCATGTTACCCAGTTATCTCTTTGAATTTCTGATTAAAAAATAAAACATATCAAACAACACACAAATACCCAGGAGTGCATAATATTTATATACTATCTTGATATTAAAAATAAGAAAAACTAACCATTAAATAATAGCAACTTTGAATCTCCTTTGTTTTCTAGACAAGTTATAATCCTATGTGGTTCTTTACAGTAAATTATTACAGTAAATTACAGTACATATTACAGTAAATTATTACAGTATATAACTATAGTAAATTATTTTTGTAGGTACACTTCATCTCTCTCACATTTTTCCATTTGATAAATCAGATTATAAAAACTGAGACCCAAGAGAAAAGAAAGATTTTTAAGCTAGTGTTATATGTTGATTGGCTCTCTAAAAAAGATTTATTTATTTATTTGAAAGTCAGAGTTACACAGAGTAGAAGGCGAGAGAGAGATATCTTCCATCTTTTGGCTCACTCAGCAGTTGGTCACAATGGCTGGAGCTGTACTGCTGCAATGCCAGCAGCCAGGAGCTTCTTCTGGGTCTCCCACACAGGTGCAGCTTCCCAAGGACTTCGGCCATCTTCCACCACTTTCCCTGGCCATAGCAGAGAGTTGGATCAAAAGCAGAGTAGCCCGGACTCAACCTCCACCCATATGGAATGTCCATGCTGGCAGTAGCTTTACCTGCTATGCCACAGTGCTGGACCCTTGATTAGACTTTATCTTAGACTTTTTAATGATATTAAAAAACACCATGCTTTTCTAAGCTCTTTCCATTCAGTTTCTACTTTGTAAATTCCAGATAATACTGTCCCCAGAATTAATCTAAGGTATAAATGCTATGATATAAGGCATTGAACCCCTTAACCTGTCTCCTTGAATACTCAGCTATGTTAGCTCTGTGTCCATTCTTCTGTCTCTGTACTAGATGAATAAAAAGACAGTGTAAAATGATTTGAAAAGAACTATAAGGGGTCAGCGCTGTGGTGCTGCTGCCAATTGGGGAGTGAACCAGCAGATGGAAAACACCTCTCTCTCTCTCTCTCTGTCTCTGCCTCTCCTTCTCTGTAACTCTGACTTCCAAATAAATCAATAAATCTTAAAAGAACTATAAACATCAATAAAACACAAATGAAAATTGTATTCTCAAAACTGGATATTAAACCATGCCTTCTACACCTCTGTTAAAAGTTACATTCTATCATAGTCATTTATGATTTCTAGGGCCAAAGTAGTAAATAAGATTTTTCTGGAAGAGACAGAGGTTATGAGGGAGCCAGGATTTGGGGTCAGTTAGCAGCAGTGAGTGTCACTCTTTCAGATTTGATTCAGGAAAGGAAGAACAGCAACTGATCCCTGAGATTTTGGGTTGGGAAGGAAAGGAAGGAGGGACTGAATAAAAGAAAAGGCCCTCTGGTTGTGGGCACCCACCCCCGACTGCAGCCTTTGGGGAGGCCCAGCTGGTGTCTCTAGGGATGCTGCGGACTGGACTCCATTTCCCAGAGTTCCCAGGAGCTCCAACATATTCTGCTTCCCAAATGCCTGTGCACATGTGTGTAAAACTGCCAGACCCTGGGGCTCTGAGTTGGACCAGAGGGAGTTCATTCCCTGATCAGGGTCAGCCCTGGGGGCTGTGGTGCTCCTTCTCTCTCATTTACTGCATCACCTGCTCTGCACGTGCAATCCCAGGCAGTTTCCAAGTGCTCACCCGAGCCTGCCTCCTGCTGCTTCTTCCCTCTTCATTGTCCACCTGTGGGACCCAGTTACCAGGGACTCTGTTCCCCACACTCCCTGCTTTGCTCCCCGTGTTTCTGGAAGAAAGCGTACCTGCTCTGGGACTTTCTGCTGCAGGTTTGGCATGCAGGAAGGGGTGGGGACATGTGTGGGAGAAGGGTGGGTGCCAGGGCACCAGCGATCCTGGCAGTTTCCCCCGAGGTCAGGGCTGGGACCTGGGCTGTTCTGTCTCCCACCTCTGCTTCTCAGGCTCCCAGTGCCTGGACTCTCTCCTGCAGAACCTCACCCAAACTGTCCCTAATGTGCTTAATTTAGTGGTTACAGGAGAGAGAGGGCAGCGTTCTGGGAACCTGCACACGCAGAGAAGGAAGGCGGAAAGACTCCCACTCTCCACAGTTAAATAAGCTGGGTTCCCACTGTGGGTGGTCTCAGAATACAGTTGGGCTGGGCCTCTTGATGTTTCCTGGGCTCCTTTCTGCAGGGTGGGGCTGGATGGCCTTCAGCAGGGAGCCTGGGGCAGCAGAGGGGTGGGAAGAAGGATCTGACAAGGATCTGCCCCACTGCTCTCATCCTGCATCTCATCTTCCTGGTGGGGAGCAGTGTGAAGCGTGAATAGTTGCTTTGTGTGTTTATCCCTCTCATATTAATTATCAGATTTTTCCAATGTGGAATTTGAAGCTGTTCCAGAAACCTGGGGTGGGAAAACTCTCTTCTTTCAAACAGGCACAGAGACAGTGGAGGATCCAAGGAGTTTCTATTAATGGCCCTAGGCTCAGCTGGAATGATTTCCTGAGAACTGAGCATCAAATTCAAGTTTCTTAGCTGTTACAGCATTGGTGGGTTTAAATGGCAGCCTACATGACTTAGGACCACAATTTCCAATGGTCAGTGGGTCCAGTATGTTTGTAAAAGAGATGCTGGGGACAGATTTATTAGGACAGATTTATGACTGGAGTTTACAGAAGCAGAACTTAGGACATCTTCCCTCCCTAGATAAGATTTCAGTGGGCAGCTGTTTCACTCGTCAATTGTGAGCATCCACTTTTAAAGGTTTGTGTTGGATGAGGTCCACTTCTCTTTCTTTGATGATGTATTTGGCTGCTTTTCATTTTCTGTCTTCAGCTATCTCTTCTCCTGTTAGCAAGGCTGTCAACTGTTTTGACCTGCCACTGATCCCTTTGCAAAGTGAGAAGGGAACTAAAATTAATGCAAGTCTACTGTGTTGTCAATAACTGGAGCTACTATTTTAAAGATTTATTTATTCATTTGAAAGAGTTACACAGAGAGAGGAGAGAGACAGAGAGAGAGAGAGAGAGAGAGAGAGAGAGACATCTTCCATCCGATTGTTCCCTCCCCAATTGGTAGCAACAGCTGGAGCTGTGCCAGTCTGAAGCCTGTAGCCAGGAGCTTCTTCTGGGATGAAGCTGTTTTTTGAAATAATTATTTATTTATTTGAAAGGCAGAGTTACAGAGTTTCAGAAACAGAGATCAATGGCTGGAGCTGTTTGGATCCAAAACCAGAAGAGAGGAGCTTTGTCCAGGTCTCATAGGCGGGTGCAGGAGATGAGGGTTTTGGGCCATCTTCTACTGTTTTCCCAGGCCACAGCAGAGAGCTGGATGGGAAGTGCAGCAGCCAGGATCATAACCAGCACCCATATAGGATGCTGACACTGCAGGCAGTAGCTTTACCCACTATGCAACAGTGCTGCCCACTAACGGGAGCTCATTTAATCTGAGTATGCATAAAGTGGAGAATTACAGCATCATAAATACAGATAAGTTACAGTTTTTCTCTGCGCAGTACTTTACAGTTACCCAGTGATCCACTGAGAATCTTACTTTCCACACTGTGTAAATAAGAAGGTCAGTTACTTGTCTTATTTTGGGTTCTGTGTTTAAACCCATGACATTTTTGACATGGGAGGATATTAGTTCTACAATTTCATAGAGACTGGTCTGTGGAAGCATCGATAGAAGTTATAACTGTGAGAGTGGTAAGAAAGAAGAAGGGAAGAAATAAGTGCCCCTTACGCCACACAGAGGTGTCCACAAATGGAGTAGAAGACGTGCCCTTGAAAACTATGGCTGACTTTCTGGGACAAACTGTGTTTGAGTGCTTCACATGTTCTGATAGAAAGGTGTTGCCACCAGGTTATTAGTATATTTATTTAGTTAGTTTTTAAAGATTTATTTATTTATTTGAAAATCAGAGCTACACAGAGAGAGAAGGAGGGCAGAGAGAGAGAGAGAGAGAGAGAGAGAGGTCTTCCATCAGGATCATTTCCCCAATGGCTTCATCATTGTGAACTTTGCTCAGTTCCTGACCTATACCTTTCCTTTAACCTAGTACTTTGCCATGTAGTAGCCCATGAAAACTGCAGACTGCATAAATGAATGAATACTTGGAGGGTTGTGATTTCTTAGAGGAACATCATGAGACAGAAGGAATAAAACAAAACAAAAGTATCCTCCGTATATAGAAGGTATACTGTTTTTGCAAGCCACAGCGAAGAGGAAGAAGCAGGAAAGTAGTGAGACTGGAAAGTTTGTGGCAAAGGTAATAGGCACTGGTCAAGAATTTAACAAGCCCATTAGGAAAACATTAAGGTTTCCTTACTTCCATGTAGACTCTGCCCTCTTATGGTGAACAGGGTCCTCTAAACCCACTTGTTGCACAAATGAAAACCCAAGCATTGTCTTCTCCCACAGATGGAGTCTGCTATTGGTTTTGATTTACATTTCCCTAATGGCTAGTGATATTGGGCATGTTCATATATGTCTTGACCATTGAGATTTCTTCTTCTGAGAAACATCTATTCTGATCATTGCCCATTTCTTAGCTGTACATTTTGCTTCTTATTTGGAGATTTTCCAGTTCTATATATGTATGTTCTGGCTATCAATCTTTTGTCATAGTCAGAGTTTTCAATGTTTCCTGCCATTCTGTCCATTGTATCTTCACTCTGTTGAATACTTTGTTGTGAAGATGTATCTTAATTTGATATGCTCAAATTTGTATATTTTATTTTGTTACTTGTGCTTTTGGAATCTGACCCAAAACTGTTGTCTATGCTAATATTTTACAGTTTCTCATATGTTTACTTAGTTTTTGGTTTTATATTTAGACTTTTAATTCACCTTGAGTTGCTTTTATATAGTGTATAAGGTGTTGGGGTATCTTTTCAGGCTTCTACATATGGATAATCACTTTCCTTTAAACCATTTGCTAAAGGGATTCTTCTTTCTCCTGTTTGTTTTCTTTCCATTGTTAAATAGGAGTTACCTGTAGAAAAGTCGGTTTATTTCAGCTGCCTATTCTTTACCATTGAACTATGTGTCTGTTTTTGCAACAGGGCTAACACTGCTTCTATTTTTTTAAGATTTATTTATTTATTGGAAAGGCCAGATGCTTCTTCCAAGTCTCTCATGTGGGTGCCAGCACCGTAGAACACAGTCCATCTTCCACCAATTTCCGAGGTGCATTAGTAGGGAGCTGGATTGGAAGTGGAGCACCTGGTCTCCTAGCAGCAACATATGGGATGCATGCACAGCAGGTCAAGGCTTTAACCCACTACACCACAGCACCAAACCCTTCCTTATTTACTTCTGCTGTGATCTTTCATTATTCACTTTTTTCTACTGCCCTGCATCTTGACTCATTCCTGTTTCTTTCTGGGTCCTGGAGGATGGTAGTAGGTTGCTTCTGGGATATCTTTTTTGTGTTAGTAGATACTTGGTAATCTAAAATCACAGTTTTTAGTTTCTATATTTCTCTGCTATCACAAGGACCTTCTAGATGACAGCAGAAAATGCTGGCAGAAATGAGGATATATTAATTTGCTAAGAAAATACCACAGAGAATATGATGTAAATCATGGAATTTTACTTCTCAGAGTTGTAGAGGTTGAAAATGTGGATCAAGGGGCTTAAATAGGCTTGATTCTTCCAGAAGCCTTTCTCCGATGTGACAGACACATCTATCATTTTATCTACTTAAAAGCACTTTCTTCAGGTAGAGTCATGTTGGTGGTTAGCACTTCAGTGTTTGAGTTTTAGGGAGGCACATTTCAGTCCACAACAGCAAAAGGGTCCCTGTGGTCTACTTCAATGACAGCCATCTCTGCGGAGGACAGAAAGTTTAAAATCAGCGTTAGGAATTCTCACAGTATTAATGTCTGCTATCTCCATCAAATGTGCATTCATGTACACACAAACAAAACTACCTGTACACATAAACACATTCAACAGCGGAAATGCCTGATGGTTATGTACAGGTAACATCAATATAATAATCCATAAGATGGCCTATTAGCAGACATTAAAAAAAGAATTAGAAAGAATGACAACAAAATCTGCAATTACCTATATTTATGGCTATATGTATGATATTCAGTATTTATAGTTGCTAAAAGATGAATACTGATGTGTGGGAATTAAAGATAAACCTTACCTTGCAATATTGCAGCCTAGTCTACATGAAAGATGTCTTCCTAAAACCTTTCCCTGGGCCCACTCTGTGGCATAGTAGATTAAGCATCCACCTGCAGCACCAGCATCCCACATGGGCACCAGTTTGAGTCCCTGCTCCTGCACTTCCAATCCAGCTCTTTGCTAATGGCCTAGGAAAACAGTGGAATATGCCCTGAGTGCTTGGGCCCCTGCACCCATGTGAGAGACCTGGAGGAAGCTGCTGACTCCTGGCTTCTGGCACCTGGCTTCAGATCAGCCCAGCTCCAGCCATTCTGGCCATTTAGGGGTGAACCAGTCGATAGAAGACCTCTTCTTCTCTTCCTCTCTATATCTGTAACTCTAACTCACAATAAAGAAATACATTTTTTAAAAACCTTTCACATTTTAAATTTCTTAATTGTTTTAAAGATTCATTTATTTATTTATTTACAAGTCGAGTTACAGACAGAGAGGAGAGCCAGAGAGAAAGAGAGAGGTCTTCCATCTGATGTTCACTCCCTAATTGATTGCAACTGCCAGAGCTGTGCTGATCTGAAGCCAGGAGCCAGGAGCTAGTTCCAGGTCTCCCAGATGGGTACAGGGGCCCAAGGCCCAAGGCCATCTTCTACTACTTCGCCAGGCAATAGCAGAGAGCAGGATCAGAAGTGGAGCAGCTGAGTATTGAACCGGCCCCCATATGGGATGCTGGCACTTCAGTCCAGGGTGTTAACCTGCTCCACCACAGCACCAGTCCAACATTTTAAATTTCTGATACTCTAAAATAGCACAGGACTGCATTATATCTAGGAAAGATGCATTTAAAAATTATAAATCTAGTGCATTTCAGCAGTTTTAACAAATACTTCTGATTTTCTCAGCATTATGTACTAAATAAATGACATAATGAGTCATTGTCAGATTTTTAGCTTTTGACAGCCACTTATAATATTTCACAGCTTTTTGAAATGTATTGCTAGTGTGTTTTTCTCAACACATGCACTGGATTTTACCTATAAGGTTGCCTCTTATAGGATTTGCATTTTAATGGGTTTTCATGGCACATGTAATCAACATCTGGAAAGCCTCTAAAACACATAAATAATAACATGAATCAGGCTTTTTTCTTAAAGATTTATTTATTTATTTGAAAGTGCTGCACAAATAGAGGAGAGGTAGAGAGAGAGACAGACAGACAGACAGAGACAGAGAGGTCTTCCATCTGCTGGTTTACTTCCAGTTAGCCGCAATGGCTGGTCTGTGTCAATCCTTAGCCAGGAGCTACTTCCGGATCTCTCATGTGTGCAAGACCCCAAGGACTTGGGCCACCTTCTACTGCTTTCCCAGGCCATAGCAGAGAGCTGGTTCAGAAGTGGAGCAGCCACAACTTGAACTGGCACCCATATGGCTTGCCAGCACTGCAGGCAGCAACTTTATCTGCTATGCCACAGCGCCTGCCCCACATTGCATCTCTTTAAGATGATATGGATTTAAGTTCATGAGAAATTATTAGCATTGTGGGAACTGATAGATATGGATGAAGCAGGATGGACTTGTTAGGAAGGGTGATGTTAATTTTCTTATAAAATAAATAAATAAGAAATTAAATATGGTCAGACATAAATGAAGACTAAATTTTATTAGTGGTGATCCAGAAAACACAGATCTCAGGTCTTTTTCTTCCAGTGTTAAGTTTACATTTTTAAATGCATATTAAGTGAACAAATTTCATGTAATTTATATATACAGATTGAAGAGCAAACTGATAACATCCTATCCTATCTTCCCTTGGTCTCATATTTCCAACTTGCTCCTTCTCGTTTTATTTTCTTTTAATTTTGACAGCTGCATGCTTTGATTTTATTTTAGAATCACAAGCTTTAACCCTCTACAAAATAAAGAATTCAGCAAGTAGTAGAAGAAATATCAATGAGTATATGTTGTTTACTCTATCAAAGAGTACAGAAAAGTGCTATGAACAATACTCAAATCTCAAAATGTCATATTAACTCATGCTACTTTTCGTTGTCTATATATTAATTACCACGAGTCAGAGAAAACATATGGTATTTGTCTTTTGGGGGCTAGCTTTTTTCATGAAGCATACTTGTTTCCAGTTCATCCATTTAGTTACAAAAGATAGGATTTCATTCACAATTATGGCTGAATAGTATTTTACACTGTATTTATAGCTCATATTCTTTTTCCAGTCACCAGTTGATGGACTTCTGGGTTGATTCCATGTTAGCTATTGTGAATTGAGTTGTAATAAACATGAGGTACAGATAACTCATGCCTATGCATATTCTATTTCATTTCATGTGGATAAATTCCTAGGAGTCAGATGGCAGGATCATATGGTATGTTTGTTTTCAGATTTCTGAGGAACTTTGATACTGCCTTCCATAATGGCTGTACTAGCTTCATTCCCACCAACAGTGGGTTAGGGTACCTTTTTCTCTCCCTCTCCACCAGCCTTTATTGTTTGTTGACTTTTTCAAAAGAATTATTTATTTGAAAGGTGGAGTTAATTATAGGGAGAGGCAGTGGCAGAGAGACAGAAGTATTTTATCTGCCTGTTTATTCTCCATATGGCACAACAGGTGGTGCTGGTCCAATCGGAAGCCAGAGTTAGGAGCATCTCCCTGGTCACCCAAGTGGGTGCAGGGACCCAGGCACTTGGGCCATCCTCCACTGCCCTCCCAGTGCAGAGCAGAAAGCTGGACTGGAAGAGGAGCAACCGGGACCAGAACTGGCACCCATATGGAATGCCGTCTCCACGGGTGGAGGATCAACCCAGTGTGCCACGGCACTGGCCCCCATCAGGGATATTTTTCTATAGTACTCTCTATCCACTGTATCTTTTTCTAGTTGAAGAATTAAGGTGATGCAGGATTAATCGAATGAGTTTGAGAGGATTGTCTCTCTTTCAATTCTTTTGAATAGTTTGAGAAGTATTGGAATTAGTTCTTTAAAAGTCCTGTAGAATTCAATAGTGAGGCTGTCTGATCCTGGACTTTTCCTTGTTGGGAGGGTCTTTATTACTCATCCAATCTCTGTCTTGGTTTTTGATTTGTTTAGCTTTTCTATGTGTCTTCATGACTCAATTTTGGTATATTGTGTATGTCCAGGAATCTGTTGATTTTTCCTCTAGGATTTCCAATTTGTTAGCCATCACAACCGATGCCCACATCCTATATTGCAGTGCTAATCTGAGTTTTGGGTACTCCACTTCCAAACCAATTTCATGTTAATACCCCTAGGAAGCAATGGATAATACCTCAAATTCTTTCCTTCTTGTCATCTAATTTGGAGAACTGTAACCTCAATGGGGACTTGAGAACCTGGTCTTGCACAGTTGTAGCCATATAGAAAGTGAACCAGCAGATGGGAGACCTCTCTGCTTCTCTTTCCTTCTCTCTTTGTCTCTGTGTCTCTCTGCCTTTTTTATGATATTAAAATATTTAATTACTTACTTGAAAGAGTTACAGAGAGAGGGAGAGACAGAAATCTTCCACCACCTAATTCATTTTTGAGATGACTTTAATAGCCAGAGTGTGGCCAGGTTGAAGCCAGGAGCTTTTCCTCCGATGTGTGTGGCAGCATCCCAGGCATTTGGGCCATCTTTCCCTGCTTTTTCAGTCCATTGGTAAGGAGCTGGATCAGAAATGGAATAGCTGGTACTTGAACTGGTGCACATACAGGATGCCAATGTAACAGATAGCAACTTTGTCCACTGCACCACAACCACCAGCTCCTCTTTCTGCCTTTCCAATAAATAAATCTTTTGAAAAAGAACTTAAGGTAGTAAAAGTCATCATGACTGAGCAATGGCAAATTTATTGAAGTGATCTATTTTCTTAAAGATCTATTTATGAATTTGAAAGGCAGCACTAGAAAGAGAGAGTGGGAGAGATGGATCTTCCTCCTGGTTTGTTCACTCCTCAAATGGCTGCAATGACTGTGGCTAGGCAAGACTGATATCAGGAGCCAGGGGCTTCTTCCAGGTCTCTCACATGGGTGCAGGAGCCCCAATATTTGAGTCACCCTGTGCTGCTTTTCCAGACACATTAGCAGGGAACTGGATCCATTTGGAGATTAATGTCTATGATACTCTCCTTGCAGTTGAAGGATTTAGAATCCATTTTGATTATGGGTGGGCCAAGTACAACAGCTTCCAATTGTCCAAGGTTTGGATTAGATGGGATCTGAGAAATTTTGTTAAAATAGTTATTAATCATAAATCTGAGCTTAAGCATTTCTTACCAAATTTTCGTGTTTGCTGATGTTTATATCTATGGGAAAATTGGGTCTCTGGATTGCAACCAATGAAAGCATCCAGACTAACAGTAATAATGTCAACAGTCAGCAGAATGATGTCCAGCTGAACTGAAATAGCTTTTCTTATTTGGTAGAGGGGTTACCTCCTGCATTATGCTGACATACTGACATAGACAGTAGATGTTGGAGCCTGTCCCTTCTGCCAAATGGAGAATACTACATTTTGGTCCATCATATATATATGTATATATTATAATATATATTATATTATATATTTCTATACATAATATAGAATTACATATAATTATTATAAATATATAATTATATATGAATTTATTATTTATATATAAATCTATAATTATTTCTGATCCAGCTCCTTACCAATGGATTGAAAAAGCCGTGAAAGATGGTTCAAGTGCCTGGGTTGCTGTGACAAAGAGCGGAGGAGAAGCTCCTGGTTTCAAACTGGCCACACGCTGGCTTTTGAAGTCATCTCAATAATATATATGTATATTATATATAATATTAATAATAAATTATATAATATCTGTTTATAATTATTATATATTATATAATATATTGTATGTTAAACTATAATATATTTTATATTGAATATATTTATATACATAAATATATAAATAAATGTATATATATAAATTATTTATTTATGTATTTGACAGGTGTACTTACAGACAGTGAGAGGAAGAGACAGAGAAAGGTCTTCCATATGCTCATTTACTCCCCTAATGACTGCTGGGAGCACAAGGACAGTGCCTAGAGTTTATTTTGATGGATTTTAGCCCCTTTCATTGGAGGGAGGCCCAATGAAGCTGGACTGATTTGTAAACCTCAGAAGTGTCTTTTCAAGGTGAAGGCAAACTGAGACTGAGGGGTTTTTGGAAAAACTTGGAACAAAATGCATTTGCCACACTTGGTTAAGACACATCATTTATTTATTGATTTCATCAGATCTGTTAACATTGAGTATAAGGTACAGGGGACATGGTGGATGGCATATAGCAATATGATTTTAGTAATATATCATGAGGTGCTTTTTCTTTTAATGGATTTAGCAGGTAAAATTGGGCTACCTAATGGGATATAGCTGGAATAATCACCTTTTTACTAAATAAATCTGAGGTAATAAATATTAGTATATGATGACATTGAGTTTTCTTTTATTGGGCCTTCTTGGTTATTTTAATCTGGGATTTGTGAATTCTCATTTTCTCTAGGCAAGTTTTAACTGAAAAATTTTATTTTATTCTTCATCATGTTGGACCAACTCTGCTGCTTCGGGGATTTTTTTAGTACATCTGACAATTGGAAATTTAGACAATAGTATAGTTAAAAAGAGATGTACCAAGTAAAGTACTTATTTTTATTCAGATACATATTTTCTAAAATTCCTATTGAGTATCCTTGTTAAATTTAGTTGCATCCCAGGTTAAGACTTATTGGAGACAGGTGCCATGGCTCAATAGGCTAATCCTCCACCTGCGGCACAGGCACACTGAGTTCTAGTCCTGCTGGGAGAGCCAGATTCTGTCCCAGTTGCTCCTCTTCCAGTCCAGCTCTCTGCTATGGCCCAGGAGTGCAGTGGAGGATGCACAAGTGCTTGGGCCCTGCACCTGCATGGGAGATCAGGAGGAAGCACCTGGCTCCTGCTTTTGGATCAGCGCAGTGTGCCAGCCGCAGCACACTGGCCGCAGCGGCCACTGGGGGTAAACCAACAGAAAAAGGAAGACCTTTCTCTGTCTCTCTCTCTCACTGTCCACTCTGCCTGTCAAAATAAAAAATAATTTTTATAAAAAAGACTTATTGGAGCCACTCTAGTGATTATACCCATGAAACTTTGTTAATTAATGCAAATAGAACCTGGGAAAATTGATGTATATCTTATGCTGTAGAGACTTAAGATTGAACATCTTTTTTTTAATCTTTTTTAATTATATAATTTAAAAACAAATTTTAGATTTTTTTTGACTTTACTAAGCCACAGCTCTGGCCCCATTAATATGACTTAACAATGTTTTTTCCTCTCAGACTTATCTCTATTGGTTCAGTTAACTGCATGTCTTTTCTTTAGATTCAGATTCTCTCAGCTGTCAAAGCTTATTCATCTTAATTCTGTTGTTCCTATTTCCCTCCCTTTTATTCTGTCCCTAGGCTAATTGAGGTCATGATTCTCCATTCCTTCTGTGTGGTGTCACAGTAGGCTTGAAGTGTTCTTTTTCTCTTCTGATTTCTAAAGAAAGAAATTATGTATTCCCCCAGTTTAGATATTTTAATAATTCATTCTAAAACAAAGGTTAAATGTTCTTAATTTGACAAGAATTTTCAGGGCCAGTGGTGTGGCATAGTGGGTAGAGCCACCACTTGTAGTGCTGGCAGCTCATATGGATCCAGATCTCTGCTAAAGCCTGGGAAAGCAGTAGAAGATGGCCCAAGTCCTGGGCCCCTGCACCCATGTGGGAGACCTGGAAGAAGCTCCTTGCTCCTGGCTTTGGATTGGCACAACTCTGGCCATTGCAGCCAAGTGGGGAGTGAACCAGTCGATGGAAGACCCCTCTCTCTTCTCTGCCTCTCTCTGTGTAACTCTGACTTTCAAATAAATAAATAAATCTTTAAAAAAAGAAGTTTTTCTAATTTTAGATTTGTTCTCCTTCATTGTCACTTCAGGGTGTGTGTAAAGAGTGCATATCCAGTTTTTCTATTTTGGATTTTTGGGATTTTGTATTAGCTCTGCTGTGTATTCATTTTTCTCGAGCATTGGTGATATCTTCTCCTTAGTTGTATTAAGAGAGAGAGCAATAGCCCTCATGTCTTTTTAGGTAAGTAAGACATATTAAAAACAGAGCATTCAGTATACATTCATAGTAGTTTGACTTGTTCAATTGATTTACGTGACCTCCCTTGGACATTCTTGGTCTCTGCTGTACAACTTTCTATACTCATTAATTCTTTGATATTCCCAAATCCAGAAAATGAATGACTCAACAGCTGTGTTCCTGTATTTGCTGGGACTCAGGGTAAGAAGCAAAGTGGAGGTGTTCAGGAATCTAAAGGTACATGCTACATAGCAAAGCACATCATTTCCTATACAAAGTGACTGGGAAATCCAGAATCTTTTGCACACATATTGGATCCTGAACTATTACTGGACTATTCAGTAAGATTTTAATGTATTTATTTTCTGTGTGTGTGTTTGTATTTCTAAATAAACTCTGCTGGGCTACTTAACATTAACATGTATTGCAGAATTCTTTCATCAGCTTTTACTTTTAAAAAGTTTCTCTTTCAGTTTTATGGGAGAGGGTAGAAGCTTTCCGCTATGTAACTGAAAATTCATTGATTCATTAAAGTTAAAAATATTTGTTGGAAATGGGTGGAATACTATTAATTCTTGTGTGATTTTCATGAAACTAAATACATTCTCTATTTTGTTTTGCTTAAAATTTCTGCATGTGTGGACTTCTTTTTTCCTTCTTGCCCCAAATCCCTTTGTGTATTGGGATGGCAAATGGGTTTTACACTGGAGAAAACATGTTATTTTGGCAAAGAAGTACTTAGCCTTCCTGCTTCAAGTATTCAAATATTGCATTAGAAATCAGTATATTTGTTTACTGTACAAATGTCCTTCATACAATTTTGTAATCTTCTGGGATGGGAGAGGGAGCAGGAAATAGGAGGGTTATGGGTGGGTGGGGGAAGTTATGATTGTCAGTATAAATTATTGCCCTACACTTTTTATAGACACTCTTCAAAGCATATCCTCAAACTAATTCAATTAATTTAAAGGATTTATTAAATGATAGACTACATGAAATTTATCGATGTATTTTATCAAGCAATCATCCAATGTAAATGATTACCATATGTTTGCACTTCAGTGAATCATTCTATTGTGAATATTTTGGCATCAATATAATTTTGTTTAAAATTTCTTTATGAAAAAATATCTGGACTAGAATTCAATTGAATGCATTGCATGGTTTTGTTACCTAATGACAAATTGCCTTCACTGAGGTTTATAATTATTTATTCTTTCAACACTAATGTTATGTGTTTACCAAATACAGTAATATTAATATACATTTGGGGTTGGCACTGTGGCATAGCGGGTGAAGCTGCAGCCTGGCAGTGCTATCATCCCAAATGGATGCCGGTTTGAGTCCCAGCTGCTCCATTTCTAAGCCACCTCTCTGCTAAGGCCTGGGAAAGCAATGGAAGATGGTCTAAGTCCATGAGCCCCAGAACTCACATGGGGGACCCAGAAGATGCTCCTGGCTCCTGGCTTTGGGTCAGTGCAGCTCTAGTCATTGCAGCCAATTGGGGAGTGAACCAGCAGATGGAAGACCTATCTCTCTTCTTTCTGCCTCTTCTTCTCTCTCTGTGTAACTCTGGCTTTCAAATAAATAAGTAAATAGATAAATAATTTTTAAAAAGATACATTTGTTTGCAAACAATATGTGACATCAATACAACTACTTAAATTTTCTCATACAAGTAGTTTAATTTGGAGGCCTGAATTATGGCTGATTGGTTCTGTAGTCTAATGATATCTTTGAACCCAACTATTTTCCCCTTCTTTATGAATTTCAGTGTTGTATATTACTAGAATTCTGAAAAAAATTCACAGAAACTTTAGGCATCATCTAAACATCATAATCTCCAAAGAGCAAAAATCATTGCAAACTATGATTTTCTAGAATTATTTCTTTGGATAATGCTACAATTTTATTGTAGCTTTAAATTGAGCACACACACACACACACACACACACACCCATGTACCATACATACATTCACAAATGTACATACACAATCAGCAAGTCTCCAATGCATTTACCAAAGTGCATCAATGTGCTAGTTTAAGATTACTGCCAAAGAATAGTCCCTTTCTTTAAATACCAATTTACTCTATTGATTTATTTTTGACCAAAAATGATGCAGTTTAGTTACTGTTTTGACAAAGAGGCAGGTATCATCGCAAAGCACAAATGAGTGAATAAGTTACATTATCCAGATAAGAAATGGCTCACTCATCAAATTAAAAGGAATTGAATCTAGTTTGAGTTACCATGTCAAGCAAAATATGAAGTTTTACAAAACTTGAATGTATATAATTTCAAATAAATTTTGAGTTGTATCTAAATGTGTACACTACAACATTAAGCATAAAGGCACAGATATTTAAATACCTTTATTTAGGAAAATGTGAATAGATAATAATAATAATTGCTAACATTTATTTTATACCAGGTGATGTTTCCTGAATTTTATGTTTCCAGAAAAATGGAGGTAGCTCCTGTTATTTTAACTTTAAAGAAAATGCAACTGAGGCATGAAGAGGTAAGTAACTGGTTTGCCCAAGGATATATAATCATGAAGTGGCAAAGCCTTAGACTTGGCATGATCTGAATGGCAGCCATTTTTTTTTCACAAATTCAATGTTTGATCTATTTCATATATTCACTAAAAGGATTTACTATCAAATGATACTTTCTGATAAAACCTATGAAAACTGCAGATGAGTATTGCTCCAAAGCAAATACTTGAGGCTAGCATTACGTGTAGCAGGTAAAGCCATTGTCTTTAAATTTAGCAAAGATATGCCTTGTTAGATGAGTGTACTTTGTGTAATTCTTCTTGTCAGTGTATACACTTTAGAAATTGATTACAGGGGCCAGTGCTGTGGCACAGCATGTTAAAACCCCAACCTAGGGTGCCAGCATCCCATATGGGTGCTGGTTTGAGTTCCAGTTGCTCCACTTCTGATCTGGCTCCTTGCTAATGCACCTGGGAAAGCATCAGAGGATGGCTCAAGTCCTTGGGCTCCTGCACCTGTGTGGGAGACCTGAGAAAAGCTCCTGGCTCCGGGCTTCAGATCAGCTCAGCTCCGGCTTTTGCAGCCAATTGGGAAGAGAACCAGCAGATTGAAGACTTTTCTCTCTGTCTCTACCTCTCTATATAACTCTGTCTTTCAAATAAATAAAAATAAATCTAGAAAAAAAGAAATTGATTACATCAGGCAACACATATGAACTTTTTTATAGAAAGATTGACCTTTAGAAAAATTTTAGACCTACAGAAAAAAAAAATGTGGTACAAATGTGAACTTTTGAATAAAAATCTATTTTTCATGAAAGCATGGTGTTATAA
Source organism: Oryctolagus cuniculus (assembly GCF_964237555.1). Taxonomy (NCBI): domain Eukaryota; kingdom Metazoa; phylum Chordata; class Mammalia; order Lagomorpha; family Leporidae; genus Oryctolagus; species Oryctolagus cuniculus. The sequence continues at coordinate 85,520,323 of NC_091444.1, read as the reverse complement.
AACAGAGCAATACCTCACTGAGAACCAAAAATAAATTGGACTATCTCATTCTGTGATTTGAAATCTAGGGACAAATGTCCTTTATTTTTCTTACAGAGAATGTAAATAGTGTTGTGATATCAAACTCATTCTAAGTTTAGGTACCCCATGGAAAGTTTGATCTAATGAAAACAAATCTGTTGGATCATTTACCTCATACATTCCACTACCATGAAAATAATATATCTGTCATGATACATCAAGAAGAAAACATATTTATGCCTAAAAATACAAATTCAACTATTACAAGCTGTTCAGCAAAATTTAAATTGTATGTTTTTAATATTCTAAAATGGAACATTTTTCTTTGCTTCTCAATAAAAATGTGATACACTTTAACATCTTCAGAATAAGAACTGAGAGTGTACAAGGCAAAATTTATTTATTTACTTATTTATTTTTTGCCAGACAGAGTTAGACAGTGAGAGAGACAGAGAGAAAGGTCTTCCTTCCATTGGTTCACCCACCAAATGGCCACCATGGCCTCCCGATCTCCCATGTGGGTGCAGGGCCCAAGCACTTGGGCCATCCTCCATTGCTCTCCTGGGCCACAGCAGAGAGATGGACTGGAAGAGGAGCAACCGGGACTAGAACCTGGGGTGCCAGCACTGCAGGCGGAGGATTAGCCTTGTGAGCCACGTACCCGGTGAAATATAGTTTAAAGAGAGAATTTATAACGTTCATTTTTAAAGTAACAAAAACATTTTTCACTTCTTGGTTTGCATTTTAAATTTGTACATATATATATATATATATATATATATTAGCCATCCTTACTGGTTATTGCAAATTACCACATCCCAAAATTAATTGCTTCTCAACATTTACAATTTGTTTCTTCACTTTAAAGAAAAATATTTGTGTCTCTTGAGTAAACAAGTAAATATAATGATTTGGCATCATTTTATAAAACTCAAATCTGTAAGAACTCAAAAACCACTGCAGAAATATTCTATAAGAATGTACTCATGCATATTGTTCTTACAATAGATTCACCCATGTCATAGGAGAGCAACTCCTTGCTCAACATTCAAAATGTTCACAGTCTTCGAAATATTCCTTTTAGCATAGTGACCACAGTTGGACACAAGAGAGTCTTTAAAATTAAAAGAAACAATTTGGGTATGCTGACTTTCCTAGTCTTCTTGTTTTCCTGGGACAGAGTATCTTTTTTGAATGTAGGCTGACAAGGATACAACCCCCACCACAAAGTAAAATGCCTAAACATTAGAGCACTGCTCCTGACCCCTGCTCACTTGTTCCTCTATGTGGGATTTATGAATGACTTGCATGAATGGAGAGATGAAAGAGGCAATGAGCTACCACCCCCCTTTTCTTTATTTAGCACTTTTCTAGGATGCCTATGAGAACATGGGTTCTTGTCTGCCCTTTTTTATACTGTAAATTTAGCAAAAAACCTGTGCTCTGTAAGTGACTAGGTAAGGATGCAATGTAATGTACTAGGGCAATGGAAAGGAATTTTTGTTGCTAAGCACCAAGACCAACAACTCTGTGGGCTAGAAAGCTTACATTTTGACTTCTTTCCATGTCCAGCTTGAACCATTCAGAATTCAGAGAAAGTAGGAATGTAAGTTATGAACACACTTCACTGCCACAAATGTTATGATACTCATCAGTTTGTAATCAGGAATGACTTAAAATTTAACCAAAAATACCACAGTAAACTATGGCAGATTCATCAACACCTACACTTATAACTAACATCCACATTTATAATTGTATCTTTCTATGAAGGATCTGACAGGAATTATTATCTGGGATGGATAATTAACAACTCCTTAAACAATTTTTATAATGTACCAAAAAAGTGAACTTTGAATCCTTTGGGAATTGGATAAGCTAAATATATTTGTATTTGATGAATTCAGGCTGAGAACTTGTAAGTATAATACCAACCATAATACCTACGAAAAATTAAATACCTTGGAATAAATTTAAGAATTTGAAAGATCTTCACAATTAAAATTACAAAACATTAAAGGAAGAAATAGAAGAACACACACAAAAATGGAAAAATATTTCATGTTTGTGCACTGGAAAAAATAATATCATCAAAATGTTCATACTACCCAAAGCGATTTATAGATTCAATGAGACCCCAATCAAAACTCCAAGAACATTCTTCTAAGATCTAGAAAAAAAGAATGCTTAAATTTGTGTAGAAACACAAGAGACCCCCAAATAACTAAAGCAACATTAAACAAGAAAAAGTTGGAAGTATCAGAAGACCAGATTTCAAGACATACTACAGGGCAGTTACAAACAAAACAGCCTGGGACTGGAACAGAAAAAGACATGTATACCAATGAAACAAAATATAAACCAAAAAAATTAATCCATGCAGCTACAACCAACTAGTCTTTGACAAATGAGCTAAAATCAATCCCTGGAGAAAGGACAGTCTCTTCAACAAATAGTGTTGGGAAAATTGGATCTCAACATGCAGACATATGAAACAAAACCTATACTTACACCCATACAAAAATCAACTCACAACTGATCATGACTCTAAATCTATGGCCTGATATCAACAAATTACTAGAGGAAAATATTGGGAAAACTGCAAGACATTAGCATAGGAAAGACTTCTTGGAAAAGACCCCAGAAGCACAGGCAATGAAAGCAGAAAGAGACAAAAGGGATTACATCAAGCTTAGAAGATTTGTGCTGCAAAGGAAACACTAAGCAAAGTGAAGAGTGGTAGAAAATATTTGCAAACTATATAACTGATAAAGGGTTAATATCTTGAAGTAACACCTTGACAGTAGGGACTCCACACCATGAGACTCTGGTCTGAGACTATGATCTAAAACAGTTGAATAATAGCAGTCCACTACATCACACTTGGCAGAGCACAGAAACCCCATAGTATGATCGCTCAAGCTTGGAAGTGAATAGACTACACCTGGGTTAATGATAAAAATGTAATTTGTCTATGTCCTATGTATGATTAAAACCAATACCTGGATTAATGTCAACATTATAATTGGAATTGTTAAGATTGTAACTGGTATTGTCAATATTATAATTGATACTAGCTTATTGATACTAGCTTATTGATAGTAGATTATAATTGATACTAGTTTCACATAGGTTTTAGGTCAGTAACCAGTAACCAGTAACCATGTATTCCCCCCTATTCCTAGCAACCATGAATTCCCCTCCCAATTTTGTGGTTTTTGCCTTTATAAACCCTGTTGCTTTCAGCTTCAGGGTCGAGAGTTCTTTAGGGCATGAGCACACTCTCCACCACCTGCAATAAAGGACCACCAAATTTTATCAATCTGTGGAGCTCTTTTGTTCGCACTCACTCAGGTACAAACAGCAATCTGATGTTTATAAAGATCTTAAGAGACTCAACTTCAACAAAATAATGCAGTTAAGAAATGGGCAAAGGACATGCACAGAAAATTTTCAAAGGATGCAATCAATACAAATGGCCTACAGACAAATGAAAACATACTCAGCATCACTAACCATCAGGGAAATGCAAAGAAAACCATAAAGTTTCATCTCATCCCAGTTAGAATGTCTATCATCCAAAAATGAAAAAATAATAAATGCTGGTAAGGATGTTGGAGAAAAGGCACACTTATACGCTATTCCTAGGAATGTAAAGTAGTACAACCATTATGGAAGACAGTAAGGATATTCCTCAGAAATCTGAAAATAGATCTACTATATGACCCAGCCATCCCACCCATGGGAATTTACCCAAACAAGATGAAATCAGGCTTTGAAAGAGTTACTTATAACCCCCATGTTTACTGCACCTCAATTGGCAATAATTAAGATAAGCAATCAAATCAGATTCCCATTAACTGATGTCTGGAAAAAGAAAATGAGTAGTATGGAATACTGCTCAGTCATAAAAAAGAATGAAACCCTGTCTTTGCAATACATGAATGCAACTGGAAACCATTATGCTTATTGAAATGAGCAATTCAAGAAAGATAAATGTCATTTCTTCCCTGATAAGTTCTGATTAATATAGGATACAAGAGTAGATAAGAATGAAATGGACTTATGATTTGATTATTGTTTTAAGCCCTTGTGGATACTCTAGTCAAACTGTGGTTTTGGATTTTTTTTATTTGTTGAATAGTATGGTTAGTGGTGCACTAAACCCAAGGTTCAAAAGAAAATTGTGAAATTATGTTTTTTTGAATTTATGTTTTTTGCAAAAATTATAGAGAAAAAGGAAAGGTGAATGGGGATTGATGGAGGGAGTGAGGGGACTATGGATATCTTCTTAGCATTGTATTTATAAAATACATGATATCTGTTCTCTTTATATTAATAAAAAAATTTTGGAGAGCCTAAAGGTAAACATCTCCTACGAGCTGATCTTCAACAGAAATGCTAAGAATATTCACTGCAGAAAGGACAGTCTTTTCAATGAATGGTGCTTTGAATATTGAATATTCACACATAGAAGATTTAAACTTTATCTCTCATCATATACAAAACTGAACTCAAAGGTGTTCATTTACCCTAGGCATTAAGATGTCAGTTAAGATGCTAGTGTCTCATATCAAAGTACCTAGTAGATACCCAGCTCTGACTCCTGACTCCAGTTTCCTGCTAATGCAGATACTGGGAGGGAGTAGGGATAACTCAAGTACTGGGTTCCTTCCACCATGCAGGAAAGCTGGGTTGAATTCCACACTATTGGCTTCTGTTTGGCCCAGTCCTGTCCTTTGTGGGCATTTGTGGAGTCAATCAACATGAGAGCTCTCTCTTTTTGTTTATCTGCTCTCAAATAAATAATTTTACACTCAATTCAAAATTATTTAAAGACTTAAATGTAAGACCTGAAACTACTGGAAAAAAAATGCTTCAGGACATTGGATTGAGTAAGTATTTGAAGGATACGACAACAAAGCACTAGAAGAAAAAAAGCAAAAATATTCAAATGGACTTTTTTTATTTATTTAACAGGTAGAGTTATAGACAGTGAGAGACAGAGACAAAGAGAAAGGTCTCCCTTCCATTGGTTCACTCCAGAAATGGCCACTATGGCTGGCGCTGTGCCGATGCAAAGCCAGGAGCAAGGTGCTTCCTTGTGGTCTCCCATATGGGTGCAGGGCCCAAGCACTTGGGCCATCCTCCACTGCCATTCTGGGATGCAGCAGAGAGCTGGACTGGAAGAGGAGCCACTGGGACTAGAACCCAGCGCCCATATGGAATGCTGGCACTGCAGCAAGTGAGCCATGGCACTGGCCCTGGAATTTTACCAAATTAAAAAACTTCTGCAAAGAAACAAAATAATCAACATAACAAAGAGACAATATGAAATTGGAGAAAATACTTAGAAAATATACACCTACTAAGGTGTATACACCCTTTAAGACATTTTAAAAACTCAATGAAAAATGAACAGATTTTAAAATTGGCATTAGATCTAAATGCTCATTTTTTAAAGAAAGGCATACAAATGGCCAAGAAGTACATGAAAAATGTTCAGCATCACTAATTAACAGGGAAATACAAATACAAATCAAAACCACAATTAGACACCAAGTTACTCCAGTTAGAATGCTTATTATCAAAGACAAAACAGTGGCTGGCATTGTCACACAGCAGGTTAAGCCATGCTCTGTGACACTGGCATCCCATATGAGCACTAGTTCAACTCCACATCCCATCCAGCTCCCTGCTAATGTGTCTGGGGAAGCAGCAGAAGGTGACCCAAGTGCTTGGGCCCCTGTCATCCACATGGGAGACCCAGATGGAGTTCCAGGCTTCTGGCTTCAGTCTGGCACAGACCAGCCATTGTGGTCATTTGTAGAGTGAACCAGTGATGAAAGATCTGTCTCTGTCTCACTATGTGTCTCTCTCTTTGTAACTGTTCCTTTCAAATAAATAAATTAATCTTATAAAAAAGAAAAATACACACTTGAAGGAATTGTATGCAAATTTAACAAAAACTTGGAGAACTCAGTAACAGGAAAATAAATGCCTTCAAATTTAACTACTGCCAGAATACATAGAGACACACGTAAAATGCATAATAAAATAAACATATACGGGGCTGGCACCATGGCTCACTTGGTTAATCCTCCACTTGTAGTGCTGGCATCCCATATGGGCACAGGGTTCTAGTCCCAGTTGCTCCTCTTCCAGTCCAGCTCTCTGTTGTGGCCTGGGAGTGCAGTGGAGGATGGCCCAAGTGCTTGGGCTCTGCACCCACGTCAGAGACCAGGAGGAAGCACCTGGCTCCTGGCTTCGGATCAGCATAGTTCCAGCCATAGTGGCCATTGGGGGGTGCACCAATGGAAGGAAGACCTTTCTCTCTGTCCCTCTCTTTCTTTCTCACTGTCTAACTCTATCTGTCAAATAAATAAAAAAGCATATAAACCAATCTGAATATTAGAGAATTCTGAGAAAAAGAAATGTACTGTACATAAAGGAAGAGCACATTTAGACAGCAACAAGATGGATACACTGTGTATCAGGATGGTTACACTTAAAAACACACATTACAAATGCTTTCAGGATAGAGTAGCAGAACATGTCATTCATTCCTGGTGAGAATGCATCATGGGGCAGATGCTTTATCAGACATCTTGGCATGTTATTAGGAATCCAACACCGTGTCATACACCATACATGTTCTAATATATTTACAGAGCTGGTGTGAAAATGTATGGCTTGATAAAAACTGACATGAAAATGTATATAGCAGCTTTATTCACAATGGCTAAAGCTCATAGAAAACCACATTGTTCCTCAACAGTTAACCACATAACCAAACCTTCAAAGTGCGTGGAGACCCTGGGAAGAGAACAGGAGATGAAGACACATGAGATGCTTAGGGTATAGGCATTTAGCATGGGGACACAAGAGAAAAGCCGAGGCTGAAGTCATAGGGGATCTAGAAGCCTAAGGAAGACAACAACTTCAAGCAAAGGGCAGAGAGGTATCTGAAGACTGCCATGAGCTGAAGTCACAGGCAATGAAGTCACTCTAGGGTAGCAGGATAATACTCCAGAGTAGAGATGCAGATAACTGATGGGAGATCACGGCTTCATGCAGTGGGGCTGGAGGACCTGACAGCTGGCTTGGGATGCAGGCACAGATGGACACTCAAGGAAAGATGTGATGGAGGGTCTGGCATTGTGGTGCAGTGGGTTACACCACTGCCTATAATGTTGGCATTCCATATGGGTGCTGGTTTGTATGCTGGCTGTTCCCGTTCAGATCCAGCTCCCTGCCAAAGACCTGGGAAAGCAGTGGAAGATGGCCTTACTGTTTTGTCCTCTGCCACCCACGTAGGAGACCCAGAAGAAGCTCCAAAGGCCTGGCTCCTGGCTTCAGATGGGCCCAACCCTGGCCATTGCAACCAATTGGGGAGTGAGCCAGAGGATGGAAGCTCTTTCTGTCTCTCTATGCCTCTGTCTCTCCCTCTATGTGATAAGGAAATAACTTGAGATATTAAATTTCATGGGTTTTTTTTGGACAGAGTTAGGCAATGAGAGAGAGATAAAGATCTTCCTTCCATTGATTCACACCCCAAATGGTTACCATGGCCAGTGCATAGTGGCAATCCAAAGCCAGGAGCCAGGTGTTCCCTCCTGGTCTCCATGCGGGTGCAGGGTCCAAGTAGTTGAACCATCCTCCACTGCCTTCCCGGGCCACAGCAGAGAACTGGACTGGAAGAGGAGCAACCAGGACTAGAACCTAGTGTGCCAGTGCCACAGCCAGAGGATTAGCCTAGTGAGCCATGGCACTGGCCCTCTATATAATTTTCAAATAAATCTTTTTTAAAAAGAGGTGCTGGAGACACAGGGGATGGAGACTTATGAAGGCACATGGAATAAGACTGTGTCTAGGGAGGCTGTTCATGCATCAGAATTCTGCTTCTCCACTGTCTGTCATGATAAAGCCTCCATTGAGCAACCACCATTTAAAGATGCCACGTGACAGACTCCTTGTCTCTGAGGCTAATATGTGTCTGTAAAGCCTACTTTAGAAGTAAGAAGTACAGATAATCATAACAAAAATTTGTGACTGCCTCTGGAAGACTGAGGGACAAGGGGGTGTGGAAAAACACAAAATTGGGGCCAGTGCCATGGCTCACTTGGTTAATCCTCCACATGTAGTGCCAGCATCCTATATGGGTACTGGGTTCTAGTCCTGGCTACTCCTCTTGCAGTCCAGCTCTCCGCTGTGGCCCAGGAAGGCAGTGGAAGATGGCCCAACTGCTTGGGCCCTGCACCCACATGGGAGGCCATGAGGAGGTACCTGGCAGCTGGATTTGGATCAGTGCTGCACACCGGCCGTAGCAGCCATTTGGGTGGTGAACCAATGGAAGGAAGATTTTTCTCTATATCTCTCTCTCACCGTCTAACTTTGCCAAAAAATAAAAATAAAAAACACAAAATTTAATATCTCAATTTATTTCCTATGAATTCTTTTTTTAAAAATTTTCACAGCAATGTCTTGCAATCACTTGGAAACAGGTAACAACATAGGGACCTAACATATAGACTGAAAGGATTGCAGACTCAAAACGCAAACCTGGTTATTCACATCGAATGCACCTTTGCTCTAGAGTGACACTGACTGCTGACTGTGAGTTTCCAGCAGTTCTTAGGATGCCAAGTCTTCTGAAAACACTTTGAAACCTGTCTTCCCAGACTGAGAACCCATGGATAACAGGACTGGAGAGAGCAGTGCTCTAAGACTAGCTCAGTATCTGCTTCCACCCTTGGCAGTGAAGTGTCAGGGTCACCCCACACTGAGGGGGAGTAGCTGCATTCTCTGTGCCCTCCAGCAGGCGTGTGTACCAGGGTTCACTCCCAGCCCTGGGGCCTCCAGAAACCCTGCAGCCAGCCTTCCTCCACAGCCATGTGGTGGGGTCGTGGGTGGGCTCCCACAGGGTGTACGGGGCACCTGGTGGCCCTTACCCCCCACCATTCCCTGACCTCTGGTCTGGTGCCCCCACCTCCGGGTTGGAAAAATCCCAGAATCAGTTGAGAGCCACAGATAAGAAGGGAGGATTGGCACAGCACTGGCTGGGAGAGACCCAGAGGGGCCCAGTGGCACCCACGGGGTTGGCCTCAAGGTCCCAGGGTGGCTGCAGCAGGGCCTGCACAGGTCACCCCTGCACTCTCCCCAGACCCAGCTATCTGGAGTTCGCAAGTACAGAGATCCTGCATCCTTCAGTGCTGGGAGCACACTTCCTCAGGGTCTCCCACAGCCAGAAGTTCACAAAGGGCCACCACTTCCTCCTGTGCATCCATTTCCTCACTCCTGAGTCAGCACCATCCATTTATGCTGAGTCATCATGAAATTTCTGCTGACTCATCATTACCACCTACCTGGTCCCCACATGTTCTCTTTAGAGACCTGAGCCCTGTCAAGGGGTCCTGAGAGATAGGGTGGTCCCCAGCAACTCCATCCTGGTCTCTAGCAGGTATACATTGCCCCATCTGGGTCCCCAGGGCTCCATTCAGTCTCTAGGGCCTTCATACAGATCTGGTCTCCATCTGGGTCTCCAGGCCTCCAGCCAGGTCCCCAGGTCCTCCATCCAGGCACCGGGGCCTCCATCCAGGTCTCTAGGGCTCCATCCGGGTCTCTAGCAGGTGCACAGGGATCCATACAGTCTCTAGGAGCCTCATCTGGGTTTCCATGGCTCCATCTGGTTCTCCAGTGCTCCATCTGGGTCTCCAGAGCTCAATTTGGGTCCCCAGGGGCTCCATCCTGGTTTCCAGCAGGTGCATGGGGTCCTCAGGACCTCCATCCAGTCCCAGCAGGTGCAAGGGGCCCCTCCTTCCTTCCTTGCAACCTTGGGTTAGATTTAGGGGTAGAAGCATGACTCAGCTGGCCTGGTGCCATGACTCAGCAGGTTAGGTTTGATGTCAAGGTTAGGGTGGGGATGGGATTCAGGTTAGGGTTCATGTTTGAAGCATGACTCACCAAGTTTAGAAGCACGACTCAGGAGGTCTGGAAGCATGATTCGGCAATTTTAGAAGTGCGACTCACTGGCCTAAGAGTATGACTTGGCAGGTGTAGTTGTCTACCTTTGTGGGTAAGGATGCCTGGTAGGTAATGATGACTCAGCAGGTATAAAATGGTGACTCAGCAGAAGTTTCTCAATGACTCACCAGGTCTGGGATAATGAGGATTAAGTGGGTATGTATAATGATGGCTCACGAGGTGTGTGCTAGTGATGATTCAGCAGAATTTCCTGATGACTCAGCAGGAGTCTCAGCATGACTCATCCCTTCCTTCCTTCCCTCCCCTCTTTGCATTCATTTCTGGTCCACTTTCAATTTCCTAAACCCACTTCTGGTCATTCTAGACCCACTTCCAGTCCACTTCTGCATTCCCAGAGTCAATTCCAGTCAACTTCCCGATTCCTACAGTCACTAACTTCCAGCTAATTTATGTCACTTCGGGGTTCTCAGACTCACTTTAGTCTACTTCTGGGTTCCTAAGTCACTTCCGGTCCACTTCCGGCCATTGTATACCCATTTTCAGTCACTTTGGTTCTGTTTATACCCATTTTTGGGTACTTCTGGTGTACTTCCAGGTTCTTATAGTCACTTCCCAGAGGGTCTCTGTTGGTCCCTGGGGGTCTCTGTGGGTCCCAGTTGTCTCTGGGGTTCTCTCAGTGTCTTTCAGCATCTCTGGGGGTCTCTGAGGGTCTCTGGGGTCTCAGGTTTTCTGGGGGTTCTGGGGTTCTCTGAGAATCTCTGGGGGTCCCAGGGCTCTTGGTGGGGACACCTGTCCATCACCCATCACCCTTGTCCTTCACTAAGATACCTGTCCATCACTCAGAATAGACTTGTCACTCAGGAAAACATTTTAATTCTCATACAAGTTTCTGTCAGGAAATTGGTCCTGGGTCCAAAAGACACCTTTTCTTACAGGGACTCCCTTGAGGTTTTGTCAGAGAAATTTTGTCAGGATCCAATATGGCTATAGCTCCTGTCAAAACAATTGCCAGAATCCAAGATGGCCACCACTGACATCAGAAAACACACTGCCAGACTCCAACATGGCTGCCACTCCTGTCAGAAAAATTTACCAGCCTCCAAGATGCCTGTCATTCCTGTCATAATGAGAATTTGCCAGGATCCAACATTCTGCTGCTGACATCAGAACGAGAATTTGCCAGACTCCAATATGGCTGCCATCAGAAAATCTAAAAATACATTTCTTAAAAATTTCATTTAAAAATTTATTAAAAATTCATTAAAATTAAAAATTAATCCCATCCCATATGGCCACTGTTTGTGTCTCAGCTGCTGTACTTCCCATCTAGCTCTCTGCCAATACATCTGAGAAAGCAGCAGACAACACAAGTTCTTGAGTCCTTGCTGTCGCTCCCCCTCTTCATGGAGGAACGACACTGAACCCTGCCTAGGCTTCATATCCGAGTCACGGCACCATTATGTCGCTCCCCCTCTTCGTGGAGGAACGACACTGAACCCTGCCTAGGCTTCATATCCGAGTCACGGCACCATTATGTCGCTCCCCCTCTTCGTGGAGGAACGACACAGGACCCTGCGCTGTTCTTTGGTCTGCTCGGCCCTCCCCGGGTTTGCTGCTGGTTCTTCCCGGGTTGGCTACTGTCCCTTCCACCTCCGTGGAAGGGCAGTTCCCCCTGGCCACATTCCCCACTTCCGTGGGGGAGCGGCACACCGCCGGCCGGCTCTCTCGGGGGCTGCACAGGTGTTCCCCTTAGATGTTCCCCTTAGATGTTCCTGGTGCATGCCGTCTCTCTCCTCCTTTATAGTCCTCCTCTGCCAATCCCAACTCGGCTGCCCACACGCCGAGTACGCTGCTCTCCTCCAATCAGGAGCAAGTCCTGCTGTTTATTGGTTGAACTGGAGGCAGCTGGGTAGAAGCTGTTTTCTCCTCTCCCAGCGCCTTATTGTGGGAGAGCAGATGCATAGAATAAGTCTTAATTCCAGTAACTTAGTCTAGTCCGAGCTGCTCCCCACACTTGCCACCCATGAGGGAGACTTGGGTGGAGTTCCAGATCCTGGCTTTGATCTGACCCAGACCCAGCCATTGTGAGCATTTGGTGGGTTGACCTGCAGATGGAAGATCTCTCCCTCCCCCTCCCTGTCTCTCCTTCTTTATAACTCTGCCTTCTAGATAAATAAATCCTTTTCCCATATTTATTTTTCAACAATTTTTCTACTTACTTGCTAGTATAGCTTTCTCCCTTGGTGCTGCTGCTCCCTGTGGACTTGTCCTCCTCAGCCTCTGACTAGAGCACAGCCACCTCTCCAATGCTGACATCCTCTGACACATATTTCACTCTTCTGTTCTCTCTAAACTGCAGACTCTTGGGAAACATAAGTAACTATCATGGATAAACGTGCATAGATACACACACCTGAGGACTCCAGAGTCTTGGATTTCAGGTTGTAATTAACTTTCCTTTTCAGAGGACTGGTGAAAAAACAAGTCTGGAAGCCAGGGTGTAGACTTGTGGTTCAGATGCCTGTGTCCCACATGGGAGATTTTGGGTTTGGTTCCAGTCCCTGCCTCCAACTTCCTGATAATGCAGACCATGGAGCTAGTAACTGATGGCTCAGATGATTGGGTTCCCTGCTCCTGGGACAGCCCTGACCACTGTGGATATTTCAGCAGTGAACTAGAGGGTGAATACCACTTCTCTGTCTCCTTGTTCATTTCTTTGCATCTCCAATTAAAAAACAAATCAAGTATGTTTGTATCATCCATTAAAATAACTTCCTCAATGGAAAAAAAGAGTTTCATTGTTAAATTTGGGGAAAAATAATGCTTCTTGGTTGTAAATGATATATGAATAATGCATAACTGTACATCAGACTTCCATTGTGGACAAGGAAGAGAAAGATGGAAGCAATAATTTTTACTTCTGGCTTTGGTACTTGTCATGTAACCTTGAAAAATTCATTTAAACTCATGGTGCCTGAGTGTCCTTCAAATTACAGGCTCATCTAGTTGAGGCAGGTGGTGTAAGGGGAGGTGGCAGGAAGCTGAGAGCTTTCCTTGTTTCTGTGCCAACAGAGCTAAGTGACATTAGCAAGTCATTTGACCCCTCTGGATCTTCCTCCCTTGTGAGATAAGATTGTCTTTATAGTTAAAGGATTTATTCTACATAGTCCTATCTTATGGTAAGGTTCACATGACTGTGAAGTGTTTTATAAACTGGCAGTGCAATAATCAAGTTGGCACTGAAGATGAAATGCTAAACAGCATAGAACTTCTAAGGCTTGTAGTTCTATGAGGAGCTACACAGAAACATTCAAGTTCAGGGGCATTTTTAAATTTAAAAACAGAAACATTGAATCACTGTTCAGAATCAGTATAGTTGCTAAAATTCTTATTTATAATCACTGAGATTGGTAGTATAATTACTGATAGTATACTCCTAGTGTTGTATATTTTAGTTTATACAATACTTAGACTATATAAAATATAGGTAGCATGGGAAGTGCGATACACAGCAGTCTTGTAGAATGGCAGATGTCCTAAACAGCACTCTGGCCTCAGAATCAGCCCTTAAGGCCCTCAGATCTGGCTGAAGAGCCCATGAGAGTATTTTCGGTATGGAAAGCCACTCTGGCAAAAAAGAAAAAAAAAAGGACCTAAATAAAAGATCTCTGTAAGTGAGATCCCAGTAGAAAGAACGGGCCATCAAAGAAGGAGGTACCTTTCTCTGAAGGGAGGAGAGAACTTCCCCTTTGACTATGACCTTATCTAAGTAAGATCGAACTCAGTGAACTCAAGAGGCTTCCATAGCCTTGGCAACTCATGACTAGAGCCCAGGGATATTTCTGATGCCATAAACAAGAGTGTCAGATTGTTCAGTCAACAACAGGAATCACTGTGTGCTTACTCCTTATGTGGGATCTCTGTCCTTAATGTGTTTTCCAATGTGAAGTAATGCTATAACTAGTACTCAAACAGTATTTTACACTTTATGTTCTGTGTGCTGCAAACTGATGAAATCTTTACTTAATATATACTAAATCAATCTTCTGTGTATAAAGATAATTGAAAATTAATCTTGATGTGAATGGAGTGGGAGAGGGAGTGGGAGATGGGAGGGGTGCTGGTGGGAGGGAAGTTAAGGGGGGAAGCCTTTGTAATCCATAAACTGTACTTTGGAAAATTATATTTACTAAATAAAAGTTTAAAAAAATTAAAACATAAAAAATAAATAATAATATAGGTAGTAATATTTAGTACTTCTCTTACTTTTACTGGATTGGATTATAGTATACGTTAATAAACCCTTTTTAAAGATTTATTTTTTTATTTGAAAGACAGAATTATAGAGAGAGACACATAAATAAACAGAGATGTTCTGTCTGCTGTTTTACTCCCCACGTGGCTGCAAGCAGCTGGAGTTGGGCTAATCCAAAGCCAGGTGCTTCTTCCAGGTCTCCCACATGGATTCAGGCACCCAAGTATTTGGGCCATCTCCTGCTGCTTTCCCAGGCACATTAGCAGGGAGTTAGATTAGAAGCAGTGCAGCTGGGACATGAACCAGTGCCCATAATGTTTGCCAGCACTGCATGTGGTGGCTTTACCTTATATGCCACAGCACCAGCTACAGCCTATTCATTTTAAATTAATAACTAAAGATTATCTGCTGTTCAGCCTCAAGGCTTTGGCTTGGCCCAGCCTCTGCTGTTGTGGACATTTGGGGAGTGAACCAGAGGTTGAAAGATCTCTCTTCTTATGTCTCTCCCTCTCTAACCTTGCCTTTCAAATAAATAAATGTGTCTTTGCAATAAAAATACATACATACACAGACACACGCACAAACACGGTACCAACACAGTGGGTAAAGCCATGGCCTGCTGTGCCAGCATCCCATATGGGTGCTGATTCAAGTCCCAGCTGCTCCACTTCCAATCTAGCTCCCTGCTAATGTGCCTGGGAAAGCATCAGAAGGTGGCCCAAGTGCTTGAACCACTGCATTCATGTGGGAGGCCTGGCAGAAGCGCCTGGCTTTAGATTGGCTCAGCTGAGGCCAATTTGGGAAGTGAACCAGCAGATGGAATATCTGTCTCTACCCCTTCTCTATAACTCTGCCTTTCAAATAAATAATAGATTTTAAAAATGGGGGAAAAGGGCAGTTTTGTTGCCTTCCCTTTACCTAGAGCAACATAATCAAAATCTGTTAGGCAAATGAATAAGGGAAATTCTGAGATCATGTATTGACCACAGCAGAGATTGTATTCCCTGTACATTTTCTGGAAGCCCATGCTAGTTGGAACCAAGGGTAGGATAACAAAAAAGGGGAGGCCTATATCCCTCTTATTTGTCTTCTTTGTTCATTGGAGCAGTGGAGAGTTGAGTAATGTAATATTGGTGTTTGTCTCCATACAGTTCACTTGTATTTAGCTGGCTCTTTGTTTTTTGGCATTTCTTTTTTATTTATTTTAAGAGATTTATTTGAAAGGCATAGAGTCCTCCATCTGCTGGTTTGATCCCCCAATGTTTGGTGCATGTGCGGTTCCATTATGAGAGCAGCTGAGGCCCTGCGGGTGCCTGGGGGCCAACAGAAACACCTGCAGCCTTGGCCCACTGGTCCTGGGCATCTCCCATCTGCTTGTGCCCCGCCCGCATCCCAGCCCAGGCCCCAGTGGCACCTCTGGGATTTCTGCCTCGAACTGGTCACTTTAGGTCACTTTGTGATCCCTGACCTCTGCCCAAGGAAGGAAGCAGGAAGTGGTCTTTCCCTCTCTTTTTCTCTCTGTAACTCTGCCTTGCAAATAAATACAACTTCAAAAAGTTATTCTCCATCAAGCAATACACCATTTTCCAGGCAAGTGTAAAGCTGGGAGTCATGGCTTCTTGTATATTTTGGATAATAAGAGTTTTGGTTTGAAAGCATGTTCATCTGAAACAAAGATCACTCATTATCCTTTGTTAGAGAAGGGGGCTCTGCTCTTGGAAAGTGAAAATCAGAAGTGGTAATGTGTGATGAGCTCCACCTGCCAGGTCTGGGGAGACTTATTTGAAAGACAGGACACCAGGAGAGGAAGCTTTTCAGATTCCCTGGCCCTTGCTTTAGTCTTATGTCTTTACTTCTTTTGTTGCTTCTTGATGTCAAGAGTGTACACTTTATGCTGAAATGAGGAATTGTGTCTAACCTCTTTTGGGCCTTTTTCTAAGAAGAGTGCATATATTTATCTTGGATATAAGGATAGCTTCTGGGGTGGGTGGATTTTTTTTTTTTGGAAGTTTTCACAAGCCATCCAGTAGCCTATATTTTCTTCTTCACAGAATTCAGTTTTTAGAAAAGCCTCCAATACAGCCAGAGCATCTGTAGGTAGGGAAGAGAAGGTAGAAAAATAAAAAGAAACATGAGGAATATGAGGAAGCTAATGATCAAATAATCCCTTGTGCTTTTCTAGTACTAGGATTAGCTATTCTCGTTTTTACTCAATCCTGTAATCCTGCGGATTTAGCTCTTTAAAGACAAAGATGCCTGTAGGCAAAATACTTAAGTTGGTTCCATACTACTAAAACAGAAACACTTCAGTTTGTTTTAATGCCAAAAATGTATTTACAGGAGAGGCATAAATCCTCAGGGAACTAAGTCTCTTGCAAACACTGCATGCAATGAAAAGCATCCTCAGCCTCAACCAAGAGCACTGCCATTACAGAGCTTAAGGCTGATTTATCTTCCCCACCTGGTGTGAATATGCTGAGAAATAAACAGAGATAGGGAATAGTGAGGGCGCACACCGATAGTCCGGGAAAATTTAGTTTAATAAAAGGGGAGTTACGGTAGCCGCAGAAAAAAGAACCAGGAAAAAATTGCACGGGAATCGTGAATCGGAGGACCTACTGGGAGAACAAGGTCGCCCACCGTGCGGAAGCCAAGTCGCGGGACGGAGCCGCAGAAGCCCCAGTGCTCCAAGGGGAGTGCATGCCACACAGACAACAGCGGGGAGACTTGGGACGCTCCACACATCGGCGCTGGAAGGGGAGGTGAGCTCAATAACCCGAGACATTGGTGGGGAAACGGGGGTCAGAATCTAGAGGGGGGCCGGAAAGTGCAGCAAACTCACTACCGGAAAGAAGGAAAAAAAAAGCTTCGGGGTTTCTCTTCCCCCTAACCTTGCAAAGGTTACAAGGCGGCAAGGCTAGAATCCCCAAGAGACAAAGAGCAGGCCTGCGCTCTGGTTTTACATATCAATGGGGGAGAGCTAAGGAACTGAGTCACTACAATTCAGTAGCCTAGGCAACCCAGTGGGAGTCCAGAGGAGCCAAAGACTGGAAGCTAAATACCATCAATTCTGCACATCCGTGCCCTGGGGTGTTACTTACCCCCTGAATAAATAAAATAAATAAATAAATAAAAAGAGAGAGATTTACCACACATAACCTGAGGGTGTCACCTTTGCACACCCTTATCCTGGAAGAACCAGGCAGAGCTCTCAGGCCGCACCCATCTCAAGCCTCCAAGGCTCCTCCAACAGCAGGCAGTCCACTTAACACGGACACAGTATAAATAAAAAAAAAAAAAAAAGAAAAAAAAAACGCACAGTGAAGCAAGAAGAATTAACTATGCCGAGTAACAAACACAGAAATAGAGGGAGCAAGATCAACGATGACACTATGATGCCTCCAAATAAGCAAAACACCCCAAGCCAAGAGTATGAAGATGATGAGATAGAAGAAATGCAAGATACGGATTTCAAAAAATTTATGATAAGAACATTTAGAAGTTTTCAAAAGCAAATCCTTGAACTACAGAAATCCTTAATGGACAAGATTGAAAATCTCTCTCGTGAAAACGAAATTTTAAGGAAGAGTCAAAATGAAACTCAGAAACTAGTAGAACAGGAAAGTGTTATAGTGAAGAGAAATCAAAATGAAATAAAGAGCTCAATAGATCAAATGACAAACACATTAGAAAACCTTAAAAACAGAATGGGTGAAGCAGAAGAGAGAATATCGGACTTAGAAGATAGAGCACAGGAAAACATACAGTCAAACCAAAGAAAAGAAGAGGAAATTAGAAACCTAAAAAATATTGTTGGGAATCTACAGGATACTATCAAAAAAACCAACATTCGAGTTCTAGGAGTTCCTGAAGGCATGGAGAGAGAGAAAGGATTGGAAGGCCTTTTTAGTGAGATACTAGCAGAGAACTTTCCAGGTTTGGAGAAGGACAGAGATATCCTAGTACAGGAAGCTCATAGAACCCCCAATAAACATGACCAAAAGAGATCCTCACCACGACACGTGGTAATTAAACTTACCACAGTGAAACATAAAGAAAAGATCCTAAAATGTGCAAGAGAGAAACGTCAGATTACTCTCAGAGGATCTCCAATCAGACTCACAGCTGACTTCTCATCAGAAACCCTACAAGCTAGGAGGGAATGGCGAGACATAGCACAGGTGCTAAGAGAGAAAAATTGCCAGCCCAGAATATTATATCCTGCCAAGCTCTCATTTGTGAATGAAGGTGAAATAAAGACCTTTCATAGCAAACAGAAATTGAAAGACTTTGTGGCCACTCCTCCGGCCCTGCAAAAGATACTTAAAGATGTGCTACACTCAGAAACACAGAAACACGGCCATCAATATGAAAGAAAGAAGGGAAAGGAAGAACACCTACCAGTAAAAGAGCATGGGAAGCTCAAAGCATATACTAGAAAATATTTCCGGGAAAATGGCAGGGCAAAGTCACTACGTATCAATAGTCACATTGAACATTAATGGTCTGAATTCTTCAGTTAAAAGACACCGTTTAGCTGACTGGCTCACAGAACACAACCCAACTATTTGTTGCCTACAAGAAACACATCTCTCTAACAAAGAGGCATGCAGACTGAAAGTGAAAGGTTGGAAAAAGATATTCCATGCCAACAGAAATCAAAAAAAAGCAGGTGTAGCCATATTAATATCAGACAAAATAAACTTTAATACAAAAACTGTTAAGAGAGACAAAGAGGGACACTATATAATGATTAAGGGTTCAATTCAACAGGAAGATGTAACTATTATAAATGTATATGCACCTAATTACAGGGCACCGGTCTATTTAAAAGATATGTTAAGGGACTTAAAGGGAGATTTAGATTCCAATACAATAGTACTGGGGGACTTCAATACTCCACTCTCAGAAATAGACAGATCATCCGGACAGAAGATCAACAAGGAAACAGCAGATTTAAATGACACTATAGCCCAAATGGATCTAACAGATATATACAGAACTTTCAACCCTACATCTACAGACTTCACATTCTTCTCAGCAGCGCATGGAACCTTCTCTAGGATTGACCACATACTAGGCCATAAAGCAAGTCTCAGCAAATTTAAAAGAATTAGAATCATACCATGCAGCTTCTCAGACCACAGCGGGATGAAGCTGGAAATTAGCAACTCAGGAAACCCCAGAAAGTATGCAAACACATGGAGACTGAACAACATGCTCCTGAATGAACACTGGGTCATTCAAGAAATCAAAAGAGAAATCAAAAACTTTCTGGAAGTAAATGAAGACAACAACACAACATATCAAAACTTATGGGATACAGCAAAAGCAGTATTGAGAGGCAAATTTATAGCAGTAGGTGCCTATACCAAGAAATTGGAAAGGTACCAAATAAATGAGCTTTCAGCGCACCTCAAGGACCTAGAAAAACTGCAGCAAACCAAACCCAAATCTAGTAGGAGAAGAGAAATAATTAAAACCAGAGAAGAAATTAATAGGATTGAATCCAAAAAAACATTACAAAAAATCAGCCAAGCGAGAAGCTGGTTTTTTGAAAAAATAAACAAAATTGACACCCCATTGGCCCAACTAACTAAAAAAAGAAGAGAAAAGACCCAAATCAATAAAATCAGAGATGAAAAAGGAAACGTAACAACAGACACCACAGAAATAAAAAGAATCATCAGAAATTACTACAAGGACCTGTACGCCAGCAAACAGGAAAACCTATCAGAAATGGATAGATTCCTGGACACATGCAACCTACCTAAATTGAACCATGAAGACATCGAAAACCTAAATAGACCCATAACTGAAACAGAAATTGAAACAGTAATAAAGGCCCTCCCAACAAAGAAAAGCCCAGGACCAGATGGATTCACCGCTGAATTCTACCAGACATTTAAAGAAGAACTAATCCCATTTCTTCTCAAACTATTCAGAACAATCGAAAAAGAGGGAATCCTCCCAAATTCTTTCTATGAAGCCAGCATCACCTTAATCCCTAAGCCAGAGAAAGATGCAGCACTGAAAGAAAATTACAGACCAATATCCCTGATGAACATAGACGCAAAAATCCTCAATAAAATTCTGGCCAATAGAATACAACAACACATCAGGAAAATCATCCACCCAGACCAAGTGGGATTCATCCCTGGTATGCAGGGATGGTTCAACATTCGCAAATCAATCAATGTGATTCACCACATTAACAGACTGCAGAAGAAAAACCATATGATTATCTCAATTGATGCAGAGAAAGCATTTGATAAAATTCAACACCCTTTCATGATGAAAACTCTAAGCAAATTGGGTATAGAAGGAACATTCCTCAATATAATCAAAGCAATTTATAAAAAACCCACAGCCAGCATCCTATTGAATGGGGAAAAGTTGGAAGCATTTCCACTGAAATCTGGCACCAGGCAGGGATGCCCACTCTCACCACTGCTATTTAACATAGTTCTGGAAGTTTTAGCCAGAGCCATCAGACAAGAAAAAGAAATCAAAGGAATACAAATCAAGAAGGAAGAAGTCAAACTATCCCTCTTTGCAGACGATATGATTCTGTACTTAGAGGATCCAAAGAACTCTACTAAGAGACTATTGGAACTCATAGAGGAGTTTGGCAAAGTGGCAGGATATAAAATCAATGCACAAAAATCAACAGCCTTTGTATACACAAGCAATGCCATGACTGAGAAAGAGCTGCTAAGGTCAATCCCATTCACAATAGCTACAAAAACAATCAAATACCTTGGAATAAACTTAACCAAGGACGTTAAAGATCTCTACGATGAAAATTACAAAACCTTAAAGAAAGAAATAGAAGAGGATACCAAAAAATGGAAAAATCTTCCATGCTCATGGATTGGAAGAATCAACATCATCAAAATGTCCATTCTCCCAAAAGCAATTTATAGATTCAATGCAATCCCAATCAAGATACCAAAGACATTCTTCGCAGATCTAGAAAAAATTATGCTGAAATTCATATGGAGGCACAAGAGACCTCGAATAGCTAAAGCAATCTTGTACAACAAAAACAAAGCTGGAGGCATCACAATACCAGACTTCAGGACATACTACAGGGCAGTTGTAATCAAAACAGCATGGTACTGGTACAGAAACAGATGGATAGACCAATGGAACAGAATTGAAACACCAGAAATCAACCCAAACATCTACAGCCAACTTATATTTGATCAAGGATCTAAAACTAATTCCTGGAGCAAGGACAGTCTATTCAATAAATGGTGCTGGGAAAACTGGATTTCCACGTGCAGAATCATGAAGCAAGACCCCTACCTTACACCTTACACAAAAATCCACTCAACGTGGATTAAAGACCTAAATCTTCGTCCTGACACCATTAAGTTATTAGAGAACATTGGAGAAACCCTTCAAGATATTGGCACAGGCAAAGAATTTCTGGAAAAGACCCGGGAGGCACAGACAGTCAAAGCCAAAATCAACTATTGGGATTGCATCAAATTGAGAAGTTTCTGTACTGCAAAAGAAACAGTCAGGAGAGTGAAGAGACAACCGACAGAATGGGAAAAAATATTTGCAAACTATGCAACAGATAAAGGGTTAATAACCAGAATCTACAAAGAGATCAAGAAACTCCACAAAAACAAAACCAACAACCCACTTAAGAGATGGGCCAAGGACTTCAATAGACATTTTTCAAAAGAGGAAATCCAAATGGCCAACAGGCACATGAAAAAATGTTCAAGGTCACTAGCAATCAGGGAAATGCAAATCAAAACCACAATGAGGTTTCACCTCACCCCGGTTAGAATGGCTCACATACAGAAATCTACCAACAACAGATGCTGGCGAGGATGTGGGGAAAAAGGGACACTAACCCACTGTTGGTGGGAATGCAAACTGGTCAAGCCACTATGGAAATCAGTCTGGAGATTCCTCAGAAACCTGAATATAACCCTACCATTCGACCCAGCCATCCCACTCCTTGGAATTTACCCAAAGGAGTTTAAATTGATAAACAAAAAAGCGGTCTGCACCCTAATGTTTATTGCAGCACAATTCACAATAGCCAAGACCTGGAACCAACCTAAATGCCCATCAACGGTAGACTGGATAAAGAAATTATGGGATATGTATTCTTTAGAGTACTATACCGCAGTAAGAAACAACGAAATCCAGTCATTTGCAACAAAATGGAGGAATCTGGAACACATCATGCTGAGTGAAGTAAGCCAGTCCCAACGGGACAAATACCATATGTTCTCCCTGATCGGTGACAACTGACTCAACACCAAAAAGGAAACCTCCTGAAGTGAAATGGACACTATGAGAAATGGTGACTTGATCAGCATAGCTCTGACTGCTAATGGACAACTTAATACATTATCCCTCATAGTATTTTTTTTGTCTGTTCTACTTAATATGACTGGTTTAATTCTGTAATTATCACACAGTTATTCTTAAGTGTTGAAAATTAACTGAAATGTGATCCCTGTTAAACATAAGAGTGGGAATAAGAGAGGGAAGAGATGTATAATTTGGGACATGCTCGGGCTGACTTGCCCCAATTGGTAGAGTTGGAAACATACCAGGGGATTCCAATTCAATCCCATCAAGGTGGCATGTGCCAATGCCATCTCACTACTCCAAGTGATCAATTTCAGTTCACAATTGATCATAATGAAAGGACTAAGAGTCAAAGGGAGCACATAAACAAGTCTAGTATCTGCTAACACCAACCGATAGAATAAATAAAGGGGAGAGTGATCCAACATGGGAAGTGAGATACTCAGCAGACTCATAGAATGGCGGATGTCCTAAATAGCACTCTGGCCTCAGAATCAGCCTTAAAGGCACTCGGATCTGGCTGAAAAGCCCATGAGAGTATTTCAGGCATGGAAAGCCAAGACACTCTGGCAAAAAGATCTCTGTGAGTGAGATCCCAGTGGAAAGAACAGGTCTTCAAAGAGGGAGGTGCCTTTCTCTGAAGGGAGGAGAGAACCTCCACTTTTACTATGACCGTGTCTAAACAAGATAAGAGTCGGAGAACTCAAGGGGCTTCCATAGCCTTGGAAACTCATAACTGGTGCATAGGGAGATTACTGATGCCATAAACAGGAGTGTCAATTGGTAAAGTCAACAACAGGAGTCACTGTGCACTTACTCCTCATGTAGGATCTCGGTCCTTAACGTGCTGTACACTGAGGCTTAATGCTACAACGAGTACTCAAACAGTATATTTCACTTTGTGTTTCTATGGGGGTGCAAACGACTGAAATCTTTACTTAATGTACACTAAACTGATCTTCTGTAAAAAAAAAAAAAAAAAAAAAAAAGAAAGAAATTTTCAATTCGCAACTTGACTCTCACTGGGATTAAACATGACAATAGGTCTGATCTGATTTCATCATCATTTAAAAAAAATCATCTATTATTTTTCACTTTATGTTTCTGAGTGGGAGCAAACTGTTGAAATACTTACTTAAGGTATACTAAGCTGATCTTCTGTATATTAAGATAATCGAAAATGAATCTTGATGTGAATGGAAGGGGAGAGGGAGTGGGAAAGGGGAGGGTTGTTGGTGGGAGGGACGGTATGGGAGGGGAAGCCATTGTAACCCATGTGTCGTACTTTGGAAATTTATATTCATTAAATAAAAGATAAAAAAAAATTAAAAAAATAAAAAATAAAAAAAATCATCTATTATTTTTCACTTTATGTTTCTGTGTGAGAGCAAACTGTTGAAATCCTTACTTAATGTATACTAAGCTGATCTTCTGTATATTAAGATAATCGAAAATGAATCTTGATGTGAATGGAAGGGGAGAGGGAGTGGGAAAGGGGAGGGTAGTGGGTGGGAGGGACGGTATGTGGGGGAACCCATTGTAATCCATAAATCGTACTTTGGAAATTTATATTCATTAAATAAAAGTTAAAAAAAAAAAAGAAATAAACAGAGATAAACAGACCTTCTAGGTTAAGTCAAATTCTGTCTGGTGAGCTGCTGATTTGAGGACACAGCCTTTCTGCACTCTTGTGATACTTGCAATGGATTCAATTCAAGCCTAATTCACAATTGCTGGCCAGCAGCTCCTGGAATGCTTCTGACCACAACAGTGCTTCCTTCGGGGAAGGTCTGCAAGAGCAGTTCTCTAATGAGTTGTGCTCAGAGCAGTTCCCCTCCCAGCTCAGCAGTGAGCTCTTCAGATTGCAAACACAGGAATCTCAACTTACTTGATGAAAGCTTGCTACCTGCTTTTCTTGCCAATTGTGGCCTTCCCAGGAATGGTGGAGTTTTGCCATAGGTAGCTCAACCCAGTCTTCAATACTCTTATTCTTCCAAAAAAAAAAAAAAAAGACAATTCACTAAGTGGTCATCCTTGAATACACTACTGAGCCAGAATGCATTTTTACCAAATAAAGTTGCCCAATAGCTATAAACCAAAAGCCAACAACAGGCTTGCCCATCTAATATTACACTCAGCCCCGAAGTACTGAGCAGTTTCATCAGTTCCTCAGAATGTAACTATGCTGTGAGGACTATAGAGAGGGATGCCCAAATTTTAATTATCAATACACTGCACAGCTAATAAAGCAGATGCTGTCTCTTGCCCACAAAAGGAGACAGTTTCTCTGCAAGGTTAACCGCAATCGGGAGACATTTTGCTCCTGATGGAACCCGCAGCGGGACTGCTTTGAGCCAGCTCCTCTCCTTCCCTTTCCACCTTCGGTCCAGGATGGGACAGAGACCATGCACAGGAGGTGCCACCAGTCACCCGTTTCCCCCTGTCCACCTGCAATGCTCCTGGGAGGCAGATGCCACAGAACAGTGATTTGTTCCATGATTGTCACTGTGTGAGATCAGCCCATCATGAGAAAATGACCATGGATTCCAATGAGATATGAACCGCAGAAGCACTGTCCCCAGCATCAGTGCAGGAGGGTGGATGATGGAGGCACAGCATGGCCAGGATCTCTAGGGACCCCGCAGGACTCTGCTGCCCTGGATGCCTACAGCAGGCAGCTGCATGAGGGCCCAGTGCATCTCCAGCACCCTCCTACCAAACCCTTCCTTCTGACTGCCAATGCAGACCACCTAGATGCTGCATCAGTGAGCAAATAAGCACTGTGCACTAGGTTGTCCTGCTGAGACTCGGCCTTCATTGCTTCCCCAATTGCAGCACGTGCTGCAAGCCTCAGCTGGCGCGAGAGGTGGAAGGTCGCACTCACCAGGTCTGTCTCTTCTTCTCCTGCCCCTCCTGACTCTCGGGCCATCACCTGCATTCTAGCCCCAAGGTACAAAATGGACAAGAACCTAACAGCACACACGTCAACCGCACACACTGCAACTACAAGCTGCCCACCAATGACCACCACCTTTATAATCAGCCCAGCGTTTGGTGTTCTGGCAGCGCTGGTCCTGCCCCAGGGAAGCGAGGATTGGCCCGAAGCCCTCCAATTGGCTGAGCCTGAGCTGCCCTGCAGCAGATTCTGGAAGCAAGGGAGCTGCTGACGGCTGAGGCCCTGGCTCAGAGCACACTTAGGGAGACTCCATGCTCGGCAAGGGTGCTGGGGCCCTGGACTTTCCCAGGCTGCAGTCCTAGGGTGGAGGCTGGCTCAGCCTTCTTCCCCAGCCCTGCTCACAGGTGGAGTGGGGTTCCCACAGGGGCACCTTCCTTCATGGGAGAGCAGGTTTACCGCAAATGCGGTGATTCCCAGTGCCAGGTGCTGGCCTGCGCCCTTCTGGGAGGGAGTAGGAGACAGAGACTTTGTGGGGAGGTGACACTTGAGCTGGGCCTGTATTTTGGGTTAGCTCTGGATGCACAACCCAGTGCGCCTGAACCTGCGGGTCTGCTGCAGGCCTCCTGGAGGCTCTGGGAGCTGGGCATCCTGGTGGCAAGGGCAGGAGGATGGGAGGTCAAGGCGCTGAGCTCCCGCTGGGTGCACCAGGCACTTTGGAGCTGTTCAGAGTAAGGAGTCGAGGTCACCTCCTGAACCACTGCTGGTCCCAAACTCCTGGTTTGGGATTTGCCAGAACCCTGAAGTAGGGGTGTGGTGGGGGTGGTAGTGGTTGGCTTCAATGCACTGTATTTGTGAATTCTTCAAACACAGCTTCTCCCAGCCCTGGGGCCTCCAGAAACCCTGCAGCCAGCCTTCCTCCACAGCCATGTGGTGGGGTCATGGGTTGGCTCCCACAGGGTGCACGGGGCACCTGGTGGCCCTCACCCCCCACCATTCCCTGACCTCTGGTCTGGTGCCCCCACCTCCGGGTTGGAAAAATCCCAGAATCAGTTGAGAGCCAGAGATAAGAAGGGAGGATTGGCACAGCACTGGCTGGGAGAGACCCTGAGGGGCCCTGTGGCACCCATGGGTTGGCCTCAAGGTCCCAGGGTGGCTGCAGCAGGGCCTGCACAGGTCACCCCTGCACTCTCCCCAGACCCAGCTATCTGGAGTTCGCAAGTACAGAGATCCTGCATCCTTCAGTGCTGGGAGCACACTTCCTCAGGGTCTCCCACAGCCAGAAGTTCACAAAGGGCCACCACTTCCTCCTGTGCATCCATTTCCTCACTCCTGAGTCAGCACCATCCATTTATGCTGAGTCATCATGAAATTTCTGCTGGGTCATCATTACCATACCTTCTGAGTCATCATGAAATTTCTGCTGACTCATCATTACCACCTACCTGGTCCCCACATGTTCTCTTTAGAGACCTGAGCCCTGTCAAGGGGTCCTGAGAGATAGGGTGGTCCCCAGCAGCTCCATCCTGGTCTCTAGCAGGTATACATTGCCCCATCTGGGTCTCCAGGCCTCCAGCCAGGTCCCCAGGTCCTCCATCCAGGCACCGGTGCCTCCATCCAGGTCTCTAGGGCTCCATCTGGGTCTCTAGCAGGTGCACAGGGATCCATACAGTCTCTAGGAGCCTCATCTGGGTTTCCATGGCTCCATCTGGTTCTCCAGTGCTCCATCTGGGTCTCCAGAGCTCAATTTGGGTCCCCAGGGGCTCCATCCTGGTTTCCAGCAGGTGCATGGGGTCCTCAGGACCTCCATCCAGTCCCAGCAGGTGCAAGGGGCCCCTCCTTCCTTCCTTGCAACCTTGGGTTAGATTTAGGGGTAGAAGCATGACTCAGCTGGCCTGGTGCCATGACTCAGCAGGTTAGGTTTGATGTCAAGGTTAGGGTGGGGATGGGATTCAGGTTAGGGTTCATGTTTGAAGCATGACTCACCAAGTTTAGAAGCACGACTCAGGAGGTCTGGAAGCATGATTCGGCAATTTTAGAAGTGCGACTCACTGGCCTAAGAGTATGACTTGGCAGGTGTAGTTGTCTACCTTTGTGGGTAAGGATGCCTGGTAGGTAATGATGACTCAGCAGGTATAAAATGGTGACTCAGCAGAAGTTTCTCAATGACTCACCAGGTCTGGGATAATGAGGATTAAGTGGGTATGTATAATGATGGCTCACGAGGTGTGTGCTAGTGATGATTCAGCAGAATTTCCTGATGACTCAGCAGGAGTCTCAGCATGACTCATCCCTTCCTTCCTTCCCTCCCCTCTTTGCATTCATTTCTGGTCCACTTTCAATTTCCTAAACCCACTTCTGGTCATTCTAGACCCACTTCCAGTCCACTTCTGCATTCCCAGAGTCAATTCCAGTCAACTTCCCGATTCCTACAGTCACTAACTTCCAGCTGATTTATGTCACTTCGGGGTTCTCAGACTCACTTTAGTCTACTTCTGGGTTCCTAAGTCACTTCCGGTCCACTTCCGGCCATTGTATACCCATTTTCAGTCACTTTGGTTCTGTTTATACCCATTTTTGGGTACTTCTGGTGTACTTCCAGGTTCTTATAGTCACTTCCCAGAGGGTCTCTGTTGGTCCCTGGGGGTCTCTGTGGGTCCCAGTTGTCTCTGGGGTTCTCTCAGTGTCTTTCAGCATCTCTGGGGGTCTCTGAGGGTCTCTGGGCGTCCCAGGGCTCTTGGCGGGGACACCTGTCCATCACCCAGTCACCCTTGTCCATCACTCAGAAACCTGTCCATCACTCAGAATAGACCTGTCACTCAGGAAAAACATTTTAATTCTCATACAAGTTTCTGTCAGGAAATTGGTCCTGGGTCTGAAAGACACCTTTTCTTACAGGGACTCCCTTGAGTTTTTGTCAGAGAAAATTTGTCAGGATCCAATATGGCTATAGCTCCTGTCAAAACAATTGCCAGAATCCAAGATGGCCACCACTGACATCAGAAAACACACTGCCACACTCCAACATGGCTGCCACTCCTGTCAGAAAAATTTGCCAGCCTCCAAGATGCCTGTCATTCCTGTCATAATGAGAATTTGCCAGGATCCAACATTCTGCTGCTGATGTCAGAACGAGAATTTGCCAGACTCCAATATGGCTGTCATCAGAAAATCTAAAAATACATTTCTTAAAAATTTCATTTAAAAATTCATTAAAAATTAAAAATTAAGTAAAAATTAAAAATGTAAAAAGACATTCAAATTCCATTTAAAAATTCATTAAAATTGGCCGGCGCCGCGGCACACTAGGCTGATCCTCCGCCTTTCAGCACCAGCACACCGGGTTCTAGTCCCAGTCGGGGCACCGGATTCTGTCCCAGTTGCCCCTCTTCCAGTCCATCTCTCTGCTGTGGCCCAGGAGTGCAGTGGAGGATGGCCCAAGTGCTTGGGCCCTGCACCCCATGGGAGACCAGGAGAAGTACCTGGCACCTGCCATCGGATCAGCGTGGTGCGCCGGCCGCAGCGCGCTGGCGGCAGCAGCCATTGGAGGGTGAACCAATGGCAAAGGAAGACCTTTCTCTCTGTCTCGCTCTCTCACTGCCCACTCTGCCTGTCAAAAAATTAAAAAAAAAATTCATTAAAATTCTTTTAAAATTAATTTAAAAAATAATTAAATAATTAGTGTGCATGAGTGGGATTGCCTAGCAACTTGCTTAAGCCAGAGGCCCTGAACGCACCTTTGAGGGATTGCCTAGCAACTGGGTTAAGCCCCGCAGCCCTGGGCAAGCCTGCACGGGGTTGCCTAGCAACGAGAGAAAGCCAGAGGCGTGGAGGATGCCTTCATGGAGTTGCCTAGCCATGTTCCCACAGTCTCTGCATTTTCCACGGTTCTGGCCCAGGGGCCTTGGGGGTCCCCAGCTTTGGGGGAAGGGTTCCAGCTGGACTGGAAATGGAGCTCCTGGGGGCCCTGGGCACCTGCTGGGGACCTGGATGAAGCCCTGGGGACCCAGATGGAGGCCCGGTGCACTTGCTAGAGACCTGGATGCAACCCCTGGAGACCCAATGGAGCCCTGGAGACCTGTATGGAGCCCCTAGATACCCAGATGGAGCCCCTGGAGACCTGGATGGAGCCCTAAAGACCTGGAAGGAGCTCCTGGGAGGCCCCAGCACCTGCTAGAGACCCAGATGGAGCCTCTAGAGACCCAGATGGAGCCCCTAGAGATATGGGTAGAGCCTTGGGGACCCAGATGGAGCCTTAGAGACCTGGATGAATCCCTGGAGACCCAGATGGATCTCCTGCAGACTCGGATGGAGCCTTAAAGACCTGGATGGAGCTCCTGGGAGCCCCAGGCACTTGCTAGAGACCCAGATGGAGCCCTAGAGACCTGGATGGAGCTCCTTGGGGCCCAATGCACCTGTTAGAGATCTGGATGGAGCCCCTAGAGACCCAGATTGAGCCCCTAGAGATATGGGTAGAGCCTTGGGGACCCAGATGGAGCCTTAGAGACCTGGATGGATCCCTGGAGACCCAGATGGAGCCCCTAGAGACTCAGATGGAGCCCCTGTGCACTTGTTAGAGACCCAGATGCAGCCCCTGGAGACCCAGATGGAGCCCTAAAGACCCAGATGGGGCTCCTGGGAGCCCCAGGCACCTGCTAGAGACTCAGATGGAGCCTCTAGAGATATGGATGGAGCCATGGGGACCCGGATGGAACCCTGTGCACCTGTTAGAGAACTGGTTGTAGCCCCCGAGACCCAGATGGAGCCCTAGAGACCTGGATGGAGCTCCTGGTGGGCCCATGCACCTGCTAGAGACCTGGATGGAGCCTTAGAGATCTGGATGGAGCCCCTGGAGATATGGATGGAGCCATGGGGACTTGGATAGAGCTCTGGAGACCCGGATGAAGCCCTAGAGACCCGTATGGAGCCCCTGGGGACCCATATGGAGCCTTTGAGACCCAGATGGAGACCTGTATGGAGCTTTAGAGACACCAATGCAGCCCCTGGTGCAGGCTTGGGGCCTGGAAATGGGCAGGGCTATGGTGATTGATAGTCCTGATCCCCAACCCCATGTTCCCACAAGGTGTGGGTGGTGGGGAAGATGGCTCTGGAGTAGGGGACCTAGGGGTTTCTGGGAGCCAGAAGTGAGGGCGTGGCTTCTCCCAGGGGATTCTGAGCCAGACATGGGGGCCCCAAGGGCCTCTGGGAGCCAGATGTGGGAGCATTCCAGAGAGACCACAGAATCCACAGTCGTGTGCAATCAGTTTATGACATCAATGAGAAAGAGAAACTGAGAGCGAGCTGGGGACAGAGGCTTATGGGACATTCCAGAACATTCTGGAACATTCTGAAAACATCCCAGAACATTCCAGAAGCTTCCAGCAGAGATTGCAAGTGAGGGGCAGGGAGACGTTGGCTTTTTACCTGTTGGGGATGAGAAAAAAAATGTGGAGCATTCTGGAAATGTCGCAGAATGCTCTGGAATGTTCCAGAATATTCCTGTTGCCTGAACATCTAGAACATTCTGGGATATTTCGGAAACACTCTAGAATGTTCCCCTGGGAAGGTGTGAGGACTGGCTGGCACCACACTGCTCACCTGGGCGTCAGCATCATCACTGGGGACAGGTGTCTGTCAGGGAGGAGAAATTGGCTGAGTCAGCACAGGATGGCCTGGTGGCTCCATGGAACGTTCTAGAGTTTTCTAGATTTTTCTGGAACCCCCTGGAATGTTCCACCCAGGCCACACCCACCAGTTCATTCCCCTCCACCCAGACCACACCTGATTCTCATCCATGTCAGCCATGCCCCCAGCCCACAGCCATGCCTCCACCCTGGCCACACCCCTGGCTCACTCATGACAGCCATGCCCATCCTGGCCATGAACCCTCCACACTGGCCACACCCCCAGCTCACCCATGCTGGCCACACACTCCATGTTCTCCCGGGGATCCCGTTCTCCTTCATTAACACCAAGAACTGTGCCAGGTGCTCATCGCTCAGCTCCTGGTCCTGGGCTGTGGGTGGTGCCAGCTGTATACACTTGCCCTGTCTAGTGGGCGCTGACTGTATACAGCCAGCCAGATGCACCTCAGGCAGCATGGGCTCCGTGCTGTGTACACCGAGGGTGCCTCTGTCTAGAGGGTGCCCACTAACTACCACTGGGTCTGCACCAACTGTATACAGTCACAGTCAGGATGGCTCCTTCTAGTGTGTGCTGACTGTATACAGTCAACCAAAATCACCCAGGATAGGATGGGGCTTGGATGGTTCTGTTCAGTAAGCACTGACTGTATACATTCAGCAAAACCTGCCCCAGATATCTAGTAGGTGCTGACTGTATGTGCTTGCCCCATCTAGTGGGTGCTGACTGTATACAGTCAGCCAAGCCCACCCCGGACAGGATGGGATCTACTTAGTATGCACTGACTGTATACAGCTGGCCGAGTCCCCCTCTAGGGTGTGCTGGGGTTGAGGATCTTGTATTTAGTAGGTGCTGCCTGAACACAGCCAGGGTCAGGCTCTCTCTCTAGTGTGTGCCACCAGTATACAGCTGGCCAAGCCCCTCTAGGATGCACCAGGGTCAAAGTTATTCTGCATAGTAGGCACTGACTGTATATGGTCACGGTCAGAATGTATCTCTCTCTAGTGGGTGCTAACTGTATACAGCAGGGTCAGGTTTTCAGGTTGCAATGTGTGTCTCTAGTAGGAGCCGACTGTATACACTCAGGATCCATGTATACAGTCAGGGTCAAGCTCTGGACTGGCTGCATACACTCAGGGTCTGTGTATACAGTCAGGGTCAGACTCTCTTTCTAGCAGGTGCTGGCTGTATCCACATGTGTGTGCAGGGGGCTCACCAGCAGTAAGGGTGACGCAGGTGGCAGTGCCATCGGTGCCCACATTCTGATTGAGAAAGAAGATGTGGCCATTCTCTTGCACCAGGAACTTGAAGTAGTTCTGGCCTTCAACTTCAGGGGGAGAGGTGGGCATTCAGGGTGTGCCAGGGCATGCTGGAACATGTGGAATGTTTCAGGGCATTGTGGAGCATGCTGGGACATCCTGGGGCATGCTGGGAAGTTCCAGAAGCATTTTCTAGAACATTCTGGAACATTCTAGAACATTATGGAATTTTTCTGGAACACTCTGGATGCTTCCCTAGGGCCTGCTAGAGTCTACTGGGACTGTCTGTAACATTCCGGAATGTTCTGTAATATTCTGGGGGAGAGATTCTAGAACATTCCAGAACATCCTAGAATTGTTAGAAACAAAATTGGATAGATTCTGGAACATTCTAGAACATTGTGGAATTGTCTGGATGTGTTCTAGAACATCCTGGAATATTCTGGAACATTCCAGTTGCTCCCGTAGGGCCTGCTAGAGAGTCTATTGCAATCATCTGGAACATTCTGGAACATTCTAGGACATTATGGAACATTGCACAAATGATGCGAGTGATTGATACCTGGGCACAGGCCACGCCCACCACAAGGGCAAGAATGAGAGCCTTCATCATCGTCTTTTCGTCGTCTGGAACCGGCTGCTACCAGGCATCTCTTTATAGCCAGGGCTTGGGAGAAGTGGGCAGGGCTGAGGTTGTGCAAACATCCAGGTTGGCACTGGGATGGGATGAGGTCCCGGGGCATTCCAGAATGTTCCAGGAGCTTCCAGGAGCTTCCATTATGGATTCTCTGGGGCTAGGGATTTTCCAGAATTTTCTAGAATGTTTCAAGGACACTAGGCGAGTGTTTCTCAGGTCTTAGAATATTCTAGAATTTTATGGAGTTTTTTTAGAACTTTCTAGAATGCTCTTAGAACTTTTTCTAGAATACCTGCTGAGTGTCTTCAGGGGTCATAGAATTTACTAAAACGTTCTAGAATACACTCAGAATTTTCAAGAATGCTCTCAGAAATTTTTCCAGAATGTTTCCAGAATGTTCTTGGAATTTTTCCTGAACACCAGGTAGGCATCATTGGGGTTTTAGAAATGTTCTAGAAACAATGGTGAATATTCTCAGAATTTTCTAGAATGTTCCCAGAACATGCAGTGAAAGTCTTTGGGGGTCCTGGAATTTTTTAGAATGTTCTCAGTATTTCTAGATTTTTGTAGAATGTCCTAGAACATTCCAGATTGCCCGGTGACCATCTTGGGGGGCCGAGGACCTCTTCTGATGGGCTGGAAATTACTACGGCCCCCAGAGATCAGCACAGGATGTCCTGGAGTGGCCACACCCCATTGACTCTCCTCCCATGTGTGCAGGTGCTTAGGCTATGTGTGCTGTGTAAATGTCAGCCGGGCTGGGCACAGCACCAGGACACCCGCCGCACCTGGCTGGGGAATTTCCACTCAGACCTGCATCCCAGAATAACCCTAGGATCACTAGGTGGCATTTTGGAACATTCTGGAACATCCTACAAAATCTCTAGGACATTCTGGGAAAATTCTAGAATATTCTAGAATGCTCCAGAAGATTCCAGAATCTGGATTTTTTTTTCCAACTTTTTCCCTGCCAGGTGTCCAGGCATGGTCTTGTGAGCTCCGGGGAGGTCATTCTGGGTCTCTGTCTCTCAGTGAAAAAACTGGCTTGGAGCAGTTTTGCAGCATGAAATCCTTTAATCCCATTTCCTACTCCAATGACCCCAGGGTTCTGGCTGGCTCCAGCCAAAACAAACTGCCCAGGGGAACCACAGGAGTTTGTGGGGGCCCCCCTGAGAACAGGCAGTGCCGAATCTGGAAGATGCTATGGTGTTCTGGCTTGTACTCTCTTGTACAAAAGTGGTTAAAAGACATCCTCATACTTAAGAATGAGGTATGCCTCCTAAGTAGTGGTTTACCCTGCTGCACCACAATGCTCATCCTTGGCATTTTATCTGATGTTTCCCTGGCATTTGGACTTGATTACCTAAGTTCATTTGTTGGAGCCAGTGTTGTGATGCATTAGGATAATCTGTTGCCACTGATGCTGGCATCCCATATGGCCACTGTTTGTGTCTCAGCTGCTGTACTTCCCATCCAGCTCTCTGCCAACGCATCTGAGAAAGCAGCAGACAACCCAAGTTCTTGAGTCCCTGCCACCCATGAGGGAGACTTGGGTGGAGTTCCAGATCCTGGCTTTGATCTGACCCAGTCCCAGCCATTGTGAGTATTTGGTGGGTTGACCTGCAGATGGAAGATCTCTCTCTCCCCCTCCCTGTCTCTCCTTCTTTATAACTCCGTCTTCCAGATAAATAAATCCTTTTCACATATTTGCTTTTCAACATTTTTTCTCCTTACTTGCTAGTATAGCATTCTCCCTTGGTGCTGCTGCTCTCTGTGGACTTGTCCTCCTCAGCCTCTGACTAGAGCACAGCCACCTCTCCAATGCTGACATCCTCTGACACATGTTTCACTCTTCTGTTCTCTCTAAACTGCAGACTCTTGGGCAACCTAAGTAACTCTCATGCATAAACTTGCATAGACACACACACTTGAGGACTACTTAGTCTTGGATTTCAGGTTGTAATTAACTTTAATTTTCAGAGGACTGGTGAAAAAACAAGTCTGGAAGCCAGGGTGCAGCCTTATGGTTCAGATGTCTGTGTCCCACATTGGAGTTTTTGGGTTTGATTCCCTGACTCCAACTTTCAGATAATGTAGACCCTGGTAGCTAGCAAGTGATGGTTCAGATTATTAGGTTCCCTGCTCCTGGGCCAGCCCTGACTGCTGTGGACATTTCAGCAGTGAACTAGAGGGTGAATACCACTTCTCTGTCTCCTTGTTCATTTCTTTGCATCTCCAATTAAAAAACAAAACAAGTATGTTTGCATGATCCATTAAAATAACTTCCTCAATGGAAAAAGTAGTGTCATTGTTATTTTTGGGGAAAAATAATGCTTCTTGGTTGTAAATGATATTTGAATAATGCATAAGTGTACATCAAACTTCCATTGTGGACAAGGAAGAGAAAGATGGAAGCAATAATTTTTACTTCTGGCTTTGGTACTTGTCATGTAACCTTGAAAAATTCATTTAAACTCATGGGGCCTGAGCATCCTTAAAATTACAGGCTCATCTAGTTGAGGCAGGTGGTGTAAGGGGAGGTGGCAGGAAGCTGAGAGCTTTCCTTGTTTCTGTGCCAACAGAGCTAAGTGACATTAGCAAGTCATTTGACCCCTCTGGATCTTCCTCCCTTGTGAGATAAGATTGTCTTTGTAGTTAAAGGATTTATTCTACACAGTCCTATCTTATGGTAAGGTTCACATGACTGTGAAGTGTTTTATAAACTGGCAGTGTAAAAATCAAGTTGGCACCGAAGATGAAATGTTAAACAGCATAGAACTTCTAAGGCTTGTAGTTCTATGAGGAGCTACACAGAAACATTCAAGTTCAGGGGCATTTTTAAATTTAAAAACAGAAACATTGAATCACTGTTCAGAATCAGTACAGTTGCTAAAATTCTTATTTATAATCACTGAGATTGGTAGTGTAATTACTGATAGCATACTCCTAGTGTTGTATATTTTAGTTTATACAATACTTAGACTATATAAAATATAGGTAGCATGGGAAGTGCGATACACAGCAGTCTTGTAGAATGGCAGATGTCCTAAACAGCACTCTGGCCTCAGAATCAGCCCTTAAGGCACTCAGATCTGGCTGAAGAGCCCATGAGAGTATTTTAGGTATGGAAAGCTGTGGGGAGCAACTCGGACTATACTGTTACTGGAATTAAGACTTATTCTATGCATCTGCTCTCCCACAATGTGGTGCTGGGAGAGGAGCGTACAGCTTCTACCCAGCTGCCCCTTACCAACTTGATAAGCTGCAAGAGCAGCTCCTGATTGGAGGAGAGCGGCGCGCTCGGCGTGTGAGTAGCAGAGCACGGATTGGTGGAGAGGACTATATAGGAGGAGAGAGACAGCATGGTGGTGTGGGTTGGTTGGAGAGTGCGTTGGAGAGTTCGCAGGGAAGTTCGTTACTTCATTCTTTCTCACTTCTCTCTACTCATTCTTGCTTTGGGAGTTTGCTGTTTACTTATTCTTACTTTACTATAGAAAGGACTTGTAAAAAAAGGGAACAACAAGCGTCCAGTCCGGTGCGGCTCCTCCGTGTGCGGAGGAGCAGCAAATGGTGCCGTGACTCAGATAGGAAACCTAGGAGGGAAAAAACGGGAAGAAGTGGGAAATTACCGGAGAGAGAGACTAGCAAAGAGCCTAGGGGAAGGCCGGACGGAAAGAGTGCCGGTGAAAAGCTAGTTAGAACCCAGGAAAAAAGCCATGGGGGAAGAAAATTAGAAGCTAGGAAAGAGGTATTAACTGGGAACGTCTGGGAGACTCAGTCTTCCATTACGCCCACCGCTCCAACATGTCACAGACGGTACAGACAATGGAGTTCTTTGGCTACTCTTTGCCCACTGGCTACCTCTTCCTCCTGCTAGGCACCATTCTCTATTTCTCCCTAAAGATCATCCATTGTGGGCTGAATGTGGTTTCTCTCTCTTCCTACTCCCCACCTCTTCGCAGCTTTTCTTCTAAGCGAGGGAAACGAGGGGGCAGGAAAATTCATGCATTCGTAAGAGCAGTCGTGGAGACGTCCCCCTGGTTTCTACAGCAGTGGAGGCAGGTGGGACGGAAATTACGTGAGGCTGGGGAATCGATAGAAGTGCTGAAGCTGTGGCAACTCGTTGATCAGGTGCTTCAGGACCCCACGGAAGGGATCGAGTTGTTGCTTAATGAGGGGAGTGAATTGCAGGAAGAATTATGGCAGGGCAGCCAGGCGAGTAGCTATTGTAACAAACAGGTGAGAAGAAAATCAAAGAAGGATTTAGAGAGCCAGGAAGCTTACGTGGGGGAGAAGGAAGCTGAAGAGGGAACCTTGCCCCCGAGAGAGATGCCAAGAATATATCCTGGCCCTACAAGGCTGGCAAATTCAACCATAAAGGATGAATCACCACCCCGGTATCGCCCATTAGTACTACCAAAGTTTCCTCCTGTAAAGAAAAGCCCCTTTTTTCCACATGAGATTGAAGAAGAGTGGGAGGAGGAAAAAGGAGTGATGGAGGGAGTAGGTATGCAGGAGGAGATAGAAAGGCCGAGAACCGAAAGCAAGCAAAGGGGAGCTGTTTATAGAAAACCTGCTTGGGAGCAGTACCAGGAACCAGGCCAGGTGTTTCCTGTAATTCAGGATCAACAGGGAAACAGGGGTTGGACGCCTCTTGACCATAAATTACTTAAAGAGTTGCAACAATCAGTACAATTGTATGGGCCCCATGCAAGTTACACTCAGGCAATCCTTGATAACATTGGGCAGCAAGGCCTAATACCCGAGGATTGGAGAAACTTAGTAAAGGCGGTGTTGGGTGGGGGTGACTTCCTCTTATGGTTAGCTGCTTATAAAGAATTCACGCGAGAATATTCAAAGCAGAACTATCAAGCAGGGAATCAAGCATGGGATGAGGAAATGTTAAATGGAGAAGGGCGATTTGCCAATCCCGATGAGCAGGCCCGATTACCAACAGCTGTCCTCTTACAAGTGAGAGAGATAGCAAGAAGAGCCTGGAAGGTGATACCCAGAAAAGGAGAAATAAGACACAGTCTAACTAAGATAGTACAGGGCCCTACTGAACCTTATGCGACTTCGTGAACAGATTAATGGAAGCAGCAGGAAACATTTTTGAAACTGTGGAAGAAGCAATGCCCTTAGTCAGAAGATTGGCGTATGAACAGGCCAATAAAACATGTCGTGAAGCTCTTAGAAAATGGCAGCATAAAGACATCCCTACCTTTTTGAAAATCTGTAGGGATGTCATGGATGATGTAGCTTCTGGATCACATGCTGCAGTAGCTGTAACCCGACAATTTAGACAGAAAATGAGGGGACGAAAATGCTTTAGATGTGGTCGAGAAGGGCATCTAATGAGGGAATGTAGGGCGAAATTTCCAGCCCGAGATCGGCAGGGCATAGAGAACTCGAGAAGACCAGGCCTTTGCCCACGCTGTAGAAGAGGGAATCATTGGGTCAGTGAATGTTACTTTAAAATGAATAGCGCAGGCAATCCCCTGAAGATGCCAAATGAGCCGGGCCCCATAAGAAGATCAGGTGTATATGGACAACAGCAAAAAAACGGAATGTGGGCCCCTGCACCCTGGGGCCAAAACAATCGGTGGGTGCCACGGTCCCAACAATACAAAAACCAAATATTTACTGCGCAGAGTTACGAGCCACCGAATATTCAGTACTAACACCTCAAATGGGGCCACAAGCCATAGAGGTGAGGGCAGAAACAATTTCAGCGGAGCATAAGGGACTTGGAATAATCATAGGAAAAGAAACAAATGCTTTAAGAGGCCTAATGGTCATTACCGGAGTCATTCAATTACCTTTTGATAAGTTAAAAGTGCTAATACAATCTACAAAGGGTATTATTCAAATCAAGCCAGAAGAACCTGTGGCTCAAATGCTGATCATGATTGGAGCACAGGATGTTCATGGACCCCAAGGGGAGAAATTTGCAGCCTTGTCCCTATCTTTAGCAGATCGACCTCTGTGGACCTTAACCATTAGAGGAAAGTCGATTCAGGGCCTGCTAGATACAGGTGCAGATGTAAGTATAATTTCAGAAAATGATTGGCCGAAGTCATGGCCCCTTCAGCCAGGAGATAATACTTTAGTAGGCCTAGGTGCGGCCATGACACCATCAAGAAGTGCTCAGGTGCTTCATTGGCAGGATCAAGAAGGGAACAAGGGAAATGTGCAACCTTATGTTAGTGCACTCCCCATCACATTATGGGGAAGAGACATTTTAGAACAATTGGGACTGACATTAACAAATGAGGACCAATTGGAGAGTTCTACAGGATGGCGTATTATGTATAAAAAGGGATATCAGGAGAGAGGATTAGGCTCCAGAGAAGGCAGAAGGGACCTAGCCCAGCCCAAAGGCGATTTTAAAGGATAGGACACGGGTTTTTCGTGGGGGCCACTGAGATGCAGCCGCTGCCATTGTCATGGCTGGACAACAAGCCAAAGTGGATACCACAGTGGCCCCTTACCCAGGAAAAGTTGGCTGCGGTAAATGATATAGTGTTACAACAATTAGAGGCAGGCCATTTGCAACCATCAACCTCCCCATGGAATACGCCAATATTCGTGATAAAGAAAAAATCGGGGAAATACCGGTTGTTGCATGATTTACGGGCTGTTAATCAGCAGATGCAACCCATGGGGGCATTACAACCCGGACTCCCGGTTCCTACTATGATCCCAAAGCATTGGCCATTAATAGTACTCGATCTGAAGGACTGCTTTTTTAGCATACCTCTACGTGAACAAGACATTCAGAGGTTTGCTTTCACCGTACCTTCCATTAATCATCAAGGTCCCGACAAAAGATATGAATGGAAGGTGCTTCCCCAAGGAATGACTAACAGTCCTGCCATATGCCAGCTATATGTTGACCAGGCAGTAGAGCCGGTTCGACAACAGTGCCCAAAAGTACAAATTTTACACTACATGGATGATTTGTTAATAACGGCTGAAAGTGAAAGTCACCTTATGGAAGCATATAAGCTGCTGCTATTATATTTGGAAAAAGTTGGGTTACAAGTAGCGCCAGAGAAGATACAAAAAGGGGAAGTAGTACAGTACTTAGGGCTTTAAGTAACTTCTGAAAAGGTGACCCCATTAGAATTTGAAATTGCAATAGATGGGTTGCAGAACCTTAATGACTTCCAAAAATTATGTGGCAATTTAAATTGGTTGAGGCCCTATTGTAAATTAACCACCGAAGATATGATGCCATTATTCAATATTTTAGAAGGAGATGCCCAGCTTGATTCCCCTCGTAGATTGACAAAAGAAGCCCGCTTGGCGTTACAGAAAATCGAAAAACAAATTAAAGCAATGCAGATTGAAAGATGTGATCCACAACAAGCCCTAGAAACATTAATTTTTATGGAACAGCTGTATCCCTTCGCAGTCATTTGGCAAGGAGGACCCTTGTTGTTTGTATACCCACATTCACATGCACCGCGTGTACTATACACCCAAGGCATAGCGGTGGCTGATTTGATATTAACAGCAATAAAAAAGGTGACAGGAATGGTGGGGAAGACTCCAAAGCGATGTGTAGTTCCCTTTGCTCAAGAGGCAGTAGAAGCCTTTACAAGGGAATGCTGGCAATGGGCATACATAGTTCTCATTCTACAAATAGAGATTGACAATCACTACCCTCGCCATCCATTTGTTAACTTCTGCACACAGGTTTCAATAAAACGGGCGCAGAAGGTGCAAAGGGATCCAATTCAAGGGGCAGTTACCATATTTACGGATGGAGCTAAAGGCGGAACAGGAGCAGCTATATTTAACAATCAACGATATTTTGTCTTAACAGCATCCCCTTCTCCACAACATGCAGAATTAGCTATTATCGCAACAGTATTACGCAGAGAGAGCGCACCCATGAATATTTTGTCTGATAGTGCATATGTGGTGAATGCAGTTCAGATGCTTGCTACACAGTGCCTTATTCTTAAATCCTCCTCAGTCTATTCTTATTTAAGTGAAAATCAGGGGTTATTAAATCAAAGAGAGCATGCTATTTACATAGGCCACATAAGAGCTCATTCTAATTTACCTGGCCCACTTACTCAAGGAAACATGATGGCAGATCATTATTCAAGATTCTTGCTTGCATGCACCGCTTTGGAACAAGCTAAAGAATATCACTCTAAATGGCATGTTAACACCCACACTTTAAGTTTTAAATTTAATATTCCCCGCAAGCAAGCAGAAGATATTATTAGATCCTGTGAAAAGTGCGTTGTTACCATAGTTCCAAAGATTCCTGCGGGAGTCAATCCCCGTGGCCT
Source organism: Oryctolagus cuniculus (assembly GCF_964237555.1). NCBI lineage: Eukaryota > Metazoa > Chordata > Mammalia > Lagomorpha > Leporidae > Oryctolagus > Oryctolagus cuniculus. The sequence continues at coordinate 85,478,979 of NC_091444.1, read as the reverse complement.
TAAACCAGGACATATCTGGCAGATGGACGTTACACATATCCCCTCTTTTGGGCGACAAAGCTGTGTTCACGTCACTGTAGATACATATTCAGGTGTAGTTATGGCCACAGCCATGAATAAAGAAGGAGTACACAAGTAATCCAACACTGCTTGCAGGCTTTTGCAGCCTGGGGAGTTCCTCATGTGATCAAAATGGATAACGGCCCAGCATATACATCAACTCGTTTTGCTGCATTTTTGAAAGAATTCGGAATCTCCCATATTACCGGTATTCCATACAATCCACAAGGGCAAGCTGTGGTAGAACGCACTCACTTATATTTAAAAAATTTAATAATTAAACAAAAAGGGGGAATAGGGGAAATGGCCACATCCAACAAGGATGCCTTGGCCCTAGCTCTTTATACAATTAATTTTTTGAACAAGAAAAAGAACGGTAAAACACCTGCAGAAATGCATGCTCAATCAGCTGATAAGGAATCAATACAGTGGGTAATGTGGAAGGATTTACAGGACAACCAATGGAAAGGCCCATTCCCCTTACTCAGAAGAATATGAGGCGCCGTTTGTTTTTTTCCACAGGTGCGGCACAACCAATATGGACCCCTGAGAGAAGAATTCGGTTGGTAAACCTACCAGCAGAAGAGCTAGAAGAAAAAAACTCTATTTGAGGAAGAAAAACAATGAATAACCAATCCCTGGGATCTTGAATATGGGACATTTTCCAACGAACTCTGAAGTAGCACGACAAACAAGACAGTCAATAGCATGAAGATCACGCTGAACTTTACACAGGCGCGTATCAACGCCAAAAAAATAAAAAGAAAGGGGGATCTGTGGGGAGCAACTCAGACTATACTGTTACTGGAATTAAGACTTATTCTATGCATCTGCTCTCCCACAATGTGGTGCTGGGAGAGGAGCGTACAGCTTCTACCCAGCTGCCCCTTACCAACTTGATAAGCTGCAATAGCCGCTCCTGATTGGAGGAGAGCGGCGCGCTTGGCGTGTGGGTAGCAGAGCACGGATTGGTGGAGAGGACTATATAGGAGGAGAGAGACAGCATGGTGGTGTGGGTTGGTTGGAGAGTGCGTTGGAGAGTCGTGGGGAAGTTCGTTACTTTGTTCTTTCTCACTTCTCTCTACTCATTCTTGCTTTGGGAGTTTGCTGTTTACTTATTCTTACTTTACTATAGAAAGGACTTGTAAAAAAAGGGAACAACAAGCATCCGGTCCGGTGTGGCTCCTCCGCGTGCGGAGGAGCAGCAGAAAGCCACTCTGGCAAAAAAGAAAAAAAAAGGACCTAAATAAAAGATCTCTGTGAGTGAGATCCCAGTAGAAAGAACAGGCCATCAAAGAAGGAGGTACCTTTCTCTGAAGGGAGGAGAGAACTTCCACTTTGACTATGACCTTGTCTAAGTAAGATCGAACTCAGTGAACTCAAGAGGCTTCCATAGCCTTGGCAACTCATGACTAGAGCCCAGGGAGATTTCTGATGCCATAAACAAGAGTGTCAGATTGTTAAGTCAACAACAGGAATAACTGTGTGCTTACTCCTTATGTGGGATCTCTGTCCTTAATGTGTTGTCCAATGTGAAGTAATGCTATAACTAGTACTCAAACAGTATTTTACACTTTATGTTCTGTGTGCTGCAAACTGATGAAATCTTAACTTAATATAAACTAAATCGATCTTCTGTGTATAAAGATAATTGAAAATTAATCTTGATATGAATGGAATGGGAGAGGGAGTGGGAAATGGGAGGGGTGCTGGTTGGAGGGAAGTTATGGGGGGGAAGCCTTTGTAATCCATAAACTGTACTTTGGAAAATTATATTTACTAAATAAAAGTTTAAAAAATTAAAAAAATAAAAAATAAATAAAAATATAGGTAGCAATATTTAATGCTTCTCTTACTGTTCCTGGATTGGATTATAGTATATGTTAATAAACCCTTTTTAAAGATTTATTTATTAATTTGAAAGACAGAATTATAGAGAGAGACACAGAAATAGACAGAGATGTTCTGTCTGCTGTTTTACTCCTACCACATGGCTGCAAGCAGCTGGAGCTGGGCTAATCCAAAGCCAGGTGCTTCTTCCAGTTCTCCCACATGGATTCAGGCACCCAAGTATTTGGGCCATCTCCTGCTGCTTTCCCCGGCACATTAGCAGGGAGCTAGATTAGAAGCAGAGCAGCTGGGACATGAACCAGTGCCCATAGGGGATGCCAGCACTGCAGGTGGTGGCTTCACCTTATATGCCACAGCACCAGCTACAGCCTATTCATTTTAAATTAATAACTAAAGATTATCAGCTGTTCAGCCTCCAGGCTTTGGCTTGGCCCAGCCTCTGCTGTTGTGGACATTTGGGGAGTGAACCAGAGGTTGAAAGATCTCTTTTCTTATGTCTCTCCCTCTCTAACCTTGCCTTTCAAATAAATAAATGAGTCTTTGAAATAAAAATACATACACACACACACACACACACACACAGTACCAACATAGTGGGTAAAGCCATGGCCTGCTGTGCCAGCATCCCATATGGGTGCTGATTCAAGTCCCAGCTGCTCCACTTCCAATCTAGCTCCCTGCTAATGTGCCTGGGAAAGCATCAGAAGGTGGCCCAAGTGCTTGAACTACTGCATTCATGTGGGAGGCCTGGAAGAAGCACCTGGCTTTAGATTGGCTCAGCTGAGGCCAATTTGGGAAGTGAACCAGGAGATGGAAGATCTGTCTCTACCACTTCTCTGTAACTCTGCCTTTCAAATAAATAATAGATTTTTAAAATGGGGGAAAAGGGCAGTTTTGTTGCCTTCCCTTTCCTTAGAGTAACATAATCAAAATCTGTTAGGCAAATGAATAAGGGAAATTCTGAGATCATGTATTGACCACAGAAGAGAATGGATTCCTTGTGCATTTTCTGCAAGACCATGCTAGTTGGAACCAAGGGAAGCATAACAAAAAAGGGGAGGCCTATATCCCTCTTATTTGTCTTCTTTGTTCATTGGAGCAGTGGAGAGTTGAGTAATGTAATATTGGTGTTTGTCTCCATACAGTTCACTTCTATTTAGCTGGTTCTTTTTATTTTTGCATTTCTTTTTTATTTATTTTAAGAGATTTATTTGAAAGGCATAGAGACAGGGGTCTTCCATCTGCTGGTTTGATCCCCCAATGTTTGGGTGAGGTTGAAGGCCGATGAGCCCCCTTCCAGTTCTCCCATGTGGTGTGGGGTCCAAGCACCTGTCCATCACCACTGCACCTGTTGGCTGGAGTGGGACAGGAATTTGGGCGGCAAGGACTTCAATCAGCAACTGTGATGCAGGTCCTGCAGTTCTGGTTGCACCCCCAAACCATGGTGCCAGCCTTGATAAACTTTTCTTTAAAGTGGAATTAGGGGTAAAAACGATCTGAGGTGCATGTGCGGTTCCATTGTGAGAGGGGCTGAGGCCCCACGGGTGACCAGGGGCCAATAGGAACACCTGCAGCCTTGGCCCACAGGTCCCAGGCATCTCCCCTCTCCTTCTGCCCCACTGACAGCAGCCCGGCCCAGGCCCAGTCGTGCCTTAGGGATTTCCACCCCAAACTGGTCAATTCAGGTCACTTTGTGATCCCTGAACAGATTCAGTAATGCATGCTTCTTCTCTACTACAAAGATCTTATGTTGGTCATATTTCCAGTTACCAAAATCAAATCAACTCACACCTGGACTCTGAGTATTCAATGACATTAGTTATCAAAATAAATGTATTCAAATATTCAAAGACCACTTCAAAGCTTAACTGCCTTCAAGAGTTTTTGGCACTGGAACAGCCACTGTGGTTTTCTACACATGAGCACTCACTATTTTATATACCATTTAACAATTCAAACATCACTTCAGCTTCAGCAATACACAACAATAGAATGGATGATTCTACATAATAAACATGTTACATTAGTTTGGACATAAAACCTAGAATTAAAACCATGTGGTAATGTGGATGGATTTAAGGAAAGATGTAGAGCTAGGTAGCTAAGGCCACAGAATCCCAGACCTATTGATTTTAAGTGAGTCTAGAACAACAGCATTCCATTGCATTATCTTCCATCTCAGAGTCCTGCTTTTCCAGTGAGACCCACCCCAAATAGACCACGTATTTCCTGCCTATGTCTTCACGGTGGTGGAAGCTGTTCTGATACAGGCATCTCCTGGACAGTCACCAGCTTCCTGATTTACTACCTGAACTGGAATCAACAGTTGTGAGGGATGTTTCCCAAACACCCAGGCTGAACTGAATGTTTGTCTCTGGCAGTCAAAAACTTCTGCCTTAGGAAACAGAACATGTCCTCTACTCTGGGGCTCCTTTTTCTTCTCATGGGGTTCTGTGGTGATCTCTGGTTTTCAACACAAGTCCTGGGAGCATTCTGTCTCAAAAGAAAGACCAGGGATAAGAGTTCTTTCTGGGGGCTGGTGTTGTGGCATAGCAAGTTACACTGCTGCCTGCAGCACTAACATCCCACATGGATGCCAGTTTGACTCCCAGCTGCTCTGCTTCTTCCCTAGCTCCTTGCTGGGTAAAGCAGCAGAGAATGGCCCAAGCACTTGGTCCTCTGCCCCCACATGGGAGACCTGGAGGAAGCTGCTGGCTTCAGCCTGGCCCAGCCCTGGCCATTGTGGCCATTTAGGGAGTGAGTCAGCAGATGGACCTCTGTCTTTCCCTCTCTTTTTCTCTCTGTAACTATGCCTTGCAAATAAATACAACTTCAGAAAGTTATTCTCCATCAAGCAATACACCCTTTTCCAGGCAGTTGTAAAGCTGGGAGTCATAGCTTCTCTTATATTTTGGATAATAAGAGTTTTGGTTTGAAAGCATGTTCATCTGAGACAAAGATCACTCATTATCCTTTGTTAGAGAAGGGGGCTCTGCTCTTTGAAAGTGAAAATTAGAAGCGGTAATGTGTGATGAGCTCCACCTGCCAGGTCTGGGGAGACTTATTTGAAAGACAGGACACCAGGAGAGGAAGCTTTTCAGATTCCCTGGCCCTTGCTTTAGTCTTATGTCTTTACTTCTTTTGCTGCATCTTGATGTCAAGAGTGTACTCTTTATGCTGAAATGAGGAATTGTGTCTTACCTCCTTTGGGCCTTTTTCTAAGAAGAGTGTATATATTTTTCTTGCATATAAGGATGGTTCTGGGGTGGGTGGATCATTTTTGGAAGTTTTCACAAGCCAGCCAGTAGCCTATATTTTCTTCACAGAATTCAGTTTTTAGAAAAGCCTCCAATACAGCCAGACCATCTGTATGTAGGGAAGAGAAGGTAGAAAAATAAAAAGAAACATGAGGAATATGAGGAAGCTAATGATCAAATAATCCCTTGTGCTTTTCTAGTACTAGGATTAGCTATTCTCTAGTTTTTACTCAACCCTGTAATCCTGCGGATTTAGCTCTTTAAAGACAAAGATGCCTGTAGGTAAAATACTTCAGTTGGTTCCATAGTACTAAAACAGAAATACTTCAGTTTGTTTTAATGCCAAAAATGTATTTACAGGAGAGGCATAAATCCTCAGGGAACTAAGTCTCTTGCAAACACTGCATGCAATGAAAAGCATCCTCAGCCTCAACCAAGAGCACTGCCATTGCAGAGCTGAAGGCTGATTTATCTTCCCCACCTGGTGTGAATATGCTGCAAAATAAATGGAGATAAACAGACCTTCTAGGTTAAGTCAAATTCTCCCTGGTGAGCTGCTGATTTGAGGACACAGCCTTTCTGCACTCTTGTGATACTTGCAATGGATTCAATTCAAGCCTAATTCACAATTGCTGGCCAGCAGCTCCTGGAATGCTTCTGACCACAACAGTGCTTCCTTCGGGGAAGGTCTGCAAGAGCAGTTCTCTAATGAGTTGTGCTCAGAGCAGTTCCCCTCCCAGCTCAGCAGTGAGCTCTTCAGATTGCAAACACAGGAATCTCAACTTACTTGATGAAAGCTTGCTACCTGCTTTTCTTGCCAATTGTGGCCTTCCCAGGAATGGTGGAGTTTTGCCATAGGTAGCTCAACCTGGTCTTCAATACTCTTATTCTTAAAAAAAATACAATTCACTAAGTGGTTATCCTTGAATACACTACTGAGCCTGAATGTATTTTTACCAAATAAAGTTGCCCAGTAGCTATAAACCAAAAGCCAACAACAGGCTTGCCCATCTAATATTACACTCAGCCCCGAAGTACTGAGCAGTTTCTTCAGTTCCTCAGAATGTAACTACGCTCTGAGGACTAAAGATAGGACTGCCCAAATTTTAATTATCAATACACTGCACAGCTAATAAAGCAGATGCTGTCTCTGGCCCACAAAAGGAGACAATTTCCCTGCAAGGTTAACCGCAATCGGGAGACATTTTGCACCTGATGGAACCCACAGCAGAACTGCCTTGAGCCGGCTCCTCTCCTTTCCTTTCCACCTTCGGTCCTGGATGGGCCAGAGACCATGCACAGGAGGTGCCATTGGTCACCCGTTTCCCCCTGTCTACCTGCAATGCTCCTGGTAGGAAGATGCTGCAGAACAGTGATTTGTCCCATGATTGTCACTGTGTGAGATCAGCCCATCATGAGAAAATGACCATGGATTCCAATGAGATATGAACCGCAGAAGCACTTCCCCCAGCATCAGTGCAGGAGGGTGGATGATGGAAGGCACAGCATGGCCAGGACTCTAGGGACCCTGCAGGACTCTGCTGCCCTGGATGCCTATAGCAGGCAGCTGCATGCGGCCCAGTGTGCCAACAGCGCCCTCCTACGAAACCTTTCCCCCTGTCTGCCCATGCAGACCACACAGATGCTGTGTCAGTGAGTAAATCAGCACCGCACACTTGGTTTTCCTGATGAGACTTGGCCTTCATTACTTCCCCAAGTGCAGCACGTGCTGCAAGCCTCAGCCAGCAGGGCCGGTGGGAGAGGTGGGCGGTCGCACTCACCAGGTCTGTCTCTTCTTCTTCTGACCCTCCTGACTCTGGGGCCTCCACCTGCATTCTAGCCCCAAGGTACAAAACAGCCAAGAAGTTAAACGACCCACATCACCGGCCTACACCGCAACTACCAGCTGCCCAACAATGACCACCGCCTTTATAGCCAGGCTACATGGGGCGGGTCTGGCAGCACTGGTCCTGCCCCAGGGCAGGAAGGATTGGCCTGAGGTTCCCCCGCTGGGCGGAGCCTGAGCTGTCCTGCAGCAGATTCTGGAAGCAAGAGAGCTGCTGATGGCTGAGGCCCTGGCTCAGAGCACACTTAGTGAGACCCCATGCCCGGCAAGGGCGCTGGGGCCCTGGACTTTCCCAGGCTGCAGTCCTAGGGTGGAGGCTGACTCGGCCTTTCCTTCCTCAGCCCTGCCCACAGGTGGAGCGGGGTTCCCATGGGGCATCTTCCTTCATGGGAGCATGAGTGAACCCCAAATGCCGCGACTCCCAGTTCTGAGTGCTGGCCCGCAGCCTTCCGGGAGGGAGTAGGATACAGAGACTTTGTGGGGAGGTGACACTTGAGCTGGGCCTGTATTTTGGGTTTGCTCTGGATGCACAACCCAGTGCGCCTGGACCTGCAGGTCTGCTGCAGGCCTCCTGGAGGCTCTGGGAGCCGGGCGTCCTGGTGGCAAGGGCAGGAGGGCGGGAGGTCGAGGTGCTGAGCTCCCGCTGGGTGCACCAGGCACTTTGGAGCTGTTCAGAGTAAGGAGTTGAGGTCACCTCCTGAACCACTGCTGGTCCCAAACTCCTGGTTTGGGATTTGCCAGAACCCTGAAGTAGGGGTGTGGTGGGGGTGGTAGTGGTTGGCTTCAATGCACTGTATTTGTGAATTCTTCAAACACAGCTTCTCCCTACTCCTGCAGGCTATCAGGTGATTGACGAGGACAGAGTCCCTCCGCTGCAAAGTGACTGAAGTTTGGAAACTACGTCCAGAACATCACAGTGTGTATTCAGCTGATCATCCTTCAGGCCTGCAGGTGGACAGCAAGAGCAACAGTAAGATATTAACTACTGTAGATACTCTCCTTTCTTTCCGGTAGACCCACCAAAAGAGAATGGGAGATGAGTACTTGAACATTGGAACCAGTCAGCATGCTAGGGTGAGCTGCCAGTACTTGGAGCTCAGGAGTGGACATGGAGAGCAAAACATGCATTGTTACTAAAGAGGACAGTTAGGCATTTTACTGTGAAAAGGGAAATCATTTAGATGTGAACAAGACACCTTAAGTAAATGTCTGTATATTTATTTTTGTTTATTTGCAAGGCAGAGAGAGCCCTTCCATTTACTGCTCATTCCTCAAATGTCTGCACCAACCAGAGCTGGGTCAGGCTGAAGCCAGGAACTCAGTGTGGGTCTCCCACACAGGTGGCAGGGACTCAAGCACTTGAGCCATCAGCTGCTGCCTCCCAGGGTTCTGTTAGCAGGAAGCCAGAAGCAGAAGCAGGGCTAGGGCTTGAGGCCTGGGCATTCTGACTGGGATGTGGAAGGCTTTACCACTATGCCAAACACATGCTCCAGTAAGGTGTTTCAACACGTTTGCAAAATGTAAGAATGTGGTTTTAAATATATGCTCTTCATCTTAAAAATTTGCATAATCTTATATTCAGTTTCATGATTCAATACTTATTATTAAATACAAGTAACATTTAGATACATGCTTTACTCACCAATACAAACCTCAGTAACTTTTTCACTTAGAACCTTGAATAATAGCATTCATTCAGACTGAAGTTCACTCATAAGCTGGGAATTCTGACAAAGAGACAGTAGGGAAAAAATCTAGATGTGTATCTGATACCTAAGAAGGTTCTGAACGTGATTGACAGAATCTGAATAACTGTTCGGAGAGTCACTTCATACCTCTCCCCTCTGTAATGAGAAGACTGTGTCCTTTGGCCACTTTCACATGATGTTATGTAAATCTAACCTGAAAAGCCTTTTATAAATTCTGAAGTACCATACAGAAGCATATTATGCATTTCCATATGTGTGAAAAAAGGCAATGTCAAAGGCATAGCTATTCCAGAGAGAAGTTAGGAGGATTAGCTCAGTTTTTAAGTGTGTAAGTACCATTAAATATCAACATATTTAAAATAGATTTATATATAGAGTGTGGAGTTCATGATAGATATTGAATAAATGCACTCTGGATAATAAGCAAATATCAGAAATAATGCCACACCCATCAGTGTTTAAACTCTTCAGACAGCTCCATGCCAGGGAAGTGCAGTGATCCCTGTAAATTAACAAAAATCAATCTGTGTATACCCATGGAAGCCACTGGTTTATATGCAGCCTATACTAGAGGTTTTTGTGTTTAGTTAAATTACTTGATTTTTTAATGAATGCTTTCAGACTGATACCTGATGCTGAGTGGCAGACAATTTTTTCTGAAAAATATGTGGTTGAGAAATATAAATATAAATCAGTTTATAATTTTTGTGTCTGAATATTTTTATGCATTGAGACAGTACCTGCAATAATCAGAAGACTTTTCCTCAAAAAGTTGCTACATTGATGCATCTTCATTTATGTATGTAATGTATGTTTGGGTAAAAGGAAGAGAGAGAGAGAGAGAGAGAGAGAGAGAGAGAGAGATCTATCTTTCATCTGCTGGCTCACTTCCAGATGGCCACAATAGCTGGGGTGAGCAAGGCCGAAGCCAGGACCCTGGAACTCTGTCCCAGTCCCCCATGTGGGTGCAGGAACCCAAACTCTTGGGCAATCTTTGGTGCTTTCCCAAGCAAAGAGCTGGACGAGAAGTGAAGGAGGTGAGTCTCAAAGCAGTGCCATAAGGCATCCTGCTGTTGCAGTTGGCAACTTACTCCTTTGTGCCACAATGCTGGCCCTGGATTGATGACGTATTGAAGTGCTGCCACTGGCTTTTGGCTAAATAGGATGACTTAACATGTTTTCCACTCTGTGGAAGAGGAACAAATAAGGCAGTTGGTTGTAAAAGTTGCCCATGGAAACCACAGCCTGAGAAAGATGAATCAACTCACCTTGCATTTTCCACCTTGCATCTACACCACCCTTTTCTGGACAAACATCTGATTGTATGCCCTTGTGATGGAGGTTCTCAGGGTGCTGGAACTTTTTGTAATTTTTTTAAAAATATAGATTAAGAAGAAGGCAAATAAACAAAAAATTACAAACTGCTGCCAATACCAAGAAGAGATTATTGAGAGTAAAAGGTCACCTGTTGGAGCCAGCACTGTGGCACATCAGGTTAAAGCCCTGGCCTGAAATACAGGCATCCCATATGAGTGCTGGTAGAGTCCCAGCTGCTCCACTTCCAGTCCAGCCTCCTGCTAATGCACCAGGGAAAACAGTAGAGGATGGCCCAAGTCCTTGGGCCCTTTTGCTCATGTGGGTGACCCAGAAAAAGCTCCTGGCTCCTGGCTTCTGATCAGCTCACTCTCTACCTCTGCATATAACTTTTTCAAATCAATAAAATATTTTTTTAAAAAAGGTATCCTGCCATACTTCTTTCTTCCCTGTTAATTCCTAGGAATTAAAAATTGTTACGGGGCAAGCACTGTGGCAAAATGGGTTATAGCAACACCTGCAGCACTGGCATCCTCTATGGGCCCCATTGCATGTTCTACTTCTGATGCAGGTCTCTGAAAACATACTGGGAAAGCAGTAGAATATGGTAGAAATCCTTGAGTCTTGCACCCAAGTGAGAGACCTGGATGAAATTTCCCTGACCCCTGGCTTTTTTTTTAAAGATTTGTTTATTTATTTGAAAGAGTTACAAACACCCACCCACACACACACACACACACACAGAGAGAGAGAGAGAGAGAGAGAGAGAGAGGTCTTCCATCTGATGGTTTACTCCCCAGCTGGTTGCAATGGCTGGAGCTGCCCTGATCTGAAGCCAGGAGCTAAGAGCTTCAAGTTCTCCCATGCATGTGCATGGGCCCAAGCACTTGGGCCATTTTCTACTGCTTTCCCAGGACATAGCCAGGAGCTAGATCAGAAGTGGAGCAGCAAGGACTCAAACCAGTGCCCATATGGGATGCCCATAATGTTTTCTTTAATTGGAGAAATGTTCCTTTGATAGAATGAGCGTATGACCCCACAATATTCTCTACTTACTCATAATAGGGTCTGAGATGTAAAAGTCATGATTAATTTCTTAGAAGAAAATTTACATACCCAGAAGCAAAGAGTGAAAATTAACCTTTTGTTTTTCTCATGAATGAATCAGAGTTTCAAAACTAATACTTAACTTGTATTTTAGAGGAGTTAATGACTTAACCATATCTTCTATTAGAAATACTACGTTGTGGCCAGTGCTGTGGCACAGCAGGTTAAAGCACTGGCCTGAAGTGCCAGCATCCCATATGGGCTCCGGTTCTAGTCCCAGCTGCTCCTCTTCTGATCCAGCTCTCTGCTATGGCCTGGGAAAGCAATAGATGGCCCACATCTTTGGGCTGTTCTGAAGCTCTTAGCATAGTGAACATATATTAGATTCTCATTATTGAAATCTTTAGAAATGTCAGAAAGCATGTAACTTTCTTTAACGATCTGAAACAGAGATGAGATCCATAAGGGCAGAACTGCTCAGCAGCCACACTGCAGGAATATGTATCTTTCTGACGATATCTTCATCTGCTTCTTGCAGTTGCAGCTAGTCTATGAGCTCTTGGTCTGTTTTCTGCCCTTGGGAGGGCCTAGGGTGCTCTATATTGTCTGTAAGGATTCAAAATTTGTTGTATATTAGTGTCTAATCATAAAATTTCCAAAGTGAAAAGCTGGATGTAATAAACTATTCCAGACTGCAAAAAAAAAAAAAAAAAAAAAAAAAAAAAAAAAAAAAAAACAAGAAAATACAAACATAGTGTACTGTCTATAAAGTACAGCGGTAAATCTCTATTATAGAGATACACATGTCTACACAATTCTCTGTTTCTTTCCCTCAGAAAGTCTACATTCAGCTCTCGATAGTACGATTACTTAGGAATAGATTTCATATACTTAGTTTCATAGTCAGTGAACTCGGAATTATTATTGTAGTATTGAGGATTGTACTGACTAAAACACTATGTTTATTCCATGTTAAATAACATCATCGTATCTTTGGATTCCATTTATCCTGCTACTGATGTATTCACAGGAGAGGGGAGGTGGGAGGAAAACCCAAGATCCATCAGGGTGGAGGAGGAATGTCAGAGGCTGTGGTTCTATTGTACTGCAGCTTGGGTTCTGGAAGAACACATTAATGGACCCAGATGGTGTGAAGCTAACTGAAGGGCTATGTTCTGTACACTTGTCTGTGGTACTGCATTTTCATTTATGTAAAATTTATTTCCTTCAAGTAATATATTAATTTGGATGAAAATGAAGATGTTAAGGAATTTTCAGAATGGGTCTGTTTAACCCTCATTGGCTTTGTTTTTAGGCACTTAACTCAGAAAAGAAAAGATAGAAAAATACATTTTGGGTTCTCTTCATCTGTACCATGGCACTCTTTGGTTAAGATTTGTCATTTTGTCATATTTGATTCTCTAGACTCCCTGAAAAATCCCCTACTTCATTAGATGGAGTCCGTGTCTCACCATGGCAGTGAAAAGTTTAAAATGTTCCAGCTTTGCATTTAGCTAGGCCGTGGACACATGCCATGGCACTTGCCAGCCAATTGTGTCAGGGGCATCATCTGAATCAGAATTACTTGCATGAAAACAAGGAGTTGCAGATTCTTCCAGTGAAAGTGGAGAGGAGCAAGAGCTGCAGAACATTGCCAGGGTTGAATGTGCCATGGGATGCTATGTGGTGGCTGGTGTCTGGGGTGCTGGTTCTGCAGAAGATAGGGCTTATGGGGGCTGGTGCTGTGATATAGCAGGTAAGGCTGCCTCCTGCAGTGCCAGCATCCCATATGGTCACCGGTTGGAGTCCAGCCTGCTCCACTTCCAATCCAGGTGTGCTGTGGCCTGAGAAAGCAGTAGAAAATGGCCCATGTCCTTGGACCCCTGAACCCACATGGGAGACCTGGAAGAAGCTCCTAGCTCCTGGCTTTGGATCAGCTCAGCTCTGGCCATTGCATCCAATTGGGGAGTAAACCAGCAGATGGAAGATTCTCTCTCTCTCTCTCTCTCTCTCTCTGCCTCTCCTCTCTCTGTAATTCTGACTTTCAAATAAATAAATCTTTTTTTTAAAAAAGCTTATGCTTAAGGGTAGTGTTCATGGAAAATGTGTGGGACATTTGGCAGCAAGATTTTAGATGAATTTTCCAACCCCTGAACCTCCTAGAGATTAGAATAGACTTCTAATGCACAACTTCCACTTATGCTTAACTAGGTTTTTGTTTTGAATTGTTTTTGATGAAACAGCAAGGAATTCTGAGTTATAGACTTCCTATTTCAGAGACAGGAGAACAGTGATGCCTGCATTTTAATTAAATAATGCCTATCACCCTTTCTTAAGCAACAAATGATCACAGATTCTCTCTTTGCTGCTAAGTAATGAGCATGGTGATTCTTCCCACCGTAACCACCTTCCCACCTACACTCCCTCCCCTCTTCCTCCTTCCTCTCCTATTGACATGGAATGCCTTACATAGCTAGGCTGAACTTTTAATCCACTTGGCCCTAGGTGTTCATACACTTCAACTCTGTGTGATTATTCATATGCCCTTTTTATGACAAGGCTTATGTCAGAATGACAAATTATATATTCACCTAATACTGAGAGTCATCAAATTGATTTCTATTTTCTTCTCTCTTAGGCAGTTCTTGAGGGGCAGAAATATTTATTTTGTATATCATGTATTTATTCAACTAAAAGACTGACTGTCAAGATGCTGAGTTTTAGTGTCAAAGCAAATATGTTTCTAGACCCCATGAAGTTTACAGTCTGGCAAGAAAGAGCCATCTACCCAAAGAATATTGTTTAACATAGTAAATGCTGGTGTGAAGTCAGTGGATAAAGATTGAAGCATTCTTAATCTAGCACTAACTCTAATCCCATGATCTCTAATTGAGAGAAGTAATCAGAAACACAGAACTCCATGTTACCCAGTTATCTCTTTGAATTTCTGATTAAAAAATAAAACATATCAAACAACACACAAATACCTAGGAGTGCATAATATTTATATACTATCTTGATATTAAAAATAAGAAAAAATAACCATGAAATAATAGCAACTTTGAATCTCCTTTGTTTTCTAGACAAGTTATAATCCTATGTGGTTCTTTATAGTAAAATATTACAGTAAATTACAGTACATCATTACAGTAAATTATTACAGTAAATAATTACAGTAAATTATTTTTGTAGGTACTCTTCATCTCACTCACATTTTTTCCTTTTGATAAATCAGATTTTAAAAACTGAGACTCAAGAGAAAAGATTTTTAAGCTAGTGTTATATGTTGATTGGCTCTCTAAAAAAGATTTATTTATTTATTTGAAAGTCAGAGTTACACAGAGTAGAAGGCGAGAGAGAGACAGAGAGACATCTTCCATCTTTTGGTTCACCCACCAATTGGTCACAATGGCTCGAGCTGTACTGATCTGATGCCAGCAGCCAGGAGCTTCTTCTGGGTCTCCCACACAGATGCAGCTGCCCAAGGACTTGGGCCATCTTCCACCGCTTTCCCTGGCCATAGCAGAGAGTTGGATCGAAAGCAGAGTAGCCGGGTTCAACCTCCACCCATATGGAATGTCAATGCTTTACATGCTATGCCACAGTGCTGGCCCCTTGATTGGCCCTTAACTTAGACTTTTTTATGATATTAAAAAACACCATGCTTTTCTAAGCTCTTTCCATTCAGTTTCTATTTTGTAAACTCCAGATAATACTGTCCCCAGAATTAATCTAAGGTATAAATGCTATGATATAAGGCATTTAACCCCTTAACCTGTCTCCTTGAATACTCAGCTATGTTAGCTCTGTGTCCATTCTTCTGTCTCTGTACTAGATGAATAAAAAGACAGTTTAAAATGATTTGAAAAGAACTATAAGGGGTCAGTGCTGTGCTGCTGCTGCCAATTGGGGAGTGAACCAGCAGATGGTAAACCTCTCTCTCTCTCTCTCTCTGTCTCTGCCTCTCCTTCTCTGTAACTCTGACTTCCAAATAAATAAATAAATCTTAAAAGAACTATAAACATCAATAAAACACAAATGAAAATTGTATTCTCAAAACTGGATATTAAACCATGCCTTCTACACCTCTGTTAAAAGCTACATTCTATCATAGTCATTTATGATTTCTAGGGCCAAAGTAGTAAATAAGATTTTTCTGGAAGAGACAGAGGTTATGAGGGAGCCAGGATTTGGGGTCAGTTAGCAGCAGTGAGTGTCACTCTTTCAGATTTGATTCAGGAAAGGAAGAAAGCAACTGATCCCTGAGATTTTGGTGGGGGGAAGGAAAGGAAGGAGGGACTGAATAAAAGCAAAGGCCCTCTGGTTGTGGGCACCCAGCCCTGACTACAGCCTTTGGGAGGGTCAGCTGGTGTCTCTAGGGATGCTGCGGCCTGTACTCCATTTCCCAGAGTTCCCAGGAGCTCGGATGTATTATGCCTTCTGAATGCCTGTGCACATGCGCGTGCTGCTGCCATTCCCTGGGGCCTGAGTTGGAACAGAGGGAGTTCATTCCCTGATCAGGGTCAGCCCTGGGGGCTGTGCTTCTCCTTCTCTGGCATTTACTCCATTTCCTGCTCTGCACGTGCGATCCCAGGCAGTTTCCAAGTGCTCACCCTAAGCCTGCCTCCTGCTGCATCTTCCCTCTTCATCCTCCACCTGTGGGTCCCACTTACCAGGGAGTCTCTTCCCGCCACTCCCCGAATCGCTCCCCGCGTGTCCGGAAGAAAGGGTACCTGCTCCAGGGACTTTCTGCTGCAGGTTTGGCATGCAGTAAGGGGTGGGGACATGTGTGGGAGAAGGGTGGGTGCCAGGGTGCCATCGATCATGGCAGCTTCCCCCGAGGTCAGGACTGGGACCCAGGCTGTTCTGTCTCCCACCTCCACTTCCCAGCCTCCCAGTGCCTGGAATCTCTCCTGCAGGACCTCACCCAAACTGTCCCTAATGTGCTTTATTTAGTGGTTACAGGAGAGAGGGGGCAGCATTCTGGGAACATGCACACGCAGGGAAGGAAGGCAGAAAGACTCCGGCTCTCCACAGTTAAATAAGCTGGGTTCCCACTGTGGGTGGTCTCAGAATGCAGTCTGGCCAGGCCTCTTGATGTTTCCTGGGCTGGTTCCTGCAGGGTGGGGCTGGGTGGCCTTCAGCAGGGAGCCTGGGGCAGCAGAGGGGTAGGAAGGAGGATCTGACTAGGATCTGCCCCACTGCTCTCATCTTGCACCTCATCTTCCTGGTGGGGAGCAGTGTGAAGTGTGCATTGATCCCTCTCATATTAATTATCAGATTTTTCCAATGTGGAATTTGAAGCTGTTCCAGAAACCTGGGGTGGGAAAACTCCCTTCTTTCAAACAGGCACAGAGACAGTGGAGGATCCAAGGAGTTTCTATTAATGGACCTAGGCTCAGCTGGAATGATTTCCTGAGAACTGAGCATCAAATTCAAGTTTCTTAGCTGTTACAGCATTGGTGGGTTTAAATGGCAGCCTTCATGACTTAGGTCCACATTTCCAATGGTCAGGGGGTCCAGTATGTTTGTAAAAGAGATGCCAGGGACAGATTTATTAGGATAGCTTTATGACTGGAGTTTACAGAAGCAGAACTTAGGACATCTTCCCTCCCTAGATAAGATTTCAGTGGGCAGCTGTTTCACTCGTTAATTGTGAGCATCCACTTTTAAAGGTTTGTGTTGGATGGGGTCCACTTCTCTTTCTTTGATGATGTATTTGGCTGCTTTTCATATTCTGTCTTCAGCTATTTCTTCTCCTGCTAGCAAGGCTGTCAACTGTTTTGACCTGCCACTGATCCCTTTGCAAAATAAGAAGAGAACTAAAATTAATGCAAGTCTACTGTGTTGTCAATAACTGGAGCTACTTTTTAAAGATTTATTTATTCATTTGAAAGAGTTACACAGAGAGAGGAGAGAGAGAGAAAGAGAGAGAGACGTCTTCTGTCCGATGGTTCACTCCCCAATTGGCAGCAACAGCTGGAGCTGTGCCAGTCTGAAGCCAGGAGCTTCTTCTGGGATGAAGCTGGTTTTTAAAATAATTATTTATTTATTTGAAAGGCAGAGTTACAGAGTGGTAGAAGCAGAGATGGATGGCTGGAGCTGTTTGGATCCAAAACCAGAAGCCAGGAGCTTTGTCCAGGTCTCATAGGTGGGTGCAGGAGATGAGGGATTTGGGCCATCTTCTACTGTTTTCCAAGGCCACAGCAGAGAGCTGGATGGGAAGTGCAGCAGCCAGGATCATAACCGGCACCCATATAGGATGCTGACACTGCAGGCAGTAGCTTTACCCACTATGCAACAGTGTTGCCCACTAACTGGAGCCCTTTTAATCTGAGTTTGCATAAAGTGGAGAATTACAACATCATAAATACAGATAAGTAACATCTTTTTCTCTGCGCAGTACTTTACAGTTACCCAGTGATCCACTGAGAATCTTACATTCCACACTGTGTAATTAAGAAGGCCAGTTACTTGTCTTATTTTGGGTTCTGTGGTTAAACCCATGACATTTTTGAAATGGGAGGATATTAGTTCTACAATTTCATAAAGACTGCTCTGTGGAAGCATCAATAGAAGTTATAACTGTGAGAGTGGTAAGAAAGAAGAATGGAAGAAATAAGTACCCCTTACGCCACACAGAGATGTCCACAAATGGAGTAGAAGATGTGCCCTTGAAAACTATGGCTGACTTTCTGGGACAAACTGTGTTTGAGTGCTTCACATGTTCTGATAGAAAGGTGTTGCCACCAGGTTTTTAGTATATTTATTTAGTTAGTTTTTAAAGATTTATTTATTTATTTGAAAATCAGAGCTACACAGAGAGAGAAGGAGAGACAGAGAGAGAGAGAGAGAGAGAGAGAGAGAGAGAGAGAGATGTCTTCCATCAGGTTCATTTCCCCAATGGCTACATCATTGTGAACTTTGCTCAGTTCCTGACCTATACCTTTCCTTTAACCTAGTACTTTGCCATGTAGTAGCCCATGAAAACTGCAGACTGCATAAATGAATGAATATTTGGAGGGTTGTGATTTCTTAGAGGAACATCATGAGACAGAAGGAATAAAACAAAACAAAAGTATCCTCCGTATATAGAAGATATACTGTTTTTGCAAGCTATAGAGAAGAGGAAGAAGGAAAGTAGTGAGACTGGAAAGGTTGTGGCAAAGGTAATAGGCACTAGTCAAGAATTCAACAAGCCCATTAGGAAAGTATTAAGGATTCTTTACTTCCATGTAGACTCTGCCCTCTAATGGTGAACAGGGTCCTCTAAACCCACTTGTTGCACAAATGAAAACCCAAGCATTGTCTTCTCCCACAGATGGAGTCTACTATTGGTTTTGATTTACATTTCCCTAATGGCTAGTGATATTGGGCATGTTCATCTATGTCTTGACCATTGAGATTTCTTCTTCTGAGAAACATCTATTCTGATCATTGCCCATTTCTTACGTGTACATTTTGCTTCTTATTTGGAGATTTTCCCAGTTCTATATATGTATGTTCTGGCTATCAATCTTTTGTCATAGTCAGAGTTTTCAATGTTTCCTGCCATTCTGTCCATTGTATCTTCACTCTGTTGATTACTATGTTATGAAGATGTATCTTAATTTGATATGCTCAAATTTGTATATTTTATTTTGTTACTTGTGCTTTTGGAATCTGACCCAAAACTGTTGTCTATGCTAATGTTTTACAGTTTCTCATATGTTTACTTAGGTTTTGGGTTTTTTTTAACATACATAATTTTATTACAAATTTTTTTTAAAAAAAACAACACAGAATGCAACATCCTAACAAAAAATCCAAATTTACAAATGATACTAATTCCTACAACTTTGCTGTGCTACCATACACAAGTCAAGAAATTAAAGAAACCATTAAATATTTTGGAACATTCAACATCAGAAGCTTTAAAATCTAACTGTATGTAGTAGCCCCTCAAAAAGCTACAACCTGCATTTTTTAAAAAAAGTATTTTCTCTACAAAGAATCTTATCAGCTATACAAAAATCTGTACAGTTTTTTTATACTGAAGCTAATATTGAGCTGCACTTGAATTCACATTCTTAGCAAAACAACTGCCTGAGCACACACGCACACTCCACACTCATCATTACAGGATAGCCATTTATTCTTCATCTTCATCCTCTTCCTCATCATCTTCATCTTCTTCCTCTTCCTCTTCTTCCTCCTCATCTTCAGGTTCATTCTTCTTCTTTGAGCCTGTGGGCCTACCAGGGCCCTTCTTTCCCGCTTCACTTTTGCCCTTGGCACGGTATGCAGCAATATCCTTTTCATATTTCTCCTTTAGCTTAGCTGCTTTCTGTTCATATGGTTGTTTATCTTTGGCTGACTGTTCAGACCACATCTCACCCAATTTTTTTGCAGTGTCCCCAATGGACAGGCCAGGGTGTTCACTTTTGATCTCTGGGCGATGTTCAGAGCAAAAGAGAAAGAAGGCAGTTGGTGGTCTTTTAGGAGCATTAGGATCCTTTTTCTTTCCCTTCTTAGCACCCTTGGGAGGAACGTAATTTTTCATCTCCCTGTCATAACGAGCTTTATCACTTTTTGCCATATTTTCAAACTTGGACTTTTCCTTTGCAGACATGGTCTTCCATCTCTCCGAGCATTTCTTAGAGAATTCAGTGAAACTGACCGAATAGTCAGGGTGTTTCTTCTTGTGCTCTTCCCGGCACATCTGCACGAAGAAGGCATAGGAGGACATTTTGTCCCTCGGCTTGTTGGGGTCTCCTTTACCCATGACAACGGAACGGCGGCCACCTGGTGCGAGTTGTTCCTCAGACTCCCGCAGAGCAGCCAGATCCGACGGCATTGCTTCCTTCCCTCAGCTCCAGCATGAACTCAGGATGTGAGGGCGATCTGGCTGCGACATCTGTCACCCCATTGATCGCCAGGGTTGCTTCGGCTGATCTGGCTGGCTAGGCGGGTGTCCCCTTCCTCCCTCACCAATCCACGTGCGTCCCTCCCGAAGCTGTGTGCTCAGTCGAAGAGGACGACCTTCCCCGCTAGAGGAGGACCGGTCTTCGGTCAAGGGTATACGAGTAGCTGCGCTCCCCTGCTAGAACCTCAAAACAAGCTCTCAAGGTTTTGGTTTTATATTTAGACTTTTAATTTACCTTGAGTTGCTTTTACATAGTGTATGAGGTGTTGGGGTATCTTTTCAGGCTTCTACATATGGATAATCACTTTCCTTTAAACCATTTGCTAAAGGGATTCTTCTTTCTCCTGTTTGTTTTATTTCCTTTATTAAATAGGGGTTGGCTGTAGAAAAGTCAGTTTATTTCAGCTGCCTATTTTTTCCATTGAACTATGTGTCTGTTTTTCCAACAGTGCTAACACTGCTTCTATTTTTTTAAGATTTCTGTATTTGAAAGGCCAGATGCTTCTTCCAAGTCTCTCATGTGGGTGCCAGCACCCAAGAACATGGTCCATCTTCCACCAATTTCCCAGGTGCATTAGTAGGGAGCTGGATTGGAAGTGGAGAACCTGGTATTCTAGCAACAACATATGGGATGCATGCACAGCAGGACAAGGCATTAACCTACTACACCACAGCATCAAACCCTTCCTTATTTACTTCTGCTGTGATCTTTCATTATTCACTTTTCTACTGCCCCACAACTTGACTCATTCCTGTTTTTTTTTTTTTTTCTGGGTCCTGGAGGATGGTAGTAGGTTGCTTCTGGGATATCTTTTTTATGTTAGTAGATACTTGGTAATCTAAAATCATAGTTTTTACTTTCTATATTTCTCTGCTAATCACAAGGACCTTCTAGATGACAGCAGAAAATGCTAGCAGAAATGAGGATATATTAATTTGCTAAGAAAATACCACAGAGAATATGATTTAAATCATGGAATTTTACTTCTCAGAGTTGTAGAGCTTGAAAATATCAGATCAAGGTGCTAATAGGCTCGATTTTTCCAGAAGCCCTTCTCTGATGTGACAGACACATCTATCATTTGATCTGCTTAAAAGCACTTTCTTCAGGTAGAGTTATGTTGGTGGTTAGCACTTCAGTGTTTGAGTTTTAGGGAGGCACATTTCAGTCCACAACAGCAAAGGGGCCCTGTGGTCTACTTCAATGACAGCCATCTCTGCGGAGGACAGAAAGTTTGAAATCAGCATTAGGAGTTCTCACAGTATTACTGTCAGTGCTATCTCCATCAAATGTGCATTCATGTACACACAAACAAAACTACCTGTACACATAAACACATTCAACAGTGGAAATGCCTGATGGTTGTGTACAGGTAACATCAATATAATAATCCATAAGATGGCCTATTAGCAGACATTAAAAGAGAATTAGAAAGAATGACAACAAAATCTGCAGTTACCTATATTTATGTCTATATGTATGATATTCAGTATTTATAGTTGCTAAAAGATGAATACTGATGTGTGGGAATAAAAGCTAAACCTTACCTTGCAATATTGCAGCCTAGTCTACATGAAAGATGTCTTCCTAAAACCTTTCCCTGGGCCCACTCTGTGGCATAGTAGATTAAGCATCCACCTGCAGCACCAGCATCCCACATGGGCACCAGTTTGAGTCCCTGCTCCTGCACTTCCAATCCAGCTCTTTGCTAATGGCCTAGGAATGCAGTGGAATATGCCCTGAGTGCTTGGGCCCCTGCACCCATGTGAGAGACCTGGAGGAAGCTGCTGACTCCTGGCTTCTGGCACCTGGCTTCAGATCGGCCCAGCTCCAGCCATTCTGGCCATTTAGGGGTGAACCAGTGGATAGCAGACCTCTCTTTCTCTTCCTCTCTATATCTGTCACTCTGCCTCACAATAAATAAATACATCTTTTAAAAATCTTTCCCTTTTTAAATTTCTTAATTGTTTTAAAGATTTATTTATTTATTTATTTACAAGTTGAGTTACAGACAGAGAGGAGAGCCAGAGAGAAAGAGAGAGGTCTTCCATCTGATGTTCACTCCCTAATTGATTGCAACTGCCAGAGCTGTGCTGATCCGAAGCCAGGAGCCAGGAGCTAGTTCCAGGTCTCCCAGATCGGTACAGGGGCCCAAGGACTTGGGCCATCTTCTACTACTTTGCCAGGCCATAGCAGAGAGCAGGATCAGAAGTGGAGCAGCTGAGTATTGAACCGGCCCCCATATGGGATGCTGGAGCTTCAGTCCAGGGTGTTAACCTGCTCCACCACAGCACCAGTCCAACATTTTAAATTTCTGATACTCTAAAGTAGCAAAGGACTGCATTACATCTAGGAAAGATGTATTTAAAAATTATAAATCTAGTGCATTTTAGCAGAAGTCCTAACAAATACTTCTGATTTTCTCAACATTATGTATAAATAAATGATAGAATCAGTCATTGTCAGATTAATAGAAGTAGTTTGAGAGGATTGTCTCTCTTTCAATTGTGTTGAATAGTTTGAGAAGCATTAGTTCTTTAAAAGACTTGTAGAATTCAATAGTGAGGCTGTCTGATCCTGGACTTTTCTTTCTTGGGAGGGTCTTTATTACTCATCCACTCTCTGTCTTGGTTTTTGATTTGTTTAGCTTTTCTATGTGTCTTCATGACTCAATTTTGGTATATTGTGTATGTCCAGGAATCTGTTGATTTTTCCTCTAGGATTTCCAATTTGTTAACAGTCACAACAGATGCCCACATCCTATATTGCAGTGCTAATCTGAGTTTTGGGTACTCCACTTCCAAATCAGTTTCATGTTAATATCCCTGGGAAGAAATGGATAATAGCTCAAATTCTTTCCTTCTTGTCATCTAATTTGGAGAACTGTAACCTCAATGGGGACTTGAAACCTGGTCTTGCACAGTTGTAGCCATATAGAAAGTGAACCAGCAGATGGGATATCTCTCTGCTTCTCTTTCCTTCTCTCTTTGTCTCTGTGTCTCTCTGCCATTTTTTATAATATTAAAATATTTAATTACTTATTTGAAAGAGTTACAGAGAGAGGGAGAGACAGAAATCTTCCACCACCTAATTCATTTTTGAGATGACTTTAATAGCCAGAGTGTGGCCAGGTTGAAGCCAGGAGCTTTTCCTCCGATGTGCGTGGCAGCATCCCAGCACTTGGGCCAACTTTCCCTGCTTTTTCAGTCCATTGGTAAGGAGCTGGATCAGAAATGGAATAGCTGGTACTTGAACTGGTGCACATACAGGATGCCAATGTAACAGATAGCAACTTTGTCCACTGCACCACAACCACCAGCTCCTCTTTCTGCCTTTCCAATAAATAAATCTTTTGAAAAAGAACTTAAGGTAGTAAAAGTCATCATGACTGAGCAATGGCAAATTTATTGAAGTGATCTATTTTCTTAAAGATCCTTTTATGAATTTGAAAGGCAGCACTAGAAAGAGAGAGTGGGAGAGATGGATCTTCCTCCTGGTTTGTTCACTCCTCAAATGGCTGCAATGAGTGTGGCTAGGACAGACTGATACCAGGAGCCGGGGGCTTCTTTCAGGTCTCTCACAAGTGTGCAGGAGCCCCAATATTTGAGTCACCCTGTGCTGCTTTTCCAGACACATTAGCAGGGAACTGGATCCGTTTGGAGATTAATGTCTATGATACTCTCCTTGCAGTTGAAGGATTTAGAATCCATTTTGATTATGGGTGGGCTAAGTACAACAGCTCCCAATTGTCCAAGGTTTGGATTAGATGGGTTCTGAGAAATTTTGTTAAAATAGTTATTAATCATAACTCTCAGTTTAAGCTTTTCTTACCAAATTTTCATGTTTGCTGATGTTTATATCTATGGGAAAATTGGGTCTCTGGATTGCAACCAATGAAAGCATCCAGACTAACAGTAATAAGGTCAACAGTCAGCAGAATGATGTCCAGCTGAACTGAAATAGATTTTCTTATTTGGTAGAGGGGTTACCTCCTGCATTATACTGACATACTGACATAGACAGTAGATATTGGAGCCTGTCTCTTCTGCCAAATGGAGAATGCCGCATTTTGATCCATCGTATATATATTTATATATTATAATATATATTATATATTTCTATACATAATATGGAATTACATATAATTATCATAAATATATAATATATAATTATATATAAATATTATATATGAATTTATTCATATATAAATATATAATTATTTCTGATCCAGCTCCATACCAATGGATTGAAAAAGCAGTGAAAGATGGTCCAAGTGCCTGGGTTGCTGCCACACACATTGGAGGAGGAGCTCCTGGCTTCAACCTGGCCACACTCTGGCTATTGAAGTCATCTCAATAATATATATATATAATATATATAATAGTTATAGTAAATTATATAATATTATCTGTTTATAATTATTATATATTATATAATATATTATATGATAAAGCATAATATATTTTATATATGAATATATTTATATACATAAATATATATAAATAAATGTAAATATATATATATAGAATTTATTTACGTATTTGACAGGTGTACTTACAGACAGTGAGAGGAAGAGACAGAGAGAAAGGTCTTCCATATGCTCATTTACTCCCCTAATGACTGCAATGTCTGCAGCTGGGCCAATCTGAGCTAGGAGCTTCCAGGTCTCCCACATTTTGGCAGGGACCAAAGCACTTGGAACAGCTTCTACTGCTTTCCCAGGCTATTGCAGAGAGCTGGATGGGAAAAGGAGAAATGGGGACTAGAACTGGTGCTCATATGGGGTGCCAGCACTGCAGGTAAAGGATTACACCACTGCACCACAGTGCTGGCCCCAGTCTATCCTTTATTAAGGAGATCTCCGTAATCATGTCCAGGTATTGCTGTCCTATATTCATGGCCAAAGTCCTAGCAGGCAACATGGTTTGGAGAATCGTAAGCACAAGGTGTGTAGGAGACTTCATTTCTCATACAGCACAGTTAATAACAAGGTTCCAAGAGGGGAAATTACTTGCATCATAGTCTTTGAGAACTAACGGACATCACAGGTGATCTAAAGAATTTAGAAGGTTTGTGAGCCCCTAGAGTGAAAAAGTCACGGGGAGCACAAGGACAGTGCCTAGAGTTTATTTTGATGGATTTTAGCCCCTTTCATTGGAGGGAGGCCCGAAGAAGCTGGACTGATTAGTAAACCTCAGAAGTGTCTTTTCAATGTGAAGGCAAACTGAGACTGAGGGGTTTTTGGAAAAACGTTGAACAAAAGACATTTCCCACACTTGGTTAAAACACATCATTTATCTACTGATTTTCATCAAATCTGTTAACATTAGGCATAAGGTACAGTGGACATGGTGGATGGCATATAGCAATATGATTTTAGTAATATATCATGAGGTGCTTTTTTTAAATGGATTTAGCAGGTAAAATTGGGCTACCTAATGGGATGTAGCTGGAATAATCACCTTTTTGTTAAATAAATCTGAGGTAATAAATGTTAGTGTATGAAGACATTGAGTTTTCTGTTATTGGGCCTTCTTGGTTATTTTAATCTGGGATCTGCGAATTCTCATTTTCTTTATTTTATTCCTCATCATGTCGGACCAACTCTGCTGCTTTGGGGATTTTTTTAGTACATCTGACATTTGGAAATTTAGACAATAGTATAGTTAAAATGAGATGTACCAAGTAAAGTATTTTTATTCTGATACATATTTTGGAATTCTTCTAAAATTCCTATAGAGTATCCTTGTTAAATTTAGTTGCATCCCAGGTTAAGACTTATTGGAGGCAGGCGCCATGGCTCAATAAGCTAATCCTCCACCTGCGGTGCAGGCACACCAAGTTCTAGTCCTGCTGGGAGAGCCA
This sequence comes from Oryctolagus cuniculus, assembly GCF_964237555.1. Lineage (NCBI taxonomy): Eukaryota > Metazoa > Chordata > Mammalia > Lagomorpha > Leporidae > Oryctolagus > Oryctolagus cuniculus. Next base: position 85,453,124 of record NC_091444.1, on the reverse strand, counting down.
TATTCTGTCCCAGTTGCTCCTCTTCCAGTCCAGCTCTCTGCTATGGCCCAGGAGTGCAATGGAGGATGGCCAAAGTGCTTGGGCCCCGTTCCTGCATGGGAGACCAGGAGGAAGCACTTGGCTCCTGGCTTTGGATCAGCCCAGTGTGCCAGCCGCAGCACACTGGCGGCAGCGGTCACTAGGGGGTAAACCAACAGAAAAAGGAAGACCTTTCTCTCTGTCTCTCTCACTGTCCACTCTGCCTGTCAAAATAAAAAATAATTTTTATAAAAAGACTTATTGGAGCCACTTTAGTGATTATACCCATGAAACTTTGTTAATAAATGCAAATAGAACCTGGGAAAATTGATGTATATCTTATGCTGTAGAGACTTAAGATTGAACATCTTTTTTTAATCTTTTTTAATTATATAATTTAAAAACAAATTTGAGATTTTTTTTTTACTTTACTAAGCCACAGCTCTGGCCCCATTAATATGTCTTAACAATGTTTTTTCCTCTCAGACTTATCTCTATTGTTTCAGTTAACTGTATGCCTTTTCTTTACATTCAGATTCCCTCAGCTCTCAAAGCTTATTCATCTTAATTCTGTTGTTCCTATTTCCCTCCCTTTTATTCTGTCCCTAGGCTAATTGAGGTCATGATTCTCCATTCCTTCTGTGTGGTGTCACAGTAGGCTTGAAGTGTTCTTTTTCTCTTCTGATTTCTAAAGAAAGAAATTATGTATTCCCCCAGTTTAGATATTTTAATAATGCACTCTAAAACAAAGGTTAAATGTTCTTAATTTGACAAGAATTTTCAGGGCCAGTGGTGTGGCATAGTGGGTAGAGCCACCACTTGCAGTGCTGGCAGCTCATATGGATCCAGATCTCTGCTAAAGCCTGGGAAAGCAGTAGAAGATGGCCCAAGTCCTGGGCCCCTGCACACATGTGGGAGACCTGGAAGAAGCTCCTTGCTCCTGGCTTTGGATTGGCACAACTCTGGCCATTGCAGCCAACTGGGGAGAGAACCAGTGGATGGAAGACCCCTCTCTCTTCTCTGCCTCTCTCTGTGCAACTCTGACTTTAAAATAAATAAATAAATCTTTAAAAAAAGAATTTTTTCTAATTTTAGATTTGTTCTACTTCATTGTCACTTCAGGGTGTGTGTAAGGAGTGCATATCCAGTTTTTCTATTTTGGAATTTTGGGATTTTGTATTAGCTCTGCTGTGTATTCATTTTTCTTGAGCATTGGTGATATCTTCTCCTTAGTTGTATTAAGAGAGAGAGCAATAGCCCTCATGTCTTTTTAGGTAAGTAAGACATATTAAAAACAGAGCATTCAGTATACATTCATAGTATTTTGACTTGTTCAATTGATTTTCCTGAACTCCCTTGGATATTCTTGGTCTTTGCTGTACAACTTTCTATACTCATTAATTCTTTGATATTCCCAAATCCAGAAAATGAATGACTCAACAGCTGTGTTCCTGTATTTGCTGGGACTCAGGGTAAGAAGCAAAGTGGAGGTGTTCAGGAATCTAAAGGTACATGCTACATAGCAAAGCACATCATTTCCTATACAAAGTGACTGGGAAATCCAGAATCTTTTGCACACATATTGGATCCTGAACTATTACTGGACTATTCAGTAAGATTTTAATGTATTTATTTTCTGTGTGTGTGTTTGTATTTCTAAATAAACTCTGCTGGGCTACTTAACATTAACATGTATTGCAGAATTCTTTCATCAGTTTTTACTTTTAAAAAGTTTCTTTTTCAGTTTTATGGGAGAGGGTAGAAGTTTTCTGCTATGTAACTGAAAATTTATTCATTCATTAAACTTAAAAATATTTGTTGCAAATGGGTGGAATACTATTAATTCTTGTGTGATTTTCATGAAACTAAATACATTCTCTATTTTGTTTTGCTTAAAATTTCTGCATGTGTGGACTTCTTTTTTCCTTATTGCCCCAAATCCCTTTGTGTATTGGGATGGCAAATGGGTTTTACACTGGACAAAACATGTTATTTTGGCAAAGAAGTACTTAGCGTTCCTGCTTCAAGTATTCAAATATTGCATTGGAAATCAGTATATTTGGGCCATATTCTACTGTTTTCCCAGGCCACAGCAGAGAGCTGGATGGGAAGTGCAGCAGCCAGGATCCCAACCGGCACCCATATAGGATGCTGACACTGCAGGCAGTAGCTTTACCCACTATGCAACAGTGTTGCCCACTAACTGGAGCCCTTTTAATCTGAGTTTGCATAAAGTGGAGAATTACAACATCATAAATACAGATAAGTAACATCTTTTTCTCTGCGCAGTACTTTACAGTTACCCAGTGATCCACTGAGAATCTTACATTCCACACTGTGTAATTAAGAAGGCCAGTTACTTGTCTTATTTTGGGTTCTGTGGTTAAACCCATGACATTTTTGAAATGGGAGGATATTAGTTCTACAATTTCATAAAGACTGCTCTGTGGAAGCATCAATAGAAGTTATAACTGTGAGAGTGGTAAGAAAGAAGAATGGAAGAAATAAGTACCCCTTACGCCACACAGAGATGTCCACAAATGGAGTAGAAGATGTGCCCTTGAAAACTATGGCTGACTTTCTGGGACAAACTGTGTTTGAGTGCTTCACATGTTCTGATAGAAAGGTGTTGCCACCAGGTTATTAGTATATTTATTTAGTTAGTTTTTAAAGATTTATTTATTTATTTGAAAATCAGAGCTACACAGAGAGAGAAGGAGAGACAGAGAGAGAGAGAGAGAGAGAGAGAGAGAGAGATGTCTTCCATCAGGTTCATTTCCCCAATGGCTACATCATTGTGAACTTTGCTCAGTTCCTGACCTATACCTTTCCTTTAACCTAGTACTTTGCCATGTAGTAGCCCATGAAAACTGCAGACTGCATAAATGAATGAATATTTGGAGGGTTGTGATTTCTTAGAGGAACATCATGAGACAGAAGGAATAAAACAAAACAAAAGTATCCTCCGTATATAGAAGATATACTGTTTTTGCAAGCTATAGAGAAGAGGAAGAAGGAAAGTAGTGAGACTGGAAAGGTTGTGGCAAAGGTAATAGGCACTAGTCAAGAATTCAACAAGCCCATTAGGAAAGTATTAAGGATTCTTTACTTCCATGTAGACTCTGCCCTCTAATGGTGAACAGGGTCCTCTAAACCCACTTGTTGCACAAATGAAAACCCAAGCATTGTCTTCTCCCACAGATGGAGTCTGCTATTGGTTTTGATTTACATTTCCCTAATGGCTAGTGATATTGGGCATGTTCATCTATGTCTTGACCATTGAGATTTCTTCTTCTGAGAAACATCTATTCTGATCATTGCCCATTTCTTACGTGTACATTTTGCTTCTTGTTTGGAGTTTTTCCAGTTCTATATATGTATGTTCTGGCTATCAATGTTTTGTCATAGTCAGAGTTTTCAATGTTTCCTGCCATTCTGTCCATTGTATCTTCACTCTGTTGATTACTTTGTTATGAAGATGTATCTTAATTTGATATGCTCAAATTTGTATATTTTATTTTGTTACTTGTGCTTTTGGAATCTGACCCAAAACTGTTGTCTATGCTAATGTTTTACAGTTTCTCATATGTTTACTTAGGTTTTGGGTTTTTTTTAACATGCATAATTTTATTACAAATTTTTTTTAAAAAAAACAACACAGAATGCAACATCCTAACAAAAAATCCAAATTTACAAATGATACTAATTCCTACAACTTTGCTGTGCTACCATACACAAGTCAAGAAATTAAAGAAACCATTAAATATTTTGGAACATTCAACATCAGAAGCTTTAAAATCTAACTGTATGTAGTAGCCCCTCAAAAAGCTACAACCTGCATTTTTTAAAAAAAGTATTTTCTCTACAAAGAATCTTATCAGCTATACAAAAATCTGTACAGTTTTTTTATACTGAAGCTAATATTGAGCTGCACTTGAATTCACATTCTTAGCAAAACAACTGCCTGAGCACACACGCACACTCCACACTCATCATTACAGGATAGCCATTTATTCTTCATCTTCATCCTCTTCCTCATCATCTTCATCTTCTTCCTCTTCCTCTTCTTCCTCCTCATCTTCAGGTTCATTCTTCTTCTTTGAGCCTGTGGGCCTACCAGGGCCCTTCTTTCCCGCTTCACTTTTGCCCTTGGCACGGTATGCAGCAATATCCTTTTCATATTTCTCCTTTAGCTTAGCTGCTTTCTGTTCATATGGTTGTTTATCTTTGGCTGACTGTTCAGACCACATCTCACCCAATTTTTTTGCAGTGTCCCCAATGGACAGGCCAGGTGTTCACTTTTGATCTCTGGGCGATGTTCAGAGCAAAAGAGAAAGAAGGCAGATGGTGGTCTTTTAGGAGCATTAGGATCTTTTTTCTTTCCCTTCTTAGCACCCTTGGGAGGAACGTAATTTTTCATCTCCCTGTCATAACGAGCTTTATCACTTTTTGCCATATTTTCAAACTTGGACTTTTCCTTTGCAGACATGGTCTTCCATCTCTCCGAGCATTTCTTAGAGAATTCAGTGAAACTGACTGAATAGTCAGGGTGTTTCTTCTTGTGCTCTTCCCGGCACATCTGCACGAAGAAGGCATAGGAGGACATTTTGTCCCTCGGCTTGTTGGGGTCTCCTTTACCCATGACAACGGAACGGCGGCCACCTGGTGCGAGTTGTTCCTCAGACTCCCGCAGAGCAGCCAGATCCGACGGCATTGCTTCCTTCCCTCAGCTCCAGCATGAACTCAGGATGTGAGGGCGATCTGGCTGCGACATCTGTCACCCCATTGATCGCCAGGGTTGCTTCGGCTGATCTGGCTGGCTAGGCGGGTGTCCCCTTCCTCCCTCACCAATCCACGTGCGTCCCTCCCGAAGCTGTGTGCTCAGTCGAAGAGGACGACCTTCCCCGCTAGAGGAGGACCGGTCTTCGGTCAAGGGTATACGAGTAGCTGCGCTCCCCTGCTAGAACCTCAAAACAAGCTCTCAAGGTTTTGGTTTTATATTTAGACTTTTAATTTACCTTGAGTTGCTTTTACATAGTGTATGAGGTGTTGGGGTATCTTTTCAGGCTTCTACATATGGATAATCACTTTCCTTTAAACCATTTGCTAAAGGGATTCTTCTTTCTCCTGTTTGTTTTATTTCCTTTATTAAATAGGGGTTGGCTGTAGAAAAGTCAGTTTATTTCAGCTGCCTATTTTTTCCATTGAACTATGTGTCTGTTTTTCCAACAGTGCTAACACTGCTTCTATTTTTTTAAGATTTCTGTATTTGAAAGGCCAGATGCTTCTTCCAAGTCTCTCATGTGGGTGCCAGCACCCAAGAACATGGTCCATCTTCCACCAATTTCCCAGGTGCATTAGTAGGGAGCTGGATTGGAAGTGGAGAACCTGGTATTCTAGCAACAACATATGGGATGCATGCACAGCAGGACAAGGCATTAACCTACTACACCACAGCATCAAACGCTTCCTTATTTACTTCTGCTGTGATCTTTCATTATTCACTTTTCTACTGCCCCACAACTTGACTCATTCCTGTTTTTTTTTTTTTTTCTGGGTCCTGGAGGATGGTAGTAGGTTGCTTCTGGGATATCTTTTTTATGTTAGTAGATACTTGGTAATCTAAAATCATAGATTTTACTTTCTATATTTCTCTGCTAATCACAAGGACCTTCTAGATGACAGCAGAAAATGCTAGCAGAAATGAGGATATATTAATTTGCTAAGAAAATACCACAGAGAATATGATTTAAATCATGGAATTTTACTTCTCAGAGTTGTAGAGCTTGAAAATATCAGATCAAGGTGCTAATAGGCTCGATTTTTCCAGAAGCCCTTCTCTGATGTGACAGACACATCTATCATTTGATCTGCTTAAAAGCACTTTCTTCAGGTAGAGTTATGTTGGTGGTTAGCACTTCAGTGTTTGAGTTTTAGGGAGGCACATTTCAGTCCACAACAGCAAAGGGGCCCTGTGGTCTACTTCAATGACAGCCATCTCTGCGGAGGACAGAAAGTTTGAAATCAGCATTAGGAGTTCTCACAGTATTACTGTCAGTGCTATCTCCATCAAATGTGCATTCATGTACACACAAACAAAACTACCTGTACACATAAACACATTCAACAGTGGAAATGCCTGATGGTTGTGTACAGGTAACATCAATATAATAATCCATAAGATGGCCTATTAGCAGACATTAAAAGAGAATTAGAAAGAATGACAACAAAATCTGCAGTTACCTATATTTATGTCTATATGTATGATATTCAGTATTTATAGTTGCTAAAAGATGAATACTGATGTGTGGAAATAAAAGCTAAACCTTACCTTGCAATATTGCAGCCTAGTCTACATGAAAGATGTCTTCCTAAAACCTTTCCCTGGGCCCACTCTGTGGCATAGTAGATTAAGCATCCACCTGCAGCACCAGCATCCCACATGGGCACCAGTTTGAGTCCCTGCTCCTGCACTTCCAATCCAGCTCTTTGCTAATGGCCTAGGAATGCAGTGGAATATGCCCTGAGTGCTTGGGCCCCTGCACCCATGTGAGAGACCTGGAGGAAGCTGCTGACTCCTGGCTTCTGGCACCTGGCTTCAGATCGGCCCAGCTCCAGCCATTCTGGCCATTTAGGGGTGAACCAGTGGATAGCAGACCTCTCTTTCTCTTCCTCTCTATATCTGTCACTCTGCCTCACAATAAATAAATACATCTTTTAAAAATCTTTCCCTTTTTAAATTTCTTAATTGTTTTAAAGATTTATTTATTTATTTATTTACAAGTTGAGTTACAGACAGAGAGGAGAGCCAGAGAGAAAGAGAGAGGTCTTCCATCTGATGTTCACTCCCTAATTGATTGCAACTGCCAGAGCTGTGCTGATCCGAAGCCAGGAGCCAGGAGCTAGTTCCAGGTCTCCCAGATCGGTACAGGGGCCCAAGGACTTGGGCCATCTTCTACTACTTTGCCAGGCCATAGCAGAGAGCAGGATCAGAAGTGGAGCAGCTGAGTATTGAACCGGCCCCCATATGGGATGCTGGAGCTTCAGTCCAGGGTGTTAACCTGCTCCACCACAGCACCAGTCCAACATTTTAAATTTCTGATACTCTAAAGTAGCAAAGGACTGCATTACATCTAGGAAAGATGTATTTAAAAATTATAAATCTAGTGCATTTTAGCAGAAGTCCTAACAAATACTTCTGATTTTCTCAACATTATGTATAAATAAATGATAGAATCAGTCATTGTCAGATTAATAGAAGTAGTTTGAGAGGATTGTCTCTCTTTCAATTGTGTTGAATAGTTTGAGAAGCATTAGTTCTTTAAAAGACTTGTAGAATTCAATAGTGAGGCTGTCTGATCCTGGACTTTTCTTTCTTGGGAGGGTCTTTATTACTCATCCACTCTCTGTCTTGGTTTTTGATTTGTTTAGCTTTTCTATGTGTCTTCATGACTCAATTTTGGTATATTGTGTATGTCCAGGAATCTGTTGATTTTTCCTCTAGGATTTCCAATTTGTTAACAGTCACAACAGATGCCCACATCCTATATTGCAGTGCTAATCTGAGTTTTGGGTACTCCACTTCCAAATCAGTTTCATGTTAATATCCCTGGGAAGAAATGGATAATAGCTCAAATTCTTTCCTTCTTGTCATCTAATTTGGAGAACTGTAACCTCAATGGGGACTTGAAACCTGGTCTTGCACAGTTGTAGCCATATAGAAAGTGAACCAGCAGATGGGATATCTCTCTGCTTCTCTTTCCTTCTCTCTTTGTCTCTGTGTCTCTCTGCCATTTTTTATCATATTAAAATATTTAATTACTTATTTGAAAGAGTTACAGAGAGAGGGAGAGACAGAAATCTTCCACCACCTAATTCATTTTTGAGATGACTTTAATAGCCAGAGTGTGGCCAGGTTGAAGCCAGGAGCTTTTCCTCCGATGTGCGTGGCAGCATCCCAGCACTTGGGCCAACTTTCCCTGCTTTTTCAGTCCATTGGTAAGGAGCTGGATCAGAAATGGAATAGCTGGTACTTGAACTGGTGCACATACAGGATGCCAATGTAACAGATAGCAACTTTGTCCACTGCACCACAACCACCAGCTCCTCTTTCTGCCTTTCCAATAAATAAATCTTTTGAAAAAGAACTTAAGGTAGTAAAAGTCATCATGACTGAGCAATGGCAAATTTATTGAAGTGATCTATTTTCTTAAAGATCCTTTTATGAATTTGAAAGGCAGCACTAGAAAGAGAGAGTGGGAGAGATGGATCTTCCTCCTGGTTTGTTCACTCCTCAAATGGCTGCAATGAGTGTGGCTAGGACAGACTGATACCAGGAGCCGGGGGCTTCTTTCAGGTCTCTCACAAGTGTGCAGGAGCCCCAATATTTGAGTCACCCTGTGCTGCTTTTCCAGACACATTAGCAGGGAACTGGATCCGTTTGGAGATTAATGTCTATGATACTCTCCTTGCAGTTGAAGGATTTAGAATCCATTTTGATTATGGGTGGGCTAAGTACAACAGCTCCCAATTGTCCAAGGTTTGGATTAGATGGGTTCTGAGAAATTTTGTTAAAATAGTTATTAATCATAACTCTCAGTTTAAGCTTTTCTTACCAAATTTTCATGTTTGCTGATGTTTATATCTATGGGAAAATTGGGTCTCTGGATTGCAACCAATGAAAGCATCCAGACTAACAGTAATAAGGTCAACAGTCAGCAGAATGATGTCCAGCTGAACTGAAATAGATTTTCTTATTTGGTAGAGGGGTTACCTCCTGCATTATACTGACATACTGACATAGACAGTAGATATTGGAGCCTGTCTCTTCTGCCAAATGGAGAATGCCGCATTTTGATCCATCGTATATATATTTATATATTATAATATATATTATATATTTCTATACATAATATGGAATTACATATAATTATCATAAATATATAATATATAATTATATATAAATATTATATATGAATTTATTCATATATAAATATATAATTATTTCTGATCCAGCTCCATACCAATGGATTGAAAAAGCAGTGAAAGATGGTCCAAGTGCCTGGGTTGCTGCCACACACATTGGAGGAGGAGCTCCTGGCTTCAACCTGGCCACACTCTGGCTATTGAAGTCATCTCAATAATATATATATATAATATATATAATAGTTATAGTAAATTATATAATATTATCTGTTTATAATTATTATATATTATATAATATATTATATGATAAAGCATAATATATTTTATATATGAATATATTTATATACATAAATATATATAAATAAATGTAAATATATATATATAGAATTTATTTACGTATTTGACAGGTGTACTTACAGACAGTGAGAGGAAGAGACAGAGAGAAAGGTCTTCCATATGCTCATTTACTCCCCTAATGACTGCAATGTCTGCAGCTGGGCCAATCTGAGCTAGGAGCTTCCAGGTCTCCCACATTTTGGCAGGGACCAAAGCACTTGGAACAGCTTCTACTGCTTTCCCAGGCTATTGCAGAGAGCTGGATGGGAAAAGGAGAAATGGGGACTAGAACTGGTGCTCATATGGGGTGCCAGCACTGCAGGTAAAGGATTACACCACTGCACCACAGTGCTGGCCCCAGTCTATCCTTTATTAAGGAGATCTCCGTAATCATGTCCAGGTATTGCTGTCCTATATTCATGGCCAAAGTCCTAGCAGGCAACATGGTTTGGAGAATCGTAAGCACAAGGTGTGTAGGAGACTTCATTTCTCATACAGCACAGTTAATAACAAGGTTCCAAGAGGGGAAATTACTTGCATCATAGTCTTTGAGAACTAACGGACATCACAGGTGATCTAAAGAATTTAGAAGGTTTGTGAGCCCCTAGAGTGAAAAAGTCACGGGGAGCACAAGGACAGTGCCTAGAGTTTATTTTGATGGATTTTAGCCCCTTTCATTGGAGGGAGGCCCGAAGAAGCTGGACTGATTAGTAAACCTCAGAAGTGTCTTTTCAATGTGAAGGCAAACTGAGACTGAGGGGTTTTTGGAAAAACGTTGAACAAAAGACATTTCCCACACTTGGTTAAAACACATCATTTATCTACTGATTTTCATCAAATCTGTTAACATTAGGTATAAGGTACAGTGGACATGGTGGATGGCATATAGCAATATGATTTTAGTAATATATCATGAGGTGCTTTTTTTAAATGGATTTAGCAGGTAAAATTGGGCTACCTAATGGGATGTAGCTGGAATAATCACCTTTTTGTTAAATAAATCTGAGGTAATAAATGTTAGTGTATGAAGACATTGAGTTTTCTGTTATTGGGCCTTCTTGGTTATTTTAATCTGGGATCTGCGAATTCTCATTTTCTTTATTTTATTCCTCATCATGTCGGACCAACTCTGCTGCTTTGGGGATTTTTTTAGTACATCTGACATTTGGAAATTTAGACAATAGTATAGTTAAAATGAGATGTACCAAGTAAAGTATTTTTATTCTGATACATATTTTGGAATTCTTCTAAAATTCCTATTGAGTATCCTTGTTAAATTTAGTTGCATCCCAGGTTAAGACTTATTGGAGGCAGGCGCCATGGCTCAATAAGCTAATCCTCCACCTGCGGTGCAGGCACACCAAGTTCTAGTCCTGCTGGGAGAGCCAGATTCTGTCCCAGTTGCTCCTCTTCCAGTCCAGCTCTCTGCTATGGCCCAGGAGTGCAATGGAGGATGGCCAAAGTGCTTGGGCCCCGTACCTGCATGGGAGACCAGGAGGAAGCACTTGGCTCCTGGCTTTGGATCAGCGCCATGTGCCAGCCACAGCACACTGGCGGCAGCGGTCACTAGGGGGTAAACCAACAGAAAAAGGAAGACCTTTCTCTCTGTCTCTCTCACTGTCCACTCTGCCTGTCAAAATAAAAAATAATTTTTATAAAAAGACTTATTGGAGCCACTTTAGTGATTATACCCATGAAACTTTGTTAATAAATGCAAATAGAACCTGGGAAAATTGATGTATATCTTATGCTGTAGAGACTTAAGATTGAACATCTTTTTTTAATCTTTTTTAATTATATAATTTAAAAACAAATTTGAGATTTTTTTTTTACTTTACTAAGCCACAGCTCTGGCCCCATTAATATGTCTTAACAATGTTTTTTCCTCTCAGACTTATCTCTATTGTTTCAGTTAACTGTATGCCTTTTCTTTACATTCAGATTCCCTCAGCTCTCAAAGCTTATTCATCTTAATTCTGTTGTTCCTATTTCCCTCCCTTTTATTCTGTCCCTAGGCTAATTGAGGTCATGATTCTCCATTCCTTCTGTGTGGTGTCACAGTAGGCTTGAAGTGTTCTTTTTCTCTTCTGATTTCTAAAGAAAGAAATTATGTATTCCCCCAGTTTAGATATTTTAATAATGCACTCTAAAACAAAGGTTAAATGTTCTTAATTTGACAAGAATTTTCAGGGCCAGTGGTGTGGCATAGTGGGTAGAGCCACCACTTGCAGTGCTGGCAGCTCATATGGATCCAGATCTCTGCTAAAGCCTGGGAAAGCAGTAGAAGATGGCCCAAGTCCTGGGCCCCTGCACACATGTGGGAGACCTGGAAGAAGCTCCTTGCTCCTGGCTTTGGATTGGCACAACTCTGGCCATTGCAGCCAACTGGGGAGAGAACCAGTGGATGGAAGACCCCTCTCTCTTCTCTGCCTCTCTCTGTGCAACTCTGACTTTAAAATAAATAAATAAATCTTTAAAAAAAGAATTTTTTCTAATTTTAGATTTGTTCTACTTCATTGTCACTTCAGGGTGTGTGTAAGGAGTGCATATCCAGTTTTTCTATTTTGGAATTTTGGGATTTTGTATTAGCTCTGCTGTGTATTCATTTTTCTTGAGCATTGGTGATATCTTCTCCTTAGTTGTATTAAGAGAGAGAGCAATAGCCCTCATGTCTTTTTAGGTAAGTAAGACATATTAAAAACAGAGCATTCAGTATACATTCATAGTATTTTGACTTGTTCAATTGATTTTCCTGAACTCCCTTGGATATTCTTGGTCTTTGCTGTACAACTTTCTATACTCATTAATTCTTTGATATTCCCAAATCCAGAAAATGAATGACTCAACAGCTGTGTTCCTGTATTTGCTGGGACTCAGGGTAAGAAGCAAAGTGGAGGTGTTCAGGAATCTAAAGGTACATGCTACATAGCAAAGCACATCATTTCCTATACAAAGTGACTGGGAAATCCAGAATCTTTTGCACACATATTGGATCCTGAACTATTACTGGACTATTCAGTAAGATTTTAATGTATTTATTTTCTGTGTGTGTGTTTGTATTTCTAAATAAACTCTGCTGGGCTACTTAACATTAACATGTATTGCAGAATTCTTTCATCAGTTTTTACTTTTAAAAAGTTTCTTTTTCAGTTTTATGGGAGAGGGTAGAAGTTTTCTGCTATGTAACTGAAAATTTATTCATTCATTAAACTTAAAAATATTTGTTGCAAATGGGTGGAATACTATTAATTCTTGTGTGATTTTCATGAAACTAAATACATTCTCTATTTTGTTTTGCTTAAAATTTCTGCATGTGTGGACTTCTTTTTTCCTTATTGCCCCAAATCCCTTTGTGTATTGGGATGGCAAATGGGTTTTACACTGGACAAAACATGTTATTTTGGCAAAGAAGTACTTAGCGTTCCTGCTTCAAGTATTCAAATATTGCATTGGAAATCAGTATATTTGGGCCATATTCTACTGTTTTCCCAGGCCACAGCAGAGAGCTGGATGGGAAGTGCAGCAGCCAGGATCCCAACCGGCACCCATATAGGATGCTGACACTGCAGGCAGTAGCTTTACCCACTATGCAACAGTGTTGCCCACTAACTGGAGCCCTTTTAATCTGAGTTTGCATAAAGTGGAGAATTACAACATCATAAATACAGATAAGTAACATCTTTTTCTCTGCGCAGTACTTTACAGTTACCCAGTGATCCACTGAGAATCTTACATTCCACACTGTGTAATTAAGAAGGCCAGTTACTTGTCTTATTTTGGGTTCTGTGGTTAAACCCATGACATTTTTGAAATGGGAGGATATTAGTTCTACAATTTCATAAAGACTGCTCTGTGGAAGCATCAATAGAAGTTATAACTGTGAGAGTGGTAAGAAAGAAGAATGGAAGAAATAAGTACCCCTTACGCCACACAGAGATGTCCACAAATGGAGTAGAAGATGTGCCCTTGAAAACTATGGCTGACTTTCTGGGACAAACTGTGTTTGAGTGCTTCACATGTTCTGATAGAAAGGTGTTGCCACCAGGTTATTAGTATATTTATTTAGTTAGTTTTTAAAGATTTATTTATTTATTTGAAAATCAGAGCTACACAGAGAGAGAAGGAGAGACAGAGAGAGAGAGAGAGAGAGAGAGAGAGAGAGAGAGATGTCTTCCATCAGGTTCATTTCCCCAATGGCTACATCATTGTGAACTTTGCTCAGTTCCTGACCTATACCTTTCCTTTAACCTAGTACTTTGCCATGTAGTAGCCCATGAAAACTGCAGACTGCATAAATGAATGAATATTTGGAGGGTTGTGATTTCTTAGAGGAACATCATGAGACAGAAGGAATAAAACAAAACAAAAGTATCCTCCGTATATAGAAGATATACTGTTTTTGCAAGCTATAGAGAAGAGGAAGAAGGAAAGTAGTGAGACTGGAAAGGTTGTGGCAAAGGTAATAGGCACTAGTCAAGAATTCAACAAGCCCATTAGGAAAGTATTAAGGATTCTTTACTTCCATGTAGACTCTGCCCTCTAATGGTGAACAGGGTCCTCTAAACCCACTTGTTGCACAAATGAAAACCCAAGCATTGTCTTCTCCCACAGATGGAGTCTGCTATTGGTTTTGATTTACATTTCCCTAATGGCTAGTGATATTGGGCATGTTCATCTATGTCTTGACCATTGAGATTTCTTCTTCTGAGAAACATCTATTCTGATCATTGCCCATTTCTTACGTGTACATTTTGCTTCTTGTTTGGAGTTTTTCCAGTTCTATATATGTATGTTCTGGCTATCAATGTTTTGTCATAGTCAGAGTTTTCAATGTTTCCTGCCATTCTGTCCATTGTATCTTCACTCTGTTGATTACTTTGTTATGAAGATGTATCTTAATTTGATATGCTCAAATTTGTATATTTTATTTTGTTACTTGTGCTTTTGGAATCTGACCCAAAACTGTTGTCTATGCTAATGTTTTACAGTTTCTCATATGTTTACTTAGGTTTTGGGTTTTTTTTAACATGCATAATTTTATTACAAATTTTTTTTAAAAAAAACAACACAGAATGCAACATCCTAACAAAAAATCCAAATTTACAAATGATACTAATTCCTACAACTTTGCTGTGCTACCATACACAAGTCAAGAAATTAAAGAAACCATTAAATATTTTGGAACATTCAACATCAGAAGCTTTAAAATCTAACTGTATGTAGTAGCCCCTCAAAAAGCTACAACCTGCATTTTTTAAAAAAAGTATTTTCTCTACAAAGAATCTTATCAGCTATACAAAAATCTGTACAGTTTTTTTATACTGAAGCTAATATTGAGCTGCACTTGAATTCACATTCTTAGCAAAACAACTGCCTGAGCACACACGCACACTCCACACTCATCATTACAGGATAGCCATTTATTCTTCATCTTCATCCTCTTCCTCATCATCTTCATCTTCTTCCTCTTCCTCTTCTTCCTCCTCATCTTCAGGTTCATTCTTCTTCTTTGAGCCTGTGGGCCTACCAGGGCCCTTCTTTCCCGCTTCACTTTTGCCCTTGGCACGGTATGCAGCAATATCCTTTTCATATTTCTCCTTTAGCTTAGCTGCTTTCTGTTCATATGGTTGTTTATCTTTGGCTGACTGTTCAGACCACATCTCACCCAATTTTTTTGCAGTGTCCCCAATGGACAGGCCAGGTGTTCACTTTTGATCTCTGGGCGATGTTCAGAGCAAAAGAGAAAGAAGGCAGATGGTGGTCTTTTAGGAGCATTAGGATCTTTTTTCTTTCCCTTCTTAGCACCCTTGGGAGGAACGTAATTTTTCATCTCCCTGTCATAACGAGCTTTATCACTTTTTGCCATATTTTCAAACTTGGACTTTTCCTTTGCAGACATGGTCTTCCATCTCTCCGAGCATTTCTTAGAGAATTCAGTGAAACTGACCGAATAGTCAGGGTGTTTCTTCTTGTGCTCTTCCCGGCACATCTGCACGAAGAAGGCATAGGAGGACATTTTGTCCCTCGGCTTGTTGGGGTCTCCTTTACCCATGACAACGGAACGGCGGCCACCTGGTGCGAGTTGTTCCTCAGACTCCCGCAGAGCAGCCAGATCCGACGGCATTGCTTCCTTCCCTCAGCTCCAGCATGAACTCAGGATGTGAGGGCGATCTGGCTGCGACATCTGTCACCCCATTGATCGCCAGGGTTGCTTCGGCTGATCTGGCTGGCTAGGCGGGTGTCCCCTTCCTCCCTCACCAATCCACGTGCGTCCCTCCCGAAGCTGTGTGCTCAGTCGAAGAGGACGACCTTCCCCGCTAGAGGAGGACCGGTCTTCGGTCAAGGGTATACGAGTAGCTGCGCTCCCCTGCTAGAACCTCAAAACAAGCTCTCAAGGTTTTGGTTTTATATTTAGACTTTTAATTTACCTTGAGTTGCTTTTACATAGTGTATGAGGTGTTGGGGTATCTTTTCAGGCTTCTACATATGGATAATCACTTTCCTTTAAACCATTTGCTAAAGGGATTCTTCTTTCTCCTGTTTGTTTTATTTCCTTTATTAAATAGGGGTTGGCTGTAGAAAAGTCAGTTTATTTCAGCTGCCTATTTTTTCCATTGAACTATGTGTCTGTTTTTCCAACAGTGCTAACACTGCTTCTATTTTTTTAAGATTTCTTTATTTGAAAGGCCAGATGCTTCTTCCAAGTCTCTCATGTGGGTGCCAGCACCCAAGAACATGGTCCATCTTCCACCAATTTCCCAGGTGCATTAGTAGGGAGCTGGATTGGAAGTGGAGAACCTGGTCTTCTAGCAACAACATATGGGATGCATGCACAGCAGGACAAGGCATTAACCTACTACACCACAGCATCAAACGCTTCCTTATTTACTTCTGCTGTGATCTTTCATTATTCACTTTTCTACTGCCCCACAACTTGACTCATTCCTGTTTTTTGTTTTTTTTTTCTGGGTCCTGGAGGATGGTAGTAGGTTGCTTCTGGGATATCTTTTTTATGTTAGTAGATACTTGGTAATCTAAAATCATAGATTTTACTTTCTATATTTCTCTGCTAATCACAAGGACCTTCTAGATGACAGCAGAAAATGCTAGCAGAAATGAGGATATATTAATTTGCTAAGAAAATACCACAGAGAATATGATTTAAATCATGGAATTTTACTTCTCAGAGTTGTAGAGCTTGAAAATATCAGATCAAGTGCTAATAGGCTCGATTTTTCCAGAAGCCCTTCTCTGATGTGACAGACACATCTATCATTTGATCTGCTTAAAAGCACTTTCTTCAGGTAGAGTTATGTTGGTGGTTAGCACTTCAGTGTTTGAGTTTTAGGGAGGCACATTTCAGTCCACAACAGCAAAGGGGCCCTGTGGTCTACTTCAATGACAGCCATCTCTGCGGAGGACAGAAAGTTTGAAATCAGCATTAGGAGTTCTCACAGTATTACTGTCAGTGCTATCTCCATCAAATGTGCATTCATGTACACACAAACAAAACTACCTGTACACATAAACACATTCAACAGTGGAAATGCCTGATGGTTGTGTACAGGTAACATCAATATAATAATCCATAAGATGGCCTATTAGCAGACATTAAAAGAGAATTAGAAAGAATGACAACAAAATCTGCAGTTACCTATATTTATGTCTATATGTATGATATTCAGTATTTATAGTTGCTAAAAGATGAATACTGATGTGTGGAAATAAAAGCTAAACCATACCTTGCAATATTGCAGCCTAGTCTACATGAAAGATGTCTTCCTAAAACCTTTCCCTGGGCCCACTCTGTGGCATAGTAGATTAAGCATCCACCTGCAGCACCAGCATCCCACATGGGCACCAGTTTGAGTCCCTGCTCCTGCACTTCCAATCCAGCTCTTTGCTAATGGCCTAGGAATGCAGTGGAATATGCCCTGAGTGCTTGGGCCCCTGCACCCATGTGAGAGACCTGGAGGAAGCTGCTGACTCCTGGCTTCTGGCACCTGGCTTCAGATCGGCCCAGCTCCAGCCATTCTGGCCATTTAGGGGTGAACCAGTGGATAGCAGACCTCTCTTTCTCTTCCTCTCTATATCTGTCACTCTGCCTCACAATAAATAAATACATCTTTTAAAAATCTTTCCCTTTTTAAATTTCTTAATTGTTTTAAAGATTTATTTATTTATTTATTTACAAGTTGAGTTACAGACAGAGAGGAGAGCCAGAGAGAAAGAGAGAGGTCTTCCATCTGATGTTCACTCCCTAATTGATTGCAACTGCCAGAGCTGTGCTGATCCGAAGCCAGGAGCCAGGAGCTAGTTCCAGGTCTCCCAGATCGGTACAGGGGCCCAAGGACTTGGGCCATCTTCTACTACTTTGCCAGGCCATAGCAGAGAGCAGGATCAGAAGTGGAGCAGCTGAGTATTGAACCGGCCCCCATATGGGATGCTGGAGCTTCAGTCCAGGGTGTTAACCTGCTCCACCACAGCACCAGTCCAACATTTTAAATTTCTGATACTCTAAAGTAGCAAAGGACTGCATTACATCTAGGAAAGATGTATTTAAAAATTATAAATCTAGTGCATTTTAGCAGAAGTCCTAACAAATACTTCTGATTTTCTCAACATTATGTATAAATAAATGATAGAATCAGTCATTGTCAGATTAATAGAAGTAGTTTGAGAGGATTGTCTCTCTTTCAATTGTGTTGAATAGTTTGAGAAGCATTAGTTCTTTAAAAGACTTGTAGAATTCAATAGTGAGGCTGTCTGATCCTGGACTTTTCTTTCTTGGGAGGGTCTTTATTACTCATCCACTCTCTGTCTTGGTTTTTGATTTGTTTAGCTTTTCTATGTGTCTTCATGACTCAATTTTGGTATATTGTGTATGTCCAGGAATCTGTTGATTTTTCCTCTAGGATTTCCAATTTGTTAACAGTCACAACAGATGCCCACATCCTATATTGCAGTGCTAATCTGAGTTTTGGGTACTCCACTTCCAAATCAGTTTCATGTTAATATCCCTGGGAAGAAATGGATAATAGCTCAAATTCTTTCCTTCTTGTCATCTAATTTGGAGAACTGTAACCTCAATGGGGACTTGAAACCTGGTCTTGCACAGTTGTAGCCATATAGAAAGTGAACCAGCAGATGGGATATCTCTCTGCTTCTCTTTCCTTCTCTCTTTGTCTCTGTGTCTCTCTGCCATTTTTTATCATATTAAAATATTTAATTACTTATTTGAAAGAGTTACAGAGAGAGGGAGAGACAGAAATCTTCCACCACCTAATTCATTTTTGAGATGACTTTAATAGCCAGAGTGTGGCCAGGTTGAAGCCAGGAGCTTTTCCTCCGATGTGCGTGGCAGCATCCCAGCACTTGGGCCAACTTTCCCTGCTTTTTCAGTCCATTGGTAAGGAGCTGGATCAGAAATGGAATAGCTGGTACTTGAACTGGTGCACATACAGGATGCCAATGTAACAGATAGCAACTTTGTCCACTGCACCACAACCACCAGCTCCTCTTTCTGGCTTTCCAATAAATAAATCTTTTGAAAAAGAACTTAAGGTAGTAAAAGTCATCATGACTGAGCAATGGCAAATTTATTGAAGTGATCTATTTTCTTAAAGATCCTTTTATGAATTTGAAAGGCAGCACTAGAAAGAGAGAGTGGGAGAGATGGATCTTCCTCCTGGTTTGTTCACTCCTCAAATGGCTGCAATGAGTGTGGCTAGGACAGACTGATACCAGGAGCCGGGGGCTTCTTTCAGGTCTCTCACAAGTGTGCAGGAGCCCCAATATTTGAGTCACCCTGTGCTGCTTTTCCAGACACATTAGCAGGGAACTGGATCCGTTTGGAGATTAATGTCTATGATACTCTCCTTGCAGTTGAAGGATTTAGAATCCATTTTGATTATGGGTGGGCTAAGTACAACAGCTCCCAATTGTCCAAGGTTTGGATTAGATGGGTTCTGAGAAATTTTGTTAAAATAGTTATTAATCATAACTCTCAGTTTAAGCTTTTCTTACCAAATTTTCATGTTTGCTGATGTTTATATCTATGGGAAAATTGGGTCTCTGGATTGCAACCAATGAAAGCATCCAGACTAACAGTAATAAGGTCAACAGTCAGCAGAATGATGTCCAGCTGAACTGAAATAGATTTTCTTATTTGGTAGAGGGGTTACCTCCTGCATTATACTGACATACTGACATAGACAGTAGATATTGGAGCCTGTCTCTTCTGCCAAATGGAGAATGCCGCATTTTGATCCATCGTATATATATTTATATATTATAATATATATTATATATTTCTATACATAATATGGAATTACATATAATTATCATAAATATATAATATATAATTATATATAAATATTATATATGAATTTATTCATATATAAATATATAATTATTTCTGATCCAGCTCCATACCAATGGATTGAAAAAGCAGTGAAAGATGGTCCAAGTGCCTGGGTTGCTGCCACACACATTGGAGGAGGAGCTCCTGGCTTCAACCTGGCCACACTCTGGCTATTGAAGTCATCTCAATAATATATATATATAATATATATAATAGTTATAGTAAATTATATAATATTATCTGTTTATAATTATTATATATTATATAATATATTATATGATAAAGCATAATATATTTTATATATGAATATATTTATATACATAAATATATATAAATAAATGTAAATATATATATATAGAATTTATTTACGTATTTGACAGGTGTACTTACAGACAGTGAGAGGAAGAGACAGAGAGAAAGGTCTTCCATATGCTCATTTACTCCCCTAATGACTGCAATGTCTGCAGCTGGGCCAATCTGAGCTAGGAGCTTCCAGGTCTCCCACATTTTGGCAGGGACCAAAGCACTTGGAACAGCTTCTACTGCTTTCCCAGGCTATTGCAGAGAGCTGGATGGGAAAAGGAGAAATGGGGACTAGAACTGGTGCTCATATGGGGTGCCAGCACTGCAGGTAAAGGATTACACCACTGCACCACAGTGCTGGCCCCAGTCTATCCTTTATTAAGGAGATCTCCGTAATCATGTCCAGGTATTGCTGTCCTATATTCATGGCCAAAGTCCTAGCAGGCAACATGGTTTGGAGAATCGTAAGCACAAGGTGTGTAGGAGACTTCATTTCTCATACAGCACAGTTAATAACAAGGTTCCAAGAGGGGAAATTACTTGCATCATAGTCTTTGAGAACTAACGGACATCACAGGTGATCTAAAGAATTTAGAAGGTTTGTGAGCCCCTAGAGTGAAAAAGTCACGGGGAGCACAAGGACAGTGCCTAGAGTTTATTTTGATGGATTTTAGCCCCTTTCATTGGAGGGAGGCCCGAAGAAGCTGGACTGATTAGTAAACCTCAGAAGTGTCTTTTCAATGTGAAGGCAAACTGAGACTGAGGGGTTTTTGGAAAAACGTTGAACAAAAGACATTTCCCACACTTGGTTAAAACACATCATTTATCTACTGATTTTCATCAAATCTGTTAACATTAGGCATAAGGTACAGTGGACATGGTGGATGGCATATAGCAATATGATTTTAGTAATATATCATGAGGTGCTTTTTTTAAATGGATTTAGCAGGTAAAATTGGGCTACCTAATGGGATGTAGCTGGAATAATCACCTTTTTGTTAAATAAATCTGAGGTAATAAATGTTAGTGTATGAAGACATTGAGTTTTCTGTTATTGGGCCTTCTTGGTTATTTTAATCTGGGATCTGCGAATTCTCATTTTCTTTATTTTATTCCTCATCATGTCGGACCAACTCTGCTGCTTTGGGGATTTTTTTAGTACATCTGACATTTGGAAATTTAGACAATAGTATAGTTAAAATGAGATGTACCAAGTAAAGTATTTTTATTCTGATACATATTTTGGAATTCTTCTAAAATTCCTATAGAGTATCCTTGTTAAATTTAGTTGCATCCCAGGTTAAGACTTATTGGAGGCAGGCGCCATGGCTCAATAAGCTAATCCTCCACCTGCGGTGCAGGCACACCAAGTTCTAGTCCTGCTGGGAGAGCCATATTCTGTCCCAGTTGCTCCTCTTCCAGTCCAGCTCTCTGCTATGGCCCAGGAGTGCAATGGAGGATGGCCAAAGTGCTTGGGCCCCGTTCCTGCATGGGAGACCAGGAGGAAGCACTTGGCTCCTGGCTTTGGATCAGCCCAGTGTGCCAGCCGCAGCACACTGGCGGCAGCGGTCACTAGGGGGTAAACCAACAGAAAAAGGAAGACCTTTCTCTCTGTCTCTCTCACTGTCCACTCTGCCTGTCAAAATAAAAAATAATTTTTATAAAAAGACTTATTGGAGCCACTTTAGTGATTATACCCATGAAACTTTGTTAATAAATGCAAATAGAACCTGGGAAAATTGATGTATATCTTATGCTGTAGAGACTTAAGATTGAACATCTTTTTTTAATCTTTTTTAATTATATAATTTAAAAACAAATTTGAGATTTTTTTTTTACTTTACTAAGTCACAGCTCTGGCCCCATTAATATGACTTAACAATGTTTTTTCCTCTCAGACTTATCTCTATTGGTTCAGTTAACTGCATGCCTTTTCTTTACATTCAGATTCCCTCAGCTCTCAAAGCTTATTCATCTTAATTCTGTTGTTCCTATTTCCCTCCCTTTTATTCTGTCCCTAGGCTAATTGAGGTCATGATTCTCCATTCCTTCTGTGTGGTGTCACAGTAGGCTTGAAGTGTTCTTTTTCTCTTCTGATTTCTAAAGAAAGAAATTATGTATTCCCCCAGTTTAGATATTTTAATAATGCACTCTAAAACAAAGGTTAAATGTTCTTAATTTGACAAGAATTTTCAGGGCCAGTGGTGTGGCATAGTGGGTAGAGCCACCACTTGCAGTGCTGGCAGCTCATATGGATCCAGATCTCTGCTAAAGCCTGGGAAAGCAGTAGAAGATGGCCCAAGTCCTGGGCCCCTGCACCCATGTGGGAGACCTGGAAGAAGCTCCTTGCTCCTGGCTTTGGATTGGCACAACTCTGGCCATTGCAGCCAACTGGGGAGAGAACCAGTGGATGGAAGACCCCTCTCTCTTCTCTGCCTCTCTCTGTACAACTCTGACTTTAAAATAAATAAATAAATCTTTAAAAAACGAATTTTTTCTAATTTTAGATTTGTTCTACTTCATTGCCACTTCAGGGTGTGTGTAAGGAGTGCATATCCAGTTTTTCTATTTTGGAATTATGGGATTTTGTATTAGCTCTGCTGTGTATTCATTTTTCTTGAGCATTGGTGATATCTTCTCCTTAGTTGTATTAAGAGAGAGAGCAATAGCCCTCATGTCTTTTTAGGTAAGTAAGACATATTAAAAACAGAGCATTCAGTATACATTCATAGTATTTTGACTTGTTCAATTGATTTTCCTGAACTCCCTTGGATATTCTTGGTCTTTGCTGTACAACTTTCTATACTCATTAATTCTTTGATATTCCCAAATCCAGAAAATGAATGACTCAACAGCTGTGTTCCTGTATTTGCTGGGACTCAGGGTAAGAAGCAAAGTGGAGGTGTTCAGGAATCTACAGGTACATGCTACATAGCAAAGCACATCATTTCCTATACAAAGTGACTGGGAAATCCAGAATCTTTTGCACACATATTGGATCCTGAACTATTACTGGACTATTCAGTAAGATTTTAATGTATTTATTTTCTGTGTGTGTGTTTGTATTTCTAAATAAACTCTGCTGGGCTACTTAACATTAACATGTATTGCAGAATTCTTTCATCAGTTTTTACTTTTAAAAAGTTTCTTTTTCAGTTTTAAGGGAGAGGGTAGAAGTTTTCTGCTATGTAACTGAAAATTTATTCATTCATTAAACTTAAAAATATTTGTTGCAAATGGGTGGAATACTATTAATTCTTGTGTGATTTTCATGAAACTAAATACATTCTCTATTTTGTTTTGCTTAAAATTTCTGCATGTGTGGACTTCTTTTTTCCTTATTGCCCCAAATCCCTTTGTGTATTGGGATGGCAAATGGGTTTTACACTGGACAAAACATGTTATTTTGGCAAAGAAGTACTTAGCGTTCCTGCTTCAAGTATTCAAATATTGCATTGGAAATCAGTATATTTGTTTACTGTACAAATGTCCTTCATACAATTTTGTAATCTTCTGGGATGGGAGAGGAAGCAGGAAATAGGAGGATTATGGGTGGGAGGGATGTTTTGGGGAGGGGAAGCCACTGTAATCCAAAAGCTGTACTTTGGAAATTTATATTTATTAAAAAAATTAAACAATTTTGTAATCTTCATCTTCCTTTTTATTTCATCCTTTTTAAAAAAAGATTCATTTATTTTACTTGAAAGTCAGAGTTACACAGAGAAGGAGAGAGAGAGAGGGAGAGCAGTCTTCCAACCACTGGTTCACTCCCCATTTGGCCACAATGGCTGGAGCTCTGCCAATACAAAGCCAGGAGCCAGCAGCTTCTTTTGGGTCTCCTATGCAGGTGCAGGAGCCCAAGGGCCTGGGCCATCCTCTACTGCTGGATAGTAAGTCTTACTTGCCTAAAAAGATGGATAGTAATTTGAGTAGCCAGGACTTGAACTGGCACCCAATTGGAATGTCAGCACTGCAAGCCACAGCTCTACTTGCTACTCCACAGCATCGGCCCCCTAAATTCTTATGAGTATTGCTACACGATTGGAATTTATAATTGATAATGCTGAACAATTGAAACTGTCTTATTTACAATTGTAGGACTGGATATGGCAGTTTTACTTGAAGTACAGTATGTAGCCTGCTTATTGTATGATTTTCGGAAAAGCATGTATTTATATATAACAGCAGATCTGTTAATCATTTAAAAGTGAATTGTCATGATTACCCAGATGTAAAGAATGCAATATGTGCTAATGAGTTAGCAGTCACAGACATTTAGAATTAGAGGGATTTTAGAACTTTTTCAATACTGCAGTTTTTATGAAAAACTAATAATTTTTTTATTTGACAGGTAGAGTTATATACAGTGAGAAATCAAAAAGGTCTTCCTTCCATTGGTTCAGTCCCCAAATGGCTGCCACAGTTGGAGCTGTGCCCATCCGAAGCCAGGAGTCAGGTGCTTTCTCCTGGTCTCCCATCCGGGTGCAGGGCCCAAGCACTTGGGCCATCCTCCACTGCCTTCCCGGGCCATAGCAGAAAGCTGGACTGAAAGAGGAGCAACCAGGACTAGAACACTTTGCCCATAAGGGATACCAGCACCACAGGTGGAGAATTAACCAAGTGAGCCACGGCGCTGGCCCCCGATAAATTTACTCTTAACAAAATATCAAAATATCTTATTTAGTATAAAGTTAGTAGTGAAAAGAGACTACCTTGTTGAACACAGAAATTTGAGATTATATTTCTTGGTATTAATTTGCATCTTAAGGCTTATTGCCTAGTTTATTTCAACATTTCCATCTAATATTACTAATAATATCTTGTACTTAGTGGTTCACTGTGTGCCAGACAATATTCTTTTGATTTTTTAAAAGATTTATTTATTTATTTATTTGGAAGTCAGAGTTACACAGATAGTGAACAAGAGGAAGAGAGAGAGAGAGAGAGGTCCTCCATCTGCTGGTTCACTCCCCAGATGGCCTAAAAGGTCAGAGATATGCCAATCTGAAACCAGGAGCCAGGACCTCTTCAGGGTCTCCCATGCAGATTCAGGGGCCCAAGGACTTGGGCCAACTTCCTACTGCTCTCCCAGGCTATAGCAGACAGCTGAATGGAAAGTGGAGCAGCCTGGACTTGAACCGGCCTCCATATGGGATGCCCCCACTGCATGCAGTGGCTTTACTAGGTACACCACAGCACTGGCCTCAAGACAATGCTCTAAAATGATGCATTAATTATTCCCAAATATTGAAAAGTGGCATGGTACACATTTGAATGTGTTGTTTTGTACTAGTTGTAGAAACAGTTTAAAATATATTTATATTTAAAAATGTAAGCTTTGATCTAAAGGTTTACTTTCCCTTAAGGTGCCTGTTTGGAAACTGAGAGATCATTGAAGTCTCAAGATAGAGTACAACTGATCTTATCCAAGCCTCCTTTATCACATGAGGATGCTAAATGCCAAGCCCAGAGAAGTTAAGTGAACTGTTCAAGGTCACATAGGTAAGTTGTGGCAGGGATAATTCTGTATTAGCATTAGGTATCCTGATACATAGGCCACTGTTCTGTCAATTTTGTACTCCTTCTGGAGTTAAAGATTCTAAGTTGTGGAAAATTGAATTTGGAAATTTAGTGGTTGCTATGTTGTTATGGTGAGAAATTTCTGTGTATAGCTATGAGTTGCTTAAATTTTATTCAATATATTTTTCTAGTATGTTTGCTATTTATTTGAAATGTATAACAAGTAGCTTCATCTATTTGCCAAAAGAATTTTTTGAAGATTTATTTATATTATTTGAAAGTCAGAATTACACAGAGAGAGAAGGACAGGCAGAGAGAGTGGTCTTCCATTCACTGGTTCACTCCACAGTTGGCCTCCATGGCTGGAGCTGTGCTGACTGGAAGGCAGGAGCCAGGAGCCTCTTCCTGGTCTCCTATACAGGTGCAGGGGCCCAAGGACTTGGACCATTTTATAATGCTTTCCCAGGCCATAGCAGAGAGCTGGATAGGAAGTGGAGCAGCCAGGTCTTGAACTGATGCCCCTATGGAATACCAGCACTGCAGGTGGCAGCCTCACCCACTATGGCACAGTGCCAGCCCTTGCCAAAAGAATTTATAGAAGCTATTCCATATATACACTTCACAATTATTTAGTTACTTGACACGAACTATCCCTGCATATTTGAAAATTTTGAATGGTATCACTTGGGTTTTAAGAATGTTATATTTTAGGTCTCTTAATATTTTTAGTGATGATGTTTTAAAGGCCCTTTCTGTTTTATGAAAAATGATAAGGATTTTGTTTTACAATGGCCATAGTATTACTACTTAAAGCAATAGATTAAATAACACTTTTAAACAAAGTCATTTAATACTGAATTCTAACACACTGGTATATTTTAAAGTGAGAAACCGGATTTCTTTCAGATATTCTAAAGAAGAATGATAATCAAAATTGAAGACATCTACAGTTTTTAATCACTTGTTTTAAATATTGGTCATAATGGTCCAATTTTGAGTTTAATTTTAATTAGCTTTTAAATGATTCAATATATTTATAGAAAAAATTCGGAGAACATAATTATATACTCAACCTCCCTCCCTTCTTTTTCCTTCTTTGTCATTTTTTTTAGCTTATGAAATGACATTTTCAGTTTACATTACATTAAAAAGGGTTGTTGAGTCAAGGGACAAGTTTAACAGGCAAAAAGCAAAAAGATCCTAATTTAGAGGGAATACAGACAATGGCTCTAAACAATATTTGAATATCACATCTAAACAATATTTGAAGAAATTGATAAATATTTTAATTTCTCCTACTAAAATGCTCAAAGTCTTTAATGATTTATCAAATATTAGTGCAAAATTATGGATTTAAATGATCCCAAAAAGTGATGAATTTTTGTGTAATAAAGTCCAATTTTTGTCAAGGCTTTTTGACAGTCTCACAGAAAACTTATGTTTGTGAATGGGAAGAATAATACCAAAATATCCATACTACCAAAAGCAATTTGCAAATTCAATGCAATCCAATCAACATACCAACGATGTTCTCAGAGCTAGAAAAAATGATGCTAAAATTCACATAGAAACATGAGAGATGCTTAACATCTAAAGCAATATTATAAAGCAAAAAAAAGCTGGAGACATCACACCATATTTTAAGACATATTACAGGGGTCAGCACTATGACAAAGCAGGTAAAGTCACTGTCTGCAGTGCCGGCATCTCATATGGGTGCCAGTATGTTTCCCAGCTGCTCCACTTCTTATACCCCTCTCTGGTATAGCCTGAGAAAAAAGTAGAAAATGGCCAAAGTCTTTGGGCCCCTGCACCTGCATAGAGACCTGGAAGAAGCTCCTGACACTTGGATTCAGATCAACAGAGCTCCGGCCATTGTGGCCATTTGGGGAGTAAACCAGTGGATGGAAGACCTCTCTCTCTCTCTGCCTCTACCTCTCTGTAACTCTGCCTTTCAAATAAATAAACTGCAAAAAAAAAAAAAAAAGAAGAAGTGTTAGCACTGATATAATAACAGACACATAGTTCAATGGAAAAGACTTGGTAGCATAGAAATAAACCCAAATTTCTACCAGCAACTCATATTTAACAAAGGAACTAAAATGAACTGGAGAAAGAAGAATCTCTTTCACAAGTGGTGCAGAGGAACTTGATTATCCATATGTAGAAGCCTGAAAAGAGACTCCAACATCTCTTACACTATGTGAAAGTGAACTCATAGTGAATTAAAATGTAATCATAAGACCCAAACCCAAGTAAACATAGGGAAACTCTAAATATTGTCAACACACAATAGCTTTTGGGTAAGATTCCAATAGCAATAGTCACAAAAATAAAAACAGAGACATTTGAGTATATCCAACTAAGATACTTCTTCACAACAAAGTAAACATCAGAGTGTAGATACAATGAACAGATGGCAGGAAAAATTAAAACTCTGAATGTTTACAGATTTCCAGAACATTTACATGAATTGGAAAAACTCCAAAAAATACAGTGAAGAAACATCTGAATAGACATTTCTCAGAAGAAATGTAAATGGTCAAAACATGTGAATATGCCCGATGTCACTAGCCATTATGTAAATATAAATCAGAGCACCATATCAGTCTCCAACACCTGTGGGAGAATACAACACTCAGGTGTTTGTGTGTGCAGCAAGTGGGTTTAGAGGACCCTGTTCACCTCTGGAGAGCAGAGTCTACAGGGAGGTAAAGAAACCTTACTGCGCAGGGGCATGCTAATCTTCTCTGTATCGTTCCAATTTTAGTATATGTGCTGCTGAAGCGAGCACATGTGCTGCCAAAGCGAGAAAGAGATGAAAAGAATTTATCTCAGCTAGCCACTAATATTCAAGAAACAAAGTCTTCAGGAAAGCCAACTCAACTGACATTTTCATGTCATTGTTAAATAAAGGAAAAATTATCTAGGTTCAGCAATACGTAGTTTATAAGAGAAAGACTACAGAGTAATTTCCTTGGCATAGAAATAACTTTGTCTTTTTTTTTTTATCTATGAGGGCTTGCTATCACCACCACACACCCACATCCCATATACAAATGACTGGCTTGAGTGGTAGCTTCTCTGCTTTGAGGCAAGTTTCTGCTAGTGTGCACCCTGGGAGGAGACGGAGGATGGCAGAAGTGCTTGGGTCCTTGCACCCAAATGGGACATCCAGAATGAATTCCCAGTTCCTGGTTTTGGCTTGGTCAAGCTTTGGCTATTGCAAGTGTCTGGGGAGTGAAACAGTGGTTCCCTCTTCCTGTCACTCTGCCTTTCAAATCAATAACTGTTGTTGGTAATGACTAATAATGATATTCACTGATTGTCAAATTTGGAATCTATTAATTATAGACAATTTCTCTTTGTAATTTTAAACTTTCATAATGTTCTGTTGCCAATTTCATCACTAGAAATAAAAACTTTTCCTCAAAAAAAAAGAAACCTTACTGCTTTCCTAATGTGCTTATTAAGTTCTTGACCAGCGCCTGTTAGTCTTGCTACAAACTTTCTAGTCTTACTACTTTCCTTCTTCTTCCTCTTCTCTGTGACTTGTAAAATAGTATACATTCTATATACTGTGGATACTTTTGATTTATTTTATTCCTTCAGTCTCCTATGAAGTTCCTCCACAAAAGCACAGCCCTTAAGATATTCATTCATTTATGCAGTCTGCAGATTTCATGAGCTACTAAATTCCAAATAGTATATTAAAGGCAAGATCTAGGCCTAAGAGAAAAGTGGTCTGAATTCTGTGCCTAGAAGAGGATTTGGGACATAGTAGAACTTCAGTGAAGTGCTATGTGAATGACATGCACTCAGTAAATGAGTAATCTAAAGCATACACTTCATTTAAGCAACACAGCAGCCCTACTCACCTCAGGTAGAGCAATTGAGAGGAATAATGTGAACAAAAATAAGACATCAATAAGTTGAATAATAACAGAGAAAAAACAAAATGAGATAGATGCCAACATTACTGACCTATTTTTGAGGAATTAAATTGATAGAGGGGCTGGCATTGTGGCCAAGTGGGGAAAGCTGCAATCTGTGAGGCCAGCATAACATCTGAGTTCCACTTTGAGTTTAGGAATCTCCACTTCCAATTTAGCTCACTGCTAAACACCTGGGAAACCAGCAGAAGATGGACGAAGGACTTGGGTCCTTGCCACTGATGTGGGAGACTTGGATGAAGCTCCTGACTTCAGCATGCCCCAGGCTCAACTGTTGAAACTCTCTGGGGTGTGAGCCAGCAGATGAAAGCTATCTATGTCTTTCCCTCTCTCTCTAAATCCACCTTTCAAATAATAAAGATTTAATAAACAAATTAACTGATTTCAAAATACACAAAAACGTGAACAATACTATATCATTTTTATGCCAAACTGATAAAAAATAACAAATGCTAGAGAGCACATGGGAAAAGAAAACCGTCATATATGGTGGGTGAAAACACAAGTTAGTACAGATGTTATGCAGAACAGTATGGTCATTCCTTAAAAAGGATAAAAATTGGGCCGGCGCTGTTGTGCAGTGAGTTAAAGCCCTGGCCTGAAGGGCCAGCATCCCATTTGGGTGCCAGTTCTAGTTCCAGCTGCTCTTCTTCCAATACAGCTCTCTGCTATCTCCTGGGATAGCAGTAGAAGATGGCCCAAGTCCTTGGGCCCATGCACCCATGTGGGAGACCCAGAGGAAGCTCCTGTCTCCAGGTTTCAGAATGGCATAACTCTGGCGTTTGTAGTCATCTGTAGAGTGAACCAGCTGATGCAGGACCTCTCTGTGTCTCTACCTCTATTGTAACTCTTTCAAATAAATAACAAAAATTTCAAATAAGATAAAAATTGACCTACCATGTGAGAGTTATCTTGCTCTTGGCTATATATAATAAGGAAATTTTATTAGAAGGAAAGGAGGAGAGCATATCAAAGATACAGCAATTTTCCCATAACACAGCCACTATAACACAGTTCACTGCAGCCAGGATTTGAAACCAATCTAGCTGTCCATCAGTGAAAAACAATGGACAGGGCAACCTCTTTTAGATACAAAAAAAGAACAAAATATTATTAAATTAATTGAAATAAGCCAGAAGCAGGAACACAAATGTCACCTGGTCCTTGTCACATGTGGAAGTGAAAGAAAATAATGGATCTGAACACAGAACTGTGATTACTAGAGGCTGAGAAGGGAAGCAGCTAGGGATAGAGGGGGATTGGATAATAGGTATCAAAAATCAAAGAGGCAGAAAGAACTTCTGGTGTTCCATAATATAATGAGATGACTACATTCAACCATATTAGGTTCTGTGTAAAGAACTGAAGGAGAGGAGCTGGTAGTCTCAAATCATGGAGAAGAATTAGAAACTGTACTTGCTTGGGGGCCAGCATTGTGGCACAGTGGGCTAACACCCTGGACTGAAGCACCAGCATCCCATGTGGGTACCAGTTCTAGTCCTGGCTGCTCCTCTTCTGATCCAACTCTCTGCTATGGCCTGGGAAAGCAGTAGAAGATGGCCCAAGTCCTTGGGTCCCTGCACCCAAGTGGGAGATCTGGAAGAAGCTCCTGGTTCCTGGCATCAGATTGGCAGAGCTCCGGCCATTGTGGCCATCTGGGGAGTGAACCAGCAGAGGAAGACCTCTCTCTCTCTCTGCTGCTACTTCTCTCTGTAACTCTGTCTTTCAAATAAATAACTCTTTAAAAACTTAATAAAACTGTAGTTGCTTAGCTTGATCACTTTTTACTGCATAAATGTGTGCAAATATTGCACTACACCCTGTAATAATGCATGACTAGGACACATTAAGCACAAATTATTTCAATGAAATTTTAAAAATTAGAAGCATTTCTTTATATTAACAATGAACTATTTGAAAATGAAATTAGAGAAACATTTCCATGCATAGCAGCATAAGAACCAGGAACCAATGTCTTCAGTGTTATCAGTGATGAATCAGATTCACAGCCCTCAGCACTGTTTTTACCATAGACCTTACCATGGCAATTGTGGGCATATAGTAGTAAATCAATGGACAGGAATCCTTTGTCTCTAAATCTGCTAAATAAATAAACATGGAATTCATCAAAGAAAAAGAGATATCAATTTGGATGCCAGGCACAAAAACACATGCACTTGAGCTATCCTCCAGTTTGTGATGCCAACAAATCTTTCAGACATGTTACATTTTCAGAGACTTTTCTGTAATCTTGCTAAGCTTTCTGGAAATCTGCCTTATAGCAAAGGGTTTCCCAATTCCATTACACTCATGATTTTTCTTTTGTGTGAGTTATTAGTTTACCATCTAGAGATAATTTATGGTACAAAACTTTTCTATGCATGCATGTTTTCTCATTTGTGAGTCTATTCATGGGAATTGAAGACTGTTTTATAACAGAAATACATTTTCCAAATTCATTGCATAGACTTTTGTTCCTTATGAATTCTCTGAAGTCTGTTGATGTCTAATTTCTGGCTAAAGGTTTTATTGTATTTACAGCATGCAAAGACTATCACCTTTTGTGAATTCTGTATCTATACAAGCCTGAAATAAAGAAAATGTTTTTGCACAATCAGTATACGCCTAAGAAACCACCTGTGTCAATTCTCTGATGTACCATTGACTTCTGACTCTAATAATATTTATAAGCTTTCTCCTTTACATGAGTCTCTGTTGGATAGGATGTGATTTCCAGCAAAAGGTTTTGTCACAATACTTACATGAATTTTGGAGAAAAGCTCTTCCACATTCATTATATTGTTAAGGTCTCTCCCTTGTTCAAATTCCATGATGGATTATGAGGCATTACCTATGTGAAATGACTTTCTCACATTTATTTCATTCATTAGATATATATGTTGTGCATTCTGATATAAGGAGAGATTTGGGCAGAGCTTTCCAACACTCATTACACCCATAAGGTTTCTCTCCCACGTGAATTCCCTGTTGTCGTATGAGGTATGGCTTCTAATTAAAGGGATTTTACTTTCAAAGGAGTTTTTCCCTATATGAATTTGATGATGTACAATGAGGGCTGAATTATGGTAAAAGGCTCTGAGTCATTACATTCATAAAATTGCTCCCCATGAGAATTCTTTTGTTTGATGAGGTCTGATTTGCACCACAAAGGCTATTCACATGTATTATATTCATGCATTTCTCCCCTTGGTGAATTCTCTAATATTTCATGAGATATAACTTGCACAAAAATGTCAAGTAGAAAATTCCCTGTGTGGATACTCTGATATCTTATGAGTTATGAAGTAGAGCAAAGAGGCTTTCCACCATCCTTCGATCCATAAAACCTACCTAAATTGAGCAACAAAGATATAGAAAACGTAAACACACACATAACCGGATGGAAATGATATCAGTAATAAAGACCCTCGCCGCCAAGAAAACCCCAGGACTGGATGGCTTCACTGCTGAATTCTAACAGACATTTAAAGCACTAACTGCAATTCTTCTCAAGTTATTCAAAACAATTGAGAGAGAGGCGATTCTCCCAAATTCTTTCTATGAAGCCAACATCACCTTCATTCCTAAACTTGAAAAAAGTGCAACAAAGAAAGTAATTATAGACCAATTTCCCTGATGAACATACATGCAAAGATCTGCAACAGAATTCTGGCCAATTGAATCCAACAATGCATCAGAAAGATCATCCACCCAGACCAAGTGGGATTTATCCTTGGTATGCAAGGATGGAACCAAAGGCTTTTCCACAGTCATTTCATTTATAAGCTTTCTCCATGGTGTGAAGGCTCTGATACTTTCTGAGGTTTGACTTCTCAGCAAAGGTTTTTCCACAGTCGTTGCAATCATAAGGTTTCCCCCAGTACAAATTGTCTGATGCTTTGTGAGCTTTGATTTCTCAGCAAAGGCTTTTCCACAATGATTGCATTCATAAGGTTTCTCCCCTCTGTGAATTCTCTGATGATTTATGAGTTTTTCCTTCTGGCCAAAGGATTTTCCATAGTCATTGCATTCATAAGGTTTCTCACCTGTGTGAATTCTCTGATGATTTATGAGGTGTTTCTTCTGGCCAAAGAACTTCCCACAGTCATTACATTTGTAAGATTTCAACCCTGTGTGAATTCTCTGATGTCTAATGAGATCTGACTTCTGGTGAGTGGTTTCCACACAATCATTACACACATGAGGGTTTTCCACAATATGAGTGCTGTGATGGAGGGTATGGCAGAATTTAATACTGAATGACTTCCCACAAGGTTTACATGCATAGGATTTCTTCCCTATATTTGGTCTATGATTCAGTCTAACATGTGATTGGTAAATGACAGGTTCCACAGTCCCAATATACTTATAAATGTTCTCTCTTTTCAGGTGAATACAATCAGAATTCCACAGTCAGTCAGCTGGGAGGGGTGGATGAATCCGGAAACAGCTGGTTTCCTTGTACTAAAACAAGCGCCATATCACAAAGGACTCTTACATTTCTTTTTCTTTTTTGCACTTTTCACATTTTCTTATTTATCATTGTTTGTAATAAATTTTCTGATGTGGGTTGTGGTTTTGAGGCTGGCTTAAGGAGTTCAGGGAACCAGAGGAATGGTCTTTTTCAATTAGGGCACAGCTGTTGGCTCTCTCCAATTCTGGCTTTCTGTCATTGCTTTGGGTGCCTCAGCCAATTTTTCGTTTTGAGCAACTTTTTCCTAAATGTTTTGTTGGTCTGAGTTGGTTTTGCCTTTTTCCTTTTCAAATTGTGTATTCTGATGCAATACAAACAAGGGTTTAGAACGAGGATCCATTATGAAATTGAAAAACAGAACATACTGGGTTTTGATGATTAGAAATCATAGGCAACATGACCAAGATGAGTTTTTGGGTTTTCGAAAATGACATAGAACCCTTCCACTGAGGGGCAGATATTAATTTCAACCAAATCGAGAGTGAGTGCGATTTTCAGGTGAATTCAATCAGAATTCCACAGCCAGTCAGCTAGGAGGGGTGGATGAATCCGGAAACAGCTGGTTTCCTTGTGTCTAAATCCAGCCAAATATCACAAAGGACTCTTGCATTTCTTTGACTTTTTTCTCATTTTTCTTTTTTTCATGGTTTGTAATGAATTTTCTGATGTGAGCTTTGGTTTTGAGGCTGCCATATAGAGTTCAGGGCACCGGAGGAATGGTCTTTTTGAAACACGGCACAGCTGTTGGCTTGCTCCAATTCTGGCTTTTGTCATTGTTTTGGGTGCCTCAGCTAACTTTTGGTTTCTTGAGTGGCAATTTCCTAAATGATTTCTGGGTCTCAGTCGGTTTTGCCTTCTTATTCCCAAATTTTGTATTCTGATGCAATACAAGCAAGATTTTGGACAGAGTAGCCATTATGAAAAAAAAAAAACACAGCAAATTGCCCTTTCAGGATTAGAAATCTATAGGCAACACGATCAAGATGAGTATCTGTGTTTTGGAAAATGGCATGGAAAGCTTCTGCTGAGGTGACAGATTCTAATTCCCTCCAAATTGAGTGTGAGAGCGATTTTGAGGTGAATTCAATCAGAATTCCAAAGTCAGTCTGTGGAAGGGGGGGATGAATCTGGTAACAGCCAGTTTCCTTGTGTCTAAATCCAGCCAAATATCAAAAAGGACTCTTGCATTTCTTTGGCTTTTTCACATTTCCCTTATTTATCATGCTTTGTAATGAATTTTATGATGTTAGGTTTGGTTTTGTGGCTGCAATATGCAGTTCAGGGCACTGGAGGAATGGTCTTTTTCAAACAGGGCACAGCTGTTGGCTTGCTCCACTTGTGGCTTGCTGTCATTGTTTTGGGTGCCTCAGCTGAAATTTGGTTTCTTGAGTTTCACTGCGATTTTCAGGTTAATTCAGTCAGATTTCCACAGGCAGTCAGCTGGAGGGGTGGATGATCTGGGAACAGCCAGTTTCCTTGTGACTAAATCAAGCCCAATATCATTATGGATTCTTGCATTTCTTTGGCTTTTTTCTCTTTTTTCTTATTTATCATGGTTTGTAATGAATTTTCTGATGTGAGCTTTGGTTTTGAGGCTGGCATATTGAGTTCAGGGCACAAGAGGAAGGTTCTTTTTCAATCAGGGCACAGCTGTTGGCTTGCTCCACTTCTGGCTTGCTGTCATTGTTTTGGGTGCCTCAGCTGATTTGTGGTTTCTTGAGCGGCAATTTCCTAAATGTTTTCTGGGTCTGAGTTGGTTTGGCATTCTTCCTTCCCAAATTTTGTATACTGATGCAATGCATAGAAGAGTTTGGACAGAGTAGCCATTATGAAATAAAAAACAGAGCAAATAGGCATTTGAAGCTTATAAATCTATAGGTAACATGACCAAGGTGAGTTTTTGTGTTTTGGAAAATACAGTGGAACACTTTGGCTGAGGTGACAGATATTAATTGCCTCCAAACTGAGTTTCACTGCGATTTTCAGGTTAATTCAGTCAGAATTCCACAGGCAGTCAGCTGGAGGGGTGGATGAATCCGGGAACAGCTGGTTTCCTTGCGAATAAATCAAGCCCAATATCATTATGGATTCTTCTTTTTTTTTGGCTTTTTTTCTCTTTTTTCTTATTTATCATGGTTTGTAATGAATTTTCTGATGTGAGCTTTGGTTTTGAGGCTGCAATATGGAGTTCAGGGTACAAGACGAAGGTTTTTATTCAATCAGGGCACAGCTGTTGTCTTGCTCCAATTCTGGCTTGCTGTCATTGTTTTGGGTGTTTCAGCTGACTTTTGGTTTCTTGAGCAGGAATTTCCAAAATGTTTTCTGGGTCTGAGTCAGTTTTGCCTTCTTATTCCCAAATTTTGTATTCTGATGCAATACAAGCAAGATTTTGGACAGAGTAGCCTTTATGAAAGAAAAAAAAAAAAAACACAGCGCATTGCCCTTTCAGGATTAGAAATCCATAGGCAACACAACCAAGATGAGATTCTGTGTTTTGGAAAATGACATGCAACGCTTCTGCTGAGGTGACAAATTCTAATTCCCTCCAAATGGAGTGTGAGAGTGATTTTGAGGTGAATACAATCAGAATTCCAAAGTCAGTCTGTGGAAGGGGGGGGTGAATCTGGAAACAGCCAGTTTCTTTGTGTCTAAATCCTTTCAAATATCACAAAGGACTCTTGCATTTCTTTGGCTTTTTCACATTTCCCTTATTTATCATGGTTTGTAATGAATTTTCTGATGTGAGCTTTGGTTTTGAGGCTGGCATATTGAGTTCAGGGCACAAGAGGAAGGTTCTTTTTCAATCAGGGCACAGCTGTTGGCGTGCTCCAATTCTGGCTTGCTGTCATTGTTTTGGGTGCTTCAGCTGATTTGTGGTTTCTTGAGCAGCAATTTCTAAAATGATTTCTGAGTCTGAGTCGGTTTTGCCTTCTTATTCCTAAATTTTGTATTCTGATGCAATACAAGCAAGACTTTGGACAGAGTAGCCATTATGAAAGAAAAAAAAAAAAACACAGCAAATTGCCCTTTCAGGATTAGAAATCTATAGGCAACACAACCAAGATGATTTTCTGTGTTTTTAAAAACAACATGGAACGCTTCTGCTGAGGTGACAGATTCTAATTCCCTCCAAAATGAGTGTGAGTGCGATTCTGAGGTGAATTCAATCAGAATTCCAAAGTCATTCTGTGGAAGGGGGGGATGAATCTGGAAACAGCCAGTTTCCTTGTGTCTAAATCCTGCCAAATATCACAAAGGAGTCTTGCATTTCTTTGGCTTTTTCACATTTCCCTTATTTATCATGGTTTGTAATGAATTTTCTGATGTGAGCTTTGGTTTTGAGGCTGCAATATGGAGTTCAGGGCACTGGAGGAATGGTCTTTTTCAAACAGGGTACAGCTGTTGGCTTGCTCCAACAATTCTGGCTTGCTGTCATTCTTTTGGGTGCCTCAGCTGATTTGTGGTTTCTTGTGTGGCAATTTCCTAAATGTGTTCTGGGTTTGGGTTGGCTTTGCCTTCTTACTTCCCAAATTTTGTATTCTGACGCAATACAAACAAGAGTTTGGACAAAGTAGCCGTTATGAAATAAAAAACACAACAAATAGGCTTTTGAAGCTTAGAAATCTACAGGTAACATGACCAAGGTGAGTTTTTGTGTTTTGGAAAATAAAATGGAACACTTTGGCTGAGGTGACAGATATTAATTGCCTCCAAACTGAGTTTCACTGCGATTTTCAGGTTAATTCAGTTAATTCAGTTAGGATTCCACAGGCTTGCATTTCTTTGGCTTTTTCACATTTCCCTTATTTATCATGGTTTGTAATGAATTTTCTGATGTGAGCTTTGGTTTTGAGGCTGCAATATGGAGTTCAGGGTACTGGAGGAATGGTCTTTTTCAAACAGGGCACAGCTGTTGGCTTGCTCCACTTGTGGCTTGCTGTCATTGTTTTGGGTGCCTCAGCTGAAATTTGGTTTCTTGAGTTTCACTGCGATTGTCAGGTTAATTCAGTCAGAAATCCACAGGCAGTCAGCTTTAGTGGTGGATGAATCTGGGAACAGCCAGTTTCCTTGCAACTAAATCAAGCCCAATATCATTATGGATTCTTGCATTTCTTTGGCTTTTTTCTCTTTTTTCTTTTTTTCATGGTTTGTTATGAATTTTCTGATGTGAGCTTTGGTTTTGAGGTTGGCATATTGAGTTCAGGGCACAAGAGGATGGTTCTTTTTCAATCAGGGTACAGCTGTTGGCTTGCTCCAATTCTGGCTTGCTGTCATTGTTTTGGGTGCCTCAGCCGATTTGTGGTTTCTTGTGTGGCAATTTCCCAAATGTTTTCTGGGTCTGAGTTGGCTTTGCCTTCTTCCTTCCCAAATTTTGTATTCTGATGCAATGCTAAGAATAGTTTGGACAGAGTAGCCATTATGAAATAAAAAACAGAGCAAATAGGCATTTGAAGCTTATAAATCTATAGGTAACATGACCAAGGTGAGTTTTTGTGTTTTGGAAAATACAATGGAAAACTTTGACTGAGGTGACAGATATTAATTGCCTCCAAACTGAGTTTCACTGCGATTTTCAGGTTAATTCAGTCAGAATTCCACAGGCAGTCAGCTGGACGGGTGGATGAATCCGGGAACAGCAGGTTTCCTTGTGAATAAATCAAGCCCAATATCATTACGGATTCTTGAAATTTTTTGGCTTTTTTCACTTTTTCTTATTTATCATGGTTTGTAATGAATTTTCTGATGTGAGCTTTGGTTTTGAGGCTGGCATATTGAGTTCAGGGCACAAGAGGAAGGTTCTTATTCAATCAGGGCACAGCTGTTGTCTTGCTCCAATTCTGGCTTGCTGTCATTGTTTTGGGTGTTTCAGCAGACTTTTGGTTTCTTGAGCAGGAATTTCCAAAATGTTTTCTGGGTCTGAGTCGGTTTTGCCTTCTTCCTTCCCAAATTTTGTATTCTGATGCAATACAAGCAAGATTTTGGACAGAGTAGCCTTTATGAAAGAAAAAAAAAAGACAGCGCATTGCCCTTTCAGGATTAGAAATCCATAGGCAACACAACCAAGATGAGATTCTGTGTTTTGGAAAATGACATGCAACGCTTCTGCTGAGGTGACAGATTCTAATTCCCTCCAAATGGAGTGTGAGAGTGATTTTGAGGTGAATACAATCAGAATTCCAAAGTCAGTCTGTGGAAGGGGGGGGTGAATCTGGAAACAGCCAGTTTCTTTGTGTCTAAATCCTTTCAAATATCACAAAGGACTCTTGCATTTCTTTGGCTTTTTCACATTTCCCTTATTTATCATGGTTTGTAATGAATTTTCTGATGTGAGCTTTGGTTTTGAGGCTGGCATATTGAGTTCAGGGCACAAGAGGAAGGTTCTTTTTCAATCAGGGCACAGCTGTTGGCGTGCTCCAATTCTGGCTTGCTGTCATTGTTTTGGGTGCTTCAGCTGATTTGTGGTTTCTTGAGCAGCAATTTCTAAAATGATTTCTGAGTCTGAGTCGGTTTTGCCTTCTTATTCCCAAATTTTGTATTCTGATGCAATACAAGCAAGACTTTGGACAGAGTAGCCATTATGAAAGAAAAAAAAAAAACACAGCAAATTGCCCTTTCAGGATTAGAAATCTATAGGCAACACAACCAAGATGATTTTCTGTGTTTTTAAAAACAACATGGAACGCTTCTGCTGAGGTGACAGATTCTAATTCCCTCCAAAATGAGTGTGAGTGCGATTCTGAGGTGAATTCAATCAGAATTCCAAAGTCATTCTGTGGAAGGGGGGGATGAATCTGGAAACAGCCAGTTTCCTTGTGTCTAAATCCTGCCAAATATCACAAAGGAGTCTTGCATTTCTTTGGCTTTTTCACATTTCCCTTATTTATCATGGTTTGTAATGAATTTTCTGATGTGAGCTTTGGTTTTGAGGCTGCAATATGGAGTTCAGGGCACTGGAGGAATGGTCTTTTTCAAACAGGGTACAGCTGTTGGCTTGCTCCAACAATTCTGGCTTGCTGTCATTCTTTTGGGTGCCTCAGCTGATTTGTGGTTTCTTGTGTGGCAATTTCCTAAATGTGTTCTGGGTTTGGGTTGGCTTTGCCTTCTTACTTCCCAAATTTTGTATTCTGACGCAATACAAACAAGAGTTTGGACAAAGTAGCCGTTATGAAATAAAAAACACAACAAATAGGCTTTTGAAGCTTAGAAATCTACAGGTAACATGACCAAGGTGAGTTTTTGTGTTTTGGAAAATAAAATGGAACACTTTGGCTGAGGTGACAGATATTAATTGCCTCCAAACTGAGTTTCACTGCGATTTTCAGGTTAATTCAGTTAATTCAGTTAGGATTCCACAGGCTTGCATTTCTTTGGCTTTTTCACATTTCCCTTATTTATCATGGTTTGTAATGAATTTTCTGATGTGAGCTTTGGTTTTGAGGCTGCAATATGGAGTTCAGGGTACTGGAGGAATGGTCTTTTTCAAACAGGGCACAGCTGTTGGCTTGCTCCACTTGTGGCTTGCTGTCATTGTTTTGGGTGCCTCAGCTGAAATTTGGTTTCTTGAGTTTCACTGCGATTGTCAGGTTAATTCAGTCAGAAATCCACAGGCAGTCAGCTTTAGTGGTGGATGAATCTGGGAACAGCCAGTTTCCTTGCAACTAAATCAAGCCCAATATCATTATGGATTCTTGCATTTCTTTGGCTTTTTTCTCTTTTTTCTTTTTTTCATGGTTTGTTATGAATTTTCTGATGTGAGCTTTGGTTTTGAGGTTGGCATATTGAGTTCAGGGCACAAGAGGATGGTTCTTTTTCAATCAGGGTACAGCTGTTGGCTTGCTCCAATTCTGGCTTGCTGTCATTGTTTTGGGTGCCTCAGCCGATTTGTGGTTTCTTGTGTGGCAATTTCCCAAATGTTTTCTGGGTCTGAGTTGGCTTTGCCTTCTTCCTTCCCAAATTTTGTATTCTGATGCAATGCTAAGAATAGTTTGGACAGAGTAGCCATTATGAAATAAAAAACAGAGCAAATAGGCATTTGAAGCTTATAAATCTATAGGTAACATGACCAAGGTGAGTTTTTGTGTTTTGGAAAATACAATGGAAAACTTTGACTGAGGTGACAGATATTAATTGCCTCCAAACTGAGTTTCACTGCGATTTTCAGGTTAATTCAGTCAGAATTCCACAGGCAGTCAGCTGGACGGGTGGATGAATCCGGGAACAGCAGGTTTCCTTGTGAATAAATCAAGCCCAATATCATTACGGATTCTTGAAATTTTTTGGCTTTTTTCACTTTTTCTTATTTATCATGGTTTGTAATGAATTTTCTGATGTGAGCTTTGGTTTTGAGGCTGGCATATTGAGTTCAGGGCACAAGAGGAAGGTTCTTATTCAATCAGGGCACAGCTGTTGTCTTGCTCCAATTCTGGCTTGCTGTCATTGTTTTGGGTGTTTCAGCAGACTTTTGGTTTCTTGAGCAGGAATTTCCAAAATGTTTTCTGGGTCTGAGTCGGTTTTGCCTTCTTCCTTCCCAAATTTTGTATTCTGATGCAATACAAGCAAGATTTTGGACAGAGTAGCCTTTATGAAAGAAAAAAAAAAGACAGCGCATTGCCCTTTCAGGATTAGAAATCCATAGGCAACACAACCAAGATGAGATTCTGTGTTTTGGAAAATGACATGCAACGCTTCTGCTGAGGTGACAGATTCTAATTCCCTCCAAATGGAGTGTGAGAGTGATTTTGAGGTGAATACAATCAGAATTCCAAAGTCAGTCTGTGGAAGGGGGGGGTGGATCTGGAAACAGCCAGTTTCTTTGTGTCTAAATCCTTTCAAATATCACAAAGGACTCTTGCATTTCTTTGGCTTTTTCACATTTCCCTTATTTATCATGGTTTGTAATGAATTTTCTGATGTGAGCTTTGGTTTTGAGGCTGGCATATTGAGTTCAGGGCACAAGAGGATGGTTCTTTTTCAATCAGGGCACAGCTGTTGGCTTGCTCCACTTCTGGCTTGCTGTCATTGTTTTGAGTGCCTCAGCCGATTTGTGGTTTCTTGTGTGGCAATTTCCTAAATGTTTTCTGGGTCTGAGTTGGCTTTGCCTTCTTCCTTCCCAAATTTTGTATTCTGATGCAATGCAAAGAAGAGTTTGTACAGAATAGCCATTATGAAATAAAAAACACAACAAATAGGCGTTTGAAGCTTAGAAATCTACAGGTAACATGACCAAGGTGAGTTTTTGTGTTTATGAAAATAAAATGGAACACTTTGGTTGAGGTGACAGATATTAATTGCCTCCAAACTGAGTTTCACTGCGATTTTCAGGTTAATTCAGTCAGAATTCCACAGGCAGTCAGCTGGAGGGGTGGATGAATCCGGGAACAGCTGGTTTCCTTGTGAATAAATCAAGCCCAATATCATTATGGATTCTTGAAATTTTTTGGCTTTTTTCACTTTTTTCTTATTTATCATGGTTTGTAATGAATTCTCTGATGTCAGCTTTGGTTTTGAGGCTGCAATATGGAGTTCAGGGTTCTAGACGAAGGTTCTTTTTCAATCAGGGCACAGCTGTTGGCTTGCTCAAATTCTCGCTTGCTGTCATTGTTTTGGGTGTTTCAGCTGACTTTTGGTTTCTTGAGCAGGAATTTCCAAAATGTTTTCTGGGTCTGAGTCGGTTTTGCCTTCTTATTTCCAAATTTTGTGTTCTGATGCAATACAAGCAAGATTTTGGACAGAGTAGCCATTATGAAAGAAAAAAAAAAAACACAGCAAATTGCCCTTTCAGGATTAGAAATCTATAGGCAACACAACCAACATGAGATTCTGTGTTTTGGAAAATGACATGGAACGCTTCTGCTGAGGTGACAGATTCTAATTCCCTCCAAATGGAGTGTCAGAGCGATTTTGAGGTGAATACAATCAGAATTCCAAAGTCAGTCTGTGGAAGGGGGGTATGAATCTGGAAACAGCCAGTTTCTTTGTGTCTAAATCCTTTCAAATATCACAAAGGACTCTTGCATTTCTTTGGCTTTTTCACATTTCCCTTATTTTTCATGGTTTGTAATGAATTTTCTGATGTCAGCTTTGGTTTTGAGGCTGCAATATGGAGTACAGGGCACTGGAGGTATGGTCTTTTTCAAACAGGGTACAGCTGTTGGCTTGCTCCAATTCTGGCTTGCTGTCATTGTTTTGGGTGCCTCAGCAATCTGTCGTTTCTTGAGTGGAAATTTCCTAAATGTTTTCTGGGTCTGGGTTGGCTTTGCCT
This sequence comes from Oryctolagus cuniculus, assembly GCF_964237555.1. NCBI lineage: Eukaryota > Metazoa > Chordata > Mammalia > Lagomorpha > Leporidae > Oryctolagus > Oryctolagus cuniculus. The sequence goes on along the minus strand of NC_091444.1, from coordinate 85,409,970 downwards.
TCTTCCTTCCCAAATTTTGTATTGTGACGCAATACAAACAAGAGTTTGGACAGAGTAGCCATTATGAAAGAAAAAAAAAAAAAACACAGCGCATTGCCCTTTCAGGATTGGAAATCCACAGGCAACACGAGGAAGATGAGTTTCTGTGTTTTGGAAAATGACATAGAACGCTTCTGCTGAGGGGACAGATTCTAATTCCCTCCAAAATGAGTGTGAGTGCGATTCTGAGGTGAATTCAATCAGAATTCCAAAGTCAGTCTGTGGAAGGGGGGGATGAATCTGGAAACAGCCAGTTTCCTTGTGTCTAAATCCTTTCAAATATCACAAAGGACCCTTGCATTTCTTTGGCTTTTTCACATTTCCCTTATTTATCATGGTTTGTAATGAATTTTCTGATGTGAGCTTTGGTTTTGAGGCTGCAATATAGAGTTCAGGGCACCGGATGAATGGTGTTTTTCAAACTGGGCACAGCTGTTGGCTTGCTCCAGTTCTGGCTTTTGTCTTTGTTTTGGGTGCCTCAGCTGAAACTTGGTTTCTTGAGTTTCACTGTGATTGTCAGGTTAATTCAGTTAGAATTCCACAGGCAGTCAGCTTTAGTGGTGGATGAATCTGGGAACAGCCGGTTTCCTTGCAACTAAATCAAACCCAATATCATTATGGATTCTTGCATTTCTTTGGCTTTTTCCTCTTTTTTCTTATTTATCATGGTTTGTAATGAATTTTCTGATGTGAGCTTTGGTTTTGAGGCTGGCATATTGAGTTCAGGGCACCGGAGGAATGGTCTTTTTGAAACAGGGCACAGCTGTTGGCTTGCTCCACTTCTGGCTTGCTGTCATTGTTTTGAGTGCCTCAGCCGATTTGTGGTTTCTTGTGTGGCAATTTCCCAAATGTTTTCTGGGTCTGAGTTGGCTTTGCCTTCTTCCTTCCCAAATTTTGTATTCTGATGCAATGCAAAGAAGAGTTTGTACAGAATAGCCATTATGAAATAAAAAAACACAACAAATAGGTGTTTGAAGCTTAGAAATCTATAGGTAACATGACCAAGGTGAGTTTTGTGTTTATGAAAATAAAATGGAACACTTTGGCTGAGGTGACAGATATTAATTGCCTCCAAACTGAGTTTCACTGCAATTTTCAGGTTAATTCAGTCAGAATTCCACAGGCAGTCAGCTGGAGGGATGGATGAATCCGGGAACAGCCAGTTTCCTAGCGACTAAATCAAGCCCTATATCATTACGGATTCTTGCATTTTTTTGGCTTTTTTTCTCTTTTTTCTTATTTATCATGGTTTGTAATGAATTTTCTGATGTGAGCTTTGGTTTTGAGGCTGCAATATGGAGTTCAGGGCACAACAGGAAGGTTCTTTTTCAATCAGGGCACAGCTGTTGGCGTGCTCCAATTCTGGCTTGCTGTCATGGTTTTGGGTGCCTCAGCTGATTTGTGGTTTCTTGTGTGGCAATTTCCTAAATGTTTTCTGGGTCTGAGTTGGCTTTTCCTTCTTCCTTCCCAAATTTTGTATTGTGATGCAATACAAGCAAGATTTTGGACAGAGTAGCCATTATGAAAGAAAAAAAAAAGACAGCGCATTGCCCTTTCAGGATTAGAAATCCATAGGCAACACAACCAAGATGAGATTCTGTGTTTTGGAAAATGACATGCAACGCTTCTGCTGAGGTGACAGATTCTAATTCCCTCCAAATGGAGTGTGAGAGCGATTTTGAGGTGAATTCAATCAGAATTCCAAAGTCAGTCTGTGGAAGGGGGGTATGAATCTGGAAACAGCCAGTTTCTTTGTGTCTAAATCCTTTCAAATATCACAAAGGACTCTTGCATTTCTTTGGCTTTTTCACATTTCCCTTATTTATCATGGTTTGTAATGAATTTTCTGATGTGAGCTTTGGTTTTGTGGCTGCAGTATGGAGTTCAGGGTACTGGAGGAACGGTGTTTTTCAAAGAGGGTACAGTTGTTGGCTTGCTGCAATTCTGGCTTGCTGTCATTGTTTTGGGTGCCTCAGCCGATTTGTGGTTTCTTGTGTGGCAATTTCCTAAATGTTCTCTGGTTCTGAGTCGGCTTTGCCTTCTTCATTGCCAAATTTTGTATTCTGATGCAATACAAGCAAGATTTTGGACAGCGTAGCCATTATGAAATAAAAAACACAACAAATAGGTGTTTGAAGCTTACAAATCTACAGGTAACATGACCAAGGTGAGTTTTTGTGTTTTGGAAAATAAAATGGAATACTTTGGCTGAGGTGACAGATATTAATTGCCTCCAAACTGAGTTTCACTGCGATTTTCAGGTTAATTCAGTTAATTCAGTTAGGATTCCACAGGCTTGCATTTCTTTGGCTTTTTCACATTTCCCTTATTTATCATGGTTTGTAATGAATTTTCTGATGTGAGCTTTGGTTTTGAGGCTGCAATATGGAGTTCAGGGTACTGGAGGAATGGTCTTTTTCAAACAGGGCACAGCTGTTGGCTTGCTCCAATTCTGGCTTGCTGTCATTGTTTTGGGTGCCTCAGCTGAAATTTGGTTTCTTGAGTTTCACTACGATTGTCAGGTTAATTCAGTCAGAAATCCACAGGCAGTCAGCTGGAGGGGTGGATGAATCTGGGAACAGCCAGTTTCCTTGCAACTAAATCAAGCCCAATATCATTATGGATTCTTGCATTTCTTTGGCTTTTTTCTCTTTTTTCTTTTTTCATGGTTTGTTATGAATTTTCTGGTGTGAGTTTTGGTTTTGAGGCTGGCATATTGAGTTCAGGGCACAAGAGGATGGTTCTTTTTCAATCAGGGTACAGCTGTTGGCTTGCTCCACTTCTGGCTTGCTGTCATTGTTTTGGGTGCCTCAGCCGATTTGTGGTTTCTTGTGTGGCAATTTCCCAAATGTATTCAGGGTCTGAGTTGGCTTTGCCTTCTTCCTTCCCAAATTTTGTATTCTGATGCAATGCAAAGAACAGTTTGGACAGAGTAGCCATTATGAAATAAAAAACAGAGCAAATAGGCATTTGAAGCTTATAAATCTATAGGTAACATGACCAAGGTAGTTTTTGTGTTTTGGAAAATACAATGGAACACTTTGACTGAGGTGACAGACATTAATTGCCTCCAAACTGAGTTTCACTGCGATTTTCAGGTTAATTCAGTCAGAATTCCACAGGCAGTCAGCTGGAGGGGTGGATGAATCCGGGAACAGCTGGTTTCCTTGCGAATAAATCAAGCCCAATATCATTATGGATTCTTGAAATTTTTTGGCTTTTTTCTCTTTTTTCTTATTTATCATGGTTTGTAATGAATTTTCTGATGTGAGCTTTGGTTTTGTGGCTGCAATATGGAGTTCAGGGCACAAGAGGAAGGTTCTTTTTCAATCAGGGCACAGCTGTTGGCTTGCCCCGCTTCTGGCTTGTTGTCATTGTTTTGGGTGTTTCAGCTGACTTTTGGTTTCTTGACAGGAATTTCCAAAATGTTTTCCGGGTCTGAGTCGGTTTTGCCTTCTTATTCCCAAATTTTGTATTCTGATGCAATACAAGCAAGATTTTGGACAGAGTAGCCATTATGAAAGAAAAAAAAAAAAAACAGCGCATTGCCGTTTCAGGATTAGAAATCCATAGGCAACACAACCAAGATGAGATTCTGTGTTTTGGAAAATGACATGGAACGCTTCTGCTGAGGTGACAGATTCTAATTCCCTCCAAATGGAGTGTGAGAGCGATTTTGAGGTGAATACAATCAGAATTCCAAAGTCAGTCTGTGGAAGGGGGGTATGAATCTGGAAACAGGCAGTTTCTTTGTGTCTAAATCCTTTCAAATATCACAAAGGACTCTTGCATTTCTTTGGCTTTTTCACATTTCCCTTACTTATCATGGTTTGTAATGAATTTTCTGATGTGAGCTTTGGTTTTGAGGCTGGCATATTGAGTTCAGGGCACAAGTGGATGGTTCTTTTTCAATCACGGCACAGCTGTTGGCTTGCTCCACTTCTGGCTTGCTGTCATTGTTTTGAGTGTCTCAGCCGATTTGTGGTTTCTTGTGTGGCAATTTCCCAAATGTTTTCAGGGTCTGAGTTGGCTTTTCCTTCTTCCTTCCCAAATTTTGTATTCTGATGCAATGCAAAGAAGAGTTTGTACAGAATAGCCATTATGAAATAAAAAACAAAACAAATCGGCGTTTGAAGCTTAGAAATCTATAGGTAACATGACCAAGGTGAGTTTTTGTGTTTTGGAAAATAAAATGGAACACTTTGGCTGAGGTGACAGATATTAATTGCCTCCAAACTGAGTTTCACTGCGATTTTCAGGTTAATTCAGTCAGAATTCCACACGCAGTAAGCTGGAGGGGTGGATGAATCCGGGAACAGCCGGTTTCCTAGCGACTAAATCAAGCCCTATATCATTATGGATTCTTGCATTTCTTTGGCTTTTTTCTCTTTTTTCTTATTTATCATGGTTTGTAATGAATTTTCTGATGTGAGCTTTGGTTTTGTGGCTGCAATATGGAGTTCAGGGCACAAGAGGAAGGTTCTTTTTCAATCAGGGCACAGCTGTTGGCTTGCTCCACTTCTGGCTTGCTGTCATTGTTTTGGGTGCCTCACCTGATTTGTGGTTTCTTGTGTGGCAATTTCCTAAATGTTTTCTGGGTCTGAGTTGGTTTTGCCTTCTTCCTTCCCAAATTTTGTATTCTGATGCAATACAAGCAAGATTTTGGACAGAGTAGCCATTATGAAATAAAAAAAAAAAGAAACACAGCGCATTGCTCTTTCAGGATTAGAAATCCATGGGCAACACAACCAAGATGAGATTCTGTGTTTTGGAAAATGACATGGAACGCTTCTGCTGAGGTGACAGATTCTATTTCCCTGAAATGGAGTGTGAGAGCGATTTTGAGGTGAATTCAATCAGAATTCCAAAGTCAGTCTTTGGAAGGGGGGTATGAATCTGGAAACAGCCAGTTTCTTTGTGTCTAAATCCTTTCAAATATCACAAAGGTCTCTTGCATTTCTTTGGCTTTTTCACATTTCCCTTATTTATCATGGTTTGTAATGAATTTTCTGATGTGAGCTTTGGTTTTGTGGCTGCAATATGGAGTTCAGGGTACTGGAGGAATGGTCTTTTTCAAACAGGGTACAGTTGTTGGCTTGCTCCACTTCTGGCTTGCTGTCATTGTTTTGAGTGTCTCAGCCGATTTGTGGTTTCTTGTGTGGCAATTTCCCAAATGTTTTCTGGGTCTGAGTTGGCTTTGCCTTCTTCCTTCCCAAATTTTGTATTCTGATGCAATGCAAAGAAGAGTTTGTACAGAGTAGCCATTATGAAATAAAAAACAGAGCAAATAGGCATTTGAAGCTTATAAATCTATAGGTAACATGACCAAGGTGAATTTTTGTGTTTTGGAAAATACAATGGAACACTTTGACTGAGGTGACAGATATTAATTGCCTCCAAACTGAGTTTCACTGCGATTTTCACGTTAATTCAGTTAATTCAGTCAGAATTCCACAGGCAGTCAGCTGGAGGGGTGGATGAATCCGGGAACAGCCGGTTTCCTAGCGACTAAATCAAGCCCAATATCATTATGGATTCTTGCATTTTTTTGGCTTTTTTCTCTTTTTTCTTATTTTTCATGGTTTGTAATGAATTTTCTGATGTGAGCTTTGGTTTGTAGACTGGCATATTGAGTTCAGGGCACAAGAGGAAGGTTCTTTTTCAATCAGGGCACAGCTGTTGGCTTGCTCCACTTCTGGCTTGCTGTCATTGTTTTGGGTGCCTCAGCCGATTTGTGGTTTCTTGTGTGGCAATTTCCTAAATGTTTTCTGGGTCTGAGTTGGTTTTGCCTTCTTCCTTCCCAAATTTTGTATTCTGATGCAATACAAGCAAGATTTTGGACAGAGTAGCCATTATGAAAGAAAAAAACAAAAACACAGCAAATTGCCCTTTCAGGATTAGAAATCCATAGGCAATACAACCAAGATGAGATTCTGCGTTTTGGAAAATGACATGGAACGCTTCTGCTGAGGTGACAGATTCTAATTCCCTCCAAATGGAGTGTGAGAGCGATTTCCAAAGTCAGTCTGTGGAAGGGGGGTTTGAATCTGGAAACAGCCAGTTTCTTTGTGTCTAAATCCTTTCAAATATCACAAAGGACTTTCCATTTCTTTGGCTTTTTCACATTTCCCTTATTTATCATGGTTTGTAATGAATTTTCTGATGTGAGCTTTGATTTTGAGGCTGGAATATGGAGTTCAAGACACGGAAGGAATGGTCTTTTTCAATCAGGGCACAGCTGTTGGCTTGCTCCAATTCTGGCTTTCTGTCATGGTTTTGGGTGCCTCAGCGGAGTTTTGGTTTCCTGAGCGGCAATTTCCTAAAGGATTTCTGGGTCTGAGTTGGTTTTGCCTTCTTCCTTCCCAAATTTTGTATTCTGACGCAATACAAACCAGAGTTTAGACAGCAGATCCATTATGAAATAAAAAACAAAACAAATAAGCCGGTCAGCTGGGAGGGTTGGATGAATCCGGAAACAGCCTGTTTCCTTGTGACTAAATCAAGCCCACTATCAAAAAGGACTCTTCCATTTCTTTGGCTCTTTTCACATTTTTCTTATTTATCATGGTTTGTAATGAATTTTCTGATGTGAGCTTTGGTTTTGAGGCTGGTGTATTGAGTTCAGGGCACAAGAGGAAGGTTCTTTTTCAATCAGGGCACAGCTGTTGGCTTGCTCCACTTCTGGCTTGCTGTCATTGTTTTGGGTGCCTCAGCTGATTTGTGGTTTCTTGTGTGGCAATTTCCTAAATGTTTTCTGGGTCTGAGTTGGTTTTGCCTTCTTCCTTCCGAAATTTTGTAATCTGATGCAATACAAGCAAGATTTTGGACAGAATAGCCATTATGAAATAAAAAAAAAAAACACAGCGCATTGCCCTTTCAGGATTAGAAATTCATAGGCAACACAACCAAGATGAGATTCTGTGTTTTGGAAAATGACATGGAACGCTTCTGCTGAGGTGACAGATTCTAATTCCCTCCAAATGGAGTGTGAGAGTGATTTTGAGGTGAATTCAATCAGAATTCCAAAGTCAGTCTGTGGAAGGGGGGTATGAATCTGGAAACAGCCAGTTTCTTTGTGTCTAAATCCAGCCAAATATCACAAAGGACTCTTGCATTTCTTTGTTTTTTTTCACATTTCCCTTATTTATCATGGTTTGTAATGAATTTTCTGATGTGAGCTTTGATTTTGGGGCTGGAATATGGAGTTCAAGACACGGAAGGAATGGCCCTTTTCAATCAGGGCACAGCTGTTGGCTTGCTCCAATTCTGGCTTTCTGTCATGGTTTTGGGTGCCTCAGCTGATTTGTGGTTTCTTGTGTGGCAATTTCCCAAATGTTTTCTGGGTCTGAGCTGGTTTTGCCTTCTTCCTTCCCAAATTATGTATTCTGATGCAATACAAGCAAGATTTTGGACAGAGTAGCCATTATGAAAGAAAAAAAAAATACAGCAAATTGCCCTTTCAGAATTAGAAACCCATAGGCAACACATCCAAGATGAGATTCTGTGTTTTGGAAAATGACATGGAACTCTTCTGCTGAGGTGACAGATTCTAATTCCCTCCAAATGGAGTGTGAGAGCGATTTTGAGGTGAATTCAATCAGAATTCCAAAGTCAGTCTGTGGAAGGGGGGTATGAATGCGGAAACAGCCAATTTCTTTGTGTCTAAATCCTTTCAAATATCATAAAGGACTCTTCCATTTCTTTGGCTGTTTCACATTTCCCTTATTTATCATGGTTTGTAATGAATTTTCTGATGTGAGCTTTGATTTTGAGGCTGGAATATGGAGTTCAAGACACGGAAGGAATGGCCCTTTTCAATCAGGGCACAGCTGTGGGCTTGCTCCAATTCTGGCTATTGTCTTTGTTTTGAGTGCCTCAGCTGAAATTTGGTTTCTTGATTTTCACTGCGATTGTCAGGTTAATTCAGTCAGAATTCCACAGGCAGTCAGCTTTAGTGGTGGATGAATCTTGGAACAGCTGGTTTCCTTGCAGCTAAATCAAGCCCAATATCATTATGGATTCTTGCATTTCTTTGGCTTTTTTCTCTTTTTTCTTATTTATCATGGTTTGTAATGAATTTTCTGTTGTGAGCTTTGGTTTTGAGGCTGCAATATGGAGTTCAGGGCACAAGAGGAAGGTTCTTTTTCAATCAGGGCACAGCTGTTGGCGTGCTCAACTTCTGGCTTGCTGTCATCGTTTTGGGTGCCTCAGCTGATTTGTGGTTTCTTGTGTGGCAATTTCCTAAATGTTTTCTGGGTCTGAGTTGGTTTTGCCTTCTTATTTCCAAATTTTGTATTCTGATGCAATACAAGCAAGATTTTGGACAGAGTAGCCATTATGAAATAAAAAAAAAAAAAAACACAACGCATTGCCCTTTCAGGATTAGAAATCCATAGGCAACACAACCAAGATGAGATTCTGTGTTTTGGAAAATGACATGGAACGCTTCTGCTGAGGTGACAGATTCTAATTCCCTCCAAATGGAGTGTGAGAGCGATTTTGAGGTGAATTCAATCAGAATTCAAAAGTCAGTCTGTGGAAGGGGGGTATGAATCTGGAAACAGCAGTTTCTTTGTGTCTAACTCCTTTCAAATATCACAAAGGACTGTTGCATTTCTTTGGCTTTTTCACATTTCCCTTATTTATCATGGTTTGTAATGAATTTTCTGATGTGAGCTTTGGTTTTGTGGCTGCAATATGGAGTTCAGGGTACTGGAGGAACGGTCTTTTTCAAAGAGGGTACAGTTGTTGGCTTGCTGCAGTTCTGGCTTGCTGTCATTGTTTTGGGTTCCTCAGCCGATTTTTGGTTTCTTGTGTGACAATTTCCTAAGTGTTCTCTGGTTCTGAGTCGGCATTGCCTTCTTCCTTCCCAAATTTTGTATTCTGATGCAATACAAGCAAGATTTTGGACAGAGTAGCCATTATGAAAGAAAAAAAAACACAGCAAATTGGACTTTCAGGATTAGAAACCCATAGGTAACACAACCAAGATGAGATTCTGTGTTTTGGAAAATGACATGGAATGCTTCTGCTGAGGTGACAGATTCTAATTCCCTCCAAATGGAGTGTGAGAGCGATTTTGAGGTGAATTCAATCAGAATTCCAAAGTCAGTCTGTGGAAGGGGGGTATGAATCTAGAAACAGCCAGTTTCTTTGTGTCTAAATCCTTTCAAATATCACAAAGGACTCTTGCATTTCTTTGGTTTTTTCACATTTCCCTTATTTATCATGTTTTGTAATGAATTTTCTGATGTGAGCTTTGGTTTGTAGACTGGCATATTGAGTTCAGGGCACAAGAGGAAGGTTCTTTTTCAATCAGGGCACAGCTGTTGGCTTGCTCCACTTCTGGCTTGCTGTCATTGTTTTGGGTGTCTCAGCCGATTTGTGGTTTCTTGTGTGGCAATTTCCTAAATGTTTTCTGGGTCTGAGTTGGTTTTGCCTTCTTATTCCCAAATTTTGTATTCTGATGCAATACAAGCAAGATTTTGGACAGAGTAGCCATTATGAAAGAAAAAAACAAAAACACAGCAAATTGCCCTTTCAGGATTAGAAATCCATAGGCAACACAACCAAGATGAGATTCTGCGTTTTGGAAAATGACATGGAACGCTTCTGCTGAGGTGACAGATTCTAATTCCCTCCAAATGGAGTGTGAGAGCGATTTCCAAAGTCAGTCTGTGGAAGGGGGGTTTGAATCTGGAAACAGCCAGTTTCTTTGTGTCTAAATCCTTTCAAATATCACAAAGGACTTTCCATTTCTTTGGCTTTTTCACATTTCCCTTATTTATCATGGTTTGTAATGAATTTTCTGATGTGAGCTTTGATTTTGAGGCTGGAATATGGAGTTCAAGACACGGAAGGAATGGTCTTTTTCAATCAGGGCACAGCTGTTGGCTTGCTCCAATTCTGGCTTTCTGTCATGGTTTTGGGTGCCTCAGCGGAGTTTTGGTTTCCTGAGCGGCAATTTCCTAAAGGATTTCTGGGTCTGAGTTGGTTTTGCCTTCTTCCTTCCCAAATTTTGTATTCTGACGCAATACAAACCAGAGTTTAGACAGCAGATCCATTATGAAATAAAAAACAAAACAAATAAGCCAGTCAGCTGGGAGGGTTGGATGAATCCGGAAACAGCCTGTTTCCTTGTGACTAAATCAAGCCCACTATCAAAAAGGACTCTTCCATTTCTTTGGCTCTTTTCACATTTTTCTTATTTATCATGGTTTGTAATGAATTTTCTGATGTGAGCTTTGGTTTTGAGGCTGGTGTATTGAGTTCAGGGCACAAGAGGAAGGTTCTTTTTCAATCAGGGCACAGCTGTTGGCTTGCTCCACTTCTGGCTTGCTGTCATTGTTTTGGGTGCCTCAGCTGATTTGTGGTTTCTTGTGTGGCAATTTCCTAAATGTTTTCTGGGTCTGAGTTGGTTTTGCCTTCTTCCTTCCGAAATTTTGTAATCTGATGCAATACAAGCAAGATTTTGGACAGAATAGCCATTATGAAATAAAAAAAAAAAAACACAGCGCATTGCCCTTTCAGGATTAGAAATCCATAGGCAACACAACCAAGATGAGATTCTGTGTTTTGGAAAATGACATGGAACGCTTCTGCTGAGGTGACAGATTCTAATTCCCTCCAAATGGAGTGTGAGAGCGATTTTGAGGTGAATTCAATCAGAATTCCAAAGTCAGTCTGTGGAAGGGGGGTATGAATCTGGAAACAGCCAGTTTCTTTGTGTCTAAATCCAGCCAAATATCACAAAGGACTCTTGCATTTCTTTGTTTTTTTTCACATTTCCCTTATTTATCATGGTTTGTAATGAATTTTCTGATGTGAGCTTTGATTTTGGGGCTGCAATATGGAGTTCAAGACACGGAAGGAATGGCCCTTTTCAATCAGGGCACAGCTGTTGGCTTGCTCCAATTCTGGCTTTCTGTCATGGTTTTGGGTGCCTCAGCTGATTTGTGATTTCTTGTGTGGCAATTTCCCAAATGTTTTCTGGGTCTGAGCTGGTTTTGCCTTCTTCCTTCCCAAATTATGTATTCTGATGCAATACAAGCAAGATTTTGGACAGAGTAGCCATTATGAAAGAAAAAAAAAATACAGCAAATTGCCCTTTCAGAATTAGAAACCCATAGGCAACACATCCAAGATGAGATTCTGTGTTTTGGAAAATGACATGGAACTCTTCTGCTGAGGTGACAGATTCTAATTCCCTCCAAATGGAGTGTGAGAGCGATTTTGAGGTGAATTCAATCAGAATTCCAAAGTCAGTCTGTGGAAGGGGGGTATGAATGCGGAAACAGCCAATTTCTTTGTGTCTAAATCCTTTCAAATATCATAAAGGACTCTTCCATTTCTTTGGCTGTTTCACATTTCCCTTATTTATCATGGTTTGTAATGAATTTTCTGATGTGAGCTTTGATTTTGAGGCTGGAATATGGAGTTCAAGACACGGAAGGAATGGCCCTTTTCAATCAGGGCACAGCTGTTGGCTTGCTCCAATTCTGGCTATTGTCTTTGTTTTGAGTGCCTCAGCTGAAATTTGGTTTCTTGATTTTCACTGCGATTGTCAGGTTAATTCAGTCAGAATTCCACAGGCAGTCAGCTTTAGTGGTGGATGAATCTTGGAACAGCTGGTTTCCTTGCAGCTAAATCAAGCCCAATATCATTATGGATTCTTGCATTTCTTTGGCTTTTTTCTCTTTTTTCTTATTTATCATGGTTTGTAATGAATTTTCTGTTGTGAGCTTTGGTTTTGAGGCTGCAATATGGAGTTCAGGGCACAAGAGGAAGGTTCTTTTTCAATCAGGGCACAGCTGTTGGCTTGCTCAAATTCTGGCTTGCTGTCATCGTTTTGGGTGCCTCAGCTGATTTGTGGTTTCTTGTGTGGCAATTTCCTAAATGTTTTCTGGGTCTGAGTTGGTTTTGCCTTCTTATTTCCAAATTTTGTATTCTGATGCAATACAAGCAAGATTTTGGACAGAGTAGCCATTATGAAATAAAAAAAAAAAAACACAACGCATTGCCCTTTCAGGATTAGAAATCCATAGGCAACACAACCAAGATGAGATTCTGTGTTTTGGAAAATGACATGGAACGCTTCTGCTGAGGTGACAGATTCTAATTCCCTCCAAATGGAGTGTGAGAGCGATTTTGAGGTGAATTCAATCAGAATTCAAAAGTCAGTCTGTGGAAGGGGGGTATGAATCTGGAAACAGCAGTTTCTTTGTGTCTAACTCCTTTCAAATATCACAAAGGACTGTTGCATTTCTTTGGCTTTTTCACATTTCCCTTATTTATCATGGTTTGTAATGAATTTTCTGATGTGAGCTTTGGTTTTGTGGCTGCAATATGGAGTTCAGGGTACTGGAGGAACGGTCTTTTTCAAAGAGGGTACAGTTGTTGGCTTGCTGCAGTTCTGGCTTGCTGTCATTGTTTTGGGTTCCTCAGCCGATTTTTGGTTTCTTGTGTGACAATTTCCTAAGTGTTCTCTGGTTCTGAGTCGGCATTGCCTTCTTCCTTCCCAAATTTTGTATTCTGATGCAATACAAGCAAGATTTTGGACAGAGTAGCCATTATGAAAGAAAAAAAAACACAGCAAATTGGACTTTCAGGATTAGAAACCCATAGGTAACACAACCAAGATGAGATTCTGTGTTTTGGAAAATGACATGGAATGCTTCTGCTGAGGTGACAGATTCTAATTCCCTCCAAATGGAGTGTGAGAGCGATTTTGAGGTGAATACAATCAGAATTCCAAAGTCAGTCTGTGGAAGGGGGGTATGAATCTAGAAACAGCCAGTTTCTTTGTGTCTAAATCCTTTCAAATATCACAAAGGACTCTTGCATTTCTTTGGTTTTTTCACATTTCCCTTATTTATCATGGTTTGTAATGAATTTTCTGATGTGAACTTTGATTTTGAGGCTGGAATATGGAGTTCAAGACACGGAAGGAATGGTCTTTTTCAATGAGGGTACAGCTGTTGGCTTGCTCCAATTCTGGCTTTCTGTCATGGCTTTGGGTGCCTCAGCCGAGTTTTGGTTTCTTGAGCGGCAATTTTCTAAATGATTTCTGGGTCTGAGTTGGTTTTGCCTTCTTCCTTCCCAAATTTTGTATTCTGACACAATACAAACCAGAGTTTAGACAGCAGATCCATTATGAAATAAAAAACAAAACAAATAAGCCAGTCAGCTGGGAGGGTTGGATGAATCCGGAAACAGCCTGTTTCCTTGTGACTAAATCAAGCCCACTATCAAAAAGGACTCTTCCATTTCTTTGGCTCTTTTCACATTTTTCTTCTTTATCATGGTTTGTAATGACTTTTCTGATGTGAGCTTTGGTTTTGAGGCTGCAATATGGAGTTCAAGACCGAGAAGGAATGGCCCTTTTCAATCAGGACACAGCTGTTGGCTTGCTCAAATTCTGGCTTGCTGTCATTGTTTTGGGTGCCTCAGCTGATTTGTGGTTTCTTGTGTGGCAATTTCCTAAATGTTTTCTGGGTCTGAGTTGGTTTTGCCTTCTTATTCCCAAATTTTGTATTCTGATGCAATACAAACACGAGTTTAGGCAGCAGGTCCATTATGAAAGAAAATAAAACAAAACACAGCGCATTGCCCTTTCAGGATTAGAAATCCATAGGCAACACAACCAAGATGACATTCTGTGTTTTGGAAAATGACATGGAACGCTCTGCTGAGGTTGACAGATTCTAATTCCCTCCAAATGGAGTGTGAGAGCGATTTTGAGGTGAATTCAATCAGAATTCAAAAGTCAGTCTGTGGAAGGGGGGTATGAATCTGGAAACAGCAGTTTCTTTGTGTCTAAATACTTTCAAATATCACAAAGGACTCTTCCATTTCTTTGGCTTTTTCACATTTCCTTATTTATCATGGTTTGTAATGAATTTTCTGATGTGAGCTTTGGTTTTGAGGCTGCAATATGGAGTTCAGGGCACCGGAGGAATGGTCTTTTTGAAACAGGGCACAGCTGTTGGTGTGCTCCAATTCTGGCTATTGTCTTTGTTTTGGGTGCCTCAGCTGAAATTTGGTTTTTTGAGTTTCAGTGCGATTGTCAGGTTAATTCAGTCAGAATTCCACAGGCAGTCAGCTTTAGTGGTGGATGAATCTGGGAACAGCCAGTTTCCTTGCAACTAAATTAAACCCAATATCATTATGGATTCTTGCATTTCTTTGGCTTTTTTCTCATTTTTCTTATTTATCATGGTTTGTAATGAATTTTCTGATGTGAGCTTTGGTTTTGAGGCTGGCATATTGAGTTCAGGGCACTGGAGGAATGGTCTTTTTCAATCAGGGCACAGCTGTTGGCTTGCTCCACTTCTGGCTTGCTGTCATTGTTTTGAGTGCCTCAGCCGATTTGTGGTTTCTTGTGTGGCAATTTCCCAAATGTTTTCTGGGTCTGAGTTGGCTTTGCCTTCTTCCTTCCCAAATTTTGTATTCTGATGCAATGCAAAGAAGAGTTTGTACAGAATAGCCATTATGAAATAAAAAACACAACAAATAGGCGTTTGAAGCTTAAAAATCTACAGGTAACATGACCAAGGTGAGTTTTTGTGTTTATGAAAATAAAATGGAACACTTTGGCTGAGGTGACAGATATTAATTGCCTCCAAACTGAGTTTCACTGCGATTTTCAGGTTAATTCAGTCAGAATTCCACAGGCAGTCAGCTGGAGGGGTGGATGAATCCGGGAACAGCCGGTTTCCTAGCGACTAAATCAAGCCCTACATCATTATGGATTCTTGCATTTTTTTTGGCTTTTTTCTCTTTTTTCTTATTTATCATGGTTTGTAATGAATTTTCTGATGTGAGCTTTGGTTTTGAGGCTGCAATATGGAGTTCAGGGCACAAGAGGATGGTTCTTTTTCAATCAGGGCACAGCTGTTGGCTTGCTCCACTTCTGGCTTGCTGTCATTGTTTTGGGTGCCTCAGCTGATTTGTGGTTTCTTGAGCGGCAATTTCCTAAATGTTTTCTGGGTCTGAGTCGGTTTTGCCTTCTTATTCCCAAATTTTGTATTCTGATGCAATACAAGCAAGATTTTGGACAGAGTAGCCATTATGAAATAAAAAAAAAAAAACAGCGCATTGCCCTTTCAGGATTAGAAATCCATAGGCAACACAACCAAGATGAGATTCTGTGTTTTGGAAAATGACATGGAACGCTTCTGCTGAGGTGACAGATTCTAATTCCCTCCAAATGGAGTGTGAGAGCGATTTTGAGGTGAATTCAATCAGAATTCCAAAGTCAGTCTTTGGAAGGGGGGGATGAATCTGGAAACAGCCAGTTTCTTTGTGTCTAAATCCTTTCAAATATCACAAAGGACTCTTCCATTTCTTTGGCTTTTTCATATTTCCTTATTTATCATGGTTTGTAATGAATTTTCTCATGTGAGCTTTGGTTTTGTGGCTGCAATATGGAGTTCAGGGTACTGGAGGAACGGTGTTTTTCAAAGAGGGTACAGTTGTTGGCTTGCTGCAATTCTGGCTTGCTGTCATTGTTTTGGGTTCCTCAGCCGATTTTTGGTTTCTTGTGTGGCAATTTCCTAAGTGTTCTCTGGTTCCGAGTCGGCTTTGCCTTCTTCCTTCCCAAATTTTGTATTCTGATGCAATACAAGCAAGATTTTGGACAGAGTAGCCATTATGAAATAAAAAACACAACAAATAGGTGTTTGAAGCTTACAAATCTACAGGTAACATGACCAAGGTGAGTTTCTGTGTTTTGGAAAATAAAATGGAACACTTTGGCTGAGGTGACAGATATTAATTGCCTCCAAACTGAGTTTCACTGCGATTTCCAGGTTAATTCAGTTAATTCAGTTAGGATTCCACAGGCTTGCATTTCTTTGGCTTTTTCACATTTCCCTTATTTATCATGGTTTGTAATGAATTTTCTGATGTGAGCTTTGGTTTTGAGGCTGCAATATGGAGTTCAGGGTACTGGAGGAATGGTCTTTTTCAAACAGGGCACAGCTGTTGGCTTGCTCCAATTCTGGCTTGCTGTCATTGTTTTGGGTGCCTCAGCTGAAATTTGCTTTCTTGAGTTTCACTACGATTGTCAGGTTAATTCAGTCAGAAGTCCACAGGCAGTCAGCTTTAGTGGTGGATGTATCTGGGAACAGCCAGTTTCCTTGCAACTAAATCAAGCCCAATATCATTATGGATTATTGCATTTCTTTGGCTTTTTTCTCTTTTTTCTTTTTTTCATGGTTTGTTATGAATTTTCTGATGTGAGCTTTGGTTTTGAGGCTGGCATATTGAGTTCAGGGCACAAGAGGATGGTTCTTTTTCAATCAGGGTACAGCTGTTGGCTTGCTCCAACAATTCTGGCTTGCTGTCATTCTTTTGGGTGCCTCAGCCGATTTGTGGTTTCTTGTGTGGCAATTTCCCAAATGTTTTCTGGGTCTGAGTTGGCTTTGCCTTCTTCCTTCCCAAATTTTGTATTCTGATGCAATGCTAAGAACAGTTTGGACAGAGTAGCCATTATGAAATAAAAAACAGAGCAAATAGGCATTTGAAGCTTATAAATCTATAGGTAACATGACCAAGGTGAGTTTTTGTGTTTTGGAAAATACAGTGGAACACTTTGACTGAGGTGACAGATATTAATTGCCTCCAAACTGAGTTTCACTGCGATTTTCAGGTTAATTCAGTCAGAATTCCACAGGCAGTCAGCTGGAGGGGTGGATGAATCCGGGAACAGCTGGTTTCCTTGCGAATAAATCAAGCCCAATATCATTATGGATTCTTGAAATTTTTTGGCTTTTTTCTCTTTTTTCTTATTTATCATGGTTTGTAATGAATTTTCTGATGTGAGCTTTGGTTTTGAGGCTGGCATATTGAGTTCAGGGCACAAGAGGAAGGTTCTTTTTCAATCAGGGCACAGCTGTTGGCGTGCTCAAATTCTGGCTTGCTGGCATTGTTTTGGGTGCCTCAGCTGATTTGTGGTTTCTTGAGCTGCAATTTCCACAATGTTTTCTGGGTCTGAGTCGGTTTTGCCTTCTTATTCCCAAATTTTGTATTCTGATGCAATACAAGCAAGATTTTGGACAGAGTAGCCATTATGAAAGAAAAAAAAAAAAAACACAGCGCATTGCCCTTTCAGGATTAGAAATCCATAGGCAACACAACCAAGATGAGATTCTGTGTTTTGGAAAATGACATGGAACGCTTCTGCTGAGGTGACAGATTCTAATTCCCTCCAAATGGAGTGTGAGAGCGATTTTGAGGTGAATACAATCAGAATTCCAAAGTCAGTCTGTGGAAGGGGGGGATGAATCTGGAAACAGCCAGTTTCTTTGTGTCTAAATCCAGCCAAATATCACAAAGGACTCTTGCATTTCTTTGGCTTTTTCACATTGCCCTTGTTTATCATGGTTTGTAATGAATTTTCTGATGTGAGCTTTGGTTTTGAGGCTGGCATATTGAGTTCAGGGCACAAGTGGATGGTTCTTTTTGAAACAGGGCACAGCTGTTGGCTTGCTCCACTTCTGGCTTGCTGTCATTGTTTTGAGTGCCTCAGCCGATTTGTGGTTTCTTGTGTGGCAATTTCCCAAATGTTTTCAGGGTCTGAGTTGGCTTTGCCTTCTTCCTTCCCAAATTTTGTATTCTGATGCAATGCAAAGAAGAGTTTGTACAGAATAGCCATTATGAAATAAAAAACACAACAAATAGGCGTATGAAACTTAGAAATCTACAGGTAACATGACCAAGGTTAGTTTTTGTGTTTATGAAAATAAAATGGAACACTTTGGCTGAGGTGACAGATATTAATTGCCTCCAAACTGAGTTTCACTGCGATTTTCAGGTTAATTCAGTTAATTCGGTCAGAATTCCACAGGCAGTCAGCTGGAGGGGTGGATGAATCCGGGAACAGCCGGTTTCCTAGCGACTAAATCAAGCCCAATATCATTATGTATTCTTGCATTTTTTTGGCTTTTTTCTCTTTTTTCTTATTTATCATGGTTTGTAATGAATTTTCTGATGTGAGCTTTGGTTTTGAGGCTGCAATATGGAGTTCAGGGCACAAGAGGAAGGTTCTTTTTCAATCAGGGCACAGCTGTTGGCTTGCTCAAATTCTGGCTTTCTGTCATGGTTTTGGGTGCCTCAGCTGTTTTGTGGTTTCTTGTGTGGCCATTTCCTAAATGTTTTCTGGGTCTGAGTTGGTTTTGCCTTCTTCCTTCCCAAATTTGTATTCTGATGCAATACAAGCAAGATTTTGGACAGAGTAGCCATTATGAAAGAAAAAAAAAAAAACACAGCGCATTGCCCTTTCAGGATTAGAAATCCATAGGCAACACAAGCAAGATGAGATTCTGTGTTTTGGAAAATGACATGGAACGCTTCTGCTGAGGTGACAGATTCTAATTCCCTCCAAATGGAGTGTGAGAGTGATTTTGAGGTGAATTCGATCAGAATTCCAAAGTCAGTCTTTGGAAGGGGGGTATGAATCTGGAAACAGCCAGTTTCTTTGTGTCTAAATCCTTTCAAATATCACAAAGGACTGTTGCATTTCTTTGGCTTTTTCACATTTCCCTTATTTATCATGGTTTGTAATGAATTTTCTGATGTGAGCTTTGATTTTGAGGCTGGAATATGGAGTTCAAGACACGGAAGGAATGGTCTTTTTCAATCAGGGCACAGCTGTTGGCTTGCTCCAATTCTGGCTTTCTGTCATAGTTTTGGGTGCCTCAGCCGAGTTTTGGTTTCCTGAGCGGCAATTTCCTAAAGGATTTCTGGGTCTGAGTTGGTTTTGCCTTCTTCCTTCCCAAATTTTGTATTCTGACGCAATACAAACCAGAGTTTAGACAGCAGATCCATTATGAAATAAAAAACAAAACAAATAAGCCAGTCAGGTGGGAGGGGTGGATGAATCCGGAAACAGCCTGTTTCCTTGTGACTAAATCAAGCCCACTATCAAAAAGGACTCTTCCATTTCTTTGGCTCTTTTCACATTTTTCTTCTTTTTTTTAAACTTTTATTTAATGCATATAATTTTCCAAAGTACGACTTATGGATTACAATGGCTTCCCCCCTATACCGTCCCTCCCACCCACAACCCTCCCCTTTCCCACTCCCTCTCCCCTTCCATTCACATCAAGATTCATTTTCGATTATCTTAATATACAGAAGATCAGCTTAGTATACATTAAGTATGGATTTCAACAGTTTGCTCCCACACGGAAACATAAAGTGAAAAATAATAGATGATTTTTTTTAAATGATGATGAAATCAGAGCAGACCTATTGTCATGTTTAATCCCAGTGAGAGTCAAGTTGGGAATTGATAATTTCTTTTTTTTTTTTTTTTTACAGAGGATCAGTTTAGTATGCATTAAGTAAGGATTTCAACAATTTGCACCCCCATAGAAACACAAAGTGAAATATACTGTTTGAGTACTCGTTATAGCATTAAATCTCAATGTACAGCACATTAAGGATAGAGATCCTACATGAGGAGTAAGTGCACAGTGACTCCTGTTGTTGACTTTACCAATTGACACTCCTGTCTATGGCATCAGTAATCTCCCTATGCTCCAGTCATGAGTTTCCAAGGCTATGGAAGCCCTCTGAGTTCTCCGACTCTTATCTTGTTTAGACAAGGTCATAGTCAAAGTGGAGGTTCTCTCCTCCCTTCAGAGAAAGGTACCTCCTTCTTTGATGACCTGGTCTTTCCACTGGGATCTCACTCACAGAGATCTTTTGCCAGAGTGTCTTGGCTTTCCATGCCTGAAATACTCTCATGAGCTTTTCAGCCAGCTCCGAATGCCTTTAGGGCTGATTCTGAGGCCAGAGTGCTATTTAGGACATCTGCCATTCTATGAGTCTGCTGAGTATCTCACTTCCCATGTTGGATCACTCTCCCCTTTCTTTACTCCATCAGTTAGCGTTAGCAGGTACTAGACTTGTCTATGTGCTCCCTTTGACTCCCAGTCCCTTCACCATGACCAACTGTGAACTGAAACTGATCACCTGGAACAGTGAGATGGCATTGGTACATGCCACCTCGATGACACTGAATTGGAATCCCCTGGTATGCTTCCAACTCCACCACTTGGGGCAAGTCAGCCTGAGCATGTCCCAAATTATACATCTCTTCCCTCTCCCATTCCCACCACCATGTTCAACAGAGATCACATTTCAGTTAATTTTCAACACTTAAGAATAACTGTGCATCAATACAGAACTAAACCAGTCATATTAAGTAGAACAGATAAAAAAACTACTAAGAGGGATAAGGTATTAAGTTGTTGATTAACAGTCAGGGCTATGCTGATCAAGTCACCATGGTTTGTAATGAATTTTCTGATGTGAGCTTTGATTTTGAGGCTGGAAGATGGAGTTCAAGACACGGAAGGAATGGCCTTTTTCAATCAGGGCACAGCTGTTGGCTTGCTCCAATTCTGGCTTTCTGTCATGGTTTTGGGTGCCTCAGCCGAGTTTTGGTTTCTTGAGTGGCAATTTCCTAAAGGATTTCTGGGTCTGAGTTGGTTTTGCCTTCTTCCTTCCCAAATTTTGTATTCTGACGCAATACAAACACGAGTTTAGACAGCAGATCCATTATGAAATAAAAAACAAAACCAATTAGCGTGTCATGCTTAGAATTCTAGAGGCAGCACGACCAACATGAGTTTTTGTGTTTTGGACAAAGAAATGGAACCCTTTTGCAGAGGGGAACGATCATTAATTCCCCAAATCAGTTTGCCAGCGATTTTCAGGTGAATTGAATGAGTTTTCCAAAGCCAGTCAGCTGGGAGGGGTGGATGAATCCGGAAACAGCCTGTTTCCTTGTGACGAAATCAAGCCCACTGTCAAAAAGGACTCTTCCATTTCTTTGGCTCTTTTCACATTTTTCTTCTTTATCATGGTTTGTTATGAATTTTCTGATGTGAGCTTTGATTTTGAGGCTGGAATATGGAGTTCAAGACACGGAAGGAATGGTCTTTTTCAATCAGGGCACAGCTGTTGGCTTGCTCCAATTATGGCTTTCTGTCATGGTTTGGGGTGCCTCAGCCGAGATTTGGTTTCCTGAGCGGCAATTTCCTAAAGGATTTCTGGGTCTGAGTTGGTTTTGCCTTCTTCCTTCCCAAATTTTGTATTCTGACTCAATAAAAACACGAGTTTAGACAGCAGATCCATTATGAAAGAAAAAACAAAACCAATTAGCGTGTCATGCTTAGAATTCTAGAGGCAGCACGACCAACATGAGTTTTTGTGCTTTGGAAAAAGAAATGGAACCCTTTTGCAGAGGGGGACGATAATTAAATCCCCAAATGAGTTTGCCAGCGATTTTCAGGTGAATTGAATGAGTTTTCCAAAGCCAGTCAGCTGGGAGGGGTGGATGAATCCGTAAACAGCCTGTTTCCTTGTGACTAAATCAAGCCCATTCTCAAAAAGGACTCTTCCATTTCTTTGGCTCTTTTCATATTTTTCTTCTTTATCATGGTTTGTAATGAATTTTCTGATGTGAGCTTTGATTTTGAGGCTGGAATATGGAGTTCAAGACCAGAAGGAATGGTCTTTTTCAATCAGGGCACAGCTGTTGGCTTGCTCCAATTCTGGCTTTCTGTCATGGTTTTGGGTGCCTCAGCCGAGTTTTGGTTTCCTGAGTGGCAATTTCCGAAATGATTTCTGGGTCTGAGTTGGTTTTTCCTTCTTCCTTCTCAAATTTTGTATTCTGACGCAATACAAACACGAGTTTAGACAGCAGATCCATTATGAAAGAAAAAACAAAACCAATTAGCGTGTCATGCTTAGAATTCTAGAGGCAGCACGACCAACATGAGTTTTTGTGCTTTGGAAAAAGAAATGGAACGCTTTTGCAGAAGGGAACAATAATTAATTCCCCAAATCAGTTTGCCAGCGATTTTCAGGTGAATTGAATGAGTTTTCCAAAGCCAGTCAGCTGGGAGGGGTGGATGAATCCGGAAACAGCCTGTTTCCTTGTGACTAAATCAAGCCCACTATCAAAAAGGACTCTTCCATTTCTTTGGCTCTTTTCACATTTTTCTTATTTCTCATGGTTTGTAATGAATTTTCTGATGTGAGCTTTGATTTTGAGGCTGGAATATGGAGTTCAAGACACGGAAGGAATGGTCTTTTTCAATCAGGGCACAGCTGTTGGCTTGCTCCAATTCTGGCTTTCTGTCATGGTTTTGGGTGCCTCAGCCGAGTTTTGGTTTCCTGAGTGGCAATTTCCTAAATTCTTTCTGGGTCTGAGTTGGTTTTGCCCTCTTCCTTCCCAAATTTTGTATTCTGACGCAATACAAACACGAGTTTAGACAGCAGATCCATCATGAAATACAAAACAAAACCAATTAGCGTGTCATGCTTAGAATTCTAGAGGCAGCAAGACCAACATGAGTTTTTGTGTTTTGGAAAAGGAAATGGAACCCTTTTGCAGAGGGGATCGATAATTAATTCCCCAAATCTGTTTGCCAGCGATTTTCAGGTGAATTGAATGAGTTTTCCAAAGCCAGTCAGCTGGGAGGGGTGGATGAATCCGGAAACAGCCTGTTTCCTTGGGACTAAATCAAGCCCACTATCAAAAAGGACTCTTCCATTTCCTTTGCTCTTTTCACATTTTTCTTATTTCTCATGGTTTGTAATGAATTTTCTGATGTGAGCTTTGATTTTGAGGCTGGAATATGGAGTTCAAGACACGGAAGGAATGGTCTTTTTCAATCAGGGCACAGCTGTTGGCTTGCTCCAATTCTGGCTTTCTGTCATGGTTTTGGATGCCTCAGCTGAGTTTTGGTTTCCTCAGCGGCAATTTCCTAAATGATTTCTGGGTCTGAGTTGGTTTTGCCCTCTTCCTTCCCAAATTTTGTATTCTGAGGCAATACAAACACGAGTTTAGACAGCAGATCCATTATGAAAGAAAATACAAAACCAATGAGCGTGTCATGCTTAGAATTCTAGAGGCAGCAGGACCAACATGAGTTTTTGTGCTTTGGAAAAAGAAATGGAACCCTTTTGCAGAGGGGAACGATAATTAATTCCCCAAATCAGTTTGCCAGTGATTTTCAGGTGAATTGAATGAGTTTTCCAAAGCCAGTCAGCTGGGAGGGATGGATGAATGCGGAAACAGCCTTTTTCCTTGTGACTAAATCAAGCCCACTATCAAAAAGGACTCTTCCATTTCTTTGGCTCTTTTCACATTTTTCTTCTTTATCATGGTTTGTAATGAATTTTCTGATGTGAGCTTGATTTTGAGGCTGGAATATGGAGTTCAAGACCGGAAGGCATGGTCTTTTTCAATCAGGGCACAGCTGTTGGCTTGCTCCAATTCTGGCTTTCTGTCATGGTTTTGGGTGCCTCAGCCGAGTTTTGGTTTCCTGAGTGGCAATTTCCTAAATGATTTCCGGATCTGAGTTGGTTTTGCCTTCTTCCTTCCCAAATTTTGTATTCTGATGCAATACATACAAGAGTTTAGACAGCAGATCCATTATGAAATAAAAAACAAAACCAATTAGCGTGTCATGCTTAGAATTCTAGAGGCAGCACGACCAACATGAGTTTTTGTGCTTTGGAAAAAGAAATGGAACCCTTTTGCTGAGGGGAACGATAATTAATTCCCCAAATCAGTTTGCCAGCGATTTTCAGGTGAATAGAATGAGTTTTCCAAAGCCAGTCAGCTGGGAGGGGTGGATGAATCTGGAAACAGCCTGTTTCCTTGTGACTAAATCAAGCCCACTATCAAAAAGGACTCTTGCATTTCTTTGGCTCTTTTCACATTTTTCTTCTTTATCATGGTTTGTAATGAATTTTCTGATGTGAGCTTTGATTTTGAGGCTGGAAGATGGAGTTCAAGACCGGAAGGAATGGTCTTTTTCAATCAGGCACAGCTGTTGGCTTGCTCCAATTCTGGCTTTCTGTCATGGTTTTGGGTGCCTCAGCCGAGTTTTGGTTTCCTGGGCGGCAATTTCCTAAATGATTTCTGGGTCTGAGTTGGTTTTGCCTTCTTCCTTCCCAAATTTTGTATTCTGACGCAATACAAACACGAGTTTAGACAGCAGATCCATTATGAAAGAAAAAACAAAACCAATTAGCGTGTCATGCTTAGAATTCTAGAGGCAGCACGACCAACATGAGTTTTTGTGCTTTGGAAAAAGAAATGGAACCCTTTTGCAGAGGGGAATGATCAATAATTCCCCAAATCAGTTTGCCAGCGATTTTCAGGTGAATTGAATGAGTTTTCCAAAGCCAGTCAGCTGGGAGGGGTGGATGAATGCGGAAACAGCCTGTTTCCTTGTGACTAAATCAAGCCCACTATCAAAAAGGACTCTTCCATTTCTTTGGCTCTTTTCATATTTTTCTTCTTTATCATGGTTTGTAATGAATTTTCTGATGTGAGCTTTGATTTTGAGGCTGGAATATGGAGTTCAAGACCGGAAGGCATGGTCTTTTTCAATCAGGGCACAGCTGTTGGCTTGCTCCACTTCTGGCTTTCTGTCATGGTTTTGGGTGCCTCAGCCGAGTTTTGGTTTCCTGAGTGGCAATTTCCTAAATGATTTCCGGGTCTGAGTTGGTTTTGCCTTCTTCCTTCCCAAATTTTCTATTCTGACGCAATACAAACACGAGTTTAGACAGCAGATCCATTATGAAAGAAAAAACAAAACCAATTAGCGTGTCATGCTTAGAATTCTAGAGGCAGCACGACCAACATGAGTTTTTGTGCTTTGGAAAAAGAAACGGAACCCTTTTGCAGAGGGGAACGATAATTAATTCCCCAAATCAGTTTGCCAGCGATTTTCAGTTGAATTGAATGAGTTTTCCAAAGCCAGTCAGCTGGGAGGGGTGGATGAATCCGGAAACAGCCTGTTTCCTTGTGACTAAATCAAGCCCACTATCAAAAAGGACTCTTGCATGTCTTTGGCTCTTTTCACATTTTTCTTCTTTATCATGGTTTGTAATGAATTTTCTGATGTGAGCTTTGATTTTGAGGCTGGAATATGGAGTTCAAGACCCGGAAGGAATGGTCTTTTTCAATCAGGGCACAGCTGTTGGCTTGCTCCAATTCTGGCTTTCTGTCATGGTTTTGGGTGCCTCAGCCGAGTTTTGGTTTCTTGAGCGGCAATTTCCTAAAGGATTTCTGGGTCTGAGTTGGTTTTGCCTTCTTTCTTCCCAAATTTTGTATTCTGACGGAATACAAACACGAGTTTAGACAGCAGATCCATTATGAAAGAAAAAACAAAACCAATTAGCGTGTCATGCTTAGAATTCTAGAGGCAGCACGACCAACATGAGTTTTTGTGCTTTGGAAAAAGAAATGGAACCCTTTTGCAGAGGGGAACGATAATTAATTCCCCAAATCAGTTTGCCAGCGATTTTCAGTTGAATTGAATGAGTTTTCCAAAGCCAGTCAGCTGGGAGGGGTGGATGAATCCGGAAACAGCCTGTTTCCTTGTGACTAAATCAAGCCCACTATCAAAAAGGACTCTTGCATTTCTTTGGCTCTTTTCACATTTTTCTTCTTTATCATGGTTTGTAATGAATTTTCTGATGTGAGCTTTGATTTTGAGGCTGGAATATGGAGTTCAAGACCCGGAAGGAATGGTCTTTTTCAATCAGGGCACAGCTGTTGGCTTGCTCCAATTCTGGCTTTCTGTCATGGTTTTGGGTGCCTCAGCCGAGTTTTGGTTTCTTGAGTGGCAATTTCCTAAAGGATTTCTGGGTCTGAGTTGGTTTTGCCTTCTTTCTTCCCAAATTTTGTATTCTG
Organism: Oryctolagus cuniculus; assembly: GCF_964237555.1. Lineage (NCBI taxonomy): Eukaryota > Metazoa > Chordata > Mammalia > Lagomorpha > Leporidae > Oryctolagus > Oryctolagus cuniculus. The sequence goes on along the minus strand of NC_091444.1, from coordinate 85,384,202 downwards.
ACGGAATACAAACACGAGTTTAGACAGCAGATCCATTATGAAATAAAAAACAAAACCAATTAGCGTGTCATGCTTAGAATTCTAGAGGCAGCACGACCAACATGAGTTTTTGTGCTTTGGAAAAAGAAATGGAACCCTTTTGCAGAGGGGAATGATAATTAATTCCCCAAATCAGTTTGCCAGCGATTTTCAGGTGAATTGAATGAGTTTTCCAAAGCCAGTCAGCTGGGAGGGGTGGATGAATCCGGAAACAGCCTGTTTCCTTGTGACTAAATCAAGCCCACTATCAAAAAGGACTCTTCCATTTCTTTGGCTCTTTTCACATTTTTCTTCTTTATCATGGTTTGTTATGAATTTTCTGATGTGAGCTTTGATTTTGAGGCTGGAATATGGAGTTCAAGACCGGAAGGAATGGTCTTTTTCAATCAGGGCACAGCTGTTGGCTTGCTCCAATTCTGGCTTTCTGTCATGGTTTTGGGTGCCTCAGCCGAGTTTTGGTTTCTTGAGCGGCAATTTCGTAAATGATTTCCGGGTCTGAGTTGGTTTTGCCTTCTTTCTTCCCAAATTTTGTATTCTGACGGAATACAAACACGAGTTTAGACAGCAGATCCATTATGAAATAAAAAACAAAACCAATTAGCGTGTCATGCTTAGAATTCTAGAGGCAGCACGACCAACATGAGTTTTTGTGCTTTCGACAAAGAAATGGAACCCTTTTGCAGAGGGGAATGATAATTAATTCCCCAAATCAGTTTGCCAGCGATTTTCAGGTGAATTCAATGAGTTTTCCAAAGCCAGTCAGCTGGGAGGGGTGGATGAATCCGGAAACAGCCTGTTTCCTTGTGACTAAATCAAGCCCACTCTCAAAAAGGACTCTTCCATTTCTTTGGCTCTTTTCACATTTTTCTTCTTTATCATGGTTTGTTATGAATTTTCTGATGTGAGCTTTGATTTTGAGGCTGGAATATGGAGTTCAAGACCGGAAGGAATGGTCTTTTTCAATCAGGGCACAGCTGTTGGCTTGCAGCAATTCTGGCTTTCTGTCATGGTTTTGGGTGCCTCAGCCGAGTTTTGGTTTCCTGAGTGGCAATTTCCTAAATGATTTCCGGGTCTGAGTTGGTTTTGCCTTCTTCCTTCCCAAATTTTGTATTCTGACGCAATACATACAAGAGTTTAGACAGCAGATCCATTATGAAATAAAAAACAAAACCAATTAGCGTGTCATGCTTAGAATTCTAGAGGCAACACGACCAACATGAGTTTTTGTGCTTTGGAAAAAGAAATGGAACCCTTTTGCTGAGGGGAACGATAATTAATTCCCCAAATCAGTTTGCCAGCGATTTTCAGGTGAATAGAATGAGTTTTCCAAAGCCAGTCAGCTGGGAGGGGTGGATGAATCCGGAAACAGCCTGTTTCCTTGGGACTAAATCAAGCCCACTATCAAAAAGGACTCTTCCATTGCTTTGGCTCTTTTCACATTTTTCTTCTTTATCATGGTTTGTAATGAATTTTCTGATGTGAGCTTTGATTTTGAGGCTGGAAGATGGAGTTCAAGACCGGAAGGCATGGTCTTTTTCAATCAGGGCACAGCTGTTGGCTTGCTCCAATTCTGGCTTTCTGTCATGGTTTTGGGTGCCTCAGCCGAGTTTTGGTTTATTGAGAAGCAATTTCCTAAAGGATTTCTGGGTCTGAGTTGGTTTTGCCTTCTTTCTTCCCAAATTTTGTATTCTGACGCAATACATACAAGAGTTTAGACAGCAGATCCATTATGAAAGAAAAAACAAAACCAATTAGCGTGTCATGCTTAGAATTCTAGAGGCAACACGACCAACATGAGTTTTTGTGTTTTGGAAAAAGAAATGGAACCCTTTTGCTGAGGGGAACAATAATTAATTCCCCAAATCAGTTTGCCAGCGATTTTCAGGTGAATAGAATGAGTTTTCCAAAGCCAGTCAGCTTGGAGGGGTGGATGAATCCGGAAACAGCCTGTTTCCTTGTGACTAAATCAAGCCCACTATCAAAAAGGACTCTTCCATTTCTTTGGCTCTTTTCACATTTTTCTTCTTTATCATGGTTTGTAATGAATTTTCTGATGTGAGCTTTGATTTTGAGGCTGGAATATGGAGTTCAAGACCGGAAGGAATGGTCTTTTTCAATCAGGCACAGCTGTTGGCTTGCTCCAATTCTGGCTTTCTGTCATGGTTTTGGGTGCCTCAGCCGAGTTTTGGTTTCCTGAGTGGCAATTTCCTAAATGATTTCCGGGTCTGAGTTGGTTTTGCCTTCTTCCTTCCCAAACTTTGTATTCTGACGCAATACAAACACGAGTTTAGACAGCAGATCCATTATGAAAGAAAAAACAAAACCAATTAGCGTGTCATGCTTAGAATTCTAGAGGAACACGACCAACATGAGTTTTTGTGTTTTGGACAAAGAAATGGAACCCTTTTGCTGAGGGGAACGATAATTAATTCCCCAAATCAGTTTGCCAGCGATTTTCAGGTGAATTGAATGAGTTTTCCAAAGCCTGTCAGCTGGGAGGGGTGGATGAATCCGGAAACAGCCTGTTTCCTTGTGACTAAATCAAGCCCACTATCAAAAAGGACTCTTCCATTTCATTGGCTCTTCTCACATTTTTCTTCTTTATCATGGTTTGTTATGAATTTTCTGATGTGAGCTTTGATTTTGAGGCTGGATATGGAGTTCAAGACCGTAAGGAATGGTCTTTTTCAATCAGGGCACAGCTGTTGGCTTGCTCCAATTCTGGCTTTCTGTCATGGTTTTGGGTGCCTCAGCCGAGTTTTGGTTTCCTGAGTGGCAATTTCCTAAATGATTTCCGGGTCTGAGTTGGTTTTGCCTTCTTCCTTCCCAAATTTTGTATTCTGACACAATACAAACACGAGTTTAGACAGCAGATCCCTTATGAAAGACAAAACAAATCCAATTAGCGTGTCATGCTTAGAATTCTAGAGGCAGCACGACCAACATGAGGTTTTGTGTTTTGGACAAAGAAATGGAACCCTTTTGCAGAGGGGAATGATCAATAATTCCCCAAATCAGTTTGCCAGCGATTTTCAGGTGAATTGAATGAGTTTTCCAAAGCCAGTCAGCTGGGAGGGGTGGATGAATCCGGAAACAGCCTGTTTCCTTGTGACTAAATCAAGCCCACTATCAAAAAGGACTCTTCCATTTCTTCGGCTCTTTTCATATTTTTCTTCTTTATCATGGTTTGTAATGAATTTTCTGATGTGAGCTTTGATTTTGAGGCTGGAATATGGAGTTCAAGACCGGAAGAAATGGTCTGTTTCAATCAGGGCACAGCTGTTGGCTTGCTCCAATTCTGGCTTTCTGTCATGATTTTGGGTGCCTCAGCCGAGTTTTGGTTTCCTGAGCGGCAATTTCCTAAATGATTTCTGGGTCTGAGTTGGTTTTGCCTTCTTCCTTCCCAAATTTTGTATTCTGACGCAATACAAACACGAGTTTAGACAGCAGATCCACTATGAAATAAAAAACAAATCCGATTAGCGTGTCATGCTTAGAATTCTAGAGGCAGCACGACCAACATGAGTTTTTGTGTTTTGGAAAAAGAAATGGAACCCTTTTGCAGAGGGGAACGATAATTAATTCCCCCAATCAGTTTGCCAGCGATTTTCAGGTGAATTGAATGAGTTTTCCAAAGCCAGTCAGCTGGGAGGGGTGGATGAATGCGGAAACAGCCTGTTTCCTTGTGACTAAATCAAGCCCACTATCAAAAAGGACTCTTCCATTTCTTTGGCTCTTTTCACATTTTTCTTCTTTATCATGGTTTGTTATGAATTTTCTGATGTGAGCTTTGATTTTGAGGCTGGAATATGGAGTTCAAGACCGGAAGGAATGGTCTTTTTCAATCAGGGCACAGCTGTTGGCTTGCTCCAATTCTGGCTTTCTGTCATGGTTTTGGGTGCCTCAGCGGAGTTTTGGTTTCCTGAGCGGCAATTTCCTAAATGATTTCTGGGTCTGAGTTGGTTTTGCCTTCTTCCTTCCCAAATTTTGTATTCTGACGCAATACAAACACGAGTTTAGACAGCAGATCCATTATGAAAGAAAAAACAAATCCAATTAGCGTGTCATGCTTAGAATTCTAGAGGCAGCATGACCAACATGAGTTTTTGTGTTTTGGAAAAAGAAATGGAATGCTTTTGCAGAGGGGAACGATCAATAATTCCCCAAATCAGTTTGCCAGCGATTTTCAGGTGAATTGAATGAGTTTTCCAAAGCCAGTCAGCTGGGAGGGGTGGATGAATCCGGAAACAGCCTGTTTCCTTGTGACTAAATCAAGCCCACTATCAAAAAGGACTCTTCCATTTCTTCGGCTCTTTTCATATTTTTCTTCTTTATCATGGTTTGTAATGAATTTTCTGATGTTAGCTTTGATTTTGAGGCTGGAATATGGAGCTCAAGACCGGAAGGAATGGTCTTTTTCAATCAGGGCAGAGCTGTTGGCTTGCTCCAATTCTGGCTTTCTGTCATGGTTTTGGGTGCCTCAGCCGAGTTTTGGTTTCCTGAGCGGCAATTTCCTAAATGATTTCTGGGTCTGAGTTGGTTTTGCCTTCTTCCTTCCCAAATTTTGTATTCTGACGCAATACAAACACGAGTTTAGACAGCAGATCCCTTATGAAAGACAAAACAAATCCAATTAGCGTGTCATGCTTAGAATTCTAGAGGCAGCACGACCAACATGAGTTTTTGTGTTTTGGACAAAGAAATGGAACCCTTTTGCAGAGGGGAATGATCAATAATTCCCCAAATCAGTTTGCCAGCGATTTTCAGGTGAATTGAATGAGTTTTCCAAAGCCAGTCAGCTGGGAGGGGTGGATGAATCCGGAAACAGCCTGTTTCCTTGTGACTAAATCAAGCCCACTATCAAAAAGGACTCTTCCATTTCTTCGGCTCTTTTCATATTTTTCTTCTTTATCATGGTTTGTAATGAATTTTCTGATGTGAGCTTTGATTTTGAGGCTGGAATATGGAGTTCAAGACCGGAAGGAATGGTCTGTTTCAATCAGGGCACAGCTGTTGGCTTGCTCCAATTCTGGCTTTCTGTCATGATTTTGGGTGCCTCAGCCGAGTTTTGGTTTCCTGAGCGGCAATTTCCTAAATGATTTCTGGGTCTGAGTTGGTTTTGCCTTCTTCCTTCCCAAATTTTGTATTCTGACGCAATACAAACACGAGTTTAGACAGCAGATCCCTTATGAAAGACAAAACAAATCCAATTAGCGTGTCATGCTTAGAATTCTAGAGGCAGCACGACCAACATGAGGTTTTGTGTTTTGGACAAAGAAATGGAACCCTTTTGCAGAGGGGAATGATCAATAATTCCCCAAATCAGTTTGCCAGCGATTTTCAGGTGAATTGAATGAGTTTTCCAAAGCCAGTCAGCTGGGAGGGGTGGATGAATCCGGAAACAGCCTGTTTCCTTGTGACTAAATCAAGCCCACTATCAAAAAGGACTCTTCCATTTCTTCGGCTCTTTTCATATTTTTCTTCTTTATCATGGTTTGTAATGAATTTTCTGATGTGAGCTTTGATTTTGAGGCTGGAATATGGAGTTCAAGACCGGAAGAAATGGTCTGTTTCAATCAGGGCACAGCTGTTGGCTTGCTCCAATTCTGGCTTTCTGTCATGATTTTGGGTGCCTCAGCCGAGTTTTGGTTTCCTGAGCGGCAATTTCCTAAATGATTTCTGGGTCTGAGTTGGTTTTGCCTTCTTCCTTCCCAAATTTTGTATTCTGACGCAATACAAACACGAGTTTAGACAGCAGATCCACTATGAAATAAAAAACAAATCCGATTAGCGTGTCATGCTTAGAATTCTAGAGGCAGCACGACCAACATGAGTTTTTGTGTTTTGGAAAAAGAAATGGAACCCTTTTGCAGAGGGGAACGATAATTAATTCCCCCAATCAGTTTGCCAGCGATTTTCAGGTGAATTGAATGAGTTTTCCAAAGCCAGTCAGCTGGGAGGGGTGGATGAATGCGGAAACAGCCTGTTTCCTTGTGACTAAATCAAGCCCACTATCAAAAAGGACTCTTCCATTTCTTTGGCTCTTTTCACATTTTTCTTCTTTATCATGGTTTGTTATGAATTTTCTGATGTGAGCTTTGATTTTGAGGCTTGAATATGGAGTTCAAGACCGGAAGGAATGGTCTTTTTCAATCAGGGCACAGCTGTTGGCTTGCTCCAATTCTGGCTTTCTGTCATGGTTTTGGGTGCCTCAGCGGAGTTTTGGTTTCCTGAGCGGCAATTTCCTAAATGATTTCTGGGTCTGAGTTGGTTTTGCCTTCTTCCTTCCCAAATTTTGTATTCTGACGCAATACAAACACGAGTTTAGACAGCAGATCCATTATGAAAGAAAAAACAAATCCAATTAGCGTGTCATGCTTAGAATTCTAGAGGCAGCATGACCAACATGAGTTTTTGTGTTTTGGAAAAAGAAATGGAATGCTTTTGCAGAGGGGAACGATCAATAATTCCCCAAATCAGTTTGCCAGCGATTTTCAGGTGAATTGAATGAGTTTTCCAAAGCCAGTCAGCTGGGAGGGGTGGATGAATCCGGAAACAGCCTGTTTCCTTGTGACTAAATCAAGCCCACTATCAAAAAGGACTCTTCCATTTCTTCGGCTCTTTTCATATTTTTCTTCTTTATCATGGTTTGTAATGAATTTTCTGATGTTAGCTTTGATTTTGAGGCTGGAATATGGAGCTCAAGACCGGAAGGAATGGTCTTTTTCAATCAGGGCAGAGCTGTTGGCTTGCTCCAATTCTGGCTTTCTGTCATGGTTTTGGGTGCCTCAGCCGAGTTTTGGTTTCCTGAGCGGCAATTTCCTAAATGATTTCTGGGTCTGAGTTGGTTTTGCCTTCTTCCTTCCCAAATTTTGTATTCTGACGCAATACAAACACGAGTTTAGACAGCAGATCCCTTATGAAAGACAAAACAAATCCAATTAGCGTGTCATGCTTAGAATTCTAGAGGCAGCACGACCAACATGAGTTTTTGTGTTTTGGACAAAGAAATGGAACCCTTTTGCAGAGGGGAATGATCAATAATTCCCCAAATCAGTTTGCCAGCGATTTTCAGGTGAATTGAATGAGTTTTCCAAAGCCAGTCAGCTGGGAGGGGTGGATGAATCCGGAAACAGCCTGTTTCCTTGTGACTAAATCAAGCCCACTATCAAAAAGGACTCTTCCATTTCTTCGGCTCTTTTCATATTTTTCTTCTTTATCATGGTTTGTAATGAATTTTCTGATGTGAGCTTTGATTTTGAGGCTGGAATATGGAGTTCAAGACCGGAAGGAATGGTCTGTTTCAATCAGGGCACAGCTGTTGGCTTGCTCCAATTCTGGCTTTCTGTCATGATTTTGGGTGCCTCAGCCGAGTTTTGGTTTCCTGAGCGGCAATTTCCTAAATGATTTCTGGGTCTGAGTTGGTTTTGCCTTCTTCCTTCCCAAATTTTGTATTCTGACGCAATACAAACACGAGTTTAGACAGCAGATCCACTATGAAATAAAAAACAAATCCGATTAGCGTGTCATGCTTAGAATTCTAGAGGCAGCACGACCAACATGAGTTTTTGTGTTTTGGAAAAAGAAATGGAACCCTTTTGCAGAGGGGAACGATAATTAATTCCCCCAATCAGTTTGCCAGCGATTTTCAGGTGAATTGAATGAGTTTTCCAAAGCCAGTCAGCTGGGAGGGGTGGATGAATGCGGAAACAGCCTGTTTCCTTGTGACTAAATCAAGCCCACTATCAAAAAGGACTCTTCCATTTCTTTGGCTCTTTTCACATTTTTCTTCTTTATCATGGTTTGTTATGAATTTTCTGATGTGAGCTTTGATTTTGAGGCTTGAATATGGAGTTCAAGACCGGAAGGAATGGTCTTTTTCAATCAGGGCACAGCTGTTGGCTTGCTCCAATTCTGGCTTTCTGTCATGGTTTTGGGTGCCTCAGCGGAGTTTTGGTTTCCTGAGCGGCAATTTCCTAAATGATTTCTGGGTCTGAGTTGGTTTTGCCTTCTTCCTTCCCAAATTTTGTATTCTGACGCAATACAAACACGAGTTTAGACAGCAGATCCATTATGAAAGAAAAAACAAATCCAATTAGCGTGTCATGCTTAGAATTCTAGAGGCAGCATGACCAACATGAGTTTTTGTGTTTTGGAAAAAGAAATGGAATGCTTTTGCAGAGGGGAACGATCAATAATTCCCCAAATCAGTTTGCCAGCGATTTTCAGGTGAATTGAATGAGTTTTCCAAAGCCAGTCAGCTGGGAGGGGTGGATGAATCCGGAAACAGCCTGTTTCCTTGTGACTAAATCAAGCCCACTATCAAAAAGGACTCTTCCATTTCTTCGGCTCTTTTCATATTTTTCTTCTTTTTCATGGTTTGTAATGAATTTTCTGATGTTAGCTTTGATTTTGAGGCTGGAATATGGAGCTCAAGACCGGAAGGAATGGTCTTTTTCAATCAGGGCAGAGCTGTTGGCTTGCTCCAATTCTGGCTTTCTGTCATGGTTTTGGGTGCCTCAGCCGAGTTTTGGTTTCCTGAGCGGCAATTTCCTAAAGGATTTCTGGGTCTGAGTTGGTTTTGCCTTCTTTCTTCCCAAATTTTGTATTCTGACGCAATACAAACACGAGTTTAGACAGCAGATCCATTATGAACTAAAAAACAAAACCAATTAGCGTGTCATGCTTAGAGTTCTAGAGGCAGCACGACCAACATGAGTTTTTGTTCTTTGGAAAAAGAAATGGAACCCTTTTGCAGAGGGGAACGATAATTAATTCCCAAAATCAGTTTGCCAGCGATTTTCAGGTGAATTGAATGAGTTTTCCAAAGCCAGTCAGCTGGGAGGGGTGGATGAATCCGGAAACAGCCTGTTTCCTTGTGACTAAATCAAGCCCAGTCTCAAAAAGGACTCTTCCATTTCTTTGGCTCTTTTCACATTTTTCTTCTTTATCATGGTTTGTTATGAATTTTCTGATGTGAGCTTTGATTTTGAGGCTGGAATATGGAGTTCAAGACCGGAAGGAATGGTCTTTTTCAATCAGGGCACAGCTGTTGGCTTGCTCCAATTCTGGCTTTCTGTCATGGTTTTGGGTGCCTCAGCCGAGTTTTGGTTTCCTGAGTGGCAATTTCCTAAATGATTTCCGGGTCTGAGTTGGTTTTGCCTTCTTCCTTCCCAAATTTTGTATTCTGACACAATACAAACACGAGTTTAGACAGCAGATCCCTTATGAAAGAAAAAACAAATCCAATTAGCGTGTCATGCTTAGAATTCTAGAGGCAGCACGACCAACATGAGTTTTTGTGTTTTGGAAAAAGAAATGGAAGCCTTTTGCAGAGGGGAATGATCAATAATTCCCCCAATCAGTTTGCCAGCGATTTTCAGGTGAATTGAATGAGTTTTCCAAAGCCAGTCAGCTGGGAGGGGTGGATGAATCCGGAAACAGCCTGTTTCCTTGTGACTAAATCAAGCCCACTATCAAAAAGGACTCTTCCATTTCTTCGGCTCTTTTCATATTTTTCTTCTTTATCATGGTTTGTAATGAATTTTCTGATGTGAGCTTTGATTTTGAGGCTGGAAGATGGAGTTCAAGACCGGAAGGAATGGTCTTTTTCAATCAGGGCACAGCTGTTGGCTTGCTCCAATTCTGGCTTTCTGTCATGGTTTTGGGTGCCTCAGCCGAGTTTTGGTTTCCTGAGCGGCAATTTCCTAAATGATTTCTGGGTCTGAGTTGGTTTTGCCTTCTTCCTTCCCAAATTTTGTATTCAGACACAATACAAACACGAGTTTAGACAGCAGATACATTATGAAAGAAAAAAAAACAAAACCAATTAGCGTGTCATGCTTAGAATTCTAGAGGCAGCACGACCAACATGAGTTTTTGTGCTTTGGAAAAAGAAATGGAACCCTTTTGCAGAGGGGAACAATAATTAATTCCCCAAATCAGTTTGCCAGCGATGTTCAGGTGACTTGAATGAGTTTTCCAAAGCCAGTCAGCTGGGAGGGGTGGATGAATCCGGAAACAGCCTGTTTCCTTGTGACTAAATCAAGCCCACTATCAAAAAGGACTCTTCCATTTCTTTGGCTCTTTTCACATTTTTCTTCTTTATCATGGTTTGTAATGAATTTTCTGATGTGAGCTTTGATTTTGAGGCTGGAAGATGGAGTTCAAGACCGGAAGGAATGGTCTTTTTCAATCAGGCACAGCTGTTGGCTTGCTCCAATTCTGGCTTTCTGTCATGGTTTTGGGTGCCTCAGCCGAGTTTTGGTTTCCTGAGTGGCAATTTCCTAAATGATTTCCGGGTCTGAATTGGTTTTGCCTTCTTCCTTCCCAAACTTTGTATTCTGACGCAATACAAACACGAGTTTAGACAGCAGATCCATTATGAAAGAAAAAACAAAACCAATTAGCGTGTCATGCTTAGAATTCTAGAGGCAGCACGAGCAACATGAGTTTTTGTGCTTTGGAAAAAGAAATGGAACGCTTTTGCAGAGGGGAACGATAATTAATTCCCCCAATCAGTTTGCCAGCGATTTTCAGGTGAATTGAATGAGTTTTCCAAAGCCAGTCAGCTGGGAGGGGTGGATGAATCCGGAAACAGCCTGTTTCCTTGTGACTAAATCAAGCCCACTATCAAAAAGGACTCTTGCATTTCTTTGGCTCTTTTCACATTTTTCTTGTTTCTCATGGTTTGTAATGAATTTTCTGATGTGAGCTTTGATTTTGAGGCTGGAATACGGAGTTCAAGACACGGAAGGAATGGTCTTTTTCAATCAGGGCACAGCTGTTGGCTTGCTCCAATTCTGGCTTTCTGTCATGGTTTTGGGTGCCTCAGCGGAGTTTTGGTTTCCTGAGCGGCAATTTCCTAAATGATTTCTGGGTCTGAGTTGGTTTTGCCTTCTTCCTTCCCAAATTTTCTATTCTGACACAATACAAACACGAGTTTAGACAGCAGATCCATTATGAAACAAAAACCAAAACCAATGAGCCTGTCATGCTTAGAATTCGAGAGGCAGCACGACCAACATGAGTTTTTGTGTTTTGGACAAAGAACTGGAACCCTTTTGCAGAGGGACACGATAATGAATTCCCCAAATCAGTTTGCCAGCGATTTTCAGGTGAATTGAATGAGTTTTCCAAAGCCAGTCAGCTGGGAGGGGTGGATGAATCCGGAAACAGCCTGTTTCCTTGTGACTAAATCAAGCCCACTATCAAAAAGGACTCTTCCATTTCTTCGGCTCTTTTCATATTTTTCTTCTTTATCATGGTTTGTAATGAATTTTCTGATGTGAGCTTTGATTTTGAGGCTGGAAGATGGAGTTCAAGACCGGAAGGAATGGTCTTTTTCAATCAGGGCACAGCTGTTGGCTTGCTCCAATTCTGGCTTTCTGTCATGGTTTTGGGTGCCTCAGCCGAGTTTTGGTTTCCTGAGCGGCAATTTCCTAAATGATTTCTGGGTCTGAGTTGGTTTTGCCTTCTTCCTTCCCAAATTTTGTATTCAGACGCAATACAAACACGAGTTTAGACAGCAGATACATTATGAAAGAAAAAAAAACAAAACCAATTAGCGTGTCATGCTTAGAATTCTAGAGGCAGCACGACCAACATGAGTTTTTGTGCTTTGGAAAAAGAAATGGAACCCTTTTGCAGAGGGGAACAATAATTAATTCCCCAAATCAGTTTGCCAGCGATGTTCAGGTGACTTGAATGAGTTTTCCAAAGCCAGTCAGCTGGGAGGGGTGGATGAATCCGGAAACAGCCTGTTTCCTTGTGACTAAATCAAGCCCACTATCAAAAAGGACTCTTCCATTTCTTTGGCTCTTTTCACATTTTTCTTCTTTATCATGGTTTGTAATGAATTTTCTGATGTGAGCTTTGATTTTGAGGCTGGAAGATGGAGTTCAAGACCGGAAGGAATGGTCTTTTTCAATCAGGCACAGCTGTTGGCTTGCTCCAATTCTGGCTTTCTGTCATGGTTTTGGGTGCCTCAGCCGAGTTTTGGTTTCCTGAGTGGCAATTTCCTAAATGATTTCCGGGTCTGAATTGGTTTTGCCTTCTTCCTTCCCAAACTTTGTATTCTGACGCAATACAAACACGAGTTTAGACAGCAGATCCATTATGAAAGAAAAAACAAAACCAATTAGCGTGTCATGCTTAGAATTCTAGAGGCAGCACGAGCAACATGAGTTTTTGTGCTTTGGAAAAAGAAATGGAACGCTTTTGCAGAGGGGAACGATAATTAATTCCCCCAATCAGTTTGCCAGCGATTTTCAGGTGAATTGAATGAGTTTTCCAAAGCCAGTCAGCTGGGAGGGGTGGATGAATCCGGAAACAGCCTGTTTCCTTGTGACTAAATCAAGCCCACTATCAAAAAGGACTCTTGCATTTCTTTGGCTCTTTTCACATTTTTCTTGTTTCTCATGGTTTGTAATGAATTTTCTGATGTGAGCTTTGATTTTGAGGCTGGAATACGGAGTTCAAGACACGGAAGGAATGGTCTTTTTCAATCAGGGCACAGCTGTTGGCTTGCTCCAATTCTGGCTTTCTGTCATGGTTTTGGGTGCCTCAGCGGAGTTTTGGTTTCCTGAGCGGCAATTTCCTAAATGATTTCTGGGTCTGAGTTGGTTTTGCCTTCTTCCTTCCCAAATTTTCTATTCTGACACAATACAAACACGAGTTTAGACAGCAGATCCCTTATGAAAGACAAAACAAATCCAATTAGCGTGTCATGCTTAGAATTCTAGAGGCAGCACGACCAACATGAGTTTTTGTGTTTTGGAAAAAGAAATGGAACCCTTTTGCAGAGGGGAATGATCAATGATTCCCCAAATCAGTTTGCCAGCGATTTTCAGGTGAATTGAATGAGTTTTCCAAAGCCAGTCAGCTGGGAGGGGTGGATGAATCCGGAAACAGCCTGTTTCCTTGTGACTAAATCAAGCCCACTATCAAAAAGGACTCTTCCATTTCTTCGGCTCTTTTCATATTTTTCTTCTTTATCATGGTTTGTAATGAATTTTCTGATGTGAGCTTTGATTTTGAGGCTGGAATATGGAGTTCAAGACCGGAAGGAATGGTCTGTTTCAATCAGGGCAGAGCTGTTGGCTTGCTCCAATTCTGGCTTTCTGTCATGATTTTGGGTGCCTCAGCCGAGTTTTGGTTTCTTGAGCGGCAATTTCCTAAATGATTTCTGGGTCTGAGTTGGTTTTGCCTTCTTCCTTCCCAAATTTTGTATTCTGACGCAATACAAACACGAGTTTAGACAGCAGATATATTATGAAAGAAAAAACAAATCCAATTAGCGTGTCATGCTTAGAATTCTAAAGGCAGCACGACCAACATGAGTTTTTGTGTTTTGGAAAAAGAAATGGAACCCTTTTGCAGAGGGGAACGATAATGAATTCCCCAAATCAGTTTGCCAGCGATTTTCAGGTGAATTGAATGAGTTTTCCAAAGCCAGTCAGCTGGGAGGGGTGGATGAATCCGGAAACAGCCTGTTTCCTTGTGACTAAATCAAGCCCACTATCAAAAAGGACTCTTCCATTTCTTTGGCTCTTTTCACATTTTTCTTCTTTATCATGGTTTGTTATGAATTTTCTGATGTGAGCTTTGATTTTGAGGCTTGAATATGGAGTTCAAGACACGGAAGGAATGGTCTGTTTGAATCAGGGCACAGCTGTTGGCTTGGTCCAATTCTGGCTTTCTGTCATGGTTTTGGGTGCCTCAGCGGAGTTTTGGTTTCCTGAGCGGCAATTTCCTAAATGATTTCTGGGTCTGAGTTGGTTTTGCCTTCTTCCTTCCCAAATTTTGTATTCTGACGCAATACAAACACGAGTTTAGACAGCAGATCCATTATGAAATAAAAAAAAAACCAAAACCAATTAGCGTGTCATGCTTAGAATTCTAGAGGCAGCACGACCAACATGAGTTTTTGTGTTTTGGACAAAGAAATGGAACCCTTTTGCAGAGGGGAACGATAATTCATTCCCCAAATCAGTTTGCCAGCGATTTTCAGGTGAATTGAATGAGTTTTCCAAAGCCAGTCAGCTGGGAGGGGTGGATGAATCCAGAAACAGCCTGTTTCCTTGTGACTAAATCAAGCCCACTATCAAAAAGCACTCTTCCATTTCTTTGGCTCTTCTCACTTTTTTCTTCTTTATCATGGTTTGTAATGAATTTTCTGATGTGAGCTTTGATTTTGAGGCTGGAATATGGAGTTCAAGACACGGAAGGAATGGTCTTTTTCAATCAGGGCACAGCTGTTGGCTTGCTCCAATTCTGGCTTTCTGTCATGGTTTTGGGTGCCTCAGCCGAGTTTTGGTTTCTTGAGCGGCAATTTCCTAAAGGATTTCTGGGTCTGAGTTGGTTTTGCCTTCTTCCTTCCCAAATTTTGTATTCTGACGCAATACAAACACGAGTTTAGACAGCAGATCCACTATGAAATAAAAAAAAACCCAAAACCAATGAGCGTCATGCTTAGAATTCTAGAGGCAGCCCGACCAACATGAGTTTTTGTGTTTTGGACAAAGAAATGGAACCCTTTTGCAGAGGGGCACGATAATTAATTCCCCAAATCAGTTTGCCAGCGATTTTCAGGTGAATTGAATGAGTTTTCCAAAGCCAGTCAGCTGGGAGGGGTGGATGAATCCGGAAACAGCCTGTTTCCTTGTGACTAAATCAAGCCCACTATCAAAAAGGACTCTTGCATTTCTTTGGCTCTTCTCACTTTTCTCTTCTTTATCATGGTTTGTAATGAATTTTCTGATGTGAGCTTTGATTTTGAGGCTGGAATATGGAGTTCAAGACACGGAAGGAATGGCCTTTTTCAATCAGGGCACAGCTGTTGGCTTGCTCCAATTCTGGCTTTCTGTCATGGTTTTGGGTGCCTCAGCCGAGTTTTGGTTTCTTGAGCGGCAATTTCCTAAATGATTTCCGGGTCTGAGTTGGTTTTGCCTTCTTCCTTCCCAAATTTTGTATTCTGACGCAATACAAACACGAGTTTAGACAGCAGATCCACTATGAAATAAAAAAAAACCAAAACCAATTAGCCTGTCATGCTTAGAATTCTAGAGGCAGCACGACCAACATGAGTTTTTGTGTTTTGGAAAAAAAAAATGGAACCCTTTTGCAGAGGGGAACGATAATTAATTGCCCAAATCAGTTTGCCAGTGATTTTCAGGTGAATTGAATGAGTTTTTCAAAGCCAGTCAGCTGGGAGGCGTGGATGAATCCGGAAACAGCCTGTTTCCTTGTGACTAAATCAAGCCCACTATCAAAAAGGACTCTTCCATTTCTTTGGCTCTTCTCACTTTTCTCTTCTTTATCATGGTTTGTAATGAATTTTCTGATGTGAGCTTTGATTTTGAGGCTGGAATATGGAGTTCAAGACACGGAAGGGATGGTCTTTTTCAATCAGGGCACAGCTGTTGGCTTGCTCCAATTCTGGCTTTCTGTCATGGTTTTGGGTGCCTCAGCCGAGTTTTGGTTTCTTGAGCGGCAATTTCCTGAATGATTTCTGGGTCTGAGTTGGTTTTGCCTTCTTCCTTCCCAAATTTTGTATTCTGACGCAATACAAACACGAGTTTAGACAGCAGATCCATTATGAAACAAAAACCAAAACCAATGAGCGTGTCATGCTTAGAATTCTAGAGGCAGCCCGACCAACGTGAGTTTTTGTGTTTTGGAGAAAGAAATGGATCCCTTTTGCAGAGGGGCACGATAATTAATTCCCCAAATCAGTTTGCCAGCGATTTTCAGGTGAATTGAATGAGTTTTCCAAAGCCAGTCAGCTGGGAGGGGTGGATGAATCCGGAAACAGCCTGTTTCCTTGTGACTAAATCAAGCCCACTATCAAAAAGGACTCTTGCATTTCTTTGGCTCTTCTCACTTTTCTCTTCTTTATCATGGTTTGTAATGAATTTTCTGATGTGAGCTTTGATTTTGAGGCTGGAATATGGAGTTCGAGACACGGAAGGAATGGTCTTTTTCAATCAGGGCACAGCTGTTGGCTTGCTCCAATTCTGGCTTTCTGTCATGGTTTTGGGTGCCTCAGCCGAGTTTTGGTTTCTTGAGCGGCAATTTCCTAAAGGATTTCTGGGTCTGAGTTGGTTTTGCCTTCTTCCTTCCCAAATTTTGTATTCTGACGCAATACAAACACGAGTTTAGACAGCAGATCCATTATGAAACAAAAACCAAAGCCAATGAGCGTGTCATGCTTAGAATCTAGAGGCAGCACGACCAACATGAGTTTTTGTGTTTTGGACAAAGAAATGGAACCCTTTTGCAGAGGGGCACGATAATTAATTCCCCAAATCAGTTTGCCAGCGATTTTCAGGTGAATTGAATGAGTTTTCCAAAGCCAGTCAGCTGGGAGTGGTGGATGAATCCGGAAACAGCTGTTTCCTTGTGATTAAATCAAGCCCACTATCAAAAAGGACTCTTCCATTTCTTTGGCTCTTCTCACTTTTCTCTTCTTTATCATGGTTTGTAATGAATTTTCTGATGTGAGCTTTGATTCTGAGGCTGGAATATGGAGTTCAAGACACGGAAGGGATGGTCTTTTTCAATCAGGGCACAGCTGTTGGCTTGCTCCAATTCTGGCTTTCTGTCATGGTTTTGGGTGCCTCAGCCGAGTTTTGGTTTCTTGAGCGGCAATTTCCTAAATGATTTCCGGGTCTGAGTTGGTTTTGCCTTCTTCCTTCCCAAATTTTGTATTCTGACGCAATACAAACACGAGTTTAGACAACAGATCCACTATGAAATAAAAAAAAACCAAAACCAATGAGTGTGTCATGCTTAGAATTCTAGAGGCAGCACGACCAACATGAGTTTTTGTGTTTTGGACAAAGAAATGGAACCCTTTTGCAGAGGGGAACGATAATTAATTCCCCAAATCAGTTTGCCAGCGATTTTCAGGTGAATTGAATGAGTTTTCCAAAGCCAGTCAGCTGGGAGGGGTGGATGAATCCGGAAACAGCCTGTTTCCTTGTGACTAAATCAAGCCCACTATCAAAAAGCACTCTTCCAGTTCTTCGGATCTTTTCACATTTTTCTTCTTTATCATGGTTTGTAATGAATTTTCTGATGTGAGCTTTGATTTTGAGGCTGGAATATGGAGTTCAAGACACGGAAGGAATGGTCTTTTTCAATCAGGGCACAGCTGTTGGCTTGCTCCAATTCTGGCTTTCTGTCATGGTTTTGGGTGCCTCAGCCGAGTTTTGGTTTCTTGAGCGGCAATTTCCTAAAGGATTTCTGGGTCTGAGTTGGTTTTGCCTTCTTCCTTCCCAAATTTTGTATTCTGACGCAATACAAACACGAGTTTAGACAGCAGATCCACTATGAAATAAAAAAAAACCCAAAACCAATGAGCGTCATGCTTAGAATTCTAGAGGCAGCCCGACCAACATGAGTTTTTGTGTTTTGGACAAAGAAATGGAACCCTTTTGCAGAGGGGCACGATAATTAATTCCCCAAATCAGTTTGCCAGCGATTTTCAGGTGAATTGAATGAGTTTTCCAAAGCCAGTCAGCTGGGAGGGGTGGATGAATCCGGAAACAGCCTGTTTCCTTGTGACTAAATCAAGCCCACTATCAAAAAGGACTCTTGCATTTCTTTGGCTCTTCTCACTTTTCTCTTCTTTATCATGGTTTGTAATGAATTTTCTGATGTGAGCTTTGATTTTGAGGCTGGAATATGGAGTTCAAGACACGGAAGGAATGGTCTTTTTCAATCAGGGCACAGCTGTTGGCTTGCTCCAATTCTGGCTTTCTGTCATGGTTTTGGGTGCCTCAGCCGAGTTTTGGTTTCTTGAGTGGCAATTTCCTAAATGATTTCTGGGTCTGAGTTGGTTTTGCCTTCTTCCTTCCCAAATTTTGTATTCTGACGCAATACAAACACGAGTTTAGACAGCAGATCCACTATGAAATAAAAAAAAACCAAAACCAATTAGCCTGTCATGCTTAGAATTCTAGAGGCAGCACGACCAACATGAGTTTTTGTGTTTTGGAAAAAAAAAATGGAACCCTTTTGCAGAGGGGAACGATAATTAATTGCCCAAATCAGTTTGCCAGTGATTTTCAGGTGAATTGAATGAGTTTTTCAAAGCCAGTCAGCTGGGAGGCGTGGATGAATCCGGAAACAGCCTGTTTCCTTGTGACTAAATCAAGCCCACTATCAAAAAGGACTCTTGCATTTCTTTGGCTCTTCTCACTTTTCTCTTCTTTATCATGGTTTGTAATGAATTTTCTGATGTGAGCTTTGATTTTGAGGCTGGAATATGGAGTTCAAGACACGGAAGGAATGGTCTTTTTCAATCAGGGCACAGCTGTTGGCTTGCTCCAATTCTGGCTTTCTGTCATGGTTTTGGGTGCCTCAGCCGAGTTTTGGTTTCTTGAGCGGCAATTTCCTGAATGATTTCTGGGTCTGAGTTGGTTTTGCCTTCTTCCTTCCCAAATTTTGTATTCTGACGCAATACAAACACGAGTTTAGACAGCAGATCCATTATGAAACAAAAACCAAAACCAATGAGCGTGTCATGCTTAGAATTCTAGAGGCAGCCCGACCAACGTGAGTTTTTGTGTTTTGGAGAAAGAAATGGATCCCTTTTGCAGAGGGGCACGATAATTAATTCCCCAAATCAGTTTGCCAGCGATTTTCAGGTGAATTGAATGAGTTTTCCAAAGCCAGTCAGCTGGGAGGGGTGGATGAATCCGGAAACAGCCTGTTTCCTTGTGACTAAATCAAGCCCACTATCAAAAAGCACTCTTCCAGTTCTTCGGATCTTTTCACATTTTTCTTCTTTATCATGGTTTGTAATGAATTTTCTGATGTGAGCTTTGATTTTGAGGCTGGAATATGGAGTTCAAGACACGGAAGGAATGGTCTTTTTCAATCAGGGCACAGCTGTTGGCTTGCTCCAATTCTGGCTTTCTGTCATGGTTTTGGGTGCCTCAGCCGAGTTTTGGTTTCTTGAGCGGCAATTTCCTAAAGGATTTCTGGGTCTGAGTTGGTTTTGCCTTCTTCCTTCCCAAATTTTGTATTCTGACGCAATACAAACACGAGTTTAGACAGCAGATCCACTATGAAATAAAAAAAAACCCAAAACCAATGAGCGTCATGCTTAGAATTCTAGAGGCAGCCCGACCAACATGAGTTTTTGTGTTTTGGACAAAGAAATGGAACCCTTTTGCAGAGGGGCACGATAATTAATTCCCCAAATCAGTTTGCCAGCGATTTTCAGGTGAATTGAATGAGTTTTCCAAAGCCAGTCAGCTGGGAGGGGTGGATGAATCCGGAAACAGCCTGTTTCCTTGTGACTAAATCAAGCCCACTATCAAAAAGGATTCTTGCATTTCTTTGGCTCTTCTCACTTTTCTCTTCTTTATCATGGTTTGTAATGAATTTTCTGATGTGAGCTTTGATTTTGAGGCTGGAATATGGAGTTCAAGACACGGAAGGAATGGTCTTTTTCAATCAGGGCACAGCTGTTGGCTTGCTCCAATTCTGGCTTTCTGTCATGGTTTTGGGTGCCTCAGCCGAGTTTTGGTTTCTTGAGTGGCAATTTCCTAAATGATTTCCGGGTCTGAGTTGGTTTTGCCTTCTTCCTTCCCAAATTTTGTATTCTGACGCAATACAAACACGAGTTTAGACAGCAGATCCACTATGAAATAAAAAAAAACCAAAACCAATTAGCCTGTCATGCTTAGAATTCTAGAGGCAGCACGACCAACATGAGTTTTTGTGTTTTGGAAAAAAAAAAATGGAACCCTTTTGCAGAGGGGAACGATAATTAATTGCCCAAATCAGTTTGCCAGTGATTTTCAGGTGAATTGAATGAGTTTTTCAAAGCCAGTCAGCTGGGAGGCGTGGATGAATCCGGAAACAGCCTGTTTCCTTGTGACTAAATCAAGCCCACTATCAAAAAGGACTCTTCCATTTCTTTGGCTCTTCTCACTTTTCTCTTCTTTATCATGGTTTGTAATGAATTTTCTGATGTGAGCTTTGATTTTGAGGCTGGAATATGGAGTTCAAGACACGGAAGGGATGGTCTTTTTCAATCAGGGCACAGCTGTTGGCTTGCTCCAATTCTGGCTTTCTGTCATGGTTTTGGGTGCCTCAGCCGAGTTTTGGTTTCTTGAGCGGCAATTTCCTGAATGATTTCTGGGTCTGAGTTGGTTTTGCCTTCTTCCTTCCCAAATTTTGTATTCTGACGCAATACAAACACGAGTTTAGACAGCAGATCCATTATGAAACAAAAACCAAAACCAATGAGCGTGTCATGCTTAGAATTCTAGAGGCAGCCCGACCAACGTGAGTTTTTGTGTTTTGGAGAAAGAAATGGATCCCTTTTGCAGAGGGGCACGATAATTAATTCCCCAAATCAGTTTGCCAGCGATTTTCAGGTGAATTGAATGAGTTTTCCAAAGCCAGTCAGCTGGGAGGGGTGGATGAATCCGGAAACAGCCTGTTTCCTTGTGACTAAATCAAGCCCACTATCAAAAAGGACTCTTGCATTTCTTTGGCTCTTCTCACTTTTCTCTTCTTTATCATGGTTTGTAATGAATTTTCTGATGTGAGCTTTGATTTTGAGGCTGGAATATGGAGTTCAAGACACGGAAGGAATGGTCTTTTTCAATCAGGGCACAGCTGTTGGCTTGCTCCAATTCTGGCTTTCTGTCATGGTTTTGGGTGCCTCAGCCGAGTTTTGGTTTCTTGAGCGGCAATTTCCTGAATGATTTCTGGGTCTGAGTTGGTTTTGCCTTCTTCCTTCCCAAATTTTGTATTCTGACGCAATACAAACACGAGTTTAGACAGCAGATCCATTATGAAACAAAAACCAAATCCAATGAGCGTGTCATGCTTAGAATTCTAGAGGCAGCCCGACCAACGTGAGTTTTTGTGTTTGGGAGAAAGAAATGGATCCCTTTTGCAGAGGGGCACGATAATTAATTCCCCAAATCAGTTTGCCAGCGATTTTCAGGTGAATTGAATGAGTTTTTCAAAGCCAGTCAGCTGGGAGGCGTGGATGAATCCGGAAACAGCCTGTTTCCTTGTGACTAAATCAAGCCCACTATCAAAAAGGACTCTTCCATTTCTTTGGCTCTTCTCACTTTTCTCTTCTTTATCATGGTTTGTAATGAATTTTCTGATGTGAGCTTTGATTTTGAGGCTGGAATATGGAGTTCAAGACACGGAAGGGATGGTCTTTTTCAATCAGGGCACAGCTGTTGGCTTGCTCCAATTCTGGCTTTCTGTCATGGTTTTGGGTGCCTCAGCCGAGTTTTGGTTTCTTGAGCGGCAATTTCCTGAATGATTTCTGGGTCTGAGTTGGTTTTGCCTTCTTCCTTCCCAAATTTTGTATTCTGACGCAATACAAACACGAGTTTAGACAGCAGATCCATTATGAAACAAAAACCAAAACCAATGAGCGTGTCATGCTTAGAATTCTAGAGGCAGCACGACCAACGTGAGTTTTTGTGTTTTGGAGAAAGAAATGGATCCCTTTTGCAGAGGGGCACGATAATTAATTCCCCAAATCAGTTTGCCAGCGATTTTCAGGTGAATTGAATGAGTTTTCCAAAGCCAGTCAGCTGGGAGGGGTGGATGAATCCGGAAACAGCCTGTTTCCTTGTGACTAAATCAAGCCCACTATCAAAAAGGACTCTTGCATTTCTTTGGCTCTTCTCACTTTTCTCTTCTTTATCATGGTTTGTAATGAATTTTCTGATGTGAGCTTTGATTTTGAGGCTGGAATATGGAGTTCAAGACACGGAAGGAATGGTCTTTTTCAATCAGGGCACAGCTGTTGGCTTGCTCCAATTCTGGCTTTCTGTCATGGTTTTGGGTGCCTCAGCCGAGTTTTGGTTTCTTGAGCGGCAATTTCCTAAATGATTTCCGGGTCTGAGTTGGTTTTGCCTTCTTCCTTCCCAAATTTTGTATTCTGACGCAATACAAACACGAGTTTAGACAGCAGATCCACTATGAAATAAAAAAAAACCAAAACCAATTAGCGTGTCATGCTTAGAATTCTAGAGGCAGCACGACCAACATGAGTTTTTGTGTTTTGGAAAAAAAAAATGGAACCCTTTTGCAGAGGGGAATGAAAATTAATTGCCCAAATCAGTTTGCCAGTGATTTTCAGGTGAATTGAATGAGTTTTTCAAAGCCAGTCAGCTGGGAGGCGTGGATGAATCCGGAAACAGCCTGTTTCCTTGTGACTAAATCAAGCCCACTATCAAAAAGGACTCTTCCATTTCTTTGGCTCTTCTCACTTTTCTCTTCTTTATCATGGTTTGTAATGAATTTTCTGATGTGAGCTTTGATTTTGAGGCTGGAATATGGAGTTCGAGACACGGAAGGAATGGTCTTTTTCAATCAGGCACAGCTGTTGGCTTGCTCCAATTCTGGCTTTCTGTCATGGATTTGGGTGCCTCAGCCGAGTTTTGGTTTCTTGAGCGGCAATTTCCTAAAGGATTTCTGGGTCTGAGTTGGTTTTGCCTTCTTCCTTCCCAAATTTTGTATTCTGACGCAATACAAACACGAGTTTAGACAGCAGATCCATTATGAAACAAAAACCAAAGCCAATGAGCGTGTCATGCTTAGAATCTAGAGGCAGCACGACCAACATGAGTTTTTGTGTTTTGGACAAAGAAATGGAACCCTTTTGCAGAGGGGCACGATAATTAATTCCCCAAATCAGTTTGCCAGCGATTTTCAGGTGAATTGAATGAGTTTTCCAAAGCCAGTCAGCTGGGAGGGGTGGATGAATCTGGAAACAGCCTGTTTCCTTGTGACTAAATCAAGCCCACTATCAAAAAGCACTCTTCCAGTTCTTTGGCTCTTCTCACTTTTTTCTTCTTTATCATGGTTTGTAATGAATTTTCTGATGTGAGCTTTGATTTTGAGGCTGGAATATGGAGTTCAAGACACGGAAGGGATGGTCTTTTTCAATCAGGGCACAGCTGTTGGCTTGCTCCAATTCAGGCTTTCTGTCATGGTTTTGGGTGCCTCAGCCGAGTTTTGGTTTCTTGAGCGGCAATTTTCTAAATGATTTCTGGGTCTGAGTTGGTTTTGCCTTCTTCCTTCCCAAATTTTGTATTCTGACGCAATACAAACACGAGTTTAGACAGCAGATCCATTATGAAATGAAAAAACCAAAACGAATTAGCGTGTCATGCTTAGAATTCTAGAGGCAGCACGACCAACATGAGTTTTTGTGTTTTGGAAAAAGAAATGGATCCCTTTTGCAGAGGGGCACGATAATTAATTCCCCAAATCAGTTTGCCAGCGATTTTCAGGTGAATTGAATGAGTTTTCCAAAGCCAGTCAGCTGGGAGGGGTGGATGAATCCGGAAACAGCCTGTTTCCTTGTGACTAAATCAAGCCCACTATCAAAAAGGACTCTTGCATTTCTTTGGCTCTTCTCACTTTTCTCTTCTTTATCATGGTTTGTAATGAATTTTCTGATGTGAGCTTTGATTTTGAGGCTGGAATATGGAGTTCAAGACACGGAAGGAATGGTCTTTTTCAATCAGGGCACAGCTGTTGGCTTGCTCCAATTCTGGCTTTCTGTCATGGTTTTGGGTGCCTCAGCCGAGTTTTGGTTTCTTGAGCGGCAATTTCCTAAATGATTTCCGGGTCTGAGTTGGTTTTGCCTTCTTCCTTCCCAAATTTTGTATTCTGACGCAATACAAACACGAGTTTAGACAGCAGATCCACTATGAAATAAAAAAAAACCAAAACCAATTAGCGTGTCATGCTTAGAATTCTAGAGGCAGCACGACCAACATGAGTTTTTGTGTTTTGGAAAAAAAAAATGGAACCCTTTTGCAGAGGGGAATGAAAATTAATTGCCCAAATCAGTTTGCCAGTGATTTTCAGGTGAATTGAATGAGTTTTTCAAAGCCAGTCAGCTGGGAGGCGTGGATGAATCCGGAAACAGCCTGTTTCCTTGTGACTAAATCAAGCCCACTATCAAAAAGGACTCTTCCATTTCTTTGGCTCTTCTCACTTTTCTCTTCTTTATCATGGTTTGTAATGAATTTTCTGATGTGAGCTTTGATTTTGAGGCTGGAATATGGAGTTCGAGACACGGAAGGAATGGTCTTTTTCAATCAGGCACAGCTGTTGGCTTGCTCCAATTCTGGCTTTCTGTCATGGATTTGGGTGCCTCAGCCGAGTTTTGGTTTCTTGAGCGGCAATTTCCTAAAGGATTTCTGGGTCTGAGTTGGTTTTGCCTTCTTCCTTCCCAAATTTTGTATTCTGACGCAATACAAACACGAGTTTAGACAGCAGATCCATTATGAAACAAAAACCAAAGCCAATGAGCGTGTCATGCTTAGAATCTAGAGGCAGCACGACCAACATGAGTTTTTGTGTTTTGGACAAAGAAATGGAACCCTTTTGCAGAGGGGCACGATAATTAATTCCCCAAATCAGTTTGCCAGCGATTTTCAGGTGAATTGAATGAGTTTTCCAAAGCCAGTCAGCTGGGAGGGGTGGATGAATCTGGAAACAGCCTGTTTCCTTGTGACTAAATCAAGCCCACTATCAAAAAGCACTCTTCCAGTTCTTTGGCTCTTCTCACTTTTTTCTTCTTTATCATGGTTTGTAATGAATTTTCTGATGTGAGCTTTGATTTTGAGGCTGGAATATGGAGTTCAAGACACGGAAGGGATGGTCTTTTTCAATCAGGGCACAGCTGTTGGCTTGCTCCAATTCAGGCTTTCTGTCATGGTTTTGGGTGCCTCAGCCGAGTTTTGGTTTCTTGAGCGGCAATTTTCTAAATGATTTCTGGGTCTGAGTTGGTTTTGCCTTCTTCCTTCCCAAATTTTGTATTCTGACGCAATACAAACACGAGTTTAGACAGCAGATCCATTATGAAATGAAAAAACCAAAACGAATTAGCGTGTCATGCTTAGAATTCTAGAGGCAGCACGACCAACATGAGTTTTTGTGTTTTGGAAAAAGAAATGGAACCCTTTTGAAGAGGGGCACGATAATTAATTCCCCAAATCAGTTTGCCAGCGATTTTCAGGTGAATTGAATGAGTTTTCCAAAGCCATTCAGCTGGGAGGGGTGGAGGAATCCGGAAACAGCCTGTTTCCTTGTGACGAAATCAAGCCCACTATCAAAAAGAACTCTTCCATTTCTTTGGCTCTTCTCACTTTTTTCTTCTTTATCATGGTTTGTAATGAATTTTCTCTTGTGAGCTTTGATTTTGAGGCTGGAATATGGAGTTCAAGACCCGGAAGGAATGGTCTTTTTCAATCAGGGCACAGCTGTTGGCTTGCTCCAATTCTGGCTTTCTGTCATGGTTTTGGGTGCCTCAGCCGAGTTTTGGTTTCTTGAGCGGCAATTTCCTAAAGGATTTCTGGGTCTGAGTTGGTTTTGCCTTCTTCCTTCCCAAATTTTGTATTCTGACGCAATACAAACACGAGTTTAGACAGCAGATCCATTATGAAATGAAAAAACCAAAACGAATTAGCGTGTCATGCTTAGAATTCTAGAGGCAGCACGACCAACATGAGTTTTTGTGTTTTGGAAAAAGAAATGGAACCCTTTTGCAGAGGGGAATGATAATTAATTCCCCAAATCAGTTTGCCAGCCATTTCCAGGTGAATTGAATGAGATTTCCAAAGCCAGTCAGCTGGGAGGGGTGGATGAATCCGGAAACAGCCTGTTTCCTTGTGACGAAATCAAGCCCACTATCAAAAAGGACTCTTCCATTTCTTTGGCTCTTTTCACTTTTTTCTTCTTTATCATGGTTTGTAATGAATTTTCTGATGTGAGCTTTGATTTTGAGGCTGGAATATGGAGTTCAAGACACGGAAGGAATGGTCTTTTTCAATCAGGGCACAGCTGTTGGCTTGCTCCAATTCTGGCTTTCTGTCATGGTTTTGGGTGCCTCAGCCGAGTTTTGGTTTCTTGAGCGGCAATTTCCTAAAGGATTTCTGGGTCTGAGTTGGTTTTGCCTTCTTCCTTCCCAAATTTTGTATTCTGACGCAATACAAACACGAGTTTAGACAGCAGATGCATTATGAAATAAAAAAAAAAACTAAAACGAATTATCGTGTCATGCTTAGAATTCTAGAGGCAGCACGACCAACATGAGTTTTTCTGTTTTGGAAAAAGAAATGGAACCCTTTTGCAGAGGGGAACGATAATTAATTCCCCAAATCAGTTTGCCAGCGATTTTCAGGTGAATTGAATGAGTTTTCCAAAGCCAGTCAGCTGGGAGAGGTGGATGAATCCGGAAACAGCCTGTTTCCTTGTGACTAAATCAAGCCCACTATCAAAAAGGACTCTTCCATTTCTTTGGCTCTTCTCACTTTTTTCTTCTTCATCATGGTTTGTAATGAATTTTCTGATGTGAGCTTTGATTTTGAGGCTGGAATATGGAGTTCAAGACCCGGAAGGAATGGTCTTTTTCAATCAGGGCACAGCTGTTGGCTTCCTCCAATTCTGGCTTCCTGTCATGGTTTTTGGTGCCTCAGCCGAGTTTTGGTTTCTTGAACGGCAATTTCCTAAATGATTTCTGGGTCTGAGTTGGTTTTGCCTTCTTCCTTCCCAAATTTTGTATTCTGACGCAATACAAACACGAGTTTAGACAGCAGATCCATTATGAAATGAAAAAAACAAAACGAATTAGCGTGTCATGCTTAGAATTCTAGAGGCAGCACGACCAACATGAGTTTTTGTGTTTTGGAAAAAGAAATGGAACCCTTTTGCAGAGGGGAACGATCATTAATTCTCCAAATCAGTGTGCCAGCGATGTTCAGGTGAATTGAATGAGTTTTCCAAAGCCAGTCAGCTGGGAGGGGTGGATGAATCCGGAAACAGCCTGTTTCCTTGTGACTAAATCAAGCCCACTATCAAAAAGGACTCTTCCATTGCTTTGGCTCTTTTCACATTTTTCTTCTTTATCATGGTTTGTAATGAATTTTCTGATGTGAGCTTTGATTTTGAGGCTGGAATATGGAGTTCAAGACACGGAAGGAATGGTCTTTTTCAATCAGGGCACAGCTGTTGGCTTGCTCCAATTTTGGCTTTCTGTCATGGATTTGGGTGCCTCAGCCGAGTTTTGGTTTCTTGAGCAGCAATTTCCTGAATGATTTCTGGGTCTGAGTTGGTTTTGCCTTCTTCGTTCCCAAATTTTGTATGCTGACGCAATACAAACACGAGTTTAGACAGCAGATCCATTATGAAATAAAAAACAAAACGAATTAGCGTGTCATGCTTAGAATTCTAGAGGCAGCACGACCAACATGAGTTTTTGTGTTTTGGAAAAAGAAATGGAACCCTTTTGCAGAGGGGAACGATAATTAATTCCCCCAATCAGTTTGCCAGCGATTTTCAGGTGAATTGAATGAGTTTTCCAAAGCCAGTCAGCTGGGAGGGGTGGAGGAATCCGGAAACAGCCTGTTTCCTTGTGACTAAATCAAGCCCACTATCAAAAAGGACTCTTGCATTTCTTTGGCTCTTTTCACATTTTTCTTCTTTATCATGGTTTGTAATGAATTTTCTGATGTGAGCTTTGATTTTGAGGCTGGAATATGGAGTTCAAGACACGGAAGGAATGGTCTTTTTCAATCAGGGCACAGCTGTTGGCTTGCTCCAATTCTGGCTTTCTGTCATGGTTTTGGGTGCCTCAGCCGAGTTTTGCTTTCTTGAGCGGCAATTTCCTAAATGATTTCTGGGTCTGAGTTATTTTTGCCTTGTTCCTTCCTAAATTTTGTATTCTGACGCAATACAAACACGAGGTTAGACAGCAGATCCATTATGAAATAAAAACCAAAACGAATTAGCGTGTCATGCTTAGAATTCTAGAGGCAGCACGACCAACATGAGTTTTTGTGTTTTGGAAAAAGAAATGGAACCCTTTTGCAGAGGGGAACGATCATTAATTCCCCAAATCAGTGTGCCAGCGATGTTCAGGTGAATTGAATGAGTTTTCCAAAGCCAGTCAGCTGGGAGGGGTGGATGAATCCGGAAACAGCCTGTTTCCTTGTGACTAAATCAAGCCCACTATCAAAAAGGACTCTTGCATTTCTTTGGCTCTTTTCACAGTTTTCTTCTTTCTCATGGTTTGTAATGAATTTTCTGATGTGAGCTTTGATTTTGAGGCTGGAATATGGAGTTCAAGACACGGAAGGAATGGTCTTTTTCAATCAGGGCACAGCTGTTGGCTTGCTCCAATTCTGGCTTTCTGTCATGGATTTGGGTGCCTCAGCCGAGTTTTGGTTTCTGGAGCGGAAATTTCCTAAAGGATTTCTGGGTCTGAGTTGGTTTTGCCTTCTTTCTTCCCAAATTTTGTACTCTGACGCAATACAAACACGAGTTTAGACCGCAGATCCATTATGAAATAAAAAAAAACCAAAACGAATTAGCGTGTCATGCTTAGAATTCTAGAGGCAGCACGACCAACATGAGTTTTTGTGTTTTGGACAAAGAAATGGAACCCTTTTGCAGAGGGGAACGATCATTAATTCCCCAAATCAGTTTGCCAGCGATTTTCAGGTGAATTGAATGAGTTTTCCAAAGCCAGTCAGCTGGGAGGGGTGGATGAATCCGGAAACAGCCTGTTTCCTTGTGACTAAATCAAGCCCACTATCAAAAAGGACTCTTGCATTTCTTTGGCTCTTTTCACAGTTTTCTTCTTTATCATGGTTTGTAATGAATTTTCTGATGTGAGCTTTGATTTTGAGGCTGGAATATGGAGTTCAAGACCGGAAGGAATGGTCTTTTTCAATCAGGGCACAGCTGTTGGCTTGCTCCAATTCTGGCTTTCTGTCATGGATTTGGATGCCTCAGCCGAGTTTTGGTTTCTTGAGCGGCAATTTCCTGAATGATATCTGGGTCTGAGTTGGTTTTGCCTTCTTCCTTCCCAAATTTTGTATTCTGACGCAATACAAACACGAGTTTAGACAGCAGATCCACTATGAAATAAAAACCAAAACGAATTAGCGTGTCATGCTTAGAATTCTAGAGGCAGCACGACCAACATGAGTTTTTGTGTTTTGGACAAAGAAATGGAACCCTTTTGCAGAGGGGAACGATAATTAATTCCACAAATCAGTTTGCCAGCGATTTTCAGGTGAATTGAATGAGTTTTCCAAAGCCAGTCAGCTGGGAGGGGTGGAGGAATCCGGAAACAGCCTGTTTCCTTGTGACTAAATCAAGCCCACTATCAAAAAGGACTCTTGCATTTCTTTGGCTCTTTTCACAGTTTTCTTCTTTCTCATGGTTTGTAATGAATTTTCTGATGTGAGCTTTGATTTTGAGGCTGGAATATGGAGTTCAAGACACGGAAGGAATGGTCTTTTTCAATCAGGGCACAGCTGTTGGCTTGCTCCAATTCTGGCTTTCTGTCATGGATTTGGGTGCCTCAGCCGAGTTTTGGTTTCTTGAGCGGCAATTTCCTGAATGATTTCTGGGTCTGAGTTGGTTTTGCCTTCTTTCTTCCCAAATCTTGTATTCTGACGCAATACAAACACGAGTTTAGACAGCAGATCCATTTTGAAATAAAAAACAAATCCAATTAGCGTGTCATGCTTAGAATTCTGTAGGCAGCACGACCAACATGAGTTTTTGTGTTTTGGACAAAGAAATGGAACCCTTTTGCAGAGGGGCACGATAATTAATTCCCCAAATCAGTTTGCCAGCGATTTTCAGGTGAATTGAATGAGTTTTCCAAAGCCAGTCAGCTGGGAGGGGTGGAGGAATCCGGAAACAGCCTGTTTCCTTGTGACTAAATCAAGCCCACTATCAAAAAGGACTCTTCCAGTTCTTCGGATCTTTTCACATTTTTCTTCTTTATCATGGTTTGTAATGAATTTTCTGATGTGAGCTTTGATTTTGAGGCTGGAATATGGAGTTCAAGACACGGAAGGAATGGTCTTTTTCAATCAGGGCACAGCTGTTGGCTTGCTCCAATTCTGGCATTCTGTCATGGTTTTGGGTGCCTCAGCCGAGTTTTGGTTTCTTGAGCGGCAATTTCCTAAAGGATTTCTGGGTCTGAGTTGGTTTTGCCTTCTTCCTTCCCAAATTTTTATTCTGACGCAATACAAACACGAGTTTAGACAGCAGATCCACTATGAAATAAAAAACAAAACCAATTAGCGTGTCATGCTTAGAATTCTAGAGGCAGCACGACCAACATGAGTTTTTGTGTTTTGGACAAAGAAATGGAACCCTTTTGCAGAGGGGAACGATAATTCATTCCCCAAATCAGTTTGCCAGCGATTTTCAGGTGAATTGAATAAGTTTTCCAAAGCCAGTCAGCTGGGAGGGGTGGATGAATCCGGAAACAGCCTGTTTCCTTGTGACTAAATCAAGCCCACAATCAAAAAGGACTCTTGCATTTCTTTGGCTCTTTTCACATTTTTCTTCTTTCTCATGGTTTGTAATGAATTTTCTGATGTGAGCTTTGATTTTGAGGCTGGAATATGGAGTTCAAGACACGGAAGGAATGGTCTTTTTCAATCAGGGCATAGCTGTTAGCTTGCTCCAATTCTGGCTTTCTGTCATGGTTTTGGGTTCCTCAGCCGAGTTTTGGTTTCTTGAGCGGCAATTTCCTAAAGGATTTCTGGGTCTGAGTTGCTTTTGCCTTCTTCCTTCCCAAATTTTGTATTCTGACGCAATACAAACACGAGTTTAGACAGCAGATCCATTATGAAATGAAAAAAACAAAACGAATTAGCGTGTCATGCTTAGAATTCTAGAGGCAGCACGACCAACATGAGTTTTTGTGTTTTGGAAAAAGAAATGGAACCCTTTTGCAGAGGGGAACGATAATGAATTCCCCAAATCAGTTTGCCAGCCATTTCCAGGTGAATTGAATGAGATTTCCAAAGCCAGTCAGCTGGGAGGGGTGGATGAATCCGGAAACAGCCTGTTTCCTTGTGACGAAATCAAGCCCACTATCAAAAAGGACTCTTCCATTTCTTTGGCTCTTTTCACTTTTTTCTTCTTTATCATGGTTTGTAATGAATTTTCTGATGTGAGCTTTGATTTTGAGGCTGGAATATGGAGTTCAAGACACGGAAGGAATGGTCTTTTTCAATCAGGGCACAGCTGTTGGCTTGCTCCAATTCTGGCTTTCTGTCATGGTTTTGGGTGCCTCAGCCGAGTTTTGGTTTCTTGAGCGGCAATTTCCTAAAGGATTTCTGGGTCTGAGTTGGTTTTGCCTTCTTCCTTCCCAAATTTTGTATTCTGACGCAATACAAACACGAGTTTAGACAGCAGATGCATTATGAAATAAAAAAAAAAAACTAAAACGAATTATCGTGTCATGCTTAGAATTCTAGAGGCAGCACGACCAACATGAGTTTTTCTGTTTTGGAAAAAGAAATGTAACCGTTTTGCAGAGGGGAACGATAATTAATTCCCCAAATCAGTTTGCCAGCGATTTTCAGGTGAATTGAATGAGTTTTCCAAAGCCAGTCAGCTGGGAGGGGTGGAGGAATCCGGAAACAGCCTGTTTCCTTGTGACTAAATCAAGCCCACTATCAAAAAGTACTCTTCCAGTTCTTCGGATCTTTTCACATTTTTCTTCTTTATCATGGTTTGTAATGAATTTTCTGATGTGAGCTTTGATTTTGAGGCTGGAATATGGAGTTCAAGACACGGAAGGAATGGTCTTTTTCAATCAGGGCACAGCTCTTGGCTTGCTCCAATTCTGGCTTTCTGTCATGGTTTTGGGTGCCTCAGCCGAGTTTGGGTTTCTTGAGTGGCAATTTCCTAAATGATTTCTGGGTCTGAGTTGGTTTTGCCTTCTTCCTTCCCAAATTTTGTATTCTGACGCAATACAAACACGAGTTTAGACAGCAGATCCATTATGAAAGAAAAAACAAAACCAATTAGCGTGTCATGCTTAGAATTCTAGAGGCAGCACGACCAACATGAGTTTTTGTGTTTTGGACAAAGAAATGGAACCCTTTTGCAGAGGGGCACGATAATTAATTCCCCAAATCAGTGTGCCAGCGATTTTCAGGTGAATTGAATGAGTTTTCCAAAGCCAGTCAGCTGGGAGGGGTGGATGAATCCGGAAACAGCCTGTTTCCTTGTGACTAAATCAAGCCCACTATCAAAAAGGACTCTTCCATTTCTTTGGCTCTTCTCACATTTTTCTTCTTTATCATGGTTTGTAATGAATTTTCTGATGTGAGCTTTGATTTTGAGGCTGGAATATGGAGTTCAAGACACGGAAGGAATGGTCTTTTTCAATCAGGGAACAGCTGTTGGCTTGCTCCAATTCTGGCTTTCTGTCATGGTTTTGGGTGCCTCAGCTGAGTTTTGGTTTCTTGAGCGGCAATTTCCTAAATGATTTCTGGGTCTGAGTTGGTTTTGCCTTCTTCCTTCCCAAATTTTGTATTCTGACGCAATACAAACACGAGTTTAGACAGCAGATCCATTATGAAATAAAAAAAAAACAAAACAAAACCAATTAGCGTGTCATGCTTAGAATTCTAGAGGCAGCACGACCAACATGAGTTTTTGTGTTTTGGACAAAGAAATGGAACCCTTTTGCAGAGGGGCACGATAATTAATTCCCCAAATCAGTTTGCCAGCGATTTTCAGGTGAATTGAATGAGATTTCCAAAGCCAGTCAGCTGGGAGGGGTGGATGAATCCGGAAACAGCCTGTTTCCTTGTGACTAAATCAAGCCCACAATCAAAAAGGACTCTTCCATTTCTTTGGCTCTTCTCACTTTTTTCTTCTTTATCATGGTTTGTAATGAATTTTCTGATGTGAGCTTTGATTTTGAGGCTGGAATATGGAGTTCAAGACACGGAAGGAATGGTCTTTTTCAATCAGGGCACAGCTGTTGGCTTGCTCCAATTCTGGCTTTCTGTCATGGTTTTGGGTGCCTCAGCAAGTTTTGGTTTCTTGAGCGGCAGTTTCCTAAAGGATTTCTGGGTCTGAGTTGGTTTTGCCTTCTTCCTTCCCAAATTTTGTATTCTGACGCAATACAAACACGAGTTTAGACAGCAGATCCACTATGAAATAAAAAAAAAATACCAAAAGGAATTAGCGTGTCATGCTTAGAATTCTAGAGGCAGCACGACCAACATGAGTTTTTGTGCTTTGGACAAAGAAATGGAACCCTTTTGCAGAGGGGAACGATAATTAATTCCCCCAATCAGTTTGCCAGCGATTTTCAGGTGAATTGAATGAGTTTTCCAAAGCCAGTCAGCTGGGAGGGGTGGATGAATCCGGAAACAGCCTGTTTCCTTGTGACTAAATCAAGCCCACTATCAAAAAGGACTCTTCCAGTTCTTCGGAACTTTTCACATTTTTCTTCTTTATCATGGTTTGTAATGAATTTTCTGATGTGAGCTTTGATTTTGAGGCTGGAATATGGAGTTCAAGACACGGAAGGAATGGTCTTTTTCAATCAGGGCACAGCTGTTGGCTTGCTCCAATTCTGGCTTTCTGTCATGGTTTTGGGTGCCTCAGCCAAGTTTTGGTTTCTTGAGCGGCAATTTCCTAAAGGATTTCTGGGTCTGAGTTGGTTTTGCCTTCTTCCTTCCCAAATTTTGTATTCTGACGCAACACAAACACGAGTTTAGACAGCAGATCCATTATGAAATGAAAAAAAAAAAACAAAACCAATATGCGTGTCATGCTTAGAATTCTAGAGGCAGCATGACCAACATGAGTTTTTGTGTTTTGGAAAAAGAAATGGAACCCTTTTGCAGGGGGAACGATAATTAATTCCCCAAACCAGTTTGCCAGCGATTTCCAGGTGAATTGAATGAGTTTTCCAAAGCCAGTCAGCTGGGAGGGGTGGATGAATGCGGAAACAGCCTGTTTCCTTGTGACTAAATCAAGCCCACTATCAAAAAGGACTCTTCCATTTCTTTGGCTCTTCTCATTTTTTCTTCTTTATCATGGTTTGTAATGAATTTTCTGATGTGAGCTTTGATTTTGAGGCTGGAATATGGAGTTCAAGACACGGAAGTAATGGTCATTTTCAATCAGGGCACAGCTGTTCGCTTGCTCCTATTTTGGCTTTCTGTCATGGATTTGGGTGCCTCAGCCGAGTTTTGGTTTCTTGAGCGGCAATTTCCTGAATGATTTCTGAGTCTGAGTTGGTTTTGCCTTCTTCCTTCCCAAATTTTGTATTCTGACGCAATACAAACACGAGTTTAGACAGCAGATCCATTATGAAAGAAAAAAAAACCAAAACCAATTGGCGTGTCATGCTTAGAATTCTAGAGGCAGCACGACCAACATGAGTTTTTGTGTTTTGGAAAAAGAAATGGAACCCTTTTGCAGAGGGGAATGATAACTAATTCCCCAAATCAGTTTGCCAGCGATTTTCAGGTGAATTGAATGAGTTTTCCAAAGCCAGTCATCTGGGAGGGGTGGATGAATCCGGAAACAGCCTGTTTCCTTGTGACTAAATCAAGCCCACTATCAAAAAGGACTCTTGCATTTCTTTGGCTCTTTTCACATTTTTCTTCTTTATCATGGTTTGTAATGAATTTTCTGATGTGAGCTTTGATTTTGAGGCTGGAATATGGAGTTCAAGGCATGGAAGGAATGGTCTTTTTCAGTCAGGGCACAGCTGTTGGCTTGCTCCAATTCTGGCTTTCTGTCATGGTTTTGGGTGCCTCAGCCGAGTTTTGGTTTCTTGAGCGGCAATTTCCTAAAGGATTTCTGGGTCTGAGTTGGTTTTGCCTTCTTCATTCCCAAATTTTGTATTCTGACGCAATACAAACACGAGTTTAGACAGCAGATCCATTATGAACTAAAAAACAAAACGAATTAGCGTGTCATGCTTAGAATTCTAGAGGCAGCACGACCAACATGAGGTTTTGTGTTTTGGACAAAGAAATGGAACCCTTTTGCAGAGGGGAACGATAATTAATTCCCCAAATCAGTTTGCCAGCGATTTTCAGGTGAATTGAATGAGTTTTCCCAAGCCAGTCAGCTGGGAGGGGTGGATGAATCCGGAAACAGCCTGTTTCCTTGGGACTAAATCAAGCCCACTATCAAAAAGGACTCTTGCATTTCTTTGGCTCTTTTCACATTTTTCTTCTTTATCATGGTTTGTAATGAATTTTCTGATGTGAGCTTTGATTTTGAGGCTGGAATATGGAGTTCAAGACACGGAAGGAATGGTCTTTTTCAATCAGGGAACAGCTGTTGGCTTGCTCCAATTCTGGCTTTCTGTCATGGTTTTGGGTGCCTCAGCCGAGTTTTGGTTTCTTGAGCGGCAATTTCCTAAATGATTTCTGGGTCTGAGTTGGTTTTGCCTTCTTCCTTCCCAAATTTTGTATTCTGACGCAATACAAACAGGAGTTTAGACAGCAGATCCATTATGAAATAAAAAACAAAACGAATTAGCGTGTCATGCTTACAATTCTGTAGGCAGCACGACCAAAATGAGTTTTTGTGTTTTGGAAAAAGAAATGGAACCCTTTTGCAGAGGGGAACGATAATTAATTCCCCAAATCAGTTTGCCAGCGATTTTTAGGTGAATTGAATGAGTTTTCCAAAGCCAGTCAGCTGGGAGGGGTGGATGAATCCGGAAACAGCCTGTTTCCTTGTGACTAAATCAAGCCCACTATGAAAACGGACTCTTCCATTGCTTTGGCTCTTTTCACATTTTTCTTCTTTCTCATGGTTTGTAATGAATTTTCTGATGTGAGCTTTGATTTTGAGGCTGGAATATGGAGTTCAAGACACGGAAGGAATGGTCTTTTTCAATCAGGGCACAGCTGTTGGCTTGCTCCAATTCAGGCTTCCTGTCATGGTTTTGGGTGCCTCAGCCGAGTTTTGGTTTCTTGAGCGGCAATTTCCTAAATGATTTCTGGGTCGGAGTTGGTTTTGCCTTCTTCCTTCCCAAATTTTGTATTCTGACGCAATACAAACACGAGTTTAGACAGCAGATACATTATGAAATGAAAAAAACCAAAACGAATTAGCCTGTCATGCTTAGAATTCTAGAGGCAGCACGACCAACATGAGGTTTTGTGTTTTGGACAAAGAAATGGAACCCTTTTGCAGAGGGGAATGATAATTAATTCCCCAAATCAGTTTGCCATCGCTTTTCAGGTGAATTGAATGAGTTTTCCAAAGCCAGTCAGCTGGGAGGGGTGGATGAATCCGGAAACAGCCTGTTTCCTTGTGACTAAATCAAGCCCACTATCAAAAAGGACTCTTGCATTTCTTTGGCTCTTTTCACATTTTTCTTCTTTATCATGGTTTGTAATGAATTTTCTGATGTGAGCTTTGATTTTGAGGCTGGAATATGGAGTTCAAGACACGGAAGGAATGGTCTTTTTCAATCAGGGCACAGCTGTTGGCTTGCTCCAATTCTGGCTTTCTGTCATGGTTTTGGGTGCCTCAGCCAAGTTTTGGTTTCTTGAGCGGCAATTTCCTAAATGATTTCTGGGACTGAGTTGGTTTTGCCTTCTTCCTTCACAAATTTTGTATTCTGACGCAATACAAACACGAGTTTAGACAGCAGATCCATTATGAAATTAAAAAAAACAAAACCAATTAGCATGTCATGCTTAGAATTCTAGAGGCAGCACGACCAACATGAGGTTTTGTGTTTTGGACAAAGAAATGGAACCCTTTTGCAGAGGGGCACGATAATTAATTCCCCAAATCAGTTTGCCAGCGATTTTCAGGTGAATTGAATGAGTTTTCCAAAGCCAGTCAGCTGGGAGGGGTGGATGAATCCGGAAACAGCCTGTTTCCTTGTGACTAAATCAAGCCCACTATCAAAAAGGACTCTTGCATTTCTTTGGCTCTTTTCACATTTTTCTTCTTTATCATGGTTTGTAATGAATTTTCTGATGTGAGCTTTGATTTTGAGGCTGGAATATGGAGTTCAAGACACGGAAGGAATGGTCTTTTTCAATCAGGGCACAGCTGTTGGCTTGCTCCAATTCAGGCTTTCTGTCATGGTTTTGGGTGCCTCAGCCGAGTTTTGGTTTCTTGAGCGGCAATTTCCTAAATGATTTCTGGGTCTGAGTTGGTTTTGCCTTCTTCCTTCCCAAGTTTTGTATTCTGACGCAATACAAACACGAGTTTAGACAGCAGATCCATTATGAAATGAAAGAAACCAAAACGAATTAGCGTGTCATGCTTAGAATTCTAGAGGCAGCACGACCAACATGAGGTTTTGTGTTTTGGACAAAGAAATGGAAGCCTTTTGCAGAGGGGCACGATAATGAATTCCCCAAATCAGTTTGCCAGCGATTTTCAGGTGAATTGAATGAGTTTTCCAAAGCCAGTCAGCTGGGAGGGGTGGATGAATCCGGAAACAGCCTGTTTCCTTGTGACTAAATCAAGCCCACTATCAAAAAGCACTCTTGCATTTCTTTGGCTCTTCTCACATTTTTCTTCTTTATCATGGTTTGTAATGAATTTTCTGATGTGAGCTTTGATTTTGAGGCTGGAATATGGAGTTCAAGACACGGAAGGAATGGTCTTTTTCAATCAGGGCACAGCTGTTGGCTTGCTCCAATTCTGGCTTTCTGTCATGGTTTTGGGTGCCTCAGCTGAGTTTTGGTTTCTTCAGCGGCAATTTCCTAAATGATTTCTGGGTCTGAGTTGGTTTTGCCTTCTTCCTTCCCAAATGTTGTATTCTGATGCAATACAAACACAAGTTTAGACAGCAGATCCATTATGAAAAAAAAAAAAAAAACAAAACCAATTAGAATGTCATGCTTAGAATTCTAGAGGCAGCACGACCAACATGAGGTTTTGTGTTTTGGACAAAGAAATGGAACCCTTTTGCAGAGGGGAACGATAATTAATTCCCCAAATCAGTTTGCCAGCGATTTTCAGGTGAATTGAATGAGTTTTCCAAAGCCAGTCAGCTGGGAGGGGTGGATGAATCCGGAAACAGCCTGTTTCCTTGTGACTAAATCAAGCCCACTATCAAAAAGGACTCTTGCATTTCTTTGGGTCTTTTCACATTTTTCTTCTTTCTCATGGTTTGTAATGAATTTTCTGATGTGAGCTTTGATTTTGAGGCTGGAATATGGAGTTCAAGACACGGAAGGAATGGTCTTTTTCAATCAGGGCACAGCTGTTGGCTTGCTCCAATTCTGGCTTTCTGTCATGGTTTTGGGTGCCTCAGCCGAGTTTTGGTTTCTTGAGCGGCAATTTCCTAAAGGATTTCTGGGTCTGAGTTGGTTTTGCCTTCTTCCTTCCCAAATTTTGTATTCTGACGCAATACAAACACGAGTTTAGACAGCAGATCCATTATGAAATGAAAGAAACCAAAACGAATTAGCGTGTCATGCTTAGAATTCTAGAGGCAGCACGACCAACATGAGGTTTTGTGTTTTGGACAAAGAAATGGAAGCCTTTTGCAGAGGGGCACGATAATGAATTCCCCAAATCAGTTTGCCAGCGATTTTCAGGTGAATTGAATGAGTTTTCCAAAGCCAGTCAGCTGGGAGGGGTGGATGAATCCGGAAACAGCCTGTTTCCTTGTGACTAAATCAAGCCCACTATCAAAAAGGACTCTTGCATTTCTTTGGCTCTTTTCACATTTTTCTTCTTTATCATGGTTTGTAATGAATTTTCTGATGTGAGCTTTGATTCTGAGGCTGGAATATGGAGTTCAAGACACGGAAGGAATGGTCTTTTTCAATCAGGGCACAGCTGTTGGCTTGCTCCAATTCTGGCTTTCTGTCATGGTTTTGGGTGCCTCAGCCGAGTTTTGGTTTCTTGAGCGGCAATTTCCTAAAGGATTTCTGGGTCTGAGTTGGTTTTGCCTTCTTACTTCCCAAATTTTGTATTCTGATGCAATACAAACACGAGTTTAGACAGCAGATCCATTATGATATAAATAAAAAAACCAAAACCAATTAGCATGTCATGCTTAGAATTCTAGAGGCAGCACGACCAACATGAGGTTTAGTGTTTTGGACAAAGAAATGGAACCCTTTTGCAGAGGGGAACGATAATTAATTCCCCAAATCAGTTTGCCAGCGATTTTCAGGTGAATTGAATGAGTTTTCCAAAGCCAGTCAGCTGGGAGGGGTGGATGAATCCGGAAACAGCCTGTTTCCTTGTGACTAAATCAAGCCCACTATCAAAAAGGACTCTTGCATTTCTTTGGCTCTTTTCACATTTTTCTTCTTTATCATGGTTTGTAATGAATTTTCTGATGTGAGCTTTGATTTCGTGGCTGGAATATGGAGTTCAAGACACGGAAGGAATGGTCTTTTTCAATCAGGGCACAGCTGTTGGCTTGCTCCAATTCTGGCTTTCTGTCATGGTTTTGGGTGCCTCGGCCGAGTTTTGGTTTCCTGAGTGGCAATTTTCTAAAAGATTTCTGGGTCTGATTTGGGTTTGCCTTCTTCCTTCCCAAATTTTGTATTCTGACGCAATACAAACACGAGTTTAGACAGCAGATCCATTATGAAAGAAAATAAAACCAAAACCAATGAGCGTGTCATGCTTAGAATTCTAGAGGCAGCACGACCAACATGAGTTTTTGTGTTTTGGACAAAAAATGGAACCCTTTTGCAGAGGGGAACGATAATTCATTCCCCAAATCAGTTTGCCAGCGATTTTCAGGTGAATTGAATGAGTTTTCCAAAGCCAGTCAGCTGGGAGGGGTGGATGAATCCGGAAACAGCCTGTTTCCTTGTGACTAAATCAAGCACACTATCAAAAAGGACTCTTCCATTTCTTTGGCTCTTTTCACATTTTTCTTCTTTATCATGGTTTGTAATGAATTTTCTGATGTGAGCTTTGATTTTGAGGCTGGAATATGGAGTTCAAGACACGGAAGGAATGGTCTTTTTCAATCAGGGCACAGCTGTTGGCTTGCTCCAATTCTGGCTTTCTGTCATGGTTTTGGGTGCCTCAGCCGAGTTTTGGTTTCTTGAACGGCAATTTCCTAAAGGATTTCTGGGTCTGAGTTGGTTTTGCCTTCTTCCTTCCCAAATTTTGTATTCTGATGAAATACAAACACGAGTTTAGACAGCAGATCCATTATGAAATAAAAAAAAAACAAAACCAATTAGCGTGTCATGCTTAGAATTCTAGAGGCAGCACGACCAAAATGAGTTTTTGTGTTTTGGACAAAAAATGGAACCCTTTTGCAGAGGGGAACGATAATTAATTCCCCAAATCAGTTTGCCAGCGATTTTCAGGTGAATTGAATGAGTTTTCCAAAGCCAGTCAGCTGGGAGGGGTGGATGAATCCGGAAACAACCTGTTTCCTTGTGACTAAATGAAGCCCACTCTCAAAAAGGATTCTTCCATTTCTTTGGCTCTTTTCACATTTTTCTTCTTTATCATGGTTTGTAATGAATTTTCTGATGTGAGCTTTGATTTTGAGGCTGGAATATGGAGTTCAAGACACGGAAGGAAAGGTCTTTTTCAATCAGGGCACAGCTGTTGGCTTGCTCCAATTCTGGCTTTCTATCATGGTTTTGGGTGCCTCAGCCGAGTTTTGGTTTCTTGAGCGGCAATTTCCTAAAGGATTTCTGTGTCTGAGTTGGTTTTGCCTTCTTCCTTCCCAAATTTTGTATTCTGACGCAATACAAACACGAGTTTAGACAGCAGATCCATTATGAAAGAAAAAAATAAAAACAAAACCTATGATCGTGTCATGCTTAGAATTCTAGAGGCAGCACGACCAACATGAGCTTTGTGTTTTGGACAAAGAAATGGAACCCTTTTGCAGAGGGGAACGATAATTAATTCCCCAAATCAGTTTGCCAGCGATTTTCAGGTGAATTGAATGAGTTTTCCAAAGCCAGTCAGCTGGGAGGGGTGGATGAATGCGGAAACAGCCTGTTTCCTTGTGACTAAATCAAGCCAACTATCAACAAGGACTCTTCCATTTCTTTGGCTCTTCTCACATTTTTCTTCTTTATCATAGTTTGTAATGAGTTTTCTGATGTGAGCTTTGATTTTGAGGCTGGAATATGGAGTTCAAGACCGGAAGGAAAGGTCTTTTTCAATCAGGGCACAGCTGTTGGCTTGCTCCAATTCTGGCTTTCTGTCATGGTTTTGGGTGCCTCAGCCGAGTTTTGGTTTCTTGGGTGGCAATTTCCTAAAGGATTTCTGGGTCTGAGTTGGTTTTGCCTTCTTCCTTCCCAAATTTTGTATTCTGACACAATACAAACACGAGATTAGACAGCAGATCCACTATGAAATAAAAAAAAAACCAAAACCAATTAGCGTGTCATGCTTAGAATTCTAGAGGCAGCACGACCAACATGAGTTTTTGTGTTTTGGAAAAAGAAATGGAACCCTTTTGCAGAGGGGAGCGATAATTAATTGCCCAAATCAGTTTGCCAGCGATTTTCAGGTGAATTGGATGAGTTTTTCAAAGCCAGTCAGCTGGGAGGGGTGGATGAATCCGGAAACAGCCTGTTTCCTTGTGACTAAATCAAGCCCACTATCAAAAAGGACTCTTCCATTTCTTTGGCTCTTCTCACTTTTTTCTTCTTTATCATGGTTT
Organism: Oryctolagus cuniculus; assembly: GCF_964237555.1. Taxonomy (NCBI): domain Eukaryota; kingdom Metazoa; phylum Chordata; class Mammalia; order Lagomorpha; family Leporidae; genus Oryctolagus; species Oryctolagus cuniculus. The sequence continues at coordinate 85,342,711 of NC_091444.1, read as the reverse complement.
GTAATGAATTTTCTGATGTGAGCTTTGATTTTGAGGCTGGAATATGGAGATCAAGACACGGAAGGAATGGTCTTTTTCAATCAGGGCACAGCTGTTGGCTTGCTCCAATTCTGGCTTTCTGTCATGGTTATGGGTGCCTCAGCCGAGTTTTGGTTTCTTCAGCGGCCATTTCCTAAAGGATTTCTGGGTCTGAGTTGGTTTTGCCTTCTTCCTTCCCAAATTTTGTATTCTGACGCAATACAAACACGAGTTTAGACAGCAGATCCATTATGAAACAAAAACCAAAACCAATGAGCCTGTCATGCTTAGAATTCGAGAGGCAGCACGACCAACATGAGTTTTTGTGTTTTGGACAAAGAACTGGAACCCTTTTGCAGAGGGACACGATAATGAATTCCCCAAATCAGTTTGCCAGCGATTTTCAGGTGAATTGAATGAGATTTCCAAAGCCAGTCAGCTGGGAGGGGTGGATGAATCCGGAAACAGCCTGTTTCCTTGTGACTAAATCAACCCACTATCCAAAAGGACTCTTCCATTTCTTTGGCTCTTCTCACATTTTTCTTCTTTATCATGGTTTGTAATGAATTTTCTGATGTGAGCTTTGATTTTGAGGCTGGAATATGGAGTTCAAGACACGGAATGAATGGTCTTTTTCAATCAGGGCACAGCTGTTGGCTTGCTCCAATTCTGGCTTTCTGTCATGCTTTTGGGTGCCTCAGTCAAGTTTTGGTTTCTTGAGCGGCAATTTCCTAAATGATTTCTGGGTCTGAGTTGGTTTTGCCTTCTTCCTTCCCAAATTTTGTATTCTGACGCAATACAAACACGAGTTTAGACAGCAGATCCATTATGAAATGAAAAAAACCAAAAGGAATTAGCGTGTCATGCTTAGAATTCTAGAGGCAGCACGACCAACATGAGTTTTTGTGTTTGGGAAAAAGAAATGGAACCCTTTTGCAGAGGGGAACGATATTTAATTCCCCAAATCAGTTTGCCAGCGATTTTCAGGTGAATTGAATGAGTTTTCCAAAGCCAGTCAGCTGGGAGGGGTGGATGAATCCGGAAACAGCCTGTTTCCTTGTGACGAAATCAAGCCCACTATCAAAAAGGACTCTTCCATTTCTTTGGCTCTTCTCACTTTTTTCTTCTTTATCATGGTTTGTAATGAATTTTCTGATGTGAGCTTTGATTTTGAGGCTGGAATATGGAGTTCAAGACACGGAAGGCATGGTCTTTTTCAATCAGGGCACAGCTGTTGGCTTGCTCCAATTCTGGCTTTCTGTCATGGTTTTGGGTGCCTCAGCCGAGTTTTGGTTTCTTGAGCGGCAATTTCCTAAAGGATTTCTGGGTCTGAGTTGGTTTTGCCTTCTTCCTTCCCAAATTTTGTATTCTGACGCAATACAAACACGAGTTTAGACAGCAGATCCATTATGAAACAAAAACCAAAACCAATGAGCGTGTCATGCTTAGAATTCTAGAGGCAGCACGACCAACATGAGTTTTTGTGTTTTGGAAAAAGAAATGGAACCCTTTTGCAGAGGGGCACGATAATTAATTCCCCAAATCAGTTTGCCAGCGATTTTCAGGTGAATTGAATGAGTTTTCCAAAGCCAGTCAGCTGGGAGGGGTGGATGAATGCGCAAACAGCCTGTTTCCTTGTGACGAAATCAAGCCCACTATCAAAAAGGATTCTTCCATTTCTTTCGCTCTTTTCACACTTTTCTTCTTTATCATTGTTTGTAATGATTTTTCTGATGTGAGCTTTGATTTTGAGGCTGGAATATGGAGTTCAAGACACGGAAGGAATGGTCTTTTTCAATCAGGGCACAGCTGTTGGCTTGCTCCAATTCTGGCTTTCTGTCATGGTTTTGGGTGCCTCAGCCGACTTTTGGTTTCTTCAGCGGCAATTTCCTAAAGGATTTCTGGGTCTGAGTTGGTTTTGCCTTTTTCCTTCCCAAATTTTGTATTCTGACGCAACACAAACACGAGTTTAGACAGCAGATCCATTATGAAATTAAAAAAAACAAAACCAATGAGCGTGTCATGCTTAGAATTCTAGAGGCAGCACGACCAACATGAGCTTTTGTGTTTTGGAAAAAAAATGGAACCCTTTTGCAGAGGGGCACGATAATTAATTCCCCAAATCAGTTTGCCATCGCTTTTCAGGTGAATTGAATGAGTTTTCCAAAGCCAGTCAGCTGGGAGGGGTGGATGAATCCGGAAACAGCCTGTTTCCTTGTGACGAAATCAAGCCCACTATCAAAAAGGACTCTTCCATTTCTTTGGCTCTTCTCACATTTTTCTTCTTTATCATGGTTTGTAATGAATTTTCTGATGTGAGCTTTGATTTTGAGGCTGGAATATGGAGTTCAAGACACGGAAGGAATGGTCTTTTTCAATCAGGGCACAGCTGTTGGCTTGCTCCAATTCTGGCTTTCTGTCATGGTTTTGGGTGCCTCAGTCGAGTTTTGGTTTCTTGAGCGGCAATTTCCTAAAGGATTTCTGGGTCTGAGTTGGTTTTACCTTCTTCCTTCCCAAATTTTGTATTCTGACGCAATACAAACACAAGTTTAGACAGCAGATCCATTATGAAAGAAAAAAAACAAAACAAAACTAATGAGCGTGTCATGCTTAGAATTCTAGAGGCAGCACGACCAACATGAGTTTTTGTGTTTTGGACAAAGAACTGGAACCCTTTTGCAGAGGGGAACGATATTTAATTCCCCAAATCAGTTTGCCAGCGATTTTCAGGTGAATTGAATGAGTTTTCCAAAGCCAGTCAGCTGGGAGGGGTGGATGAATCCGGAAAGAGCCTGTTTCCTTGTGACTAAATCAAGCCCACTATCAAAAAGGACTCTTCCATTTCTTTGGCTCTTCTCACTTTTTTCTTCTTTATCATGGTTTGTAATGAATTTTCTGATGTGAGCTTTGATTTTGAGGCTGGAATATGGAGTTCAAGACACGGAAGGCATGGTCTTTTTCAATCAGGGCACAGCTGTTGGCTTGCTCCAATTCTGGCTTTCTGTCATGGTTTTGGGTGCCTCAGCCGAGTTTTGGTTTCTTGGGTGGCAATTTCCTAAAGGATTTCTGGGTCTGAGTTGGTTTTGCCTTCTTCCTTCCCAAATTTTGTATTCTGACACAATACAAACACGAGATTAGACAGCAGATCCACTATGAAATAAAAAAAAAACCAAAACCAATTAGCGTGTCATGCTTAGAATTCTAGAGGCAGCACGACCAACATGAGTTTTTGTGTTTTGGAAAAAGAAATGGAACCCTTTTGCAGAGGGGAGCGATAATTAATTGCCCAAATCAGTTTGCCAGCGATTTTCAGGTGAATTGGATGAGTTTTTCAAAGCCAGTCAGCTGGGAGGGGTGGATGAATCCGGAAACAGCCTGTTTCCTTGTGACTAAATCAAGCCCACTATCAAAAAGGACTCTTCCATTTCTTTGGCTCTTCTCACTTTTTTCTTCTTTATCATGGTTTGTAATGAATTTTCTGATGTGAGCTTTGATTTTGAGGCTGGAATATGGAGATCAAGACACGGAAGGAATGGTCTTTTTCAATCAGGGCACAGCTGTTGGCTTGCTCCAATTCTGGCTTTCTGTCATGGTTATGGGTGCCTCAGCCGAGTTTTGGTTTCTTCAGCGGCCATTTCCTAAAGGATTTCTGGGTCTGAGTTGGTTTTGCCTTCTTCCTTCCCAAATTTTGTATTCTGACGCAATACAAACACGAGTTTAGACAGCAGATCCATTATGAAACAAAAACCAAAACCAATGAGCCTGTCATGCTTAGAATTCGAGAGGCAGCACGACCAACATGAGTTTTTGTGTTTTGGACAAAGAACTGGAACCCTTTTGCAGAGGGACACGATAATGAATTCCCCAAATCAGTTTGCCAGCGATTTTCAGGTGAATTGAATGAGATTTCCAAAGCCAGTCAGCTGGGAGGGGTGGATGAATCCGGAAACAGCCTGTTTCCTTGTGACTAAATCAACCCACTATCCAAAAGGACTCTTCCATTTCTTTGGCTCTTCTCACATTTTTCTTCTTTATCATGGTTTGTAATGAATTTTCTGATGTGAGCTTTGATTTTGAGGCTGGAATATGGAGTTCAAGACACGGAATGAATGGTCTTTTTCAATCAGGGCACAGCTGTTGGCTTGCTCCAATTCTGGCTTTCTGTCATGCTTTTGGGTGCCTCAGTCAAGTTTTGGTTTCTTGAGCGGCAATTTCCTAAATGATTTCTGGGTCTGAGTTGGTTTTGCCTTCTTCCTTCCCAAATTTTGTATTCTGACGCAATACAAACACGAGTTTAGACAGCAGATCCATTATGAAATGAAAAAAACCAAAAGGAATTAGCGTGTCATGCTTAGAATTCTAGAGGCAGCACGACCAACATGAGTTTTTGTGTTTGGGAAAAAGAAATGGAACCCTTTTGCAGAGGGGAACGATATTTAATTCCCCAAATCAGTTTGCCAGCGATTTTCAGGTGAATTGAATGAGTTTTCCAAAGCCAGTCAGCTGGGAGGGGTGGATGAATCCGGAAACAGCCTGTTTCCTTGTGACGAAATCAAGCCCACTATCAAAAAGGACTCTTCCATTTCTTTGGCTCTTCTCACTTTTTTCTTCTTTATCATGGTTTGTAATGAATTTTCTGATGTGAGCTTTGATTTTGAGGCTGGAATATGGAGTTCAAGACACGGAAGGCATGGTCTTTTTCAATCAGGGCACAGCTGTTGGCTTGCTCCAATTCTGGCTTTCTGTCATGGTTTTGGGTGCCTCAGCCGAGTTTTGGTTTCTTGAGCGGCAATTTCCTAAAGGATTTCTGGGTCTGAGTTGGTTTTGCCTTCTTCCTTCCCAAATTTTGTATTCTGACGCAATACAAACACGAGTTTAGACAGCAGATCCATTATGAAACAAAAACCAAAACCAATGAGCGTGTCATGCTTAGAATTCTAGAGGCAGCACGACCAACATGAGTTTTTGTGTTTTGGAAAAAGAAATGGAACCCTTTTGCAGAGGGGCACGATAATTAATTCCCCAAATCAGTTTGCCAGCGATTTTCAGGTGAATTGAATGAGTTTTCCAAAGCCAGTCAGCTGGGAGGGGTGGATGAATGCGCAAACAGCCTGTTTCCTTGTGACGAAATCAAGCCCACTATCAAAAAGGATTCTTCCATTTCTTTCGCTCTTTTCACACTTTTCTTCTTTATCATTGTTTGTAATGATTTTTCTGATGTGAGCTTTGATTTTGAGGCTGGAATATGGAGTTCAAGACACGGAAGGAATGGTCTTTTTCAATCAGGGCACAGCTGTTGGCTTGCTCCAATTCTGGCTTTCTGTCATGGTTTTGGGTGCCTCAGCCGACTTTTGGTTTCTTCAGCGGCAATTTCCTAAAGGATTTCTGGGTCTGAGTTGGTTTTGCCTTTTTCCTTCCCAAATTTTGTATTCTGACGCAACACAAACACGAGTTTAGACAGCAGATCCATTATGAAATTAAAAAAAACAAAACCAATGAGCGTGTCATGCTTAGAATTCTAGAGGCAGCACGACCAACATGAGCTTTTGTGTTTTGGAAAAAAAATGGAACCCTTTTGCAGAGGGGCACGATAATTAATTCCCCAAATCAGTTTGCCAGCGATTTTCAGGTGAATTGAATGAGTTTTCCAAAGCCAGTCAGCTGGGAGGGGTGGATGAATCCGGAAACAGCCTGTTTCCTTGTGACGAAATCAAGCCCACTATCAAAAAGGACTCTTCCATTTCTTTGGCTCTTCTCACATTTTTCTTCTTTATCATGGTTTGTAATGAATTTTCTGATGTGAGCTTTGATTTTGAGGCTGGAATATGGAGTTCAAGACACGGAAGGAATGGTCTTTTTCAATCAGGGCACAGCTGTTGGCTTGCTCCAATTCTGGCTTTCTGTCATGGTTTTGGGTGCCTCAGTCGAGTTTTGGTTTCTTGAGCGGCAATTTCCTAAAGGATTTCTGGGTCTGAGTTGGTTTTACCTTCTTCCTTCCCAAATTTTGTATTCTGACGCAATACAAACACAAGTTTAGACAGCAGATCCATTATGAAAGAAAAAAAACAAAACAAAACTAATGAGCGTGTCATGCTTAGAATTCTAGAGGCAGCACGACCAACATGAGTTTTTGTGTTTTGGACAAAGAACTGGAACCCTTTTGCAGAGGGGAACGATATTTAATTCCCCAAATCAGTTTGCCAGCGATTTTCAGGTGAATTGAATGAGTTTTCCAAAGCCAGTCAGCTGGGAGGGGTGGATGAATCCGGAAAGAGCCTGTTTCCTTGTGACTAAATCAAGCCCACTATCAAAAAGGACTCTTCCATTTCTTTGGCTCTTCTCACTTTTTTCTTCTTTATCATGGTTTGTAATGAATTTTCTGATGTGAGCTTTGATTTTGAGGCTGGAATATGGAGTTCAAGACACGGAAGGCATGGTCTTTTTCAATCAGGGCACAGCTGTTGGCTTGCTCCAATTCTGGCTTTCTGTCATGGTTTTGGGTGCCTCAGCCGAGTTTTGGTTTCTTGAGCGGCAATTTCCTAAAGGATTTCTGGGTCTGAGTTGGTTTTGCCTTCTTCCTTCCCAAATTTTGTATTCTGACGCAATACAAACACGAGTTTAGACAGCAGATCCATTATGAAACAAAAACCAAAACCAATGAGCGTGTCATGCTTAGAATTCTAGAGGCAGCACGACCAACATGAGTTTTTGTGTTTTGGAAAAAGAAATGGAACCCTTTTGCAGAGGGGAACGATAATTAATTCCCCCAATCAGTTTGCCAGCGATTTTCAGGTGAATTGAATGAGTTTTCCAAAGCCAGTCAGCTGGGAGGGGTGGATGAATGCGCAAACAGCCTGTTTCCTTGTGACGAAATCAAGCCCACTATCAAAAAGGATTCTTCCATTTCTTTCGCTCTTTTCACACTTTTCTTCTTTATCATTGTTTGTAATGATTTTTCTGATGTGAGCTTTGATTTTGAGGCTGGAATATGGAGTTCAAGACACGGAAGGAATGGTCTTTTTCAATCAGGGCACAGCTGTTGGCTTGCTCCAATTCTGGCTTTCTGTCATGGTTTTGGGTGCCTCAGCCGAGTTTTGGTTTCTTCAGCGGCAATTTCCTAAAGGATTTCTGGGTCTGAGTTGGTTTTGCCTTTTTCCTTCCCAAATTTTGTATTCTGACGCAACACAAACACGAGTTTAGACAGCAGATCCATTATGAAATTAAAAAAAACAAAACCAATTGGCGTGTCATGCTTAGAATTCTAGAGGCAGCACGACCAACATGAGCTTTTGTGTTTTGGAAAAAAAATGGAACCCTTTTGCAGAGGGGCACGATAATTAATTCCCCAAATCAGTTTGCCATCGCTTTTCAGGTGAATTGAATGAGTTTTCCAAAGCCAGTCAGCTGGGAGGGGTGGATGAATCCGGAAACAGCCTGTTTCCTTGTGACGAAATCAAGCCCACTATCAAAAAGGACTCTTCCATTTCTTTGGCTCTTCTCACATTTTTCTTCTTTATCATGGTTTGTAATGAATTTTCTGATGTGAGCTTTGATTTTGAGGCTGGAATATGGAGTTCAAGACACGGAAGGAATGGTCTTTTTCAATCAGGGCACAGCTGTTGGCTTGCTCCAATTCTGGCTTTCTGTCATGGTTTTGGGTGCCTCAGTCGAGTTTTGGTTTCTTGAGCGGCAATTTCCTAAAGGATTTCTGGGTCTGAGTTGGTTTTACCTTCTTCCTTCCCAAATATTGTATTCTGACGCAATACAAACACAAGTTTAGACAGCAGATCCATTATGAAAGAAAAAAAACAAAACAAAACTAATGAGCGTGTCATGCTTAGAATTCTAGAGGCAGCACGACCAACATGAGTTTTTGTGTTTTGGACAAAGAACTGGAACCCTTTTGCAGAGGGGAATGATAATTCATTCCCCAAATCAGTTTGCCAGCGATTTTCAGGTGAATTGAATGAGTTTTCCAAAGCCAGTCAGCTGGGAGGGGTGGATGAATCCGGAAACAGCCTGTTTCCTTGTGACTAAATCAAGCCCACTATCAAAAAGGACTCTTCCATTTCTTTGGCTCTTTTCACAGTTTTCTTCTTTATCATGGTTTGTAATGAGTTTTCTGATGTGAGCTTTGATTTTGAGGCTGGAATATGGAGTTCAAGACACGGAAGGAATGGTCTTTTTCAATCAGGGCACAGCTGTTGGCTTGCTCCAATTCTGGCTTTCTGTCATGGTTTTGGGTGCCTCAGCCGAGTTTTGGTTTCTTCAGCGGCAATTTCCTAAAGGATTTCTGGGTCTGAGTTGGTTTTGCCTTTTTCCTTCCCAAATTTTGTATTCTGACGCAACACAAACACGAGTTTAGACAGCAGATCCATTATGAAATTAAAAAAAACAAAACCAATTGGCGTGTCATGCTTAGAATTCTAGAGGAAGCACGACCAACATGAGCTTTTGTGTTTTGGAAAAAAAATGGAACCCTTTTGCAGAGGGGCACGATAATTAATTCCCCAAATCAGTTTGCCATCGCTTTTCAGGTGAATTGAATGAGTTTTCCAAAGCCAGTCAGCTGGGAGGGGTGGATGAATCCGGAAACAGCCTGTTTCCTTGTGACGAAATCAAGCCCACTATCAAAAAGGACTCTTCCATTTCTTTGGCTCTTCTCACATTTTTCTTCTTTATCATGGTTTGTAATGAATTTTCTGATGTGAGCTTTGATTTTGAGGCTGGAATATGGAGTTCAAGACACGGAAGGAAAGGTCTTTTTCAATCAGGGCACAGCTGTTGGCTTGCTCCAATTCTGGCTTTCTGTCATGGTTTTGGGTGCCTCAGTCGAGTTTTGGTTTCTTGAGCGGCAATTTCCTAAAGGATTTCTGGGTCTGAGTTGGTTTTACCTTCTTCCTTCCCAAATTTTGTATTCTGACGCAATACAAACACAAGTTTAGACAGCAGATCCATTATGAAAGAAAAAAAACAAAACAAAACTAATGAGCGTGTCATGCTTAGAATTCTAGAGGCAGCACGACCAACATGAGTTTTTGTGTTTTGGACAAAGAACTGGAACCCTTTTGCAGAGGGGAATGATAATTAATTCCCCAAATCAGTTTGCCAGCGATTTTCAGGTGAATTGAATGAGTTTTCCAAAGCCAGTCAGCTGGGAGGGGTGGATGAATCCGGAAAGAGCCTGTTTCCTTGTGACGAAATCAAGCCCACTATCAAAAAGGACTCTTCCATTTCTTTGGCTCTTTTCACAGTTTTCTTCTTTATCATGGTTTGTAATGAGTTTTCTGATGTGAGCTTTGATTTTGAGGCTGGAATATGGAGTTCAAGACACGGAAGGAATGGTCTTTTTCAATCAGGGCACAGCTGTTGGCTTGCTCCAATTCTGGCTTTCTGTCATGGTTTTGGGTGCCTCAGCCGAGTTTTGGTTTCTTCAGCGGCAATTTCCTAAAGGATTTCTGGGTCTGAGTTGGTTTTGCCTTTTTCCTTCCCAAATTTTGTATTCTGACGCAACACAAACACGAGTTTAGACAGCAGATCCATTATGAAATTAAAAAAAAACTAAACCAATTGGCGTGTCATGCTTAGAATTCTAGAGGCAGCACGACCAACATGAGCTTTTGTGTTTTGGAAAAAAAATGGAACCCTTTTGCAGAGGGGCACGATAATTAATTCCCCAAATCAGTTTGCCAGCGATTTTCAGGTGAATTGAATGAGTTTTCCAAAGCCAGTCAGCTGGGAGGGGTGGATGAATCCGGAAACAGCCTGTTTCCTTGTGACGAAATCAAGCCCACTATCAAAAAGGACTCTTCCATTGCTTTGGCTCTTCTCACATTTTCTTCTTTATCATGGTTTGTAATGAATTTTCTGATGTGAGCTTTGATTTTGAGGCAGGAATATGGAGTTCAAGACATGGAAGGAAAGGTCTTTTTCAATCAGGGCACAGCTGTTGGCTTGCTCCAATTCTGGCTTTCTGTCATGGTTTTGGGTGCCTCAGCCGAGTCTTGGTTTCTTGAGCGGCAATTTCCTAAATGATTTCTGGGTCTGAGTTCGTTTTGCCTTCTTCCTTCCCAAATTTTGTATTCTGACGCAATACAAACACGAGTTTAGACAGCAGATCCATTATGAAACAAAAAACAAAACCAATGAGCATGTCATGCTTAGAATTCTAGAGGCAGCACGACCAACATGAGTTTTTGTGTTTTGGACAAAGAAATGGAACCCTTTTGCAGAGGGGAACGATAATTAATTCCCCAAATCAGTTTGCCAGCGATTTTCAGGTGAATTGAATGAGTTTTCCAAAGCCAGTCAGCTGGGAGGGGTGGATGAATCCGGAAACAGCCTGTTTCCTTGTGACGAAATCAAGTCCACTATCAAAAAGGACTCTTCCATTTCTTTGGCTCTTCTCACTTTTTTCTTCTTTATCATGGTTTGTAATGAATTTTCTGATGTGAGCTTTGATTTTGAGGCTGGAATATGGAGTTCCAGACACGGAAGGAATGGTCTTTTTCAATCAGGGCACAGCTGTTGGCTTGCTCCAATTCTGGCTTTCTGTCATGGTTTTGGGTGCCTCAGCCGAGTTTTGGTTTCTTCAGCGGCAATTTCCTAAAGGATTTCTGGGTCTGAGTTGGTTTTGCCTTTTTCCTTCCCAAATTTTGTATTCTGACGCAACACAAACACGAGTTTAGACAGCAGATCCATTATGAAATTAAAAAAAACAAAACCAATTGGCGTGTCATGCTTAGAATTCTAGAGGCAGCACGACCAACATGAGCTTTTGTGTTTTGGAAAAAAAATGGAACCCTTTTGCAGAGGGGCACGATAATTAATTCCCCAAATCAGTTTGCCATCGCTTTTCAGGTGAATTGAATGAGTTTTCCAAAGCCAGTCAGCTGGGAGGGGTGGATGAATCCGGAAACAGCCTGTTTCCTTGTGACGAAATCAAGCCCACTATCAAAAAGGACTCTTCCATTTCTTTGGCTCTTCTCACATTTTTCTTCTTTATCATGGTTTGTAATGAATTTTCTGATGTGAGCTTTGATTTTGAGGCTGGAATATGGAGTTCAAGACACGGAAGGAATGGTCTTTTTCAATCAGGGCACAGCTGTTGGCTTGCTCCAATTCTGGCTTTCTGTCATGGTTTTGGGTGCCTCAGCCGAGTTTTGGTTTCTTGAGCGGCAATTTCCTAAAGGATTTCTGGGTCTGAGTTGGTTTTACCTTCTTCCTTCCCAAATTTTGTATTCTGACGCAATACAAACACAAGTTTAGACAGCAGATCCATTATGAAAGAAAAAAAACAAAACAAAACTAATGAGCGTGTCATGCTTAGAATTCTAGAGGCAGCACGACCAACATGAGTTTTTGTGTTTCGGACAAAGAACTGGAACCCTTTTGCAGAGGGGAACGATATTTAATTCCCCAAATCAGTTTGCCAGCGATTTTCAGGTGAATTGAATGAGTTTTCCAAAGCCAGTCAGCTGGGAGGGGTGGATGAATCCGGAAACAGCCTGTTTCCTTGTGACTAAATCAAGCCCACTATCAAAAAGGACTCTTCCATTTCTTTGGCTCTTCTCACTTTTTTCTTCTTTATCATGGTTTGTAATGAATTTTCTGATGTGAGCTTTGATTTTGAGGCTGGAATATGGAGTTCAAGACACGGAAGGCATGGTCTTTTTCAATCAGGGCACAGCTGTTGGCTTGCTCCAATTCTGGCTTTCTGTCATGGTTTTGGGTGCCTCAGCCGAGTTTTGGTTTCTTGAGCGGCAATTTCCTAAAGGATTTCTGGGTCTGAGTTGGTTTTGCCTTCTTCCTTCCCAAATTTTGTATTCTGACGCAATACAAACACGAGTTTAGACAGCAGATCCATTATGAAACAAAAACCAAAACCAATGAGCGTGTCATGCTTAGAATTCTAGAGGCAGCACGACCAACATGAGTTTTTGTGTTTTGGAAAAAGAAATGGAACCCTTTTGCAGAGGGGAACGATAATTAATTCCCCCAATCAGTTTGCCAGCGATTTTCAGGTGAATTGAATGAGTTTTCCAAAGCCAGTCAGCTGGGAGGGGTGGATGAATGCGCAAACAGCCTGTTTCCTTGTGACTAAATCAAGCCCACTATCAAAAAGGATTCTTCCATTTCTTTCGCTCTTTTCACACTTTTCTTCTTTATCATTGTTTGTAATGATTTTTCTGATGTGAGCTTTGATTTTGAGGCTGGAATATGGAGTTCAAGACACGGAAGGAATGGTCTTTTTCAATCAGGGCACAGCTGTTGGCTTGCTCCAATTCTGGCTTTCTGTCATGGTTTTGGGTGCCTCAGCCGAGTTTTGGTTTCTTCAGCGGCAATTTCCTAAAGGATTTCTGGGTCTGAGTTGGTTTTGCCTTTTTCCTTCCCAAATTTTGTATTCTGACGCAACACAAACACGAGTTTAGACAGCAGATCCATTATGAAATTAAAAAAAACAAAACCAATTGGCGTGTCATGCTTAGAATTCTAGAGGCAGCACGACCAACATGAGCTTTTGCGTTTTGGAAAAAAAATGGAACCCTTTTGCAGAGGGGCACGATAATTAATTCCCCAAATCAGTTTGCCAGCGATTTTCAGGTGAATTGAATGAGTTTTCCAAAGCCAGTCAGCTGGGAGGGGTGGATGAATCCGGAAACAGCCTGTTTCCTTGTGACGAAATCAAGCCCACTATCAAAAAGGACTCTTCCATTTCTTTGGCTCTTCTCACATTTTTCTTCTTTATCATGGTTTGTAATGAATTTTCTGATGTGAGCTTTGATTTTGAGGCTGGAATATGGAGTTCAAGACACGGAAGGAATGGTCTTTTTCAATCAGGGCACAGCTGTTGGCTTGCTCCAATTCTGGCTTTCTGTCATGGTTTTGGGTGCCTCAGTCGAGTTTTGGTTTCTTGAGCGGCAATTTCCTAAAGGATTTCTGGGTCTGAGTTGGTTTTACCTTCTTCCTTCCCAAATTTTGTATTCTGACGCAATACAAACACAAGTTTAGACAGCAGATCCATTATGAAAGAAAAAAAACAAAACAAAACTAATGAGCGTGTCATGCTTAGAATTCTAGAGGCAGCACGACCAACATGAGTTTTTGTGTTTTGGACAAAGAACTGGAACCCTTTTGCAGAGGGGAATGATAATTCATTCCCCAAATCAGTTTGCCAGCGATTTTCAGGTGAATTGAATGAGTTTTCCAAAGCCAGTCAGCTGGGAGGGGTGGATGAATCCGGAAACAGCCTGTTTCCTTGTGACGAAATCAAGCCCATTATCAAAAAGGACTCTTCCATTTCTTTGGCTCTTTTCACAGTTTTCTTCTTTATCATGGTTTGTAATGAGTTTTCTGATGTGAGCTTTGATTTTGAGGCTGGAATATGGAGTTCAAGACACGGAAGGAATGGTCTTTTTCAATCAGGGCACAGCTGTTGGCTTGCTCCAATTCTGGCTTTCTGACATGGTTTTGGGTGCCTCAGCCGAGTTTTGGTTTCTTGAGCGGCAATTTCCTAAAGGATTTCTGGGTCTGAGTTCGTTTTGCCTTCTTCCTTCCCAAATTTTGTATTCTGACGCAATACAAACACGAGTTTAGACAGCAGATCCATTATGAAATAAAAAAAACAAAACCAATTGGCGTGTCATGCTTAGAATTCTAGAGGCAGCACGACCAACATGAGCTTTTGTGTTTTGGAAAAAAAATGGAACCCTTTTGCAGAGGGGCACGATAATTAATTCCACAAATCAGTTTGCCAGCGCTTTTCAGGTGAATTGAATGAGTTTTCCAAAGCCAGTCAGCTGGGAGGGGTGGATGAATCCGGAAACAGCCTGTTTCCTTGTGACTAAATCAAGCCCACTATCAAAAAGGACTCTTCCATTGCTTTGGCTCTTCTCACATTTTCTTCTTTATCATGGTTTGTAATGAATTTTCTGATGTGAGCTTTGATTTTGAGGCAGGAATATGCAGTTCAAGACATGGAAGGAAAGGTCTTTTTCAATCAGGGCACAGCTGTTGGCTTGCTCCAATTCTGGCTTTCTGTCATGGTTTTGGGTGCCTCAGCCGAGTCTTGGTTTCTTGAGCGGCAATTTCCTAAAGGATTTCTGCGTCTGAGTTGGTTTTGCCTTCTTCCTTCCCAAATTTTGTATTCTGATGCAATACAAACATGAGTTTAGACAGCAGATCCATTATGAAAGAAAAAAAAAAAAACAATACCAATTAGCGTCTCATGCTTAGAATTCTAGAGGCAGCACGACCAACATGAGTTTTTGTGTTTTGGACAAAAAATGGAACCATTTTGCAGAGGGGAACGATAATTAATTCCCCAAATCAGTTTGCCAGCGATTTTCAGGTGAATTGAATGAGTTTCCCAAAGCCAGTCAGCTGGGAGGGGTGGACGAATCCGGAAACAGCCTGTTTCCTTGTGACTAAATCAAGCCCACTATCAAAAAGGACTCTTCCATTTCTTTGGCTCTTCTCACTTTTTTCTTCTTTATCATGGTTTGTAATGAATTTTCTGATGTGAGCTTTGATTTTGAGGCTGGAATATGGAGTTCAAGACACGGAAGGAATGGTCTTTTTCAATCAGGGCACAGCTGTTGGCTTGCTCCAATTCTGGCTTTCTGTCATGGTTTTGGGTGCCTCAGCCGAGTTTTGGTTTCTTGAGCGGCAATTTCCTAAAGGATTTCTGGGTCTGAGTTGGTTTTGCCTTCTTCCTTCCCAAATTTTGTATTCTGACGCAATACAAACACGAGTTTAGACAGCAGATCCATTATGAAACAAAAACCAAAACCAATGAGCGTGTCATGCTTAGAATTCTAGAGGCAGCACGACCAACATGAGTTTTTGTGTTTTGGAAAAAGAAATGGAACCCTTTTGCAGAGGGGAACGATAATTAATTCCCCCAATCAGTTTGCCAGCGATTTTCAGGTGAATTGAATGAGTTTTCCAAAGCCAGTCAGCTGGGAGGGGTGGATGAATGCGCAAACAGCCTGTTTCCTTGTGACTAAATCAAGCCCACTATCAAAAAGGATTCTTCCATTTCTTTCGCTCTTTTCACACTTTTCTTCTTTATCATTGTTTGTAATGATTTTTCTGATGTGAGCTTTGATTTTGAGGCTGGAATATGGAGTTCAAGACACGGAAGGAATGGTCTTTTTCAATCAGGGCACAGCTGTTGGCTTGCTCCAATTCTGGCTTTCTGTCATGGTTTTGGGTGCCTCAGCCGAGTTTTGGTTTCTTCAGCGGCAATTTCCTAAAGGATTTCTGGGTCTGAGTTGGTTTTGCCTTTTTCCTTCCCAAATTTTGTATTCTGACGCAACACAAACACGAGTTTAGACAGCAGATCCATTATGAAATTAAAAAAAACAAAACCAATTGGCGTGTCATGCTTAGAATTCTAGAGGCAGCACGACCAACATGAGCTTTTGTGTTTTGGAAAAAAAATGGAACCCTTTTGCAGAGGGGCACGATAATTAATTCCCCAAATCAGTTTGCCAGCGATTTTCAGGTGAATTGAATGAGTTTTCCAAAGCCAGTCAGCTGGGAGGGGTGGATGAATCCGGAAACAGCCTGTTTCCTTGTGACGAAATCAAGCCCACTATCAAAAAGGACTCTTCCATTTCTTTGGCTCTTCTCACATTTTTCTTCTTTATCATGGTTTGTAATGAATTTTCTGATGTGAGCTTTGATTTTGAGGCTGGAATATGGAGTTCAAGACACGGAAGGAATGGTCTTTTTCAATCAGGGCACAGCTGTTGGCTTGCTCCAATTCTGGCTTTCTGTCATGGTTTTGGGTGCCTCAGTCGAGTTTTGGTTTCTTGAGCGGCAATTTCCTAAAGGATTTCTGGGTCTGATTTGGTTTTACCTTCTTCCTTCCCAAATTTTGTATTCTGGCGCAATACAAACACAAGTTTAGACAGCAGATCCATTATGAAAGAAAAAAAACAAAACAAAACTAATGAGCGGGTCATGCTTAGAATTCTAGAGGCAGCACGACCAACATGAGTTTTTGTGTTTTGGACAAAGAACTGGAACCCTTTTGCAGAGGGGAATGATAATTCATTCCCCAAATCAGTTTGCCAGCGATTTTCAGGTGAATTGAATGAGTTTTCCAAAGCCAGTCAGCTGGGAGGGGTGGACGAATCCGGAAACAGCCTGTTTCCTTGTGACTAAATCAAGCCCACTATCCAAAAGGACTCTTCCAGTTCTTTGGCTCTTCTCACATTTTTCTTCTTTATCATGGTTTGTAATGAATTTTCTGATGTGAGCTTTGATTTTGAGGCTGGAATATGGAGTTCAAGACACGGAAGGAATGGTCTTTTTCAATCAGGGCACAGCTGTTGGCTTGCTCCAATTCTGGCTTTCTGTCATGCTTTTGGGTGGCTCAGCCGAGTTTTGGTTTCTTGAGCGGCAATTTCCTAAATGATTTCTGGGTCTGAGTTCGTTTTGCCTTCTTCCTTCCCAAATTTTGTATTCTGACGCAATACAAACACGAGTTTAGACAGCAGATCCATTATGAAATGAAAAAAACCAAAAGGAATTAGCCTGTCATGCTTAGAATTCTAGAGGCAGCACGACCAACATGAGTTTTTGTGTTTGGGAAAAAGAAATGGAACCCATTTGCAGAGGGGAACGATAATTAATTCCCCAAATCAGTTTGCCAGCGATTTTCAGGTGAATTGAAAGAGTTTTCCAAAGCCAGTCAGCTGGGAGGGGTGGATGAATCCGGAAACAGCCTGTTTCCTGGTGACTAAATCAAGCCCACTATCAAAAAGGACTCTTCCAGTTCTTTGGCCCTTCTCACTTTTTTCTTCTTTATCATGGTTTGTAATGAATTTTCTGATGTGAGCTTTGATTTTGAGGCTATAATATGGAGTTCAAGACATGGAAGCGATGGTCTTTTTCAATCAGGGCACAGCTGTTGGCTTGCTCCAATTCTGGCTTTCTGTCATGGTTTTGGGTGCCTCAGCCGAGTTTTGGTTTCTTGAGCGGCAATTTCCTAAAGGATTTCTGGGTCTGAGTTCGTTTTGCATTCTTCCTTCCCAAATTTTGTATTCTGACGCAATACAAACACGAGTTTAGACAGCAGATCCATTATGAAATTAAAAAAAACCAAAATGAATTAGCGTGTCATGCTTAGAATTGTACAGGCAGCACGACCAACATGAATTTTTGTGTTTTGGAAAAAGAAATGGAACCCTTTTGCAGAGGGGAACGATCATTAATTCCCCAAATCAGTTTGCCAGCGCTTTTCAGGTGAATTGAATGAGTTTTCCAAAGCCAGTCAGCTGGGAGGGGTGGATGAATCCGGAAACAGCCTGTTTCCTTGTGACGAAATCAAGCCCACTCTCAAAAAGGACTCTTCCATTTCTTTGGCTCTTTTCACAGTTTTCTTCTTTATCATGGTTTGTAATGAATTTTCTGATGTGAGGTTTGATTCTGAGGCTGGAATATGGAGTTCAAGCACGGAAGGAATGGTCTTTTTCAATCAGGGCACAGCTGTTGGCTTGCTCCAATTCTGGCTTTCTGTCATGGTTTTGGGTGCCTCAGCCGAGTTTTGGTTTCTTGAGCGGCAATTTCCTAAAGGATTTCTGGGTCTGAGTTGGTTTTGCCTTCTTCCTTCCCAAATTTTGTATTCTGACGCAATACAAACACGAGTTTAGACAGCAGATCCATTATGAAACAAAAACCAAAACCAATGAGCGTGTCATGCTTAGAATTCTAGAGGCAGCACGACCAACATGAGTTTTTGTGTTTTGGAAAAAGAAATGGAACCCTTTTGCAGAGGGGAACGATAATTAATTCCCCCAATCAGTTTGCCAGCGATTTTCAGGTGAATTGAATGAGTTTTCCAAAGCCAGTCAGCTGGGAGGGGTGGATGAATGCGCAAACAGCCTGTTTCCTTGTGACTAAATCAAGCCCACTATCAAAAAGGATTCTTCCATTTCTTTCGCTCTTTTCACACTTTTCTTCTTTATCATTGTTTGTAATGATTTTTCTGATGTGAGCTTTGATTTTGAGGCTGGAATATGGAGTTCAAGACACGGAAGGAATGGTCTTTTTCAATCAGGGCACAGCTGTTGGCTTGCTCCAATTCTGGCTTTCTGTCATGGTTTTGGGTGCCTCAGCCGAGTTTTGGTTTCTTCAGCGGCAATTTCCTAAAGGATTTCTGGGTCTGAGTTGGTTTTGCCTTTTTCCTTCCCAAATTTTGTATTCTGACGCAACACAAACACGAGTTTAGACAGCAGATCCATTATGAAATTAAAAAAAACAAAACCAATTGGCGTGTCATGCTTAGAATTCTAGAGGCAGCACGACCAACATGAGCTTTTGTGTTTTGGAAAAAAAATGGAACCCTTTTGCAGAGGGGCACGATAATTAATTCCCCAAATCAGTTTGCCAGCGATTTTCAGGTGAATTGAATGAGTTTTCCAAAGCCAGTCAGCTGGGAGGGGTGGATGAATCCGGAAACAGCCTGTTTCCTTGTGACGAAATCAAGCCCACTATCAAAAAGGACTCTTCCATTTCTTTGGCTCTTCTCACATTTTTCTTCTTTATCATGGTTTGTAATGAATTTTCTGATGTGAGCTTTGATTTTGAGGCTGGAATATGGAGTTCAAGACACGGAAGGAATGGTCTTTTTCAATCAGGGCACAGCTGTTGGCTTGCTCCAATTCTGGCTTTCTGTCATGGTTTTGGGTGCCTCAGTCGAGTTTTGGTTTCTTGAGCGGCAATTTCCTAAAGGATTTCTGGGTCTGATTTGGTTTTACCTTCTTCCTTCCCAAATTTTGTATTCTGGCGCAATACAAACACAAGTTTAGACAGCAGATCCATTATGAAAGAAAAAAAACAAAACAAAACTAATGAGCGGGTCATGCTTAGAATTCTAGAGGCAGCACGACCAACATGAGTTTTTGTGTTTTGGACAAAGAACTGGAACCCTTTTGCAGAGGGGAATGATAATTCATTCCCCAAATCAGTTTGCCAGCGATTTTCAGGTGAATTGAATGAGTTTTCCAAAGCCAGTCAGCTGGGAGGGGTGGACGAATCCGGAAACAGCCTGTTTCCTTGTGACTAAATCAAGCCCACTATCCAAAAGGACTCTTCCAGTTCTTTGGCTCTTCTCACATTTTTCTTCTTTATCATGGTTTGTAATGAATTTTCTGATGTGAGCTTTGATTTTGAGGCTGGAATATGGAGTTCAAGACACGGAAGGAATGGTCTTTTTCAATCAGGGCACAGCTGTTGGCTTGCTCCAATTCTGGCTTTCTGTCATGCTTTTGGGTGGCTCAGCCGAGTTTTGGTTTCTTGAGCGGCAATTTCCTAAATGATTTCTGGGTCTGAGTTCGTTTTGCCTTCTTCCTTCCCAAATTTTGTATTCTGACGCAATACAAACACGAGTTTAGACAGCAGATCCATTATGAAATGAAAAAAACCAAAAGGAATTAGCCTGTCATGCTTAGAATTCTAGAGGCAGCACGACCAACATGAGTTTTTGTGTTTGGGAAAAAGAAATGGAACCCATTTGCAGAGGGGAACGATAATTAATTCCCCAAATCAGTTTGCCAGCGATTTTCAGGTGAATTGAAAGAGTTTTCCAAAGCCAGTCAGCTGGGAGGGGTGGATGAATCCGGAAACAGCCTGTTTCCTGGTGACTAAATCAAGCCCACTATCAAAAAGGACTCTTCCAGTTCTTTGGCCCTTCTCACTTTTTTCTTCTTTATCATGGTTTGTAATGAATTTTCTGATGTGAGCTTTGATTTTGAGGCTATAATATGGAGTTCAAGACATGGAAGCGATGGTCTTTTTCAATCAGGGCACAGCTGTTGGCTTGCTCCAATTCTGGCTTTCTGTCATGGTTTTGGGTGCCTCAGCCGAGTTTTGGTTTCTTGAGCGGCAATTTCCTAAAGGATTTCTGGGTCTGAGTTCGTTTTGCATTCTTCCTTCCCAAATTTTGTATTCTGACGCAATACAAACACGAGTTTAGACAGCAGATCCATTATGAAATGAAAAAAAACCAAAATGAATTAGCGTGTCATGCTTAGAATTGTACAGGCAGCACGACCAACATGAATTTTTGTGTTTTGGAAAAAGAAATGGAACCCTTTTGCAGAGGGGAACGATAGTTAATTCCCCAAATCAGTTTGCCAGCGCTTTTCAGGTGAATTGAATGAGTTTTCCAAAGCCAGTCAGCTGGGAGGGGTGGATGAATCCGGAAACAGCCTGTTTCCTTGTGACGAAATCAAGCCCACTCTCAAAAAGGACTCTTCCATTTCTTTGGCTCTTTTCACAGTTTTCTTCTTTATCATGGTTTGTAATGAATTTTCTGATGTGAGGTTTGATTCTGAGGCTGGAATATGGAGTTCAAGCACGGAAGGAATGGTCTTTTTCAATCAGGGCACAGCTGTTGGCTTGCTCCAATTCTGGCTTTCTGTCATGGTTTTGGGTGCCTCAGCTGAGTTTTGGTTTCTTGAGCGGCAATTTCCTAAAGGATTTCTGGGTCTGAGTTGGTTTTGCCTTCTTCCTTCCCAAATTTTGTATTCTGACGCAATACAAACACGAGTTTAGACAGCAGATCCATTATGAAAGAAAAAACCAAAACGAATTAGCGTGTCATGCTTAGAATTCTAGAGGCAGCACGACCAACATGAGCTTTTGTGTTTTGGAAAAAGAAATGGAACCCTTTTGCAGAGGGGAACGATATTTAGTTACCCAAATCAGTTTGCCAGCGATTTTCAGGTGAATTGAATGAGTTTTCAAAAGCCAGTCAGCTGGGAGGGGTGGATGAATCTGGAAACAGCCTGTTTCCTTGTGACTAAATCAAGCCCACTATCAAAAAGGACTCTTCCAGTTCTTCGGATCTTTTCACATTTTTCTTCTTTATCATGGTTTGTAATGAATTTTCTGATGTGAGCTTTGATTTTGAGGCTGGAATATGGAGTTCAAGACATGGAAGGAATGCTCTTTTTCAATCAGGGCACAGCTGTTGGCTTGCTCCAATTCTGGCTTTCTGTCATGGTTTTGGGTGCCTCAGCCGAGTTTTGGTTTCTTGAGCGGCAATTTCCTAAAGGATTTCTGGGTCTGAGTTGGTTTTGCCTTCTTCCTTCCCAAATTTTGTATTCTGACGCAATACAAACACGAGTTTAGACAGCAGATACATTATGAAATGAAAAAAACCAAAACGAATTAGCCTGTCATGCTTAGAATTCTAGAGGCAGCACGACCAACATGAGTTTTTGTGTTTTGGACAAAGAAATGGAACCCTTTTGCAGAGGGGAACGATAATTAATTCCCCAAATCAGTTTGCCAGCGATTTTCAGGTGAATTGAATGAGTTTTCCAAAGCCAGTCAGCTGGGAGGGGTGGATGAATCCGGAAACAGCCTGTTTCCTTGTGACTAAATCAAGCCCACTATCAAAAAGGACTCTTCCATTTCTTTGGCTCTTCTCACTTTTCTCTTCTTTATCATGGTTTGTAATGAATTTTCTGATGTGAGCTTTGATTTTGAGGCTGGAATATAGAGTTCAAGACATGGAAGGAATGGTTTTTTTCAATCAGGGCACAGCTGTTGGCTAGCTCCAATTCTGGCTTTCTGTCATGGTTTTGGGTGCCTCAGCCGAGTTTTGGTTTCTTGAGCGGCAATTTCCTAAATGATTTCCGAGTCTGATTTGGTTTTGCCTTCTTCCTTCCCAAATTTTGTATTCTGACGCAATACAAACACGAGTTTAGACAACAGATCCACTATGAAATGAAAAAAACCAAAACGAATTAGCCTGTCATGCTTAGAATTCTAGAGGCAGCACGACCAACATGAGTTTTTGTGTTTTGGAAAAAAAAATGGAACCCTTTTGCAGAGGGGAACGATAATTAATTGCCCAAATCAGTTTGCCAGTGATTTTCAGGTGAATTGAATGAGTTTTTCAAAGCCAGTCAGCTGGGAGGCGTGGATGAATCCGGAAACAGCCTGTTCCCGTTGACTAAATCAAGCCCACTATCAAAAAGGACTCTTCCATTTCTTTGGCTCTTCTCACTTTTCTCTTCTTTATCATGGTTTGTAATGAATTTTCTGATATGAGCTTTGATTTTGAGGCTGGAATATGGAGATCAAGACACGGAAGGAATGGTCTTTTTCAATCAGGGCACAGCTGTTGGCTTGCTCCAATTCTGGCTTTCTGTCATGGTTTTGGGTGCCTCAGCCGAGTTTTGGTTTCTTGAGCGGCAATTTCCTAAAGGATTTCTGGGTCTGAGTTGGTTTTGCCTTCTTCCTTCCCAAATTTTGTATTCTGACGCAATACAAACACGAGTTTAGACAGCAGATCCATTATGAAACAAAAACCAAAAGCAATGAGCGTGTCATGCTTAGAATTCTAGAGGCAGCACGACCAACATGAGTTTTTGTGTTTTGGACAAAGAAATGGAACCCTTTTGCAGAGGGGAACGATAATTAATTCCCCAAATCAGTTTGCCAGCGATTTTCAGGTGAATTGAATGAGTTTTCCAAAGCCAGTCAGCTGGGAGGGCTGGAGGAATCCGGAAACAGCCTGTTTCCTTGTGAATAAATCAAGCCCACTATCAAAAAGGACTCTTCCAGTTCTTCGGATCTTTTCACATTTTTCTTCTTTATCATGGTTTGTAATGAATTTTCTGATGTGAGCTTTGATTTTGAGGCTGGAATATGGAGTTCAAGACACGGAAGGAATGGTCTTTTTCAATCAGGGCACAGCTGTTGGCTTGCTCCAATTCTGGCTTTCTGTCATGGTTTTGGGTGCCTCAGCCGAGTTTTGGTTTCTTGAGCGGCAATTTCCTAAATGATTTCTGGGTCTGAGTTGGTTTTGCCTTCTTCCTTCCCA
Organism: Oryctolagus cuniculus; assembly: GCF_964237555.1. NCBI lineage: Eukaryota > Metazoa > Chordata > Mammalia > Lagomorpha > Leporidae > Oryctolagus > Oryctolagus cuniculus. The sequence continues at coordinate 85,319,844 of NC_091444.1, read as the reverse complement.
AATTTTGTATTCTGACGCAATACAAACACGAGTTTAGACAGCAGATACATTATGAAATGAAAAAAACCAAAACGAATTAGCCTGTCATGCTTAGAATTCTAGAGGCAGCACGACCAACATGAGTTTTTGTGTTTTGGACAAAGAAATGGAACCCTTTTGCAGAGGGGAACGATCATGAATTCCCCAAATCAGTTTGCCAGCGATTTTCAGGTGAATTGAATGAGTTTTCCAAAGCCAGTCAGCTGGGAGGGCTGGAGGAATCCGGAAACAGCCTGTTTCCTTGTGACTAAATCAAGCCCACTATCAAAAAGCACTCTTCCAGTTCTTTGGCTCTTCTCACTTTTTTCTTCTTTATCATGGTTTGTAATGAATTTTCTGATGTGAGCTTTGATTTTGAGGCTGGAATATGGAGTTCAAGACACGGAAGGGATGGTCTTTTTCAATCAGGGCACAGCTGTTGGCTTGCTCCAATTCTGGCTTTCTGTCATGGTTTTGGGTGCCTCAGCCGAGTTTTGGTTTCTTGAGCGGCAATTTCCTAAAGGATTTCTGGGTCTGAGTTGGTTTTGCCTTCTTCCTTCCCAAATTTTGTATTCTGACGCAATACAAACACGAGTTTAGACAGCAGATCCTCTATGAAATAAAAAAAAACCAAAACCAATGAGCGTCATGCTTAGAATTCTAGAGGCAGCACGACCAACATGAGTTTTTGTGTTTTGGACAAAGAAATGGAACCCTTTTGCAGAGGGGAACGATCATGAATTCCCCAAATCAGTTTGCCAGTGATTTTCAGGTGAATTGAATGAGTTTTTCAAAGCCAGTCAGCTGGGAGGCGTGGATGAATCCGGAAACAGCCTGTTTCCTTGTGACTAAATCAAGCCCACTATCAAAAAGGACTCTTCCATTTCTTTGGCTCTTCTCACTTTTCTCTTCTTTATCATGGTTTGTAATGAATTTTCTGATGTGAGCTTTGATTTTGAGGCTGGAATATGGAGTTCGAGACACGGAAGGAATGGTCTTTTTCAATCAGGGCACAGCTGTTGGCTTGCTCCAATTCTGGCTTTCTGTCATGGTTTTGGGTGCCTCAGCCGAGTTTTGGTTTCTTGAGCGGCAATTTCCTAAAGGATTTCTGGGTCTGAGTTGGTTTTGCCTTCTTCCTTCCCAAATTTTGTATTCTGACGCAATACAAACACGAGTTTAGACAGCAGATCCACTATGAAACAAAAACCAAAGCCAATGAGCGTGTCATGCTTAGAATCTAGAGGCAGCCCGACCAACATGAGTTTTTGTGTTTTGGACAAAGAAATGGAACCCTTTTGCAGAGGGGCACGATAATTAATTCCCCAAATCAGTTTGCCAGCGATTTTCAGGTGAATTGAATGAGTTTTCCAAAGCCAGTCAGCTGGGAGGGGTGGATGAATCCGGAAACAGCCTGTTTCCTTGTGACTAAATCAAGCCCACTATCAAAAAGGACTCTTGCATTTCTTTGGCTCTTCTCACTTTTCTCTTCTTTATCATGGTTTGTAATGAATTTTCTGATGTGAGCTTTGATTTTGAGGCTGGAATATGGAGTTCAAGACACGGAAGGGATGGTCTTTTTCAATCAGGGCACAGCTGTTGGCTTGCTCCAATTCTGGCTTTCTGTCATGGTTTTGGGTGCCTCAGCCGAGTTTTGGTTTCTTGAGCGGCAATTTCCTAAAGGATTTCTGGGTCTGAGTTGGTTTTGCCTTCTTCCTTCCCAAATTTTGTATTCTGACGCAATACAAACACGAGTTTAGACAGCAGATCCATTATGAAACAAAAACCAAAACCAATGAGCGTGTCATGCTTAGAATTCTAGAGGCAGCACGACCAACATGAGTTTTTGTGTTTTGGACAAAGAAATGGAACCCTTTTGCAGAGGGGCACGATAATTAATTCCCCAAATCAGTTTGCCAGCGATTTTCAGGTGAATTGAATGAGTTTTCCAAAGCCAGTCAGCTGGGAGGGGTGGATGAATCCGGAAACAGCCTGTTTACTTGTGACTTAATCAAGCCCACTATCAAAAAGGACTCTTCCAGTTCTTCGGATCTTCTCACTTTTCTCTTCTTTATCATGGTTTGTAATGAATTTTCTGATGTGAGCTTTGATTTTGAGGCTGGAATATGGAGTTCAAGACACGGAAGGAATGGTCTTTTTCAATCAGGGCACAGCTGTTGGCTTGCTCCAATTCTGGCTTTCTGTCATGGTTTTGGGTGCCTCAGCGGAGTTTTGGTTTCTTGAGCGGCAATTTCCTAAATGATTTCCGGGTCTGAGTTGGTTTTGCCTTCTTCCTTCCCAAATTTTGTATTCTGACGCAATACAAACACGAGTTTAGACAACAGATCCACTATGAAATAAAAAAAAACCAAAACCAATTAGCGTGTCATGCTTAGAATTCTAGAGGCAGCACGACCAACATGAGTTTTTGTGTTTTGGAAAAAAAAAATGGAACCCTTTTGCAGAGGTGAACGATAATTAATAGCCCAAATCAGTTTTCCAGTGATTTTCAGGTGAATGGAATGAGTTTTTCAAAGCCAGTCAGCTGGGAGGCGTGGATGAATCCGGAAACAGCCTGTTTCCTTGTGACTAAATCAAGCCCACTATCAAAAAGGACTCTTCCATTTCTTTGGCTCTTCTCACTTTTCTCTTCTTTATCATGGTTTGTAATGAATTTTCTGATGTGAGCTTTGATTTTGAGGCTGGAATATGGAGTTCGAGACACGGAAGGAATGGTCTTTTTCAATCAGGGCACAGCTGTTGGCTTGCTCCAATTCTGGCTTTCTGTCATGGTTTTGGGTGCCTCAGCCGAGTTTTGGTTTCTTGAGCGGCAATTTCCTAAAGGATTTCTGGGTCTGAGTTGGTTTTGCCTTCTTCCTTCCCAAATTTTGTATTCTGACGCAATACAAACACGAGTTTAGACAGCAGATCCATTATGAAACAAAAACCAAAACCAATGAGCGTGTCATGCTTAGAATTCTAGAGGCAGCACGACCAACATGAGTTTTTGTGTTTTGGACAAAGAAATGGAACCCTTTTGCAGAGGGGCACGATAATTAATTCCCCAAATCAGTTTGCCAGCGATTTTCAGGTGAATTGAATGAGTTTTCCAAAGCCAGTCAGCTGGGAGGGGTGGATGAATCCGGAAACAGCCTGTTTCCTTGTGACTAAATCAAGCCCACTATCAAAAAGGACTCTTGCATTTCTTTGGCTCTTCTCACTTTTCTCTTCTTTATCATGGTTTGTAATGAATTTTCTGATGTGAGCTTTGATTTTGAGGCTGGAATATGGAGTTCAAGACACGGAAGGAATGGTCTTTTTCAATCAGGGCACAGCTGTTGGCTTGCTCCAATTCTGGCTTTCTGTCATGGTTTTGGGTGCCTCAGCCGAGTTTTGGTTTCTTGAGCGGCAATTTCCTGAATGATTTCTGGGTCTGAGTTGGTTTTGCCTTCTTCCTTCCCAAATTTTGTATTCTGACGCAATACAAACACGAGTTTAGACAGCAGATCCATTATGAAACAAAAACCAAAACCAATGAGCGTGTCATGCTTAGAATTCTAGAGGCAGCACGACCAACATGAGTTTTTGTGTTTTGGACAAAGAAATGGAACCCTTTTGCAGAGGGGCACGATAATTAATTCCCCAAATCAGTTTGCCAGCGATTTTCAGGTGAATTGAATGAGTTTTTCAAAGCCAGTCAGCTGGGAGGCGTGGATTAATCCGGAAACAGCCTGTTTCCTTGTGACTAAATCAAGCCCACTATCAAAAAGGACTCTTCCATTTCTTTGGCTCTTCTCACTTTTCTCTTCTTTATCATGGTTTGTAATGAATTTTCTGATGTGAGCTTTGATTTTGAGGCTGGAATATGGAGTTCAAGACACGGAAGTGATGGTCTTTTTCAATCAGGGCACAGCTGTTGGCTTGCTCCAATTCTGGCTTTCTGTCATGGTTTTGGGTGCCTCAGCCGAGTTTTGGTTTCTTGAGCGGCAATTTCCTGAATGATTTCTGGGTCTGAGTTGGTTTTGCCTTCTTCCTTCCCAAATTTTGTATTCTGACGCAATACAAACACGAGTTTAGACAGCAGATCCATTATGAAACAAAAAGCAAAACCAATGAGCGTGTCATGCTTAGAATTCTAGAGGCAGCCCGACCAACATGAGTTTTTGTGTTTTGGACAAAGAAATGGAACCCTTTTGCAGAGGGGCACGATAATTAATTCCCCAAATCAGTTTGCCAGCGATTTTCAGGTGAATTGAATGAGTTTTCCAAAGCCAGTCAGCTGGGAGGGGTGGATGAATCCGGAAACAGCCTGTTTCCTTGTGACTAAATCAAGCCCACAATCAAAAAGCACTCTTCCAGTTCTTCGGTTCTTTTCACATTTTTCTTCTTTATCATGGTTTGTAATGAATTTTCTGATGTGAGCTTTGATTTTGAGGCTGGAATATGGAGTTCAAGACACGGAAGGAATGGTCTTTTTCAATCAGGGCACAGCTGTTGGCTTGCTCCAATTCTGGCTTTCTGTCATGGTTTTGGGTGCCTCAGCCGAGTTTTGGTTTCTTGAGCGGCAATTTCCTGAATGATTTCTGGGTCTGAGTTGGTTTTGCCTTCTTCCTTCCCAAATTTTGTATTCTGACGCAATACAAACACGAGTTTAGACAGCAGATCCATTATGAAACAAAAACCAAAACCAATGAGCGTGTCATGCTTAGAATTCTAGAGGCAGCACGACCAACATGAGTTTTTGTGTTTTGGACAAAGAACTGGAACCCTTTTGCAGAGGGGCACGATAAATAATTCCCCAAATCAGTTTGCCAGCGATTTTCAGGTGAATTGAATGAGTTTTCCAAAGCCAGTCAGCTGGGAGGGGTGGATGAATCCGGAAACAGCCTGTTTCCTTGTGACTAAATCAAGCCCACAATCAAAAAGCACTCTTCCAGTTCTTTGGCTCTTCTCACATTTTTCTTCTTTATCATGGTTTGTAATGAACTTTCTGATGTGAGCTTTGATTTGGAGGCTGGAATATGGAGTTCAAGACCCGGAAGGAATGTTCTTTTTCAATCAGGGCACAGCTGTTGGCTTGCTCCAATTCTGGTTTTCTTTCATGGTTTTGGGTGCCTCAGCCGAGTTTTGGTTTCTGAGCGGCAATTTCCTAAAGGATTTCTGGGTCTGAGTTGGTTTTGCCTTCTTCCTTCCCAAATTTTGTATTCTGACGCAATACAAACACGAGTTTAGACAGCAGATCCATTATGAAATTAAAAAAAACAAAACCAATTGGCGTGTCATGCTTAGAATTCTAGAGGCAGCACGACCAACATGAGCTTTTGTGTTTTGGAAAAAGAAATGGAACCCTTTTGCAGAGGGGAACGATAATTAATTCCCCAAATCAGTTTGCCAGCGATTTTCAGGTGAATTGAATGAGTTTTCCAAAGCCAGTCAGCTGGGAGGGGTGGATGAATCCGGAAACAGCCTGTTTCCTTGTGACTAAGTCAAGCCCACTATCAACAAGGACTCTTCCATTTCTTTGGCTCTTCTCACATTTTTCTTCTTTATCATGGTTTGTAATGAATTTTCTGATGTGAGCTTTGATTTTGAGGCTGCAATATGGAGTTCAAGACCCGGAAGGAATGGTCTTTTTCAATCAGGGCACAGCTGTTGGCTTGCTCCTATTCTGGCTTTCTGTCATGGTTTTGGGTGCCTCAGTCGAGTTTTGGTTTCTTGAGCGGCAATTTCCTAAAGGATTTCTGGGTCTGAGTTGGTTTTGCCTTCTTCCTTCCCAAATTTTGTATTCTGACGCAATACAAACACAAGTTTAGACAGCAGATCCATTATGAAAGAAAAAAAACAAAACAAAACCTATGAGCGTGTCATGCTTAGAATTCTAGAGGCAGCACGATCAACATGAGTTTTTGTGTTTTGGACAAAAAATGGAACCCTTTTGCAGAGGGGAACGATAATTAATTCCCCAAATCAGTTTGCCAGCGATTTTCAGGTGAATGGAATGAGTTTTCCAAAGCCAGTCAGCTGGGAGGGGTGGATGAATCCGGAAACAGCCTGTTTTCTTGGGACTAATCAAGCCCACTATCAAAAAGGACTCTTCCATTTCTTTGGCTCTTCTCACATTTTTCTTCTTTATCATGGTTTGTAATGAATTTTCTGATGTGAGCTTTGATTTTGAGGCTGGAATATGGAGTTCAAGACACGGAAGGAATGGTCTTTTTCAATCAGGGCACAGCTGTTGGCTTGCTCCAATTCTGGCTTTCTGTCATGGTTTTGGGTGCCTCAGCCGAGTTTTGGTTTCTTGAGCGGCAATTTCCTAAACGATTTCTGCATCTGAGTTGGTTTTGCCTTCTTCCTTCCCAAATTTTGTATTCTGACGCAATACAAACACGAGTTTAGACAGCAGCTCCATTATGAAATAAAAAAAAAAACAAAACCAATTAGCGTGTCATGCTTAGAATTCTAGAGGCAGCACGACCAACATGAGCTTTTGTGTTTTGGACAAAGAAATGGAACCCTTTTGCAGAGGGGAACGATCATGAATTCCCCAAATCAGTTTGCCAGCGAATTTCAGGTGAATTGAATGAGTTTTCCAAAGCCAGTCAGCTGGGAGGGGTGGATGAATCCGGAAACAGCCTGTTTCCTTGGGACTAAATCAAGCCCACTCTCAAAAAGGACTCTTGCATTTCTTTGGCTCTTTTCACATTTTTCTTCTTTATCATGGTTTGTAATGAATTTTCTGATGTGAGCTTTGATTTTGAGGCTGGAATATGGAGTTCAAGACACGGAAGGAATGGTCTTTTTCAATCAGGGCACAGCTGTTGGCTTGCTCCAATTCTGGCTTTCTGTCATGGTTTTGGGTGCCTCAGCTGAGTTTTGGTTTCTTGAGCGGCAATTTCCTAAAGGATTTCTGGGTCTGAGTTGGTTTTGCCTTCTTCCTTCCCAAATTTTGTATTCTGACACAATACAAACACGAGTTTAGACAGCAGATCCATTATGAAAGAAAAAAAAAAAAAAACAATTAGCGAGTCATGCTTCGAATTCTAGAGGCAGCATGACCAACATGAGTTTATGTGTTTTGGAAAAAGAAATGGAAGCCTTTTGCAGAGGGGAACGATAATTCATTCCCCAAATCAGTTTGCCAGCGATTTTCAGGTGAATTGAATGAGTTTTCCAAAGCCAGTCAGCTGGGAGGGGTGGATGAATGCGGAAACAGCCTGTTTCCTTGTGACTAAATCAAGCCCACTATCAAAAAGGACTCTTGCATTTCTTTGGCTCTTTTCACATTTTTCTTCTTTATCATGGTTTGTAATGACTTTTCTGATGTGAGCTTTGATTTTGAAGCTGGAATATGGAGTTCAAGACACGGAAGGAACGGTCTTTTTCAATCAGGGCACAGCTGTTGGCTTGCTCCAATTCTGGCTTTCTGTCATGGTTTTGGGTGCCTCAGCCGAGTTTTGGTTTCTTGAGCGGCAATTTCCTAAAGGATTTCTGGGTCTGAGTTGGTTTTGCCTTCTTCCTTCCCAAATTTTGTATTCTGACGCAATACAAACACGAGTTTAGACAGCAGCTCCATTACGAAATAAAAAAAACAAAACCAATTTGCGTGTCATGCTTAGAATTCTAGAGGCAGCACGACCAACATGAGTTTTTGTGTTTTGGAAAAAGAAATGGAACCCTTTTGCAGAGGGGCACGATAATTAATTCCCCAAATCAGTTTGCCAGCGATTTTCAGGTGAATTGAATGAGTTTTCCAAAGCCAGTCAGCTGGGAGGGGTGGATGAATCCGGAAACAGCCTGTTTCCTTGTGACTAAATCAAGCCCACTATCAAAAAGGACTCTTCCATTTCTTTGGCTCTTCTCACATTTTTCTTCTTTATCATGGTTTGTAATGAATTTTCTGATGTGAGCTTTGATTTTGAGGCTGCAATATGGAGTTCAAGACACGGAAGGAAAGGTCTTTTTCAATCAGGGCACAGCTGCTGGCTTGCTCCAATTCTGGCTTTCTGTCATGGTTTTGGGTGCCTCAGCCGAGTTTTGGTTTCTTGAGCGGCAATTTCCTAAAGGATTTCTGGGTCTGAGTTGGTTTTGCCTTCTTCCTTCCCAAATTTTGTATTCTGACGCAATACAAACACGAGTTTAGACAGCAGATCCATTATGAAAGAAAAAAAAAAAAGAAAACCAATTAGCGTGTCATGCTTAGAATTCTAGAGGCAGCACGACCAACATGAGTTTTTGTGTTTTAGACAAAGAAATGGAACCCTTTTGCAGAGGGGAACGATAATTATTTCCCCAAATCAGTTTGCCAGCGATTTTCAGGTGAATTGAATGAGTTTTCCAAAGCCAGTCAGCTGGGAGGTGTGGATGAATCCGGAAACAGCCTGTTTCCTTGTGACTAAATCAAGCCCACTATCAAAAAGGACTCTTCCATTTCTTTGGCTCTTGTCACATTTTCCTTCTTTATCATGGTTTGTAATGAGTTTTCTGATGTGAGCTTTGATTTTGAAGCTGGAATATGGAGTTCAAGACACGGAAGGAATGGTCTTTTTCAATCAGGGCGCAGCTGTTGGCTTGCTCCAATTCTGGCTTTCTGTCATGGTTTTGGGTGCCTCAGCCGAGTTTTGGTTTCTTGAGCGGCAATTTCCTAAAGGATTTCTGGGTCTGAGTTGGTTTTGCCTTCTTCCCAAATTTTGCATTCTGACGCAATACAAACACGAGTTTAGACAGCAGATCCCTTATGAAATAAAAAAAAAAAAAAAAAAAAACCTATGAGCGTCTCATGCTTAGAATTCTAGAGGCAGCACGACCAACATGAGTTTTTGTGTTTTGGACAAAAAATGGAACCCTTTTGCAGAGGGGAACGATAATTAATTCCCCAAATCAGTTTGCCAGCGATTTTCAGGTGAATGGAATGAGTTTTCCAAAGCCAGTCAGCTGGGAGGGGTGGATGAATCCGGAAACAGCCTGTTTCCTTGGGACTAAATCAAGCCCACTATCAAAAAGGACTCTTCCATTTCTTTGGCTCTTTTCACATTTTTCTTCTTTATCATGGTTTGTAATGAATTTTCTGATGTGAGCTTTGATTTTGAGGCTGGAATATGGAGTTCAAGACACGGAAGGAATGGTCTTTTTCAATCAGGGCACAGCTGTTGGCTTGCTCCAATTCTGGCTTTCTGTCATGGTTTTGGGTGCCTCAGCTGAGTTTTGGTTTCTTGAGCGGCAATTTCCTAAAGGATTTCTGGGTCTGAGTTGGTTTTGCCTTCTTCCTTCCCAAATTTTATATTCTGATGCAATACAAACACGAGTTTAGACAGCAGCTCCAATATGAAATAAAAAAAATCAAAACCAATTAGCGTGTCATGCTTAGAATTCTAGAGGCAGCACGACCAAAATGAGTTTTTGTGCTTTGGACAAAAAATGGAACCCTTTTGCAGAGGGGAACGATAATTAATTCCCCAAATCAGTTTGCCAGCGATTTTCAGGTGAATTGAATGAGTTTTCCAAAGCCAGTCAGCTGGGAGGGGTGGATGAATCCGGAAATAACCTGTTTCCTTGTGACTAAATGAAGCCCACTCTCAAAAAGGATTCTTCCATTTCTTTGGCTCTTTTCACATTTTTCTTCTTTATCATGGTTTGTAATGAATTTTCTGATGTGAGCTTTGATTTTGAGGCTGGAATATGGAGTTCAGACACGGATGGAAAGGTCTTTTTCAATCAGGGCACAGCTGTTGGCTTGCTCCAATTCTGGCTTTCTGTCATGGTTTTGGGTGCCTCAGCCGAGTTTTGGTTTCTTGAGCGGCAATTTCCTAAAGGATTTCTGTGTCTGAGTTGGTTTTGCCTTCTTCCTTCCCAAATTTTGTATTCTGACGCAATACAAACACGAGTTTAGACAGCAGATCCATTATGAAAGAAAAAAAAAAAAACAAAACTTATGATCGTGTCATGCTTAGAATTCTAGAGGCAGCACGACCAACATGAGTTTTTGTGTTTTGGACAAAGAAATGGAACCCTTTTGCAGAGGGGAACGATAATTCATTCCCCAAATCAGTTTGCCAGGGATTTTCAGGTGAATTGAATGAGTTTTCCAAAGCCAGTCAGCTGGGAGGGGTGGATGAATCCGGAAACAGCCTGTTTCCTTGTGACTAAATCAAGCCCACTATCAACAAGGACTCTTCCATTTCTTTGGCTCTTCTCACATTTTTCTTCTTTATCATGGTTTATAATGAGTTTTCTGATGTGAGCTTTGATTTTGAGGCTGGAATATGGAGTTCAAGACACGGAAGGAATGGTCTTTTTCAATCAGGGCACAGCTGTTGGCTTGCTCCAATTCTGGCTTTCTGTCATGGTTTTGGGTGCCTCAGCCGAGTTTTGGTTTCTTCAGCGGCAATTTCCTAAAGGATTTCTGGGTCTGAGTTGGTTTTGCCTTCTTCCTTCCCAAATTTTGTATTCTGACGCAATACAAACACGAGTTTAGACAGCAGATCCATTATGAAAGAAAAAAACAAAACCAATTAGCGTGTCATGCTTAGAATTCTAGAGGCAGCACGACCAACATGAGTTTTTGTGTTTTGGACAAAGAAATGGAACCCTTTTGCAGAGGGGAACGATAATTAATTCCCCAAATCAGTTTGCCAGCGATTTTCAGGTGAATTGAATGAGTTTTCCAAAGCCAGTCAGCTGGGAGGGGTGGATGAATGCGGAAACAGCCTGTTTCCTTCTGACTAAATCAAGCACACTATCAAAAAGGACTCTTCCATTTCTTTGGCTCTTCTCACATTTTTCTTCTTTATCATGGTTTGTAATGAACTTTCTGATGTGAGCTTTGATTTTGAGGCTGGAATATGGAGTTCAAGACCCGGAAGGAATGTTCTTTTTCAATCAGGGCACAGCTGTTGGCTTGCTCCAATTCTGGTTTTCTTTCATGGTTTTGGGTGCCTCAGCCGAGTTTTGGTTTCTGAGCGGCAATTTCCTAAAGGATTTCTGGGTCTGAGTTGGTTTTGCCTTCTTCCTTCCCAAATTTTGTATTCTGACGCAATACAAACACGAGTTTAGACAGCAGATCCATTATGAAATTAAAAAAAACAAAACCAATTGGCGTGTCATGCTTAGAATTCTAGAGGCAGCACGACCAACATGAGCTTTTGTGTTTTGGAAAAAGAAATGGAACCCTTTTGCAGAGGGGAACGATAATGAATTCCCCAAATCAGTTTGCCAGCGATTTTCAGGTGAATTGAATGAGTTTTCCAAAGCCAGTCAGCTGGGAGGGGTGGATGAATCCGGAAACAGCCTGTTTCCTTGTGACTAAGTCAAGCCCACTATCAACAAGGACTCTTCCATTTCTTTGGCTCTTCTCACATTTTTCTTCTTTATCATGGTTTGTAATGAATTTTCTGATGTGAGCTTTGATTTTGAGGCTGGAATATGGAGTTCAAGACCCGGAAGGAATGGTCTTTTTCAATCAGGGCACAGCTGTTGGCTTGCTCCTATTCTGGCTTTCTGTCATGGTTTTGGGTGCCTCAGTCGAGTTTTGGTTTCTTGAGCGGCAATTTCCTAAAGGATTTCTGGGTCTGAGTTGGTTTTGCCTTCTTCCTTCCCAAATTTTGTATTCTGACGCAATACAAACACAAGTTTAGACAGCAGATCCATTATGAAAGAAAAAAAACAAAACAAAACCTATGAGCGTGTCATGCTTAGAATTCTAGAGGCAGCACGATCAACATGAGTTTTTGTGTTTTGGACAAAGAACTGGAACCCTTTTGCAGAGGGGAATGATAATTCATTCCCCAAATCAGTTTGCCAGCGATTTTCAGGTGAATTGAATGAGTTTTCCAAAGCCAGTCAGCTGGGAGGGGTGGATGAATCCGGAAACAGCCTGTTTCCTTGTGACTAAATCAAGCCCACTATCAAAAAGGACTCTTGCATTTCTTTGGCTCTTTTCACAGTTTTCTTCTTTATCATGGTTTGTAATAAGTTTTCTGATGTGAGCTTTGATTTTGAGGCTGGAATATGGAGTTCAAGACACGGAATGAATGGTCTTTTTCAATCAGGGCACAGCTGTTGGCTTGCTCCAATTCTGGCTTTCTGTCATGGTTTTGGGTGCCTCAGCCGAGTTTTGGTTTCTTGAGCGGCAATTTCCTAAAGGATTTCTGGGTCTGAGTTGGTTTTGCCTTCTTCCTTCCCAAATTTTGTATTCTGACGCAATACAAACACGAGTTTAGACAGCAGATCCATTATGAAAGAAAAAAAACAAAACCAATTAGCGTGTCATGCTTAGAATTCCAGAGGCAGCACGACCAACATGAGCTTTGTGTTTTGGACAAAGAAAGGGAACCCTTTTGCAGAGGGGAACGATAATTAATTCCCCAAATCAGTTTGCCAGCGATTTTCAGGTGAATTGAATGAGTTTTCCAAAGCCAGTCAGCTGGGAGGGGTGGATGAATCCGGAAATAACCTGTTTCCTTGTGACTAAATGAAGCCCACTCTCAAAAAGGATTCTTCCATTTCTTTGGCTCTTTTCACATTTTTCTTCTTTATCATGGTTTGTAATGAATTTTCTGATGTGAGCTTTGATTTTGAGGCTGGAATATGGAGTTCAGACACGGATGGAAAGGTCTTTTTCAATCAGGGCACAGCTGTTGGCTTGCTCCCATTCTGGCTTTCTGTCATGGTTTTGGGTGCCTCAGCCGAGTTTTGGTTTCTTGAGCGGCAATTTCCTAAAGGATTTCTGTGTCTGAGTTGGTTTTGCCTTCTTCCTTCCCAAATTTTGTATTCTGACGCAATACAAACACGAGTTTAGACAGCAGATCCATTATGAAAGAAAAAAAAAAAAACAAAACTTATGATCGTGTCATGCTTAGAATTCTAGAGGCAGCACGACCAACATGAGTTTTTGTGTTTTGGACAAAGAAATGGAACCCTTTTGCAGAGGGGAACGATAATTCATTCCCCAAATCAGTTTGCCAGGGATTTTCAGGTGAATTGAATGAGTTTTCCAAAGCCAGTCAGCTGGGAGGGGTGGATGAATCCGGAAACAGCCTGTTTCCTTGTGACTAAATCAAGCCCACTATCAACAAGGACTCTTCCATTTCTTTGGCTCTTCTCACATTTTTCTTCTTTATCATGGTTTATAATGAGTTTTCTGATGTGAGCTTTGATTTTGAGGCTGGAATATGGAGTTCAAGACACGGAAGGAATGGTCTTTTTCAATCAGGGCACAGCTGTTGGCTTGCTCCAATTCTGGCTTTCTGTCATGGTTTTGGGTGCCTCAGCCGAGTTTTGGTTTCTTCAGCGGCAATTTCCTAAAGGATTTCTGGGTCTGAGTTGGTTTTGCCTTCTTCCTTCCCAAATTTTGTATTCTGACGCAATACAAACACGAGTTTAGACAGCAGATCCATTATGAAAGAAAAAAACAAAACCAATTAGCGTGTCATGCTTAGAATTCTAGAGGCAGCACGACCAACATGAGTTTTTGTGTTTTGGACAAAGAAATGGAACCCTTTTGCAGAGGGGAACGATAATTAATTCCCCAAATCAGTTTGCCAGCGATTTTCAGGTGAATTGAATGAGTTTTCCAAAGCCAGTCAGCTGGGAGGGGTGGATGAATGCGGAAACAGCCTGTTTCCTTCTGACTAAATCAAGCACACTATCAAAAAGGACTCTTCCATTTCTTTGGCTCTTCTCACATTTTTCTTCTTTATCATGGTTTGTAATGAACTTTCTGATGTGAGCTTTGATTTTGAGGCTGGAATATGGAGTTCAAGACCCGGAAGGAATGTTCTTTTTCAATCAGGGCACAGCTGTTGGCTTGCTCCAATTCTGGTTTTCTTTCATGGTTTTGGGTGCCTCAGCCGAGTTTTGGTTTCTGAGCGGCAATTTCCTAAAGGATTTCTGGGTCTGAGTTGGTTTTGCCTTCTTCCTTCCCAAATTTTGTATTCTGACGCAATACAAACACGAGTTTAGACAGCAGATCCATTATGAAATTAAAAAAAACAAAACCAATTGGCGTGTCATGCTTAGAATTCTAGAGGCAGCACGACCAACATGAGCTTTTGTGTTTTGGAAAAAGAAATGGAACCCTTTTGCAGAGGGGAACGATCATGAATTCCCCAAATCAGTTTGCCAGCGAATTTCAGGTGAATTGAATGAGTTTTCCAAAGCCAGTCAGCTGGGAGGGGTGGATGAATCCGGAAACAGCCTGTTTCCTTGTGACTAAGTCAAGCCCACTATCAACAAGGACTCTTCCATTTCTTTGGCTCTTCTCACATTTTTCTTCTTTATCATGGTTTGTAATGAATTTTCTGATGTGAGCTTTGATTTTGAGGCTGGAATATGGAGTTCAAGACCCGGAAGGAATGGTCTTTTTCAATCAGGGCACAGCTGTTGGCTTGCTCCTATTCTGGCTTTCTGTCATGGTTTTGGGTGCCTCAGTCGAGTTTTGGTTTCTTGAGCGGCAATTTCCTAAAGGATTTCTGGGTCTGAGTTGGTTTTGCCTTCTTCCTTCCCAAATTTTGTATTCTGACGCAATACAAACACAAGTTTAGACAGCAGATCCATTATGAAAGAAAAAAAACAAAACAAAACCTATGAGCGTGTCATGCTTAGAATTCTAGAGGCAGCACGATCAACATGAGTTTTTGTGTTTTGGACAAAGAACTGGAACCCTTTTGCAGAGGGGAATGATAATTCATTCCCCAAATCAGTTTGCCAGCGATTTTCAGGTGAATTGAATGAGTTTTCCAAAGCCAGTCAGCTGGGAGGGGTGGATGAATCCGGAAACAGCCTGTTTCCTTGTGACTAAATCAAGCCCACTATCAAAAAGGACTCTTGCATTTCTTTGGCTCTTTTCACAGTTTTCTTCTTTATCATGGTTTGTAATGAGTTTTCTGATGTGAGCTTTGATTTTGAGGCTGGAATATGGAGTTCAAGACACGGAATGAATGGTCTTTTTCAATCAGGGCACAGCTGTTGGCTTGCTCCAATTCTGGCTTTCTGTCATGGTTTTGGGTGCCTCAGCCGAGTTTTGGTTTCTTGAGCGGCAATTTCCTAAAGGATTTCTGGGTCTGAGTTGGTTTTGCCTTCTTCCTTCCCAAATTTTGTATTCTGACGCAATACAAACACGAGTTTAGACAGCAGATCCATTATGAAAGAAAAAAAACAAAACCAATTAGCGTGTCATGCTTAGAATTCTAGAGGCAGCACGACCAATATGAGCTTTGTGTTTTGGACAAAGAAAGGGAACCCTTTTACAGAGGGGCACGATAATTAATTCCCCAAATCAGTTTGCCAGCGATTTTCAGGTGAATTGAATGAGTTTTCCAAAGCCAGTCAGCTGGGAGGGGTGGATGAATCCGGAAACAGCCTGTTTCCTTGTGACTAAATCAAGCCCACTATCAACAAGGACTCTTCCATCTCTTTGGCTCTTCTCACATTTTTCTTCATTATCATGGTTTGTAATGAACTTTCTGATGTGAGCTTTGATTTTGAGGCTGGAATATGGAGTTCAAGACACGGAAGGAATGGTCTTTTTCAATCAGGGCACAGCTGTTGGCTTGCTCTAATTCTGGCTTTCTGTCATGGTTTTGGGTGCCTCAGCCGAGTTTTGGTTTCTTGAGCGGCAATTTCCTAAAGGATTTCTGGGTCTGAGTTCGTTTTGCCTTCTTCCTTCCCAAATTTTGTATTCTGATGCAATACAAACACGAGTTTAGACAGCAGATCCATTATGAAAGAAAAAAAAAAAACAAAACCAATTAGCGTGTCATGCTTAGAATTCTAGAGGCAGCACGACCAACATGAGTTTTTGTGTTTTGGACAAAGAAATGGAACCCTTTTGCAGAGGGGAACGATAATTCATTCCCCAAATCAGTTTGCCAGCGATTTTCAGGTGAATTGAATGAGTTTTCCAAAGCCAGTCAGCTGGGAGGGGTGGATGAATCCGGAAACAGCCTGTTTCCTTGTGACTAAATCAAGCACACTATCAAAAAGGACTCTTCCAGTTCTTTGGCTCTTCTCACATTTTTCTTCTTTATCATGGTTTGTAATGAACTTTCTGATGTGAGCTTTGATTTTGAGGCTGGAATATGGAGTTCAAGACACGGAAGGAATGTTCTTTTTCAATCAGGGCACAGCTGTTGGCTTGCTCCAATTCTGGTTTTCTTTCATGGTTTTGGGTGCCTCAGCCGAGTTTTGGTTTCTTGAGCGGCAATTTCCTAAAGGATTTCTGGGTCTGAGTTGGTTTTGCCTTCTTCCTTCCCAAATTTTGTATTCTGACGCAATACAAACACGAGTTTAGACAGCAGATCCATTATGAAATTAAAAAAAAACAAAACCAATTGGCGTGTCATGCTTAGAATTCTAGAGGCAGCACGACCAACATGAGCTTTTGTGTTTTGGACAAAAAATGGAACCCTTTTGCAGAGGGGAACGATAATGAATTCCCCAAATCAGTTTGCCAGCGATTTTCAGGTGAATTGAATGAGTTTTCCAAAGCCAGTCAGCTGGGAGGGGTGGATGAATCCGGAAACAGCCTGTTTCCTTGTGACTAAATCAAGCCCACTATCAACAAGGACTCTTCCATTTCTTTGGCTCTTCTCACATTTTTCTTCTTTATCATGGTTTGTAATGAATTTTCTGATGTGAGCTTTGATTTTGAGGCTGGAATATGGAGTTCAAGACCCGGAAGGAATGGTCTTTTTCAATCAGGGCACAGCTGTTGGCTTGCTCCAATTCTGGCTTTCTGTCATGGTTTTGGGTGCCTCAGTCGAGTTTTGGTTTCTTGAGTGGCAATTTCCTAAAGGATTTCTGGGTCTGAGTTGGTTTTGCCTTCTTCCTTCCCAAATTTTGTATTCTGACGCAATACAAACACAAGTTTAGACAGCAGATCCATTATGAAAGAAAAAAAACAAAACAAAACCTATGAGCGTGTCATGCTTAGAATTCTAGAGGCAGCACGATCAACATGAGTTTTTGTGTTTTGGACAAAGAACTGGAACCCTTTTGCAGAGGGGAATGATAATTCATTCCCCAAATCAGTTTGCCAGCGATTTTCAGGTGAATTGAATGAGTTTTCCAAAGCCAGTCAGCTGGGAGGGGTGGATGAATCCGGAAACAGCTTGTTTCCTTGTGACTAAATCAAGCCCACTATCAACAAGGACTCTTCCATTTCTTTGGCTCTTCTCACATTTTTCTTCTTTATCATGGTTTGTAATGAATTTTCTGATGTGAGCTTTGATTTTGAGGCTGGAATATGGAGTTCAAGACCCGGAAGGAATGGTCTTTTTCAATCAGGGCACAGCTGTTGGCTTGCTCCAATTCTGGCTTTCTGTCATGGTTTTGGGTGCCTCAGTCGAGTTTTGGTTTCTTGAGTGGCAATTTCCTAAAGGATTTCTGGGTCTGAGTTGGTTTTGCCTTCTTCCTTCCCAAATTTTGTATTCTGACGCAATACAAACACAAGTTTAGACAGCAGATCCATTATGAAAGAAAAAAAACAAAACAAAACCTATGAGCGTGTCATGCTTAGAATTCTAGAGGCAGCACGATCAACATGAGCTTTTGTGTTTTGGACAAAGAACTGGAACCCTTTTGCAGAGGGGAATGATAATTCATTCCCCAAATCAGTTTGCCAGCGATTTTCAGGTGAATTGAATGAGTTTTCCAAAGCAAGTCAGCTGGGAGGGGTGGATGAATCCGGAAACAGCCTGTTTCCTTGTGACTAAATCAAGCCCACTATCAAAAAGGACTCTTCCATTTCTTTGGCTCTTTTCACAGTTTTCTTCTTTATCATGGTTTGTAATGAGTTTTCTGATGTGAGCTTTGATTTTGAGGCTGGAATATGGAGTTCAAGACACGGAAGGAATGGTCTTTTTCAATCAGGGCACAGCTGTTGGCTTGCTCCAATTCTGGCTTTCTGTCATGGTTTTGGGTGCCTCAGCCAAGTTTTGGTTTCTTGAGCGGCAATTTCCTAAAGGATTTCTGGGTCTGAGTTGGTTTTGCCTTCTTCCTTCCCAAATTTTGTATTCTGACGCAATACAAACACGAGTTTAGACAGCAGATCCATTATGAAAGAAAAAAAACAAAACCAATTAGCGTGTCATGCTTAGAATTCTAGAGGAAGCACGACCAACATGAGCTTTGTGTTTTGGACAAAGAAATGGAACCCTTTTGCAGAGGGGAACGATAATTAATTCCCCAAATCAGTTTGCCAGCGATTTTCAGGTGAATTGAATGAGTTTTCCAAAGCCAGTCAGCTGGGAGGGGTGGATGAATGCGGAAACAACCTGTTTCCTTGTGACTAAATCAAGCCCACTATCAACAAGGACTCTTCCATTTCTTTGGCTCTTCTCACATTTTTCTTCTTTATCATAGTTTGTAATGAGTTTTCTGATGTGAGCTTTGATTTTGAGGCTGGAATATGGAGTTCAAGACCGGAAGGAAAGGTCTTTTTCAATCAGGGCACAGCTGTTGGCTTGCTCCAATTCTGGCTTTCTGTCATGGTTTTGGGTGCCTCAGCCGAGTCTTGGTTTCTTGAGCGGCAATTTCCTAAAGGATTTCTGCGTCTGAGTTGGTTTTGCCTTCTTCCTTCCCAAATTTTGTATTCTGATGCAATACAAACACGAGTTTAGACAGCAGTTCCATTATGAAAGAAAAAAAAAAAAAACAAAACCAATTAGCCTCTCATGCTTAGAATTCTAGAGGCAGCACGACCAACATGAGTTTTTGTGTTTTGGACAAAAAATGGAACCATTTTGCAGAGGGGAACGATAATGAATTCCCCAAATCAGTTTGCCAGCGATTTTCAGGTGAATTGAATGAGTTTTCCAAAGCCAGTCAGCTGGGAGGGGTGGACGAATCCGGAAACAGCCTGTTTCCTTGTGACTAAATCAAGCCCACTATCAACAAGGACTCTTCCATTTCTTTGGCTCTTCTCACATTTTTCTTCTTTATCATAGTTTGTAATGAGTTTTCTGATGTGAGCTTTGATTTTGAGGCTGGAATATGGAGTTCAAGACCGGAAGGAAAGGTCTTTTTCAATCAGGGCACAGCTGTTGGCTTGCTCCAATTCTGGCTTTCTGTCATGGTTTTGGGTGCCTCAGCCGAGTCTTGGTTTCTTGAGCGGCAATTTCCTAAAGGATTTCTGCGTCTGAGTTGGTTTTGCCTTCTTCCTTCCCAAATTTTGTATTCTGATGCAATACAAACACGAGTTTAGACAGCAGTTCCATTATGAAAGAAAAAAAAAAAAAACAAAACCAATTAGCCTCTCATGCTTAGAATTCTAGAGGCAGCACGACCAACATGAGTTTTTGTGTTTTGGACAAAAAATGGAACCATTTTGCAGAGGGGAACGATAATGAATTCCCCAAATCAGTTTGCCAGCGATTTTCAGGTGAATTGAATGAGTTTTCCAAAGCCAGTCAGCTGGGAGGGGTGGACGAATCCGGAAACAGCCTGTTTCCTTGTGACTAAATCAAGCCCACTATCAACAAGGACTCTTCCATCTCTTTGGCTCTTCTCACATTTTTCTTCATTATCATGGTTTGTAATGAACTTTCTGATGTGAGCTTTGATTTTGAGGCTGGAATATGGAGTTCAAGACCCGGAAGGAATGGTCTTTTTCAATCAGGGCACAGCTGTTGGCTTGCTCTAATTCTGGCTTTCTGTCATGGTTTTGGGTGCCTCAGCCGAGTTTTGGTTTCTTGAGCGGCAATTTCCTAAAGGATTTCTGGGTCTGAGTTGGTTTTGCCTTCTTCCTTCCCAAATTTTGTATTCTGATGCAATACAAACACGAGATTAGACAGCAGCTCCATTATGAAATAAAAAAAAAACAAAACCAATTAGCGTGTCATGCTTAGAATTCTAGAGGCAGCACGACCAACATGAGCTTTGTGTTTTGGACAAAGAAATGGAACCCTTTTGCAGAGGGGAACGATAATTAATTCCCCAAATCAGTTTGCCAGCGATTTTCAGGTGAATTGAATGAGTTTTCCAAAGCCAGTCAGCTGGGAGGGGTGGATGAATGCGGAAACAGCCTGCTTCCTTGTGACTAAATCAAGCCCACTATCAACAAGGACTCTTCAATTTCTTTGGCTCTTCTCACATTTTTCTTCTTTATCATGGTTTGTAATGAGTTTTCTGATGTGAGCTTTGATTTTGAGGCTGGAATATGGAGTTCAAGACACGGAAGGAATGGTCTTTTTCAATCAGGGCACAGCTGTTGGCTTGCTCCTATTCTGGCTTTCTGTCATGGTTTTGGGTGCCTCAGCCGAGTTTTGGTTTCTTGAGCGGCAATTTCCTAAAGGATTTCTGGGTCTGAGTTCGTTTTGCCTTCTTCCTTCCCAAATTTTGTATTCTGACGCAATACAAACACGAGTTTAGACAGCAGATCCATTATGAAACAAAAAAAAAAAAAAACCAATGAGCGTGTCATGCTTAGAATTCTAGAGGTAGCACGACCAACATGAGTTTTTGTGTTTTGGAAAAAGAAATGGAACCCTTTTGCAGAGGGGCACGATAATTCATTCCCCAAATCAGTTTGCCAGCGATTTTCAGGTGAATTGAATGAGTTTTCCAAAGCCAGTCAGCTGGGAGGGGTGGATGAATCCGGAAACAGCCTGTTTCCTTGTGACTAAATCAAGCCCACTATCAAAAAGGACTCTTCCATTTCTTTGGCTCTTCTCACTTTTTTCTTCTTTATCATGGTTTGTAATGAATTTTCTGATGTGAGCTTTGATTTTGAGGCTGGAATATGGAGTTCAAGACACGGAAGGAATGGTCTTTTTCAATCAGGGCACAGCTGTTGGCTTGCTCCAATTCTGGCTTTCTGTCATGGTTTTGGGTGCCTCAGCCGAGTTTTGGTTTCTTGAGCGGCAATTTCCTAAAGGATTTCTGGGTCTGAGTTGGTTTTGCCTTCTTCCTTCCCAAATTTTGTATTCTGACGCAATACAAACACGAGTTTAGACAGCAGATCCATTATGAAATGAAAAAAAACCAAAAGGAATTAGCGTGTCATGCTTAGAATTCTAGAGGCAGCACGACCAACATGAGTTTTTGTGTTTTGGACAAAGAAATGGAACCCTTTTGCAGAGGGGAACGATCATGAATTCCCCAAATCAGTTTGCCAGCGATTTTCAGGTGAATTGAATGAGTTTTCCAAA
This sequence comes from Oryctolagus cuniculus, assembly GCF_964237555.1. Lineage (NCBI taxonomy): Eukaryota > Metazoa > Chordata > Mammalia > Lagomorpha > Leporidae > Oryctolagus > Oryctolagus cuniculus. The sequence continues at coordinate 85,298,686 of NC_091444.1, read as the reverse complement.
GCCAGTCAGCTGGGAGGGGTGGATGAATCCGGAAACAGCCTGTTTCCTTGTGACTAAATCAAGCCCACTATCAAAAAGGACTCTTCCATTTCTTTGGCTCTTCTCACTTTTTTCTTCTTTATCATGGTTTGTAATGAATTTTCTGATGTGAGCTTTGATTTTGAGGCTGGAATATGGAGTTCAAGACATGGAAGTGATGGTCTTTTTCAATCAGGGCACAGCTGTTGGCTTGCTCCAATTCTGGCTTTCTGTCATGGTTTTGGGTGCCTCAGCCGAGTTTTGGTTTCTTGAGCGGCAATTTCCTAAAGGATTTCTGGGTCTGAGTTGGTTTTGCCTTCTTCCTTCCCAAATTTTGTATTCTGACGCAATACAAACACGAGTTTAGACAGCAGATCCATTATGAAACAAAAACCAAAACCAATGAGCGTGTGATGCTTAGAATTCTAGAGGCAGCACGACCAACATGAGTTTTTGTGTTTTGGAAAAAGAAATGGAACCCTTTTGCAGAGGGGAACGATAATTAATTCCCCAAATCAGTTTGCCAGCGATTTTCAGGTGAATTGAATGAGTTTTCCAAAGCCAGTCAGCTGGGAGGGGTGGATGAATCCGGAAACAGCCTGTTTCCTTGTGACGAAATCAAGCCCACTATCAAAAAGGACTCTTCCATTTCTTTGGCTCTTCTCACTTTTTTCTTCTTTATCATGGTTTGTAATGAGTTTACTGATGTGAGCTTTGATTTTGAGGCTGGAATATGGAGTTCAAGACACGGAAGGAATGGTCTTTTTCAATCAGGGCACAGCTGTTGGCTTGCTCCAATTCTGGCTTTCTGTCATGGTTTTGGGTGCCTCAGCCGAGTTTTGGTTTCTTGAGCGGCAATTTCCTAAAGGATTTCTGGGTCTGAGTTCGTTTTGCCTTCTTCCTTCCCAAATTTTGTATTCTGACGCAATACAAACACGAGTTTAGACAGCAGATCCATTATAAAAGAAAAAAAACAAAACCAATGAGCGTGTCATGCTTAGAATTCTAGAGGCAGCACGACCAACATGAGTTTTTGTGTTTTGGACAAAGAAATGGAACCCTTTTGCAGAGGGGAACGATAATTAATTCCCCAAATCAGTTTGCCAGCGATTTTCAGGTGAATTGAATGAGTTTTCCAAAGCCAGTCAGCTGGGAGGGGTGGACGAATCTGGAAACAGCCTGTTTCCTTGTGACGAAATCAAGCCCACTATCAAAAAGGACTCTTCCATTTCTTTGGCTCTTCTCATATTTTTCTTCTTTATCATGGTTTGTAATGAATTTTCTGATGTGAGCTTTGATTTTGAGGCTGGAATATGGAGTTCAAGACACGGAAGGAGTGGTCTTTTTCATTCAGGGCACAGCTGTTGGCTTGCTCCAATTCTGGCTTTCTGTCATGGTTTTGGGTGCCTCAGTCGAGTTTTGGTTTCTTGAGTGGCAATTTCCTAAAGGATTTCTGGATCTGAGTTGGTTTTACCTTCTTCCTTCCCAAATTTTGTATTCTGACAGAATACAAACACGAGTTTAGACAGCAGATCCATTATGAAAGAAAAAAAACAACATCAATTAGCGTGTCATGCTTAGAATTCTAGAGGCAGCACGACCAACATGAGTTTTTGTGTTTTGGACAAAGAAATGGAACCCTTTTGCAGAGGGGAACGATAATTAATTCCCCAAATCAGTTTGCCAGCAATTTTCAGGTGAATTGAATGAGTTTTCCAAAGCCAGTTAGCTGGGAGGGGTGGATGAATCTGGAAACAGCCTGTTACCTTGTGACTAAATCAAGCCCACTATCAAAAAGGACTCTTCCATTTCTTTGGCTCTTTTCACATTTTTCTTCTTTATCATGGTTTGTAATGAATTTTATGATGTGAGCTTTGATTTTGAGGCTGGAATATGGAGTTCAAGACACGGAAGGAATGGTCTTTTTCAATCAGGGCACAGCTGTTGGCTTGCTCCCATTCTGCCTTTCTGCCATGGTTTTGGGTGCCTCAGCCGAGTTTTGGTTTCTTGAGCGGCAATTTCCTAAAGGATTTCTGGGTCTGAGTTGGGTTTGCCTTCTTCCTTCCCAAATTTTGTATTCTGACGCAATACAAACACGAGTTTAGACAGCAGATCCATTATGAAAGAAAAAAAACAAAACAAAACTAATGAGCGGGTCATGCTTAGAATTCTAGAGGCAGCACGACCAACATGAGTTTTTGTGTTTTGGACAAAGAAATGGAACCCTTTTGCAGAGGGGAACGATAATTCATTCCCCAAATCAGTTTGCCAGTGATTTTCAGGTGAATTGAATGAGTTTTCCAAAGCCAGTCAGCTGGGAGGGGTGTATGAATGCGGAAACAGCCTGTTTCCTTGTGACTAAATCAAGCCCCCTATCAAAAAGGACTCTTCCATTTCTTTGGCTCTTTTCACATTTTTCTTCTTTATCATGGTTTGTAATGAATTTTCTGATGTGAGCTTTGATTTTGAGGCTGGAATATGGAGTTCAAGACACGGAAGGAGTGGTCTTTTTCATTCAGGGCACAGCTGTTGGCTTGCTCCCATTCCGGCTTTCTGTCATGGTTTTGGGTGCCTCAGTCGAGTTTTGGTTTCTTGAGCGGCAATTTCCTAAAGGATTTCTGGGTCTGAGTTGGGTTTGCCTTCTTCCTTCCCAAATTTTGTATTCTGACGCAATACAAACACGAGTTTAGACAGCAGATCCATTATGAAAGAAAAAAAACAACACCAATTAGCGTGTCATGCTTAGAATTCTAGAGGCAGCACGACCAACATGAGTTTTTGTGTTTTGGACAAAGAAATGGAACCCTTTTGCAGAGGGGCACGATAATTAATTCCCCAAATCAGTTTGCCAGCGATTTTCAGGTGAATTGAATGAGTTTTCCAAAGCCAGTCAGCTGGGAGGTGTGGATGAATCCGGAAACAGACTGTTTCCTTGTGACTAAATCAAGCCCACTATCAAAAAGGACTCTTCCATCTCTTTGGCTCTTTTCACATTTTTCTTCTTTATCATGGTTTGTAATGAATTTTCTGATGTGAGCTTTGATTTTGAGGCTGGAATATGGAGTTCAAGACACGGAAGGAGTGGTCTTTTTCATTCAGGGCACAGCTGTTGGCTTGCTCCAATTCTGGCTTTCTGTCATGGTTTTGGGTGCCTCAGCCGAGTTTTGGTTTCTTGAGCGGCAATTTCCTAAAGGATTTCTGGGTCTGAGTTGGTTTTGCCTTCTTCCTTCCCAAATTTTGTATTCTGACGCAATACAAACACGAGTTTAGACAGCAGATCCATTATGAAAGAAAAAAAAACAAAACCAATTAGCGTGTCATGCTTAGAATTCTAGAGGCAGCACGACCAACATGAGTTTTTGTGTTTTGGAAAAAGAAATGGAACCCTGTTGCAGAGGGGCACGATAGTGAATTCCCCCAATCAGTTTGCCAGCGATTTTCAGGTGAATTGAATGAGTTTTCCAAAGCCAGTCAGCTGGGAGGGGTGGATGAATCCGGAAACAGCCTGTTTCCTTGTGACTAAATCAAGCCCACTATCAAAAAGGACTCTTCCATTTCTTTGGCTCTTTTCACAGTTTTCTTCTTTATCATGGTTTGTAATGAATTTTCTGATGTGAACTTTGATTTTGAGGCTGGAATATGGAGTTCAAGACACGGAAGGAATGGTCTTTTTCAATCAGGGCACAGCTGTTGGCTTGCTCCAATTCTGGCTTTCTGTCATGGTTTTCGGTGCCTCAGCCGAGTTTTGGTTTCTTGAGCGGCAATTTCCTATATGATTTCTGGGTCTGAGTTGGTTTTGCCTTCTTCCTTCCCAAATTTTGTATTCTGACGCAATACAAACACGAGTTTAGACAGCAGATCCATTATGAAAGAAAAAAAAAACAACACCAATTAGCGTGTCATGCTTAGAATTCTAGAGGCAGCACGACCAACATGAGTTTTTGTGTTTTGGAAAAAGAAATGGAACCCTTTTGCAGAGGGACACGATAATTAATTCCCCAAATCAGTTTGCCAGCGATTTTCAGGTGAATTGAATGAGTTTTCCAAAGCCAGTCAGCTGGGAGGGGTGGATGAATCCGGAAACAGCCTGTTTCCTTGTGACTAAATCAAGCCCCCTATCAAAAAGGACTCTTCCATCTCTTTGGCTCTTTTCACATTTTTCTTCTTTATCATGGTTTGTAATGAATTTTCTGATGTGAGCTTTGATTTTGAGGCTGGAATATGGAGTTCAAGACACGGAAGGAGTGGTCTTTTTCATTCAGGGCACAGCTGTTGGCTTGCTCCAATTCTGGCTTTCTGTCATGGTTTTGGGTGCCTCAGCCGAGTTTTGGTTTCCTGAGCGGCAATTTCCTAAAGGATTTCTGGGTCTGAGTTGGTTTTGCCTTCTTCCTTCCCAAATTTTGTATTCTGACGCAATACAAACACGAGTTTAGACAGCAGATCCATTATGAAAGAAAAAAAAACAAAACCAATTAGCGTGTCATGCTTAGAATTCTAGAGGCAGCACGACCAACATGAGTTTTTGTGTTTTGGAAAAAGAAATGGAACCCTGTTGCAGAGGGGCACGATAGTGAATTCCCCCAATCAGTTTGCCAGCGATTTTCAGGTGAATTGAATGAGTTTTCCAAAGCCAGTCAGCTGGGAGGGGTGGATGAATCCGGAAACAGCCTGTTTCCTTGTGACTAAATCAAGCCCACTATCAAAAAGGACTCTTCCATTTCTTTGGCTCTTTTCACATTTTTCTTCTTTATCATGGTTTGTAATGAATTTTCTGATGTGAGCTTTGATTTTGAGGCTGGAATATGGAGTTCAAGACACGGAAGGAATGGTCTTTTTCATTCAGGGCACAGCTGTTGGCTTGCTCCATTTCTGGCTTTCTGTCATGGTTTTGGGTGCCTCAGCCGAGTTTTGGTTTCTTGAGCGGCAATTTCCTAAATGATTTCTGGGTCTGAGTTGGTTTTGCCTTCTTCCTTCCCAAATGTTGATTTCTGACACAATACAAAAACGAGTTAAGACAGCAGATCCATTATGAATTACAAAAAACAAAATCAATTAGCATGTCATGCTTAGAATTCTAGAGGCAGCACGACCAACATGAGTTTTTGTGTTTTGGACAAAGAAATGGAACCCTTTTGCAGAGGGGAACGATAATTCATTCCCCAAATCAGTTTGCCAGCGATTTTCAGGTGAATTGAATGAGTTTTCCAAAGCCAGTCAGCTGGGAGGTGTGGATGAATCCGGAAACAGCCTGTTTCCTTGTGATTAAATCAAGCCCACTATCAAAAAGGACTCTTCCATTTCTTTGGCTCTTTTCACATTTGTCTTCTTTATCATGGTTTGTAATGAATTTTCTGATGTGAGCTTTGATTTTGAGGCTGGAATATGGAGTTCAAGACACGGAAGGAATGGTCTTTTTCAATCAGGGCACAGCTGTTGGCTTGCTCCAATTCTGGCTTTCTGTCATGGTTTTCGGTGCCTCAGCCGAGTTTTGGTTTCTTGAGCGGCAATTTCCTATATGATTTCTGGGTCTGAGTTGGTTTTGCCTTCTTCCTTCCCAAATTTTGTATTCTGACGCAATACAAACACGAGTTTAGACAGCAGATCCATTATGAAAGAAAAAAAAAACAACACCAATTAGCGTGTCATGCTTAGAATTCTAGAGGCAGCACGACCAACATGAGTTTTTGTGTTTTGGAAAAAGAAATGGAACCCTTTTGCAGAGGGACACGATAATTAATTCCCCAAATCAGTTTGCCAGCGATTTTCAGGTGAATTGAATGAGTTTTCCAAAGCCAGTCAGCTGGGAGGGGTGGATGAATCCGGAAACAGCCTGTTTCCTTGTGACTAAATCAAGCCCAGTATCAAAAAGGACTCTTCCATTTCTTTGGCTCTTTTCACATTTTTCTTCTTTATCATGGTTTGTAATGAATTTTCTGCTGTGAGCTTTGATTTTGAGGCTGGAATATGGAGTTCAAGACCCGGAAGGAATGGTCTTTTTCAATCAGGGCACAGCTGTTGGCTTGCTCCATTTCTGGCTTTCTGTCATGGTTTTGGGTGCCTCAGCCGAGTTTTGGTTTCTTGAGCGGCAATTTCCTAAAGGATTTCTGGGTCTGAGTTGGGTTTGCCTTCTTCCTTCCCAAATTTTGTATTCTGACGCAATACAAACACGAGTTTAGACAGCAGATCCTTTATGAAATAAAAAAAAAAAACAAAACCAATGAGCGTGTCATGCTTAGAATTCTAGAGGCAGCACGACCAACATGAGTTTTTGTGTTTTGGACAAAGAAATGGAACCCTTTTGCAGAGGGGAACGATAATTCATTCCCCAAATCAGTTTGCCAGCGATTTTCAGGTGAATTGAATGAGTTTTCCAAAGCCAGTCAGCTGGGAGGGGTGGATGAATCCGGAAACAGCCTGTTTCCTTGTGACTAAATCAAGCCCACGATCAAAAAGGACTCTTCCATTTCTTTGGCTCTTTTCACATTTCTCTTCTTTATCATGGTTTGTAATGAATTTTCTGATGTGAGCTTTGATTTTGAGGCTGGAATATGGAGTTCAAGACCCGGAAGGAATGGTCTTTTTCAATCAGGGCACAGCTGTTGGCTTGCTCCGATTCTGGCTTTCTGTAATAGTTTTGGGTGCCTCAGTAAGTTTTGGTTTCTTGAGCAGCAATTTCCTAAATGATTCCTGGGTCTGAGTTGGTTTTGCCTTCTTCCTTCCCAAATTTTGTAGTCTGACGCAATACAAACACGAGTTTAGACAGCAGATCCATTATGAAAAAAAAAAAAAAAACAAAACCAATTAGCGTGTCATGCTTAGAACTCTAGAGGCAGCACGAACAACATGAGTTTTTGTGTTTTGGAAAAAGAAATGGAACCCTTTTGCAGAGGGGAACGATAATTCATTCCCCAAATCAGTTTGCCAGCGATTTTCAGGTGAATTGAATGAGTTTTCCAAAGCCAGTCAGCTGGGAGGGGTGGATGAATCCGGAAACAGCCTGTTTCCTTGGGACTACATCAAGCCCACTATCAAAAAGGACTCTTCCATTTCTTTGGCTCTTCTCACATTTGTCTTCTTTATCATGGTTTGTAATGAATTTTCTGATGTGAGCTTTGATTTTGAGGCTGGAATATGGAGTTCAAGACCCGGAAGGAATGGTCTTTTTCAATCAGGGCACAGCTGTTGGCTTGCTCCAATTCTGGCTTTCTGTCATGGTTTTGGGTGCCTCAGCCGAGTTTTGGTTTCTTGAGCAGCAATTTCCTAAAGGATTTCTGGGTCTGAGTTGGTTTTGCCTTCTTCCTTCCCAAATTTTGTATTCTGACGCAATACAAACACGAGTTTAGACAGCAGATCCATTATGAAAGAAAAAAAACAACATCAATTAGCGTGTCATGCTTAGAATTCTAGAGGCAGCACGACCAACATGAGTTTTTGTGTTTTGGACAAAGAACTGGAACCCTTTTGCAGAGGGGAATGATAATTCAGTCCTCAAATCAGTTTGCCAGCGATTTTCAGGTGAATTGAATGAGTTTTCCAAAGCCAGTCAGCTGGGAGGGGTGGATGAATCCGGAAACAGCCTGTTTCCTTGTGACTAAATCAAGCCCACTATCAAAAAGGACTCTTCCATTTCTTTGGCTCTTTTCACATTTTTCTTCTTTATCATGGTTTGTAATGAATTTTCTGATGTGAGCTTTGATTTTGAGGCTGGAATATGGAGTTTAAGACACGGAATGAGGTCTTTTTCAATCAGGGCACAGCTGTTGGCTTGCTCCAATTCTGGCTTTCTGTCATGGTTTTGGGTGCCTCAGCCGAGTTTTGGTTTCTTGAGCGGCAATTTCCTAAAGGATTTCTGGGTCTGAGTTGGTTTTGCCTTCTTCCTTCCCAAATTTTGTATTCTGACGCAATACAAACACGAGTTTAGACAGCAGATCCCTTATGAAAGAAAAAAAACAAAACCAATGAGCGTGTCATGCTTAGAATTCTAGAGGCAGCACGACCAACATGAGTTTTTGTGTTTTGGACAAAGAAATGGAACCCTTTTGCAGAGGGGAACGATAATTAATTCCCCAAATCAGTTTGCCAGCGATTTTCAGGTGAATTGAATGAGTTTTCCAAAGCCAGTCAGCTGGGAGGGGTGGATGAATGCGGAAACAGCCTGTTTCCTTGTGACTAAATGAAGCCCACTATCAAAAAGGACTCTTCCATTTCTTTGGCCCTTTTCACATTTCTCTTCTTTATCATGGTTTGTAATGAATTTTCTGATGTGAGCTTTGATTTTGAGGCTGGAATATGGAGTTCAAGACACGGAAGGAATGGTCTTTTTCAATCAGGGCACAGCTGTTGGCTTGCTCCAATTCTGGCTTTCTGTCATGGTTTTGGGTGCCTCAGCCGAGTTTTGGTTTCTTGAGCGGCAATTTCCTAAAGCATTTCTGGGTCTGAGTTGGTTTTGCCTTCTTCCTTCCCAAATTTTGTATTCTGACGCAATACAAACACGAGTTTAGACAGCAGCTCCATTATGAAATAAAAAAAAACAAAACCAATTAGCGTGTCATGCTTAGAATTCTAGAGGCAGCACGACCAACATGAGTTTTTGTGTTTTGGAAAAAGAAATGGAACCATTTTGCACAGGGGGACGATAATTCATTCCCCAAATCAGTTTGCCAGCGATTTTCAGGTGAATTGAATGAGTTTTCCAAAGCCAGTCAGCTGGGAGGGGTGGATGAATCCGGAAACAGCCTGTTTCCTTGGGACTAAATCAAGCCCACTATCAAAAAGGACTCTTCCATTTCTTTGGCTCTTTTCACATTTTTCTTCTTTATCATGGTTTGTAATGAATTTTCTGATGTGAGCTTTGATTTTGAGGCTGGAATATGGAGTTCAAGACACGGAAGGAATGGTCTTTTTCAATCAGGGCACAGCTGTTGGCTTGCTCCAATTCTGGCTTTTTGTCATGGTTTTGGGTGCCTCAGCCGAGTTTTTGTTTCTTGAGCAGCAATTTCCTAAAGGATTTCTGGGTCTGAGTTGGTTTTGCCTTCTTCCTTCCCAAATTTTGTATTCTGATGCAATACACACACGAGTTTAGACAGCAGATCCATTATGAAATAAAAAAAAACAAAACCAATGAGCGTGTCATGCTTAGAATTCTAGAGGCAGCACGACCAACATGAGTTTTTGTGTTTTGGACAAAGAAATGGAACCATTTTGCAGAGGGGGACGATAATTCATTCCCCAAATCAGTTTGCCAGCGATTTTCAGGTGAATTGAATGAGTTTTCCAAAGCCAGTCAGCTGGGAGGGGTGGATGAATCCGGAAACAGCCTGTTTCCTTGTGACTAAATCAAGCCCACTATCAAAAAGCACTCTTGCATTTCTTTGGCTCTTTTCACATTTTTCTTCTTTATCATGGTTTGTAATGAATTTTCTGATGTGTTCTTTAATTTGAGGCTGGAATATGGAGTTCAAGACCCGGAAGGAATGGTCTTTTTCAATCAGGGCACAGCTGTTGGCTTGCTCCATTTCTGGCTTTCTGTCATGGTTTTGGGTGCCTCAGCCGAGTTTTGGTTTCTTGAGCGGCAATTTCCTAAAGGATTTCTGGGTCTGAGTTGGGTTTGCCTTCTTCCTTCCCAAATTTTGTAGTCTGACGCAATACAAACACGAGTTTAGACAGCAGATCCATTATGAAACAAAAAAAAAAAAAAACAAAACCAATTAGCGTGTCATGCTTAGAATTCTGTAGGCAGCACGACCAACATGAGTTTTTGTGTTTTGGAAAAAGAAATGGAACCCTTTTGCAGAGGGGAACAATAATTAATTCCCCAAATCAGTTTGCCAGCGATTTTCAGGTGAATTGAATGAGTTTTCCAAAGCCAGTCAGCTGGGAGGGGTGGATGAATCCGGAAACAGCCTGTTTCCTTGTGACTAAATCAAGCCCACTATCAAAAAGGACTCTTCCATTTCTTTGGCTCTTTTCACATTTTTCTTCTTTATCATGGTTTGTAATGAATTTTCTGATGTGAGCTTTGATTTTGAGGCTGGAATATGGAGTTCAAGACACGGAAGGAATGGTCTTTTTCAATCAGGGCACAGCTGTTGGCTTGCTCCAATTCTGGCTTTCTGTCATGGTTTTGGGTGCCTCAGTCGAGTTTTGGTTTCTTGAGCGGCAATTTCCTAAAGGATTTCTGGGTCTGAGTTGGTTTTGCCTTCTTCCTTCCCAAATTTTGTATTCTGACGCAATACAAACACGAGTTTAGACAGCAGATCCATATTGAAATAAAAAAAAAAAACCAATTAGCGTGTCATGCTTAGAATTCTAGAGGCAGCACGACCAACATGAGGTTTTGTGTTTTGGAAAAAGAAATGGAACCCTTTTGCAGAGGGGCACGATAATGAATTCCCCAAATCAGTTTGCCAGCGATTTTCAGGTGAATTGAATGAGTTTTCCAAAGCCAGTCAGCTGGGAGGGGTGGACGAATCCGGAAACAGCCTGTTTCCTTGTGACTAATCAAGCCCACTATCAAAAAGGACTCTTGCATTGCTTTGGCTCTTTTCACATTTTTCTTCTTTATCATGGTTTGTAATGAATTTTCTGATGTGAGCTTTGATTTTGAGGCTGGAATATGGAGTTCAAGACACGGAAGGAATGGTCTTTTTCAATCAGGGCACAGCTGTTGGCTTGCTCCAATTCTGGCTTTCTGTCATGGTTTTGGGTGCCTCAGCCGAGTTTTGGTTTCTTGAGCGGCAATTTCCTAAAGGATTTCTGGGTCTGAGTTGGGTTTGCCTTCTTCCTTCCCAAATTTTGTATTCTGACGCAATACAAACACGAGTTTAGACAGCAGATCCATTATGAAAGAAAAAAAAAAAACACCAATTAGCGTGTCATGCTTAGAATTCTAGAGGCAGCACGACCAACATGAGTTTTTGTGTTTTGGACAAAGAAATGGAACCCTTTTGCAGAGGGGCACGATAATGAATTCCCCAAAGAGTTTGCCAGCGATTTTCAGGTGAATTGAATGAGTTTTCCAAAGCCAGTCAGCTGGGAGGGGTGGATGAATCCGGAAACAGCCTGTTTCCTTGTGACTAAATCAAGCCCACTATCAAAAAGGACTCTTCCATCTCTTTGGCTCTTTTCACATTTTTCTTCTTTATCATGGTTTGTAATGAATTTTCTGATGTGAGCTTTGATTTTGAGGCTGGAATATGGAGTTCAAGACACGGAAGGAGTGGTCTTTTTCATTCAGGGCACAGCTGTTGGCTTGCTCCAATTCTGGCTTTCTGTCATGGTTTTGGGTGCCTCAGCCGAGTTTTGGTTTCCTGAGCGGCAATTTCCTAAAGGATTTCTGGGTCTGAGTTGGTTTTGCCTTCTTCCTTCCCAAATTTTGTATTCTGACGCAATACAAACACGAGTTTAGACAGCAGATCCATTATGAAAGAAAAAAAAAACAAAACCAATTAGCGTGTCATGCTTAGAATTCTAGAGGCAGCACGACCAACATGAGGTTTTGTGTTTTGGACAAAGAAATGGAACCCTTTTGCAGAGGGGCAGGATAATGAATTCCCCAAATCAGTTTGCCAGCGATTTTCAGGTGAATTGAATGAGTTTTCCAAAGCCAGTCAGCTGGGAGGGGTGGACGAATCCGGAAACAGCCTGTTTCCTTGTGACTAATCAAGCCCACTATCAAAAAGGACTCTTGCATTGCTTTGGCTCTTTTCACATTTTTCTTCTTTATCATGGTTTGTAATGAATTTTCTGATGTGAGCTTTGATTTTGAGGCTGGAATATGGAGTTCAAGACACGGAATGAGGTCTTTTTCAATCAGGGCACAGCTGTTGGCTTGCTCCCATTCTGGCTTTCTGTCATGGTTTTGGGTGCCTCAGCCGAGTTTTGGTTTCTTGAGCGGCAATTTCCTAAAGGATTTCTGGGTCTGAGTTGGTTTTGCCTTCTTCCTTCCCAAATTTTGTATTCTGACGCAATACGAACACGAGTTTAGACAGCAGCTCCATTATGAAAGAAAAAAAAACAAAACCAATTAGCGTGTCATGCTTAGAATTCTCGAGGCAGCACGACCAACATGAGTTTTTGTGTTTTGGACAAAGAAATGGAACCCTTTTGCAGAGGGGAACGATAATTCATTCCCCAAATCAGTTTGCCAGTGATTTTCAGGTGAATTGAATGAGTTTTCCAAAGCCAGTCAGCTGGGAGGGGTGGATGAATGCGGAAACAGCCTGTTTCCTTGTGACTAAATCAAGCCCCCTATCAAAAAGGACTCTTCCATTTCTTTGGCTCTTTTCACATTTTTCTTCTTTATCATGGTTTGTAATGAATTTTCTGATGTGAGCTTTGATTTTGAGGCTGGAATATGGAGTTCAAGACACAGAATGAGGTCTTTTTCAATCAGGGCACAGCTGTTGGCTGGCTCCCATTCTGGCTTTCTGTCATGGTTTTGGGTGCCTCAGCCGAGTTTTGGTTTCTTGAGCGGCAATTTCCTAAAGGATTTCTGGGTCTGAGTTGGGTTTGCCTTCTTCCTTCCCAAATTTTGTATTCTGACGCAATACAAACACGAGTTTAGACAGCAGATCCATTATGAAAGAAAAAAAACAACACCAATTAGCGTGTCATGCTTAGAATTCTAGAGGCAGCACGACCAACATGAGTTTTTGTGTTTTGGAGAAAGAAATGGAACCCTTTTGCAGAGGGGCACGATAATTAATTCCCCAAATCAGTTTGCCAGCGATTTTCAGGTGAATTGAATGAGTTTTCCAAAGCCAGTCAGCTGGGAGGGGTGGATGAATCCGGAAACAGCCTGTTTCCTTGTGACTAAATCAAGCCCACTATCAAAAAGGACTCTTCCATCTCTTTGGCTCTTTTCACATTTTTCTTCTTTATCATGGTTTGTAATGAATTTTCTGATGTGAGCTTTGATTTTGAGGCTGGAATATGGAGTTCAAGACACGGAAGGAGTGGTCTTTTTCATTCAGGGCACAGCTGTTGGCTTGCTCCAATTCTGGCTTTCTGTCATGGTTTTGGGTGCCTCAGCCGAGTTTTGGTTTCCTGAGCGGCAATTTCCTAAAGGATTTCTGGGTCTGAGTTGGTTTTGCCTTCTTCCTTCCCAAATTTTGTATTCTGACGCAATACAAACACGAGTTTAGACAGCAGCTCCATTATGAAAGAAAAAAAAACAAAACCAATTAGCGTGTCATGCTTAGAATTCTCGAGGCAGCACGACCAACATGAGGTTTTGTGTTTTGGACAAAGAAATGGAACCCTTTTGCAGAGGGGAACGATAATTCATTCCCCAAATCAGTTTGCCAGTGATTTTCAGGTGAATTGAATGAGTTTTCCAAAGCCAGTCAGCTGGGAGGGGTGGATGAATGCAGAAACAGCCTGTTTCCTTGTGACTAAATCAAGCCCCCTATCAAAAAGGACTCTTCCATTTCTTTGGCTCTTTTCACATTTTTCTTCTTTATCATGGTTTGTAATGAATTTTCTGATGTGAGCTTTGATTTTGAGGCTGGAATATGGAGTTCAAGACACAGAATGAGGTCTTTTTCAATCAGGGCCCACTGTTGGCTGGCTCCCATTCTGGCTTTCTGTCATGGTTTTGGGTGCCTCAGTCGAGTTTTGGTTTCTTGAGCGGCAATTTCCTAAAGGATTTCTGGGTCTGAGTTGGGTTTGCCTTCTTCCTTCCCAAATTTTGTATTCTGACGCAATACAAACACGAGTTTAGACAGCAGATCCATTATGAAAGAAAAAAAACAACACCAATTAGCGTGTCATGCTTAGAATTCTAGAGGCAGCACGACCAACATGAGTTTTTGTGTTTTGGACAAAGAAATGGAACCCTTTTGCAGAGGGGCACGATAATTAATTCCCCAAATCAGTTTGCCAGCGATTTTCAGGTGAATTGAATGAGTTTTCCAAAGCCAGTCAGCTGGGAGGGGTGGATGAATCCGGAAACATCCTGTTTCCTTGTGACTAAATCAAGCCCCCTATCAAAAAGGACTCTTCCATCTCTTTGGCTCTTTTCACATTTTTCTTCTTTATCATGGTTTGTAATGAATTTTCTGATGTGAGCTTTGATTTTGAGGCTGGAATATGGAGTTCAAGACACGGAATGAGGTCTTTTTCAATCAGGGCACAGCTGTTGGCTTGCTCCCATTCTGGCTTTCTGTCATGGTTTTGGGTGCCTCAGCCGAGTTTTGGTTTCTTGAGCGGCAATTTCCTAAAGGATTTCTGGGTCTGAGTTGGTTTTGCCTTCTTCCTTCCCAAATTTTGTATTCTGACGCAATACGAACACGAGTTTAGACAGCAGCTCCATTATGAAAGAAAAAAAAACAAAACCAATTAGCGTGTCATGCTTAGAATTCTCGAGGCAGCACGACCAACATGAGTTTTTGTGTTTTGGACAAAGAAATGGAACCCTTTTGCAGAGGGGAACGATAATTCATTCCCCAAATCAGTTTGCCAGTGATTTTCAGGTGAATTGAATGAGTTTTCCAAAGCCAGTCAGCTGGGAGGGGTGGATGAATGCGGAAACAGCCTGTTTCCTTGTGACTAAATCAAGCCCCCTATCAAAAAGGACTCTTCCATTTCTTTGGCTCTTTTCACATTTTTCTTCTTTATCATGGTTTGTAATGAATTTTCTGATGTGAGCTTTGATTTTGAGGCTGGAATATGGAGTTCAAGACACAGAATGAGGTCTTTTTCAATCAGGGCACAGCTGTTGGCTGGCTCCCATTCTGGCTTTCTGTCATGGTTTTGGGTGCCTCAGTCGAGTTTTGGTTTCTTGAGCGGCAATTTCCTAAAGGATTTCTGGGTCTGAGTTGGGTTTGCCTTCTTCCTTCCCAAATTTTGTATTCTGACGCAATACAAACACGAGTTTAGACAGCAGATCCATTATGAAAGAAAAAAAACAACACCAATTAGCGTGTCATGCTTAGAATTCTAGAGGCAGCACGACCAACATGAGTTTTTGTGTTTTGGACAAAGAAATGGAACCCTTTTGCAGAGGGGCACGATAATTCATTCCCCAAATCAGTTTGCCAGCGATTTTCAGGTGAATTGAATGAGTTTTCCAAAGCCAGTCAGCTGGGAGGGGTGGATGAATCCGGAAACAGCCTGTTTCCTTGTGACTAAATCAAGCCCCCTATCAAAAAGGACTCTTCCATCTCTTTGGCTCTTTTCACATTTTTCTTCTTTATCATGGTTTGTAATGAATTTTCTGATGTGAGCTTTGATTTTGAGGCTGGAATATGGAGTTCAAGACACGGAAGGAGTGGTCTTTTTCATTCAGGGCACAGCTGTTGGCTTGCTCCAATTCTGGCTTTCTGTCATGGTTTTGGGTGCCTCAGCCGAGTTTTGGTTTCCTGAGCGGCAATTTCCTAAAGGATTTCTGGGTCTGAGTTGGTTTTGCCTTCTTCCTTCCCAAATTTTGTATTCTGACGCAATACAAACACGAGTTTAGACAGCAGATCCATTATGAAAGAAAAAAAAACAAAACCAATTAGCGTGTCATGCTTAGAATTCTAGAGGCAGCACGACCAACATGAGTTTTTGTGTGTTGGACAAAGAAATGGAACCCTGTTGCAGAGGGGCACGATAGTGAATTCCCCCAATCAGTTTGCCAGCGATTTTCAGGTGAATTGAATGAGTTTTCCAAAGCCAGTCAGCTGGGAGGGGTGGATGAATCCGGAAACAGCCTGTTTCCTTGTGACTAAATCAAGCCCACTATCAAAAAGGACTCTTCCATCTCTTTGGCTCTTTTCACATTTTTCTTCTTTATCATGGTTTGTAATGAATTTTCTGATGTGAGCTTTGATTTTGAGGCTGGAATATGGAGTTCAAGACACGGAAGGAGTGGTCTTTTTCATTCAGGGCACAGCTGTTGGCTTGCTCCAATTCTGGCTTTCTGTCATGGTTTTGGGTGCCTCAGCCGAGTTTTGGTTTCCTGAGCGGCAATTTCCTAAAGGATTTCTGGGTCTGAGTTGGTTTTGCCTTCTTCCTTCCCAAATTTTGTATTCTGACGCAATACAAACACGAGTTTAGACAGCAGCTCCATTATGAAAGAAAAAAAAACAAAACCAATTAGCGTGTCATGCTTAGAATTCTCGAGGCAGCACGACCAACATGAGGTTTTGTGTTTTGGACAAAGAAATGGAACCCTTTTGCAGAGGGGAACGATAATTCATTCCCCAAATCAGTTTGCCAGTGATTTTCAGGTGAATTGAATGAGTTTTCCAAAGCCAGTCAGCTGGGAGGGGTGGATGAATGCGGAAACAGCCTGTTTCCTTGTGACTAAATCAAGCCCCCTATCAAAAAGGACTCTTCCATTTCTTTGGCTCTTTTCACATTTTTCTTCTTTATCATGGTTTGTAATGAATTTTCTGATGTGAGCTTTGATTTTGAGGCTGGAATATGGAGTTCAAGACACAGAATGAGGTCTTTTTCAATCAGGGCACAGCTGTTGGCTGGCTCCCATTCTGGCTTTCTGTCATGGTTTTGGGTGCCTCAGTCGAGTTTTGGTTTCTTGAGCGGCAATTTCCTAAAGGATTTCTGGGTCTGAGTTGGGTTTGCCTTCTTCCTTCCCAAATTTTGTATTCTGACGCAATACAAACACGAGTTTAGACAGCAGATCCATTATGAAAGAAAAAAAACAACACCAATTAGCGTGTCATGCTTAGAATTCTAGAGGCAGCACGACCAACATGAGTTTTTGTGTTTTGGACAAAGAAATGGAACCCTTTTGCAGAGGGGCACGATAATTCATTCCCCAAATCAGTTTGCCAGCGATTTTCAGGTGAATTGAATGAGTTTTCCAAAGCCAGTCAGCTGGGAGGGGTGGATGAATCCGGAAACAGCCTGTTTCCTTGTGACTAAATCAAGCCCCCTATCAAAAAGGACTCTTCCATCTCTTTGGCTCTTTTCACATTTTTCTTCTTTATCATGGTTTGTAATGAATTTTCTGATGTGAGCTTTGATTTTGAGGCTGGAATATGGAGTTCAAGACACGGAAGGAGTGGTCTTTTTCATTCAGGGCACAGCTGTTGGCTTGCTCCAATTCTGGCTTTCTGTCATGGTTTTGGGTGCCTCAGCCGAGTTTTGGTTTCCTGAGCGGCAATTTCCTAAAGGATTTCTGGGTCTGAGTTGGTTTTGCCTTCTTCCTTCCCAAATTTTGTATTCTGACGCAATACAAACACGAGTTTAGACAGCAGATCCATTATGAAAGAAAAAAAAACAAAACCAATTAGCGTGTCATGCTTAGAATTCTAGAGGCAGCACGACCAACATGAGTTTTTGTGTGTTGGACAAAGAAATGGAACCCTGTTGCAGAGGGGCACGATAGTGAATTCCCCCAATCAGTTTGCCAGCGATTTTCAGGTGAATTGAATGAGTTTTCCAAAGCCAGTCAGCTGGGAGGGGTGGATGAATCCGGAAACAGCCTGTTTCCTTGTGACTAAATCAAGCCCACTATCAAAAAGGACTCTTCCATCTCTTTGGCTCTTTTCACATTTTTCTTCTTTATCATGGTTTGTAATGAATTTTCTGATGTGAGCTTTGATTTTGAGGCTGGAATATGGAGTTCAAGACACGGAAGGAGTGGTCTTTTTCATTCAGGGCACAGCTGTTGGCTTGCTCCAATTCTGGCTTTCTGTCATGGTTTTGGGTGCCTCAGCCGAGTTTTGGTTTCCTGAGCGGCAATTTCCTAAAGGATTTCTGGGTCTGAGTTGGTTTTGCCTTCTTCCTTCCCAAATTTTGTATTCTGACGCAATACAAACACGAGTTTAGACAGCAGCTCCATTATGAAAGAAAAAAAAACAAAACCAATTAGCGTGTCATGCTTAGAATTCTCGAGGCAGCACGACCAACATGAGGTTTTGTGTTTTGGACAAAGAAATGGAACCCTTTTGCAGAGGGGAACGATAATTCATTCCCCAAATCAGTTTGCCAGTGATTTTCAGGTGAATTGAATGAGTTTTCCAAAGCCAGTCAGCTGGGAGGGGTGGATGAATGCGGAAACAGCCTGTTTCCTTGTGACTAAATCAAGCCCCCTATCAAAAAGGACTCTTCCATTTCTTTGGCTCTTTTCACATTTTTCTTCTTTATCATGGTTTGTAATGAATTTTCTGATGTGAGCTTTGATTTTGAGGCTGGAATATGGAGTTCAAGACACAGAATGAGGTCTTTTTCAATCAGGGCACAGCTGTTGGCTGGCTCCCATTGTGGCTTTCTGTCATGGTTTTGGGTGCCTCAGTCGAGTTTTGGTTTCTTGAGCGGCAATTTCCTAAAGGATTTCTGGGTCTGAGTTGGGTTTGCCTTCTTCCTTCCCAAATTTTGTATTCTGACGCAATACAAACACGAGTTTAGACAGCAGATCCATTATGAAAGAAAAAAAACAACACCAATTAGCGTGTCATGCTTAGAATTCTAGAGGCAGCACGACCAACATGAGTTTTTGTGTTTTGGACAAAGAAATGGAACCCTTTTGCAGAGGGGCACGATAATTAATTCCCCAAATCAGTTTGCCAGCGATTTTCAGGTGAATTGAATGAGTTTTCCAAAGCCAGTCAGCTGGGAGGGGTGGATGAATCCGGAAACATCCTGTTTCCTTGTGACTAAATCAAGCCCCCTATCAAAAAGGACTCTTCCATCTCTTTGGCTCTTTTCACATTTTTCTTCTTTATCATGGTTTGTAATGAATTTTCTGATGTGAGCTTTGATTTTGAGGCTGGAATATGGAGTTCAAGACACGGAATGAGGTCTTTTTCAATCAGGGCACAGCTGTTGGCTTGCTCCCATTCTGGCTTTCTGTCATGGTTTTGGGTGCCTCAGCCGAGTTTTGGTTTCTTGAGCGGCAATTTCCTAAAGGATTTCTGGGTCTGAGTTGGTTTTGCCTTCTTCCTTCCCAAATTTTGTATTCTGACGCAATACGAACACGAGTTTAGACAGCAGCTCCATTATGAAAGAAAAAAAAACAAAACCAATTAGCGTGTCATGCTTAGAATTCTCGAGGCAGCACGACCAACATGAGTTTTTGTGTTTTGGACAAAGAAATGGAACCCTTTTGCAGAGGGGAACGATAATTCATTCCCCAAATCAGTTTGCCAGTGATTTTCAGGTGAATTGAATGAGTTTTCCAAAGCCAGTCAGCTGGGAGGGGTGGATGAATGCGGAAACAGCCTGTTTCCTTGTGACTAAATCAAGCCCCCTATCAAAAAGGACTCTTCCATTTCTTTGGCTCTTTTCACATTTTTCTTCTTTATCATGGTTTGTAATGAATTTTCTGATGTGAGCTTTGATTTTGAGGCTGGAATATGGAGTTCAAGACACAGAATGAGGTCTTTTTCAATCAGGGCACAGCTGTTGGCTGGCTCCCATTCTGGCTTTCTGTCATGGTTTTGGGTGCCTCAGTCGAGTTTTGGTTTCTTGAGCGGCAATTTCCTAAAGGATTTCTGGGTCTGAGTTGGGTTTGCCTTCTTCCTTCCCAAATTTTGTATTCTGACGCAATACAAACACGAGTTTAGACAGCAGATCCATTATGAAAGAAAAAAAACAACACCAATTAGCGTGTCATGCTTAGAATTCTAGAGGCAGCACGACCAACATGAGTTTTTGTGTTTTGGACAAAGAAATGGAACCCTTTTGCAGAGGGGCACGATAATTCATTCCCCAAATCAGTTTGCCAGCGATTTTCAGGTGAATTGAATGAGTTTTCCAAAGCCAGTCAGCTGGGAGGGGTGGATGAATCCGGAAACAGCCTGTTTCCTTGTGACTAAATCAAGCCCCCTATCAAAAAGGACTCTTCCATCTCTTTGGCTCTTTTCACATTTTTCTTCTTTATCATGGTTTGTAATGAATTTTCTGATGTGAGCTTTGATTTTGAGGCTGGAATATGGAGTTCAAGACACGGAAGGAGTGGTCTTTTTCATTCAGGGCACAGCTGTTGGCTTGCTCCAATTCTGGCTTTCTGTCATGGTTTTGGGTGCCTCAGCCGAGTTTTGGTTTCCTGAGCGGCAATTTCCTAAAGGATTTCTGGGTCTGAGTTGGTTTTGCCTTCTTCCTTCCCAAATTTTGTATTCTGACGCAATACAAACACGAGTTTAGACAGCAGATCCATTATGAAAGAAAAAAAAACAAAACCAATTAGCGTGTCATGCTTAGAATTCTAGAGGCAGCACGACCAACATGAGTTTTTGTGTGTTGGACAAAGAAATGGAACCCTGTTGCAGAGGGGCACGATAGTGAATTCCCCCAATCAGTTTGCCAGCGATTTTCAGGTGAATTGAATGAGTTTTCCAAAGCCAGTCAGCTGGGAGGGGTGGATGAATCCGGAAACAGCCTGTTTCCTTGTGACTAAATCAAGCCCACTATCAAAAAGGACTCTTCCATCTCTTTGGCTCTTTTCACATTTTTCTTCTTTATCATGGTTTGTAATGAGTTTTCTGATGTGAGCTTTGATTTTGAGGCTGGAATATGGAGTTCAAGACACGGAAGGAGTGGTCTTTTTCATTCAGGGCACAGCTGTTGGCTTGCTCCAATTCTGGCTTTCTGTCATGGTTTTGGGTGCCTCAGCCGAGTTTTGGTTTCCTGAGCGGCAATTTCCTAAAGGATTTCTGGGTCTGAGTTGGTTTTGCCTTCTTCCTTCCCAAATTTTGTATTCTGACGCAATACAAACACGAGTTTAGACAGCAGCTCCATTATGAAAGAAAAAAAAACAAAACCAATTAGCGTGTCATGCTTAGAATTCTCGAGGCAGCACGACCAACATGAGGTTTTGTGTTTTGGACAAAGAAATGGAACCCTTTTGCAGAGGGGAACGATAATTCATTCCCCAAATCAGTTTGCCAGTGATTTTCAGGTGAATTGAATGAGTTTTCCAAAGCCAGTCAGCTGGGAGGGGTGGATGAATGCGGAAACAGCCTGTTTCCTTGTGACTAAATCAAGCCCCCTATCAAAAAGGACTCTTCCATTTCTTTGGCTCTTTTCACATTTTTCTTCTTTATCATGGTTTGTAATGAATTTTCTGATGTGAGCTTTGATTTTGAGGCTGGAATATGGAGTTCAAGACACAGAATGAGGTCTTTTTCAATCAGGGCACAGCTGTTGGCTGGCTCCCATTCTGGCTTTCTGTCATGGTTTTGGGTGCCTCAGTCGAGTTTTGGTTTCTTGAGCGGCAATTTCCTAAAGGATTTCTGGGTCTGAGTTGGGTTTGCCTTCTTCCTTCCCAAATTTTGTATTCTGACGCAATACAAACACGAGTTTAGACAGCAGATCCATTATGAAAGAAAAAAAACAACACCAATTAGCGTGTCATGCTTAGAATTCTAGAGGCAGCACGACCAACATGAGTTTTTGTGTTTTGGACAAAGAAATGGAACCCTTTTGCAGAGGGGCACGATAATTCATTCCCCAAATCAGTTTGCCAGCGATTTTCAGGTGAATTGAATGAGTTTTCCAAAGCCAGTCAGCTGGGAGGGGTGGATGAATCCGGAAACAGCCTGTTTCCTTGTGACTAAATCAAGCCCCCTATCAAAAAGGACTCTTCCATCTCTTTGGCTCTTTTCACATTTTTCTTCTTTATCATGGTTTGTAATGAATTTTCTGATGTGAGCTTTGATTTTGAGGCTGGAATATGGAGTTCAAGACACGGAAGGAGTGGTCTTTTTCATTCAGGGCACAGCTGTTGGCTTGCTCCAATTCTGGCTTTCTGTCATGGTTTTGGGTGCCTCAGCCGAGTTTTGGTTTCCTGAGCGGCAATTTCCTAAAGGATTTCTGGGTCTGAGTTGGTTTTGCCTTCTTCCTTCCCAAATTTTGTATTCTGACGCAATACAAACACGAGTTTAGACAGCAGATCCATTATGAAAGAAAAAAAAACAAAACCAATTAGCGTGTCATGCTTAGAATTCTAGAGGCAGCACGACCAACATGAGTTTTTGTGTGTTGGACAAAGAAATGGAACCCTGTTGCAGAGGGGCACGATAGTGAATTCCCCCAATCAGTTTGCCAGCGATTTTCAGGTGAATTGAATGAGTTTTCCAAAGCCAGTCAGCTGGGAGGGGTGGATGAATCCGGAAACAGCCTGTTTCCTTGTGACTAAATCAAGCCCACTATCAAAAAGGACTCTTCCATCTCTTTGGCTCTTTTCACATTTTTCTTCTTTATCATGGTTTGTAATGAATTTTCTGATGTGAGCTTTGATTTTGAGGCTGGAATATGGAGTTCAAGACACGGAAGGAGTGGTCTTTTTCATTCAGGGCACAGCTGTTGGCTTGCTCCAATTCTGGCTTTCTGTCATGGTTTTGGGTGCCTCAGCCGAGTTTTGGTTTCCTGAGCGGCAATTTCCTAAAGGATTTCTGGGTCTGAGTTGGTTTTGCCTTCTTCCTTCCCAAATTTTGTATTCTGACGCAATACAAACACGAGTTTAGACAGCAGCTCCATTATGAAAGAAAAAAAAACAAAACCAATTAGCGTGTCATGCTTAGAATTCTCGAGGCAGCACGACCAACATGAGGTTTTGTGTTTTGGACAAAGAAATGGAACCCTTTTGCAGAGGGGAACGATAATTCATTCCCCAAATCAGTTTGCCAGTGATTTTCAGGTGAATTGAATGAGTTTTCCAAAGCCAGTCAGCTGGGAGGGGTGGATGAATGCGGAAACAGCCTGTTTCCTTGTGACTAAATCAAGCCCCCTATCAAAAAGGACTCTTCCATTTCTTTGGCTCTTTTCACATTTTTCTTCTTTATCATGGTTTGTAATGAATTTTCTGATGTGAGCTTTGATTTTGAGGCTGGAATATGGAGTTCAAGACACAGAATGAGGTCTTTTTCAATCAGGGCACAGCTGTTGGCTGGCTCCCATTCTGGCTTTCTGTCATGGTTTTGGGTGCCTCAGTCGAGTTTTGGTTTCTTGAGCGGCAATTTCCTAAAGGATTTCTGGGTCTGAGTTGGGTTTGCCTTCTTCCTTCCCAAATTTTGTATTCTGACGCAATACAAACACGAGTTTAGACAGCAGATCCATTATGAAAGAAAAAAAACAACACCAATTAGCGTGTCATGCTTAGAATTCTAGAGGCAGCACGACCAACATGAGTTTTTGTGTTTTGGACAAAGAAATGGAACCCTTTTGCAGAGGGGCACGATAATTAATTCCCCAAATCAGTTTGCCAGCGATTTTCAGGTGAATTGAATGAGTTTTCCAAAGCCAGTCAGCTGGGAGGGGTGGATGAATCCGGAAACATCCTGTTTCCTTGTGACTAAATCAAGCCCCCTATCAAAAAGGACTCTTCCATCTCTTTGGCTCTTTTCACATTTTTCTTCTTTATCATGGTTTGTAATGAATTTTCTGATGTGAGCTTTGATTTTGAGGCTGGAATATGGAGTTCAAGACACGGAATGAGGTCTTTTTCAATCAGGGCACAGCTGTTGGCTTGCTCCCATTCTGGCTTTCTGTCATGGTTTTGGGTGCCTCAGCCGAGTTTTGGTTTCTTGAGCGGCAATTTCCTAAAGGATTTCTGGGTCTGAGTTGGTTTTGCCTTCTTCCTTCCCAAATTTTGTATTCTGACGCAATACGAACACGAGTTTAGACAGCAGCTCCATTATGAAAGAAAAAAAAACAAAACCAATTAGCGTGTCATGCTTAGAATTCTCGAGGCAGCACGACCAACATGAGTTTTTGTGTTTTGGACAAAGAAATGGAACCCTTTTGCAGAGGGGAACGATAATTCATTCCCCAAATCAGTTTGCCAGTGATTTTCAGGTGAATTGAATGAGTTTTCCAAAGCCAGTCAGCTGGGAGGGGTGGATGAATGCGGAAACAGCCTGTTTCCTTGTGACTAAATCAAGCCCCCTATCAAAAAGGACTCTTCCATTTCTTTGGCTCTTTTCACATTTTTCTTCTTTATCATGGTTTGTAATGAATTTTCTGATGTGAGCTTTGATTTTGAGGCTGGAATATGGAGTTCAAGACACAGAATGAGGTCTTTTTCAATCAGGGCACAGCTGTTGGCTGGCTCCCATTCTGGCTTTCTGTCATGGTTTTGGGTGCCTCAGTCGAGTTTTGGTTTCTTGAGCGGCAATTTCCTAAAGGATTTCTGGGTCTGAGTTGGGTTTGCCTTCTTCCTTCCCAAATTTTGTATTCTGACGCAATACAAACACGAGTTTAGACAGCAGATCCATTATGAAAGAAAAAAAACAACACCAATTAGCGTGTCATGCTTAGAATTCTAGAGGCAGCACGACCAACATGAGTTTTTGTGTTTTGGACAAAGAAATGGAACCCTTTTGCAGAGGGGCACGATAATTCATTCCCCAAATCAGTTTGCCAGCGATTTTCAGGTGAATTGAATGAGTTTTCCAAAGCCAGTCAGCTGGGAGGGGTGGATGAATCCGGAAACAGCCTGTTTCCTTGTGACTAAATCAAGCCCCCTATCAAAAAGGACTCTTCCATCTCTTTGGCTCTTTTCACATTTTTCTTCTTTATCATGGTTTGTAATGAATTTTCTGATGTGAGCTTTGATTTTGAGGCTGGAATATGGAGTTCAAGACACGGAAGGAGTGGTCTTTTTCATTCAGGGCACAGCTGTTGGCTTGCTCCAATTCTGGCTTTCTGTCATGGTTTTGGGTGCCTCAGCCGAGTTTTGGTTTCCTGAGCGGCAATTTCCTAAAGGATTTCTGGGTCTGAGTTGGTTTTGCCTTCTTCCTTCCCAAATTTTGTATTCTGACGCAATACAAACACGAGTTTAGACAGCAGATCCATTATGAAAGAAAAAAAAAACAAAACCAATTAGCGTGTCATGCTTAGAATTCTAGAGGCAGCACGACCAACATGAGTTTTTGTGTTTTGGAAAAAGAAATGGAACCCTGTTGCAGAGGGGCACGATAGTGAATTCCCCCAATCAGTTTGCCAGCGATTTTCAGGTGAATTGAATGAGTTTTCCAAAGCCAGTCAGCTGGGAGGGGTGGATGAATCTGGAAACAGCCTGTTTCCTTGTGACTAAATCAAGCCCACTATCAAAAAGGACTCTTCCATTTCTTTGGCTCTTTTCACATTTTTCTTCTTTATCATGGTTTGTAATGAATTTTCTGATGTGAGCTTTGATTTTGAGGCTGGAATATGGAGTTCAAGACACGGAAGGAATGGTCTTTTTCATTCAGGGCACAGCTGTTGGCTTGCTCCATTTCTGGCTTTCTGTCATGGTTTTGGGTGCCTCAGCCGAGTTTTGGTTTCTTGAGCGGCAATTTCCTAAATGATTTCTGGGTCTGAGTTGGTTTTGCCTTCTTCCTTCCCAAATGTTGATTTCTGACACAATACAAAAACGAGTTTAGACAGCAGATCCATTATGAATTACAAAAAACAAAATCAATTAGCGTGTCATGCTTAGAATTCTAGAGGCAGCACGACCAACATGAGTTTTTGTGTTTTGGAAAAAGAAATGGAACCCTTTTGCAGAGGGGAACGATAATTCATTCCCCAAATCAGTTTGCCAGCGATTTTCAGGTGAATTGAATGAGTTTTCCAAAGCCAGTCAGCTGGGAGGTGTGGATGAATCCGGAAACAGCCTGTTTCCTTGTGATTAAATCAAGCCCACTATCAAAAAGGACTCTTCCATTTCTTTGGCTCTTTTTACATTTTTCTTCTTTATCATGGTTTGTAATGAATTTTCTGATGTGAACTTTGATTTTGAGGCTGGAATATGGAGTTCAAGACACGGAAGGAATGGTCTTTTTCAATCAGGGCACAGCTGTTGGCTTGCTCCAATTCTGGCTTTCTGTCATGGTTTTCGGTGCCTCAGCCGAGTTTTGGTTTCTTGAGCGGCAATTTCCTATATGATTTCTGGGTCTGAGTTGGTGTTGCCTTCTTCCTTCCCAAATTTTGTATTCTGACGCAATACAAACACGAGTTTAGACAGCAGATCCATTATGAAAGAAAAAAAAAACAACACCAATTAGCGTGTCATGCTTAGAATTCTAGAGGCAGCACGACCAACATGAGTTTTTGTGTTTTGGAAAAAGAAATGGAACCCTTTTGCAGAGGGACACGATAATTAATTCCCCAAATCAGTTTGCCAGCGATTTTCAGGTGAATTGAATGAGTTTTCCAAAGCCAGTCAGCTGGGAGGGGTGGATGAATCCGGAAACAGCCTGTTTCCTTGTGACTAAATCAAGCCCACTATCAAAAAGGACTCTTCCATCTCTTTGGCTCTTTTCACATTTTTCTTCTTTATCATGGTTTGTAATGAATTTTCTGCTGTGAGCTTTGATTTTGAGGCTGGAATATGGAGTTCAAGACCCGGAAGGAATGGTCTTTTTCAATCAGGGCACAGCTGTTGGCTTGCTCCATTTCTGGCTTTCTGTCATGGTTTTGGGTGCCTCAGCCGAGTTTTGGTTTCTTGAGCGGCAATTTCCTAAAGGATTTCTGGGTCTGAGTTGGGTTTGCCTTCTTCCTTCCCAAATTTTGTATTCTGACGCAATACAAACACGAGTTTAGACAGCAGATCCTTTATGAAATAAAAAAAAAAAAAAAAAAACAATGAGCGTGTCATGCTTAGAATTCTAGAGGCAGCACGACCAACATGAGTTTTTGTGTTTTGGACAAAGAAATGGAACCCTTTTGCAGAGGGGAACGATAATTCATTCCCCAAATCAGTTTGCCAGCGATTTTCAGGTGAATTGAATGAGTTTTCCAAAGCCAGTCAGCTGGGAGGGGTGGATGAATCCGGAAACAGCCTGTTTCCTTGTGACTAAATCAAGCCCACGATCAAAAAGGACTCTTCCATCTCTTTGGCTCTTTTCACATTTCTCTTCTTTATCATGGTTTGTAATGAATTTTCTGATGTGAGCTTTGATTTTGAGGCTGGAATATGGAGTTCAAGACACGGAAGGAATGGTCTTTTTCAATCAGGGCACAGCTGTTGGCTTGCTCCGATTCTGGCTTTCTGTAATAGTTTTGGGTGCCTCAGTAAGTTTTGGTTTCTTGAGCAGCAATTTCCTAAATGATTCCTGGGTCTGAGTTGGTTTTGCCTTCTTCCTTCCCAAATTTTGTATTCTGACGCAATACAAACACGAGTTTAGACAGCAGATCCATTATGAAAGAAAAAAAACAACATCAATTAGCGTGTCATGCTTAGAATTCTAGAGGCAGCACGACCAACATGAGTTTTTGTGTTTTGGACAAAGAAATGGAACCATTTTGCAGAGGGGGACGATAATTAATTCCCCAAATCAGTTTGCCAGCGATTTTCAGGTGAATTGAATGAGTTTTCCAAAGCCAGTCAGCTGGGAGGGGTGGATGAATCCGGAAACAGCCTGTTTCCTTGTGACTAAATCAAGCCCACGATCAAAAAGGACTCTTCCATTTCTTTGGCCCTTTTCACATTTCTCTTCTTTATCATGGTTTGTAATGAATTTTCTGATGTGAGCTTTGATTTTGAGGCTGGAATATGGAGTTCAAGACACGGAAGGAATGGTCTTTTTCAATCAGGGCACAGCTGTTGGCTTGCTCCATTTCTGGCTTTCTGTCATGGTTTTGGGAGCCTCAGCTGAGTTTTGGTTTCTTGAGCCGCAATTTCCTAAAGGATTTCTGGGTCTGAGTTGGTTTTGCCTTCTTCCTTCCCAAATTTTGTATTCTGACACAATACAAACACGAGTTTAGACAGCAGCTCCATTATGAAAGAAAAAAAACAAAACCAATGAGCGTGTCATGCTTAGAATTCTAGAGGCAGCACGACCAACATGAGTTTTTGTGTTTTGGACAAAGAAATGGAACCCTTTTGCAGAGGGGGACGATAATTCATTCCCCAAATCAGTTTGCCAGCGATTTTCAGGTGAATTGAATGAGTTTTCCAAAGCCAGTCAGCTGGGAGGGGTGGATGAATGCGGAAACAGCCTGTTTCCTTGTGACTAAATCAAGCCCACTCTCAAAAAGGACTCTTCCATTTCTTTGGCTCTTTTCACATTTCTCTTCTTTATCATGGTTTGTAATGAATTTTCTGATGTGAGCTTTGATTTTGAGGCTGGAATATGGAGTTTAAGACACGGAATGAGGTCTTTTTCAATCAGGGCACAGCTGTTGGCTTGCTCCAATTCTGGCTTTCTGTCATGGTTTTGGGTGCCTCAGCCGAGTTTTGGTTTCTTGAGCGGCAATTTCCTAAAGGATTTCTGGGTCTGAGTTGGTTTTGCCTTCTTCCTTCCCAAATTTTGTATTCTGACGCAATACAAACACGAGTTTAGACAGCAGCTCCATTATGAAATAAAAAAAAACAAAACCAATTAGCGTGTCATGCTTAGAATTCTAGAGGCAGCACGACCAACATGAGTTTTTGTGTTTTGTACAAAGAAATGGAACCATTTTGCAGAGGGGGACGATAATTAATTCCCCAAATCAGTTTGCCAGCGATTTTCAGGTGAATTGAATGAGTTTTCCAAAGCCAGTCAGCTGGGAGGGGTGGATGAATCCGGAAACAGCCTGTTTCCTTGGGACTAAATCAAGCCCACGATCAAAAAGGACTCTTCCATTTCTTTGGCTCTTCTCACTTTTCTCTTCTTTATCATGGTTTGTAATGAATTTTCTGATGTGAGCTTTGATTTTGAGGCTGGAATATGGAGTTCAAGACACGGAAGAATGGTCTTTTTCAATCAGGGCACAGCTGTTGGCTTGCTCCAATTCTGGCTTTCTGTCATGGTTTTGGGTGCCTCAGCCGAGTTTTGGTTTCTTGAGCGGCAATTTCCTAAAGGATTTCTGGGTCTGAGTTGGTTTTGCCTTCTTCCTTCCCAAATTTTGTATTCTGACGCAATACAAACACGAGTTTAGACAGCAGATCCATTATGAAAGAAAAAAAAACAAAACCAATTAGCGTGTCATGCTTAGAATTCTAGAGGCAGCACAACCAACATGAGTTTTTGTGTTTTGGACAAAGAAATGGAACCATTTTGCAGAGGGGGACGATAATTCATTCCCCAAATCAGTTTGCCAGCGATTTTCAGGTGAATTGAATGAGTTTTCCAAAGCCAGTCAGCTGGGAGGGGTGGATGAATCCGGAAACAGCCTGTTTCCTTGGGACTAAATCAAGCCCACTATCAAAAAGGACTCTTCCATTTCTTTGGCTCTTTTCACATTTTTCTTCTTTATCATGGTTTGTAATGAATTTTCTGATGTGAGCTTTGATTTTGAGGCTGGAATATGGAGTTCAAGACACGGAAGGAATGGTCTTTTTCAATCAGGGCACAGCTGTTGGCTTGCTCCAATTCTGGCTTTTTGTCATGGTTTTGGGTGCCTCAGCCGAGTTTTTGTTTCTTGAGCAGCAATTTCCTAAAGGATTTCTGGGTCTGAGTTGGTTTTGCCTTCTTCCTTCCCAAATTTTGTATTCTGATGCAATACACACACGAGTTTAGACAGCAGATCCATTATGAAAGAAAAAAAACAAAACCAATGAGCGTGTCATGCTTAGAATTCTAGAGGCAGCACGACCAACATGAGTTTTTGTGTTTTGGACAAAGAAATGGAACCATTTTGCAGAGGGGGACGATAATTCATTCCCCAAATCAGTTTGCCAGCGATTTTCAGGTGAATTGAATGAGTTTTCCAAAGCCAGTCAGCTGGGAGGGGTGGATGAATCCGGAAACAGCCTGTTTCCTTGTGACTAAATCAAGCCCACTCTCAAAAAGGACTCTTCCATTTCTTTGGCTCTTTTCACATTTTTCTTCTTTATCATGGTTTGTAATGAATTTTCTGAAGTGAGCTTTGATTTTGAGGCTGGAATATGGAGTTCAAGACCCGGAAGGAAAGGTCTTTTTCAAACAGGGCACAGCTGTTGGCTTGCTCCAATTCTGGCTTTCTGTCATGGTTTTGGGTGCCTCAGCCGAGTTTTGGTTTCTTGAGCGGCAATTTCCTAAAGGATTTCTGGGTCTGAGTTGGTTTTGTCTTCTTCCTTCCCAAATTTTGTATTCTGACGCAATATAAACATGAGTTTAGACAGCAGATCCATTATGAAATAAAAAAAAAACAAAACCAATTAGCGTGTCATGCTTAGAATTCTAGAGGCAGCATGACCAACATGAGTTTTTGTGTTTTGGAAAAAGAAATGGAAGCCTTTTGCAGAGGGGAACGATAATTAATTCCCCAAATCAGTTTGCCTGCGATTTTCAGGTGAATTGAATGAGTTTTCCAAAGCCAGTCAGCTGGGAGGGGTGGACGAATCTGGAAACAGCCTGTTTCCTTGTGACTAAATCAAGCCCACTATCAAAAAGGACTCTTCCATTTCTTTGGCTCTTTTCACATTTTTCTTCTTTATCATGGTTTGTAATGAATTTTCTGATGTGAGCTTTGATTTTGAGGCTGGAATATGGAGTTCAAGACACGGAATGAGGTCTTTTTCAATCAGGGCACAGCTGTTGGCTTGCTCCAATTCTGGCTTTCTGTCATGGTTTTGGGTGCCTCAGCCGAGTTTTGGTTTCTTGAGTGGCAAGTTCCTAAAGGATTTCTGGGTCTGAGTTGGTTTTGCTTTCTTCCTTCCCAAATTTTGTATTCTGACGCAATACAAACATGAGTTTAGACAGCAGCTCCAGTATGAAATAAAAAAAACAAAACCAATGAGCGTGTCATGCTTAGAATTCTAGAGGCAGCACGACCAACATGAGTTTTTGTGTTTTGGACAAAGAAATGGAACCCTTTTGCAGAGGGGAACGATAATTAATTCCCCAAATCAGTTTGCCAGCGATTTTCAGGTGAATTGAATGAGTTTTCCAAAGCCAGTCAGCTGGGAGTGGTGGATGAATCCAGAAACAGCCTGTTTCCTTGTGACTAAATCAAGCCCACTATCAAAAAGGACTCTTCCATTTCTTTGGCTCTTTTCACATTTTTCTTCTTTATCATGGTTTGTAATGAATTTTCTGATGTGAGCTTTGATTTTGAGGCTGGAATATGGAGCTCAAGACACGGAAGGAATGGTCTTTTTCAATCAGGGCACAGCTGTTGGCTTGCTCCATTTCTGGCTTTCTGTCATGGTTTTGGGTGCCTCAGCCGAGTTTTGGTTTCTTGAGCGGCAATTTCCTAAAGGATTTCTGGGTCTGAGTTGGGTTTGCCTTCTTCCTTCCCAAATTTTGTATTCTGATGCAATACAAACACGAGTTTAGACAGCAGCTCCATTATGAAATAAAAAAAAAAAAAAACCAATGAGCGTGTCACGCTTAGAATTCTAGAGGCAGCACGACCAACATGAGTTTTTGTGTTTTGGAAAAAGAAATGGAACCATTTTGCAGAGTGCAACAATAATTACTTCCCCAAATCACTTTGCCAGCGATTTTCAGGTGAATTGAATGAGTTTTCCAAAGCCAGTCAGCTGGGAGGTGTGGATGAATCCGGAAACAGCCTGTTTCCTTGTGACTACATCAAGCCCACTATCAAAAAGGACTCTTCCATTTCTTTGGCTCTTTTCACAGTTTTCTTCTTTATCATGGTTTGTAAGGAATTTTCTGATGTGAGCTTTGATTTTGAGGCTGGAATATGGAGTTCAAGATACGGAAGGAATGGTCTTTTTCAATCAGGGCACAGCTGTTGGCTTGCTCCAATTCTGGCTTTCTGTCATGGTTTTGGGTGCCTCAGCCGAGTTTTGGTTTCTTGAGCGGCAATTTCCTAAAGGATTTCTGGGTCTGAGTTGGTTTTGCCTTCTTCCTTCCCAAATTTTGTATTCTGACGCAATACAAACACGAGTTTAGACAGCAGCTCCGTTATGAAATAAAAAAAAAAACAAAACCAATTAGCGTGTCATGCTTAGAATTCTCGAGGCAGCACGACCAACATGAGTTTTTGTGTTTTGGAAAAAGAAATGGAACCCTTTTGCAGAGGGGGACGATAATTCATTCCCCAAATCAGTTTGCCAGCGATTTTCAGGTGAATTGAATGAGTTTTCCAAAGCCAGTCAGCTGGGAGGGGTGGATGAATCTGGAAACAGCCTGTTTCCTTGTGACTAAATCAAGCCCACTATCAAAAAGGACTCTTCCATTTCTTTGGCTCTTTTCACATTTTTCTTCTTTATCATGGTTTGTAATGAATTTTCTGATGTGAGCTTTGATTTTGAGGCTGGAATATGGAGTTCAAGACACGGAAGGAATGGTCTTTTTCAATCAGGGCACAGCTCTTGGCTTGCTCCAATTCTGGCTTTCTGTCATGGTTTTGGGTGCCTCAGCCGAGTTTTGGTTTCTTGAGCGGCAATTTCCTAAAGGATTTCTGGGTCTGAGTTGCTTTTGCCTTCTTCCTTCCCAAATTTTGTATTCTGACGCAATACAAACACGAGTTTAGACAGCAGATCCATTATGAAATAAAAAAAAACCAAAACCAATTAGCGTGTCATGCTTAGAATTCTAGAGGCAGCACGACCAACATGAGTTTTTGTGTTTTGGAAAAAGAAATGGAACCCTTTTGCAGAGGGGAACGATAATTAATTCCCCAAATCAGTTTGCCTGCGATTTTCAGGTGAATTGAATGAGTTTTCCAAAGCCAGTCAGCTGGGAGGGGTCGATGAATGCGGAAACAGCCTGTTTCCTTGTGACTAAATCAAGCCCACTATCAAAAAGGACTCTTCCATTTCTTTGGCTCTTTTCACATTTTTCTTCTTTATCATGGTTTGTAATGAATTTTCTGATGTGAGCTTTGATTTTGAGGCTGGAATATGGAGTTCAAGACACGGAAGGAATGGTCTTTTTCAATCAGGGCACAGCTGTTGGCTTGCTCCAATTCTGGCTTTCTGTCATGGTTTTGGGTGCCTCAGCCGAGTTTTGGTTTCTTGAGTGGCAAGTTCCTAAAGGATTTCTGGGTCTGAGTTGGTTTTGCCTTCTTCCTTCCCAAATTTTGTATTCTGACGCAATACAAACATGAGTTTAGACAGCAGCTCCAGTATGAAATAAAAAAAACAAAACCAATTAGCGTGTCATGCTTAGAATTCTAGAGGCAGCACGACCAACATGAGTTTTTGTGTTTTGGACAAAGAAATGGAACCCTTTTGCAGAGGGGAACGATAATTAATTCCCCAAATCAGTTTGCCAGCGATTTTCAGGTGAATTAAATGAGTTTTCCAAAGGCAGTCAGCTGGGAGGGGTCGATGAATGCGGAAACAGCCTGTTTCCTTGTGACTAAATCAAGCCCACTCTCAAAAAGTACTCTTCCATTTCTTTGGCTCTTTTCACATTTTTCTTCTTTATCATGGTTTGTAACGAATTTTCTGATGTGAGCTTTGATTTTGAGGCTGGAATATGGAGTTCAAGACACGGAAGGAATGGTCTTTTTCAATCAGGGCACAGCTGTTGGCTTGCTCCCATTCTGGCTTTCTGTCATGGTTTTGGGTGCCTCAGCCGAGTTTTGGTTTCTTGAGCGGCAAGTTCCTAAAGGATTTCTGGGTCTGAGTTGGTTTTGCCTTCTTCCTTCCCAAATTTTGTATTCTGACGCAATACAAACACGAGTTTAGACAGCCGCTCAATTATGAAATAAAAAAAAAAAAAACAAAACCAATGAGCGTGTCATGCTTAGAATTCTAGAGGCAGCACGACCAACATGAGTTTTTGTGTTTTGGACAAAGAAATGGAACCCTTTTGCAGAGGGGAACGATAATTAATTCCCCAAATCAGTTTGCCAGCGATTTTCAGGTGAATTGAATGAGTTTTCCAAAGCCAGTCAGCTGGGAGTGTTGGATGAATCCAGAAACAACCTGTTTCCTTGGGACTAAATCAAGCCCACTATCAACAAGGACTCTTCCATTTCTTTGGCTCTTTTCACATTTTTCTTCTTTATCATGGTTTGTAATGAATTTTCTGATGTGAGCTTTGATTTTGAGGCTGGAATATGGAGCTCAAGACACGGAAGGAATGGTCTTTTTCAATCAGGGCACAGCTGTTGGCTTGCTCCAATTCTGGCTTTCTGTCATGGTTTTGGGTGCCTCAGCCGAGTTTTGGTTTCTTGAGCGGCAATTTCCTAAAGGATTTCTGGGTCTGAGTTGGTTTTGCCTTCTTCCTTCCCAAATTTTGTATTCTGACGCAATACAAACACGAGTTTAGACAGCCACTCAATTATGAAATAAAAAAAAAAATACAAAACCAATTAGCGTGTCATGCTTAGAATTCTAGAGGCAGCACGACCAACATGAGTTTTTGTGTTTTGGAAAAAGAAATGGAAGCCTTTTGCAGAGGGGAACGATAATTAATTCCCCAAATCAGTTTGCCAGCGATTTTCAGGTGAATTGAATGAGTTTTCCAAAGCCAGTCAGCTGAGAGGGGTGGATGAATCCGGAAACAGCCTGTTTCCTTGTGACTAAATCAAGCCCACTCTCAAAAAGGACTCTTGCATTTCTTTGGCTCTTTTCACATTTTTCTTCTTTATCATGGTTTGTAATGAATTTTCTGATGTGAGCTTTGATTTTGAGGCTGGAATATGGAGTTCAAGACACGGAAGGAATGGTCTTTTTCAATCAGGGCACAGCTGTTGGCTTGCTCCCATTCTGGTTTTCTGTCATGGTTTTGGGTGCCTCAGCCGAGTTTTGGTTTCTTGAGCGGCAATTTCCTAAAGGATTTCTGGGTCTGAGTTGGTTTTGCCTTCTTCCTTCCCAAATGTTGTATTCTGACGCAATACAAACACAAGTTTAGACAGCAGATCCATTATGAAAGAAAAAACAAAACCAATTAGCGTGTCATGCTTAGAATTCTCGAGGCAGCACGACCAACATGAGTTTTTGTGTTTTGGAAAAAGAAATGGAACCCTTTTGCAGAGGGGAATGATAAATAATTCCACAAATCAGTTTGCCAGCGATTTTCAGGTGAATTGAATGAGTTTTCCAAAGCCAGTCAGCTGGGAGGGGTGGATGAATCCGGAAACAGCCTGTTTCCTTGTGACTAAATCAAGCCCACTACCAAAAAGGACTCTTCCATTTCTTTGGCTCTTTTCACAGTTTTCTTCTTTATCATGGTTTGTAATGAATTTTCTGAAGTGAGCTTTGATTTTGAGGCTGGAATATGGAGTTCAAGACACGGAAGGAATTGTCGTTTTAAAAATCAGGGCACAGCTGTTGGATTGCTCCAATTCTGGCTTTCTGTCATGGTTTTGTGTGCCTCAGCCGAGTTTTGGTTTCTTGAGCGGCAAGTTCCTAAAGGATTTCTGGGTCTGAGTTGGTTTTGCCTTCTTCCTTCCCAAATGTTGTATTCTGACGCAATACAAACACCAGTTTATACAGCACATCCATTATGAAATAAAAAACAAAACCAAATAGCGTGTCATGCTTAGAATTCTCGAGGCAGCACGACCAACATGAGTTTTTGTGTTTGGGAAAAAGAAATGGAACCCTTTTGCAGAGGGGAACGATAATTAATTCCCCAAATCAGTTTGCCAGCGATTTTCAGGTGAATTGAATGAGTTTTCCAAAGCCAGTCAGCTGGGAGGGGTGGATGAATCCGGAAACAGCCTGTTTCCTTGTGACTAAATCAAGCCCACTATCAAAAAGGACTCTTGCATTTCTTTGGCTCTTTTCACATTTTTCTTCTTTATCATGGTTTGTAATGAATTTTCTGATGTGAGCTTTGATTTTGAGGCTGGAATATGGAGTTCAAGACACGGAAGGAATGGTCTTTTTCAATCAGGGCACAGCTGTTGGCTTGCTCCAATTCTGGCTTTCTGTCATGGTTTTGGGTGCCTCAGCCGAGTTTTGGTTTCTTGAGCGGCAAGTTCCTAAAGGATTTCTGGGTCTGAGTTGGTTTTGCCTTCTTCCTTCCCAAATGTTGTATTCTGACGCAATACAAACACGAGTTTAGACAGCAGCTCCATTATGAAAGAAAAAAAACAAAACCAATTAGCGTGTCATGCTTAGAATTCTAGAGGCAGCACGACCAACATGATTTTTTGTGTTTGGGAAAAAGAAATGGAACCCTTTTGCAGAGGGGAACGATAATTAATTCCCCAAATCAGTTTGCCAGCGATTTCCAGGTGAATTGAATGAGTTTTCCAAAGCCAGTCAGCTGGGAGGGGTGGATGAATCCGGAAACAGCCTGTTTCCTTGTGACTAAATCAAGCCCACTCTCAAAAAGGACTCTTCCATTTCTTTGGCTCTTTTCACAGTTTTCTTCTTTATCATGGTTTGTAATGAATTTTCTGATGTGAGCTTTGATTTTGAGGCTGGAATATGGAGTTCAAGACACGGAAGGAATGGTCTTTTTCAATCAGGGCACAGCTGTTGGGTTGCTCCCATTCTGGCTTTCTGTCATGGTTTTGGGTGCCTCAGCCGAGTTTTGGTTTCTTGAGCGGCAATTTCCTAAAGGATTTCTGGGTCTGAGTTGGTTTTGCCTTCTTCCTTCCCAAATGTTGTATTCTGACGCAATACAAACACCAGTTTAGACAGCAGCTCCATTATGAAAGAAAAAAAACAAAACCAATTAGTGTGTCATGCTTAGAATTCTAGAGGCAGCACGACCAACATGACTTTTTGTGTTTGGGAAAAAGAAATGGAACCCTTTTGCAGAGGGGAACGATAATTAATTCCCCCAAATCAGTTTGCCAGCGATTTTCAGGTGAATTGAATGAGTTTTCCAAAGCCAGTCAGCTGGGAGGGGTGGATGAATCCGGAAACAGCCTGTTTCCTTGTGATTAAATCAAGCCCACTCTCAAAAAGGACTCTTCCATTTCTTTGGCTCTTTTCACATTTTTCTTCTTTATCATGGTTTGTAATGATTTTTCTGATGTGAGCTTTGATTTTGAGGCTGGAATATGGAGTTCAAGACACGGAAGGAATGGTCTTTTTTAATCAGGGCACAGCTGTTGGCTTGCTCCAATTCTGGATTTCTGTCATGGTTTTGGGTGCCTCAGCCGAGTTTTGGTTTCTTGAGCGGCAATTTCCTAAATGATTTCTGGGTCTGAGTTGGTTTTGCCTTCTTCCTTCCCAAATTTTGTATTCTGACGCAATACAAACACGAGTTTAGACAGCAGATCCATTATGAAATAAAAAACAAAACCAATGAGCGTGTCATGCTTAGAATTCTAGAGGCAGCACGACCAACATGAGTTTTTGTGTTTTGGACAAAGAAATGGAACCCTTTTGCAGAGGGGAACGATAATTCATTCCCCAAATCAGTTTGCCAGCGATTTTCAGGTGAATTGAATGAGTTTTCCAAAGGCAGTCAGCTGGGAGGGGTGGATGAATCCGGAAACAGCCTGTTTCCTTGTGACTAAATCAAGCCCACTCTCAAAAAGGACTCTTCCATTTCTTTGGCTCTTGTCATATTTTTCTTCTTTATCATGGTTTGTAATGAATTTTCTGATGTGAGCTTTGATTTTGAGGCTGGAATATGGAGTTCAAGACCCGGAAGGAATGGTCTTTTTCAATCAGGGCACAGCTGTTGGCTTGCTCCAATTCTGGCTTTCTGTCATGGTTTTGGGTGCCTCAGCCGAGTTTTGGTTTCTTGAGCGGCAATTTCCAAAAATATTTCTGCGTCTGAGTTGCTTTTGCCTTCTTCCTTCCCAAATTTTGTATTCTGACGCAATACAAACACGAGTTTAGACAGCAGATCCATTATGAAATAAAAAAAAAAAACAAAACCAATTAGCGTGTCATGCTTAGAATTCTAGAGGCAGCACGACCAACATGTGATTTTGTGTTTTGGACAAAGAAATGGAACCCTTTTGCAGAGGGGAACGATAATTAATTCCCCAAATCAGTTTGCCAGCGATTTTCAGGTGAATTGAATGAGTTTTCCAAAGCCAGTCAGCTGGGAGGGGTGGATGAATCCGGAAACAGCCTGTTTCCTTGTGACGAAATCAAGCCCACCCTCAAAAAGGACTCTTCCATTTCTTTGGCTCTTCTCACATTTTTCTTCTTTATCATGGTTTGTAATGAATTTTCTGATGTGAGCTTTGATTTTGAGGCTGGAATATGGAGTTCAAGACACGGAAGGAATGGTCTTTTTCAATCAGGGCACAGCTGTTGGCTTGCTTCCATTCTGGTTTCTGTCATGGTTTTGGGTGCCTCAGCCGAGTTTTGGTTTCTTGAGCGGCAATTTCCTAAAGGATTTCAGGGTCTGAGTTCGTTTTGCCTTCTTCCTTCCCAAATTTTGTATTCTGACGCAATACAAACACGAGTTTAGACAGCAGATCCATTATGAAATGAAAAAAACCAAAACGAATTAGCCTGTCATGCTTAGAATTCTAGAGGCAGCACGACCAACATGAGTTTTTGTGTTTTGGACAAAGAAATGGAACCCTTTTGCAGAGGGGCACGATAATTAATTCCCCAAATCAGTTTGCCAGCGATTTTCAGGTGAATTGAATGAGTTTTCCAAAGCCAGTCAGCTGGGAGGGGTGGATGAATCCGGAAACAGCCTGTTTCCTTGTAACTAAATCAAGCCCACTATCAAAAAGCACTCTTCCAGTTCTTTGGCTCTTCTCACTTTTTTCTTCTTTATCATGGTTTGTAATGAATTTTCTGATGTGAGCTTTGATTTTGAGGCTGGAATATGGAGTTCAAGACACGGAAGGGATGGTCTTTTTCAATCAGGGCACAGCTGTTGGCTTGCTCCAATTCTGGCTTTCTGTCATGGTTTTGGGTGCCTCAGCCGAGTTTTGGTTTCTTGAGCGGCAATTTCCTAAATGATTTCTGGGTCTGAGTTGGTTTTGCCTTCTTCCTTCCCAAATTTTGTATTCTGACGCAATACAAACATGAGTTTAGACAGCAGATCCATTATGAACTAAAAAAAAAAAAAAACAAAACCAATTAGCGTGTCATGCTTAGAATTCTAGAGGCAGCACGACCAACATGAGTTTTTGTGTTTTGGACAAAGAAATGGAACCCTTTTGCAGAGGGGAACGATAATTAATTCCCCAAATCAGTTTGCCAGCGATTTTCAGGTGAATTGAATGAGTTTTCCAAAGCCAGTCAGCTGGGAGGGGTGGATGAATCCAGAAACAGCCTGTTTCCTTGTGACTAAATCAAGCCCACTATCAAAAAGGACTCTTCCATTTCTTTGGCTCTTTTCACATTTTTCTTCTTTATCACGGTTTGTAATGAATTTTCTGATGTGAGCTTTGATTCTGAGGCTGGAAGATGGAGTTCAAGACCGGAAGGAATGGTCCTTTTCAATCAGGCACAGCTGTTGGCTTGCTCCAATTCTGGCTTTCTGTCATGGTTTTGGGTGCCTCAGCCAAGTTTTGGTTTCCTGAGTGGCAATTTCCTAAATGATTTCCGGGTCTGAGTTCGTTTTGCCTTCTTCCTTCCCAAACTTTGTATTCTGACGCAATACAAACACGAGTTTAGACAGCAGATCCATTATGGAAGAAAAAACAAAACCAATTAGCGTGTCATGCTTAGAATTCTAGAGGCAACACGACCAACATGAGTTTTTGTGTTTTGGACAAAGAAATGGAACCCTTTTGCTGAGGGGAACGATAATTAATTCCCCAAATCAGTTTGCCAGCGATTTTCAGGTGAATTGAATGAGTTTTCCAAAGCCAGTCAGCTGGGAGGGGTGGATGAATCCGGAAACAGCCTGTTTCCTTGTGACTAAATCAAGCCCATTCTCAAAAAGGACTCTTCCATTTCTTTGGCTCTTTTCACATTTTTCTTCTTTATCATGTTTTGTTATGAATTTTCTGATGTGAGCTTTGATTTTGAGGCTGGAATATGGAGTTCAAGACACGGAAGGAATGGTCTTTTTCAATCAGGGCACAGCTGTTGGCTTGCTCCAATTCTGGCTTTCTGTCATGGTTTTGGGTGCCTCAGCCGAGTTTTGGTTTCCTGAGTGGCAATTTCCTAAATGATTTCCGGGTCTGAGTTGGTTTTGCCTTCTTCCTTCCCAAACTTTGTATTCTGACGCAATACAAACACGAGTTTAGACAGCAGATCCATTATGAAAGAAAAAACAAAACCAATTAGCGTGTCATGCTTAGAATTATAGAGGCAGCACAAGCAACATGAGTTTTTGTGCTTTGGAAAAAGAAATGGAACCCTTTTGCAGAGGGGAACGATAATTAATTCCCCAAATCAGTTTGCCAGCGATTTTCAGGTGAATTGAATGAGTTTTTCAAAGCCAGTCAGCTGGGAGGGGTGGATGAATCCGGAAACAGCCTGTTTCCTTGTGACTAAATCAAGCCCACTATCAAAAAGGACTCTTCCATTTCTTTGGCTCTTTTCACATTTTTCTTCTTTATCATGGTTTGTTATGAATTTTCTGATGTGAGCTTTGATTTTGAGGCTGGAATATGGAGTTCAAGACCGGAAGGAATGGTCTTTTTCAATCAGGGCACAGCTGTTGGCTTGCTCCAATTCTGGCTTTCTGTCATGGTTTTGGGTGCCTCAGCCGAGTTTTGGTTTCCTGAGTGGCAATTTCCTAAATGATTTCCGGGTCTGAGTTGGTTTTGCCTTCTTCCTTCCCAAATTTTGTATTCTGACACAATACAAACACGAGTTTAGACAGCAGATCCCTTATGAAAGACAAAACAAATCCAATTAGCGTGTCATGCTTAGAATTCTAGAGGCAGCACGACCAACATGAGGTTTTGTGTTTTGGAAAAAGAAATGGAACCCTTTTGCAGAGGGGAATGATCAATAATTCCCCAAATCAGTTTGCGAGCGATTTTCAGGTGAATTGAATGAGTTTTCCAAAGCCAGTCAGCTGGGAGGGGTGGATGAATGCGGAAACAGCCTGTTTCCTTGTGACTAAATCAAGCCCACTATCAAAAAGGACTCTTCCATTTCTTCGGCTCTTTTCATATTTTTCTTCTTTATCATGGTTTGTAATGAATTTTCTGATGTGAGCTTTGATTTTGAGGCTGGAATATGGAGTTCAAGACCGGAAGGAATGGTCTGTTTCAATCAGGGCACAGCTGTTGGCTTGCTCCAATTCTGGCTTTCTGTCACGGTTTTGGGTGCCTCAGCCGAGTTTTGGTTTCCTGAGCGGCAATTTCCTAAATGATTTCTGGGTCTGAGTTGGTTTTGCCTTCTTCCTTCCCAAATTTTGTATTCTGACGCAATACAAACACGAGTTTAGACAGCAGATACATTATGAAAGAAAAAACAAATCCAATTAGCGTGTCATGCTTAGAATTCTAGAGGCAGCATGACCAACATGAGTTTTTGTGTTTTGGAAAAAGAAATGGAACCCTTTTGCAGAGGGGAACGATAATTAATCCCCCCAATCAGTTTGCCAGCGATTTTCAGGTGAATTGAATGAGTTTTCCAAAGCTAGTCAGCTGGGAGGGGTGGATGAATCTGGAAACAGCCTGTTTCCTTGTGACTAAATCAAGCCCACTATCAAAAAGGACTCTTCCATTTCTTAGGCTCTTTTCACATTTTTCTTCTTTATCATGGTTTGTTATGAATTTTCTGATGTGAGCTTTGATTTTGAGGCTTGAATATGGAGTTCAAGACCGGAAGGAATGGTCTTTTTCAATCAGGGCACAGCTGTTGGCTTGCTCCAATTCTGGCTTTCTGTCATGGTTTTGGGTGCCTCAGCCGAGTTTTGGTTTCCTGAGCGGCAATTTCCTAAATGATTTCTGGGTCTGAGTTGGTTTTGCCTTCTTCCTTCCCAAATTTTGTATTCTGACGCAATACAAACACGAGTTTAGACAGCAGATCCATTATGAACGAAAAAACAAATCCAATTAGCGTGTCATGCTTAGAATTCTAGAGGCAGCACGACCAACATGAGTTTTTGTGTTTTGGAAAAAGAAATGGAACCCTTTTGCAGAGGGGAACAATAATTAATTCCCCAAATCAGTTTGCCAGCGATTTTCAGGTGAATTGAATGAGTTCTCCAAAGCCAGTCAGCTGGGATGGGTGGATGAATCTGGAAATAGCCTGTTTCCTTGTGACTAAATCAAGCCCACTATCAACAAGGACTCTTCCATTTCTTCGGCTCTTTTCATATTTTTCTCCTTTATCATGGTTTGTAATGAATTTTCTGATGTTAGCTTTGATTTTGAGGCTGGAATATGGAGTTCAAGACTGGAAGGAATGGTCTGTTTCAATCAGGGCAGAGCTGTTGGGTTGCTCCAATTCTGGCTTTCTGTCATGGTTTTGGGTGCCTCAGCAGAGTTTTCGTTTCCTGAGTGGCAATTTCCTAAATGATTTCCGGGTCTGAGTTGGTTTTGCCTTCTTCCTTGCCAAATTTTGTATTCTGACGCAATACAAACACGAGTTTAGACAGCAGATCCATTATGAAATAAAAAACAAAACCAATTAGCGTGTCATGCTTAGAGTTCTAGAGGCAGCACGACCAACATGAGTTTTTGTGCTTTGGAAAAAGAAATGGAACCCTTTTGCAGAGGGGAACGATAATTAATTCCCCAAATCAGTTTGCCAGCGATTTTCAGGTGAATTGAATGAGTTTTCCAAAGCCAGTCAGCTGGGAGGGGTGGATGAATCCGGAAACAGCCTGTTTCCTTGTGACTAAATCAAGCCCACTATCAAAAAGGACTCTTCCATTTCTTTGGCTCTTTTCACATTTTTCTTCTTTATCATGGTTTGTTATGAATTTTCTAATGTGAGCTTTGATTTTGAGGCTGGAATATGGAGTTCAAGACCGGAAGGAATGGTCTTTTTCAATCAGGGCACAGCTGTTGGCTTGCTCCAATTCTGGCTTTCTGTCATGGTTTTGGGTGCCTCAGCCGAGTTTTGGTTTCCTGAGTGGCAATTTCCTAAATGATTTCCGGGTCTGAGTTGGTTTTGAGTTCTTCCTTCCCAAATTTTGTATTCTGACACAATACAAACACGAGTTTAGACAGCAGATCCCTTATGAAAGAAAAAACATATCCAATTAGCGTGTCATGCTTAGAATTCTAGAGGCAGCACGACCAACATGAGTTTTTGTGTTTTGGACAAAGAAATGGAACCCTTTTGCAGAGGGGAATGATCAATAATTCCCCAAATCAGTTTGCCAGCGATTTTCAGGTGAATTGAATGAGTTTTCCAAAGCCAGTCAGCTGGGAGGGGTGGATGAATCCGGAAACAGCCTGTTTCCTTGTGACTAAATCAAGCCCACTATCAAAAAGGACTCTTCCATTTCTTCGGCTCTTTTCATATTTTTCTTCTTTATCATGGTTTGTAATGAATTTTCTGATGTGAGCTTTGATTTTGAGGCTGGAATATGGAGTTCAAGACCGGAAGGAATGGTCTGTTTCAATCAGGGCACAGCTGTTGGCTTGCTCCAATTCTGGCTTTCTGTCATGGTTTTGGGTGCCTCAGCCGAGTTTTGGTTTCTTGAGTGGCAATTTCCTAAAGGATCTGGGTCTGAGTTGGTTTTGCCTTCTTCCTTCCCAAATTTTGTATTCTGACGCAATACAAACACGAGTTTAGACAGCAGATACATTATGAAAGAAAAAATAAAACCAATTAGCGTGTCATGCTTAGAATTCTAGAGGCAGCACGACCAACATGAGTTTTTGTGCTTTGGAAAAAAAATGGAACCCTTTTGCAGAGGGGAACGATAATTAATTCCCCAAATCAGTTTGCCAGCGATTTTCAGGTGACTTGAATGAGTTTTCCAAAGCCAGTCAGCTGGGAGGGGTGGATGAATCCGGAAACAGCCTGTTTCCTTGTGACTAAATCAAGCCCACTATCAAAAAGGACTCTTGCATTTCTTTGGCTCTTTTCACATTTTTCTTCTTTATCATGGTTTGTTATGAATTTTCTGATGTGAGCTTTGATTTTGAGGCTTGAATATGGAGTTCAAGACCGGAAGGAATGGTCTTTTTCAATCAGGGCACAGCTGTTGGCTTGCTCCAATTCTGGCTTTCTGTCATGGTTTTGGGTGCCTTAGCGTAGTTTTGGTTTCCTGAGCGGCAATTTCCTAAATGATTTCTGGGTCTGAGTTGGTTTTGCCTTCTTCCTTCCCAAATTTTGTATTCTGATGCAATACAAACACAAGTTTACACAGCAGATCCATTATGAAAGAAAAAACAAATCCAATGAGCGTGTCATGCTTAGAATTCTAGAGGCAGCACGACCAACATGAGTTTTTGTGTTTGGGAAAAAGAAATGGAACCCTTTTGCAGAGGGGCACGATCAATAATTCCCCAAATCAGTTTGCCAGCGATTTTCAGGTGAATTGAATGAGTTTTCCAAAGCCAGTCAGCTGGGAGGGGTGGATGAATCCGGAAACAGCCTGTTTCCTTGTGACTAAATCAAGCCCATTCTCAAAAAGGACTCTTCCATTTCTTTGGCTCTTTTCACATTTTTCTTCTTTATCATGGTTTGTTATGAATTTTCTGATGTGAGCTTTGATTTTGAGGCTGGAATATGGAGTTCAAGACACGGAAGGAATGGTCTTTTTCAATCAGGGCACAGCTGTTGGCTTGCTCCAATTCTGGCTTTCTGTCATGGTTTTGGGTGCCTCAGCCGAGTTTTGGTTTCCTGAGTGGCAATTTCCTAAATGATTTCCGGGTCTGAGTTGGTTTTGCCTTCTTCCTTCCCAAACTTTGTATTCTGACGCAATACAAACACGAGTTTAGACAGCAGATCCATTATGAAAGAAAAAACAAAACCAATTAGCGTGTCATGCTTAGAATTATAGAGGCAGCACAAGCAACATGAGTTTTTGTGCTTTGGAAAAAGAAATGGAACCCTTTTGCAGAGGGGAACGATAATTAATTCCCCAAATCAGTTTGCCAGCGATTTTCAGGTGAATTGAATGAGTTTTTCAAAGCCAGTCAGCTGGGAGGGGTGGATGAATCCGGAAACAGCCTGTTTCCTTGTGACTAAATCAAGCCCACTATCAAAAAGGACTCTTCCATTTCTTTGGCTCTTTTCACATTTTTCTTCTTTATCATGGTTTGTTATGAATTTTCTGATGTGAGCTTTGATTTTGAGGCTGGAATATGGAGTTCAAGACCGGAAGGAATGGTCTTTTTCAATCAGGGCACAGCTGTTGGCTTGCTCCAA
The DNA here is from genome assembly GCF_964237555.1 of Oryctolagus cuniculus. Taxonomy (NCBI): domain Eukaryota; kingdom Metazoa; phylum Chordata; class Mammalia; order Lagomorpha; family Leporidae; genus Oryctolagus; species Oryctolagus cuniculus. Next base: position 85,253,781 of record NC_091444.1, on the reverse strand, counting down.
TTCTGGCTTTCTGTCATGGTTTTGGGTGCCTCAGCCGAGTTTTGGTTTCCTGAGTGGCAATTTCCTAAATGATTTCCGGGTCTGAGTTGGTTTTGCCTTCTTCCTTCCCAAATTTTGTATTCTGACACAATACAAACACGAGTTTAGACAGCAGATCCCTTATGAAAGACAAAACAAATCCAATTAACGTGTCATGCTTAGAATTCTAGAGGCAGCACGACCAACATGAGGTTTTGTGTTTTGGAAAAAGAAATGGAACCCTTTTGCAGAGGGGAATGATCAATAATTCCCCAAATCAGTTTGCGAGCGATTTTCAGGTGAATTGAATGAGTTTTCCAAAGCCAGTCAGCTGGGAGGGGTGGATGAATGCGGAAACAGCCTGTTTCCTTGTGACTAAATCAAGCCCACTATCAAAAAGGACTCTTCCATTTCTTCGGCTCTTTTCATATTTTTCTTCTTTATCATGGTTTGTAATGAATTTTCTGATGTGAGCTTTGATTTTGAGGCTGGAATATGGAGTTCAAGACCGGAAGGAATGGTCTGTTTCAATCAGGGCACAGCTGTTGGCTTGCTCCAATTCTGGCTTTCTGTCACGGTTTTGGGTGCCTCAGCCGAGTTTTGGTTTCCTGAGCGGCAATTTCCTAAATGATTTCTGGGTCTGAGTTGGTTTTGCCTTCTTCCTTCCCAAATTTTGTATTCTGACGCAATACAAACACGAGTTTAGACAGCAGATACATTATGAAAGAAAAAACAAATCCAATTAGCGTGTCATGCTTAGAATTCTAGAGGCAGCATGACCAACATGAGTTTTTGTGTTTTGGAAAAAGAAATGGAACCCTTTTGCAGAGGGGAACGATAATTAATTCCCCCAATCAGTTTGCCAGCGATTTTCAGGTGAATTGAATGAGTTTTCCAAAGCTAGTCAGCTGGGAGGGGTGGATGAATCTGGAAACAGCCTGTTTCCTTGTGACTAAATCAAGCCCACTATCAAAAAGGACTCTTCCATTTCTTAGGCTCTTTTCACATTTTTCTTCTTTATCATGGTTTGTTATGAATTTTCTGATGTGAGCTTTGATTTTGAGGCTTGAATATGGAGTTCAAGACCGGAAGGAATGGTCTTTTTCAATCAGGGCACAGCTGTTGGCTTGCTCCAATTCTGGCTTTCTGTCATGGTTTTGGGTGCCTCAGCCGAGTTTTGGTTTCCTGAGCGGCAATTTCCTAAATGATTTCTGGGTCTGAGTTGGTTTTGCCTTCTTCCTTCCCAAATTTTGTATTCTGACGCAATACAAACACGAGTTTAGACAGCAGATCCATTATGAACGAAAAAACAAATCCAATTAGCGTGTCATGCTTAGAATTCTAGAGGCAGCACGACCAACATGAGTTTTTGTGTTTTGGAAAAAGAAATGGAACCCTTTTGCAGAGGGGAACAATAATTAATTCCCCAAATCAGTTTGCCAGCGATTTTCAGGTGAATTGAATGAGTTCTCCAAAGCCAGTCAGCTGGGATGGGTGGATGAATCTGGAAATAGCCTGTTTCCTTGTGACTAAATCAAGCCCACTATCAACAAGGACTCTTCCATTTCTTCGGCTCTTTTCATATTTTTCTCCTTTATCATGGTTTGTAATGAATTTTCTGATGTTAGCTTTGATTTTGAGGCTGGAATATGGAGTTCAAGACTGGAAGGAATGGTCTGTTTCAATCAGGGCAGAGCTGTTGGGTTGCTCCAATTCTGGCTTTCTGTCATGGTTTTGGGTGCCTCAGCAGAGTTTTCGTTTCCTGAGTGGCAATTTCCTAAATGATTTCCGGGTCTGAGTTGGTTTTGCCTTCTTCCTTGCCAAATTTTGTATTCTGACGCAATACAAACACGAGTTTAGACAGCAGATCCATTATGAAATAAAAAACAAAACCAATTAGCGTGTCATGCTTAGAGTTCTAGAGGCAGCACGACCAACATGAGTTTTTGTGCTTTGGAAAAAGAAATGGAACCCTTTTGCAGAGGGGAACGATAATTAATTCCCCAAATCAGTTTGCCAGCGATTTTCAGGTGAATTGAATGAGTTTTCCAAAGCCAGTCAGCTGGGAGGGGTGGATGAATCCGGAAACAGCCTGTTTCCTTGTGACTAAATCAAGCCCACTATCAAAAAGGACTCTTCCATTTCTTTGGCTCTTTTCACATTTTTCTTCTTTATCATGGTTTGTTATGAATTTTCTAATGTGAGCTTTGATTTTGAGGCTGGAATATGGAGTTCAAGACCGGAAGGAATGGTCTTTTTCAATCAGGGCACAGCTGTTGGCTTGCTCCAATTCTGGCTTTCTGTCATGGTTTTGGGTGCCTCAGCCGAGTTTTGGTTTCCTGAGTGGCAATTTCCTAAATGATTTCCGGGTCTGAGTTGGTTTTGAGTTCTTCCTTCCCAAATTTTGTATTCTGACACAATACAAACACGAGTTTAGACAGCAGATCCCTTATGAAAGAAAAAACATATCCAATTAGCGTGTCATGCTTAGAATTCTAGAGGCAGCACGACCAACATGAGTTTTTGTGTTTTGGACAAAGAAATGGAACCCTTTTGCAGAGGGGAATGATCAATAATTCCCCAAATCAGTTTGCCAGCGATTTTCAGGTGAATTGAATGAGTTTTCCAAAGCCAGTCAGCTGGGAGGGGTGGATGAATCCGGAAACAGCCTGTTTCCTTGTGACTAAATCAAGCCCACTATCAAAAAGGACTCTTCCATTTCTTCGGCTCTTTTCATATTTTTCTTCTTTATCATGGTTTGTAATGAATTTTCTGATGTGAGCTTTGATTTTGAGGCTGGAATATGGAGTTCAAGACCGGAAGGAATGGTCTGTTTCAATCAGGGCACAGCTGTTGGCTTGCTCCAATTCTGGCTTTCTGTCATGGTTTTGGGTGCCTCAGCCGAGTTTTGGTTTCTTGAGCGGCAATTTCCTAAAGGATTTCTGGGTCTGAGTTGGTTTTGCCTTCTTCCTTCCCAAATTTTGTATTCTGACGCAATACAAACACGAGTTTAGACAGCAGATACATTATGAAAGAAAAAATAAAACCAATTAGCGTGTCATGCTTAGAATTCTAGAGGCAGCACGACCAACATGAGTTTTTGTGCTTTGGAAAAAAAATGGAACCCTTTTGCAGAGGGGAACGATAATTAATTCCCCAAATCAGTTTGCCAGCGATTTTCAGGTGACTTGAATGAGTTTTCCAAAGCCAGTCAGCTGGGAGGGGTGGATGAATCTGGAAACAGCCTGTTTCCTTGTGACTAAATCAAGCCCACTATCAAAAAGGACTCTTGCATTTCTTTGGCTCTTTTCACATTTTTCTTCTTTATCATGGTTTGTTATGAATTTTCTGATGTGAGCTTTGATTTTGAGGCTTGAATATGGAGTTCAAGACCGGAAGGAATGGTCTTTTTCAATCAGGGCACAGCTGTTGGCTTGCTCCAATTCTGGCTTTCTGTCATGGTTTTGGGTGCCTTAGCGTAGTTTTGGTTTCCTGAGCGGCAATTTCCTAAATGATTTCTGGGTCTGAGTTGGTTTTGCCTTCTTCCTTCCCAAATTTTGTATTCTGATGCAATACAAACACAAGTTTACACAGCAGATCCATTATGAAAGAAAAAACAAATCCAATGAGCGTGTCATGCTTAGAATTCTAGAGGCAGCACGACCAACATGAGTTTTTGTGTTTGGGAAAAAGAAATGGAACCCTTTTGCAGAGGGGCACGATCAATAATTCCCCAAATCAGTTTGCCAGCGATTTTCAGGTGAATTGAATGAGTTTTCCAAAGCCAGTCAGCTGGGAGGGGTGGATGAATCCGGAAACAGCCTGTTTCCTTGTGACTAAATCAAGCCCATTCTCAAAAAGGACTCTTCCATTTCTTTGGCTCTTTTCACATTTTTCTTCTTTATCATGGTTTGTTATGAATTTTCTGATGTGAGCTTTGATTTTGAGGCTGGAATATGGAGTTCAAGACACGGAAGGAATGGTCTTTTTCAATCAGGGCACAGCTGTTGGCTTGCTCCAATTCTGGCTTTCTGTCATGGTTTTGGGTGCCTCAGCCGAGTTTTGGTTTCCTGAGTGGCAATTTCCTAAATGATTTCCGGGTCTGAGTTGGTTTTGCCTTCTTCCTTCCCAAACTTTGTATTCTGACGCAATACAAACACGAGTTTAGACAGCAGATCCATTATGAAAGAAAAAACAAAACCAATTAGCGTGTCATGCTTAGAATTATAGAGGCAGCACAAGCAACATGAGTTTTTGTGCTTTGGAAAAAGAAATGGAACCCTTTTGCAGAGGGGAACGATAATTAATTCCCCAAATCAGTTTGCCAGCGATTTTCAGGTGAATTGAATGAGTTTTTCAAAGCCAGTCAGCTGGGAGGGGTGGATGAATCCGGAAACAGCCTGTTTCCTTGTGACTAAATCAAGCCCACTATCAAAAAGGACTCTTCCATTTCTTTGGCTCTTTTCACATTTTTCTTCTTTATCATGGTTTGTTATGAATTTTCTGATGTGAGCTTTGATTTTGAGGCTGGAATATGGAGTTCAAGACCGGAAGGAATGGTCTTTTTCAATCAGGGCACAGCTGTTGGCTTGCTCCAATTCTGGCTTTCTGTCATGGTTTTGGGTGCCTCAGCCGAGTTTTGGTTTCCTGAGTGGCAATTTCCTAAATGATTTCCGGGTCTGAGTTGGTTTTGCCTTCTTCCTTCCCAAATTTTGTATTCTGACACAATACAAACACGAGTTTAGACAGCAGATCCCTTATGAAAGACAAAACAAATCCAATTAACGTGTCATGCTTAGAATTCTAGAGGCAGCACGACCAACATGAGGTTTTGTGTTTTGGAAAAAGAAATGGAACCCTTTTGCAGAGGGGAATGATCAATAATTCCCCAAATCAGTTTGCGAGCGATTTTCAGGTGAATTGAATGAGTTTTCCAAAGCCAGTCAGCTGGGAGGGGTGGATGAATGCGGAAACAGCCTGTTTCCTTGTGACTAAATCAAGCCCACTATCAAAAAGGACTCTTCCATTTCTTCGGCTCTTTTCATATTTTTCTTCTTTATCATGGTTTGTAATGAATTTTCTGATGTGAGCTTTGATTTTGAGGCTGGAATATGGAGTTCAAGACCGGAAGGAATGGTCTGTTTCAATCAGGGCACAGCTGTTGGCTTGCTCCAATTCTGGCTTTCTGTCACGGTTTTGGGTGCCTCAGCCGAGTTTTGGTTTCCTGAGCGGCAATTTCCTAAATGATTTCTGGGTCTGAGTTGGTTTTGCCTTCTTCCTTCCCAAATTTTGTATTCTGACGCAATACAAACACGAGTTTAGACAGCAGATACATTATGAAAGAAAAAACAAATCCAATTAGCGTGTCATGCTTAGAATTCTAGAGGCAGCATGACCAACATGAGTTTTTGTGTTTTGGAAAAAGAAATGGAACCCTTTTGCAGAGGGGAACGATAATTAATTCCCCCAATCAGTTTGCCAGCGATTTTCAGGTGAATTGAATGAGTTTTCCAAAGCTAGTCAGCTGGGAGGGGTGGATGAATCTGGAAACAGCCTGTTTCCTTGTGACTAAATCAAGCCCACTATCAAAAAGGACTCTTCCATTTCTTAGGCTCTTTTCACATTTTTCTTCTTTATCATGGTTTGTTATGAATTTTCTGATGTGAGCTTTGATTTTGAGGCTTGAATATGGAGTTCAAGACCGGAAGGAATGGTCTTTTTCAATCAGGGCACAGCTGTTGGCTTGCTCCAATTCTGGCTTTCTGTCATGGTTTTGGGTGCCTCAGCCGAGTTTTGGTTTCCTGAGCGGCAATTTCCTAAATGATTTCTGGGTCTGAGTTGGTTTTGCCTTCTTCCTTCCCAAATTTTGTATTCTGACGCAATACAAACACGAGTTTAGACAGCAGATCCATTATGAACGAAAAAACAAATCCAATTAGCGTGTCATGCTTAGAATTCTAGAGGCAGCACGACCAACATGAGTTTTTGTGTTTTGGAAAAAGAAATGGAACCCTTTTGCAGAGGGGAACAATAATTAATTCCCCAAATCAGTTTGCCAGCGATTTTCAGGTGAATTGAATGAGTTCTCCAAAGCCAGTCAGCTGGGATGGGTGGATGAATCTGGAAATAGCCTGTTTCCTTGTGACTAAATCAAGCCCACTATCAACAAGGACTCTTCCATTTCTTCGGCTCTTTTCATATTTTTCTCCTTTATCATGGTTTGTAATGAATTTTCTGATGTTAGCTTTGATTTTGAGGCTGGAATATGGAGTTCAAGACTGGAAGGAATGGTCTGTTTCAATCAGGGCAGAGCTGTTGGGTTGCTCCAATTCTGGCTTTCTGTCATGGTTTTGGGTGCCTCAGCAGAGTTTTCGTTTCCTGAGTGGCAATTTCCTAAATGATTTCCGGGTCTGAGTTGGTTTTGCCTTCTTCCTTCCCAAATTTTGTATTCTGACGCAATACAAACACGAGTTTAGACAGCAGATCCATTATGAAATAAAAAACAAAACCAATTAGCGTGTCATGCTTAGAGTTCTAGAGGCAGCACGACCAACATGAGTTTTTGTGCTTTGGAAAAAGAAATGGAACCCTTTTGCAGAGGGGAACGATAATTAATTCCCCAAATCAGTTTGCCAGCGATTTTCAGGTGAATTGAATGAGTTTTCCAAAGCCAGTCAGCTGGGAGGGGTGGATGAATCCGGAAACAGCCTGTTTCCTTGTGACTAAATCAAGCCCACTATCAAAAAGGACTCTTCCATTTCTTTGGCTCTTTTCACATTTTTCTTCTTTATCATGGTTTGTTATGAATTTTCTAATGTGAGCTTTGATTTTGAGGCTGGAATATGGAGTTCAAGACCGGAAGGAATGGTCTTTTTCAATCAGGGCACAGCTGTTGGCTTGCTCCAATTCTGGCTTTCTGTCATGGTTTTGGGTGCCTCAGCCGAGTTTTGGTTTCCTGAGTGGCAATTTCCTAAATGATTTCCGGGTCTGAGTTGGTTTTGAGTTCTTCCTTCCCAAATTTTGTATTCTGACACAATACAAACACGAGTTTAGACAGCAGATCCCTTATGAAAGAAAAAACATATCCAATTAGCGTGTCATGCTTAGAATTCTAGAGGCAGCACGACCAACATGAGTTTTTGTGTTTTGGACAAAGAAATGGAACCCTTTTGCAGAGGGGAATGATCAATAATTCCCCAAATCAGTTTGCCAGCGATTTTCAGGTGAATTGAATGAGTTTTCCAAAGCCAGTCAGCTGGGAGGGGTGGATGAATCCGGAAACAGCCTGTTTCCTTGTGACTAAATCAAGCCCACTATCAAAAAGGACTCTTCCATTTCTTCGGCTCTTTTCATATTTTTCTTCTTTATCATGGTTTGTAATGAATTTTCTGATGTGAGCTTTGATTTTGAGGCTGGAATATGGAGTTCAAGACCGGAAGGAATGGTCTGTTTCAATCAGGGCACAGCTGTTGGCTTGCTCCAATTCTGGCTTTCTGTCATGGTTTTGGGTGCCTCAGCCGAGTTTTGGTTTCTTGAGTGGCAATTTCCTAAAGGATCTGGGTCTGAGTTGGTTTTGCCTTCTTCCTTCCCAAATTTTGTATTCTGACGCAATACAAACACGAGTTTAGACAGCAGATACATTATGAAAGAAAAAACAAATCCAATTAGCGTGTCATGCTTAGAATTCTAGAGGCAGCACGACCAACATGAGTTTTTGTGCTTTGGAAAAAGAAATGGAACCCTTTTGCAGAGGGGAACGATAATTAATTCCCCAAATCAGTTTGCCAGCGATTTTCAGGTGACTTGAATGAGTTTTCCAAAGCCAGTCAGCTGGGAGGGGTGGATGAATCCGGAAACAGCCTGTTTCCTTGTGACTAAATCAAGCCCACTATCAAAAAGGACTCTTGCATTTCTTTGGCTCTTTTCACATTTTTCTTCTTTATCATGGTTTGTTATGAATTTTCTGATGTGAGCTTTGATTTTGAGGCTTGAATATGGAGTTCAAGACCGGAAGGAATGGTCTTTTTCAATCAGGGCACAGCTGTTGGCTTGCTCCAATTCTGGCTTTCTGTCATGGTTTTGGGTGCCTTAGCGTAGTTTTGGTTTCCTGAGCGGCAATTTCCTAAATGATTTCTGGGTCTGAGTTGGTTTTGCCTTCTTCCTTCCCAAATTTTGTATTCTGATGCAATACAAACACAAGTTTACACAGCAGATCCATTATGAAAGAAAAAACAAATCCAATGAGCGTGTCATGCTTAGAATTCTAGAGGCAGCACGACCAACATGAGTTTTTGTGTTTGGGAAAAAGAAATGGAACCCTTTTGCAGAGGGGCACGATCAATAATTCCCCAAATCAGTTTGCCAGCGATTTTCAGGTGAATTGAATGAGTTTTCCAAAGCCAGTCAGCTGGGAGGGGTGGATGAATCCGGAAACAGCCTGTTTCCTTGTGACTAAATCAAGCCCACTATCAAAAAGGACTCTTCCATTTCTTTGGCTCTTTTCACATTTTTCTTCTTTATCATGGTTTGTAATGAATTTTCTGATGTGAGCTTTGATTTTGAGGCTGGAATATGGAGTTCAAGACCCGGAAGGAATGGTCTTTTTCAATCAGGGCACAGCTGTTGGCTTGCTCCAATTCTGGCTTTCTGTCATGGTTTTGGGTGCCTCAGCCGAGTTTTGGTTTCTTGAGCGGCAATTTCCTAAATGATTTCTGGGTCTGAGTTGGTTTTGCCTTCTTCCTTCCCAAATTTTGTATTCTGACGCAATACAAACACGAGTTTAGACAGCACATCCACTATGAAATGAAAAAACCAAAACCAATTAGCGTGTCATGCTTAGAATTCTAGAGTTAGCACGACCAACATGAGGTTTTGTGTTTTGGAAAAAGAAATGGAACCCTTTTGCAGAGGGGCACGATAATTAATTCCCCAAATCTGTTTGCCAGCGATGATCAGGTGAATTGAATGAGTTTTCCAAAGCCAGTCAGCTGGGAGGGGTGGATGAATCCGGAAACAGCCTGTTTCCTGGTGACTAAATCAAGCCCACTATCAAAAAGGACTGTTCCATTTCTTTGGCTCTTTTAATATTTTTCTTTTTATCATGGTTTGTAATGAATTTTCTGATGTGAGCTTTGATTTTGAGGCTGGAATATGGAGTTCAAGACTGGAAGGAATGGTCTTTTTCAATCAGGGCACAGCTGTTGGCTTCCTCCAATTCTGGCGTTCTGTCATGGTTTTGGGTGCCTCAGCCGAGTTTTGGTTTCCTGAGTGGCAATTTCCTAAACGATTTCTGGGTCTGAGTTGGTTTTGCCTTCTTCCTTCCGAAATGTTGTATTCTGACGCAATACAAACAGGGGTTTAGACAGCAGCTCCATTATGAAAGAAAAAAAACAAAACCAATTAGCGTGTCATGCTTAGAATTCTAGAGGCAGCACGACCAACATGAGTTTTTGTGTTTTGGAAAAAGAAATGGAACCCTTTTGCAGAGGGGAACGATAATTAATTCCCCAAATCAGTTTGCCAGCGATTTTCAGGTGAATTGAATGAGTTTTCCAAAGCCAGTCAGCTGGGAGGGGTGGATGAATCCGGAAACAGCCTGTTTCCTGGTGACTAAATCAAGCCCACTATCAAAAAGGACTCTTCCATTTCTTTGGCTCTTTTCATATTTTTCTTCTTTATCATGGTTTGTAATGAATTTTCTGATGTGAGCTTTGATTTTGAGGCTGGAATATGGAGTTCAAGACTGGAAGGAATGGTCTTTTTCAATCAGGGCACAGCTGTTGGCTTCCTCCAATTCTGGCGTTCTGTCATGGTTTTGGGTGCCTCAGCCGAGTTTTGGTTTCCTGAGTGGCAATTTCCTAAATGATTTCTGGGTCTGAGTTGGTTTTGCATTCTTCCTTCCGAAATGTTGTATTCTGACGCAATACAAACACGAGTTTAGACAGCAGATCCATTATGAAATAAAAAAAACCCAAAACCAATGAGCGTCAAGCTTAGAATTCTAGAGGCAGCACGACCAACATGAGTTTTTGTGTTTTGGAAAAAGAAATGGAACCCTTTTGCAGAGGGGCACGATAATTAATTCCCCAAATCAGTTTGCCAGCCATTTTCAGGTGAATTGAATGAGTTTTGCAAAGCCAGTCAGCTGGGAGGGGTGGATGAATGCGCAAACAGCCTGTTTCCTTGTGACTAAATCAAGCCCACTATCAAAAAGGACTCTTCCATTTCTTTGGCTCTTCTCACTTTTCTCTTCTTTATCATGGTTTGTTATGAATTTTCTGATGTGAGCTTTGATTTTGAGGCTGGAATATGGAGTTCGAGACACGGAAGGAATGGTCTTTTTCAATCAGGGCACAGCTGTTGGCTTGCTCCAATTCTGGCTTTCTGTCATGGTTTTGGGTGCCTCAGCCGAGTTTTGGTTTCTTGAGCAGCAATTTCCTAAAGGATTTCTGGGTCTGAGTTGGTTTTGCCTTCTTCCTTCCGAAATGTTGTATTCTGACGCAATACAAACACGAGTTTAGACAGCAGATCCATTATGAAATGAAAAAAACCAAAACGAATTAGCCTGTCATGCTTAGAATTCTAGAGGCAGCACGACCAACATGAGTTTTTGTGTTTTGGAAAAAAAAAATGGAACCCTTTTGCAGAGGGGAACGATAATTAATTGCCCAAATCAGTTTGCCAGTGATTTTCAGGTGAATTGAATGAGTTTTTCAAAGCCAGTAAGCTGGGAGGCGTGGATGAATCCGGAAACAGCCTGTTTCCTTGTGACTAAATCAAGCCCACTATCAAAAGGACTCTTCCATTTCTTTGGCTCTTCTCACTTTTCTCTTCTTTATCATGGTTTGTAATGAATTTTCTGCTGTGAGGTTTGATTTTGAGGCTGGAATATGGAGATCAAGACACGGAAGGAATGGTCTTTTTCAATCAGGGCACAGCTGTTGGCTTGCTCCAATTCTGGCTTTCTGTCATGGTTTTGGGTGCCTCAGCCGAGTTTTGGTTTCCTGAGCGGCAATTTCCTAAAGGATTTCTGGGTCTGAGTTGGTTTTGCCTTCTTCCTTCCCAAATTTTGTATTCTGACGCAATACAAACACGAGTTTAGACAGCAGATCCATTATGAAACAAAAACCAAAAGCAATGAGCGTGTCATGCTTAGAATTCTAGAGGCAGCACGACCAACATGAGTTTTTGTGTTTTGGACAAAGAAATGGAACCCTTTTGCAGAGGGGCACGATAATGAATTCCCCAAATCAGTTTGCCAGCGATTTTCAGGTGAATTGAATGAGTTTTCCAAAGCCAGTCAGCTGGGAGGGCTGGAGGAATCCGGAAACAGCCTGTTTCCTTGTGACTAAATCAAGCCCACTATCAAAAAGGACTCTTCCAGTTCTTCGGATCTTTTCACATTTTTCTTCTTTATCATGGTTTGTAATGAATTTTCTGATGTGAGCTTTGATTTTGAGGCTGGAATATGGACTTCAAGACACGGAAGGAATGGTCTTTTTCAATCAGGGCACAGCTGTTGGCTTGCTCCAATTCAGGCTTTCTGTCATGGTTTTGGGTGCCTCAGCCGAGTTTTGGTTTCTTGAGCGGCAATTTCCTAAAGGATTTCTGGGTCTGAGTTGGTTTTGCCTTCTTCCTTCCCAAATTTTGTATTCTGACGCAATACAAACACGAGTTTAGACAGCAGATCCATTATGAAATGAAAAAAACCAAAACGAATTAGCCTGTCATGCTTAGAATTCTAGAGGCAGCACGACCAACATGAGTTTTTGTGTTTTGGACAAAGAAATGGAACCCTTTTGCAGAGGGGCACGATAATTAATTCCCCAAATCAGTTTGCCAGCGATTTTCAGGTGAATTGAATGAGTTTTCCAAAGCCAGTCAGCTGGGAGGGGTGGATGAATCCGGAAACAGCCTGTTTCCTTGTGACTAAATCAAGCCCACTATCAAAAAGGACTCTTCCATTTCTTTGGCTCTTCTCACTTTTCTCTTCTTTATCATGGTTTGTAATGAATTTTCTGATGTGAGCTTTGATTTTGAGGCTGGAATATGGAGTTCAAGACATGGAAGGAATGGTCTTTTTCAATCAGGGCACAGCTGTTGGCTTGCTCCAATTCTGGCTTTCTGTCATGGTTTTGGGTGCCTCAGCCGAGTTTTGGTTTCTTGAGCGGCAATTTCCTAAATGATTTCCGGGTCTGATTTGGTTTTGCCTTCTTCCTTCCCAAATTTTGTATTCTGACGCAATACAAACACAAGTTTAGACAACAGATCCACTATGAAATGAAAAAAAACCAAAACGAATTAGCCTGTCATGCTTAGAATTCTAGAGGCAGCACGACCAACATGAGTTTTTGTGTTTTGGACAAAGAAATGGAACCCTTTTGCAGAGGGGCACGATAATTAATTCCCCAAATCAGTTTGCCAGCGATTTTCAGGTGAATTGAATGAGTTTTCCAAAGCCAGTCAGCTGGGAGGGGTGGATGAATCCGGAAACAGCCTGTTTCCTTGTGACTAAATCAAGCCCACTATCAAAAAGCACTCTTCCAGTTCTTTGGCTCTTCTCACTTTTTTCTTCTTTATCATGGTTTGTAATGAATTTTCTGATGTGAGCTTTGATTTTGAGGCTGGAATATGGAGTTCAAGACACGGAAGGGATGGTCTTTTTCAATCAGGGCACAGCTGTTGGCTTGCTCCAATTCTGGCTTTCTGTCATGGTTTTGGGTGCCTCAGCCAAGTTTTGGTTTCTTGAGCGGCAATTTCCTAAATGATTTCTGGGTCTGATTTGGTTTTGCCTTCTTCCTTCCCAAATTTTGTATTCTGACTCAATACAAACACAAGTTTAGACAACAGATCCACTATGAAATGAAAAAAAACAAAACGAATTAGCCTGTCATGCTTAGAATTCTAGAGGCAGCACGACCAACATGAGTTTTTGTGTTTTGGACAAAGAAATGGAACCCTTTTGCAGAGGGGCACGATAATTAATTCCCCAAATCAGTTTGCCAGCGATTTTCAGGTGAATTGAATGAGTTTTCCAAAGCCAGTCAGCTGGGAGGGGTGGATGAATCCGGAAACAGCCTGTTTCCTTGTGACTAAATCAAGCCCACTATCAAAAAGCACTCTTCCAGTTCTTTGGCTCTTCTCACTTTTTTCTTCTTTATCATGGTTTGTAATGAATTTTCTGATGTGAGCTTTGATTTTGAGGCTGGAATATGGAGTTCAAGACACGGAAGGGATGGTCTTTTTCAATCAGGGCACAGCTGTTGGCTTGCTCCAATTCTGGCTTTCTGTCATGGTTTTGGGTGCCTCAGCCGAGTTTTGGTTTCTTGAGCGGCAATTTCCTAAAGGATTTCTGGGTCTGAGTTGGTTTTGCCTTCTTCCTTCCCAAATTTTGTATTCTGACGCAATACAAACACGAGTTTAGACAGCAGATCCATTATGAAATGAAAAAACCAAAACGAATTAGCGTGTCATGCTTAGAATTCTAGAGGCAGCACGACCAACATGAGGTTTTGTGTTTTGGAAAAAGAAATGGAACCCTTTTGCAGAGGGGCACGATAATTAATTCCCCAAATCAGTTTGCCAGCGATGATCAGGTGAATTGAATGAGTTTTCCAAAGCCAGTCAGCTGGGAGGGGTGGATGAATCCGGAAACAGCCTGTTTCCTGGTGACTAAATCAAGCCCACTATCAAAAAGGACTCTTCCATTTCTTTGGCTCTTTTCATATTTTTCTTTTTATCATGGTTTGTAATGAATTTTCTGATGTGAGCTTTGATTTTGAGGCTGGAATATGGAGTTCAAGACTGGAAGGAATGGTCTTTTTCAATCAGGGCACAGCTGTTGGCTTCCTCCAATTCTGGCGTTCTGTCATGGTTTTGGGTGCCTCAGCCGAGTTTTGGTTTCCTGAGTGGCAATTTCCTAAATGATTTCTGGGTCTGAGTTGGTTTTGCCTTCTTCCTTCCCAAATTTTGTATTCTGACGCAATACAAACACGAGTTTAGACAGCAGATCCATTATGAAATAAAAAAAAACCAAAACCAATTAGCGTGTCATGCTTAGAATTCTAGAGGCAGCACGACCAACATGAGTTTTTGTGTTTTGGACAAAGAAATGGAACCCTTTTGCAGAGGGGAACGATAATTAATTCCCCAAATCAGTTTGCCAGCGATTTTCAGGTGAATTGAATGAGTTTTCCAAAGCCAGTCAGCTGGGAGGGGTGGAGGAATCCGGAAACAGCCTGTTTCCTTGTGACTAAATCAAGCCCACTATCAAAAAGCACTCTTCCATTTCTTTGGCTCTTCTCACTTTTTTCTTCTTTATCATGGTTTGTAATGAATTTTCTGATGTGAGCTTTGATTTGAGGCTGGAATATGGAGTTGAAGACACGGAAGGCATGGTCTTTTTCAATCAGGGCACAGCTGTTGGCTTGCTCCAATTCTGGCTTTCTGTCATGGTTTTGGGTGCCTCAGCCGAGTTTTGGTTTCTTGAGCGGCAATTTCCTAAATGATTTCTGGGTCTGAGTTGGTTTTGCCTTCTTCCTTCCCAAATTTTGTATTCTGATGCAATACAAACACGAGTTTAGACAGCAGATCCACTATGAAATAAAAAAAAACCAAAACCAATGAGCGTCAAGCTTAGAATTCTAGAGGCAGCACGACCAACATGAGTTTTTGTGTTTTGGAAAGAGAAATGGAACCCTTTTGCAGAGGGGCACGATAATTAATTCCCCAAATCAGTTTGCCAGCGATTTTCAGGTGAATTGAATGAGTTTTGCAAAGCCAGAAAGCTGGGAGGGGTGGATGAATGCGCAAACAGCCTGTTTCCTTGTGACTAAATCAAGCCCACTATCAAAAAGGACTCTTCCATTTCTTTGGCTCTTCTCACTTTTCTCTTCTTTATCATGGTTTGTAATGAATTTTCTGATGTGAGCTTTGATTTTGAGGCTGGAATATGGAGTTCGAGACACGGAAGGAATGGTCTTTTTCAATCAGGGCACAGCTGTTGGCTTGCTCCAATTCTGGCTTTCTGTCATGGTTTTGGGTGCCTCAGCCGAGTTTTGGTTTCTTGAGCGGCAATTTCCTAAAGGATTTCTGGGTCTGAGTTGGTTTTGCCTTCTTCCTTCCCAAATTTTGTATTCTGACGCAATACAAACACGAGTTTAGACAGCAGATCCATTATGAAACAAAAACCAAAACCAATGAGCGTGTCATGCTTAGAATTCTAGAGGCAGCACGACCAAACATGAGTTTTTGTGTTTTGGACAAAGAAATGGAACCCTTTTGCAGAGGGGAACGATCATGAATTCCCCAAATCAGTTTGCCAGCGATTTTCAGGTGAATTGAATGAGTTTTCCAAAGCCAGTCAGCTGGGAGGGGTGGAGGAATCCGGAAACAGCCTGTTTCCTTGTGACTAAGTCAAGCCCACTATCAAAAAGGACTCTTCCAGTTCTTCGGATCTTTTCACATTTTTCTTCTTTATCATGGTTTGTAATGAATTTTCTGATGTGAGCTTTGATTTTGAGGCTGGAATATGGAGTTCAAGACACGGAAGGAATGGTCTTTTTCAATCAGGGCACAGCTGTTGGCTTGCTCCAATTCTGGCTTTCTGTCATGGTTTTGGGTGCCTCAGCCGAGTTTTGGTTTCTTGAGCGGCAATTTCCTAAAGGATTTCTGGGTCTGAGTTGGTTTTGCCTTCTTCCTTCCCAAATTTTGTATTCTGACGCAATACAAACACGATTTTAGACAGCAGATCCATTATGAAATGAAAAAAACCAAAACGAATTAGCCTGTCATGCTTAGAATTCTAGAGGCAGCACGACCAACATGAGTTTTTGTGTTTTGGACAAAGAAATGGAACCCTTTTGCAGAGGGGCACGATAATTAATTCCCCAAATCAGTTTGCCAGCGATTTTCAGGTGAATTGAATGAGTTTTCCAAAGCCAGTCAGCTGGGAGGGGTGGATGAATCCGGAAACAGCCTGTTTCCTTGTGACTAAATCAAGCCCACTATCAAAAAGGACTCTTCCATTTCTTTGGCTCTTCTCACTTTTCTCTTCTTTATCATGGTTTGTAATGAATTTTCTGATGTGAGCTTTGATTTTGAGGCTGGAATATGGAGTTCAAGACACGGAAGGAATGGTCTTTTTCAATCAGGGCACAGCTGTTGGCTTGCTCCAATTCTGGCTTTCTGTCATGGTTTTGGGTGCCTCAGCCGAGTTTTGGTTTCTTGAGCGGCAATTTCCTAAATGATTTCCGGGTCTGAGTTGGTTTTGCCTTCTTCCTTCCCAAATTTTGTATTCTGACGCAATACAAACACGAGTTTAGACAGCAGATCCACTATGAAATAAAAAAAAACCAAAACCAATGAGCGTGTCATGCTTAGAATTCTAGAGGCAGCACGACCAACATGAGTTTTTGTGTTTTGGAAAAAAAAAATGGAACCCTTTTGCAGAGGGGCACGATAATTAATTCCCCAAATCAGTTTGCCAGCGATTTTCAGGTGAATTGAATGAGTTTTCCAAAGCCAGTCAGCTGGGAGGGGTGGAGGAATCCGGAAACAGCCTGTTTCCTTGTGACTAAATCAAGCCCACTATCAAAAAGGACTCTTGCATTTCTTTGGCTCTTCTCACTTTTCTCTTCTTTATCATGGTTTGTAATGAATTTTCTGATGTGAGCTTTGATTTTGAGGCTGGAATATGGAGTTCAAGACACGGAAGGAATGGTCTTTTTCAATCAGGGCACAGCTGTTGGCTTGCTCCAATTCTGGCTTTCTGTCATGGTTTTGGGTGCCTCAGCCGAGTTTTGGTTTCTTGAGCGGCAATTTCCTGAATGATTTCTGGGTCTGAGTTGGTTTTGCCTTCTTCCTTCCCAAATTTTGTATTCTGACGCAATACAAACACGAGTTTAGACAGCAGATCCATTATGAAACAAAAACCAAAACCAATGAGCGTGTCATGCTTAGAATTCTAGAGGCAGCCCGACCAACATGAGTTTTTGTGTTTTGGACAAAGAAATGGAACCCTTTTGCAGAGGGGCACGATAATTAATTCCCCAAATGAGTTTGCCAGCGATTTTCAGGTGAATTGAATGAGTTTTCCAAAGCCAGTCAGCTGGGAGGGGTGGATGAATCCGGAAACAGCCTGTTTCCTTGTGACTAAATCAAGCCCACAATCAAAAAGCACTGTTCCAGTTCTTCGGATCTTTTCACATTTTTCTTCTTTATCATGGTTTGTAATGAATTTTCTGATGTGAGCTTTGATTTTGAGGCTGGAATATGGAGTTCAAGACACGGAAGGAATGGTCTTTTTCAATCAGGGCACAGCTGTTGGCTTGCTCCAATTCTGGCTTTCTGTCATGGTTTTGGGTGCCTCAGCCGAGTTTTGGTTTCTTGAGCGGCAATTTCCTAAATGATTTCCGGGTCTGAGTTGGTTTTGCCTTCTTCTTTCCAAATTTTGTATTCTGACGCAATACAAACACGAGTTTAGACAGCAGATCCACTATGAAATAAAAAAAAACCAAAACCAATTAGCGTGTCATGCTTAGAATTCTAGAGGCAGCACGACCAACATGAGTTTTTGTGTTTTGGAAAAAAAAATGGAACCCTTTTGCAGAGGGGAACGATAATTAATTGCCCAAATCAGTTTGCCAGTGATTTTCAGGTGAATTGAATGAGTTTTTCAAAGCCAGTCAGCTGGGAGGCGTGGATTAATCCGGAAACAGCCTGTTTCCTTGTGACTAAATCAAGCCCACTATCAAAAAGGACTCTTCCATTTCTTTGGCTCTTCTCACTTTTCTCTTCTTTATCATGGTTTGTAATGAATTTTCTGATGTGAGCTTTGATTTTGAGGCTGGAATATGGAGTTCAAGACACGGAAGTGATGGTCTTTTTCAATCAGGGCACAGCTGTTGGCTTGCTCCAATTCTGGCTTTCTGTCATGGTTTTGGGTGCCTCAGCCGAGTTTTGGTTTCTTGAGCGGCAATTTCCTGAATGATTTCTGGGTCTGAGTTGGTTTTGCCTTCTTCCTTCCCAAATTTTGTATTCTGACGCAATACAAACACGAGTTTAGACAGCAGATCCATTATGAAACAAAAAGCAAAACCAATGAGCGTGTCATGCTTAGAATTCTAGAGGCAGCCCGACCAACATGAGTTTTTGTGTTTTGGACAAAGAAATGGAACCCTTTTGATGAGGGGCACGATAATTAATTCCCCAAATCAGTTTGCCAGCGATTTTCAGGTGAATTGAATGAGTTTTCCAAAGCCAGTCAGCTGGGAGGGGTGGATGAATCCGGAAACAGCCTGTTTCCTTGTGACTAAATCAAGCCCACAATCAAAAAGCACTCTTCCAGTTCTTCGGATCTTTTCACATTTTTCTTCTTTATCATGGTTTGTAATGAATTTTCTGATGTGAGCTTTGATTTTGAGGCTGGAATATGGAGTTCAAGACACGGAAGGAATGGTCTTTTTCAATCAGGGCACAGCTGTTGGCTTGCTCCAATTCTGGCTTTCTGTCATGGTTTTGGGTGCCTCAGCCGAGTTTTGGTTTCTTGAGCGGCAATTTCCTGAATGATTTCTGGGTCTGAGTTGGTTTTGCCTTCTTCCTTCCCAAATTTTGTATTCTGACGCAATACAAACACGAGTTTAGACAGCAGATCCATTATGAAACAAAAACCAAAACCAATGAGCGTGTCATGCTTAGAATTCTAGAGGCAGCACGACCAACATGAGTTTTTGTGTTTTGGACAAAGAAATGGAAGCCTTTTGCAGAGGGGAACGATAATTCATTCCCCAAATCAGTTTGCCAGCGATTTTCAGGTGAATTGAATGAGTTTTCCAAAGCCAGTCAGCTGGGAGGGGTGGATGAATCCGGAAACAGCCTGTTTCCTTGTGACTAAATCAAGCCCACTATCAAAAAGGACTCTTCCATTTCTTTGGCTCTTCTCACTTTTCTCTTCTTTATCATGGTTTGTAATGAATTTTCTGATGTGAGCTTTGATTTTGAGGCTGGAATATGGAGTTCAAGACACGGAAGGAATGGTCTTTTTCAATCAGGGCACAGCTGTTGGCTTGCTCCAATTCTGGCTTTCTGTCATGGTTTTGGGTGCCTCAGCCGAGTTTTGGTTTCTTGAGCGGCAATTTCCTAAATGATTTCCGGGTCTGAGTTGCTTTTGCCTTCTTCCTTCCCAAATTTTGTATTCTGACGCAATACAAACACGAGTTTAGACAGCAGATCCACTATGAAATAAAAAAAAACCAAAACCAATTAGCGTGTCATGCTTAGAATTCTAGAGGCAGCACGACCAACATGAGTTTTTGTGTTTTGGAAAAAAAATGGAACCCTTTTGCAGAGGGGAACGATAATTAATTGCCCAAATCAGTTTGCCAGTGATTTTCAGGTGAATTGAATGAGTTTTTCAAAGCCAGTCAGCTGGGAGGCGTGGATTAATCCGGAAACAGCCTGTTTCCTTGTGACTAAATCAAGCCCACTATCAAAAAGGACTCTTCCATTTCTTTGGCTCTTCTCACTTTTCTCTTCTTTATCATGGTTTGTAATGAATTTTCTGATGTGAGCTTTGATTTTGAGGCTGGAATATGGAGTTCAAGACACGGAAGTGATGGTCTTTTTCAATCAGGGCACAGCTGTTGGCTTGCTCCAATTCTGGCTTTCTGTCATGGTTTTGGGTGCCTCAGCCGAGTTTTGGTTTCTTGAGCGGCAATTTCCTGAATGATTTCTGGGTCTGAGTTGGTTTTGCCTTCTTCCTTCCCAAATTTTGTATTCTGACGCAATACAAACACGAGTTTAGACAGCAGATCCATTATGAAACAAAAAGCAAAACCAATGAGCGTGTCATGCTTAGAATTCTAGAGGCAGCCCGACCAACATGAGTTTTTGTGTTTTGGACAAAGAAATGGAACCCTTTTGCAGAGGGGCACGATAATTAATTCCCCAAATCAGTTTGCCAGCGATTTTCAGGTGAATTGAATGAGTTTTCCAAAGCCAGTCAGCTGGGAGGGGTGGATGAATCCGGAAACAGCCTGTTTCCTTGTGACTAAATCAAGCCCACAATCAAAAAGCACTCTTCCAGTTCTTCGGATCTTTTCACATTTTTCTTCTTTATCATGGTTTGTAATGAATTTTCTGATGTGAGCTTTGATTTTGAGGCTGGAATATGGAGTTCAAGACACGGAAGGAATGGTCTTTTTCAATCAGGGCACAGCTGTTGGCTTGCTCCAATTCTGGCTTTCTGTCATGGTTTTGGGTGCCTCAGCCGAGTTTTGGTTTCTTGAGCGGCAATTTCCTGAATGATTTCTGGGTCTGAGTTGGTTTTGCCTTCTTCCTTCCCAAATTTTGTATTCTGACGCAATACAAACACGAGTTTAGACAGCAGATCCATTATGAAACAAAAACCAAAACCAATGAGCGTGTCATGCTTAGAATTCTAGAGGCAGCACGACCAACATGAGTTTTTGTGTTTTGGACAAAGAAATGGAACCCTTTTGCAGAGGGGAACGATAATTCATTCCCCAAATCAGTTTGCCAGCGATTTTCAGGTGAATTGAATGAGTTTTCCAAAGCCAGTCAGCTGGGAGGGGTGGATGAATCCGGAAACAGCCTGTTTCCTTGTGACTAAATCAAGCCCACTATCAAAAAGCACTCTTCCAGTTCTTCGGATCTTTTCACATTTTTCTTCTTTATCATGGTTTGTAATGAATTTTCTGATGTGAGCTTTGATTTTGAGGCTGGAATATGGAGTTCAAGACACGGAAGGAATGGTCTTTTTCAATCAGGGCACAGCTGTTGGCTTGCTCCAATTCTGGCTTTCTGTCATGGTTTTGGGTGCCTCAGCCGAGTTTTGGTTTCTTGAGCGGGAATTTCCTAAAGGATTTCTGGGTCTGAGTTGGTTTTGCCTTCTTCCTTCCCAAATTTTGTATTCTGACGCAATACAAACACGAGTTTAGACAGCAGATCCATTATGAAATGAAAAAAACCAAAACGAATTAGCCTGTCATGCTTAGAATTCTAGAGGCAGCACGACCAACATGAGTTTTTGTGTTTTGGAAAAAGAAATGGAACCCTTTTGCAGAGGGGCACGATAATTAATTCCCCAAATCAGTTTGCCAGCGATTTTCAGGTGAATTGAATGAGTTTTCCAAAGCCAGTCAGCTGGGAGGGGTGGATGAATCCGGAAACAGCCTGTTTCCTTGTGACTAAATCAAGCCCACTATCAAAAAGCACTCTTGCATTTCTTTTGCTCTTTTTACATTTTTCTTCTTTATCATGGTTTGTAATGAATTTTCTGATGTGAGCTTTGATTTTGAGGCTGGAATATGGAGTTCAAGACACGGAAGGGATGGTCTTTTTCAATCAGGGCACAGCTGTTGGCTTGCTCCAATTCTGGTTTTCTTTCATGGTTTTGGGTGCCTCAGCCGAGTTTTGGTTTCTTGAGCGGCAATTTCCTAAAGGATTTCTGGGTCTGAGTTGGTTTTGCCTTCTTCCTTCCCAAATTTTGTATTCTGACGCAATACAAACACGAGTTTAGACAGCAGATCCACTATGAAATAAAAAAAACCAAAACCAATGAGCGTCATGCTTAGAATTCTAGAGGCAGCCCGACCAACATGAGTTTTTGTGTTTTGGAAAAAGAAATGGAACCCTTTTGCAGAGGGGAACGATAATTAATTCCCCAAATCAGTTTGCCAGCGATTTTCAGGTGAATTGAATGAGTTTTCCAAAGCCAGTCAGCTGGGAGGGGTGGATGAATCCGGAAACAGCCTGTTTCCTTGTGACTAAATCAAGCCCACTATCAAAAAGGACTCTTCCATTTCTTTGGCTCTTCTCACTTTTCTCTTCTTTATCATGGTTTGTAATGAATTTTCTGATGTGAGCTTTGATT
Source organism: Oryctolagus cuniculus (assembly GCF_964237555.1). Taxonomy (NCBI): domain Eukaryota; kingdom Metazoa; phylum Chordata; class Mammalia; order Lagomorpha; family Leporidae; genus Oryctolagus; species Oryctolagus cuniculus. The sequence goes on along the minus strand of NC_091444.1, from coordinate 85,231,871 downwards.
TTGAGGCTGGAATATGGAGTTCAAGACACGGAAGGAATGGTCTTTTTCAATCAGGGCACAGCTGTTGGCTTGCTCCAATTCTGGCTTTCTGTCATGGTTTTGGGTGCCTCAGCCGAGTTTTGGTTTCTTGAGCGGTAATTTCCTAAAAGATTTCCGGGTCTGAGTTGGTTTTGCCTTCTTCCTTCCCAAATTTTGTATTCTGACGCAATACAAACACGAGTTTAGACAGCAGATCCATTATGAAAGAAAAAAAACAACACCAATTAGCGTGTCATGCTTAGAATTCTAGAGGCAGCACGACCAACATGAGTTTTTGTGTTTTGGAAAAAGAAATGGAACCCTATTGCAGAGGGGAACGATCATTAATTCCCCAAATCAGTTTGCCAGCGATTTTCAGGTGAATTGAATGAGTTTCCAAAGCCAGTCAGCTCGGAGGGGTGGATGAATCCGGAAACAGCCTGTTTCCTTGTGACTAAATCAAGCCCACTATCAAAAAGGACTCTTCCATTTCTTTGGCTCTTTTCACATTTTTCTTCTTTATCATGGTTTGTAATGAATTTTCTGATGTGAGCTTTGATTTTGAGGCTGGAATATGGAGTTCAAGACACGGAAGGAATGGTCTTTTTCAATCAGGGCACAGCTGTTGGCTTGCTCCAATTCTGGCTTTCTGTCATGGTTTTGGGTGCCTCAGCCGAGTTTTGGTTTCTTGAGCGGCAATTTCCTGAATGATTTCTGGGTCTGAGTTGGTTTTGCCTTCTTCCTTCCCAAATTTTGTATTCTGACGCAATACAAACACGAGTTTAGACAGCAGATCCATTATGAAACAAAAACCAAAACCAATGAGCGTGTCATGCTTAGAATTCTAGAGGCAGCACGACCAACATGAGTTTTTGTGTTTTGGACAAAGAAATGGAACCCTTTTGCAGAGGGGAACGATAATTCATTCCCCAAATGAGTTTGCCAGCGATTTTCAGGTGAATTGAATGAGTTTTCCAAAGCCAGTCAGCTGGGAGGGGTGGATGAATCCGGAAACAGCCTGTTTCCTTGTGACTAAATCAAGCCCACTATCAAAAAGGACTCTTCCATTTCTTTGGCTCTTCTCACTTTTCTCTTCTTTATCATGGTTTGTAATGAATTTTCTGATGTGAGCTTTGATTTTGAGGCTGGAATATGGAGTTCAAGACACGGAAGGAATGGTCTTTTTCAATCAGGGCACAGCTGTTGGCTTGCTCCAATTCTGGCTTTCTGTCATGGTTTTGGGTGCCTCAGCCGAGTTTTGGTTTCTTGAGTGGCAATTTCCTAAAGGATTTCTGGGTCTGAGTTGGGTTTGCCTTCTTCCTTCCCAAATTTTGTATTCTGACGCAATACAAACACGAGTTTAGACAGCAGATCCACTATGAAATAAAAAAAAACAAAACCAATTAGCGTGTCATGCTTAGAATTCTAGAGGCAGCACGACCAACATGAGTTTTTGTGTTTTGGACAAAGAAATGGAACCCTTTTGCAGAGGGGAACGATAATTAATTGCCCAAATCAGTTTGCCAGTGATTTTCAGGTGAATTGAATGAGTTTTTCAAAGCCAGTCAGCTGGGAGGCGTGGATTAATCCGGAAACAGCCTGTTTCCTTGTGACTAAATCAAGCCCACTATCAAAAAGGACTCTTCCATTTCTTTGGCTCTTTTCATATTTCTCTTCTTTATCATGGTTTGTAATGAATTTTCTGATGTGAGCTTTGATTTTGAGGCTGGAATATGGAGTTCAAGACACGGAAGTGATGGTCTTTTTCAATCAGGGCACAGCTGTTGGCTTGCTCCAATTCTGGCTTTCTGTCATGGTTTTGGGTGCCTCAGCCGAGTTTTGGTTTCTTGAGCGGCAATTTCCTGAATGATTTCTGGGTCTGAGTTGGTTTTGCCTTCTTCCTTCCCAAATTTTGTATTCTGACGCAATACAAACACGAGTTTAGACAGCAGATCCATTATGAAACAAAAAGCAAAACCAATGAGCGTGTCATGCTTAGAATTCTAGAGGCAGCCCGACCAACATGAGTTTTTGTGTTTTGGACAAAGAAATGGAACCCTTTTGCAGAGGGGCACGATAATTAATTCCCCAAATCAGTTTGCCAGCGATTTTCAGGTGAATTGAATGAGTTTTCCAAAGCCAGTCAGCTGGGAGGGGTGGATGAATCCGGAAACAGCCTGTTTCCTTGTGACTAAATCAAGCCCACAATCAAAAAGCACTCTTCCAGTTCTTCGGATCTTTTCACATTTTTCTTCTTTATCATGGTTTGTAATGAATTTTCTGATGTGAGCTTTGATTTTGAGGCTGGAATATGGAGTTCAAGACACGGAAGGAATGGTCTTTTTCAATCAGGGCACAGCTGTTGGCTTGCTCCAATTCTGGCTTTCTGTCATGGTTTTGGGTGCCTCAGCCGAGTTTTGGTTTCTTGAGCGGCAATTTCCTAAAGGATTTCTGGGTCTGAGTTGGTTTTGCCTTCTTCCTTCCCAAATTTTGTATTCTGACGCAATACAAACACGAGTTTAGACAGCAGATCCATTATGAAATGAAAAAAACCAAAACGAATTAGCCTGTCATGCTTAGAATTCTAGAGGCAGCACGACCAACATGAGTTTTTGTGTTTTGGAAAAAGAAATGGAACCCTTTTGCAGAGGGGCACGATAATTAATTCCCCAAATCAGTTTGCCAGCGATTTTCAGGTGAATTGAATGAGTTTTCCAAAGCCAGTCAGCTGGGAGGGGTGGATGAATCCGGAAACAGCCTGTTTCCTTGTGACTAAATCAAGCCCACTATCAAAAAGCACTCTTGCATTTCTTTTGCTCTTTTTACATTTTTCTTCTTTATCATGGTTTGTAATGAATTTTCTGATGTGAGCTTTGATTTTGAGGCTGGAATATGGAGTTCAAGACACGGAAGGGATGGTCTTTTTCAATCAGGGCACAGCTGTTGGCTTGCTCCAATTCTGGTTTTCTTTCATGGTTTTGGGTGCCTCAGCCGAGTTTTGGTTTCTTGAGCGGCAATTTCCTAAAGGATTTCTGGGTCTGAGTTGGTTTTGCCTTCTTCCTTCCCAAATTTTGTATTCTGACGCAATACAAACACGAGTTTAGACAGCAGATCCACTATGAAATAAAAAAAACCAAAACCAATGAGCGTCATGCTTAGAATTCTAGAGGCAGCCCGACCAACATGAGTTTTTGTGTTTTGGAAAAAGAAATGGAACCCTTTTGCAGAGGGGAACGATAATTAATTCCCCAAATCAGTTTGCCAGCGATTTTCAGGTGAATTGAATGAGTTTTCCAAAGCCAGTCAGCTGGGAGGGGTGGATGAATCCGGAAACAGCCTGTTTCCTTGTGACTAAATCAAGCCCACTATCAAAAAGGACTCTTCCATTTCTTTGGCTCTTCTCACTTTTCTCTTCTTTATCATGGTTTGTAATGAATTTTCTGATGTGAGCTTTGATTTTGAGGCTGGAATATGGAGTTCAAGACACGGAAGGAATGGTCTTTTTCAATCAGGGCACAGCTGTTGGCTTGCTCCAATTCTGGCTTTCTGTCATGGTTTTGGGTGCCTCAGCCGAGTTTTGGTTTCTTGAGCGGTAATTTCCTAAAAGATTTCCGGGTCTGAGTTGGTTTTGCCTTCTTCCTTCCCAAATTTTGTATTCTGACGCAATACAAACACGAGTTTAGACAGCAGATCCATTATGAAAGAAAAAAAACAACACCAATTAGCGTGTCATGCTTAGAATTCTAGAGGCAGCACGACCAACATGAGTTTTTGTGTTTTGGAAAAAGAAATGGAACCCTATTGCAGAGGGGAACGATCATTAATTCCCCAAATCAGTTTGCCAGCGATTTTCAGGTGAATTGAATGAGTTTCCAAAGCCAGTCAGCTCGGAGGGGTGGATGAATCCGGAAACAGCCTGTTTCCTTGTGACTAAATCAAGCCCACTATCAAAAAGGACTCTTCCATTTCTTTGGCTCTTTTCACATTTTTCTTCTTTATCATGGTTTGTAATGAATTTTCTGATGTGAGCTTTCATTTTGAGGCTGGAATATGGAGTTCAAGACACGGAAGGAATGGTCTTTTTCAATCAGGGCACAGCTGTTGGCTTGCTCCAATTCTGGCTTTCTGTCATGGTTTTGGGTGCCTCAGCTGAGTTTTGGTTTCTTGAGCGGCAATTTCCTAAAGGATTTCTGGGTCTGAGTTGGTTTTGCCTTCTCCTCCCAAATTTTGTATTCTGACACAATACACGCACGAGTTTAGACAGCAGATCCATTATGAAATAAAAAAAAAAAACAAAACCAATTAGCGTGTCATGCTTAGAATTCTAGAGGCAGCACGACCAACATGAGTTTTTGTGTTTTGGAAAAAGAAATGGAACCCTTTTGCAGAGGGGCACGATAATTAATTCCCCAAATCAGTTTGCCAGCGATTTTCAGGTGAATTGAATGAGTTTTCCAAAGCCAGTCAGCTGGGAGGGGTGGATGAATCCAGAAACAGCCTATTTCCTTTTGAGGAAATCAAGCCCACTCTCAAAAAGGACTCTTCCATTTCTTTGGCTCTTTTCACATTTTTCTTCTTTATCATGGTTTGTAATGAATTTTCTGATGTGAGCTTTGATTTTGAGGCTGGAATATGGAGTTCAAGACACGGAAGGAATGGTCTTTTTCAATCAGGGCACAGCTGTTGGCTTGCTCCAATTCTGGCTTTCTGTCATGGTTTTGGGTGCCTCAGCCGAGTTTTGGTTTCTTGAGCGGCAATTTCCTAAATGATTTCTGGGTCTGAGTTGGTTTTGCCTTCTTCCTTCCCAAATTTTGTATTCTGACGCAATACAAACACGAGTTTAGACAGCAGATCCATTATGAAAGAAAAAAAAACAAAACCAATTAGCGTGTCATGCTTAGAATTCTAGAGGCAGCACGACCAACATGAGTTTTTGTGTTTTGGAAAAAGAAATGGAACCGTTTTGCAGAGGGGCACGATCATGAATTCCCCAAATCAGTTTGCCAGCGATTTTCAGGTGAATTGAATGAGTTTCCAAAGCCAGTCAGCTCGGAGGGTGGATGAATCCGGAAACAGCCTGTTTCCTTGTGACTAAATCAAGCCCACTATCAAAAAGGACTCTTCCATTTCTTTGGCTCTTTTCACATTTTTCTTCTTTATCATGGTTTGTAATGAATTTTCTGATGTGAGCTTTGATTTTGAGGCTGGAATATGGAGTTCAAGACACGGAAGGAATGGTCTTTTTCAATCAGGGCACAGCTGTTGGCTTGCTCCAATTCTGGCTTTCTGTCATGGTTTTGGGTGCCTCAGCCGAGTTTTGGTTTCTTGAGCGGCAATTTCCTAAAGGATTTCTGGGTCTGAGTTGGTTTTGCCTTCTTCCTTCCCAAATTTTGTATTCTGACGCAATACAAATATGAGTTTAGACAGCAGATCCATTATGAAACAAAAAAAAAAAAAAACAAAACCAATGAGCGTGTCATGCTTAGAATTCTGTAGGCAGCACGACCAACATGAATTTTTGTGTTTTGGACAAAGAAATGGAACCCTTTTGCAGAGGGGAACGATAATGAATTCCCCAAATCAGTTTGCCAGCGATTTTCAGGTGAATTGAATGAGTTTTCCAAAGCCAGTCAGCTGGGAGGGGTGGATGAATCCGGAAACAGCCTGTTTCCTTGTGACTAAATCAAGCCCACTCTCAAAAAGGACTCTTGCATTTCTTTGGCTCTTTTCACTTTTTTCTTCTTTATCATGGTTTGTAATGAATTTTCTGATGTGAGCTTTGATTCTGAGGCTAGAATATGGAATTCAAGACCCGGAAGGAATGGTCTTTTTCAATCAGGGCACAGCTGTTGGCTTGCTCCAATTCTGGCTTTCTGTCATGGTTTTGGGTGCCTCAGCCGAGTTTTGGTTTCTTGAGTGGCAATTTCCTAAAGGATTTCTGGGTCTGAGTTGGGTTTGCCTTCTTCCTTCCCAAATTTTGTATTCTGACGCAATACAAACACGAGTTTAGACAGCACATCCATTATGAAAGAAAAAAAAACAACACCAATTGGCGTGTCATGCTTAGAATTCTAGAAAAGCACGACCAACATGAGTTTTTGTGTTTTGGAAAAAGAAATGGAAGCCTTTTGCAGAGGGGAACGATAATTCATTCCCCAAATCAGTTTGCCAGCGATTTTCAGGTGAATTGAATGAGTTTTCCAAAGCCAGTCAGCTGGGAGGGGTGGATGAATGCGGAAACAGCCTGTTTCCTTGTGACTAAATCAAGCCCACTATCAAAAAGGACTCTTGCATTTCTTTGGCTCTTTTCACATTTTTCTTCTTTATCATGGTTTGTAATGACTTTTCTGATGTGAGCTTTGATTTTGAAGCTGGAATATGGAGTTCAAGACACGGAAGGAATGGTCTTTTTCAATCAGGGCACAGCTGTTGGCTTGCTCCAATTCTGGCTTTCTGTCATGGTTTTGGGTGCCTCAGCCGAGTTTTGGTTTCTTGAGCGGCAATTTCCTAAAGGATTTCTGGGTCTGAGTTGGTTTTGCCTTCTTCCTTCCCAAATTTTGTATTCTGACGCAATACAAACACGAGTTTAGACAGCAGCTCCATTACGAAATAAAAAAAACAAAACCAATCAGCGTGTCATGCTTAGAATTCTAGAGGCAGCACGACCAACATGAGTTTTTGTGTTTTGGACAAAAAATGGAACCCTTTTGCAGAGGGGAACGATCATGAATTCCCCAAATCAGTTTGCCAGCGATTTTCAGGTGAATGGAATGAGTTTTCCAAAGCCAGTAAGCTGGGAGGCGTGGATGAATCCGGAAACAGCCTGTTTCCTTGTGACTAAATCAAGCCCACTACCAAAAAGGACTCTTCCATTTCTTTGGCTCTTTTCACATTTTTCTTCTTTATCATGGTTTGTAATGAATTTTCTGATGTGAGCTTTGATTTTGACGCTGGAATATGGAGTTCAAGACACGGAAGGAATGGTCTTTTTCAATCAGGGCACAGCTGTTGGCTTGCTCCAATTCTGGCTTTCTGTCATGGTTTTGGGTGCCTCAGCCGAGTTTTGGTTTCTTGAGCGGCAATTTCCTAAAGGATTTCTGGGTCTGAGTTGGTTTTGCCTTCTTCCTTCCCAAATTTTGTATTCTGATGCAATACAAACACGAGTTTAGACAGCAGCTCCAATATGAAATAAAAAAAATCAAAACCAATTAGCGTGTCATGCTTAGAATTCTAGAGGCAGCACGACCAAAATGAGTTTTTGTGTTTTGGACAAAAAATGGAACCCTTTTGCAGAGGGGAACGATAATTAATTCCCCAAATCAGTTTGCCAGCGATTTTCAGGTGAATTGAATGAGTTTTCCAAAGCCAGTCAGCTGGGAGGGGTGGATGAATCCGGAAACAACCTGTTTCCTTGTGACTAAATGAAGCCCACTCTCAAAAAGGATTGTTCCATTTCTTTGGCTCTTTTCACATTTTTCTTCTTTATCATGGTTTGTAATGAATTTTCTGATGTGAGCTTTGATTTTGAGGCTGGAATATGGAGTTCAAGACACGGATGGAAAGGTCTTTTTCAATCAGGGCACAGCTGTTGGCTTGCTCCAATTCTGGCTTTCTGTCATGGTTTTGGGTGCCTCAGTCGAGTTTTGGTTTCTTGAGCGGCAATTTCCTAAAGGATTTCTGTGTCTGAGTTGGTTTTGCCTTCTTCCTTCCCAAATTTTGTATTCTGACGCAATACAAACACGAGTTTAGACAGCAGATCCATTATGAAAGAAAAAAACAAAACCAATTAGCGTGTCATGCTTAGAATTCTAGAGGCAGCACGACCAACATGAGTTTTTGTGTTTTGGACAAAGAAATGGAACCCTTTTGCAGAGGGGAACGATAATTAATTCCCCAAATCAGTTTGCCAGCGATTTTCAGGTGAATTGAATGAGTTTTCCAAAGCCAGTCAGCTGGGAGGGGTGGATGAATGCGGAAACAGCCTGTTTCCTTCTGACTAAATCAAGCACACTATCAAAAAGGACTCTTCCATTTCTTTGGCTCTTCTCACTTTTTTCTTCTTTATCATGGTTTGTAATGAACTTTCTGATGTGAGCTTTGATTTTGAGGCTGGAATATGGAGTTCAAGACCCGGAAGGAATGTTCTTTTTCAATCAGGGCACAGCTGTTGGCTTGCTCCAATTCTGGTTTTCTTTCATGGTTTTGGGTGCCTCAGCCGAGTTTTGGTTTCTTGAGCGGCAATTTCCTAAAAGGATTTCTGGGTCTGAGTTGGTTTTGCCTTCTTCCTTCCCAAATTTTGTATTCTGACGCAATACAAACACAAGTTTAGACAGCAGATCCATTATGAAAGAAAAAAAACAAAACAAAACCTATGAGCGTGTCATGCTTAGAATTCTAGAGGCAGCACGATCAACATGAGTTTTTGTGTTTTGGACAAAGAACTGGAACCCTTTTGCAGAGGGGAATGATAATTCATTCCCCAAATCAGTTTGCCAGCGATTTTCAGGTGAATTGAATGAGTTTTCCAAAGCCAGTCAGCTGGGAGGGGTGGATGAATCCGGAAACAGCCTGTTTCCTTGTGACGAAATCAAGCCCACTATCAAAAAGGACTCTTGCATTTCTTTGCCTCTTTTCACAGTTTTCTTCTTTATCATGGTTTGTAATGAGTTTTCTGATGTGAGCTTTGATTTTGAGGCTGGAATATGGAGTTCAAGACACGGAATGAATGGTCTTTTTCAATCAGGGCACAGCTGTTGGCTTGCTCCAATTCTGGCTTTCTGTCATGGTTTTGGGTGCCTCAGCCGAGTTTTGGTTTCTTGAGCGGCAATTTCCTAAAGGATTTCTGGGTCTGAGTTCGTTTTGCCTTCTTCCTTCCCAAATTTTGTATTCTGACGCAATACAAACACGAGTTTAGACAGCAGATCCATTATGAAAGAAAAAAAACAAAACCAATTAGCGTGTCATGCTTAGAATTCTAGAGGCAGCACGACCAACATGAGCTTTGTGTTTTGGACAAAGAAAGGGAACCCTTTTGCAGAGGGGCACGATAATTAATTCCCCAAATCAGTTTGCCAGCGATTTTCAGGTGAATTGAATGAGTTTTCCAAAGCCAGTCAGCTGGGAGGGGTGGATGAATCCGGAAACAGCCTGTTTCCTTGTGACTAAATCAAGCCCACTATCAAAAAGGACTCTTCCATTTCTTTGGCTCTTTTCACATTTTTCTTCTTTATCATGGTTTGTAATGAAATTTCTGATGTGAGCTTTGATTTTGAGGCTGGAATATGGAGTTCAAGACCCGGAAGGAATGGTCTTTTTCAATCAGGGCACAGCTGTTGGCTTGCTCCAATTCTGGCTTTCTGTCATGGTTTTGGGTGCCTCAGCCGAGTTTTGGTTTCTTGAGCGGCAATTTCCTAAAGGATTTCTGGGTCTGAGTTGGTTTTGCCTTCTTCCTTCCCAAATTTTGTATTCTAACGCAATACAAACACGAGTTTAGACAGCAGATCCATTATGAAATAAAAAACAAAACCAATTAGCGTGTCATGCTTAGAATTCTAGAGGCAGCACGACCAACATGAGTTTTTGTGTTTTGGACAAAGAAATGGAACCCTTTTGCAGAGGGGAACGATAATTAATTCCCCAAATCAGTTTCCCTGGGATTTTCAGGTGAATTGAATGAGTTTTCCAAAGCCAGTCAGCTGGGAGGGGTGGATGACTCCGGAAACAGCCTGTTTCCTTGTGACTAAATCAAGCCCACTATCAACAAGGACTCTTCCATCTCTTTGGCTCTTCTCACATTTTTCTTCATTATCATGGTTTGTAATGAACTTTCTGATGTGAGCTTTGATTTTGAGGCTGGAATATGGAGTTCAAGACACGGAAGGAATGGTCTTTTTCAATCAGGGCACAGCTGTTGGCTTGCTCCCATTCTGCCTTTCTGCCATGGTTTTGGGTGCCTCAGCCGAGTTTTGGTTTCTTGAGCGGCAATTTCCTAAAGGATTTCTGGGTCTGAGTTCGTTTTGCCTTCTTCCTTCCCAAATTTTGTATTCTGATGCAATACAAACACGAGTTTAGACAGCAGATCCATTATGAAAGAAAAAAAAAAACAAAACCAATTAGCGTGTCATGCTTAGAATTCTAGAGGCAGCACGACCAAAATGAGTTTTTGTGTTTTGGACAAAAAATGGAACCCTTTTGCAGAGGGGAACGATAATGAATTCCCCAAATCAGTTTGCCAGCGATTTTCAGGTGAATTGAATGAGTTTTCCAAAGCCAGTCAGCTGGGAGGGGTGGATGAATCCGGAAACAGCCTGTTTCCTTGTGACTAAATCAAGCACACTATCAAAAAGGACTCTTCCATTTCTTTGGCTCTTCTCACATTTTTCTTCTTTATCATGGTTTGTAATGAACTTTCTGATGTGAGCTTTGATTTTGAGGCTGGAATATGGAGTTCAAGACCCGGAAGGAATGTTCTTTTTCAATCAGGGCACAGCTGTTGGCTTGCTCCAATTCTGGTTTTCTTTCATGGTTTTGGGTGCCTCAGCCGAGTTTTGGTTTCTTGAGCGGCAATTTCCTAAAGGATTTCTGGGTCTGAGTTGGTTTTGCCTTCTTCCTTCCCAAATTTTGTATTCTGACGCAATACAAACACGAGTTTAGACAGCAGATCCATTATGAAATTAAAAAAAACAAAACCAATTGGCGTGTCATGCTTAGAATTCTAGAGGCAGCACGACCAACATGAGCTTTTGTGTTTTGGACAAAAAATGGAACCCTTTTGCAGAGGGGAACGATAATTAATTCCCCAAATCAGTTTGCCAGCGATTTTCAGGTGAATTGAATGAGTTTTCCAAAGCCAGTCAGCTGGGAGGGGTGGACGAATCCGGAAACAGCCTGTTTCCTTGTGACGAAATCAAGCCCACTATCAACAAGGACTCTTCCATCTCTTTGGCTCTTCTCACATTTTTCTTCATTATCATGGTTTGTAATGAATTTTCTGATGTGAGCTTTGATTTTGAGGCTGGAATATGGAGTTCAAGACCCGGAAGGAATGGTCTTTTTCAATCAGGGCACAGCTGTTGGCTTGCTCTAATTCTGGCTTTCTGTCATGGTTTTGGGTGCCTCAGCCGAGTTTTGGTTTCTTGAGCGGCAATTTCCTAAAGGATTTCTGGGTCTGAGTTGGTTTTGCCTTCTTCCTTCCCAAATTTTGTATTCTGACGCAATACAAACACGAGTTTAGACAGCAGATCCATTATGAAATAAAAAACAAAAAAACAAAACCAGTTAGCGTCTCATGCTTAGAATTCTAGAGGCAGCACGACCAACATGAGTTTTTGTGTTTTGGACAAAAAATGGAACCATTTTGCAGAGGGGAACGATAATGAATTCCCCAAATCAGTTTGCCAGCGATTTTCAGGTGAATTGAATGAGTTTTCCAAAGCCAGTCAGCTGGGAGGGGTGGACGAATCCGGAAACAGCCTGTTTCCTTGTGACGAAATCAAGCCCACTATCAACAAGGACTCTTCCATCTCTTTGGCTCTTCTCACATTTTTCTTCATTATCATGGTTTGTAATGAACTTTCTGATGTGAGCTTTGATTTTGAGGCTGGAATATGGAGTTCAAGACCCGGAAGGAATGGTCTTTTTCAATCAGGGCACAGCTGTTGGCTTGCTCTAATTCTGGCTTTCTGTCATGGTTTTGGGTGCCTCAGCCGAGTTTTGGTTTCTTGAGCGGCAATTTCCTAAAGGATTTCTGGGTCTGAGTTGGTTTTGCCTTCTTCCTTCCCAAATTTTGTATTCTGACGCAATACACACACGAGTTTAGACAGCAGATCCATTATGAAATTGAAAAAAACAAAACCAATTGGCGTGTCATGCTTAGAATTCTAGAGGCAGCACGACCAACATGAGCTTTTGTGTTTTGGAAAAAAAATGGAACCCTTTTGCAGAGGGGCACGATAATTAATTCCCCAAATCAGTTTGCCAGCGATTTTCAGGTGAATTGAATGAGTTTTCCAAAGCCAGTCAGCTGGGAGGGGTGGATGAATCCGGAAACAGCCTGTTTCCTTGTGACTAAATCAAGCCCACTATCAAAAAGGACTCTTCCATTTCTTTGGCTCTTCTCACATTTTTCTTCTTTATCATGGTTTGTAATGAATTTTCTGATGTGAGCTTTGATTTTGAGGCTGGAATATGGAGTTCAAGACCCGGAAGGAATGGTCTTTTTCAATCAGGGCACAGCTGTTGGCTTGCTCCAATTCTGGCTTTCTGTCATGGTTTTGGGTGCCTCAGCCGAGTTTTGGTTTCTTGAGCGGCAATTTCCTAAAGGATTTCTGGGTCTGAGTTCGTTTTGCCTTCTTCCTTCCCAAATTTTGTATTCTGACGCAATACACACACGAGTTTAGACAGCAGATCCATTATGAAAGAAAAAACAAAACCAATTAGCGTATCATGCTTAGAATTCTAGAGGCAGCACGACCAACATGAGTTTTTGTGCTTTGGACAAAGAACTGGAACCCTTTTGCAGAGGGGAACGATAATTAATTCCCCAAATCAGTTTGCCAGCGATTTTCAGGTGAATTGAATGAGTTTTCCAAAGCCAGTCAGCTGGGAGGGGTGGATGAATGCGGAAACAGCCTGTTTCCTTGTGTCTAAATCAAGCCCACTATCAACAAGGACTCTTCCATTTCTTTGGCTCTTCTCACATTTTTCTTCTTTATCATAGTTTGTAATGAATTTTCTGATGTGAGCTTTGATTTTGAGGCTGGAATATGGAGTTCAAGACACGGAAGGAATGGTCTTTTTCAATCAGGGCACAGCTGTTGGCTTGCTCCAATTCTGGCTTTCTGTCATGGTTTTGGGTGCCTCAGTCGAGTTTTGGTTTCTTGAGCGGCAATTTCCTAAAGGATTTCTGGGTCTGAGTTGGTTTTACCTTCTTCCTTCCCAAATTTTGTATTCTGATGCAATACAAACACAAGTTTAGACAGCAGATCCATTATGAAAGAAAAAAAACAAAACAAAACTAATGAGCGTGTCATGCTTAGAATTCTAGAGGCAGCACGACCAACATGAGTTTTTGTGTTTTGGACAAAGAACTGGAACCCTTTTGCAGAGGGGAATGATAATTCATTCCCCAAATCAGTTTGCCAGCGATTTTCAGGTGAATTGAATGAGTTTTCCAAAGCCAGTCAGCTGGGAGGGGTGGATGAATCCGGAAACAGCCTGTTTCCTTGTGACGAAATCAAGCCCACTATCAAAAAGTACTCTTCCATTTCTTTGGCTCTTTTCACAGTTTTCTTCTTTATCATGGTTTGTAATGAGTTTTCTGATGTGAGCTTTGATTTTGAGGCTGGAATATGGAGTTCAAGACCCGGAAGGAATGGTCTTTTTCAATCAGGGCACAGCTGTTGGCTTGCTCCAATTCTGGCTTTCTGTCATGGTTTTGGGTGCCTCAGCCGAGTTTTGGTTTCTTGAGCGGCAATTTCCTAAAGGATTTCTGGGTCTGAGTTCGTTTTGCCTTCTTCCTTCCCAAATTTTGTATTCTGACGCAATACAAACACGAGTTTAGACAGCAGATCCATTATGAAAGAAAAAAAACAAAACCAATGAGCGTGTCATGCTTAGAATTCTAGAGGCAGCACGACCAACATGAGTTTTTGTGTTTTGGACAAAGAAATGGAACCCTTTTGCAGAGGGGAACGATAATTAATTCCCCAAATCAGTTTGCCAGCGCTTTTCAGGTGAATTGAATGAGTTTTCCAAAGCCAGTCAGCTGGGAGGGGTGGACGAATCTGGAAACAGCCTGTTTCCTTGTGACGAAATCAAGCCCACTATCAAAAAGGAATCTTCCATTTCTTTGGCTCTTCTCATATTTTTCTTCTTTATCATGGTTTGTAATGAATTTTCTGATGTGAGCTTTGATTTTGAGGCTGGAATATGGAGTTCAAGACACGGAAGGAATGGTCTTTTTCAATCAGGGCACAGCTGTTGGCTTGCTCCAATTCTGGCTTTCTGTCATGGTTTTGGGTGCCTCAGTCGAGTTTTGGTTTCTTGAGTGGCAATTTCCTAAAGGATTTCTGGGTCTGAGTTGGTTTTACCTTCTTCCTTCCCAAATTTTGTATTCTGACGCAATACAAACACAAGTTTAGACAGCAGATCCATTATGAAAGAAAAAAAACAAAACAAAACTAATGAGCGTGTCATGCTTAGAATTCTAGAGGCAGCACGACCAACATGAGTTTTTGTGTTTTGGACAAAGAACTGGAACCCTTTTGCAGAGGGGAATGATAATTCATTCCCCAAATCAGTTTGCCAGCGATTTTCAGGTGAATTGAATGAGTTTTCCAAAGCCAGTCAGCTGGGAGGGGTGGATGAATCCGGAAACAGCCTGTTTCCTTGTGACGAAATCAAGCCCACTATCAAAAAGGACTCTTCCATTTCTTTGGCTCTTTTCACAGTTTTCTTCTTTATCATGGTTTGTAATGAGTTTTCTGATGTGAGCTTTGATTTTGAGGCTGGAATATGGAGTTCAAGACCCGGAAGGAATGGTCTTTTTCAATCAGGGCACAGCTGTTGGCTTGCTCCAATTCTGGCTTTCTGTCATGGTTTTGGGTGCCTCAGCCGAGTTTTGGTTTCTTGAGCGGCAATTTCCTAAAGGATTTCTGGGTCTGAGTTGGTTTTGCCTTCTTCCTTCCCAAATTTTGTATTCTGACGCAATACAAACACGAGTTTAGACAGCAGATCCATTATGAAAAGAAAAAAAACAAAACCAATGAGCGTGTCATGCTTAGAATTCTAGAGGCAGCACGACCAACATGAGTTTTTGTGTTTTGGACAAAGAAATGGAACCCTTTTGCAGAGGGGAACGATCATTAATTCCCCAAATCAGTTTGCCAGCGATTTTCAGGTGAATTGAATGAGTTTTCCAAAGCCAGTCAGCTGGGAGGGGTGGACGAATCTGGAAACAGCCTGTTTCCTTGTGACTAAATCAAGCC
This sequence comes from Oryctolagus cuniculus, assembly GCF_964237555.1. Taxonomy (NCBI): domain Eukaryota; kingdom Metazoa; phylum Chordata; class Mammalia; order Lagomorpha; family Leporidae; genus Oryctolagus; species Oryctolagus cuniculus. Next base: position 85,216,866 of record NC_091444.1, on the reverse strand, counting down.
CACTATCAAAAAGGACTCTTCCATTTCTTTGGCTCTTCTCACATTTTTCTTCTTTATCATGGTTTGTAATGAATTTTCTGATGTGAGCTTTGATTTTGAGGCTGGAATATGGAGTTCAAGACACGGAAGGAATGGTCTTTTTCAATCAGGGCACAGCTGTTGGCTTGCTCCAATTCTGGCTTTCTGTCATGGTTTTGGGTGCCTCAGCCGAGTTTTGGTTTCTTGAGCGGCAATTTCCTAAAGGATTTCTGGGTCTGAGTTGGTTTTGCCTTCTTCCTTCCCAAATTTTGTATTCTGACGCAATACAAACACGAGTTTAGACAGCAGATCCATTATGAAATAAAAAAAACAAAACCAATTGGCGTGTCATGCTTAGAATTCTAGAGGCAGCACGACCAACATGAGCTTTTGTGTTTTGCAAAAAAAATGGAACCCTTATGCAGAGGGGCATGATAATTAATTCCACAAATCAGTTTGCCAGCGCTTTTCAGGTGAATTGAATGAGTTTTCCAAAGCCAGTCAGCTGGCAGGGGTGGATGAATCCGGAAACAGCCTGTTTCCTTGTGACGAAATCAAGCCCACTATCAAAAAGGACTCTTCCATTTCTTTGGCTCTTCTCACATTTTTCTTCTTTATCATGGTTTGTAATGAATTTTCTGATTGAGCTTTGATTTTGAGCCTGGAATATGGAGTTCAAGACATGGAAGGAAAGGTCTTTTTCAATCAGGGCACAGCTGTTGGCTTGCTCCAATTCTGGATTTCTGTCATGGTTTTGGGTGCCTCAGCCGAGTTTTGGTTTCTTGAGCGGCAATTTCCTAAAGGATTTCTGCGTCTGAGTTGGTTTTGCCTTCTTCCTTCCCAAATTTTGTATTCTGATGCAATACAAACACGAGTTTAGACAGCAGATCCATTATGAAATAAAAAAAAAAAAACAAAACCAATTAGCGTCTCATGCTTAGAATTCTAGAGGCAGCACGACCAACATGAGTTTTTGTGTTTTGGACAAAAAATGGAACCCTTTTGCAGAGGGGAACGATAATTAATTCCCCAAATCAGTTTGCCAGCGATTTTCAGGTGAATTGAATGAGTTTTCCAAAGCCAGTCAGCTGGGAGGGGTGGATGAATCCGGAAACAGCCTGTTTCCTTGTGACTAAATCAAGCCCACTATCAAAAAGGACTCTTCCATTTCTTTGGCTCTTCTCACTTTTTTCTTCTTTATCATGGTTTGTAATGAATTTTCTGATGTGAGCTTTGATTTTGAGGCTGGAATATGGAGTTCAAGACCCAGAAGGCATGGTATTTTTCAATCAGGGCACAGCTGTTGGCTTGCTCCAATTCTGGCTTTCTGTCATGGTTTTGGGTGCCTCAGCCGAGTTTTGGTTTCTTGAGCGGCAATTTCCTAAAGGATTTCTGGGTCTGAGTTCGTTTTGCCTTCTTCCTTCCCAAATTTTGTATTCTGACGCAATACAAACACGAGTTTAGACAGCAGATCCATTATGAAAGAAAAAAAACAAAACCAATGAGCGTGTCATGCTTAGAATTCTAGAGGCAGCACGACCAACATGAGTTTTTGTGTTTTGGACAAAGAAATGGAACCCTTTTGCAGAGGGGAACGATAATTAATTCCCCAAATCAGTTTGCCAGCGATTTTCAGGTGAATTGAATGAGTTTTCCAAAGCCAGTCAGCTGGGAGGTGTGGACGAATCCGGAAACAGCCTGTTTCCTTGTGACTAAATCAAGCACACTATCAAAAAGGACTCTTCCATTTCTTTGGCTCTTCTCACTTTTTTCTTCATTATCATGGTTTGTAATGAATTTTCTGATGTGAGCTTTGATTTTGAGGCTGGAATATGGAGTTCGAGACACGGAAGGAATGGTCTTTTTCAATCAGGGCACAGCTGTTGGCTTGCTCCCATTCTGGCTTTCTGTCATGGTTTTGGGTGCCTCAGCCGAGTTTTGGTTTCTTGAGCGGCAATTTCCTAAAGGATTTCTGGGTCTGAGTTGGTTTTGCCTTCTTCCTTCCCAAATTTTGTATTCTGACGCAATACAAACACGAGTTTAGACAGCAGCTCCATTATGAAATAAAAAAAAAAAAAAAACAATGAGCGTGTCATGCTTAGAATTCTAGAGGCAGCACGACCAACATGAGTTTTTGTGTTTTGGACAAAGAAATGGAACCCTTTTGCAGAGGGGAACGATAATTAATTCCCCAAATCAGTTTGCCAGCGATTTTCAGGTGAATTGAATGAGTTTTCCAAAGCCAGTCAGCTGGGAGGGGTGGATGAATCCGGAAACAGCCTGTTTCCTTGTGACTAAATCAAGCACACTATCAAAAAGGACTCTTCCATTTCTTTGGCTCTTCTCACATTTTTCTTCTTTATCATGGTTTGTAATGAACTTTCTGATGTGAGCTTTGATTTTGAGGCTGGAATATGGAGTTCAAGACCCGGAAGGAATGTTCTTTTTCAATCAGGGCACAGCTGTTGGCTTGCTCCAATTCTGGTTTTCTTTCATGGTTTTGGGTGCCTCAGCCGAGTTTTGGTTTCTTGAGTGGCAATTTCCTAAAGGATTTCTGGGTCTGAGTTGGTTTTGCCTTCTTCCTTCCCAAATTTTGTATTCTGACGCAATACAAACACGAGTTTAGACAGCAGATCCATTATGAAATTAAAAAAAACAAAACCAATTAGCGTGTCATGCTTAGAATTCTAGAGGCAGCACGACCAACATGAGCTTTTGTGTTTTGGACAAAAAATGGAACCCTTTTGCAGAGGGGAACGATAATTAATTCCCCAAATCAGTTTGCCAGCGATTTTCAGGTGAATTGAATGAGTTTTCCAAAGCCAGTCAGCTGGGAGGGGTGGATGAATCCGGAAACAGCCTGTTTCCTTGTGACGAAATCAAGCCCACTATCAACAAGGACTCTTCCATTTCTTTGGCTCTTCTCACATTTTTCTTCTTTATCATGGTTTGTAATGAATTTTCTGATGTGAGCTTTGATTTTGAGGCTGCAATATGGAGTTCAAGACACGGAAGGAATGGTCTTTTTCAATCAGGGCACAGCTGTTGGCTTGCTCCGATTCTGGCTTTCTTTCATGGTTTTGGGTGCCTCAGCCGAGTTTTGGTTTCTTGAGCGGCAATTTCCTAAAGGATTTCTGGGTCTGAGTTGGTTTTGCCTTCTTCCTTCCCAAATTTTGTATTCTGACGCAATACAAACACGAGTTTAGACAGCAGATCCATTATGAAATAAAAAAAAAACAAAACCAATTCGCGTGCCATGCTTAGAATTCTAGAGGCAGCACGACCAACATGAGTTTTTGTGTTTTGGACAAAGAAATGGAACCCTTTTGCAGAGGGGAACGATAATTAATTCCCCAAATCAGTTTGCCAGCGATTTTCAGGTGAATTGAATGAGTTTTCCAAAGCCAGTCAGCTGGGAGGGGTGGATGAATCCGGAAACAGCCTGTTTCCTTGTGATTAAATCAAGCCCACTATCAAAAAGGACTCTTCCATTTCTTTAGCTCTTCTCATATTTTTCTTCTTTATCATGGTTTGTAATAATTTTCTGATGTGAGCTTTGATTTTGAGGCTGCAATATGGAGTTCAAGACACGGAAGGAATGGTCTTTTTCAATCAGGGCACAGCTGTTGGCTTGCTCCAATTCTGGCTTGCTGTCATGGTTTTGGGTGCCTCAGCCGAATTTTGGTTTCTTGAGCTGCAATTTCCTAAAGGATTTCTGGGTCTGAATTGGTTTTGCCTTCTTCCTTCCCAAATTTTGTATTCTGACGCAATACAAACACGAGTTTAGACAGCAGATCCATTAAGAAATAAAAAAAAAAAAACCAATTATCATGTCATGCTTAGAATTCTAGAGGCAGCACGACCAACATGAGTTTTTGTGTTTTGTACAAAGAAATGGAACCCTTTTGCAGAGGGGAACGATAATTAATTCCCCAAATCAGTTTGCCAGCGATTTTCAGGTGAATTGAATGAGTTTTCCAAAGCCAGTCAGCTGGGAGGGGTGGATGAATCCGGAAACAGCCTGTTTCCTTGTGATTAAATCAAGCCCACTATCAAAAAGGACTCTTCCATTTCTTTAGCTCTTCTCATATTTTTCTTCTTTATCATGGTTTGTAATAATTTTCTGATGTGAGCTTTGATTTTGAGGCTGGAATATGGAGTTCAAGACACGGAAGGCATGGTCTTTTTCAATCAGGGCACAGCTGTTGGCTTGCTCCAATTCTGGCTTTCTGTCATTGTTTTGGGTGCCTCCGCAGAGTTTTGGTTTCTTGAGTGGCAATTTCCTAAAGGATTTCTGGGTCTGAGTTGGTTTTGCCTTCTTCCTTCCCAAATTTTGTATTCTGACGCAATACAAACACGAGTTTAGACTGCAGATCCATTATGAAAGAAAAAAAAGAAAACCAATTAGCGTGTCATGCTTAGAATTCTAGAGGCAGCACGACCAACATGAGTTTTTGTGTTTTGGACAAAGAAATCGAACACTTTTGCAGAGGGGAACAATAATTAATTCCGCAAATCCGTTTGCCAGCGATTTTCAGGTGAATTGAATGAGTTTTCCAAAGCCAGTCAGCTGGGAGGGGTGGATGAATCCGGAAACAGCCTGTTTCCTTGTGACTAAATCAAGCCCACTATCAACAAGGACTCTTCCATTTATTTGGCTCTTCTCACATTTTTCTTCTTTATCATGGTTTGTAATGAGTTTTCTGATGTGAGCTTTGATTTTGAGGCTGGAATATGGAGTTCAAGACACGCAAGGCATGGTCTTTTTCAATCAGGGCACAGCTGTTGGCTTGCTCCAATTCTGGCTTTCTGTCATGGTTTTGGGTGCCTCAGCCGAGTTTTGGTTTCTTGAGCGGCAATTTCCTAAAGGATTTCTGGGTCTGAGTTGGTTTTGCCTTCTTTCTTCCCAAATTTTGTATTCTGACACAATACACACACGAGTTTAGACAGCAGATCCATTATGAAATAAAAAAAAAAAACCGATGAGCGTGTCATGCTTAGAATTCTAGAGGCAGCACGACCAACATGAGTTTTTGTGTTTTGGAAAAAGAAATGGAACCCTTTTGCAGAGGGGAACGATAATTAACTCCCCAAATCAGTTTGCCAGCGATTTTCAGGTGAATTGAATGAGTTTTCCAAAGCCAGTCAGCTGGGAGGGGTGGATGAATCCAGAAACAGCCTGTTTCCTTGTGACTAAATCAAGCCCACTATCAAAAAGCACTCTTCCATTTCTTTGGCTCTTCTCACATTTTTCTTCTTTATCATGGTTTGTAATGAATTTTCTGATGTGAGCTTTGATTTTGAGGCTGGAATATGGAGTTCAAGACACGGAAGGAAAGGTCTTTTTCAATCAGGGCACAGCTGCTGGCTTGCTCCAATTCTGGCTTTCTGTCATGGTTTTGGGTGCCTCAGCCGAGTTTTGGTTTCTTGAGCGGCAATTTCCTAAAATATTTCTGCGTCTGAGTTGGTTTTGCCTTCTTCCTTCCCAAATTTTGTATTCCGACGCAATACAAACACGAGTTTAGACAGCAGATCCATTATGAGAGAAAAAAAAAACAAAACCAATTAGCGTGTCATGCTTAGAATTCTAGAGGCAGCACGACCAACATGAGTTTTTGTGTTTTGGACAAAGAAATGGAACCCTTTTGCAGAGGGGCACGATAATTAATTCCCCAAATCAGTTTGCCAGCGATTTTCAGGTGAAATGAATGAGTTTTCCAAAGCCAGTCAGCTGGGAGGGGTGGATGAATCCGGAAACAGCCTGTTTCCTTGTGACGAAATCAAGCCCACTCTCAAAAAGGACTCTTCCGTTTCTTTGGCTCTTCTCACATTTTTCTTCTTTATCATGGTTTGTAATGAATTTTCTGATGTGAGCTTTGATTTTGAGGCTGGAATATGGAGTTCAAGACACGGAAGGAAAGGTCTTTTTCAATCAGGGCACAGCTGTTGGCTTGCTCCAATTCTGGCTTTCTGTCATTGCTTTGGGTGCCTCCGCAGAGTTTTGGTTTCTTGAGTGGCAATTTCCTAAAGGATTTCTGGGTCTGAGTTGGTTTTGCCTTCTTCCTTCCCAAATTTTGTATTCTGACGCAATACAAACACGAGTTTAGACAGCAGATCCATTATGAAATAAAAAAAAAAAAACCTATGAGCGTGTCATGCTTAGAATTCTAGAGGCAGCACGACCAACATGAGTTTTTGTGTTTTGAAAGAAGAAATGGAACCCTTTTGCAGAGGGGAACGATAATTAATTCCCCAAATCAGTTTGCCAGCGATTTTCAGGTGAATTGAATGAGTTTTCCAAAGCCAGTCATCTGGGAGGTGTGGATGAATCCGGAAACAGCCTGTTTCCTTGTGATTAAATCAAGCCCACTATCAAAAAGGACTCTTCCATTTCTTTAGCTCTTATCATATTTTTCTTCTTTATCATGGTTTGTAATAATTTTCTGATGTGAGCTTTGATTTTGAGCCTGGAATATGGAGTTCAAGACACGGAAGGAATGGTCTTTTACAATCAGGGCACAGCTGTTGGCTTGCTCCGATTCTGGCTTTCTGTCATGGTTTTGGGTGCCTCAGCCGAGTTTTGGTTTCTTGAGCGGCAATATCCTAAAGGATTTCTGGGTCTGAGTTGATTTTGCCTTCTTCCTTCCCAAATTTTGTATTCTGACGCAATACAAACACGAGTTTAGACAGCAGATCCATTATGAAATGAAAAAAACCAAAACGAATTAGCGTGTCATGCTTAGAATTCTAGAGGCAGCACGACCAACATGAGTTTTTGTGTTTTGGACAAAAAATGGAACCCTTTTGCAGAGGGGCACGATAATTAATTCCCCAAATCAGTTTGCCAGCGATTTTCAGGTGAATTGAATGAGTTTTCCAAAGCCAGTCAGCTGGGAGGGGTGGATGAATCCGGAAACAGCCTGTTTTCTTGTGACTAAATCAAGCCCACTATCAACAAGGACTCTTCCATTTCTTTGGCTCTTTTCACATTTTTCTTCTTTATCATGGTTTGTAATGAATTTTCTGATGTGAGCTTTGATTTTGAGGCTGGAATATGGAGTTCAAGACACGGAAGGCATGGTCTTTTTCAATCAGGGCACAGCTGTTGGCTTGCTCCAATTCTGGCTTTCTGTCATTGTTTTGGGTGCCTCCGCAGAGTTTTGGTTTCTTGAGTGGCAATTTCCTAAAGGATTTCTGGGTCTGAGTTGGTTTTGCCTTCTTCCTTCCCAAATTTTGTATTCTGACGCAATACAAACACGAGTTTAGACTGCAGATCCATTATGAAAGAAAAAAAAGAAAACCAATTAGCGTGTCATGCTTAGAATTCTAGAGGCAGCACGACCAACATGAGTTTTTGTGTTTTGGACAAAGAAATCGAACACTTTTGCAGAGGGGAACAATAATTAATTCCGCAAATCCGTTTGCCAGCGATTTTCAGGTGAATTGAATGAGTTTTCCAAAGCCAGTCAGCTGGGAGGGGTGGATGAATCCGGAAACAGCCTGTTTCCTTGTGACTAAATCAAGCCCACTATCAACAAGGACTCTTCCATTTATTTGGCTCTTCTCACATTTTTCTTCTTTATCATGGTTTGTAATGAGTTTTCTGATGTGAGCTTTGATTTTGAGGCTGGAATATGGAGTTCAAGACACGGAAGGCATGGTCTTTTTCAATCAGGGCACAGCTGTTGGCTTGCTCCAATTCTGGCTTTCTGTCATGGTTTTGGGTGCCTCAGCCGAGTTTTGGTTTCTTGAGCGGCAATTGCCTAAATGATTTCTGGGTCTGAGTTGGTTTTGCCTTCTTCCTTCCCAAATTTTGTATTCTGACGCAATACAAACACGAGTCTAGACAGCAGATCCATTATGAAATAAAAAAAAAAAAAAACAAAACCAGTTAGCGTGTCATGCTTAGAATTCTAGAGGCAGCACGACCAACATGAGTTTTTGTGTTTTGGACAAAGAAATGGAACCCTTTTGCAGAGGGGAACGATAATTAATTCCCCAAATCAGTTTGCGAGCGATTTTCAGGTGAATTGAATGAGTTTTCCAAAGCCAGTTAGCTGGGAGGGGTGGACGAATCCGGAAACAGCCTGTTTCCTTGTGACTAAATCAAGCCCACTATCAAAAAGCACTCTTCCAGTTCTTTGGCTCTTCTCACTTTTTTCTTCTTTATCATGGTTTGTAATGAATTTTCTGATGTGAGCTTTGATTTTGAGGCTGGAATATGGAGTTCAAGACACGGAAGGAATGGTCTTTTTCAATCAGGGCACAGCTGTTGGCTTGCTCCAATTCTGGCTTTCTGTCATGGTTTTGGGTGCCTCAGCCGAGTTTTGGTTTCTTCAGCGGCAATTTCCTAAAGGATTTCTGGGTCTGAGTTGGTTTTGCCTTCTTCCTTCCCAAATTTTGTATTCTGACGCAATACAAACACGAGTTTAGACAGCAGATCCATTATGAAATAAAAAACAAAAAAACAAAACCAGTTAGCGTGTCATGCTTAGAATTCTAGAGGCAGCACGACCAACATGAGTTTTTGTGTTTTGGACAAAAAATGGAACCCTTTTGCAGAGGGGAACGATAATTAATTCCCCAAATCAGTTTGCCAGCGATTTTCAGGTGAATTGAATGAGTTTTCCAAAGCCAGTCAGCTGGGAGGGGTGGATGAATGCGGAAACAGCCTGTTTCCTTGTGACTAAATCAAGCACACTATCAAAAAGGACTCTTCCATTTCTTTGGCTCTTTTCACATTTTTCTTCTTTATCATGGTTTGTAATGAACTTTCTGATGTCAGCTTTGATTTTGAGGCTGGAATATGGAGTTCAAGACCCGGAAGGAAAGGTCTTTTTCAATCAGGGCACAGCTGTTGGCTTGCTCCAATTCTGGCTTTCTGTCATGGTTTTGGGTGCCTCAGCCGAGTTTTGGTTTCTTGAGCGGCAATTTCCTAAAGGATTTCTGGGTCTGAGTTGGTTTTGCCTTCTTCCTTACCAAATTTTGTATTCTGATGCAATACAAACACGAGTTTAGAGAGCAGATCCATTATGAAATAAAAAAAAAAAATAACAAAACCAATTAGCGTGTCATGCTTAGAATTCTAGAGGCAGCACGACCAACATGAGTTTTTGTGTTTTGGACAAAGAAAGGGAACCCTTTTGCAGAGGGAAACGATCATGAATTCCCCAAATCAGTTTGCCAGCGATTTTCAGGTGAATTGAATGAGTTTTCCAAAACAGTCAGCTGGGAGGGGTGGATGAATGCGGAAACAGCCTGTTTCCTTGTGACTAAATCAAGCCCACTATGAAAAAGGACTCTCCCTTTTCTTTGGCTCTTCTCACATTTTTCTTCTTTATCATGGTTTGTAATGAATTTTCTGATGTGAGCTTTGATTTTGAGGCTGGAATATGGAGATCAAGACACGGAAGGAATGGTCTTTTTCAATCAGGGCACAGCTGTTGGCTTGCTCCAATTCTGGCTTTCTGTCATGGTTTTGGGTGCCTCAGCCGAGTTTTGGTTTCTTGAGCGGCAATTGCCTAAATGATTTCTGGGTCTGAGTTGGTTTTGCCTTCTTCCTTCCCAAATTTTGTATTCTGACGCAATACAAACACGAGTTTAGACAGCAGATCCATTATGAAATAAAAAAAAAAAAAAACAAAACCAGTTAGCGTGTCATGCTTAGAATTCTAGAGGCAGCACGACAAACATGAGTTTTTGTGTTTTGGACAAAGAAATGGAACCCTTTTGCAGAGGGGAACGATAATGAATTCCCCAAATCAGTTTGCCAGCGATTTTCAGGTGAATTGAATGAGTTTTCCAAAGCCAGTTAGCTGGGAGGGGTGGACGAATCCGGAAACAGCCTGTTTCCTCGAGACTAAATCAAGCCCACTATCAAAAAGGACTCTTCCATTTCTTTGGCTCTTTTCCCATTTTTCTTCTTTATCATGGTTTGTAATGAATTTTCTGATGTGAGCTTTGATTTTGAGGCTGGAATATGGAGTTCAAGACACGGAAGGAATGGTCTTTTTCAATCAGGGCACAGCTGTTGGCTTGCTCCAATTCTGGCTTTCTGTCATGGTTTTGGGTGCCTCAGCCGAGTTTTGGTTTCTTGAGCGGCAATTTCCTAAAGGATTTCTGGGTCTGAGTTGGTTTTGCCTTCTTCCTTCCCAAATTTTGTATTCTGACGCAATACAAACACGAGTTTAGACAGCAGATCCATTATGAAATAAAAAACAAAAAAACAAAACCAGTTAGCGTGTCATGCTTAGAATTCTAGAGGCAGCACGACCAACATGAGTTTTTGTGTTTTGGAAAAAGAAATGGAAGCCTTTTGCAGAGGGGAATGATCATTAATTCCCCAAATCAGTTTGCCAGCGATTTTCAGGGGAATTGAATGAGTTTTCCAAAGCCAGTCAGCTGGGAGGGGTGGATGAATCCGGAAACAGCCTGTTTCCTTGGGAATAAATCAAGCCCACTCTCAAAAAGGACTCTTCCATTTCTTTGGCTCTTTTCACATTTTTCTTCTTTATCATGGTTTGTAATGAATTTTCTGATGTGAGCTTTGATTTTGAGGCTGGAATATGGAGTTCAAGACACGGAAGGAATGGTCTTTTTCAATCAGGGCACAGCTGTTGGCTTGCTCCAATTCTGGCTTTCTGTCATGGTTTTGGGTGCCTCAGCCGAGTTTTGGTTTCTTGAGCGGCAATTTCCTAAAGGATTTCTGGGTCTGAGTTGGTTTTGCCTTCTTCCTTCCCAAATTTTGTATTCTGACGCAATACAAACACGAGTTTAGACAGCAGATCCATTATGAAATAAAAAAAAAGAAAATCAATGAGCGTGTCATGCTTAGAATTCTAGAGGCAGCACGACCAACATGAGTTTTTGTGTTTTGGACAAAGAAATGGAACCCTTTTGCAGAGGGGAACGATCATTAATTCCCCAAATCAGTTTGCGAGCGATTTTCAGGTGAATTGAATGAGTTTTCCAAAGCCAGTCAGCTGGGAGGGGTGGACGAATCCGGAAACAGCCTGTTTCCTTGTGACAAAATCAAGCCCACTATCAACAAGGACTCTTCCATTTCTTTGGCTCTTTTCACATTTTTCTTCTTTATCATGGTTTGTAATGAATTTTCTGATGTGAGCTTTGATGTTGAGGCTGGAATGTGGAGTTCAAGACACGGAAGGAATGGTCTTTTTCAATCAGGGCACAGCTGTTGGCTTGCTCCAATTCTGGCTTTCTGTCATGGTTTTGGGTGCCTCAGCCGAGTTTTGGTTTCTTCAGCGGCAATTTCCTAAAGGATTTCTGGGTCTGAGTTGGTTTTGCCTTCTTCCTTCCCAAATTTTGTATTCTGATGCAATACAAACACGAGTTTAGGTAGCAGATCCATTATGAAATAAAAAACAAAACCAATTAGCGTGTCATGCTTAGAATTCTAGAGGCAGCACGACCGACATGAGTTTTTGTGTTTTGGACAAAGAAATGGAACCCTTTTGCAGAGGGGTATGATAATTTATTCCCCAATTCAGTTTGCCAGCGATTTTCAGGTGAATTGAATGAGTTTTCCAAAGCCAGTCAGCTGGGAGGGGTGGATGAATCCGGAAACAGCCTGTTTCCTTGGGAATAAATCAAGCCCACTCTCAAAAAGGACTCTTCCATTTCTTTGGCTCTTTTCACATTTTTCTTCTTTATCATGGTTTGTAATGAATTTTCTGATGTGAGCTTTGATTTTGAGGCTGGAATATGGAGTTCAAGACACGGAAGGAATGGTCTTTTTCAATCAGGGCACAGCTGTTGGCTTGCTCCAATTCTGGCTTTCTGTCATGGTTTTGGGTGCCTCAGCCGAGTTTTGGTTTCTTGAGCGGCAATTTCCTAAAGGATTTCTGGGTCTGAGTTGGTTTTCCCTTCTTCCTTCCCAAATGTTGTATTCTGACGCAATACAAACACGAGTTTAGGTAGCAGATCCATTATGAAATAAAAAAAAACGAAACCAATTAGCGTGTCATGCTTAGAATTCTAGAGGCAGCACGACCAACATGAGTTTTTGTGTTTTGGAAAAAGAAATGGAACCCTTTTGCAGAGGGGAACGATAATTAATTCCCCAAATCAGTTTGCCAGCGATTTTCAGGTGAATTGAATGAGTTTTCCAAAGCCAGTCAGCTGGGAGGGGTGGACGAATCCGGAAACAGCCTGTTTCCTTGGGACTAAATCAAGCCCACTATCAAAAAGGACTCTTCCATTTCTTTGCCTCTTTTCCAATTTTTCTTCTTTATCATGGTTTGTAATGAATTTTCTGATGTGAGCTTTGATTTTGAGGCTGGAATATGGAGTTCAAGACACGGAAGGAATGGTCTTTTTCAATCAGGGCACAGCTGTTGGCTTGCTCCAATTCTGGCTTTCTGTCATGGTTTTGGGTGCCTCAGCCGAGTTTTGGTTTCTTCAGCGGCAATTTCCTAAAGGATTTCTGGGTCTGAGTTGGTTTTGCCTTCTTCCTTCCCAAATTTTGTATTCTGACGCAATACAAACACGAGTTTAGACAGCAGATCCATTATAAAATAAAAAAAAAAAAAAAACAAAACCAGTTAGCGTGTCATGCTTAGAATTCTAGAGGCAGCACGACCAACATGAGTTTTTGTGTTTTGGACAAAGAAATGGAACCCTTTTGCAGAGGGGAACGATCATGAATTCCCCAAATCAGTTTGCCAGCGATTTTCAGGTGAATTGAATGAGTTTTCCAAAACAGTCAGCTGGGAGGGGTGGATGAATGCGGAAACAGCCTGTTTCCTTGTGACTAAATCAAGCACACTATCAAAAAGGACTCTCCCTTTTCTTTGGCTCTTCTCACATTTTTCTTCTTTATCATGGTTTGTAATGAATTTTCTGATGTGAGCTTTGATTTTGAGGCTGGAATATGGAGTTCAAGACACGGAAGGAATGGTCTTTTTCAATCAGGGCACAGCTGTTGGCTTGCTCCAATTCTGGCTTTCTGTCATGGTTTTGGGTGCCTCAGCCGAGTTTTGGTTTCTTGAGCGGCAATTGCCTAAATGATTTCTGGGTCTGAGTTGGTTTTGCCTTCTTCCTTCCCAAATTTTGTATTCTGACGCAATACAAACATGAGTTTAGACAGCAGATCCATTATGAAATAAAAAAAAAAAAACAAAACCAGTTAGCGTGTCATGCTTAGAATTCTAGAGGCAGCACGACCAACATGAGTTTTTGTGTTTTGGACAAAGAAATGGAACCCTTTTGCAGAGGGGAACGATAATTCATTCCCCAAATCAGTTTGCGAGCGATTTTCAGGTGAATTGAATGAATTTTCCAAAGCCAGTCAGCTGGGAGGGGTGGACGAATCCGGAAACAACCTGTTTCCTCGTGACTAAATCAAGCCCACTATCAAAAAGGACTCTTCCATTTCTTTGGCTCTTTTCCCATTTTTCTTCTTTATCATGGTTTGTAATGAATTTTCTGATGTGAGCTTTGATTTTGAGGCTGGAATATGGAGTTCAAGACACGGAAGGAATGGTCTTTTTCAATCAGGGCACAGCTGTTGGCTTGCTCCAATTCTGGCTTTCTGTCATGGTTTTGGGTGCCTCAGCCGAGTTTTGGTTTCTTGAGTGGCAATTTCCTAAAGGATTTCTGGGTCTGAGTTGGTTTTGCCTTCTTCCTTCCCAAATTTTGTATTCTGACGCAATACAAACACGAGTTTAGACAGCAGATCCATTATGAAATAAAAAACAAAAAAACAAAACCACTTAGCGTGTCATACTTAGAATTCTAGAGGCAGCACGACCAACATGAGTTTTTGTGTTTTGGAAAAAGAAATGGAACCCTTTTGCAGAGGGGAACGATCATGAATTCCCCAAATCAGTTTGCCAGCGATTTTCAGGTGAATTGAATGAGTTCTCCAAAGCCAGTCAGCTGGGAGGGGTGGACGAATCCGGAAACAGCCTGTTTCCTCGTGACTAAATCAAGCCCACTATCAACAAGGACTCTTCCATTTCTTTGGCTCTTCTCACATTTTTCTTCTTTATCATGGTTTGTAATGAATTTTCTGATGTGAGCTTTGATTTTGATTCCGTTCAAGACACGGAAGGAATGGTCTTTTTCAATCAGGGCACAGCTGTTGGCTTGCTCCAATTCTGGCTTTCTTTCATTGTTTTGAGTGCCTCAGCCGAGTTTTGGTTTCTTGAGCGGCAATTTCCTAAAGGATTTCTGGGTCTGAGTTGGTTTTGCCTTCTTCCTTCCCAAATTTTGTATTCTGACGCAATACAAACACGAGTTTAGACAGCAGATCCATTATGAAATAAAAAAAAAAAAAACAAAACCAGTTAGCGTGTCATGCTTAGAATTCTAGAGGCAGCACGACCAACATGAGTTTTTGTGTTTTGGAAAAAGAAATGGAAGCCTTTTGCAGAGGGGAATGATAATTCATTCCCCAATTCAGTTTGCCAGCGATTTTCAGGGGAATTGAATGAGTTTTCCAAAGCCAGTCAGCTGGGAGGGGTGGATGAATCCGGAAACAGCCTGTTTCCTTGGGAATAAATCAAGCCCACTCTCAAAAAGGACTCTTCCATTTCTTTGGCTCTTTTCACATTTTTCTTCTTTATCATGGTTTGTAATGAATTTTCTGATGTGAGCTTTGATGTTGAGGCTGGAATGTGGAGTTCAAGACACGGAAGGAATGGTCTTTTTCAATCAGGGCACAGCTGTTGGCTTGCTCCAATTCTGGCTTTCTGTCATGGTTTTGGGTGCCTCAGCCGAGTTTTGGTTTCTTGAGTGGCAATTTCCTAAAGGATTTCTGGGTCTGAGTTGGTTTTGCCTTCTTCCTTCCCAAATTTTGTATTCTGATGCAATACAAACACGAGTTTAGGTAGCAGATCCATTATGAAATAAAAAACAAAACCAATTAGCGTGTCATGCTTAGAATTCTAGAGGCAGCACGACCGACATGAGTTTTTGTGTTTTGGACAAAGAAATGGAACCCTTTTGCAGAGGGGTATGATAATTTATTCCCCAATTCAGTTTGCCAGCAATTTTCAGGTGAATTGAATGAGTTTTCCAAAGCCAGTCAGCTGGGAGGGGTGGATGAATCCGGAAACAGCCTGTTTCCTTGGGAATAAATCAAGCCCACTCTCAAAAAGGACTCTTCCATTTTTTGGCTGTTTTCACATTTTTCTTCTTTATCATGGTTTGTAATGAATTTTCTGATGTGAGCTTTGATTTTGAGGCTGGAATATGGAGTTCAAGACACGGAAGGAATGGTCTTTTTCAATCAGGGCACAGCTGTTGGCTTGCTCCAATTCTGGCTTTCTGTCATGGTTTTGGGTGCCTCAGCCGAGTTTTGGTTTCTTGAGCGGCAATTTCCTAAAGGATTTCTGGGTCTGAGTTGGTTTTGCCTTCTTCCTTCCCAAATGTTGTATTCTGACGCAATACAAACACGAGTTTAGGTAGCAGATCCATTATGACATAAAAAAAAACGAAACCAATTAGCGTGTCATGCTTAGAATTCTAGAGGCAGCACGACCAACATGAGTTTTTGTGTTTTGGAAAAAGAAATGGAACCCTTTTGCAGAGGGGAACGATCATGAATTCCCCAAATCAGTTTGCCAGCGATTTTCAGGTGAATTGAATGAGTTTTCCAAAGCCAGTCAGCTGGGAGGGGTGGACGAATCCGGAAACAGCCTGTTTCCTTGGGACTAAATCAAGCCCACTATCAAAAAGGACTCTTCCATTTCTTTGCCTCTTTTCCAATTTTTCTTCTTTATCATGGTTTGTAATGAATTTTCTGATGTGAGCTTTGATGTTGAGGCTGGAATATGGAGTTCAAGACACGGAAGGAATGGTCTTTTTCAATCAGGGCACAGCTGTTGGCTTGCTCCAATTCTGGCTTTCTGTCATGGTTTTGGGTGCCTCAGCCGAGTTTTGGTTTCTTGAGCGGCAATTGCCTAAAGGATTTCTGGGTCTGAGTTGGTTTTGCCTTCTTCCTTCCCAAATTTTGTATTCTGACGCAATACAAACACGAGTTTAGACAGCAGATCCATTATGAAATAAAAAAAAAAAAAACAAAACCAATGAGCGTGTCATGCTTAGAATTCTAGAGGCAGCACGACCAACATGAGTTTTTGTGTTTTGGACAAAGAAATGGAACCCTTTTGCAGAGGGGAACGATCATGAATTCCCCAAATCAGTTTGCCAGCGATTTTCAGGTGAATTGAATGAGTTTTCCAAAGCCAGTCAGCTGGGAGGGGTGGATGAATGCGGAAACAGCCTGTTTCCTTGGGACTAAATCAAGCCCACTATCAAAAAGGACTCTTCCATTTCTTTGGCTCTTCTCACATTTTTCTTCTTTATCATGGTTTGTAATGAACTTTCTGATGTGAGCTTTGATTTTGAGGCTGGAATATGGAGTTCAAGACACGGAAGGAAAGGTCTTTTTCAATCAGGGCACAGCTGTTGGCTTGCTCCAATTCTGGCTTTCTGTCATGGTTTTGGGTGCCTCAGCCGAGTTTTGGTTTCTTGAGCGGCAATTTCCTAAAGGATTTCTGGGTCTGAGTTGGTTTTGCCTTCTTCCTTCCCAAATTTTGTATTCTGATGCAATACAAACACGAGTTTAGACAGCAGTTCCATTATGAAATAAAAAAAAAAAAACAAAACCAATTAGCGTGTCATGCTTAGAATTCTAGAGGCAGCACGACCAACATGAGTTTTTGTGTTTTGGAAAAAGAAATGGAACCCTTTTGCAGAGGGGAACGATCATGAATTCCCCAAATCAGTTTGCCAGCGATTTTCAGGTGAATTGAATGAGTTTTCCAAAACAGTCAGCTGGGAGGGGTGGATGAATGCGGAAACAGCCTGTTTCCTTGTGACTAAATCAAGCACACTATCAAAAAGGACTCTCCCTTTTCTTTGGCTCTTCTCACATTTTTCTTCTTTATCATGGTTTGTAATGAATTTTCTGATGTGAGCTTTGATGTTGAGGCTGGAATATGGAGTTCAAGACACGGAAGGAATGGTCTTTTTCAATCAGGGCACAGCTGTTGGCTTGCTCCAATTCTGGCTTTCTGTCATGGTTTTGGGTGCCTCAGCCGAGTTTTGGTTTCTTGAGCGGCAATTGCCTAAATGATTTCTGGGTCTGAGTTGGTTTTGCCTTCTTCCTTCCCAAATTTTGTATTCTGACGCAATACAAACATGAGTTTAGACAGCAGATCCATTATGAAATAAAAAAAAAAAAACAAAACCAGTTAGCGTGTCATGCTTAGAATTCTAGAGGCAGCACGACCAACATGAGTTTTTGTGTTTTGGACAAAGAAATGGAACCCTTTTGCAGAGGGGAACGATAATTAATTCCCCAAATCAGTTTGCTAGCGATTTTCAGGTGAATTGAATGAGTTTTCCAAAGCCAGTCAGCTGGGAGGGGTGGACGAATCCGGAAACAACCTGTTTCCTCGTGACTAAATCAAGCCCACTATCAAAAAGGACTCTTCCATTTCTTTGGCTCTTTTCCCATTTTTCTTCTTTATCATGGTTTGTAATGAATTTTCTGATGTGAGCTTTGATTTTGAGGCTGGAATATGGAGTTCAAGACACGGAAGGAATGGTCTTTTTCAATCAGGGCACAGCTGTTGGCTTGCTCCAATTCTGGCTTTCTGTCATGGTTTTGGGTGCCTCAGCCGAGTTTTGGTTTCTTGAGTGGCAATTTCCTAAAGGATTTCTGGGTCTGAGTTGGTTTTGCCTTCTTCCTTCCCAAATTTTGTATTCTGACGCAATACAAACACGAGTTTAGACAGCAGATCCATTATGAAATAAAAAAAAAAAAAAACAAAACCAGTTAGCGTGTCATGCTTAGAATTCTAGAGGCAGCACGACCAACATGAGTTTTTGTGTTTTGGAAAAAGAAATGGAACCCTTTTGCAGAGGGGAACGATCATGAATTCCCCAAATCAGTTTGCCAGCGATTTTCAGGTGAATTGAATGAGTTTTCCAAAGCCAGTCAGCTGGGAGGGGTGGATGAATCCGGAAACAGCCTGTTTCCTTGTGACTAAATCAAGCCCACTCTCAAAAAGGACTCTTCCATTTCTTTGGCTCTTTTCCCATTTTTCTTCTTTATCATGGTTTGTAATGAATTTTCTGATGTGAGCTTTGATTTTGAGGCTGGAATATGGAGTTCAAGACACGGAAGGAATGGTCTTTTTCAATCAGGGCACAGCTGTTGGCTTGCTCCAATTCTGGCTTTCTGTCATGGTTTTGGGTGCCTCAGCCGAGTTTTGGTTTCTTGAGCGGCAATTTCCTAAAGGATTTCTGGGTCTGAGTTGGTTTTGCCTTCTTCCTTCCCAAATTTTGTATTCTGACGCAATACAAACACGAGTTTAGACAGCAGATCCATTATGAAATAAAAAACAAAAAAACAAAACCAGTTAGCGTGTCATGCTTAGAATTCTAGAGGCAGCACGACCAACATGAGTTTTTGTGTTTTGGAAAAAGAAATGGAAGCCTTTTGCAGAGGGGAATGATCATTAATTCCCCAAATCAGTTTGCCAGCGATTTTCAGGGGAATTGAATGAGTTTTCCAAAGCCAGTCAGCTGGGAGGGGTGGATGAATCCGGAAACAGCCTGTTTCCTTGTGACTAAATCAAGCCCACTATCAAAAAGGACTCTTCCATTTCTTTGGCTCTTTTCCAATTTTTCTTCTTTATCATGGTTTGTAATGAATTTTCTGATGTGAGCTTTGATTTTGAGGCTGGAATATGGAGTTCAAGACACGGAAGGAATGGTCTTTTTCAATCAGGGCACAGCTGTTGGCTTGCTCCAATTCTGGCTTTCTGTCATGGTTTTGGGTGCCTCAGCCGAGTTTTGGTTTCTTGAGCGGCAATTTCCTAAAGGATTTCTGGGTCTGAGTTGGTTTTGCCTTCTTCCTTCCCAAATTTTGTATTCTGACGCAATACAAACACGAGTTTAGACAGCAGATCCATTATGAAATAAAAAAAAAGAAAATCAATGAGCGTGTCATGCTTAGAATTCTAGAGGCAGCACGACCAACATGAGTTTTTGTGTTTTGGAAAAAGAAATGGAACCCTTTTGTAGAGGGGAACGATCATTAATTCCCCAAATCAGTTTGCCAGCGATTTTCAGGTGAATTGAATGAGTTTTCCAAAGCCAGTCAGCTGGGAGGGGTGGATGAATCCGGAAACAGCCTGTTTCCTTGTGACAAAATCAAGCCCACTATCAACAAGGACTCTTCCATTTCTTTGGCTCTTTTCACATTTTTCTTCTTTATCATGGTTTGTAATGAATTTTCTGATGTGAGCTTTGATGTTGAGGCTGGAATGTGGAGTTCAAGACACGGAAGGAATGGTCTTTTTCAATCAGGGCACAGCTGTTGGCTTGCTCCAATTCTGGCTTTCTGTCATGGTTTTGGGTGCCTCAGCCGAGTTTTGGTTTCTTGAGCGGCAATTTCCTAAAGGATTTCTGGGTCTGAGTTGGTTTTGCCTTCTTCCTTCCCAAATTTTGTATTCTGACGCAATACAAACACGAGTTTAGACAGCAGATCCATTATGAAATAAAAACCAAAACCAATTAGCGTGTCATGCTTAGAATTCTAGAGGCAGCACGACCAACATGAGTTTTTGTGTTTTGGACAAAGAAATGGAACGCTTTTGCAGAGGGGAACGATCATTAATTCCCCAAATCAGTTTGCCAGCGATTTTCAGGTGAATTGAATGAGTTTTCCAAAGCCAGTCAGCTGGGAGGGGTGGATGAATCCGGAAACAGCCTGTTTCCTTGTGACTAAATCAAGCCCACTATCAACAAGGACTCTTCCATTTCTTTGGCTCTTCTCACATTTTTCTTCTTTATCATGGTTTGTAATGAGTTTTCTGATGTGAGCTTTGATTTTGAGGCTGGAATATGGAGTTCAAGACACGGAAGGCATGGTCTTTTTCAATCAGGGCACAGCTGTTGGCTTGCTCCAATTCTGGCTTTCTGTCATGGTTTTGGGTGCCTCAGCCGAGTTTTGGTTTCTTGAGCGGCAATTTCCTAAAGGATTTCTGGGTCTGAGTTGGTTTTGCCTTCTTCCTTCCCAAATTTTGTATTCTGACGCAATACAAACACGAGTTTAGACAGCAGATCCATTATGAAATAAAAAAAAACGAAACCAATTAGCGTGTCATGCTTAGAATTCTAGAGGCAGCACGACCAACATGAGTTTTTGTGTTTTGGACAAAGAAATGGAACCCTTTTGCAGTGGGGAACGATCATTAATTCCCCAAATCAGTTTGCCAGCGATTTTCAGGTGAATTGAATGAGTTTTCCAAAGCCAGTCAGCTGGGAGGGGTGGATGAATGCGGAAACAGCCTGTTTCCTTGGGACTAAATCAAGCCCACTATCAAAAAGGACTTTTCCATTTCTTTGGCTCTTTTCACATTTTTCTTCTTTATCATGGTTTGTAATGAATTTTCTGATGTGAGCTTTGATTTTGAGGCTGGAATATGGAGTTCAAGACACGGAAGGAATGGTCTTTTTCAATCAGGGCACAGCTGTTGGCTTGCTCCAATTCAGGCTTCCTGTCATGGTTTTGGGTGCCTCAGCCGAGTTTTGGTTTCTTGAGCGGCAATTTCCTAAAGGATTTCTGGGTCTGAGTTGGTTTTGCCTTCTTCCTTCCCAAATTTTGTATTCTGACGCAATACAAACACGAGTTTAGGTAGCAGATCCATTATGAAAGAAAAAACAAAACCAATTAGCGTGTCATGCTTAGAATTCTAGAGGCAGCACGACCAACATGAGTTTTTGTGTTTTGGACAAAAAATGGAACCCTTTTGCAGAGGGGAACGATAATTAATTCCCCAAATCAGTTTGCCAGCGATTTTCAGGTGAATTGAATGAGTTTTCCAAAGCCAGTCAGCTGGGAGGGGTGGATGAATCCGGAAACAGCCTGTTTCCTTGTTACTAAATCAAGCACACTATCAAAAAGGACTCTTCCATTTCTTTGGCTCTTCTCACATTTTTCTTCTTTATCATGGTTTGTAATGAATTTTCTGATGTGAGCTTTGATTTTGAGGCTGGAATATGGAGTTCAAGACACAGAAGGAATGGTCTTTTTCAATCAGGGCACAGCTGTTGGCTTGCTCCAATTCTGGCTTTCTGTCATGGTTTTGGGTGCCTCAGCCGAGTTTTGGTTTCTTGAGCGGCAATTTCCTAAAGGATTTCTGGGTCTGAGTTGGTTTTGCCTTCTTCCTTCCCAAATTTTGTATTCTGACGCAATACAAACACGAGTTTAGACAGCAGATCCATTATGAAAGAAAAAACAAAACCAATTAGCGTGTCATGCTTAGATTTCTAGAGGCAGCACGACCAACATGAGTTTTTGTGTTTTGGACAAAGAAATGGAACCCTTTTGCAGAGGGGAACGATAATTAATTCCCCAAATCAGTTTGCCAGTGATTTTCAGGTGAATTGAATGAGTTTTCCAAAGCCAGTCAGCTGGGAGGGGTGGATCAATGCGGAAACAGCCTGTTTCCTTGTGACTAAATCAAGCACACTATCAAAAAGGACTCTTCCATTTCTTTGGCTCTTCTCACATTTTTCTTCTTTATCATGGTTTGTAATGAACTTTCTGATGTCAGCTTTGATTTTGAGGCTGGAATATGGAGTTCAAGACACGGAAGGAATGGTCTTTTTCAATCAGGGCACAGCTGTTGGCTTGCTCCAATTCTGGCTTTCTGTCATGGTTTTGGGTGCCTCAGCCGAGTTTTGGTTTCTTGAGCGGCAATTGCCTAAATGATTTCTGGGTCTGAGTTGGTTTTGCCTTCTTCCTTCCCAAATTTTGTATTCTGACGCAATACAAACATGAGTTTAGACAGCAGATCCATTATGAAATAAAAAAAAAAAAAACAAAACCAGTTAGCGTGTCATGCTTAGAATTCTAGAGGCAGCACGACCAACATGAGTTTTTGTGTTTTGGACAAAGAAATGGAACCCTTTTGCAGAGGGGAACGATAATTCATTCCCCAAATCAGTTTGCCAGCGATTTTCAGGTGAATTGAATGAGTTTTCCAAAGCCAGTCAGCTGGGAGGGGTGAACGAATCCGGAAACAGCCTGTTTCCTCGTGACTAAATCAAGCCCACTATCAAAAAGGACTCTTCCATTTCTTTGGCTCTTTTCCCATTTTTCTTCTTTATCATGGTTTGTAATGAATTTTCTGATGTGAGCTTTGATTTTGAGGCTGGAATATGGAGTTCAAGACACGGAAGGAATGGTCTTTTTCAATCAGGGCACAGCTGTTGGCTTGCTCCAATTCTGGCTTTCTGTCATGGTTTTGGGTGCCTCAGCCGAGTTTTGGTTTCTTGAGCGGCAATTTCCTAAAGGATTTCTGGGTCTGAGTTGGTTTTGCCTTCTTCCTTCCCAAATTTTGTATTCTGACGCAATACAAACACGAGTTTAGACAGCAGATCCATTATGAAATAAAAAACAAAAAAACAAAACCAGTTAGCGTGTCATGCTTAGAATTGTAGAGGCAGCACGACCAACATGAGTTTTTGTGTTTTGGACAAAGAAATGGAACCCTTTTGCAGAGGGGAACGATCATGAATTCCCCAAATCAGTTTGCCAGCGATTTTCAGGTGAATTGAATGAGTTTTCCAAAGCCAGTCAGCTGGGAGGGGTGGACGAATCCGCAAACAGGCTGTTTCCTCGTGACTAAATCAAGCCCACTATCAAAAAGGACTCTTCCATTTCTTTGGCTCTTCTCACATTTTTCTTCTTTATCATGGTTTGTAATGAATTTTCTGATGTGAGCTTTGATTTTGAGGCTGGAATATGGAGTTCAAGACACGGAAGGAATGGTCTTTTTCAATCAGGGCACAGCTCTTGGCTTGCTCCAATTCTGGCTTTCTGTCATGGTTTTGGGTGCCTCAGCCGAGGTTTGGTTTCTTGAGCGGCAATTTCCTAAAGGATTTCTGGGTCTGAGTTGGTTTTGCCTTCTTCCTTCCCAAATTTTGTATTCTGACGCAATACAAACACGAGTTTAGACAGCAGATCCATTATGAAAGAAAAAACAAAAAAACAAAACCAGTTAGCGTGTCATGCTTAGAATTCTAGAGGCAGCACGACCAACATGAGTTTTTGTGTTTTGGAAAAAGAAATGGAAGCCTTTTGCAGAGGGGAATGATCATTAATTCCCCAAATCAGTTTGCCAGCGATTTTCAGGGGAATTGAATGAGTTTTCCAAAGCCAGTCAGCTGGGAGGGGTGGATGAATCCGGAAACAGCCTGTTTCCTTGTGACTAAATCAAGCCCACTATCAAAAAGGACTCTTCCATTTCTTTGGCTCTTTTCCCATTTTTCTTCTTTATCATGGTTTGTAATGAATTTTCTGATGTGAGCTTTAATGTTGAGGCTGGAATGTGGAGTTCAAGACACGGAAGGAATGGTCTTTTTCAATCAGGGCACAGCTGTTGGCTTGCTCCAATTCTGGCTTTCTGTCATGGTTTTGGGTGCCTCAGCCGAGTTTTGGTTTCTTGAGTGGCAATTTCCTAAAGGATTTCTGGGTCTGAGTTGGTTTTGCCTTCTTCCTTCCCAAATTTTGTATTCTGATGCAATACAAACACGAGTTTAGGTAGCAGATCCATTATGAAATTAAAAAAAAAAACAAAACCAATTAGCGTGTCATGCTTAGAATTCTAGAGGCAGTACGACCAACATGAGTTTTTGTGTTTTGGACAAAGAAATGGAACCCTTTTGCAGAGGGGAACGATCATTAATTCCCCAAATCAGTTTGCCAGCGATTTTCAGGTGAATTGAATGAGTTTTCCAAAGCCAGTCAGCTGGGAGGGGTGGATGAATGCGGAAACAGCCTGTTTCCTTGTGACTAAATCAAGCCCACTATGAAAAAGGACTCTCCCTTTTCTTTGGCTCTTTTCACATTTTTCTTCTTTATCATGGTTTGTAATGAATTTTCTGATGTGAGCTTTAATGTTGAGGCTGGAATGTGGAGTTCAAGACACGGAAGGAATGGTCTTTTTCAATCAGGGCACAGCTGTTGGCTTGCTCCAATTCTGGCTTTCTGTCATGGTTTTGGGTGCCTCAGCCGAGTTTTGGTTTCTTGAGTGGCAATTTCCTAAAGGATTTCTGGGTCTGAGTTGGTTTTGCCTTCTTCCTTCCCAAATTTTGTATTCTGATGCAATACAAACACGAGTTTAGGTAGCAGATCCATTATGAAATTAAAAAAAAAAACAAAACCAATTAGCGTGTCATGCTTAGAATTCTAGAGGCAGTACGACCAACATGAGTTTTTGTGTTTTGGACAAAGAAATGGAACCCTTTTGCAGAGGGGAACGATCATTAATTCCCCAAATCAGTTTGCCAGCGATTTTCAGGGGAATTGAATGAGTTTTCCAAAACAGTCAGCTGGGAGGGGTGGATGAATGCGGAAACAGCCTGTTTCCTTGTGACTAAATCAAGCCCACTATGAAAAAGGACTCTCCCTTTTCTTTGGCTCTTCTCACATTTTTCTTCTTTATCATGGTTTGTAATGAATTTTCTGATGTGAGCTTTGATTTTGAGGCTGGAATATGGAGTTCAAGACACGGAAGGAATGGTCTTTTTCAATCAGGGCACAGCTGTTGGCTTGCTCCAATTCTGGCTTTCTGTCATGGTTTTGGGTGCCTCAGCCGAGTTTTGGTTTCTTGAGCAGCAATTGCCTAAATGATTTCTGGGTCTGAGTTGGTTTTGCCTTCTTCCTTCCCAAATTTTGTATTCTGACGCAATACAAACACGAGTTTAGGTAGCAGATCCATTATGAAATAAAAAAAAAAAACAAAACCAGTTAGCGTGTCATGCTTAGAATTCTAGAGGCAGCACGACCAACATGAGTTTTTGTGTTTTGGACAAAGAAATGGAACCCTTTTGCAGAGGGGAACGATAATTAATTCCCCAAATCAGTTTGCGAGCGATTTTCAGGTGAATTGAATGAGTTTTCCAAAGCCAGTCAGCTGGGAGGGGTGGACGAATCCGGAAACAGCCTGTTTCCTCGTGACTAAATCAAGCCCACTATCAAAAAGGACTCTTCCATTTCTTTGGCTCTTTTCCCATTTTTCTTCTTTATCATGGTTTGTAATGAATTTTCTGATGTGAGCTTTGATTTTGAGGCTGGAATATGGAGTTCAAGACACGGAAGGAATGGTCTTTTTCAATCAGGGCACAGCTGTTGGCTTGCTCCAATTCTGGCTTTCTGTCATGGTTTTGGGTGCCTCAGCCGAGGTTTGGTTTCTTGAGCGGCAATTTCCTAAAGGATTTCTGGGTCTGAGTTGGTTTTGCCTTCTTCCTTCACAAATTTTGTATTCTGACGCAATACAAACACGAGTTTAGACAGCAGATCCATTATGAAATAAAAAACAAAAAAAAACAAAACCAGTTAGCGTGTCATGCTTAGAATTCTAGAGGCAGCACGACCAACATGAGTTTTTGTGTTTTGGACAAAGAAATGGAACCCTTTTGCAGAGGGGAACGATCATGAATTCCCCAAATCAGTTTGCCAGCGATTTTCAGGTGAATTGAATGAGTTTTCCAAAGCCAGTCAGCTGGGAGGGGTGGACGAATCCGGAAACAGCCTGTTTCCTCGTGACTAAATCAAGCCCACTATCAAAAAGGACTCTTCCATTTCTTTGGCTCTTCTCACATTTTTCTTCTTTATCATGGTTTGTAATGAATTTTCTGATGTGAGCTTTGATTTTGAGGCTGGAATATGGAGTTCAAGACACGGAAGGCATGGTCTTTTTCAATCAGGGCACAGCTGTTGGCTTGCTCCAATTCTGGCTTTCTGTCATGGTTTTGGGTGCCTCAGCCGAGGTTTGGTTTCTTGAGCGGCAATTTCCTAAAGGATTTCTGGGTCTGAGTTGGTTTTGCCTTCTTCCTTCCCAAATTTTGTATTCTGACGCAATACAAACACGAGTTTAGACAGCAGATCCATTATGAAAGAAAAAACAAAAAAACAAAACCAGTTAGCGTGTCATGCTTAGAATTCTAGAGGCAGCACGACCAACATGAGTTTTTGTGTTTTGGAAAAAGAAATGGAAGCCTTTTGCAGAGGGGAATGATCATTAATTCCCCAAATCAGTTTGCCAGCGATTTTCAGGGGAATTGAATGAGTTTTCCAAAGCCAGTCAGCTGGGAGGGGTGGATGAATCCGGAAACAGCCTGTTTCCTTGTGACTAAATCCAGCCCAATATCATTCTGGATTCTTGCATTTCTTTGGCTATTTTCTCATTTTTCTTATTTATCATGGTTTGTAATGAATTTTCTGATGTGAGCTTTGGTTTTGAGGCTGCAATATAGAGTTCAGGGCACCGGAGGAATGTTCTTTTTCAATCAGGGCACAGCTGCTGGCTTGCTCCATTTCTGGCTTGCTGTCATTGTTTTGGGTGCCTCTGCCGATTTTAGGTTTCTTGAGTGGCAATTTCCTAAACGTTTTCTTAGTCTGAGTTGGTTTTGTCCTCTTCCTTCCCAAATTTTGTATTCTGACGCAATAGAAACAAGAGTTTGGGCAGAATAGCCATTATGAAATAAAAAAACACATGAAATAGGCTTTTGAAAGCTACAGGTAACACAACCAAGGTGAGATTTTGCTTTGGATAATAAAATGGAACACTTTGGCTGTGATGACAGATATTAACTGCCTCCTTTCAGGTTAATTCAGTCAATATTCCTCAGGCAGTCAGCTGGAGGATTGGATGAATCTGGGAATAGCTGTCTTTCTTTCGACTAAATCCAGCTCAATATCATTATGGATTCTTGCATTTCTTTGGCTTTTTTCTCATTTTTCTTATTTATCGGGGTTTGTAATGAATTTTCTGATGTGAGCTTTGGTTTTGAGGCTGGAATATGGAGTTCAGGGCACAAGAGGAAGGTTCTTATTCAATCAGGGCACAGCTGCTAGCTTGCTACAATTCTGGCTTGCTGTCATTGTTTTGGGTGCCTCCGCTGATTTGAGGTTTCTTGAGCATGAATTTGCTAAATATTTTATGAGTCTCAGTTGGTTTTCCTTCTTCCTTCCCAAATTTTGTAATCTAACGCAATAGAAAGAAGAATTTGGACAGAGTAGCCATTATGAAAAAAAAAAAAAACATCAAATAGGCTTTTGAAGCTACAGGTAACACGAACAAGGTGACATTTTGTATTTTGGAAAATAAAATGAACACGTTGGCTGAGGTAACAGATATTAACTGCTTCTATTCAGGTTAATTCAGTCCGAATTCCACAGGCCGTCAGCTGGAGGGGTGGATGAATCCGGGAACAGCCGGTTTCCTTGCGACTAAATCCAGCCCAATATCATTATGGATTCTTGCATTTCTTTGTCTTTTTTCTCTTTTTTCTTATTTATCATGGTTTGTAATGAATTTTCTGATGTGAGCTTTGGTTTTGAGGCTGCAATATGGAGTTCAGGGCACCGGAGGAATGGTCTTTTTCAAACTGGGCACAGCTGTTGGCTTGCTCCAATTCTGGCTTGCTGTCATTGGTTTCGGTGCCTCAGCTGACTTTTAGTTTCTTGAACGGCAATTTCCTAAATGTTTTCTGGGTCTGAGTGGGTTTTGCCTTCTTCCTTCCCAAATGTTGTATTCTGATGCAATACAAACAAGACTTTGGACAGAGTACCATTATGAAAGAAAAAAAAAATTGCCCTTTCAGGAGTAGAAATCTACAGGTAACATGACCAAGATGAGTTTCTGTGTTTTGGAAAAAGACATGGAACACTTTGGCTGAGGTGACAGATATTAATTGCCTCCAAACCGAGTTTCACTGTGAATTTCATTTTAATTCAGTCAGAAACCACAGACACTCAGCTGGGAGGTGTGGAAGAATCTGGAAACAGACATTAACAAGGGAGTAAATCAAGCCCAATATCACTAAGAACTCCTGCATTTCTTTGGATTTTTTCTGATTTTTCTTATTTATCATGGTTTGTAATGAATTTCCTGATGTGAGGTTTGGTTTTGAGGTTGCAATATCGAGTTCAGGGCACAAGAGGAAGGTTCTTTTTCAATCAGGGCACAGCTGTTGGCTTGCTCCAATTCTATCTTGCTTTCAAGGTTTTGGATGCCTCCGCGGCCCTTTGTTTCTTGAGCGGCAATTTCCTAAATGTTTTCTGGGTCTGAGTTGGTTTTGCCTTCTTCCTTCCCAAAATTTGTATTCTCCCCAAATACAAACAAGAGTTTGGGCAGAGTAGCCATTATGAAACAAAAAACACAACAAATAGGCATTTGAAGCTTAGAAATCTACAGGGAACACGACCAAGGTGAGTTTTTGTGTTTTGGAAAATCAAATGGTACACTTTGGCTGAGGTGGCAGATATTAATTGCCTCCAAACTGAGTTTCACTGCGATTTTCAGGTTAATTCAGTCAGAATTCCACAGGAACTCAGCAGGAGGGTTGGATGAATCTGGGAACATCCGGTTTCCTTGCGTCTAAATCAAGCCCAATATCATTATGGATTCTTGCATTTCTTTGGATTTTTTCTCTTTTTTCTTATGTATCATGGTTTGTAATGAATTTTCTGATGTGAGCTTTGGTTTTGAGGCTGCAATATTGAGTTCAGGGCACAAGAGGAAGGTTCTTTTTCAATCAGGGCACAGCTGCTGGCTTGCTCCAATTCTGGCTTGCGGTCATTGTTTTGGATGCCTCAGCCAATTTGTGGTTTCTAGTGTGGCAATTTCCTAAATGTTTGCGGAGTCTCAGTTCATTTTGCCTTCTTCCTTCCCAAATTTTGTATTCTGACCCAATACAAACAAGAGTTTGAACAGAATAGCCATTATGAAATAAAAAAAACAACAAATAGGCTTTTGAAGCTACAGGTAAAATGACCAAGGTGAAATTTTTTGTTTTGGAAAATAAAATGGAACACTCTTGCTGTGGTGACAGATATTAACTGCCTCCAAACTCAGTTTCACTGCAATTTTCAGGTTAATTCAGTCAGAATTCCACAGGCAGTCAGCTGGAGGAGTGGATGCATCTGGGAACAGCCGGTTTCCTTGCGACTAAATCCAGCCCAATATCATCATGGATTCTTGCATTTCTTTGGCTTTTTTCTCATTTTTCTTATTTTTCATGGTTTGTAATGAATT
Organism: Oryctolagus cuniculus; assembly: GCF_964237555.1. Classification (NCBI taxonomy): domain Eukaryota; kingdom Metazoa; phylum Chordata; class Mammalia; order Lagomorpha; family Leporidae; genus Oryctolagus; species Oryctolagus cuniculus. The sequence goes on along the minus strand of NC_091444.1, from coordinate 85,187,758 downwards.
TTCTGATGTGAGCTTTGGATTTGAGGCTGCCATATGGACTTCAGGGCATAAGAGGAAGGTTCTTATTCAATCAGGGCACAGCTGTTGGCTAGCTCCAATTCTGGCTTGCTGTCATTGTTTTGAGTGCCTCAGCTGATCTGTGTTTCCTTGAGCAGCAATTTCCTAAATGTTTTCTGGGTCTGAGTTGGTTTTGCCTTCTTCCTTCCCAAATTTTGTATTCTGATGCAATACAAACAAGAGTTTGGGCAGAGTTTCCATTATGAAATAAAAAACACAACAAATAGGCGTTTGAAGCTTAGAAATCTACAGGTAACACGACCAAGGTGAGTTTTTGTGTTTTGGAAAATCAAATGGAACACTTTGGCTGAGGTGACAGATAGTAATTGCCTCCAAACTGAGTTTCACTGCGATTTTCAGGTTAATTCAGTCAGAATTCCACAGGCAGTCAGCTGGGAGGTGTGGATGCATCTGGGAACAGCCGGTTTCCATGCTACTAAATCCAGCTCAATATCATTATGGATTCTTGCATTTCTTTGGCTTTTTTCTCATCTTTCTTATTTATCATGGTTTGTAATGAATTTTCTGATGTGAGCTTTGGTTTTCAGGCTGGCATATTGAGTTCAGGTCACTTTTTCAATGAGGCACAGCTGTTGGCCTGCTCCAATTCTGGCTTGCTGTCATTGTTTTGGGTGTCTCAGCTGACTTCTGGTTCCTTGAGCGTCAATTTCCTAAATGTTTTCTGGTTCTGAGTTGGTTTTACCTTCTTCCTTCCCAAATTTTGTATTCCGACCCAATACAAACAAGAGTTTGGACACAGTAGCCATTATGAATTAACAAACACAACAAATACACATTTGAAGCTTATACGTCTACAGGTAACACAACCAAGGTGAGTTTTTGTGTTTTGGAAAATCAAATGGAACACTTTGGCTGAGGTGACAGATATTAATTGCCTCCAAACTGAGTTTCACTGCGATTTTCAGGTTAATTCATTCAGAATTCCACAGGCAGTCAGCTGGAGGGGTGGATGAATCTGGGAACAGCAGGTTTCTTGTGACTAAATCCAGCCTAACATCATTATGGATTCTTGCAGTTCTTTGGCTTTTTTCTCTTTTTTCTTATGTATCATGGTTTGTAATGAATTTTCTGATGTGAGCTTTGCTTTTGAGGCTGGCATATGGAGTTCAGGGAACAAGAGGAAGGTTCTTTTTCAATCAGGGCACATCCGTTGGCCTGCTCCAATTCTGGCTTGGTGTCATTGTTTTGAGTGCCTCAGCCGATTTGTGGTTTCTTGAGCGGCAATTTCCTAAATGTTTTCTGGATCTGAGTTGGTTTTGCCTTCTTTCTTCCCAAATTTTGTATTCTCACACCAAACAAACAAGAGTTTGGACAGAGTAGCGATTATGAAATAAAAAACACAGCAAATAGGCGTTTGAAGCTTTGAAATCTACAGGTAACACGACCAAGTGAGTTTTTGTGTTTTGGAAAATAAAATGGAACACGTTGGCTGAGGTGACAGATATTAACTGCCTCCGTTCAGGTTAATTCAGTCAATATTCCAGAGGCAGTCAGCTGGATGGGTGGATGAATCTGGGAATAGCCGGTTTCCTTGCCACTAAATCAAGCCCAATAACATTATGGATTCTTGCATTTCTTTGGCTTTTTTCTCATCTTTCTTATTTATCATGGTTTGTAATGAATTTTCTGATGTGAGCTTTGGTTTTGAGGCTGGCATATTGAGTTCAGGGCACAAGAGGAATGTTCTTTTTCAATCAGGGCACAGCTGTTGGTTTGCTCCAATTCTGGCTTGCTGTCATTGTTTTAGGTGCCTCAGCTGACTTTTGGTTTGTTGAGCAGCAATTTCCTAAATGTTTTCTGGGTCTGAGTTTGTTTTGCCTTCCTCCTTCCCAAATTTTGTATTCTGATGCAATGCAAACAAGAGTTTGGACAGAGTAGCGATTATGAAATAAAAAACAGCAAATAGGCGTTTGAAGCTTAGAAATCTACAGGTAACATGACCAAGGTGAGGTTCTGTGTTTTGGAAAATCAAATGGAACACTTTGGCTGAGGTGACAGATAGTAATTGCCTCCAAACTGAGTTTCACTGCGATTTTCAGGTTAATTCAGTCATAATTCCACAGGCAGTCAGCTGGAGGGGTGGATGAATCCGGGAACAGCCGGTTTCCTTGCGACTGAATCAAGCCCAAAATCATTATGGATTCTTGCATTTCTTTGGCTTTTTTTCCACTTATTCATTTTTATCATGGTTTGTAATGAATTTTCTGATGTGAGCTTTGGTTTTCAGGCAGCAATATGAAGTTCAGGGCACCGGGGGAATGGTCTTTTTCAAACAGGGCACAGCTGTTGGCCAGCTCCAATTCTGGCTTGCTGTCATTGTTTTGGGTGCTTCAGCTGACTTTTGGTTTCTTCAGCAGCAATTTCCTAAATGTTTTCTGGGTCTGAGTTGGTTTTGCCTCCTTCCTTCCCAAATTTTGTATTCTCACGCAATACAAACAAGAGTTTGGACAGAGTAGCCATTATGAAATAAAAAACACAACAAATAGGCGTTTGAAGCTTAGAAATCTACAGGTAACACGACCAAGGTGAGTTTTTGTGTTTTGGAAAATCAAATGGAACACTTTGGCTGAGGTGACAGATAGTAATTGCCTCCAAACTGAGTTTCACTGCGATTTTCAGGTTAATTCAGTCAGAATTCCACAGGCAGTCAGCTGGAGGGGTGGATACATCCGGGAACAGCCGGTTTCCTTGCAGCTAAATCAAACCCAATATCATTATGGATTCTTGCATTTCTTTGGCTTTTTTTCTCATCTTTCTTATTTATCATGGTTTGTAATGAATTTTCTGATGTGAGCTCTGGTTTTGAGGCTGGCATATTGAGTTCAGGTCACTTTTTCAATCAGCGCACAGCTGTCTGCTTGCTCCAATTCTGGCTTGCTGTCATTGTTTTGGGTGTCTCAGCTGACTTCTGGTTCCTTGAGCGTCAATTTCCTAAATGTTTTCTGGTTCTTAGTTGGTTTTACCTTCTTCCTTCCCAAATTTTGTCTTCTGACCCAATACAAACAAGAGTTTGGACACAGTAACCATTATGAAATAAAAAACACAACAAATATGTATTTGAAGCTTATACATGTACAGGTAACACAACCAAGGTGAGTTTTTGTGTTTTGGAAAATAAAATGGAACACTTTGGCTGAGGTGACAGATATTAATTGCCTCCAAACTGAGTTTCACTGCGATTATCAGGTTAATTCAGTCCGAATTCCACAGGCAGTCAGCTGGAGGGGTGGATGAATCCGGGAACAGCCGGTTTCCTTTCGACTAAATCAAGCCCAATATCATTATAGATTCTTGCATTTCTTTGGCTTTTTTCTCATTTTTCTAATTTACCATGGTTTGTAATGAATTTTCTGATGTGAACTTTGGTTTTGAGGCTGCAATATGGAGTTCAGGGCACCGGAGGAATCGTCTTTTTCATACAGCCACAGCTGTTGGCCTGCTCCAATTCTGGCTTGCTGTCATTGTTTTGAGTGCCTCAGCTGATCTGTGTTTCCTTGAGCAGCAATTTCCTAAATGTTTTCTGGGTCTGAGTTGGTTTTGCCTTCTTCCTTCCCAAATTTTGTATTCTGATGCAATACAAACAAGAGTTTGGGCAGAGTTTCCATTATGAAATAAAAAAACACAACAAATAGGCGTTTGAAGCTTAGAAATCTACAGGTAACACGACCAAGGTGAGTTTTTGTGTTTTGGAAAATCAAATGGAACACTTTGGCTGAGGTGACAGATATTAATTGCCTCCAAACTGAGTTTCACTGCGATTTTCAGGTTAATTCCGTCAGAATTCCACAGGCAGTCAGCTGGGAGGTGTGGATGCATCTGGGAACAGCCGGTTTCCATGCTACTAAATCCAGCTCAATATCATTATGGATTCTTGCATTTCTTTGGCTTTTTTCTCATCTTTCTTATTTATCATGGTTTGTAATGAATTTTCTGATGTGAGCTTTGGTTTTCAGGCTGGCATATTGAGTTCAGGTCACTTTTTCAATGAGGCACAGCTGTTGGCCTGCTCCAATTCTGGCTTGCTGTCATTGTTTTGGGTGTCTCAGCTGACTTCTGGTTCCTTGAGCGTCAATTTCCTAAATGTTTTCTGGTTCTGAGTTGGTTTTACCTTCTTCCTTCCCAAATTTTGTATTCCGACCCAATACAAACAAGAGTTTGGACACAGTAGCCATTATGAATTAACAAACACAACAAATACACATTTGAAGCTTATACGTCTACAGGTAACACAACCAAGGTGAGTTTTTGTGTTTTGGAAAATCAAATGGAACACTTTGGCTGAGGTGACAGATATTAATTGCCTCCAAACTGAGTTTCACTGCGATTTTCAGGTTAATTCATTCAGAATTCCACAGGCAGTCAGCTGGAGGGGTGGATGAATCTGGGAACAGCAGGTTTCTTGTGACTAAATCCAGCCTAACATCATTATGGATTCTTGCAGTTCTTTGGCTTTTTTCTCTTTTTTCTTATGTATCATGGTTTGTAATGAATTTTCTGATGTGAGCTTTGCTTTTGAGGCTGGCATATGGAGTTCAGGGAACAAGAGGAAGGTTCTTTTTCAATCAGGGCACATCCGTTGGCCTGCTCCAATTCTGGCTTGGTGTCATTGTTTTGAGTGCCTCAGCCGATTTGTGGTTTCTTGAGCGGCAATTTCCTAAATGTTTTCTGGATCTGAGTTGGTTTTGCCTTCTTTCTTCCCAAATTTTGTATTCTCACACCAAACAAACAAGAGTTTGGACAGAGTAGCGATTATGAAATAAAAAACACAGCAAATAGGCGTTTGAAGCTTTGAAATCTACAGGTAACACGACCAAGTGAGTTTTTGTGTTTTGGAAAATAAAATGGAACACGTTGGCTGAGGTGACAGATATTAACTGCCTCCGTTCAGGTTAATTCAGTCAATATTCCAGAGGCAGTCAGCTGGATGGGTGGATGAATCTGGGAATAGCCGGTTTCCTTGCCACTAAATCAAGCCCAATAACATTATGGATTCTTGCATTTCTTTGGCTTTTTTCTCATCTTTCTTATTTATCATGGTTTGTAATGAATTTTCTGATGTGAGCTTTGGTTTTGAGGCTGGCATATTGAGTTCAGGGCACAAGAGGAATGTTCTTTTTCAATCAGGGCACAGCTGTTGGTTTGCTCCAATTCTGGCTTGCTGTCATTGTTTTAGGTGCCTCAGCTGACTTTTGGTTTGTTGAGCAGCAATTTCCTAAATGTTTTCTGGTTCTGAGTTGGTTTTGCCTTCCTCCTTCCCAAATTTTGTATTCTGATGCAATGCAAACAAGAGTTTGGACAGAGTAGCGATTATGAAATAAAAAACACAGCAAATAGGCGTTTGAAGCTTAGAAATCTACAGGTAACATGACCAAGGTGAGGTTTTGTGTTTTGGAAAATCAAATGGAACACTTTGGCTGAGGTGACAGATAGTAATTGCCTCCAAACTGAGTTTCACTGCGATTTTCAGGTTAATTCAGTCATAATTCCACAGGCAGTCAGCTGGAGGGGTGGATGAATCCGGGAACAGCCGGTTTCCTTGCGACTGAATCAAGCCCAAAATCATTATGGATTCTTGCATTTCTTTGGCTTTTTTTCCACTTATTCATTTTTATCATGGTTTGTAATGAATTTTCTGATGTGAGCTTTGCTTTTGAGGCTGGCATATTGAGTTCAGGGAACAAGAGGAAGGTTCTTTTTCAATCAGGGCACATCCGTTGGCCTGCTCCAATTCTGGCTTGGTGTCATTGTTTTGAGTGCCTCAGCCGATTTGTGGTTTCTTGAGCGGCAATTTCCTAAATGTTTTCTGGATCTGAGTTGGTTTTGCCTCCTTCCTTCCCAAATTTTGTATTCTGATGCAATACAAACAAGAGTTTTGGCAGAGTAGCCATTATGAAATAAAAAACAAAACAAATAGGCGTTTGAAGCTTAGAAATCTACAGGTAACACAACCAAGGTGAGTTTTTGTGTTTTGGAAAATCAAATGGAACACTTTGGCTGAGGTGACAGATATTAATTGCCTCCAAACTGAGTTTCACTGCGATTTTCAGGTTAATTCCGTCAGAATTCCACAGGCAGTCAGCTGGGAGGTGTGGATGCATCTGGGAACAGCCGGTTTCCATGCTACTAAATCCAGCCCAATATCATTATGGATTCTTGCATTTCTTTGGCTTTTTTCTCATCTTTCTTATTTATCATGGTTTGTAATGAATTTACTGATGTGAGCTTTGGTTTTGAGGTTGGCATATTGAGTTCAGGTCACTTTTTCTATCAGGGCACAGCTGTTTGCTTGCTCCAATTATGGCTTGCTGTCATGGTTTTCAGTGCCTTAGCTGACTTTGGTTTCTTGAGCGACAATTTTCTAAATGTTTTCCGGGTCAGAGTTGGTTTTGCCTTCTTCCTTCCCAAATTTTGTATTCTGAGGCCACACAAACAAGAATTTGGGCAGAGTAGCCATTATGAAATAAAAAAACACAACAAATAGGCGTTTGAAGCTTAGAAATCTACAGGTAACACGACCAAGGTTAGTTTTGGAGTTTTGGAAAATCAAATGGAACACTTTGGATGAGGTGACAGATATTAATTGCCTCCAAACTGAGTTTCACTGTGATTTTCAGGCGAATTCAGTCAGAATTCCACAGGCAGTCAGCTGGAGGGGTGGATGAATCCGGGAACAGCCGGTTTTTGCGACTAAATCAAGCCCAATATCTTTATGGATTCTTGCATTTCTTTGGCTTTTTTCTCCTTTTTCTTATGTATCATGGTTTGTAATGAATTTTCTGATGTGAGCTTTGGTTTTGAGGCTGCAATATGGAGTTTAGGGCACTGGAGGAATTGTCTTTTTGAAACAGGTCACAGTTTTGGCTTGCTCCAATTCTGGCTTGCTGTCATTGTTTTGGGTGCCTCAGCTGACTTTTGGTTTCTTGAGTGGCAATTTCCTAACTGGTTTCTGGATCTGAGTTGGTTTTGCCTTCTTCCTTCACAAATTTTGTATTCTGACGCAATACTAACAAGAGTTTGGGCAGAGTAGCCATTATGGAATAAAAAACACAACAAATAGGCATTTGAAGCTTAGAAATCTACAGGTAACACGACCAAGGTGAGTTTTTGTGTTTTGGAAAATCAAATGGAACACTTTGGCTGAGGTGACAGATATTAATATCCTCCAAACTGAGTTTCACTGCGATTTTCAGGTGAATTCAGTCAGAATTCCACAGGCAGTCAGCTGGAGGGGTGGACGAATCCGGGAACAGCTGGTTTCCTTTCGACTAAAACAAGCCCAATATCATTATGAATCCTGGCATTTCTTTGGCATTTTTTTTCATTTTTTTTATTTATCATGGTTTGTAATGAATTTTCTGATGTGAGCTTTTGTTTTCATGCTGGCATATTGAGTTCAGGGCACAAGAGGAAGGTTCTTTTTCAATCAGGGCACAGCTGTTGGCTTGCTACAATTCTGGCTTCCTGTCATTGGTTTGGGTGCCTCAGCCGATTTGTGGTTTCTTGAGCGGCAATTTTCTAAATGTTTTCTGGGGCTGAGTTGGTTTTGCCTTCTTCCTTCCCAAATTTTGTATTCTGACACAATACAAACAAAAGTTTGGACAGAGTAACCATTATGAAATAAAAAAACACAACAAATAGACTTTTGAAGCTTAGACATCTATAGGTAACATGACCAAGGTGAGAGTTTGTGTTTTGGAAAATCAAATGGAACACTTTGGCTGAGGTGACAGATATTTATTGCTTCCAAGCTGAGCTTCCCTGAGATTTTCAGGTTAATTCAGTCAGAATTCCACAGGCAGTCAGCTGGAGGGGTGGATGAATCCGGGAACGCCCGGTTTCCTTGCGACTAAATCAAGCCCAATATCATTATGGATTCTTGCATTTCTTTGCCTTTTTTCTCATTTTTCTTATGTATCATGGTTTGTAATGAATTTTCTGATGTGAGCTTTGCTTTTGAGCCTCCAATTTGAGTTCAGGGCACAAGAGAATTGGTCTTTTTCAAACAGGGCACAGCTGTTGGCTTGCTCCAATTCTGTCTTGCTGTCATGGTTTTGGGTGCCTCAGCCAATTTGTGGTTTCTTGAGTGCAAATTTCCTAAATATTTTCTGGGTCTGAGTCGTTTTTGCCTTCTTATTCTCAAATTTTGTATTCTGATGCAATAGAAGCAAGATTTTGGACAGAGTAGCCATTAGGAAAGAAAAAAAAAAACACAGCAAATTGCCCTTTCGGGATTAGAAATCTACAGGCAACACGACCAAGATGAGTTTCTGTTTTTGGGAAATGACATGGAACTCTTTTCCTGAGGGGACAAATTCTAACTCCCTAAAAATTGAGTGTGAGTGTGATTTTGAGGTGAATTCACTCAGAATTCCAAAGTCAGTCTGAGGAAGGGGCAATGAATCTGGAAACAGCCAGTTTCCTTGTGTCTAAATCCAGCCAAATATCACAAAGGACTCTTGCATTTCTTTGGCTTTTTCACATTTCCCTTATTTATCATGGTTTGTAATGAATTTTCTGATGTGAGCTTTGGTTTTGAGGCTGGCATATTGAGTTCAGGGCACAAGAGGAAGCTTATTTTTCAATCATGGCACAGCTGTTGGCTTGCTCCAATTCTGGCTTGCTGTCATTGTTTTGGATGCCTCAGCAGATTTGTGGTGTCTTCAGTGGCAATTTCCTACATGTTTTCTGGGTCTGAGTCGGTTCTTGCCTTCTTATTCCCAAATTTTGTATTCTGATGCAATACAAACAAGAGTTTGGACAGAGTAGCCATTATGAAATAAAAAACATAACAAATAGGCGTTTGAAGCTTAGAAATCTACAGGTAACACGACCAAGGTGAGTTTTTGTGTTTTGAAAAATCAAATGGAACACTTTGGCTGAGGTGATAGATATTTATTGCCTCCAAACTGAGTTTCACTGTGATTTTCAGGTTAATTCCGTCAGAATTCCACAGGCAATCAGCCGGAGGGGTGGATGAATCCGGGAATGGTTGGTTTCCTTGCGACTAAATCAAGTCCAATATCATTATGGATTCTTTCATTTCTATGGCTTTTTTCTCTTTTTTCTTATGTATCATGGTTTGTAATGAATTTTCTGATGTCAGCTTTGGTTTTGAGGCTGCAATATGGAGTTCAGGGCACAAGAGGAAGGTTCTTTTTCAATCAGGGCACAGCTGTTGGCTTACACCAATTCTGGGTTGCTGTCATTGTTTTGGGTGCCTCAGCCGATTTGTGGTTTCTTGAGTGGCAATTTCCTACATGTTTTCTGGGTCTGAGTCGGTTTTGCCTTCTTATTCCCAAATTTTGTATTCTGATGCAATACAAGCAAGATTTTGGACAGAGTAGCCATTAGGAAAGAAGAAAAAAACATAGCAAATTGGCCTTTCAGGATGAGAAATCTACAGGCAACACGACCAAGATGAGTTTCTGTGTTTTGGAAAATGACTTGGAACCCTTCTGCTGAGGGGACAGATGCTAATACCCTCCAAATTGAGTGTGAGTGCGATTTTCAGGTGAATTCAATCAGATTCCAAAATCAGTCTGTGGAAGGGGAACGAATCTGGAAACAGCCAGTTTCCTTGTGTCTAAATCCAATCAAATATTACAAAGGACTCTTGCATTTCTTTGTTTTTTTTCACATTTACCTTATTTATCATGGTTTGTAATGAATTTTGTGATGTGAGCTTTGGTTTTGAAGCTGGAATATGGAGTTCAGGGCACGGGAGGAATGGTCTTTTTCAAACAGGGCACAGCTGTTGGCTTGCTCCAATTCTGGCTTGCTGTCATTGTTTTGGGTACCTCAGCTGATTTTGGTTTCTTGAGCGGCAATTTCCTAAATGTTTTCTGGGTCTGAGTTGGTTTTGCCATCTTCCTTCCCAAATTTTGTATTCTGACACAATACAAACAAGAGTTTGGACAGAGTAGCCATTATGAAATAAAAAACACAACAAATAGGCGTTTGAAGCTTAGGAATCTACAGGTAACACGACCAAGGTGAGCTTTTGTGTTTTGGAAAATCAAATGGAACACTTTGGCTGAGGTGACAGATGTTAATTGCCTCCAAATTGAGTTTCACTGTGATTTTCAGGTTAATTCAGTCAGAATTCCACAGGCAGTCAGCTGGAGCGGTGGATGAATCTGGGAACGGTCGGTTTCCCTGCGACTAAATCAAGCCCAATAACATTATGGATTCTTGCATTTCTTTGGATTTTTTCTCTTTTTTCTTATGTATCATGGTTTGTAATGAATTTTCTGATGTGAGCTTTGGTTTTGAGGCGGCAATATTGAGTTCAGGGCACAAGAGGAAGGTTCTTTTTCAATCAGGGCACAGCTGTTGGCTTGCTCCAATTCTGGCTTGCTGTCATTGTTTTGGGTGCCTCAGCTGACTTTTGGTTTCTTGAGCGGCAATTTCCTACATGTTTTCTGGGTCTGAGTCGGTTTTGCCTTCTTATTCCCAAATTTTGTATTCTGATGCAATACAAGCAAGATTTTGGACAGAGTTAGCTCTGTGTCCATTCTTCTGACTCTGCACTAGATGAATAAAAAGACAATGTAAAATGATTTGAAAAGAACTATAAGGGGTCAGCGCTGTGGTTCTGCTGCCAATTGGGGAGTGAACCAGCAGATGGAAAACACCTCTCTCTCTCTCTCTCTCTCTCTGTGCCTCTCCTTCTCTGTAACTCTGACTTCCAAATAAATAAATGAATCTTAAAAGAAGTATAAACATCAATAAAACACAAATGAAAATTGTATTCTCAAAACTGGATATTAAACCATGCCTTCTACACCTCTGTTAAAAGTTACATTCTATCATAGTCATTTATGATTTCTAGGGACAAAGTAGTAAGTAAGATTTTTCTGGAAGAGACAGAGGTTATGAGGGAGCCAGGATTTGGGGTCAGTTAGCAGAAGTGAGTGTCACTCTTTCAGATTTGATGCAGGAAAGGAACAGCAACTGATCCCTTAGATTTTGGTGTGGGAAGGAAAGGAAGGAGGGACTTAACAAAAGCAAATGCCCTCTTGTTGTGGGCACCCACCCCTGACTGCAGCTTTTCGGAGGAACAGCTGGTGTCTCTAGGGATGCTGCAGCCTGGACTCCATTTCCCAGAGTTCCCAGTAGCTCCGAGGTATTCTGCTTTCCAAATACCTGTGGGCATGCACCTGCCACTGCCAGTCCCTGGGGCTCAGAGTTGGACCAGGGGAGTTCATTCCTTGATCAGTGTCAGCCCTGGGGGCTGTGCTGCTCCTTCTCTGGCATTTACTGCAACTCCTGCTCTGCATGTGCGATCCCAGGCAGTTTCTGAGTGCTCACCCTGAGCCTGCCTCCTGCTGCTTCTTCCCTCTTCATCCACCAACTGTGGGTCCCACATGTCAGGGCCTCTTTTCCCCACACTCCCAATTTCACTCCCCGTGTGTCCGGAAGAAAGGGTACCTGCTCCAGGGACTTTCTGCTGCAGGTTTGGCATGCAGGAAGGGGCGAGGACATGTGTGGGAGAAGTGTGCCAGCGATCCTGGCAGCTTCTCCCGAGGTCAGGGCTGGGACCCGGGCTGCTCTGTCTCCCACCTCTATTTCCCAGGCTCAAAGTGCCCAGATTCTCTCCTGCAGAACCTCACCTAAACTGTCCCTAATGCACTTTATTTAGTGGTTACAGGAGAGAGGGGGCAGCGTTCTGGGAACCTGCACTCACAGGGAAGGAAGGCAGAAAGACTCCTGATCTCCACAGTTAAATAAGCCAGGTTCCCACTGTGGGTGTTTTCAGAATGCAGTCTGGCCTGGTCTCTTGATGTTTCCTGGGCTGGTTCCTGCAGGGTGGGGCTGGATGGCCCTCAGGAGGGAGCCTGGGGCAGCAGAGTGGTGGGCAGGAGGATCTGTCTAGGATCTGCCCCACTGCTCTCATCCTGCACCTCATCTTCCTGGTGGGGATCAGTGTGAAGCGTGAATAGCTGCTTTGTGTGTTGATCCCTCTCAAGTATTAATTATCAAATTTTTCCAATGTGGAATTTGAAGCTGTTCCAGAAACCTGGGGTGGGAAAACTCCCTTCTTTCAAACAGGCACAGAGACAGTGGCGGATCCAAGGAGTTTCTATTAATGGACCTAGGCTCAGCTGGAATGATTTCCTGATAATTGAGCATCAAATTCAAGTTTCTTAGCTGTTACAGCATTGGTGGGTTTAAATGGCAGCCTACATGATTAGAACCACATTTCCAATGGTCAATGGGTCCAGTATATTTGTAAAAGAGATTTGGAACCTTACCCAAAACTGTTGTCTATGCTTATGTTTTATAGTTTCTCATATGTTTACTTAGTTTCTGGTTTTATATTTAGACTTTTAATTCACCTTGAGTTGCTTTTACATAGTGTATGAGGTTTTGGGTATATTTTCAGGCTTCTACATATGGATTTATTAGGACAGATTTATGACTGGAGTTTACAAAAGCAGAACTTAGGACATCTTCCCTCCCTAGACAAGATTTCAGTGGGCAGCTGTTTCACTCATTAATTGTGAGCATCCACTTTTAAAGGTTTGTGTTGGATGGGGTCCACTTCTCTTTCTTTGATGATGTATTTGGCTGCTTTTCATTTTCTGTCTTCAGCTATCACTTCTCCTGTTAGCAAGGCTGTCAACTGTTTTGACCTGCCACTGATCCCTTTGCAAAGTGAGAAGGGAACCAAAATTAATGCAAGTCTACTGTGTTGTCAATAACTGGAGCTACTTTTTTAAAGATTTATTTATTCATTTGAAAGAGTTACACAGAGAGAGGAGAGAGAGAGAGAAAGAGAGAGAGGTCTTCCATCCGATGGTTCATTCCCCAATTGGCAGCAATAGCTGGAGGTGTGCCAATTTGAAGCCAGTAGCCAGGAGCTCCTTCTGAGATGAAGCTGTTTTTTTAAATAATTATTTATTTATTTGAAAGGCAGAACTTTGTCCAGGTCTCATAGGTGGGTGCAGGAATTGAGGGATTTGGGCCAACTTCTACTGTTTTCCCAGTCCACAGCAGAGAGCTGGATGGGAAGTGCAGCAGCCAGGATCCCAACTGGCATCCATATAGGATGATGACAAGGCAGGCAGTAGCTTTACCCACTATGCAACAGTGCTGCCCACTAACGGGAGCTCTTTTAATCTGAGTTTGCATAAAGAGGAGAATTACAGCATCATAAATACAGATAAGTAACAGTTTTTCTCTGCCCAGCACTTTACATTACCCAGTGCTCCACTGAGAATCTTACATTTCACACTGTGTAATGAAGAAGGCCAGTTACTTATCTTATTTTGGGTTCTGTGTTTAAACCCATGACACTTTTGACATGGGAGGATATTAGTTCTACAATTTGATAGAGACTGGTCTTTGGAAGCATCGATAGAAGTTATAACTGTGAGAGTGGTAAGAAAGAAGAGGGGAAGAAATAAGTGCCCCTTACCCCCCACAGAGATGTCCACAAGTGCAGTAGAAGATATGGCCTTATGGTTGACTTTCTGGGACAAACTGTGTTTGAGTGCTTCACATGTTCTGATAGAAAGGTGTTGCCACCAGGTTTTTAGTATATTTTGTTAGTTTTTAAAGATTTATTTATTTATTTGAAAATCAGAGCTACACAGAGAGAGAAGGAGAGGCAGAGAGAGAGAGAGAGAGAGAGGTCTTCCATCAGGTTCATTTCCCCAATGGCTTCATCATTGTGAACTTTGCTCAGTTCCTGACCTATACCTTTCCTTTAACCTAGTACTTTGCCACGTAGTAGCCCATGAAAACTGCAGACTGCATAAATGAATGAATACTTGGAGGGTTGTGATTTCTTAGAGGAACATCATGAGACAGAAGGAATAAAACAAAACAAAAGTATCCTCCATATATAGAAGGTACACTGTTTTTACAAGCCACAGAGAAGAGGAAAAAGCAGGAAAGTAGTGAGACTGGAAAGTTTGTGGCAAAGGTAATAGGCACTGGTCAAGAATTTAACAAGCCCATTAGGAAAACATTAAGGTTTCCTTACTTCCATGTAGACTCTGCCCTCTTATGGTGAACAGGGTCCTCTAAACCCACTTGTTGCACAAATGAAAACCCAAGCATTGTCTTCTCCCACAGATGGAGTCTGCTATTGGTTTTGATTTACATTTCCCTAATGGCTAGTGATATTGGGCATGTTCATATATGTCTTGACCATTGAGATTTCTTCTTCTGAGAAACATCTGTTTTGATCCTTGCCCATTTCTTAGCTGTACATTTTGCTTCTTATTTTGAGCTTTTCCCAGTTCTATATATGTATGTTCTGGCTATCAATCTTTTGTCATAATCAGAGTTTTCAATGTTTCCTGCCATTCTGTCCATTGTATGTTCACTCTGTTGATTACTTTGTAGTGAAGATGTATCTTAATATGATATGCTCAAATTTCTATATTTTATTTTTTTTACTTGTGCTTTTGGAATCTGACCCAAAACTGTTGTCTATGCTTATGTTTTATAGTTTCTCATATGTTTACTTAGTTTCTGGTTTTATATTTAGACTTTTAATTCACCTTGAGTTGCTTTTACATAGTGTATGAGGTTTTGGGTATATTTTCAGGCTTCTACATATGTATAATAACTTTCCTTTAAACCATTTGCTAAAGGGGTTCTTCTTTCTCCTGTTTGTTTTCTTTCCTTTGTTATATAGGAGTTGCCTGTAGAAAAATCGGTTTATTTCAGCTGCCTATACTTTTACTTTGAACTATGAGTCTGTTTTCCAACAGTGCTAACACTGTTTCTATATTTTTAAGATTTATTTATTTATTGGAAAGGCCAGATGCTTCTTCCAAGTCTCTCATGTGGGTGCCAGCACCCTAGAACACAGTCCATCTTCCACCAATTTCCCAGGTGCATTAGTAGGGAGCTGGATTGGAAGTGGAGCACCTGGTCTCCTAGCAGCAACATATGGGACACATGCACAGCAGATCAAGGCTTTAACCCACTACACCACAGAACCAAACCCTTCCTTATTTACTTCTGCTGTGATCTTTCATTATTCACTTTTTTCTACTGCCCTGCAACTTGACTCCTTCCTGTTTTTTTTCTGGGTCCTGGAGGATGGTAGTAGGTGGCTTCTGGGATATCTTTTTGTGTTAGTAGATACTTGGTAATCTAAAATCACAGTTTTTAGTTTCTATATTTCTCTGCTAATCACTAGGGCCTTCTGGATGACAATAGAAAATGCTGGCAGAAATGAGGATATATTAATTTGCTAAGAAAATACCACAGAGAATATGATTTAAATCATGGAATTTTACTTCTCAGAGTTGTAGAGCTTGAAAATATCAGATCAAGGTGCTTAAATAGGCTCGATTTTTCCAGAAGCCTTTCTCCGATGTGACAGACACATCTACCATTTGATCTGCTTAAAAGCACTTTCTTCAGGTAGAGTCATGTTGCTGGTTAGCACTTCCGTGTTAGAGTTTTAGGGAGGCACATTTCAGTCCATAACAGCAAAAGGGACCCTGTGGTCTACTTCAATGACAGCCATCTCTGTGGAGGACAGAAAGTTTGGAATCAGTGTTAGGATTTCTCACAGTATTAGTGTCAGTGCTATCTCCATCAAATGTGCATTCATGTACACACAAATCTACCTGTACTCATAAACACATTCAACAGTGGAAATGCCTGATGGTTGTGTACGGGTAACATCAATATAATAATCCATAAGATGGCCTATTAGCAGACATTAAAAAGAGAATTAGAAAGAATGACAACAAAATCTGCAGTTACCTATATTTATGTCTATATGTATGATATTCAGTATTTATAGTTGCTAAAAGATGAATACTGATGTGTGGGAATAAAAGCTAAACCTTACCTTGCAATATTGCAGCCTAGTCTACATGAAAGCTGTCTTCCTAAAACCATTCACTGGGCCCACTCTGTGGCATAGTAGATTAAACATCCACCTGCAGCACCAGCATCCCACATGGGCACCAGTTTGAGTCCCTGCTCCTGCACTTCCAATCCAGCTCTTTACTAATGGCCTAGGAAAGCAGTGCAATATGCCCTGAGTGCTTGGGCCCCTGCACCCATGTGAGAGACCTGGAGGAAGCTGCTGACTCCTGGCTTCTGGCACCTGGCTTCAGATCGGCCCAGCTCCAGCCATTCTGGCCATTTAGGGGTGAACCAGTCGATAGAAGACCTCTCTTTCTCTTCCTCTCTATATCTGTAACTCTGCCTCACAATAAAGAAATACATTTTTTAAAAACCTTTCACATGTTAAATTTCTTAATTGTTTTAAAGATTTATTTATTTATGTACAAGTCGAGTTACAGAGAGGAGAGCCAGAGAGAAAGAGAGAGGTCTTCCATCTGATGTTCACTCCCTAATTGATTGCAACTGCCAGAGCTGTGCTGATCCGAAGCCAGGAGCCAGGAGCTAGTTCCAGGTCTCCCAGATGGGTACAGGGGCCCAAAGACTTGGGCCATCTTGTACTACTTTGCCAGGCCATAGCAGAGAGCAGGATCAGAAGTGGAGCAGCTGAGTATTGAACCGGCCCCCATATGGGATGCTGGCGCTTCAGACCAGGGAGTTAACCTGCTCCACCACAGCACCAGTCCAACATTTTAAATTTCTGATACTCTAAAGTAGTACAGGACTGCATTACATCTAGGAAAGATGCATTTAAAAATTATAAATCTAGTGCATTTTAGCAGAAGTTTTAACAAATACTTCTGATTTTCTCAGCATTATATATAAATAAATGACATAATGAGTCATTGTCAGATTTTTAGCTTTTGACAGCCACTTATAATATTTCACAGCTTTTTGAAATGTATTGCTAGTGTGTTTTTCTCAACACATGCACTGGATTTTACCTATAAGGTTGCCTCTTATAGGATTTGCATTTTAATGGGTTTTCATGGCACATGTAATCAACATCTGCAAAGCCTCTAAAACACATAAATAATAACATGAATCAGGCTTTTTTCTTAAATATTAATTTATTTATTTGAAAGAGTTGCACAAATAGAGGAGAGGTAGAGAGAGAGAGACAGACATACAGAGACAGAGAGGTCTTCCATCTGCTGGTTTACTCCCAGTTGGCCGCAATGGGTGGTCTGTGTCAATCTGAAGCCAGGAGCTTCTTCAGGGTCTTTCACATGTGTGCAAGGCCCCAAGGACTTGGGCCACCTTCTACTGCTTTCCCAGGCCATAGCAGAGAGCTGGTTCAGAAGTGGAGCAGCCACAACTTGAACTGGCACCCATATGGCTTGCCAGCACCGCAGGCAACAACTTTATCTGCTATGCCACAGCGCCAGCCCCACATTGCATCTTTTTAAGATGATATGGATTTAAGTTCATGAGAAATTATTAGCATCGTGGGAACTGATAGATATGGATGAAGCAGGATGGACTTGTTAGGAATGGTGATGTTAATTTTCTTATAAAATAAATAAGAAATTAAATATGGTCAGACATAAATGAAGACTAAATTTTATTAGTGGTAATCCAGAAAACACTGATCTCAGGTCTTTTTCTTCCAGTGTTAAGTTTATATTTTTAAATGCATATTAAGTGAACAAATTTCATGTAATTTATATATACAGATTGAAGAGCAAACTGATAACATCCTATCCTATCTTCCCTTGTTCTCATATTTCCAGCTCCCTCCTTCTTGTTTTATTTTCTTTTAATTGTGACAGCTGCATGCTTTGATTTTATTTTAGAATCACAAGCTTTAACCCTCTACAAAATAAAGAATTCAGCAAGTAGTAGAAGAAATATCAATGAGTATATGTTGTGTACTCTATCAAAGAGTACAGAAAAGTGCTATGAACAATACTCAAATCTCAAAATGTCAGTTTAACTCATATGCTGCTTTTTGTTGTCGATATATTAATTACCACCAGTCAGAGAAAACATATGGTGTGGGGAGCAACTCGGACTAGACTAAGTTACTGGAATTAAGACTTATTCTATGCATCTGCTCTCCCACAATATGGCGCTGGGAGAGGAGAAAACAGCTTCTACACAGCTGCCTCCAGTTCAGCCAATAAACTGTAGGACTTGCTCCTGATTGGAGGAGAGCAGCGTACTCGGAATTTGGGCAGCCGAGTTGGGATTGGCAGAGGAGGACTATAAAGGAGGAGAGAGACGGCATGCACCAGGAACATCTAAGGGGAACATCTAAGGGGAACACCTGTGCAGCCCCCGAGAGAGCCGGCCGGTGGTGTGCCGCTCCCCCACGGAAGTGGGGAAGGTGGCAGGGGGAACCGCCCTTCCACGGAGGTGGAAGGGACAGTAGCCAACCCGGGAAGAACCAGCAGCAAACCCGGGGAGGGCCGAGCAGACGAAAGAACAGCACAGGGTACTGTGTCGTTCCTCCACGAAGATGGGGAGCGACATAATGGTGCCGTGACTCGGATATGAAGCCTAGGCAGGGTTCAGTGTCGTTCCTCCATGAAGAGGGGGAGCGACAATATGGTATTTGTCTTTTGGGGACTGGCTTCTTTCATGAAGCATACTTGTTTCCAGTTCATCCATTTAGTTACAGAAGATGGGATTTCATTCTCAATTATGGCTGAATAGTATTTTACACTGTATATATAGCTCATATTTTTGTTCCAGTCACCAGCTGATGGACATCTGGGTTGATTCCATGTTAGCTATTGTGAATTGAGCTGTAACAAACATGAGGGTACAGATAACTCATGCCTGTGCATATTCTATTTCATTTCATGCGGATAAATTCCCAGTAGTCAGATGGCAGGATCACATGGTATGTTTGTTTTCAGATTTCTGAGGAACTTTGATATTGCCTTCCATAATGGTTGCACTAGCTTCATTCCCACCAACAGTGGGTTAGGGTACCTTTTTCTCTCCCTCTCCACCAGCCTTTATTGTTTGTTGACCTTTTCAAAAGAATTATTTATTTGAAAGATTGAGTTACAGAGATGGAGAGGCAGAGGCAGAGAGACATAAGTATTTTATCTGCTTGTTTATGCTCCATATGGCCCAACAGGTAGTGCTGGTCCAATCGGAAGCCAGAGTCAGGAGCATCTCCCTGGTCACCCATGCGGGTGCAGGGACCCAGGCACTTGGGCCATCCTCCACTGCCCTCCCAGTCCAGTGCAGAAAGCTGGACTGGAAGAGGAGCAACCGGGACCAGAACTGGCACCCATATGGAATGCCGTCTCCACGGGTGGAGGATCAACCCAGTGTGCTATGGCACTGGCCCCCATCAGGGATATTTTTCTATAGTACTCTCTCTCAACTGTATCTTTTTCTAGTTGAAGAATTAAGGTGATGCAGGATTAATCGAATGAGTTTGAGAGGATTGTCTCTCTTTCAATTGTGTTGAATAGTTTGAGAAACATTAGTTCTTTAAAAGTCCTGTAGAATTCAATAGTGAGGCTGTCTGATCCTGGACTTTTCCTTGTTGGGAGGGTCTTTATTACTCATCCAATCTCTGTCTTGGTTTTTGCTTTGTTTAGCTTTTCTATGTGTCTTCATGACTCAATTTTGGTATATTGTGTATGTCCAGGAATCTGTTGATTTTTCCTCTAGGATTTCCAATTTGTTCGCAGTCACAACAGATGCCCACATCCTATATTGCAGTGCTAATCTGAGTTTTGGGTACTACACTTCCAAATCAGCTTCATGTTAATATCCCTGGAAAGTAATGTATAATAGCTCAAATTCTTTCATTCCTGTCGTCAAATTGGAGAACTGTAACCTATATGGGGACTTGAGAACCTGGTCTTGCACAGTGGTAGCCATATAGAAAGTGAACCAGCAGATGGGAGATCTCTCTGCTTCTCTTTCCTTCTCTCTTTGTCTCTGTGTCTCTCTGCCTTTTTTCATATTAAAATATTTAATTACTTACTTGAAAGAGTTACAGAGAGAGGGAGAGACAGAAATTTTCCACCACCTAATTCATTTTTGAGATGACTTTAATAGCCAGAGTGTGGCCAGGTTGAAGCCAGGAGCTTTCCCTCCGATGTGCATGGCAGCAAGGAGCTTTTCCTGCAATGTGCGTGGCAGCATCCCAGGCACTTGGGCCATCTTTCCCTGCTTTTTCAGTCCATTGGTAAGGAGCTGGATCAGAAATGGAATAGCTGGTACTTGAACTGGTGCACATACAGGATGCCAATGTAACAGATAGCAGCTTTGTCCACTGCACCACAACCACCAGCTCTTCTATCTGCCTTTCCAATAAATAAATCTTTTGAAAAAGAACTGAAGGTAGTAAAAGTCATCATGACTGAGCAATGGCAAATTTATTGAAGTGATCTATTTTCTTAAAGATCTATTTATGAATTTGAAAGGCAGCACTAGAAAGAGAGAGTGGGAGAGATGGATCTTCCTCCTGGTTTGTTCACTCCTCAAATGGCTGCAATGGCTGCGGCTAGGCCAGACTGATATCAGGAGCCAGGGACTTCTTCCAGGTCTCTCACAAGGGTGCAGGAGCCCCAATATTTGAGTCACCCTGTGCTGCTTTTCCAGACACATTAGCAGAGAACTGGATCCGTTTGGAGCATTAATGTCTATGATACTCTCCTTGCAGTTGAAGGATTTAGAATCCATTTTGATTATGGGTGGGCCAAGTACAATGTCTTCCAATTGTCCAAGGGATAGATTAGATGGGTTCTTAGAAATTTTGTTAAAATAGTTATTAATCATAACTCTCAGTTTAAGCTTTTCTTACCAAATTTTCATGTTTGCTGATGTTTATATCTATGGGAAAATTGGGTCTCTGGATTGCAACCAATGAAAGCATCCAGACTAACAGTAATAAGGTCAACAGTCAGCAGAATGATGTCCAGCTGAACTGAAATAGCTTTTCTTATTTGGTAGAGGGGTTACCTCCTGCATTATGCTGACATACTGACATAGACAGTAGATATTGGAGCCTGTCCCTTCTGCCAAATGGAGAATACCATATTTTGGTCCATCATATATATAGTCATATATTATAATATATATTATATTATATATTTCTATACATAATATAGAATTACATATAATAATTATAAATATATAATTGTATATAATTATTATATATGAATTTGTTATTTATATATAAATAATTATTTCTGATCCAGCTCCTTACCAATGGATTGAAAAAGCAGTGAAAGATGCTCCAAGTACCTGGGTTCCTGGGACACACATCAGAGGAAAAGCTCCTGGTTTCAACCTGGCCACACTCTGGCTATTGAAGTCATCTCAATAATATATATATATTATATATATATAATA
Organism: Oryctolagus cuniculus; assembly: GCF_964237555.1. NCBI lineage: Eukaryota > Metazoa > Chordata > Mammalia > Lagomorpha > Leporidae > Oryctolagus > Oryctolagus cuniculus. The sequence continues at coordinate 85,166,470 of NC_091444.1, read as the reverse complement.
CATATAATAAATTATATAATATTATCTGTTTATAATTATATATTATATAATATATTGTATGATAAATTATAATATATTTTATATATGAATATATTTATATACATAAATATATAAATAAATGTAAATATATATATAAAGAATTTTTTTATGTAGTTGACAGGTTTACTTACAGAGAGTGAGAAGAAGAGACATAGAAAGGTCTTCCATATGCTCATTTACTCCCCTAATGACTGCAATGTCTGCAGCTGGGCCAATCTGAGCTAGGAGCTTCCAGGTCTCCCATATTTTGGCAGAGACCAAAGCACTTGGAACAGCTTCTACTGCTTTCCCAGGCTATTGCAGAGAGCTGGATGGGAAAAGGAGAAATGGGGACTAGAACTGGTGCTCATATGGGGTGCCAGCACTGCAGGTAAAGGATTACACCACTGCACCACAGTGCTGGCCCCAGTCTATTCTTTATTAAGGAGATCTCAGTAATCATGTTCAGGTATTGCTGTCCTATATTCATGGCCAAAGTCCTAGCAGGCAACATGGTTTGGAGAATCATAAGCACAAGGTGTGTTGGAGACTTCATTTCTCATACAGCACAGTTAATAACAAGGTTCCAAGAGGGGAAATTACTTGCATCATAGTCTTTGAGAACTAATGGACATCACAGGTGATCTAAAGAATGTAGAAGGTTTGTGAGCCCCTAGAGTGAAAAAGTCACTGGGAGCACAAGGACAGTGCCTAGAGTTTATTTTGATGGATTTTAGCCCCTTGCATTGGAGGGAGGCCTGAAGAAGCTGGACTGATTTGTAAACCTCAGAAGTGTCTTTTCAAGGTGAAGGCAAACTTAAGACTGAGGGGTTTTTGGAAAAACTTGGAGCAAAATGCATTTGCACACTTGGTTAAGACACATCATTTATCTATTGATTTTCATCAGATCTGTTAACATTAAATATAAGGTACAGGGGACATGGTGGATTTCATATAGCAATATGATTTTAGTAACATATCATGAGGTGCTTTTTTCTTTTAATGGATTTAGCAGGTAAAATTGGGCTACCTAATGGGATATAGCTGGAATAATCACCTTTTTGTTAAATAAATCTGAGGTAATAAATGTTAGTATATGAATACATTGAGTTTTCTTTTATTGGGCCTTCTTGGCTATTTTAATCTGGGATCTGCGAATTCTCATTTTCTCTAGGCAAGTTGTAACTGAAAATCTTTATTTTATTCTTCATCATGTTGGACCAACTGTGCTGCTTCTGGGATTTTTTTAGTACACCTGACAATTGGAAATTTAGACAATAGTATAGTTAATATGAGATGTACCAAGTAAAGTACTTATTTTTATTCAGATAATATATTTTGGGAATTCTTCTAAAATTCCTATTGAGTATCCTTGTTAAATTTAGTTGCATCCCAGGTTAAGACTTATTGGAGACAGGTGCCATGGCTCAATAGGCTAATCCTCCACCTGCGGTGTAGGCACACCGAGTTCTAGTCCTGGTGGGAGCACCAGATTCTGTCCCAGTTGCTCCTCTTCCAGTCCAGCTCTCTGCTATGGCCCAGGAGTGCAGTGGAGGATGGCCCAAGTGCTTGGGCCCTGCACCTGCATGGGAGATCAGGAGGAAGCACCCCGCTCCTGCTTTTGGATCAGCGCAGTGTGCCGGCCGCAGCACACTGGCCGCAGCGGCCACTGGGGGGTAAACCAACAGAAAAAGGAAGACCTTTCTCTCTGTCTCTCTCTCTCACTGTCCACTCTGCCTGTCAAACTAAAAAATAATTTTTATAAAAAGACTTATTGGAGCCACTCTAGTGATTATACCCATGAAACTTTGTTAATTAATGCAAATAGAACCTGGGAAAATTCATGTATATCTTATGCTGTAGAGACTTAAGATTGAACATCTTTTTTATCTTTTTTAATTATATAATTTAAAAACAAATTTTAGATTTTTTTTGACTTTACTAAGCCACAGCTCTGGCCCCATTAATATGTCTTAACAATGCTTTTTCCTCTCAGACTTATCTCTATTGGTTCAGTTAACTGCATGTCTTTTCTTTAGATTCAGATTCTCTCAGCTGTCAAAGCTTATTCATCTTAATTCTGTTGTTGCTATTTCCCTCCATTTTATTCTGTCCCTAGGCTAATTGAGGTCATGATTCTCCATTCCTTCTGTGTGGTGTCACAGTAGCCTTGAAGTGTTCTTTTTCTCTTCTGATTTCTAAAGAAAGAAATAATGTATTCACCCAGTTTAGATATTTTAATAATTCATTCCAAAACAAAGGTTAAATGTTCTTAATTTGACAAGAATTTTTGGGGCCAGTGGTGTGGCATAGTGGGTAGAGCCACCACTTGTAGTGCTGGCATCTCATATGGATCCAGATCTCTGCTATAGCCTGGGAAAGCAGTAGAAGATGGCCCAAGTCCTGGGCCCCTGCACCCATGTGGGAGACCTGGAAGAAGCTCCTTGCTCCTGGCTTTGGATTCGCACAACTCTGGCCATTGCAGCCAACTGGGGAGTGAACCAGTGGATGGAAGACCCCTCTCTCTTCTCTGCCTCTCTCTGTGTAACTCTGACTTTCAAATAAATAAATCTTTAAAAAAAGAAGTTTTTCTAATTTTAGATTTGTTCTAATTCATTGCCACTTCATTGTATGTGTAAAGAGTGCATATCCAGTTTTTCTATTTTGGATTTTTGGGATTTTGTATTAACTCTGCTGTGTATTCATTTTTCTTGAGCATTGGTGATATCTTCTCCTTAGTTGTATTAAGAGAGAGAGCAATAGCCCTCATGTCTTTTTAGGTAAGTAAGACATATTAAAAACAGAGCATTCAGTATACATTCATAGTAGTTTGACTTGTTCAATTGATTTTCCTGAACTCCCTTGGATATTCTTGGTTTTTGCTGTACAAGTTTGTATACTCATTAATTCTTTGATATTCCCAAATCCAGGAAATAAATGACTCAACAGCTGTGTTCCTGTATTTGCTGGGACTCAGGGTAAGAAGCAAAGTGGAGGTGTTCAGGAATCTAAAGGTACATGCTACATAGCAAAGCACATCATTTCCTATACAAAGTGACTGGGAAATCCAGAATCTTTTGCACACTATATTGGATCCTGAACTATTACTGACCTATTCAGTAAGATTTTAATGTATTTATTTTCTGTGTGTGTGTTTGTATTTCTAAATAAACTCTGCTGGGCTACTTAACATTAACATGTATTGCAGAATTCTTTCATCAGCTTTTACTTTTAAAAAGTTTCTCTTTCAGTTTTATGGGAGAGGGTAGAAGTTTTCTGCTATGTAACTGAAAATTCATTCATTCATTAAACTTAAAAATATTTGTTGGAAATGAGGGGAATACTATTAATTCTCGTGTGATTTTCATGAAACTAAATACATTCTCCATTTTGTTTTGCTTAAAATTTCTGCATGTGTGGACTTCTTTTTTCCTTCTTGCCCCAAATCCCTTTGTGTATTGGGATGGTAAATGGGTTTTACACTGGAGAAAACATGTAATTTTGGCAAAGAAGTACTTAGCCTTGCTGCTTCAAGTATTCAAATATTACATTAGAAATCAGTAAATTTGTTTACTGTACAAATGTCTTTTATACAATTTTGTAATATTCTGGGATATGAGAGGGAGCAGGAAATAGGAGGGTTATGGGTGGGAGGGATGTTTTGGGGAGGGGAACCTACTGTAATCCAAAAGCTGTACTTTGGAAATTTGTATTTATTAAATAAAAGTTAAACAATTTTATAATATTCATCTTCCTTTTTATTTCGTCCTTTTTTTAAAAAAAGATTCATTTATTTTCCTTGAAAGTCAGCGTTACACACACAGAGAAGGAGAGAGAGAGAGAGAGCAGTCTTCCAACCACTAGTTCACTCCCCATTTGGCCACAATGGCTGGAGCTGTGCAGATCCATAGCCAGGAGCTAGCAGCATCTTTTGGGTCTCCTATGCAGGTGCAGGAGCCCAAGGGCCTGGGTCATCCTCTACTGCTGGATAGTAAGTCTTACTTGCCTAAAAAGTTGGATAGTAATTTGAGTAGCCAGGACTTGAACTGGCACCCATGTGGGATGTCAGCACTGCAAGCCACAGCTTTACTTGCTACACCACAGCATCGGATCCTTTATTCTTATGACTATTGCTACACTATTGGAATTTATAATTGATAATGCTGAACAATTGAAACTGTCTTATTTACAATTGTAGGACTGGATATGGCAATTTTACTTGAAGTAAATTATTTAGCCTGCTTATTGTATGATTTTTGGAAAAGCATGTATTTATATATAACAGCAGATCTGTTAATCATTTAAAAGTGAATTATCATGATTACCCAGATGTAAAGAATGCAATATGTGCTAATGAGTTAGCAGTCACAGACATTTAGAATTAGAGGGATTTTGGAACCTTTTCAATACTGCAGTTTTTATGAAAAACTAATAATTTTTTATTTGACAGGTAGAGTTATAGACAGTGAGAAAGACAGAAAGGTCTTCCTTCCGTTGGTTCACTCCCCAAATGGCTGCCACAGTTGGAGCTGTGCCCATCCAAAGCCAGGAGTCAGGTGCTTTCTCCTGGTCTCCCATCCGGGTGCAGGGCCCAAGCATTTGGGCCATCCTCAACTGCCTTCCCGGGCCATTGCAGAGAGCTGGACTGAAAGAGGTGTAACCAGGACTAGAACCCTTTGACCTTATGGGATACCAGCACCACAGGTGGAGAATTAACCAAGTGAGCCATGGCGCTGGCCCCCAATAAATTTACTCTTAACAAAATATCAAAATATCTTATTCAGTATAAAGTTAGTAGTGAAAAAGAGACTACCTTGTTGAACACAGAAATTTGAGATTATATTTCTTGATATTAATTTGCATCTTAAGGCTTATTGCCTAGTTTATTTCAACATTTCAATCTAATATTACTAATAATATCTTGTACTTAGTGGTTCACTGTGTGCCAGACAATATTCTTTTGATTTTTAAAAAGATTTATTTATTTATTTATTTGGAAGTCAGAGTTACACAGATAGTGAACAAGAGGAAGAGAGAGAGAGAGAGAGGTCCTCCATCTGCTGGTTCACTCCCCAGATGGCCTAAAAGGTCAGAGATATGCCAATCTGAAGCTAGGAGCCAGGATCTCTTCAGGGTCTCCAATGCAGATTCAGGGTCCCAAGGACTTGGGCCAACTTCCTACTGCTCTCCCAGGCTATAGCAGACAGCTGGATGGAAAGTGGAGCAGCTGGGACTTGAACCAGCCTCCATATGGGATGCCCCCACTGCATGCAGTGGCTTTACTGGCTACACCACAGCACTGGCCTCAAGACAATGCTCTAAAATGATGCATTAATTATTCTCAAATATTGAAAAGTGGCATGGTACACATTTGAATGTGTTGTTTTGTACTAGTTGTAGAAAGAGTTTAAAATATATTTAGATTTAAAAATGTAAGCTTTGATCTAAAGGTTTGCTTTCCCCTAAGGTGCCTGTTCAGAAACTGAGAGATCATTGAAGTCTCAAGATAGAGTACAACTGATCTTATCCAAGCCTCCTTTATCACATGAGGATGCTAAATGCCAAGGCCCAGAGAAGTAAAGTGAATTGTTCAAGGTCACATAGGTAAGTTGTAGCAGGGATAATTCTGTATTAGCATTAGGTACCCTGATACATAGGCCACTATTCTGTCAATTTCATACTCCTTCTGGAGTTAAAGATTCTAAGTTGTGGAAAATTAAGTTTGGAAATTTAGTGGTTGCTATGTTGTTATGGTGAGAAATTTCTGTGTATAGCTATGAGTTGCTTAAATTTTATTCAATATATTTTTCTAGTATGTTTGCTATTTATTTGAAATGTATAACAAATAGCTTCATCTATTTGCCAAAAGAATTTTTTAAAGATTTATTTATATTATTTGAAAATCAGAATTACACAGAGAGAGAAGGAGAGGCAGAGAGAGTGGTCTTCCATTCACTGGTTCACTCCACAGTTGGCCTCCATGGCTGGAGCTGTGCTGACTGGAAGGCAGGAGCCAGGAGCCTCTTCCTGGTCTCCTATGCAGGTGCAGGGGCCCAAGGATTTGGACCATTTTATAGTGCTTTCCCAGGCCGTAGCAGAGAGCTGGATAGGAAGTGGAGCAGCCAGGTCTTGAACTGATGCCCCTATGGAATACCAGCACTGCAGGTGGCAGCCTCACCCACTATGGCACAGTGCCAGCCCTTGCCAAAAGAATTTATAGAAGCTATTCCATATATACACTTCACAATTATTTAGTTACTTGACATGAACTATCCCTGCATATTTGAAAATTTTGAATGGTATCACTTGGGTTTTAAGAATGTTATATTTTAGGTCTCTTAATATTTTTAGTGATGATGTTTTAAAGGCCCTTTCTGTTTAATGGAAAATGATAAGGATTTTGTTTTACAATGGCCATAGTATTACCACTTAAAGCAATAGATTAAATAACACTTTTAAACAAAGTCATTTAATACTGAATTCTAAAACACTGGTATATTTTAAGTGAGAAGCCGGATTTCTTTCAGATATTCTAAATAAGAATGATAATCAAAATTGAAAACATCTACAGTTTTTAATCACTTGTTTTAAATATTAGTCATAATGGTCCAATTTAGAGTTTTAATTTTCATTAGCTTTTAAAAGATTCAGTACGGTTTATAGAAAAAATTCAGAGAACATAATTATATACTCAACCTCCCTCCCTTCTTTTTCCTCCTTTGTCATTTTTTTTAGCTTATGATATGACATTTTCCATTTACATTACATTAAAAAAGGGTGTTGAATCAAGGGACAAGTTTAACAGGCAAAAAGCAGAAAGATCGTAATTTAGAGGGAATACAGACAATGGCTCTAAACAATATTTGAATATCACATCTAAACAATATTTGAAGAAATTGATAAAATAAATATTTTAATTTCTCCTACTAAAATGCTCAGAGAAAGTCTTTCATTATTTATCAAATATTAGTGCAAATATATGGATTTAAATGATCCCAAAAAGTGATAATTTTTGTGTAATAAAGTCCAATTTTTGTCAAGGCTTTTTGACAGTCTCACAGAAAACTTATGTTTGTGAATGGGAAGAATAATATCAAAATGTCCATACTATCAAAAGCAATTTGCAAATTCAATGCAATTCCAATCAACATACCAACGATGTTCTCAGAGCTAGAAAAAATGATGCTAAAATTCATATAGAAACATGAGAGATGCTTAACATCTAAAGAAATATTATAAAACAAAAAAAAAAGCTGGAGACATCACACCATATTTTAAGACATATTACAGGGGTCAGCACTATGACAAAGCAGGTAAAGTCACCGTCTGCAGTGCCGGCATCTCATATGGGTGCCAGTATGTTTCCCAGCTGCTCCACTTCTTATACCCCTCTCTGGTATAGCCTGAGAAAAAAGTAGAAAATGGCCAAAGTCTTTGGGCCCCTGCACCTGCATAGAGACCTGGAAGAAGCTCCTGACACTTGGATTCAGATCAACAGAGCTTCGGCCATTGTGGCCATTTGGGGAGTAAACCAGTGGATGGAAGACCTCTCTCTCTCTCTGCCTCTACCTCTCTGTGACCCTTCCTTTCAAATAAATAAATAAACTGCAAAAAAAAAAAAAAACACAAAAAGAAGAAGTGTTAGCACTGATATAATAATAGACACATAGTTCAATGGAAAAAACTAGGTAGCATAGAAATAAACCCAAATTTCTACCAGCAACTCATATTTAACAAAGGAACTAAAATGAACTGGAGAAAGAAGAATCTTTTTCACAAGTGGTGCAGAGGAACTTGATGATCCAAATGTAGAAGCCTGAAAATAGACTCCAACATCACTTACACTATGTGAAAGTGAACTCACAGTGAATGAAAAATCTAATCATAAGACCCAAACCCAAGTAAACATAGGGAAACTCTAAATATTGTCAACACACAATAGCTTTTCGGTAAGATTCCAATAGCAATAGTCACAAAAATAAAAACAGAGACATTTGAGTATATCCAACTAAGATACTTCTTCACAACAAAGTAAACATCAAAGTGTAGATACAATGAACAGATGGCAGGAAAAATTAAAACTCTGAATGTTTACAGATTTCCAGAACATTTACATGAATTGGAAAAACTCCAAAAAATACAGTGAAGAAACAGGCAAGGATCTGAATAGACATTTCTCAGAAGAAATGTAAATGGTCAAAACATGTGAATATGCCTGATGTCACTAGCCATTATGTAAATATAAATCAGAACACCATATCAGTCTCCAACACCTGTGGGAGAATACAACACTCAGGTGTTTGTGTGTGCAACAAGTGGTTTTAGAGGACCCTGTTCACCTCTGGAGAGCAGAGTCTACAGGGAGACAAAGAAACCTTACTGCTTTCCTAATGGGCTTATTAAGTTCTTGACCAGTGCCTGTTAGTCTTGCCACAAACTTTCTAGTCTCACAACTTTCCTTCTTCTTCCTCTTCTCTGTGACTTGTAAAATAGTATACATTCTGTATACTGTGGATACTTTAGATTTATTTTATTCCTTCGGTCTCCTATGAAGTTCCTCCACAAAAACACAGCCCTCAAAATATTCATTCATTTATGCAGTCTGCAGATTTCATGAACTACTAAATTCCAAATAGTATATTAAAGGCAAGATCTAGGCCTAAGAGAAAAGTGGTCTGAATTCTGTGCCTAGAAGAGGATTTGGGACATAGTAGAATTTCGGTGAAGTGCTATGTGAATGACATGCACTCATTAAATGAGTAATCTAAAGCATACACTGCATTCAAGCAACACAGCAGCCCTACTCACCTCAGGTAGAGCAATTGAGAGGAATAATGTGAACAAAAATAAGACATCAATAAGTTGAGTAATAACAGAGAAAAAACAAAATGAGATAGATGCCAACATTACTGACCTATTTTTGAGGAATTAAATTGATAGAGGGGCTGGCATTGTGGCTAAGTGGGGTAAGCCGCAATCTGTGAGGCCAGCATATCATGTGAGTTCCACTTTGAGCTTATGAATCTCCACTTCCAATTTAGCTCACTGCTAAACACCTGGGAAACCAGCAGAAGATGGACGAAGGACTTGGGTCCTTGCCACTGATGTGGGAGACTTGGATGAAGCTCCTGACTTCAGCATGCCCCAGGCTCAACTGTTGAAACTCTCTGGGGTGTGAGCCAGCAGATGAAAGCTATCTCTGTCTTTCCCCCTCTCTCTAAATCCACTTTTCAAATAAACAAAGATTTAATAAACAAATTAACTGATTTCAAAATACACAAAAACATGAACAATACTATATCATCTTGATGCCAAACTGATAAAAAATAACAAATGCTAGAGAGCACATGGGAAAAGAAAAGTGTCATATATGGTGGGTGAAAACACAAGTTAGTACAGATGTTATGCAGAACAGTATGGCCATTCCTTAAAAAGGATAAAAATTGGGCCGGCGCTGTTGTGCAGCGCCTGAGGGGCCAGCATCCCATTTGGGTGCCAGTTCTAGTTCCAGCTGCTCTTCTTCCAATACAGCTCTCTGCTATCTCCTGGGATAGCAGTAGAAGATGGCCCAAGTCCTTGGGCCCATGCACCCATGTGGGAGACCCAGAGGAAGCTCCTGTCTCCAGGTTTCAGAATGGCATAACTCTGGCCTTTGTAGTCATCTGTAGAGCGAACCAGCTAATGGAGGACCTCTCTGTGTCCCTATCTCTATTGTAACTCTTTCAAATAAATAACAAAAATTTCAAATAAGATAAAAATTGACCTACCATTTGAGATTTATCTTGCTCTTGGCTATATATAATAAGGAACTTTTATTAGAAGGAAAGGAGAAGAGCATATCAAAGATACAGCAATTTTCCCATAACACAGCCACTATAACACAGTTCACTGCAGCCAGGATTTGAAACCAATCTAGCTATCCATCAATGAAAAAAATGGACAGGGGAACTTCATTTAGATACAAAAAAGAACAAAATATTATTAAATTAATTGAAATAAGCCAGAAGCAGGAACACAAATGTCACCTGGTCCTTGTCACATGTGGAAGTGAGAGAAAATAATGGATCTGAACACAGAACTGTGATTACTAGAGGCTGAGAAGGGAAGCAGCTAGGGATAGAGGGGGATTGGATAATAGGTAACAAAATACAAAGAGGCAGAAAGAACTTCTGGTGTCCCATAATATAATGAGATGACTACATTCAACCATATTAGGTTCTGTGTAAAGAACTGAAAGAGAGGAGCTGGTAGTCTCAAATCATGGAGAAGAATTAGAAACTGTAGTTGCTTGGGGGCCAGCATTATGGCACAGTGGGCTAACACCCTGGCCTGAAGCACCAGCATCCCCTGTGGGTACCAGTTCTAGTCCTGGCTGCTCCTCTTCTGATCCAACTCTCTGCTATGGCCTGGGAAAGCAGTAGAAGATGGCCCAAGTCCTTGGGTCCCTGCACCCAAGTGGGAGATCTGGAAGAAGCTCCTGGTTCCTGGCATCAGATTGGCAGAGCTCCGGCCATTGGGGCCACCTAGGGAGTGAACCAGCAGAGGAAGACCTCTCTCTCTCTCTGCTGCTACTTCTCTCTGTAACTCTGTCTTTCAAATAAATAAATCTTTAAAAAATTAATAAAACTGTAGTTGCTTAGCTTGATCACTTTTTACTGCATAAATGTGTGCAAATATTGCACTACACCCTGTAATAATGCATGACTAGGACACATTAATCACAAATTATTTCAATGAAATTTTAAAAATTAGAAGCATTTCTTTATATTAACAATGAACTATTTGAAAATGAAATTAGAAAAACATTTCCATGCATAGCAGCATAAGAACCAGGAACCAATGTCTTCAATGTTATCAGTGATGAATCAGATTCACAGACCCCAGCACTCAGTTTTTGCCATAGACCTTACCATGGCAATTGTGGGCATATAGTAGTAAATCAATGGACAGGAATCCTTTGTCTCTATATCTGTTAAATAAATAAACAAGGAATTCATCAAAGAAAAAGAGATATCAATTTGGATGCCAGGTCACAAAAACACATGCACTTGAGCTATCCTCCAGTTTGTGATGCCAACAAATCTTTCAGACATGTTACATTTTCAGAGACTTTTCTGTAATCTTGCTAAGCTTTCTGGAAATCTGCCTTATAGCAAAGCGATTCCCAATTCCATTACACTCATGATTATTCTTTTGTGTGAGTTATTAGTTTACCATCTAGAGATAATTTATGGTACAAAACTTTTCTATGCATGCATGTTTTCTCATTTGTGAGTCTATTCATGGGAATTGAAGACTGATTTATAGCAGAAATACACTTTCCAAATTCATTGCATAGACTTTTGTTCCTTATGAATTCTCTGAAGTCTGTTGACGTCTAATTTCTGGCTAAAGGTTTTATCGTATTTACATCATGCAAAGAGTACCACCTTTTGTGAATTCTGTATCTATACAAGCCTGAAACAAAGAAAATGTTTTTATACAATCAGTATACTCCTAAGAAACCACCTGTGTCAATTCTCTGATGTACCATTGACTTCTGACAAACAACCTTTTCACACTAATAATATTTATAAGCTTTCTCCTTTACATGAGTCTCTGTTGGATAGGATGTGATTTCCAGCAAAAGGTTTTGTCACAATACTTACATGAATTTTGGAGAAAAGCTCTTCCACATTCATTATATTGTTAAGGTCTCTCCCTTGTTCAAATTCCATGATGGATTATGAGGCATTACCTATGTGAAATGACTTTCTCACATTTATTTCATTCATTAGATATATATGTTGTGCATTCTGATATAAGGAGAGATTTGGGCAGAGCTTTCCAACACTCATTACACCCATAAGGTTTCTCTCCCACGTGAATTCCCTGTTGTCGTATGAGGTATGGCTTCTAATTAAAGGGATTTTACTTTCAAAGGAGTTTTTCCCTATATGAATTTGATGATGTACAATGAGGGCTGAATTATGGTAAAAGGCTCTGAGTCATTACATTCATAAAATTGCTCCCCATGAGAATTCTTTTATGTTTGATGAGGTCTGATTTGCACCACAAAGGCTTATTCACATGTATTACATTCATGCATTTCTCCCCTTGGTGAATTCTCTAATATTTCATGAGATATAACTTGCACAAAAAGGTCATGTAGAAAATTCCTTGTGTGGATTCTCTGATATCTTATGAGTTATGAAGTACAGCAAAGAGGCTTTCCACCATCCTTCCATCCATAAAACCTACCTAAATTGAGCAACAAAGATATAGAAAACCTAAACACACACATAACTGGATGGAAATGATACCAGTAATAAAGACCCTCGCCGCCAAGAAAACCCCAGGACTGGATGGCTTCACTGCTGAATTCTAACAGACATTTAAAGCACTAACTGCAATTCTTCTCAAGTTATTCAAAACAATTGAGAGAGAGGCGATTCTCCCAAATTCTTTCTATGAAGCCAGCATCACCTTCATTCCTAAACCTGAAAAAAGTGCAACAAAGAAAGTAATTATAGACCAACTTCCCTGATGAACATACATGCAAAGATCTGCAACAGAATTCTGGCCAATTGAATCCAACAATGCATCAGAAAGATCATCCACCCAGACCAAGTGGGATTTATCCTTGGTATGCAAGGATGGGACCAAAGGCTTTTTCCACAGTCATTTCCTTTATAAGCTTTCTCCATGGTGTGAAGGCTCTGATACTTTCTGAGGTTTGACTTCTCAGCAAAGGTTTTTCCACAGTCATTGCACTCATAAGGTTTCCCCCAGTACAAATTGTCTGATGCTTTGTGAGCTTTGACTTCTCAGCAAAGGCATTTCCACAATGATTGCATTCATTAGGTTTCTCCCCTGTGTGACTTCTCTGATGCATTTTGAGTTGTGATTTCTGGCCAAAGCTTTTTCCGCAGGCATTGCATTCATAATGCTTGTCTTCTGTGTGAATTCTCTGATGCTTTCTGAGGTTTGAATTCTGGCCTAAGGTTTTTCCACAGTCATTGCATTCATAAGCTTTCTCCCCTGTGTGAATTCTCTGATGCTTTCTGAGGTTTGCCTTCTGGTTAAAGGCTTTTCTGCAGTCATTGCATTCATAAGCCGTATCCCCTGTGTGAATTATCTGATGATTTATGAGGTCTGGCTTCTGGCCAAATAGTTTTACATAGTCATTGCACTCATAAACGCTTATCCCCTGTGTGACTTCTCTGATGATTTATGAGGTTTGACTTCTGGCCCAAGGTTTTTCCACAGTCATTGCATTCATAAGGTTTCTCCCCTGTGTGACTTCTCTGATGATTTGTGAGTGTTGATTTCTGGCCAAAAGCTTTTCCACAATGATTACACTCATAAGGTTTCTCCCCTGTGTGAATTCTCTGATGATTTAGGAGGTTTGCCTTCTGGCCAAAGGATTTTCCACAGTCATTACATTCATAAGGTTTCTCACCTGTGTGAATTCTCTGATGATTTATGAGGTGTTTCTTCTGGCCAAAGAACTTCCCACAGTCATTACATTTATAAGATTTCAACCCTGTGTGAATTCTCTGATGTCTAATGAGATCTGACTTCTGGTGAGTGGTTTCTCCACAATCATTACACACATGAGGGTTTTCCACTTATATGAGTGCTGTGATGGAGGGTATGGCAGAATTTAATACTGAATGACTTCCCACAAGGTTTACATGCATAGGATTTCTTCCCTATATTTGGTCTATGATTCAGTCTAACATGTGATTGGTAAATAACAGGTTCCACAGGCCCAATATACTTATAAACGTTCTCTCTTTTGGGACTTTGTTGATGTATACTGAGGTTAGAATTCTTATGGAAATCTTGTACTATTTGAGTTGTCTTGCCAATAGTGGCAATTGACTTATTACAGGTTTCTACCATAAAAAGCTTCTCAGATTCACAGAATATATTCTTGCTTTTGAAGACTTTCCCTTGTCCAATTTGTTCAAGTGCCTGCTCCATGGTCTGAATATTGTGCTGTTGATTAAGAGGTTCACAGAACTGGAGAGTGTTCCCAGGTACCTTAGTAGCACAAAATTTCTCTCCAGCTTGTAGTTGATCAGGCCCACAATGGGGACACATATTGTGACATATACTGCATTCTTCAGGTTTTATTCCTGAATAGTTTCTCTTTTTGATACTCAGTTTTGGAATATGGCTTATACTTCAATTAAGTGTTTTTCTGAATTCAACTCCCTTGGGAGTTAATGTCTTATTATTTGTCATAACATCCTGATTCAGATTTTTCTCCAGACTGTTCTGGTTGGTCTTAATCAGTTCATCCAGTTTCATGGCAACTGAAGTGAGGAAAAAATGATGTCACTACATCAAATATAATTGTTTCTTCTAGCATACTCGTGTAAAAGGAATGAAGTTACTTGTATTTAAGAGGGATAAGATGTTAGGAAAAGTTCTGCATTTGTGCCTCCTCACACAGGGCACCAAAATGTTAGGAAAAGAGTTGTAGAATAGAGGAGAAAGTGTATGAATTTACAGCCAGACAGAATTTATTCAGAGAAAATTAATCCACAGAGGTGGGTGACCAACTGCCTGTCTGTACAAGATGGAGCATGAAGGCCCCAATTCCCAGGGGCCAGACCTTTTTGAGGAGGGCTAAGGCTGGGCATGAGGGTAGGGGGCAGCAGTGGAGGGGAATTCCAGGAACTGGGTGGGGCCCTTAGGAACCTGGAAAATAATGCAGGGTGGGGTATGAAGGCAATAGGCTGTGAGACCCAATTGAGTTTCAAGGGCAAGGAATGCATTCCAAAGTTTATCTACTTTGGGCAATGAGGGAGAATGGCTCAAGCTTATATCCTCGTTCCATCATAAGATTTTCAAAAAATGATTAGAAGATACATATTTATGAATATACAGGTTTTCTCCATTATACATTAATATATTAAATTGTATCCATAGATTTTCCAATGTTCATCCATGATCCTGTTTACTACCAGAATTTTTTCCAAGTATGATTGAATGGTTTTTGTGGTAAGATGTCTTAAGTCACTGCTTGGGATGCCTGTATCTCAAAACAGTGCCAGTTTAAGCCGAGGCTACTCTGCTTCCAATACAGCTCTGAGATAATAGATACTGGAAAGCAGCAGATAATGGTTCATGTGCTTGGGACCCTGTGATAGAGATGAGTAGGTGAAATTCCAGGCTTCTGGCTTCAGATTAGTCATAACTGTTGATAGTATTTGGGGAGAGAGTTAATAGAAGATCTATTCCTCACTGTTTCTCTCTCACTTTCTACTTTCACAAAAATGAATAAGGCTTCACAGAATGGACTAATATTTAATAAATATATTCACCTGTAATCTAGAAACCAATTTTTCCCTGTTCACTTCTTCAGTTCATTTTTTAATGTATTTTTATTTCTTTATTTGTGAGAGTTAGACTGTGAGAGACAGAGACAAAGATCTTCCTTCCATTGGCTCACCCCTCAAATGGCAAATACATTTGGATCTATGCCAATCCAAATCCAGGAGCCAGGTGCTTCCTCCTTATCTCCATTGTAGGTGCAGGGGCCCAAGCATTTGGGCCATCCTCCACTGCCCTCCCGGGCCACAGCAGAGAGCTGAACTGGAAGAGGAGCAACCAGGACTAGAACCCGGGGCCCATATGGGATGCTGGTGCTGCAGGGGGAGGATTAACCATGTGAGCCACGGCACCAGCCCCTTTTTCAATTCATTTTTTAAAAATTGTGGGTTTTGTACTTCTGTGATATTTCAACCATAAATATGGGGAAGTTTTACTAGATCATTTCCTTGAAGGTAAAGAGTGAAATGTGTCTATACTCTAAGCAGGATCACATTCATGGGACAAGATTTGAATATGTGGTTGTCTTGTGTTCTGTCTTCCCAGGCAAACAGCATTTGTGGGATTTTTCTAATGAAAATCTCTGTTTTATCTGCACTATTATGGTTTCCCCATATTTCTAAGGAAACCTGACATCCTAATCTTCTTAGAACTACAACAGTTACAGAAAGTTCCAATATACCACCTTGGCTATACATTCCCACCAGTTGAAATAATTTATTCCTGCAACCCAGAGTCTGCTCAATTATTGAAAATTGATTTCAAACTCATTGTGAAGACGTCAGCCCTGGTTACCTCCTCTTGTTTCTTTCTATAAACACTCCTCTATGATAATTTGAGTTTCTGGAGGTTTGTTGATTTTCACAGAAAACTTCATTTCCTTTGCCTTTACCAGAGATACTGATCTCCATAGATACTGTAGAATGTCTGTGTCTGAATCACAGGACCAGCTGTCTTCAGGAGTAAGACTTGGGAAAAACTCGTGGAAAGAACACCAGTCAATATCTGTTGCACTGCTTCTGCTTTGGCCTCCCTGCCCGTTATGTACACACTGATATGGAAGGCTCTGATGTAGGCATTCTTCCCCCATCCATGGCTCTGCTCCTTGCTCCAACTTGAAGATCAAGTCAGGTTTGGTCCTGCAGTGCCCTACTAATGGAAACAATATAGACTTTGTGAAATCACTATCTTGGGTTAATGAAAGGAGTACAGCTTGGTCCAGGAGCTATGCAACAAATGTTCCAATGTGAAATCCTTCCCAGGTGATAGATATTCAGATTCTTCATGGACTCAAATTCTATACCTGTCCCTCATTCAACTTTATGAATAGTGCTCACTTAGTTGTCAAATAGCAAGAAAATGTTACCATTGGGCATGTGATGAGTGTCACTCACCCAGGGAGAACAGGCTGCCGTAGGTCTCCAGCATCACATGCCTGTACAGGATTTTCTGAGCTTGGTTCATGTTCTGCCATTCCTCCCAGGTAAAGTACACAGCCAGGTCTTCAAATGCTATCCTCCCCTGTGACAGAACACTCCTGGTCAACATGTCAACTCTGTCACCTAACAAACAATGGCAGTTGTATATCTTCTACATGGGTATGGATGAAGAAGCAAGAATGCCATTTCATTTCAGATTTGTGAGCATTTGGGCAGCCACACAGAAGCATTCAACAGGGGATCAAACCTATGGTATAAAGGCTGTGAAAATTGCCCAAGCTGGAGGGAAACAGGAATTTCTGTTCACAAAGGCCAGACTATGTCAAGGGCAATTGCACAGTAGGCTGAAAGGGGGACAAGAGTCACTCTGGAATGAGCAGTGTTCAGAAGAATGTAGAAGTATTCAGGAAAAAAGACAAGAAACCATCAGGGAAGTTATGAAGGGATTGAACAGCGAAGAATTTCCAGAAAAACACTATACACAGTCAATGCAATTATGGCAGAGAAAAAAAATTTTAAAAGAGACAGTAGGCATTTAACTTAGTGTTTATGATGCCAGCTCAGATACTCTCTCTCTGCATCAAATTTCCAAAGTTGGATTTCAGTGCCAGCTCCAGTTTCCAGCTCCCAGCTAATGCAGACCAGGGGAAGCAATGGTGATGCCAACCAAGAGGGAGGCCTAGATTCCATTCCTGACTCTTGGCTTCAGTTGTGCCCCACCTCTGCTTGATATTTTTATTTAGGCAGTGAAGAAGTGCATGGGAGCTTTCTAGCTTTCTCTCACTCCATCAATTTCTTTCTCTATCAGGCTCATAAATATTTTAAGTAAGGGAGGAGATTCAAGAAAGAATAGAAAGTAGCTTTTGCTTTTTCTATAATTATTCTACTCATAAACATTTAAAGAACTGAAATAACATGATAACAAATTAAAGTAAAAGCTATGGAGTTATTTACCCAAGAACAGAACCTGAGAAATTCTGTACTATAATCTGCATTTGTGACTGAGGGAAATACAGAGAGCTTTGAGAACCTGCAGTAGGCACCAGCATTGTGGTACAGCAGGTAAATCTCCACCTGCAATTCAGGCATCCCATGTGGACAGACAATTTGAGTGCTTGGTGCTCCACTTCCAATTGAGTTCCCTGCTAAAGTGGCTGAAAGAGCAGTGAAAGATGGCCTGAGTATTTGGGCCAATTCCACAAATATGGGAGACCCAGATAGAGTTCCAGACTCCTGGCTTTGGCCTGGCCAACCATTGTGGCCATTTGTTGAATGAACCAGCAGATGGAAGATATCTCTTTCTCACTACCCATCTCTCCCTATCTCTATTACTCTGCCTTTCAAATAAGTTAATAAATAAACCTTGGGGCTGGCACTGTGGCACAGCAGGCTAATGCCCTGGCCTAAAGCACCAGCATCCCATATGGGCACCGTTTCAAGACCCAGCTGCTCTACTTTTGATCCAGCTCTCTGCTATGACCTGGGAAAGCAGTAGAAGAAGGCCCATGGATTTGGGCCTTTGTAGCTGTGTGGGAGACCCAGAAAAACCTCCTGGCTCCTGGCTTTAGATGGGTGCAGCCCGGCCAGTGCAGCCAATTGGAGAGTGAAATGTTGAATGAAAGATCTCTCCTCTCTCTCTTTCTCTCTGCCTCTCCTCTCTCTGTGTAACTCTTTCAAATAAATAAATAAATTGTTAAATACAATCTTAAAACCTGAAAGAACATGCAGTAGATTATTTTCCCCACTGTGTTCTTACTCTAGCTGGGAATCAAGTTCATCTCCTCAAACTATTAAGGACTGCATTACTCTAACAATTAAAAAAATAAATGCAGCCAGCTCCGCGGCTCACTAGGCTAATCCTCCTTCTTGTGGCACTGGCACACTTCATTCTAGTCCCAGTCGGGTTGCCAGATTGTGTCCCAGTTGCCCCTCTTCCAGGCCAGCTCTCTGCTGTGACCAGGGAGTGCAGTGGAGGATGGCCCAAGTCCTTGGGCCCTGCACCCCATGGGAGACCAGGAGAAGTACCTGGTTCCTGCCATCAGATCAGCACAGTGGGCCGGCTGCAGTGCACCAGCCATGGTGGCCATTGGAGGGTGAACCAACGGCAAAGGAAGACCTTTCTCTCTGTCTCTCTCTCTCTCACTGTCCACTCTGCCTGTCAAAAAAAATAATAAATATCACTGATTTGTGGTTTAGCCCTAGGTAAGTAATTCTCTTGCAGAATGCTAAGTGTTTATTTCCAGGGTGGAACTAAAACACTGCCCACTACATCATCTGTATAACACTAAAGAATGTGTTGGACATTATGACCCCAAAATTTAGAATATTGTCCTTGACTTCAATTGAAATCATATAACAAATATATATTTTGCTATGGCAACAGAAAATGAGACATGACATTGCCTTTTCTTGGATAAATGCAATGATTGATAGTCATGACAAATTCATCATACATCTTGTTTCTATATATTCCCTGAGAATAAAATTTACCTTCCTACATCCATTTTCATTAATAAATTATTATAAATCTAAAAACAAAACAGACAGAAAGCTGGGAATAATTAAGAAAACCACTTACAGGGGCCAGTGCTATCGCACGGTGGGTTAAAGCCACAGTCCGCAGAACCACCACCAGATATTAATTCCCACCAAATCAGGTGTGAGTGCGATTTTCAGGTGAATTCAATCAGAATTCCACAGCCATTCAGCTGGGAGGGGTGGATGAATCCAGAAACAGCCAGTTTACATGGGACTAAATCAAGCCTAATATCACAAAGGACTCTTGCATTTCTTTGGTTTTTCACATTTCTCTTATTTATCATGATTTGTAATGAATTTTCTGATGTGAGCTTTAGTTTTCAGACTGGAATATGGAGCCCAGGGCACGGGAGGAATGGTCTTTTTCATTCAGGGCACAGATGTTGGCTTGCTCCAATTCTGGCTTGCTGTCATTGTTTTGGGTGCCTCAGCCAATTTTTGGTTTTGAGCAGCAATTTTCTAAATGTTTTCTTGGTCTGAGTTTCTTTTGCCTTCTTCCATCCCAAATTTTGTATTCTGACGCAGTACAAACAAGAAGTTAGACAGAGGATCCATTATGAAATAAAAAAAAAACACAATAAATTGGCTTTTCAGGCTTAGAAATCTACAGGCAGGATGACTAAGATGAATTTTTGTGTTTTGGAAAATGAAATGGAACCAATTTGCTGTGGGGACAGATATTAATTCCCTCCAAATCGAGTTTCACTGTGATTTTCAGGAATATTCAATCAGAATTCCACAGCAAGTCAGCTGGGAGGGGTGGATGTATCCAGAAACAGCCGGGTTCCTTGTGACTAAATCAAGCCCAATATCACTAAGGACTCTTGCTTTTCTTTGGCTTTTTTCACAGTTTTCTTATTTATCATGGTTTGTAATGAATTTTCTGATGTTAGCTTTGGTTTGGAGGCTGGAATAAGGAGTTCAGGGTACAGCAGGAATCGTCTTTTTGAATCAGGGCATAGCTGTTGGCTTGCTCCAATTCTGGCTTTCTGTCACTGTTTTGTGTGCCTCTGCTAATTTTGGTACTTAAGCAGCAATTTTCTAAATGTTTTCTGGGTCTGAGTTGGTTTTGCCTTCTTCCTCCCAAAATTTTGTATTCTGATGCAATACAAACAAGAGTTCAGACAGAGTAGCTATTATAAAATAAAAAAAAAAAAAAACAAATTGGTGTTTCATGCTTAGAAATTTACAGGCAACGCAACCAACATGAGTTTTTGTGGTTTGGAAAAAGAAATGGAACCCTTTTACTTAGGGGACAGATATTAATTCCCTCCAAATCAAGTGGGAGTGGGATTTTCAGGTGAATTCAATCAGAATTCCACAGCCAGTCAGCTGGGAGGGGTGGATGAATCCAGAAACAGCCGGTTTCCTTGTGACTATATCAAGCTGCTGCTCCCTGTGGACTTGTCCTCCTCAGCCTCTGACTAGAGCACAGCCACCTCTCCAATGCTGACATCCTCTGACACATGTTTCACTCTTCTGTTCTCTCTAAACTGCAGACTCTTGGGCAACATATGTAACTCTAATGCATCAACTTGCATAGAAGCACACACCTGAGGACTCCAGAGTCTTGGATTTCAGGTTGTAATTAACTTTCCTTTTCAGAGGACTTGTGAAAAAACAAGTCTGGAAGCCAGGGTGTAGCCTTGTGGTTCAAATGCCTATGTCTCATATTGGAGTTTCTTGGTTTGATTCCTGGTTCCAGTACCTGCCTCCAAATTCCTGATAATGTAGACCCTGGGAGCTAGCAAGAAATGGCTCAGATGATTGGGTTCCCTACTCCTGGGACAGCCCTGGCCACTGGGGACATTTCAGCAGTGAACTAGAGGGTGAATACTACTTCTCTGTCTACTTGTTCATTTCTTTGCATCTCCAATTAAAAAACAAAAAAGTATGTTTGTATCATCCATTAAAATAACTTCCTCAATGGAAAAAAAGAGTTTCATTGTTAAATTGGGGAAAATAATGCTTCTTGGTTGTGACATTAGAATAATGCATAACTGTACATCGGACATCCATTGTAGACAAGGAAGAGAAAGATGGAAGCAATAATTTTTATTTCTGGCTTTGGTACTTGTCATGTAACCTTGAAAAATTCATTTAAACTCATGGTTCCTGAGTGTCCTTAAAATTACAGGCTCATCTAGTTGAGGCAGGTGGTGTAAGGGGAGGTGGCAGGAAGCTGAGATCTTTCCTTGTTTCTGTGCCAACAGAGCTAAGTGACATTAGCAAGTCATTTGACCCCTCTGGATCTTCCTCCCTTGTGAGATAAGATTGTCTTTATAGTTAAAGGATTTATTCTACACAGTCCTATCTTATGGTTAGGCTCACATGACTGTGAAGTGTTTTATAAACTGGCAGTGCAATAATCAAGTTGGCACTGAAGATGAAATGCTAAACAGCATAGAAATTCTAAAGCTTGTAGTTCTATGAGGAGCTACACAGAAACATTCAAGTTCATGGGCATTTTTAAATTTAAAAACAGAATCATTGAATCACTGTTCAGAATCAGTATAGTTGCTAAAATTCTTATTTATAATCACTGAGATTGGCAGTGTAATTACTGATAGCATACTCCTAGTGTTCTATATTTTAGTTTATACAATACTTAGACTATATAAAATATAGGTAGCATGGGAAGTGCGATACACAGCAGTCTTGTAGAATGGCAGATGTCCTAAACAGCACTCTGGCCTCAGAATCAGCCCTTAAGGCCCTCAGATCTGGCTGAAGAGCCCATGAGAGTATTTTAGGTATGGAAAGCCACTCTGGCAAAAAAGAAAAAAAAGGACCTAAATAAAAGATCTCTGTGAGTGAGATCCCAGTAGAAAGAACGGGCCATCAAAGAAGGAGGTGCCCTTCTCTGAAGGGAGGAGAGAACTTCCACTTTGACTATGACCTTGTCTAAATAAGATCGAAGTCAGTGAACTCAAGAGGCTTCCATAGCCTTGGCAACTCATGACTAGAGCCCAGGGAGATTTCTGATGCCATAAACAAGAGTGTCAGATTGTTCAGTCAACAACAGGAATCACTGTGTGCTTACTCCTTTTGTGGGATCTCTGTCCTTAATGTGTTGTCCAATGTGAAGTAATGCTATAACTAGTACTCAAACAGTATTTTACACTTTATGTTCTGTGTGCTGCAAACTGATGAAAACTTAATATAAACTAAATCGATCTTCTTTGTATAAAGATGATTGAAAAAGAATCTTGATGTAAATGGAATGGGAGAGGGAGTGGGAGATGGGCGGGGTGCTGGTGGGAGGGGAGTTATGGGGGGAAGCCTTTGTAATCCATACACTGTACTTTGGAAAATTATATTCACTAAATAAAAGTTTAAAAATATTAAAAAATAAAAATATAGGTAGCAATATTTAATGCTTCTCTTACTGTTCCTGGATTGGATTATAGCATACATTAATAAACCTTTTTTAAAGATTTATTTATTTATTTATTTGAAAGACAGCATTATAGAGAGTGACACATAAATAGAGATGATCTGTCTGCTCTTTTAATCCCCACGTGGCTGCAAGCAGCTGGAGCTGGGCTAATCCAAAGCCAGGTGCTTCTTCCATCTCTCTCACATGGATTCAGGCACCCAAGTATTTGGGCCATCTCCTGCTGCTTTCCCCAGCACATTAGCAGGGAGCTAGATTAGAAGCAGAGCAGCTGGGACATGAACCAGTGCCCATAGGGAATGCCAGCACTGCAGGTGGTGGCTTTACCTTATATGCCACAGCACCAGCTACAGCCTATTCATTTTAAATTAATAACTAAAGATTATCTGCTTTTCAGCCTCAAGGCTTTGGCTTGGCCCAGCCTCTGCTGTTGTGGACATTTGGGGAGTGAACCAGAGGTTGAAAGATCTCTCTTCTTATGTCTCTCCCTCTCTAACCTTGCCTTTCAAATAAATAAATGAGTCTTTGAAATAAAAATACATGCATACATACACACACACACATACACACACACACACGGTACCAACACAGTGGGTAAAGCCATGGCCTGCTGTGCCAGCATCCCATATGGGTGCTGATTCAAGTCCCAGCTGCTCCACTTCCAATCTAGCTCCCTGCTAATGTGCCTGGGAAAGCATCAGAAGGTGGCCCAAGTGCTCGAACCACTGCATTCATGTGGGAGGCCTGGCAGAAGTGCCTGGCTTTAGATTGGCTCAGCTGAGGCCAATTTGGGAAGTGAACCAGCAGATGGAAGATCTGTCCCTACCCCTTCTCTATAACTCTGCCTTTCAAATAAATAATAGATTTTAAAAATGGGGGAAAAGGGCAGTTTTGTTGCCTTCCCTTTACCTAGAGTAACATAATCAAAATCTGTTAGGCAAAGAATAAGGGAAATTCTGAGATCATGTATTGACCATAGAAGAGAATGGATTCCTTGCGCATTTTCTGGAAGCCCATGCTAGTTGGAACCAAGGGAAGGATAACAAAAAAGGGGAGGCCTATATCCCTCTTATTTGTCTTCTTTGTTCATTGGAGCAGTGGAGAGTTGAGTAATGTAATATTGGTGTTTGTCTCCATACAGTTCATGTCTATTTAGCTGGTTCTTTTTATTTGCATTTCCTTTTTATTTATTTTAAGAGATTTATTTGAAAGGCATACAGACAGGGGTCTTCGATCTGCTGGTTTGATTCCCCAATGTTTGGGTGAGGCTGAAGGCCCATGAGCCCCCTCCCATCTCCCATGTGGTGTGGGGTCCAACCACCTGTCCATCACCACTGCACTCGTTGGCTGGAGTTGGAAAGGAAGTAGGGCGTCAGGGAATGGAACTGGTGCCCATGATGTGGGCCATGCAGGCTGTGGTTGCACCCCCATGCCATGAGTCCGTCCTCGATGAACCTTTCTTTAAAGTGGAATTAGGGGTAAAAATTGTCTGAGGTGCATGCACGTTTCTGTTGTGAGAGAGGCTGAGGCCCTGTGGGTGCCTGGGGGCCAACAGAAACACCTGAAGCCTTGGCCCCCAGGTCCCGGTGTCTCCCCTCTGCTTCTGCCCTGCCTGCAGGCCTGGCCCCGGGCTCCAGTGGTGCCTCAGGGATTTCGGCACCAAACTGGTCACTTTAGGTCATTTTGTGATGCCTGACTTCTGCCCAAAGAAGGAAGCAAGAAGGGGCCCAGCAGGCTTCCCCCGACCTCTGGAGCCCCGAGCCATGGTGCCGGCCCATGACCCAGGGAGCCCGTGATGATTCTGGACCAGCCATTGGGACCCGCGACCCCTGACCCCAGGCTCCAACCCCTTCGAGGTCACCACCGCAGCCTCCTATTTAGCTGGTTCTTAATCCTCAAGAAGGGATTTAGGTCAATGTTCTATTCTCATTAAAGACCTTTATGTTTAATTAAAGATTCTGTTAGTAATTTTAACCCTGGGTCATTCTAAAGATGTGCTGTGACTTAGGTTTAGAAAAGAGCATCTTCCTTGCCACCCTCATCTCAGCTCTGGGGGCTGTCAGTTCTCCCTGCACAGATTCAGTAATGCATGCTTCTTCTCTACTACAAAGATCTTATGTTGGTCATATTTCCAGTTACCAAAATCAAATCAACTCACACCTGGACTCTGAGTATTCAATGACATTAGTTATCAAAATAAATGTATTCAAATATTCAAAGACCACTTCAAAGCTTAACTGCCTTCAAGAGTGTTTGGCACTTGGAACAGCCACTGTGGTTTTCTACACATGAGCACTCACTATTTTATATACCACTTAACAATTCAAACATCACTTCAGCTTCAGCAATACACAACAATAGAATGGATGATTCTACATAATAAACATGTTACATTAGTTTGGACTTAAAACCTAGAATTAAAACCATGTGGTAATATGGATGGATTTAAGGAAAGATGTATAGCTAGGTAGCTAAGGCTACAGAATCCCAGACCTATTGATTTTAAGTGAGTCTGGAACAACAGCATTCCATTGCATTATCTTCCATCTCAGAGTCCTGCTTTTCCAGTGAGACCCACCCCACTCAGACCACGTATTTCCTGCCTGTGTCTTCACGGTGGTGGAAGCTGTTCTCATACAGGCATCTCCTGGACAGTCACCAGCTTCCTGATTTACTACCTGAACTGGAATCCCCAGTTGCGACGTATATTTCCCAAACACCCAGGCTGAATTGAATGTTCGTCTCTGGCAGTCAAAAACTTCTGCCTCAGGAAACAGAACATGTCCTCTACTCTGGGGCTCCTTTTTTTTCTCATGGGGTTCTGTGGTGATCTGTGGTTTTCAACACAAGTCTGGGAGCATTCTGACTCAAAAGAAAGACCAGGGATAAGAGTTCTTTCTGGGGGCTGGTGTTGTGGCATAGCAAGTTACACTGCTGCCTGCAGCACTAACAACCCACATGGATGCCGGTTTGACTCCCAGCTGCTCTACTTCTTCCACAACTCCTTGCTGGGTAAAGCAGCAGAGAATGGCCCAAGCGCTTGGTCCTCTGCCCCCACATGGGAGACCTGGAGGAAACTGCTGGCTTCAGCCTGGCCCAGCCCTGGCCATTGTGGCCATTTAGGGAGTGAGCCAGCAGATGGACCGCTGTCTTTCCCTCTCTTTTTCTCTCTGTAACTCTGCCTTGCAAAAAAATACAACTTCAGAAAGTTATTCTCCATCAAGCAATAAACACTTTTCGAGGCAGTTGTAAAGCTGGGAGTCATAGCTTCTCTTATATTTTGGATAATAAGAGTTTTGTTTTGAAAGCATGTTCACCTGAAACAAAGATCACTCATTATCCTTTGTTAGAGAAGGGGGCTCTGCTCTTTGAAAGTGAAAATCAGAAGCTGTAATGTGTGATGAGCTCCACCTGCCAGGTCTGGGGAGACTTATTTGAAAGACAGGGCATCAGGAGAGGAAGCTTTTCAGATTCCCTGGCCCTTGCTTTAGTCTTATGTCTTTACTTCTTTTGTTGCTTCTTGATGTCAAGAGTGTACACTTTATGCTGAAATGAGGAATTGTGTCTAACCTCTTTTGGGCCTTTTTCTAAGAAGAGTGTATATATTTTTCTTGCATATAAGGATAGCTTCTGGGGTGGGTGGATTTTTTTGGAAGTTTTCACAAGCTAGCCAGTAGCCTATATTTTCTTCACAGAATTCAGTTTTTAAAAAAGCTTCCAATACAGCCAGACCATCTGTAGGTAGGGAAGAGCAGGCAGAAAAATAAAAAGAAACATGAGGAATATGAGGAAGCTAATGATCAAACATTCCCTTGTGCTTTTCTAGTACTAGGATTAGCTATTCTCTTGTTTTTACTCAATCCTGTAATCCTGCGGATTTAGCTCTTTAAAGACAAAGATGCCAGTAGGGAAAATACTTAAGTTGGTTCCATACTACTAAAACAGAAATACTTCAGTTTGTTTTAGTGCCAAAAATGTATTTACAGGAGAGGCATAAATCCTCAGGGAACTAAGTCTCTTGCAAACACTGCATGCAATGAAAAGCATCCTCAGCCTCAACCAAGAGCACTGCCATTACAGAGCTTAAGGCTGATTTATCTTCCCCACCTGGTGTGAATATGTTGAGAAATAAGCGGAGATAAACAGACCTTCTAGGTTAAGTCAAATTCTCCTTGGTGAGCTGCTCATTTGAGGACACAGCCTTTCTGCACTCTTGTGATATTTGCAATGGATTCAATTCAAGCCTAATTCACAATTGCTGGCCAGCAGCTCCTGGAATGCTTCTGACCAAAACAGTGCTTCCTTCGGGGAAGGTCTGCAAGAGCAGTTCTCTAATGAGTTGTGCTCAGAGCAGTTCCCCTCCCAGCTCAGCAGTGAGCTCTTCAGATTGCAAACACAGGAATCTCAACTTACTTGATGAAAGCTTGCTACCTGCTTTTCTTGCCAATTGTGGCCTTCCCAGGAATGGTGGAGTTTTGCCATAGGTAGCTCAACCCAGTCTTCAATACTCTTATTCTTACAAAAAAAAAAAAGACAATTCACTAAGTGGTCATCCTTGAATACACTACTGAGCCTGAATGCATTTTTACCAAATAAAGTTGCCCAATAGCTATAAACCAAAAGCCAACAACAGGCTTGCCCACCTAATATTACACTCAGCCCTGAAGTACTGAGCAGTTTCATCAGTTCCTCAGAATGTAACTACGCTGTGAGGACTACAGATAGGGATACCCAAATTTCAATTATCAATACACTGCACAGCTAATAAAGCAGATGCTGTCTCTTGCCCACAAAAGGAGACAGTTTCCCTGCAAGGTTAACCGCAATCGGGAGACATTTTGCACCTGATGGAACCCGCAGCGGGACTGCTTTGAGCCAGCTCCTCTCCTTCCCTTTCCATCTTCGGTCCAGGATGGGACAGAGACCATGCACAGGAGGTGCCACCAGTCACCCGTTTCCCCCTGTCCACCTGCAATGCTCCTGGGAGGCAGATGCCACAAAACAGTGATTTGTTCCATGATTGTCACTGTGTGAGATCAGCCCACCATGAGAAAATGACCATGGACTCCAATGAGATATCAACCACAGAAGCACTGCCACCAACAGCAGTGCAGGAGGGTGGATGATGGAAGGCACAGCATGGCCAGGATCTCTAGGGACCCCGCAGGACTCTGCTGCCCTGGATGCCTACAGCAGGCAGCAGCACAAAGGCCCAGTGCACCTCCAGCACCCTTCTACCAAACCCTTCCCCCTGTCTGCCCATGCAGACCACACAGATGCTGTGTCAGTGAGTAAATCAGCACCACACACTTGGTTTTCCTGATGAGACTTGGCCTTCATTGCTTCCCCAAGTGCAGCACGTGCTGCAAGCCTCAGCCAGCAGGGCTGGCAGGAGAGGTGGGCAATCGCACTCACCAGGTCTGTCTCTTCTTCTCCTGCCCCTCCTGACTCAGGGGCCACCGCCGGCATTTTAGCCCCAAGGCACGAAACGGGACGGCCAAGAACCTAACACCACCCATGTCATGCGCACACACTGCAAATACCAGCTGCCCACCAATGTCCACCAACTTTATAGCCAGCCTAGCATGGGGCGGGTCTGGCAGCACTGGTCCTGCCTCAGGGCAGCAAAGATTGTCCTGTGGCCCCCTGCTGGACTGAGCCTGAACTGCCCTGCAGCAGATTCTGGAAGCAAGAGAGCTGCTGATGGCTGAGGCCCTGGCTCAGAGTACACTTAGAGAGACCCTATGCCTGGCAAGGGCACTGGGGCCCTGGACTTTCCCAGGCTGCAGTCCTAGGGTGGAGGCTGGCTTGGCCTTTCCTCCCCCAGCCCTGCTGCAGGTGGAGCGGGGTTCTCACGGGGGCATCTTCCTTCGAGGGAGAGTGGGTGAACCCCAAATGCCATGACTCCCGGTGCCGGGTGCTGGCCTGCAGCCTTCCGGGAGGGAGTAGGTGACAGTGACTTTGTGGGGAGGTGACACTTAAGCTGGGCCTGTATTTTGGGTTAGTTCTGGATGCACATCCCAGTGCACCTGGACCTGCGGGTCTGCTGCAGGCCTCCTGGAGGCTCTGGGAGCTGGGCATCCTGGTGGCAAGGGCAGGAGGGTGGGAGTTCGAGGTGCTGAGCTCCCGCTGGGTGCACCAGACACTTTGGAGCTGTTCAGAGTAAGGAGTCGAGGTCACCTCCTGAACCACTCCTGGTCCCAAACTCCTGGTTTGGGATTTGCCAGAACCCTGAAGTAGGGGTGTGGTGGGGGTGGTAGTGGTTGGCTTCAATGCACTGTATTTGTGAATTCTTCAAACACAGCTTCTCCCTACTCCTGCAGGCTTTCAAGTGATTGACGAGGACAGAGTCCCTCAGCTGCAAAGTGACTGAAGTTTGAAAACTACGTCCAGAACTTCACAGTGTGTATTCAGGTGGTCATCCTTCAGGCCTGCAGGTGGACACCAAGAGCCACAGTAAGATATTAATTACTGTAGATACTCTCCTTTCTTTCTGGTAGACCCACCAAAAGAGAATGGGAGATGAGTACTTGAACATTGGAACCAGTCAGCATGCTAGGGTGAGCTGCCAGTACTTGGAGCTCAGGAGTGGACATGGAGAGCAAAACATGCATTGTTACTAAAGAGGACAGTTAGGCATTTTACTGTGAAAAGGGAAATCATTTAGATGTGAACAAGACACCTTAAGAAAAGGTCTGTATAGTTATTTTTGTTTATTTGCAAGGCAGAGAGAGCCCTTCCATTTACTGCTCATTCCTCAAATGTCTGCACCAACCAGAGCTGGGTCAGGCTGAAGCCAGGAACTCAGTGTGGGTCTCCCACACAGGTGGCAGGGACTCAAGTACTTGAGCCATCAGCTGCTGCCTCCCAGGGTTCTGTTAGCAGGAAGCCAGAAGCAGAAGCAGGGCTAGGGCTTGAGCCCTGAGCATTCTGACTGGGATGTGGAAGGCTTTACCACTATGCCAAACACATGCTCCAGTAAGCTGTTTCAACACATTTGCAAAATGTAAGAATGTGGTTTTAAATATATGCTCTTCATCTTAAAAATTTGCATAATCTTATATTCAGTTTCATATGATTCAATACTTATAATTAAATACAAGTAACATTTAGACACATGCTTTCCTCACCAATACAAACCTCAGTAATTTTTTCACTTAGAACCTTGAATATTAGCATTCATTCAGACTGAAGTTCACTCATAGGCTGGGAATTCTGACAGAGACAGTAGGGAAAAAAATCTAGATGTGTATCTGATACCTAATAAGATTCTGAACCTGACTGATAGAATCTCAGTAACTGTTCAGAGAGTCACTTCATACCTCTCCCCTCTGTAATGAGAAGACTGTGTCCTTTGGCCACTTTCACATGATGTTATGTAAATCTAACCTTGAAAAGCCTTTTATAAATTCTGAAGTACCATACAGAAGCATATTATGCATTTCCATATGTGTGAAAAAAGGCAATGTCAAAGGCATAGCTATTCCAGAGAGAAGTTAGGAGGATTAGCTCAGTTTGTAAATGTGTAAGTACCATTAAATATCTACATATTTGAAATAGATTTATAGAGTGTGGAGTTCAAGATAGATATTGAATAAATGCACTCTGGATAATAAGCAAATATCAGAAATAATGCCACACCCATCAGTGTTTAAACTCTTCAGACAGCTCCATGCCAGGGAAGTGCAGTGATCCCTGTAAATTAACAAAAATCAATCTGTGTATACCCATGGAAGCCACTGGTTTATATGCAGTCTATACTAGAGGTTTTTGTGCTTAGTAAAATTACTTGATTTTTTAATGAATGCTTTCAGACTCATACCTGATGCTGAGTGGCAGACAATTTTTTCTGAAAAGTATGTGGTTGAGAAATATAAATATAAATCAGTTTATAATTTTTGTGTCTGAATTTTTTTCTGCATTGAAACAAAACCTGCAATAATCAGAAGACTTTTCCTCAACAAGTTGCTATATTGATGCATCTTCATTTATGTATGTAATGTATGTTTAGGTAAAAGGAATAGAGAGAGAGATCTCTATCTTCCATCTGCTGGCTCACTTCCAGATGGCCACAAAAGCTGGGGCTGAGCCAGGCTGAAGCCAGGACCCTGGAACTCTGTCCCAGTCCCCCATGTGGGTGCAGGAACCCAAACTCTTGGGCAATCTTTGCTGCTTTCCCAAGCAAAGAGCTGGATGAGAAGTGAAGGTGGTGAGTCTCAAAGCAGTGCCATAAGGCATGCTGCTGTTGCAGTTGGCAACTTACCTCTTTGTACCACAATGCTGTCCCTGGATTGATGACATATTGAAGTGCTGCCACTGGCTTTTGGCTAAATAGGATGACTTAACATGTTTTCCACTCTGTGGAAGAGGAACAAATAAGGCAGTTGGTTGTAAAAGTTGCCCATGGAAACCACAGCCTGAGAAAGATGAATCAACTCACCTTGCATTTTCCACCTTGCATCTACACCACCCTTTTCTGGACAAACATCTGATTGTATGCCCTTGTGATGGAGGTTCTCAGGGTGCTGGAACTTTTTGTAATTTTTTAAAAATATAGATTAAGAAGAAGGCAAATAAACAAAAAATTACAAACTGCTGCCAATACCAAGAAGAGATTATTGAGAGTAAAAGGTCACCTGTTGGAGCCAGCACTGTGGCACATCAGGTTAAAGCCCTGGCCTGAAATACAGGCATCCCATATGAGTGCTGGTAGAGTTCCGGCTGCACCACTTCCAGTCCAGCCTTCTGCTAATGCACCTGGGAAAGCAGTAGAGGATGGCCCAAGTCCTTGAGACCTTTTGCACATGTGGGAGACCCAGAAGAAACTCCTGGCTCCTGGCTTCAGTTCAGCTCAGCTCTGTCCATTGTAGCCATTTGGGCAGTGAACCAGCAGATAGAAGATTCTCTCTCTCTCTCTCTCTCTCTCTCTCTCTCTCCCTATCTATATAACTTTTTCAAATAAATAAAATAATTTTTCTAAAAAAAGGTATCCTGCCATACTTCTTTCTTCCCTGTTAATTACTAGGAATTATAAATTGTTATGGGGCCAGCACTGTGGCAAAATGGGTTATACCAACATCTGCAGCACTAGCATCCTCTATGGGCACCAATTGCATGTTCTACTTCTGATCCAGCTCCCTGCTAACATACCTGGGAAAGCAGCAGAATATGGTACAAATCCTTGGGTCCTGCACCCAAGCTGGGACCTGGATGAAATTTCCCTGACTCCTGGCTTTTTTTTTAAAGATTTGTTTATTTATTTGAAAGAGTTACACACACACAGAGAGAGAGAGAGAGAAAGAGAGAGAGAGGGAGGGAAGACTTCCATCTGATGGTTTACTCCCCAACTGGTTGTAATGGCTGGAGCTGCACTGATCTGAAGCCAGGAACGAGGAACTTCTTCCACATCTCCCACTTAGGCTTGGGCCCAAGGACTTGGGCCTTCTCCTACTGCTTTCCCAGGCCATAAGCTGAAAGCTTGATCAGAAGTTGAGCAGCCCAGTCTTGAACCAGCGCCCTTATGGGATGCCAGTGCTTCAGGCCAGGGTGTTAATCTGCTGGGCCATAGCTCTGGCCTCCCATGCATGTGCATGGGCCCAAGCACTTGGGGCATTTTCTACTGCTTTCCCAGGCCATAGCAAGTAGCTGGATCAGAAGTGGAGCAGCAAGGAGCAAGGACTCAAAC
The DNA here is from genome assembly GCF_964237555.1 of Oryctolagus cuniculus. Classification (NCBI taxonomy): domain Eukaryota; kingdom Metazoa; phylum Chordata; class Mammalia; order Lagomorpha; family Leporidae; genus Oryctolagus; species Oryctolagus cuniculus. The sequence continues at coordinate 85,134,069 of NC_091444.1, read as the reverse complement.
CAGTTCCCAAATGGGATGCCCATAATGTTTTCTTTAATTGGAGAAATGTTCCTTTGATAGAATGAGCATATGACCCCACAATATTCTCTACTTACTCATAATAGGGTCTGAGATGTAAAAGTCATGATTAATTTCTTAGAAGAAAATTTACATACCCAGAAGCAAAGAGAGAAAATTAACCTTTTGTTTTTCTCATGATTGAATCAGAGTTTCAAAACTAATACTTAACTTGTATTTTAGAGGAGTTAATGACTTAACCATCTCTTCTATTAGAAATACTATGTGTGGCCAGTGCTGTGGCACAGTAGGTTAAAGCACTGGCCTGAATGCCAGCATCCCATATGGGCTCCGGTTCTAGTCCCGGCTGCTACTCTTCTGATCCAGCTCTCTGCTATGGCCTGGGAAAGCAGTAGAAGATGGCCCAAGTCTTTGGGCTGTTCTGAGGCTCTTAGCGTAGTGAAGATATCTTAGATTCTCATTAGTGAAATCTTTAGAAATGTCAGAAAGCATGTAACTTTCTTTAACGATCTGAAACAGAGATGAGATCCATAAGGGCAGAACTGCTCAGCAGCCACAATGCAGGAATATGTATCTTTCTGACGATATCTTCATCTGCTTCTTGCAGTTGCAGCCAATCTGTGAGCTTTGGTCTGTTTTCTGCCCTTGGGAGGGCCTAGGGTGCTCTATATTATCTGTAAGGATTCAAAATTTGTTGTATATTAGTGTCTAATCATAAAATTTCCAAAGTGACAAGCTGCATGTAATAAAATATGCAGGACTACAAAAAAAATACAAACATGGTGTACTGTCTATAAATTACAGCGGTAAATCTGTATTATAGAGATACACATCTCTACACAATTCTCTCTTTCTTTCCCTCTGAAAGTCTACATTCAGCTCTCGATGGTGTGATTACTTAGGAATAGATTTCATATACTTACTTTCATAATCAGTGAACTCGGAATTATTATTGTAGTATTGAGGATTGTACTGACTAAAACACTATGTTTATTCCATGTTAAATAACATCATCCTATCTTTGGATTCCATTTGTCCTGCTACTGATGTATTCACAGGAGAGGGGAGGTGGGAGGAAAACCCAAGATCCATCAGGGTAGAGGAGGAATGTCAGAGGCTGTGGTTCTATTGTACTGCAGCTTGGGTTCTGGAAGAACACATGAATGGACCCAGATGGTTTGAAGCTAACTGAGGGCCTATGTTCTGTACACTTGTCTGTGGTACTGCATTTTCATTTATGTAAAATTTATTTTCTTCAAGCAATATATTAATTTGGATGAAAATGAAGATGTTAAGGAATTTTCAGAATGGGTCTGTTTAACCCTCATTGGCTTTGTTTTTAGGCACTTAACTCAGAAAAGAAAAGATAGAAAAATACATTTTGGGTTCTCTTCATCTGTACCATGGCACTCTTTGGTTAAGATTTATCATTTTGTCATATTTGATTCTCTAGACTCCCTGAAAAATCCCCTACTTCATTAGATGGAGTCCGTGTCTCACCATGGCAGTGAAAAGTTTAAAATGTTCCAGCTGTGCATTTAGCTAGGCCATGGACACCTGCCATGGCACTTGCCAGCCAATTGTGTCAGGGGCATCATCTGAATCAGAATTACTTGCATGAAAACAAGGAGTTGCAGATTCTTGCAGTGAAAGTGGAGAGGAGCAGGAGCTGCAGAACATTGCCAGGGGTGAGTGTGCCATGGGATGCCATGTGGTGGCTGGTGTCTGGGGTGCTGGTTCTGCAGAAGATAGGGCTTATGGGGGCTGGTGCTGTGGTGTAGCAGGTAAGTCTGCCGCCTGCAGTGCCAGCATCCCATATGGTCACTGGTTCAAGTCCCGCTGCTCCATTTCTGATCCAGCTCTACTATGGCCTGAGACAGCATTAGAAGATTGCCCACATCCTTGGACTCCTGAACCCACATGGGAGACCTGGAAGAAGCTCCTAACTCCTGGGTTTGGATCAGCTCAGCTCTGGCCATTGCATCCAATTGGGGAGTAAACCAGCAGATGGAAAATTATCTCTCTCTCTCTCTCTCTCTCTCTCTCTGCCTCTCTTCTCTCTGTGTAACTCTGACTTTCAAATAAATAAATCTTTCTTTTTTTTAAAATAGCTTATGCTGATGGGTAGTGGTCATGGAAAATGTATGGGACATTTTGCAGCAAGATTTTGGATGAATTTTCCAACCCCTGAACCTCCTAGAGATTGGAGTAGACTTCTAATGCGTAACTTCCTCTTATGCTTAATTAGGTTTTTGTTTTGAATTGTTTTTGATGAAACAGCAAGGAATTCTGAGTTATAGACTTCCTATTTCAGAGAGGAAAACACTGATGCCTGCATTATAATTAAATAATGCCTATCACCCTTTCTTAAGCAACAAATGATCACAGATTCTCTCTTTGCTGCTAAGTAATGAGCATGGTGATTCTTCCCTCCATAACCACCTTCCCACCTACACTCCCTCCCCTCTTCCTCCTTCCTCTCCTATTGACATGGAATGCCTTACATTGCTAGGGTGAACATTTAACCCGCTGGCCCTAGGTGTTCATACACTTCAACTGTGTGTAATTATTCATATTCCCTTTATATGACCAAGCTTATGTCAGAACGACAAATTATATATTCACCTAATACTGAGAGTCATCAAATTGATTTCTATTTTCTTCTCTCTTAGGCAGTTCTTGAGGGGCAGAAATATTTATTTTGTATATCATGTATTTATTCAACTAAAAGACTGACTGTCAAGATGCTGAGTTTTAGTGTCAAAGCAAATATGTTTCTAGACCCCATGAAGTTTACAGTCTGACAAGTAAGAGCAATCTACCCAAAGAATATTGTTTAACATAGTAAATGCTGGTGTGAAGCCAGTGGATAAAGATTGAAGCATTCTTAATCTAGCACCAACTCTAATCCCATGATCTCTAATTGAGAGAAGTAATCAGAAACACAGAACTCCATGTTACCCAGTTATCTCTTTGAATTTCTGATTAAAAAATAAAACATATCAAACAACACACAAATACCTAGGAGTGCATAATATTTATATACTATCTTGATATTAAAAATAAGAAAAACTAACCATTAAATAATAGCAACTTTGAATCTCCTTTGTTTTCTAGACAAGTTATAATCCTATGTGGTTCTTTACAGTAAATTATTACAGTAAATTACAGTACATATTACAGTAAATTATTACAGTAAATAACTATAGTAAATTATTTTTGTAGGTACACTTCATCTCTCTCACATTTTTCCATTTGATAAATCAGATTATAAAAACTGAGACCCAAGAGAAAAGAAAGATTTTTAAGCTAGTGTTATATGTTGATTGGCTCTCTAAAAAAGATTTATTTATTTATTTGAAAGTCAGAGTTACACAGAGTAGAAGGCGAGAGAGAGACATCTTCCATCTTTTGGCTCACTCAGCAGTTGGTCACAATGGCTGGAGCTGTACTGCTCCAATGCCAGCAGCCAGAGCTTCTTCTGGGTCTCCCACACAGGTGCAGCTTCCCAAGGACTTCGGCCATCTTCCACCACTTTCCCTGGCCACAGCAGAGAGTTGGATCAAAAGCAGAGTAGCCGGGCTCAACCTCCACCCATATGGAATGTCCATGCTGGCAGTAGCTTTACCTGCTATGCCACAGTGCTGGACCCTTGATTAGACTTTATCTTAGACTTTTTAATGATATTAAAAAAACACCATGCTTTTCTAAGCTCTTTCCATTCAGTTTCTACTTTGTAAATTCCAGATAATACTGTCCCCAGAATTAATCTAAGGTATAAATGCTATGATATAAGGCATTTAACCCCTTAACCTGTCTCCTTGAATACTCAGCTATGTTAGCTCTGTGTCCATTCTTCTGTCTCTGTACTAGATGAATAAAAAGACAGTGTAAAATGATTTGAAAAGAACTATAAGGGGTCAGCGCTGTGGTGCTGCTGCCAATTGGGGAGTGAACCAGCAGATGGAAAACACCTCTCTCTCTCTTTCTCTGTCTCTGCCTCTCCTTCTCTGTAACTCTGACTTCCAAATAAATCAATAAATCTTAAAAGAACTATAAACATCAATAAAACACAAATGAAAATTGTATTCTCAAAACTGGATATTAACCCATGCCTTCTACACCTCTGTTAAAAGTTACATTCTATCATAGTCATTTATGATTTCTAGGGCCAAAGTAGTAAATAAGATTTTTCTGGAAGAGACAGAGGTTATGAGGGAGCCAGGATTTGGGGTCAGTTAGCAGGAGTGAGTGTCACTCTTTCAGATTTGATTCAGGAAAGGAAGAACAGCAACTGATCCCTGAGATTTTGGGTTGGGAAGGAAAGGAAGGAGGGACTGAATAAAAGCAAAGGCCCTCTGGTTGTGGGCACCCACCCCCGACTGCAGCCTTTGGGGAGGCCCAGCTGGTGTCTCTAGGGATGCTGCGGACTGGACTCCATTTCCCAGAGTTCCCAGGAGCTCCAACATATTCTGCTTCCCGAATGCCTGTGCACATGTGTGTAAAACTGCCAGTCCCTGGGGCTCTGAGTTGGACCAGAGGGAGTTCATTCCCTGATCAGGGTCAGCCCTGGGGGCTGTGGTGCTCCTTCTCTCTCATTTACTGCATCACCTGCTCTGCACATGCAATCCCAGGCAGTTTCCAAGTGCTCACCCAAGCCTGCCTCCTGCTGCTTCTTCCCTCTTCATTGTCCACCTGTGGGACCCAGTTACCAGGGACTCTGTTCCCCACACTCCCTGCTTTGCTCCCCGTGTTTCTGGAAGAAAGCGTACCTGCTCTGGGACTTTCTGCTGCAGGTTTGGCATGCAGGAAGGGGTGGGGACATGTGTGGGAGAAGGGTGGGTGCCAGGGCACCAGCGATCCTGGCAGTTTCCCCCGAGGTCAGGGCTGGGACCTGGGCTGTTCTGTCTCCCACCTCTGCTTCTCAGGCTCCCAGTGCCTGGACTCTCTCCTGCAGAACCTCACCCAAACTGTCCCTAATGTGTTTAATTTAGTGGTTACAGGAGAGAGAGGGCAGCGTTCTGGGAACACGCAGAGAAGGAAGGCGGAAAGACTCCCACTCTCCACAGTTAAATAAGCTGGGTTCCCACTGTGGGTGGTCTCAGAATACAGTCGGGCTGGGCCTCTTGATGTTTCCTGGGCTCGTTTCTGCAGGGTGGGGCTGGATGGCCTTCAGCAGGGAGCCTGTGGCAGCAGAGGGGTGGGAAGAAGGATCTGACAAGGATCTGCCCCACTGCTCTCATCCTGCATCTCATCTTCCTGGTGGGGAGCAGTGTGAAGCGTGAATAGTTGCTTTGTGTGTTTATCCCTCTCATATTAATTATCAGATTTTTCCAATGTGGAATTTGAAGCTGTTCCAGAAACCTGGGGTGGGAAAACTCTCTTCTTTCAAACAGGCACAGAGACAGTGGAGGATCCAAGGAGTTTCTATTAATGGCCCTAGGCTCAGCTGGAATGATTTCCTGAGAACTGAGCATCAAATTCAAGTTTCTTAGCTGTTACAGCATTGGTGGGTTTAAATGGCAGCCTACATGACTTAGGACCACAATTTCCAATGGTCAGTGGGTCCAGTATGTTTGTAAAAGAGATGCTGGGGACAGATTTATTAGGACAGATTTATGACTGGAGTTTACAGAAGCAGAACTTAGGACATCTTCCCTCCCTAGATAAGATTTCAGTGGGCAGCTGTTTCACTCGTCAATTGTGAGCATCCACTTTTAAAGGTTTGTGTTGGATGAGGTCCACTTCTCTTTCTTTGATGATGTATTTGGCTGCTTTTCATTTTCTGTCTTCAGCTATCTCTTCTCCTGTTAGCAAGGCTGTCAACTGTTTTGACCTGCCACTGATCCCTTTGCAAAGTGAGAAGGGAACTAAAATTAATGCAAGTCTACTGTGTTGTCAATAACTGGAGCTACATTTTTAAAGATTTATTTATTAATTTGAAAGAGTTACACAGAGAGAGGAGAGAGACAGAGAGAGAGAGAGAGAGAGAGAGACATCTTCCATCCGATTGTTCCCTCCCCAATTGGTAGCAACAGCTGGAGCTGTGCCAGTCTGAAGCCTGTAGCCAGGAACTTCTTCTGGGATGAACCTGTTTTTTGAAATAATTATTTATTTATTTGAAAGGCAGAGTTACAGAGTGGCAGAAACAGAGATCAATGGCTGGAGCTGTTTGGATCCAAAACCAGAAGCCAGGAGCTTTGTCCAGGTCTCATAGGTGGGTGCAGGAGATGAGGGATTTGGGCCATCTTCTACTGTTTTCCCAGGCCACAGCAGAGAGCTGGATGGGAAGTGCAGCAGCCAGGATCATAACCGGCACCCATATAGGATGCTGACACTGCAGGCAGTAGCTTTACCCACTATGCAACAGTGCTGCCCACTAACGGGAGCTCATTTAATCTGAGTATGCATAAAGTGGAGAATTACAGCATCATAAATACAGATAAGTTACAGTTTTTCTCTGCGCAGTACTTTACAGTTACCCAGTGATCCACTGAGAATCTTACTTTCCACACTGTGTAAATAAGAAGGTCAGTTACTTGTCTTATTTTGGGTTCTGTGTTTAAACCCATGACATTTTTGACATGGGAGGATATTAGTTCTACAATTTCATAGAGACTGGTCTGTGGAAGCATCGATAGAAGTTATAACTGTGAGAGTGGTAAGAAAGAAGAAGGGAAGAAATAAGTGCCCCTTACGCCACACAGAGGTGTCCACAAATGGAGTAGAAGACGTGCCCTTGAAAACTATGGCTGACTTTCTGGGACAAACTGTGTTTGAGTGCTTCACATGTTCTGATAGAAAGGTGTTGCCACCAGGTTTTTAGTATATTTATTTAGTTAGTTTTTAAAGATTTATTTATTTATTTGAAAATCAGAGCTACACAGAGAGAGAAGGAGAGGCAGAGAGAGAGAGAGAGAGAGAGGTCTTCCATCAGGTTCATTTCCCCAATGGCTTCATCATTGTGAACTTTGCTCAGTTCCTGACCTATACATTTCCTTTAACCTAGTACTTTGCCATGTAGTAGCCCATGAAAACTGCAGACTGCATAAATAAATGAATACTTGGAGGGTTGTGATTTCTTAGAGGAACATCATGAGACAGAAGGAATAAAACAAAACAAAAGTATCCTCCGTATATAGAAGGTATACTGTTTTTGCAAGCCACAGCGAAGAGGAAGAAGCAGGAAAGTAGTGAGACTGGAAAGTTTGTGGCAAAGGTAATAGGCACTGGTCAAGAATTTAACAAGCCCATTAGGAAAACATTAAGGTTTCCTTACTTCCATGTAGACTCTGCCCTCTTATGGTGAACAGGGTCCTCTAAACCCACTTGTTGCACAAATGAAAACCCAAGCATTGTCTTCTCCCACAGATGGAGTCTGCTATTGGTTTTGATTTACATTTCCCTAATGGCTAGTGATATTGGGCATGTTCATATATGTCTTGACCATTGAGATTTCTTCTTCTGAGAAACATCTATTCTGATCATTGCCCATTTCTTAGCTGTACATTTTGCTTCTTATTTGGAGATTTTCCAGTTCTATATATGTATGTTCTGGCTATCAATCTTTTGTCATAGTCAGAGTTTTCAATGTTTCCTGCCATTCTGTCCATTGTATCTTCACTCTGTTGAATACTTTGTTGTGAAGATGTATCTTAATTTGATATGCTCAAATTTGTATATTTTATTTTGTTACTTGTGCTTTTGGAATCTGACCCAAAACTGTTGTCTATGCTAATATTTTACAGTTTCTCATATGTTTACTTAGTTTTTGGTTTTATATTTAGACTTTTAATTCACCTTGAGTTGCTTTTATATAGTGTGTAAGGTGTTGGGGTATCTTTTCAGGCTTCTACATATGGATAATCACTTTCCTTTAAACCATTTGCTAAAGGGATTCTTCTTTCTCCTGTTTGTTTTCTTTCCATTGTTAAATAGGAGTTACCTGTAGAAAAGTCGGTTTATTTCAGCTGCCTATTCTTTTCCATTGAACTATGTGTCTGTTTTTGCAACAGTGCTAACACTGCTTCTATTTTTTTAAGATTTATTTATTTTTTGGAAAGGCCAGATGCTTCTTCCAAGTCTCTCATGTGGGTGCCAGCACCGTAGAACACCAATTTCCCAGGTGCATTAGTAGGGAGCTGGATTGGAAGTGGAGTACCTGGTCTTCTAGCAATAACATATGGGATGCATGCACAGCAGGTCAAGGCTTTAACCCACTACACCACAGAACCAAACCCTTCCTTATTTACTTCTGCTGTGATCTTTCATTATTCACTTTTTTCTACTGCCCTGTAACTTGAATCATTCCTGTTTTTTTCTGGGTTCTGGAGGATGCCAGTAGGTTGCTTCTGGGATATCTTTTTTGTGTTAGTAGATACTTGGTAATCTAAAATCACAGATTTGGTTTCTATATTTCTCTGCTAATCATGAGGACCTTCTAGATGACAGCAGAAAATGCTGGCAGAAATGAGGATATATTAATTTGCTAAGAAAATACCACAAAGAATATGATGTAAATCATGGAATTTTACTTCTCAGAGTTGTAGAGCTTGAAAATATCAGATCAAGGTCCTAATAGGCTTGATTTTTCCAGAAGCCCTTCTCTGATGTGACAGAAACATCTATCATTTGATCTGCTTAAAACTACTTTCTTCAGGTAGAGTCATGTTGGTGGTTAGCACTTCAGTGTTTGAGTTTTAGGGAGGCACATTTCAGTCCACAACAGCAAAGGGGCCCTGTGGTCTACTTCAATGACAGCCATCTCTGCGGAGGACAGAAAGTTTGAAATCAGCATTAGGAGTTCTCACAGTATTACTGTCAGTGCTATCTCCATCAAATGCGCATTCATGTACACACAAACAAAACTACCTGTACACATAAACACATTCAACAGTGGAAATGCCTGATGGTTGTGTACAGGTAACATCAATATAATAATCCATAAGATGGCCTATTAGCAGACATTAAAAAGAGAATTAGAAAGAATGACAACAAAATCTGCAGTTACCTATATTTATGTCTATATGTATGATATTCAGTATTTATAGTTGCTAAAAGATGAATACTGATGTGTGGAAATAAAAGCTAAACCTTACCTTGCAATATTGCAGCCTAGTCTATATGAAAGATGTCTTCCTAAAACCATTCACTGGGCCCACTTTGTGGCATAGTAGATTAAGCATCCACCTGCAGCACCAGCATCCCACATGGGCACCAGTTTGAGTCCCTGCTCCTGCACTTCCAATCCCGCTCTTTGCTAATGGCCTAGGAAAACAGTGGAATATGCCCTGAGTGCTTGGGCCCCTGCACCCATGTGAGAGACCTGGAGGAAGCTGCTGACTCCTGGCTTCTGGCACCTGGCTTCAGATCAGCCCAGCTCCAGCCATTCTGGCCATTTAGGGGTGAACCAGTTGATAGAAGACCTCTCTTTCTCTTCCTCTCTATATCTGTCACTCTGCCTCACAATAAATAAATGCATTTTTTAAAAACCTTTCACATTTTAAATTTCTTAATTGTTTTAAAGATTTATTTATTTATTTATTTACAAGTCGAGTTACAGACAGAGAGGAGAGACAGAGAGAAAGAAAGAGGTCTTCCATCTGATGTTCACTCCCTAATTGCAACTGCTAGAGCTGTGCTGATCTGAAGCCATGAGCCAGGAGCCAGTTCCAGGTCTCCCAGATGGGTACAGGGGCCCAAGGGCTTGGGCCATCTTTTACTACTTTCCCAGGTCATAGTGGAGAGCAGGATCAGAAGTGGAGCAGCTGAGTATTGAACCGGCCCCCATATGGGATGCTGGCACTTCAGGCCAGGGTGTTAACCTGCTCCACCACAGCACCAGTCCAACAGTTTAAATTTCTGATACTCTAAGGTAGCACAGGACTACATTACATCTAGGAAAGATGCATTTAAAAATTATAAATCTAGTGCATTTCAGCAGTTTTAACAAATACTTCTGATTTTCTCAGCATTATGTATAAATAAATGAGATAATGAGTCATTGTCAGATTTTTAGCTTTTGACAGCCACTTATAATATTTCACAGCTTTTTGAAATGTATTGCTAGTGTGTTTTTCTCAACACATGCACTGGATTTTACCAGTTTAGTGCACAGTGTGTTGCCTCTTATAGGATTTGTATTTTGATGGGTTTTCATGGCACATGTAATCAACATCTGCAAAGCCTCAAAAACACATAAATAATAACATGAATCAGGCTTTTTTCTTAAAGATTCATTTATTTATTTGAAAGAGTTGCACAAATAGAGGAGAGGTAGAGAAAGAGAGACAGACAGACAGAGACAGAGAGGTCTTCCATCTGCTGGTTTACTCCCAGTTGGCTGCAATGGCTGGTCTGTGTTGATCAGAAGCTAGGAGCTTCTTCCGGTCTCTCACATGTGTGCAAGGCCCCAAGGACTTGGGCCACCTTCTACTGCTTTCCCAGGCCATAGCAGAGAGCTGGTTCAGAAGTGGAGCAGCCACGACTTGAACTGGCACCCATATGGCTTGCCAGCACTGCAGGCAGCAACTTTATCTGCTATGCCACAGCGCCTGCCCCACATTGCATCTCTTTAAGATGATATGGATTTAAGTTCATGAGAAATTATTAGCATCGTGGGAACTGATAGATATGGATGAAGCAGGATGAACTTGTTAGGAATGGTGATGTTAATTTTCTTATAAAATAAATAAATAAGAAATTAAATATGGTCAGACATAAATGAAGACTAAATTTTATTAGTGGTGATCCAGAAAACACTGATCTCAGGTCTTTTTCTTCCAGTGTTAAGTTTATATTTTTAAAGGCATATAAAGTGAACAAATTTCATGTAATTTATATATACAGTTTGAAGAGCAAACTGATAACATCCTATCCTATCTTCCCTTGGTCTCATATTTCCAACTCGCTCCTTCTCATTTTATTTTCTTTTAATTTTGACAGCTGCATGCTTTGATTTTATTTTAGAATCACAAGCTTTAACCCTCTACAAAATAAAGAATTCAGCAAGTAGTAGAAGAAATATCAATGAGTATATGTTGTGTACTCTATCAAAGAGTACAGAAAAGTGCTATGAACAATACTCAAATCTCAAAATGTCCATTTAACTCATATGCTACTTTTCGTTGTCTATATATTAATTACCACCAGTCAGAGAAAACATATGGTATTTGTCTTTTGGGGGCTAGCTTTTTTCATGAAGCATACTTGTTTCCAGTTCATCCATTTAGTTACAGAAGATGGGATTTCATTCTCAATTATGGCTGAATAGTATTTTACACTGTATATATAGCTCATATTTTTTTTCTAGTCACCAGTTGATGGACATCTGGGTTGATTCCATGTTAGCTATTGTGAATTGAGCTGTAATAAACATAAGGGTACAGATAACTCATGCCTATGCATATTCTATTTCATTTAATGTGGATAAATTCTCAGGAGTCAGATGACAGGATCATATGGTATGTTTGTTTTCAGATTCCTGAGGAACTTTGATACTGCCTTCCATAATGGTTGTACTAGCTTCATTCCCACCAATAGTGGGTTAGGGTACCTTTTTCTCTCCCTCTCCACCAGCCTTTATTGTTTGTTGACATTTTCAAAAGAATTATTTTTTTGAAAGGTGGAGTTACAGAGAGGGAGAGACAGAGGCAGAGGCAGAGAGACATAAGTATTTTATCTGCTTGTTTATTCTCCATATGGCACAACAGGTAGTGCTGGTCCAATCGGAAGCCAGAGTTAGGAGCATCTCCCTGGTCACCCAAGTGGGTACAGGGACCCAGGCACTTGGGCCATCCTCCACTGCCCTCCCAGTCCAGTGCATAAAGCTGGACTGGAAGAGGAGCAACCGGGACCAGAACTGGCACCCATATGGGATGCCGGCTCCACGGGTGGAGGATCAAGCCAGTGTGCCACGGCACTGGCCCCCATCAGGGATATTTTTCTATAGTTCCCTCTCTCCACTGTATCTTTTTCTAGTTGAAGAATTAAGGTGATGCAGGATTAATAGAAGGAGTTTGAGAGGATTGTCTCTCTTTCAATTCTTTTGAATAGTTTGAGAAGAATTGGGATTAGTTCTTTAAACATCCTGTAGAATTCAATAGTGAGCCTGTCTGATCCTGGACTGTTCTTTGTTGGGAGGGTCTTTATTACTCATCCAATCTCTGTCTTGGTTTTTGCTTTGTTTAGCTTTTCTATGTGTCTTCATGACTCAATTTTGATATATTGTGTATGTCCAGGAATCTGTTGATTTTTCCTCTAGGATTTCCAATTTGTTAACAGTCACAACAGATGCCCACATCCTATATTGCAGTGCTAATCTGAGTTTTGGGTACTCCACTTCCAAATCAATTTCATGTTAATATCCCTGGGAAGCAATAGATAATAGCTCAAATTCTTTCATTCCTGTCATCTAATTTGGAGAACTGCAACCTCAATGGGGACTTGAGAACCTGGTCTTGCACAGTTGTAGCCATATAGAAAGTGAACCAGCAGATGGGAGATCTCTCTGCTTCTCTTTCCTTCTCTCTTTGTCTCTGTGTCTCTCTGCCTTTTTTATCATATTAAAATATTTAATTACTTACTTGAAAGAGTTACAGAGAGAGGGAGAGACAGAAATCTTCCACCACCTAATTCATTTTTGAGATGACTTTAATAGCCAGAGTGTGGCCAGGTTGAAGCCAGGAACTTTTCCTCCAATGTGCGTGGCAGCATCCCAGGCATTTGGGCCATCTTTCCCTGCTTTTTCAGTCCATTGGTAAGGAGCTGGATCAGAAATGGAATAGCTGGTACTTGAACTGGTGCACATACAGGATGCCAATGTAACAGACAGCAGCTTTGTCCACTGCACCACAACCACCAGCTCCTCTTTCTGCCTTTCCAATAAATAAATCTTTTGAAAAAGAACTTAAGGTAGTAAAAGTCATCATGACTGAGCAATGGCAAATTTATTGAAGTGATTGACTTTCTTAAAGATCTATTTATGAATTTGAAAGGCAGCACTAGAAAGAGAGAGTGGGAGAGATGTATCTTCCTCCTGGTTTGTTCACTCCTCAAATGGCTGCAATGAGTGTGGCTAGGCCAGACTGATACCAGGAGCCGGGGGCTTCTTCCAGGTCTCTCACAAGTGTGCAGGAGCCCCAATATTTGAGTCACCCTGTGCTGCTTTTCCAGACACATTAGCAGGGAACTGGATCCGTTTGGAACATTAATGTCTATGATACTCTCCTTGCAGTTGAAGGATTTAGAATCCATTTCGATTATGGGTGGGCCAAGTACAACAGCTCCCAATTGTCCAAGGTTTGGATTAGATGGGTTCTGAGAAATTTTGTTAAAATAGTTATTAATCATAACTCTCAGTTTAAGCTTTTCTTACCAAATTTTCGTGTTTGCTGATGTTTATATCTATGGGAAAATTGGGTCTCTGGATTGCAACCAATGAAAGCATCCAGACTAACAGTAATAAGGTCAACAGTCAGCAGAATGATGTCCAGCTGAACTGAAATAGCTTTTCTTATTTGGTAGAGGGGTTACCTCCTGCATTATGCTGACATACTGACATAGACAGTAGATATTGGAGCCTGTCCCTTCTGCCAAATGGAGAATACCATATTTTGGTTCATCATATATATATTTATATATTATAATATATTATATTATATTATATTATATTATATATTTCTATACATAATATAGAATTACATATAATTATTATAAATATATAATTATATAATTATTATATATGAATTTATTATTTATATAAAATATATAATTATTTCTGATCCAGCTCCTTACCAATGGATTGAAAAAGCAGTGAAAGATGCTCCAAGTACCTGGGTTGCTGGGACACACATCGGAGGAGAAGCTCCTGGCTTCAACCTGGACACACTCTGGCTATTGAAGTCATCTCAATAATATATATATAATATATAATACAATAAATTATATAATATTATCTGTTTGTAATTATTATATTTATATACATAAATATATAAATAAATGTAAATATATATATAAAGAATTTATTTATGTAGTTGACAGATTTACTTACAGAGAGTGAGAAGAAGAGACACAGAAAGGTCTTCCATATGCTCATTTACTCCCCTAATGACTGCAATGTCTGCAGCTGGGCCAATCTGAGCTAGGAGCTTCCAGGTCTCCCACATTTTGGCAGGGACAGAAGCACTTGGAACAGCTTCTACTGCTTTCCCAGGATGGGAAAAGGAGAAATGGGTACTAGAACTGGTACTCATATGGGGTGCCAGCACTGCAGGTAAAGGATTACACCACTGCACCACAGTGCTGGCCCCAGTCTATCCTTTATTAAGGAGATCTCAGTAATCATGTTCAGGAATTGCTGTCCTATATTCATGGCCAAAGTCCTAGCAGACAACATGGTTTGGAGAATCGTAAGCACAAGGTGTGTAGGAGACTTCATTTCTCATACAGCACAGTTAATAACAAGGTTCCAAGAGGGGAAATTACTTGCATCTTAGTCTTTGAGAACTATTGGACATCACAGGTGATCTAAAGAATTTAGAAGGTTTGTGAGCCCCTAGAGTGAAAAAGTCACTGGGAGCACAAGGACAGTGCCTAGAGTTTATTTTGATGGATTTTAGCCCCTTGCATTGGAGGGAGGCCTGAAGAAGCTGGACTGATTTGTAAACCTCAGAAGTGTCTTTTCAATGTGAAGGCAAACTTTTTGGAAAAACTGAACAAAATGCATTAGCCACACTTGGTTAAGATACATCATTTATCTATTGATTTTCATCAGATCTGTTAACATTAGGTATAAGGTACAGTGGACATGGTGGTCGGCATATAACAATATGATTTTAGTAATATATCATGAGGTGCTTTTATTTTTAGTGGATTTAGCAGGTAAAATTGGGCTACCTAATGGGATATAGCTGGAATAATCACCTATTTGTTAAATAAATCTGAGGTAACAAATGTTAGTTAATGAAGACATTGAGTTTTCTTTTATTGGGCCTTCTTGGTTATTTTAATCTGGGATCTGCGAATTCTCATTTTCTCTAGGCAATTTGCAACTGAAAAATTTTATTTTATTCCTCATCATTTCAGACCAACTCTGCTGCTTCTGGGATTTTTTAGTACATCTGACAATTGGAAATTTAGACAATAGTATAGTTAAAAAGAGATGTACCAATAAAGTATTTATTTTTATTCTGATACATATTTTGGAATTCTTCTAAAATTCCTATTGAGTATCCTTGTTAAATTTAGTTGCATCCCAGGTTAAGACTTATTGGAGGCAGGCGCCATGGCTCAATAGGCTAATCCTCCAGCTGCAGTGCAGGCACACCGAGTTCTAGTCCTGCTGGAAGCACCAGATTCTGTCCCAGTTGCTCCTCTTCCAGTCCAGCTCTCTGCTATGGCCCAGGAGTGCAGTGGAGGATGGCCCAAGTGCTTGGGCCCTGCACCTCCATGGGAGACCTGGAGGAAGAACCTGGCTCCTGCTTTGGATCAGCGCAGTGTACCGGCTGAAGCACACTGGCCACAGCAGCCACTGGGGGGTAAACCAATAGAAAAAGGAAGACTTTTCTGTCTGTCTCTCTCTCTCACTGTCCACTCTGCCTGTCAAAATAAAAAATAATTTTTATAAAAAGACTTATTGGAGCCACTCTAGTGATTATAGACATGAAACTTTGTTAATTAATGCAAATAGAACCTGGGAAAATTGATGTATATCTTATGCTGTAGAGACTTAAGATTGAACATCTTTTTTTTTTAATCTTTTTTAATTATATAATTTAAAAACAAATTTTAGATTTTTTTTGACTTTACTAAGCCACAGCTCTGGCCCCATTAATATGTCTTAACAATGTTTTTTCCTCTCAGACTTATCTCTATTGGTTCAGTTAACTGCATGCCTTTTCTTTACATTCAGATTCTCTCAGCTGTCAAAGCTTATTCATCTTAATTCTGTTGTTCCTATTTCCCTCCCTTTTATTCTGTCCCTAGGCTAATTGAGGTCATGATTCTCCATTCCTTCTGTGTGGTGTCACAGTAGGCTTGAAGTGTTCTTTTTCTCTTCTGATTTCTAAAGAAAGAAATTATGTATTCCCCCAGTTTAGATATTTTAATAATTCATTCTAAAACAAAGGTTAAATGTTCTTAATTTGACAAGAATTTTCAGGGCCAGTGGTGTGGCATAGTGGGTAGAACCACCACTTGCAGTGCTGGCAGCTCATATGGATCCAGATCTCTGCTAAAGCCTGAGAAAGCAGTAGAAGATGGCCCAAGTCCTTGGCCCCTGCACCCATGTGGGAGACCTGGAAGAAGCTCCTTGCTCCTGGCTTTGGATTGGCACAACTCTGGCCATTGCAGCCAACTGGGGAGTGAACCAGTCGATGGAAGACCCCTCTCTCTTCTCTGCCTCTCTGTGTAATTCTGACTTTCAAATAAATAAATAAATCTTTAAAAAAAGAAGTTTTTCTAATTTTAGATTTGTTCTCCTTCATTGTCACTTCAGGGTGTGTGTAAGGAGTGCATATCCAGTTTTTCTATTTTGGATTTTGGGGATTTTGTATTAGCTCTGCTGTGTATTCATTTTTCTCGAGCATTGGTGATATCTTCTCCTTAGTTGTATTAAGAGAGAGAGCAATAGCCCTCATGTCTTTTTAGGTAAGTAAGACATATTAAAAACAGAGCATTCAGTATACATTCATAGTAGTTTGACTTGTTCAATTGATTTACCTGACCTCCCTTGGATATTCTTGGTCTCTGCTGTACAACTTTCTATACTCATTAATTCTTTGATATTCCCAAATCCAGAAAATGAATGACTCAACAGCTGTGTTCCTGTATTTGCTGGGACTCAGGGTAAGAAGCAAAGTGGAGGTGTTCAGGAATCTAAAGGTACATGCTACATAGCAAAGCACATCATTTCCTATACAAAGTGACTGGGAAATCCAGAATCTTTTGCACACATATTGGATCCTGAACTATTACTGGACTATTCAGTAAGATTTTAATGTATTTATTTTCTGTGTGTGTGTTTGTATTTCTAAATAAACTCTGCTGGGCTACTTAACATTAACATGTATTGCAGAATTCTTTCATCAGTTTTTACTTTTAAAAAGTTTCTCTTTCAGTTTTATGGGAGAGGGTAGAAGTCTTCTGCTATATAACTGAAAATTCATTCATTCATTAAACTTAAAATATTTGTTTGAAATTGGTAGAATACTATTAATTCTTGTGTGATTTACATGAAACTAAATACATTCTCTATTTTGTTTTGCTTAAAATTTCTGCATGTGTGGACTTCTTTTTTCCTTCTTGCCCCAAATCCCTTTGTGTATTGGGATGGTAAATGGGTTTTACACTGGACAAAACATGTTATTTTGGCTAAGAAGTACTTAGCCTTCTGGCTTCAAGTATTCAAATATTACATTAGAAATCAGTAAATTTGTTTACTGTACAAATGTCCTTCATACAATTTTGTAATATTCTGGAATGTGAGAGGAAGCAGGAAATAGGAGTTTTATGGGTGGGAAGGAAGTTTGGGGGGAGGGGAAACCACTGTAATCCAAAAGCTGTACTTTGGAAATTTATATTTATTAAATAAAAGTTAAACAATTTTGTAATCTCCATCTTCCTTTTTATTTTGTCCTTTTTTAAAAAAGATTCATTTATTTTACTTTAAAGTCAGAGTTACATGCACAGAGAAGGAGAGAGAGATAGAAAGAGCAGTCTTCCAACTGCTGGTTCACTCTCCATTTGGCCACAATGGCTGGATTTGTGCCGATTCAAAGCCAGGAGCCAGCAGCTTCTTTTGGGTCTCCTATGCAGGTGCAGGAGCCCAAGGGCTGGGCCATCCTCTACTGCTGGATACTTGCCTAAAAAGCTGGATAATAATTTGAGTAGCCAGGACTTGAACTGGCACCCTTGTGGAAAGTCAGCACTGCAAGCCACAGCTTTACTTGCTACTCCACAGCATCAGCCCCCTAAATACTTATGACTATTGCTACGCTATTGGAATTTATAATTGATAATGCTGAACAATTGAAACTGTCTTATTTACAATTGTAGGACTGGATATGGCAGTTTTACTTGAAGTACAGTATGTAGCCTGCTTATTGTATGATTTTTGGAAAAGCATGTATTTATATACAACAGCAGACCTGTAATCATTTAAAAGTGAATTATCATGATTACCCAGATGTAAAGAATGCAATATGTGCTAATGAGTTAGCAGTCACAGACATTTAGAATTAGAGGGATTTTGGAACCTTTTCAATACTGCAGTTTTTATGAAAAACTAATAATTTTTTTTATTTGACAGGTAGAGTTATAGACAGTGAGAAAGACAAAAAGGTCTTCCTTCCGTTGGTTCACTCCCCAAATGGCTGCCACAGTTGGAGCTGTGCCCATCCAAAGCCAGGAGTCAGGTGCTTTCTCCTGGTCTCCCATCCGGGTGCAGGGCCCAAGCATTTGGGCCATCCTCAACTGCCTTCCCGGGCCATTGCAGAGAGCTGGACTGAAAGAGGTGTAACCAGGACTAGAACCCTTTGACCTTATGGGATACCAGCACCACAGGTGGAGAATTAACCAAGTGAGCCATGGCGCTGGCCCCCAATAAATTTACTCTTAACAAAATATCAAAATATCTTATTCAGTATAAAGTTAGTAGTGAAAAAGAGACTACCTTGTTGAACACAGAAATTTGAGATTATATTTCTTGGTATTAATTTGCATCTTAAGGCTTATTGCCTAGTTTATTTCAACATTTCAATCTAATATTACTAATAATATCTTGTACTTAGTGGTTCACTGTGTGCCAGACAATATTCTTTTGATTTTTAAAAAGATTTATTTATTTATTTATTTGGAAGTCAGAGTTACACAGATAGTGAACAAGAGGAAGAGAGAGAGAGAGAGAGGTCCTCCATCTGCTGGTTCACTCCCCAGATGGCCTAAAAGGTCAGAGATATGCCAATCTGAAGCCAGGAGCCAGGACCTCTTCAGGATCTCCCATGCAGATTCAGGGGCCCAAGGACTTGGGCCAACTTCCTACTGCTCTCCCAGGCTATAGCAGAGAGCTGGATGGAAAGTGGAGAAGCCGGGACTTGAACTGGTCTCCATATGGGATGCCCACACTGCATGCAGTGGCTTTACTGGCTACACCACAGCACTGGCCTCAAGACAATGCTCTAAAATGATGCATTAATTATTCCCAAATATTGAAAAGTGGCATGGTACACATTTGAATGTGTTGTTTTGTACTAGTTGTAGAAACAGTTTAAAATATATTTGTATTTAAAAATGTAAGCTATGATCTAAAGTTTTACTTTCCCCTAAGGTGCCTGTTTGGTAACTGAGAGATCGTTGAAGTCTCAAGTTAGAGTACAACTGATATTATCCAAGCCTCCTTTATCACATGAGGATGCTAAATGCCAAGGCCCAGAGAAGTAAAGTGAATTGTTCGAGGTCACATAGGTAAGTTGTAGCAGGGATAATTCTGTATTAGCATTAGGTATCCTGATACATAGGCCACTATTCTGTCAATTTTGTACTCCTTCTGGAGTTAAAGATTCTAAGTTGTGGAAAATTAAGTTTGGAAATTTAGTGGTTGCTATGTTGTTATGGTGAGAAATTTCTGTGTATAGCTATGAGTTGCTTAAATTTTATTCAATATATTTTTCTAGTATGTTTGCAATTTATTTGAAATGTATAACAAATAGCTTCATCTATTTGCCAAAAGAATTTTTTAAAGATTTATTTATATTATTTGAAAGTCAGAATTACACAGAGAGAGAAGGAGAGGCAGAGAGAGTGGTCTTCCATTCACTGGTTCACTCCACAGTTGGCCTCCATGGCTGGAGCTGTGCTGACTGGAAGGCAGGAGCCAGGAGCCTCTTCCTGGTCTCCTATGCAGGTGCAGGGGTCCAAGGACTTGGACCATTTTATAGTGCTTTCCCAGGCCGTAGCAGAGAGCTGGATAGGAAGTGGAGCAGCCAGGTCTTGAACTGATGCCCCTATGAAGAAGAAGTGTTAGCACTGACATAATAACAGACACATAGTTCAATGGAAAAGACTAGGTAGCATAGAAATAAACCCAAATTTCTACCAGCAACTCATATTTAACAAAG
Source organism: Oryctolagus cuniculus (assembly GCF_964237555.1). Taxonomy (NCBI): domain Eukaryota; kingdom Metazoa; phylum Chordata; class Mammalia; order Lagomorpha; family Leporidae; genus Oryctolagus; species Oryctolagus cuniculus. The sequence goes on along the minus strand of NC_091444.1, from coordinate 85,113,937 downwards.
GAACTAAAATGAACTGGAGAAAGAAGAATCTATTTCACAAGTGGTGCAGAGGAACTTGATTATCCATATGTAGAAGCCTGAAAAGAGATTCCAACATCTCTTACACTATCTGAAACTGAACTCACAGTGAATTAAACATCTAATCATAAGACCCAAACCCAAGTAAACATAGGGAAACTCTAAATATTGTCAACACACAATAGCTTTTGGGTAAGATTCCAATAGCAATAGTCACAAAAATAAAAACAGAGACATTTGAGTATATCCAACTAAGATACTTCTTCACAACAAAGTAAACATCAGAGTGTAGATACAATGAACAGATGGCAGGAAAAATTAAAACACTGAATGTTTACAGATTTCCAGAACATTTACATGAATTGGAAAAACTCCAAAAAATACAGTGAAGAAACAGGCAAGGATCTGAATAGACATTTCTCAGAAGAAATGTAAATGGTCAAAACATGTGAATATGCCCGATGTCACTAGCCATTATGTAAATATAAATCAGAACACCATATCAGTCTCCAACACCTGTGGGAGAATACAACACTCAGGTGTTTGTGTGTGCAGCAAGTGGGTTTAGAGGACCCTGTTCACCTCTGGAGAGCAGAGTCTACAGGGAGACAAAGAAACCTTACTGCTTTCCTAATGGGCTTATTAAGTTCTTGACCAGTGCCTGTTAGTCTTCCCACAAACTTTCTAGTCTCACTACTTTCCTTCTTCTTCCTCTTCTCTGTGACTTGTAAAATAGTATACATTCTATATACTGTGGATACTTTTGATTTATTTTATTCCTTCAGTCTCCTATGAAGTTCCTCCACAAAAGCACAGCCCTTAGATATTCATTCATTTATGCAGTCTGCAGATTTCATGAGCTACTAAATTCCAAGTAGTATGTTAAAGGCAAGATCTAGGCCTAAGAGAAAAGCGGTGTAAATTCTGTGCCTAGAAGAGGATTTGGGACATAGTAGAACTTCAGTTAAGTGCTATGTGAATGACATGCACTCATTAAATGAGTAATCTAAAGCATACACTGCATTTAAGCAACACAGCAGCCCTACTCACCTCAGGTAGAGCAACTGAGAGGAATAATGTGAAGAAAAATAAGATATCAATAAGTTGAATAATAACAGAGAAAAAAACAAAATGAGATAGATGCCAACATTACTGACCTATTTTTGAGGAATTAAATTGATAGAGGGGCTGGCATTGTGGCTAAGTGGGGTAAGCTGCAATCTGTGAGGCCAGCATATCATGTGAGTTCCACTTTGAGCTTATGAATCTCCACTTCCAATTTAGCTCACTGCTAAACACCTGGGAAACCAGCAGAAGATGGACGAAGGACTTGGGTCCTTGCCACTGATGTGGGAGACTTGGATGAAGCTCCTGACTTCAGCATGCCCCAGGCTCAACTGTTGAAACTCTCTGGGGTGTGAGCCAGCAGATGAAAGCTATCTCTGTCTTTCCCTCTCTCTCTAAATCCACCTTTCAAATAAAGATTTAATAAAGAAATTAACTGATTTCAAAATACACAAAAACATGAACAATACTATATCATCTTGATGCCAAAATGATCAAAAATAACAAATGCTAGAGAGCATATGGGAAAAGAAAACCGTCATATATGGTGGGTGAAAACACAAATTAGTACAGATGTTATGCAGAACAGTATGGTCATTCCTTAAAAAGGATAAAAATTGGGCCGGCGCTGTTGTGCAATGAGTTAAAGCCCTGGCCTGAAGGGCCAGCATCCCATTTGGGTGCCAGTTCTAGTTCCAGCTGCTCTTCTTCCAATACAGCTCTCTGCTATCTCCTGGGATAGCAGTAGAAGATGGCCCAAGTCCTTGGGCCCATGCACCCATGTGGGAGACCCAGAGGAAGCTCCTGTCTCCAGGTTTCAGAATGGCATAACTCTGGCCTTTGTAGTTATCTGTAGAGTGAACCAGCTAATGGAGGACCTCTCTGTGTCTCTACCTCTATTGTAACTCTTTCAAATAAATAACAAAAATTTCAAATAAGATAAAAATTGACCTACCATGTGAGAGTTATCTTGCTCTTGGCTATATATAATAAGGAAATTTTATTAGAAGGAAAGGAGAAGAGCATATCAAAGATACAGCAATTTTACCATAACATAGTTCACTGCAGCCAGGATTTGAAACCAATCTAGCTATCCATCAATGAAAAAAATGGACAGGGGAACTTCATTTAGATACAAAAAAGAACAAAATATTATTAAATTAATTGAAATAAGCCAGAAGCAGGAACACAAATGTTACCTGGTCCTTGTCACATGTGGAAGTGAGAGAAAATAATGGATCTGAACACAGAACTGTGATTACTAGAGGCTGAGAAAGGAAGCAGCTAGGGATAGAGGGGGATTGGATAATAGGTAACAAAATACAAAGAGGCAGAAAGAACTTCTGGTGTCCCATAATATAATGAGATGACTACATTCAACCATATTAGGTTCTGTGTAAAGAACTGAAAGAGAGGAGCTGGTAGTCTCAAATCATGGAGAAGAATTAGAAACTGTAGTTGCTTGGGGGCCAGCATTATGGCACAGTGGGCTAACGCCCTGGCCTGAAGCACCAGCATCCCATGTGGGTACCAGTTCTAGTCCTGGCTGCTCCTCTTCTGATCCAACTCTCTGCCATGGCCTGGGAAAGCAGTAGAAGATGGCTCAAGTTTGGGTCCCTGCACCCAAGTGGGAGATCTGGAAGAAGCTCCTGGTTCCTGGCATCAGATTGGCAGAGCTCCAGCCATTGCGGCCATCTGGGGAGTGAACCAGCAGAGGAAGACCTCTCTCTCTCTCTGCTGCTACTTCTCTCTGTAACTCTGTCTTTCAAATAAATAACTCTTTAAAAAATTAATAAAACTGTAGTTGCTTAGCTTGATCACTTTTTACTGCATAAATGTGTGCAAATATTGCACTACACCCTGTAATAATGCATGACTAGGACACATTAATCACAAATTATTTCAATGAAATTTTAAAAATTAGAAGCATTTCTTTATATTAACAATGAACTATTTGAAAATGAAATTAGAAAAACATTTCCATGCATAGCAGCATAAGAACCAGGAACCAATGTCTTCAGTGTTATCAGTGATGAATCAGATTCACAGCCCTCAGCACTGTTTTTACCATAGACCTTACCATGGCAATTGTGGGCATATAGTAGTAAATCAATGGACAGGAATCCTTTGTCTCTATATCTGTTAAATAAATAAACAAGGAATTCATCAAAGAAAAAGAGATATCAATTTGGATGCCAGGTCACAAAAACACATGCACTTGAGCTATCCTCCAGTTTGTGATGCCAACAAATCTTTCAGACATGTTACATTTTCAGAGACTTTTCTGTAATCTTGCTAAGCTATCTGGAAATCTGCCTTATAGCAAAGCGATTCCCAATTCCATTACACTCATGATTTTTCTTTTGTGTGAGTTATTAGTTTACCATCTAGAGATAATTTATGGTACAAAACTTTTCTATGCATGCATGTTTTCTCATTTGTGAGTCTATTCATGGGAATTGAAGACTGATTTATAGCAGAAATACATTTTCCAAATTCATTGCATAGACTTTTGTTCCTTATGAATTCTCTGAAGTCTGTTGATGTCTAATTTCTGGCTAAAGGTTTTATCGTATTTACAGCATGCAAAGAGTACCACCTTTTGTGAATTCTGTATCTATACAAGCCTGAAACAAAGAAAATGTTTTTATACAATCAGTATACTCCTAAGAAACCACCTGTGTCAATTCTCTGATGTACCATTGACTTCTGACAAACAACCTTTTCACACTAATAATATTTATAAGCTTTCTCCTTTACATGAGTCTCTGTTGGATAGGATGTGATTTCCAGCAAAAGGTTTTGTCACAATACTTACATGAATTTTGGAGAAAAGCTCTTCCACATTCATTATATTGTTAAGGTCTCTCCCTTGTTCAAATTCCATGATGGATTATGAGGCATTACCTATGTGAAATGACTTTCTCACATTTATTTCATTCATTAGATATATATGTTGTGCATTCTGATATAAGGAGAGATTTGGGCAGAGCTTTCCAACACTCATTACACCCATAAGGTTTCTCTCCCACGTGAATTCCCTGTTGTCGTATGAGGTATGGCTTCTAATTAAAGGGATTTTACTTTCAAAGGAGTTTTTCCCTATATGAATTTGATGATGTACAATGAGGGCTGAATTATGGTAAAAGGCTCTGAGTCATTACATTCATAAAATTGCTCCCCATGAGAATTCTTTTATGTTTGATGAGGTCTGATTTGCACCACAAAGGCTATTCACGTGTATTACATTCATGCATTTCTCCCCTTGGTGAATTCTCTAATATTTCATGAGATATAACTTGCACAAAAAGGTCAAGTAGAAAATTCCCTGTGTGGATTCTCTGATATCTTATGAGTTATGAAGTACAGCAAAGAGGCTTTCCACCATCCTTCCATCCATAAAACCTACCTAAATTGAGCAACAAAGATATAGAAAACCTAAACACACACATAACCAGATGGAAATGATACCAGTAATAAAGACCCTCGCCGCCAAGAAAACCCCAGGACTGGATGGCTTCACTGCTGAATTCTAACAGACATTTAAAGCACTAACTGCAATTCTTCTCAAGTTATTCAAAACAATTGAGAGAGAGGCGATTCTCCCAAATTCTTTCTATGAAGCCAACATCACCTTCATTCCTAAACTTGAAAAAAGTGCAACAAAGAAAGTAATTATAGACCAATTTCCCTGATGAACATACATGCAAAGATCTGCAACAGAATTCTGGCCAATTGAATCCAACAATGCATCAGAAAGATCATCCACCCAGACCAAGTGGGATTTATCCTTGGTATGCAAGGATGGGACCAAAGGCTTTTCCACAGTCATTTCATTTATAAGCTTTCTCCATGGTGTGAAGGCTCTGATACTTTCTGAGGTTTGACTTCTCAGCAAAGGTTTTTCCACAGTCATTGCACTCATAAGGTTTTCCCCCAGTACAAATTGTCTGGTGCTTTGTGAGTTTTGACTTCTCAGCAAAGGCTTTTCCACAATGATTGCATTCATAAGGTTTCTCCCCTGTGTGACTTCTCTGATGCATTTTGAGTTGTGATTTCTGGCCAAAGCTTTTTCCGCAGGCATTGCATTCATAATGCTTGTCTTCTGTGTGAATTCTCTGATGCTTTCTGAGGTTTGAATTCTGGCCTAAGGTTTTTCCACAGTCATTGCATTCATAAGGTTTCTCCTCTGTGTGAATTCTCTGATGATTTATGAGGTTTGCTTCTGGCCAAAGGCTTTTCCACAGTCATTGCATTCATAAGGCATATCCCCTGTGTGAATTATCTGATGATTTATGAGGTGTGGCTTCTGGCCAAAGAGTTTTACATAGTCATTGCACTCATAAACACTTATCCCCTGTGTGACTTCTCTGATGATTTATGAGGTTTGACTTCTGGCCCAAGGTTTTTCCACAGTCATTGCATTCATAAGGTTTCTCCCCTGTGTGACTTCTCTGATGATTTGTGAGTGTTGATATCTGGCCAAAAGCTTTTCCACAATGATTACACTCATAAGGTTTCTCCCCTGTGTGAATTCTCTGATGATTTAGGAGGTTTGCCTTCTGGCCAAAGGATTTTCCACAGTCATTACATTCATAAGGTTTCTCACCTGTGTGAATTCTCTGATGATTTATGAGGTGTTTCTTCTGGCCAAAGAACTTCCCACAGTCATTACATTTATAAGATTTCAACCCTGTGTGAATTCTCTGATGTCTAATGAGATCTGACTTCTGGTGAGTGGTTTCTCCACAATCATTACACACATGAGGGTTTTCCACTTATATGAGTGCTGTGATGGAGGGTATGGCAGAATTTAATACTGAATGACTTCCCACAAGGTTTACATGCATAGGATTTCTTCCTTATATTTGGTCTATGATTCAGTCTAACATGTGATTGGTAAATAACAGGTTCCACAGGCCCAATATACTTATAAACGTTCTCTCTTTTGGGACTTTGTTGATGTATACTGAGGTTAGAATTCTTATGGAAATCTTGTACTATTTGAGTTGTCTTGCCAATAGTGGCAATTGACTTATTACAGGTTTCTACCATAAAAAGCTTCTCAGATTCACAGAATATATTCTTGCTTTTGAAGACTTTCCCTTGTCCAATTTGTTCAAGTGCCTGCTCCATGGTCTGAATATTGTGCTGTTGATTAAGAGGTTCACAGAACTGGAGAGTGTTCCCAGGTACCTTAGTAGCACAAAATTTCTCTCCAGCTTGTAGTTGATCAGGCCCACAATGGGGACACATATTGTGACATATACTGCATTCTTCAGGTTTTATTCCTGAATAGTTTCTCTTTTTGATACTCAGTTTTGGAATATGGCTTATACTTCAATTAAGTGTTTTTCTGAATTCAACTCCCTTGGGAGTTAATGTCTTATTATTTGTCATAACATCCTGATTCAGATTTTTCTCCAGACTGTTCTGGTTGGTCTTAATCAGTTCATCCAGTTTCATGGCAACTGAAGTGAGGAAAAAATGATGTCACTACATCAAATATAATTGTTTCTTCTAGCATACTCGTGTAAAAGGAATGAAGTTACTTGTATTTAAGAGGGATAAGATGTTAGGAAAAGTTCTGCATTTGTGCCTCCTCACACAGGGCACCAAAATGTTAGGAAAAGAGTTGTAGAATAGAGGAGAAAGTGTATGAATTTACAGCCAGACAGAATTTATTCAGAGAAAATTAATCCACAGAGGTGGGTGACCAACTGCCTGTCTGTACAAGATGGAGCATGAAGGCCCCAATTCCCAGGGGCCAGACCTTTTTGAGGAGGGCTAAGGCTGGGCATGAGGGTAGGGGGCAGCAGTGGAGGGGAATTCCAGGAACTGGGTGGGGCCCTTAGGAACCTGGAAAATAATGCAGGGTGGGGTATGAAGGCAATAGGCTGTGAGACCCAATTGAGTTTCAAGGGCAAGGAATGCATTCCAAAGTTTATCTACTTTGGGCAATGAGGGAGAATGGCTCAGGCTTATATCCTCGTTCCATCATAAGATTTTCAAAAAATGATTAGAAGATACATATTTATGAATATACAGGTTTTCTCCATTATACATTAATATATTAAATTGTATCCATAGATTTTCCAATGTTCATCCATGATCCTGTTTACTACCAGAATTTTTTCCAAGTATGATTGAATGGTTTTTGTGGTAAGATGTCTTAAGTCACTGCTTGGGATGCCTGTATCTCAAAACAGTGCCAGTTTAAGCCGAGGCTACTCTGCTTCCAATACAGCTCTGAGATAATAGATACTGGAAAGCAGCAGATAATGGTTCATGTGCTTGGGACCCTGTGATAGAGATGAGTAGGTGAAATTCCAGGCTTCTGGCTTCAGATTAGTCATAACTGTTGATAGTATTTGGGGAGAGAGTTAATAGAAGATCTATTCCTCACTGTTTCTCTCTCACTTTCTACTTTCACTAAAATGAATAAGACTTCACAGAATGGACTAATATTTGATAAATATATTCACCTGTAATCTAGAAACCAATTTTTCCCTGTCCATTTTTTCAGTTCATTTTTAATGTATTTTTATTTCTTTATTTATTTGTGAGAATTAGACTGTGAGAGACAGAGACAAAGATCTTCCTTCCATTGGCTCACCCCTCAAATGGCAAATATGCTTGGAACTATGCCAATCCAAATCCAGGAGCCAGGTGCTTCCTCCTTATCTCCATTGTAGGTGCAGGGGCCCAAGCATTTGGGCCATCCTCCACTGCCCTCCTGGGCCACAGCAGAGAGCTAGACTGGAAGAGGAGCAACCAGGACTAGAACCCGGGGCCCATATGGGATGCTGGCGCTGCAGGGGAAGGATTAACCAAGTGAGCCATGGCGCCAGCCCCTTTTTCAATTCATTTTTAGAAAAATTGTGGGTTTTGTACTTCTGTGATATTTCAACCATAAATATGGGGAAGTTTTACTAGATCATTTCCTTGAAGGTAAAGAGTGAAATGTGTCTATACTCTAAGCAGGATCACATTCATGGGACAAGATTTGAATATGTGGTTGTCTTGTGTTCTGTCTTCCCAGGCAAACAGCATTTGTGGGATTTTTCTAATGAAAATCTCTGTTTTATCTGCACTCTTATAGTTTCCCCATATTTCTAAGGAAACCTGACATCCTAATCTTCTTAGAACTACAACAGTTACAGAAAGTCCCAATATACCACCTTGGCTATACATTCCCACCAGTTGAAATAATTTGTTTCTGCAACCCAGAGTCTGCTCAATTATTGAAAATTGATTCCTAACTCATTGTGAAGACGTCAGCCCTGGTTACCTCCTCTTGTTTCTTTCTATAAACACTCCTCTGTGATAATTTGAGTTTCTGGAGGTTTTTGATCAGTTGTTGATTTTCACAGAAAACTTCATTTCCTTTGCCTTTACCAGAGATACTGATCTCCATAGATACTGTAGAATGTCTGTGTCTGAATCACAGGACCAGCTGTCTTCAGGAGTAAGACTTGGGAAAAACTCATGGAAAGAACACCAGTCAATATCTGTTGCACTGCTTCTACTTTGGCCTCCCTGCCCGTTATGTACACACTGACCTGGTAGGCGTTATTTCCCCATCCAGGGCTCTGCTCCTTGCTCCAACTTGAAGATCAAGTCAGGTTTGGTCCTGCAGTGCCCTACTAATGGAAACAATATAGACTTTGTGAAATCACTATCTTGGGTTAATGAAAGGAGTACAGCTTGGTCCAGGAGCTATGCAACAAATGTTCCAATGTGAAATCCTTCCCAGGTGGTAGATATTCAGATTCTTCATGGACTCAAATTCTATACCTGTCCCTCATTCAACTTTATGAATAGTGCTCACTTAGTTGTCAAATAGCAAGAAAATGTTACCATTGGGCATGTGATGAGTGTCACTCACCCAGGGAGAACAGGCTGCTGTAGGTCTCCAGCATCACATCCCTGTACAGGATTTTCTGAGCTTGGTTCATGTTCTGCCATTCCTCCCAGGTAAAGTACACAGCCAGGTCTTCAAATGCTATCATCACCTGTGACAGAACACTCCTGGTCAACATGTCAACTCTGTCACCTAACAAACAATGGCAGTTGTATATCTTCTACATGGGTATGGATGAAGAAGCAAGAATGCCATTTCATTTCAGATTTGTGAGCATTTGGGCAGCCACACAGAAGCATTCAACAGGGGATCAAACCTATGGTATAAAGGCTGTGAAAATTGCCCAAGCTGGAGGGAAACAGGAATTTCTGTTCACAAAGGCCAGACTATATCAAGGGCAATTGCACAGTAGGCTGAAAGGGGGACAAGAGTCACTCTGGAATGAGCAGTGTTCAGAAGAATGTAGAAGTATTCAGGGAAAAAGACAAGAAACCATCTGGGAAGTTATGCAGGGATTTGCAATTATGGCAGAAAAAAAATTTTTTAAAAGAGACAGTAGGCATTTAACTTAGTGTTTATGATGCCAGCTCAGATACTCTCTCTCTGCATCAAATTTCCAAAGTTGGATTTCAGTGCCAGCTCCAGTTTCCAGCTCCCAGCTAATGCAGACCAGGGGAAGCAATGGTGATGCCAACCAAGAGGGAGGCCTAGATTCCATTCCTGACTCTTGGCTTCAGTTGTGCCCCACCTCTGCTTGATATTTTTATTTAGGCAGTGAAGAAGTGCATGGGAGCTCTCTAGATTTCTCTCACTGCATCAATTTCTTTCTCTATCAGGCTCATAAATATTTTAAGTAAGGGAGGAGATTCAAGAAAGAATAGAAAGTAGCTTTTGCTTTTTCTATAATTATTCTACTCATAAACATTTAAAGAACTGAAATAACATGATAACAAATTAAAGTAAAAGCTATGGAGTTATTTACCCAAGAACAGAACCTGAGAAATTCTGTACTGTAATCTGCATTTGTGACTGAGGGAAATACAGAGAGCTTTGTTTGAGAACCTGCAGTAGGCACCAGCATTGTGGTACAGCAGGTAAGTCTCCACCTGCAATTCAGGCATCCCATGTGGACAGACAATTTGAGTCCTTAGTGCTCCACTTCCAATTGAGTTCCCTGCTAAAGTGGCTGAAAGAGCAGTGAAAGATGGCCTGAGTATTTGGGCCAATTCCACAAATATGGGAGACCCAGATAGAGTTCCAGACTCCTGGCTTTGGCCTGGCCAACCATTGTGGCCATTTGTTGAATGAACCAGCAGATGGAAGATATCTCTTTCTCACTACCCATCTCTCCCTATCTCTATTACTCTGCCTTTCAAATAAGTTAATAAATAAACCTTGGGGCTGGCACTGTGGCACAGCAGGCTAATGCCCTGGCCTAAAGCACCAGCATCCCATATGGGCACCGTTTCAAGACCCAGCTGCTCTACTTTTGATCCAGCTCTCTGCTATGACCTGGGAAAGCAGTAGAAGAAGGCCCATGGATTTGGGCCTTTGTAGCTGTGTGGGAGACCCAGAAAAACCTCCTGGCTCCTGGCTTTAGATGGGTGCAGCCCGGCCAGTGCAGCCAATTGGAGAGTGAAATGTTGAATGAAAGATCTCTCCTCTCTCTCTTTCTCTCTGCCTCTCCTCTCTCTGTGTAACTCTTTCAAATAAATAAATTGTTAAATACAATCTTAAAACGTGAAAGAACATGCAGTAGATTATTTTCCCCACAGTGTTCTTACTCTAGCTGGGAATCAAGTTCATCTCCTCAAACTATTAAGGACTGCATTACTCTAACAATTAAAAAAATAAATGCGGCTGGCCCCGCGGCTCACTAGGCTAATCCTCCGCCTGTGGCGCTGGCACACTTGGTTCTAGTCCCAGTCAGGGTGCCAGATTCTGTCCCAGTTGCCCCTCTTCCAGGCCAGCTCTCTGCTGTGACCAGGGAGTGCAGTGGAGGATGGCCCAAGTCCTTGGGCCGTGCACCCCATGGGAGACCAGGATAAGTACCTGGTTCCTGCCATCCGATCAGCACAGTCTGCCAGCTGCAGTGCACCGGCCATGGTGGCCATTGGAGGGTGAACCAACGGCAAAGGAAGACCTTTCTCTCTGTCTCTCTCTCTCTCACTGTCCACTCTGCCTGTCAAAAAAAATAATAAATGTCACTGATTTGTGGTTTAGCCCTAGGTAAGTAATTCTCTTGCAGAATGCTAAGTGTTTATTTCCAGGGTGGAACTAAAACACTGCCCACTACATCATCTGTATAACAGTAAAGAATGTGTTGGACATTATGACCCCAAAATTTAGAATATTGTCCTTGACTTCAATTGAAATCATATAACAAATATATATTTTGCTATGGCAACAGAAAATGAGAGATGACATTGCCTTTCCTTGGATAAATGCAATGATTGATAGTCATGACAAATTCATCATACATCTTGTTTCTATATATTCCCTGAGAATAAAATTTACCTTCCTACATCCATTTTCATTAATAAATACTTATAAATCTAAAAACAAAACAGACAGAAAGCTGGGAATAATTAAGAAAACCACTTACAGGGGCCAGTGCTATCGCACAGTGGGTTAAAGCCCCAGCCCGCAGAACCAGCACCAGATATTAATTCCCACCAAATCAGGTGTGAGTGCGATTTTCAGGTGAATTCAATCAGAATTCCACAGCCATTCAGCTGGGAGGGGTGGATGAATCCAGAAACAGCCAGTTTACATGGGACTAAATCAAGCCTAATATCACAAAGGACTTTTGCATTTCTTTGGCTTTTTTCACATTTGTCTTATTTATCATGATTTGTAATAAATTTTCTGATGTGAGCTTTAGTTTTGAGACTGGAATATGGAGTTCAGGGCCCCGGAGGAATGGTCTCTTTCAATCAGGGCACAGATGTTGGCTTGCTCCAATTCTGGCTTGCTGTCATTGTTTTGGGTGCCTCAGCCGCTTTGTGGTTTTGAGCAGCAATTTTCTAAATATTTTCTTGGTCTGAGTTTCTTTTGCCTTCTTCCATCCCAAATTTTGTATTCTGACGCAGTACAAACAAGAAGTTAGACAGAGGATCCATTATGAAATAATGTAGTAAGAAATAAAAAAAAAAAAACCAAATTGGTGTTTCATGCTTAGAAATTTACAGGCAATGCAACCAACATGAGTTTTTGTGGTTTGGAAAAAGAAATGGAACCCTTTTACTGAGGGGACAGATATTAATTCCCTCCAAATCAAGTGGGAGTGGGATTTTCAGGTGAATTCAATCAGAATTCCACAGCCAGTCAGCTGGGAGGGGTGGATGAATCCAGAAACAGCCGGTTTCCTTGTGACTAAATCAAGCTGCTGCTCCCTGTGGACTTGTCCTCCTCAGCCTCTGACTAGAGCACAGCCACCTCTCCAATGCTGACATCCACTGACACATGTTTCACTCTTATGTTCTCTCTAAACTGCAGACTCTTGGGCAACATAAGTAAATCTAATGCATCAACTTGCATAGACACACACACCGGAGGACTCCAGAGTCTTGGATTTCAGGTTGTAATTAACTTTCCTTTTCAGAGGACTTGTGAAAAAACAAGTCTGGAAGCCAGGGTGTATCCTTGTGGTTCAAATTCCTATGTCCCACTTTGGAGTTTCTTGGTTTGATTCCTAGTTCCAGTACTTGCCTCCAAATTCCTGATAATATAGACCCTAGGAGCTAGCAAGTAATGGCTCAGATGATTGGGTTCTCTACTCCTTGGACAGCCCTGGCCACTGGGGACATTTCAGCAGTGAACTAGAGGGTGAATACCACTTCTCTATCTACTTGTTCATTTCTTTGCATCTCAAATTAAAAAACAAATCAAGTATGTTTGTATCATCCATTAAAATAACTTCCTCAATGGAAAAAAAGAGTTTCATTGTTAAATTTGGGGAAAAATAATGCTTCTTGGTTGTGATATTAGAATAATGTATAACTGTACATCGGACTTCCATTGTGGACAAGGAAGAGAAAGATGGAAGCAATAATTTTTGCTTCTGGTTTTGGTACTTGTCATGTAACCTTGAAAAATTCATTTAAACTCATGGGGCCTGAGTGTCCTTAAAATTACAGGCTCATCTAGTTGAGGCAGGTGGTGTAAGGGGAGGTGGCAGGAAGCTGAGAGCTTTCCTTGTTTCTGTGCTCACAGAGCTAAGTGACCATAGCAAGTCATTTGACCCCTCTGGATCTTCCTCCCTTGTGAGATAAGATTGTCTTTATAGTTAAAGGATTTATTCTACACAGTCCTATCTTATGGTAAGGTTCACATGACTGTGAAGTGTTTTATAAACTGGCAGTGCAATAATCAAGTTGGCACTGAAGATGAAATGCTAAACAGCATAGAACTTCTAAGGCTTGTAGTTCTATGAGGAGCTACACAGAAACATTCAAGTTCAGGGGCATTTTTAAATTTAAAAACAGAATCATTGAATCACTGTTCAGAATCAGTATAGTTGCTAAAATTCTTATTTATAATCACTGAGATTGGTAGTGTAATTACTGATAGCATACTCCTAGTGTTGTATATTTTAGTTTATACAATACTTAGACTATATAAAATATAGGTAGCATGGGAAGTGTGATACACAGCAGTCTTGTAGAATGGCAGATGTCCTAAACAGCACTCTGGCCTCAGAATCAGCCCTTAAGGCACTCAGATCTAGCTGAAGAGCCCATGAGAGTATTTTAGGTATGGAAAGCCACTCTGGCAAAAAAGAAAAAAGGACCTAAATAAAAGATCTCTGTGAGTGAGACCCCAGTAAAAAGAATGGGCCATCAAAGAAGGAGGTGCCTTTCTCTGAAGGGAGGAGAGAACTTCCCCTTTGACTATGACCTTGTCTAAGTAAGATCGAACTCAGTGAACTCAAGAGGCTTCCATAGCCTTGGCAACTCATGACTAGAGCCCAGGGAGATTTCTGATGCCATAAACAAGAGTGTCAGATTGTTCAGTCAACAACAGGAATCACTGTGTGCTTACTCCTTTTGTGGGATCTCTGTCCTTAATGTGTTGTCCAATGTGAATTAATGCTATAACTAGTACTCAAACAGTATTTTACACTTTATGTTCTGTGTGCTGCAAACTGATGAAAACTTAATATAAACTAAATCGATCTTCTATGTATCAAGATAATTGAAAATGAATCTTGATGTGAATGGAATGGGAGAGGCAGTGGGAGATGGGCAGGGTGCTGGTGGGAGGGGAGTTATGGGGGGAAGCCTTTGTAATCCATACACTGTACTTTGGAAAATTATATTCACTAAATAAAAGTTTAAAAAAATTAAAAACTAAAAATAAATAAAAATATAGGTAGCAATATTTAATGCTTCTCTTACTGTTCCTGGATTGGATTATAGCATACATTAATAAACCTTTTTTAAAGATTTATTTAATTGAAAGACAGCATTATAGAGAGAGACACATAAATAGAGATGATCTGTCTGCTGTTTTGCTCCCCAAGTGGCTGCAAGCAGCTGGAGCTGGGCTAATCCAAAGCCCGGTGCTTCTTCCAGGTCTCCCACATGGATTCAGGGGCCCAAGTATTTGGGCTACCTCCTGCTGCTTTCCCAGGCACATTAGCAGGGAGCTAGATTAGAAGCAGAGCAGCTGGGATATGAACCAGTGCCCATAGGGGATGCCAGCACTGCAGGTGGTGGCTTTACCTTATATGCCACAGCACCAGCTACAGCCTATTCATTTTAAATTAATAACTAAAGATTATCTGCTGTTCAGCCTCCAGGCTTTGGCTTGGCCGAGCCTCTGCTGTTGTGGACATTTGGGGAGTGAACCAGAGGTTGAAAGATCTCTCTTCTTATGTCTCTCACTCTCTAACCTTGCCTTTCAAATAAATAAATGAGTCTTTGAAATAAAAATACATGCATACATACACAGACACAGACACACACACACACACACAGTACCAACATGGTGGGTAAAGCCATGGCCTGCTGTGCCAGCATCCCATATGGGTGCTGATTCAACTCCCAGCTGCTCCACTTCCAATCTAGCTCCCTGCTAATGTGCCTGGGAAAGCATCAGAAGGTGGCCCAAGTGCTTGAACCACTGCATTCATGTGGGAGGCCTGGCAGAAGCACCTGGCTTTAGATTGGCTCAGCTGAGGCCAATTTGGGAAGTGAACCAGCAGATGCAAGATCTGTCTCTACCCCTTCTCTATAACTCTGCCTTTCAAATAAATAATAGATTTTTAAAATGGGGGAAAAGGGCAGTTTTGTTGCCTTCCCTTTACCTAGAGTAACATAATCAAAATCTGTTAGGCAAATGAATAAGGGAAATTCTGAGATCATGTATTGACCACAGAAGAGAATGGATTCCTTGTGCATTTTCTGCAAGCCCATGCTAGTTGGAACCAAGGGAAGCATAACAAAAAAGGGGAGGCCTATATCCCTCTTATTTGTCTTCTTTGTTCATTGGAGCAGTGGAGAGTTGAGTAATGTAATATTGGTGTTTGTCTCCATACAGTTCATGTCTATTTAGCTGGTTCTTTTTATTTGCATTTCTTTTTTATTTATTTTAAGAGATTTATTTGAAAGGCATAGAGACAGGGGTCTTCGATCTGCTGGTTTGATTCCCCAATGTTTGGGTGAGGCTGAAGGCCCATGAGCCCCCTCCCATCTCCCATGTGGTGTGGGGTCCAACCACCTGTCCATCACCACTGCACTCGTTGGCTGGAGTGGGAGAGGAAGTAGGGCATCATGGAATGGAACTGGTGCCCATGATGCGGGCCATGCAGGCTGTGGTTGCACCCCCATGCCAAGGTGCCGTCCTCGATAAACCTTTCTTTAAAGTGGAATTAGGGGTAAAAATGGTCTGAGGTGAATGTGCGTTTCTGTTGTGAGAGAGGCTGAGGCCCCGCGGGTGCCTGGGGGCCAACAGGAACACCTGCAGCCTTGGCCCCCAGGTCCCGGTGTCTCCCCTCTGCTTCTGCCCTACCTGCAGGCCCGGCCCAGGCTCCAGTGGTGCCTCAGGGATTTCGGCACCAAACTGGTCACTTTAGGTCACTTTATGATGCCTGACTTCTGCCCAAATAAGGAAGCAAGAAGGGGCCCAGCAGGCTTCCCCCGACCTCTGGAGCCCCGAGCCATGGTGCCGGCCCACGACCCAGGGAGCCCATGATGATTCTGGACCAGCCATTGGGACCCACGACCCCTGACCCCAGGCTCCAACCCCTTCGAGGTCACCACCGCAGCCTCCTATTTAGCTGGTTCTTAATCCTCAAGAAGGGATTTAGGTCAATGTTCTATTCTCATCAAAGACCTTTATGTTTAATTAAAGATTCTGTTAGTAATTTTAACCCTGGGTCATTCTAAAGTTGTGCTGTGACTTAGGTTTAGAAAAGAGCATCTTCCTTGCCACCCTCATCTCAGCTCTGGGGGCTGTCAGTTCTCCCTGCACAGATTCAGTAATGCATGCTTCTTCTCTACTACAAAGATCTTATGTTGGTCATATTTCCAGTTACCAAAATCAAATCAACTCACACCTGGACTCTGAGTATTCAATGACATTAGTTATCAAAACAAATGTATTCAAATATTCAAAGACCACTTCAAAGCTTAACTGCCTTCAAGAGTGTTTGGCACTTGGAACAGCCACTGTGGTTTTCTACACATGAGTACTCACTATTTTATATACCACTTAACAATTCAAACATCACTTCAGCTTCAGCAATACACAACAATAGAATGGATGATTCTACATAATAAACATGTTACATTAGTTTGGACTTAAAAACTAGAACTAAAACCATGCGGCAACATGGATGGTTTTAAGGAAAGATGTATAGCTAGGTAGCTAAGGCTACAGAATCCCAGACCTATTGATTTTAAGTGAGTCTGGAACAACAGCATTCCATTGCATTATCTTCCATCTCAGAGTCCTGCTTTTCCAGTGAGACCCACCCCACTCAGACCACGTATTTCCTGCCTGTGTCTTCACGGTGGTGGAAGCTGTTCTGATACAGGCATCTCCTGGACAGTCACCAGCTTCCTGATTTACTACCTGAACTGGAATCCCCAGTTGCGAGGTATATTTCCCAAACACCCAGGCTGAACTGAATGTTCGTCTCTGGCAGTCAAAAACTTCTGCCTTAGGAAACAGAACATGTCCTCTACTCTGGAGCTCCTTTTTCTTCTCATGGGGTTCTGTGGTGATCTGTGGTTTTCAACACAAGTCTGGGAGCATTCTGACTCAAAAGAAAGACCAGGGATAAGAGTTCTTTCTGGGGGCTGGTGTTGTGGCATAGCAAGTTACACTGCTGCCTGCAGCACTAACAACCCACATGAATGCTGGTTTGACTCCCAGCTGCTCTACTTCTTCCACAACTCCTTGCTGGGTAAAGCAGCAGAGAATGGCCCAAGCACTTGGTCCTCTGCCCCCACATGGGAGACCTGGAGGAAACTGCTGGCTTCAGCCTGGCCCAGCCCTGGCCATTGTGGCCATTTAGGGAGTGAGCCAGCAGATGGACCGCTGTCTTTCCCTCTCTTTTTCTCTCTGTAACTCTGCCTTGCAAAAAAATACAACTTCAGAAAGTTATTCTCCATCAAGCAATACACCCTTTTCCAGGCAGTTGTAAAGCTGGGAGTCATAGCTTCTCTTATATTTTGGATAATAAGAGTTTTGGTTTGAAAGCATGTTCATCTGAGACAAAGATCACTCATTATCCTTTGTTAGAGAAGGGGGCTCTGCTCTTTGAAAGTGAAAATCAGAAGCTGTAATGTGTGATGAACTCCACCTGCCAGGTCTGGGGAGACTTATTTGAAAGACAGGACACCAGGAGAGGAAGCTTTTCAGATTCCCTGGCCCTTGCTTTAGTCTTATGTCTTTACTTCTTTTGTTGCTTCTTGATGTCAAAAGTGTACACTTTATGCTGAAATGAGGAATTGTGTCTAACCTCTTTTGGGCCTTTTTCTAAGCAGAATGTATATATTTTTCTTGCATATAAGGATAGCTTCTGGGGTGGGTGGATTTTTTTGGAAGTTTTCACAAGCTAGCCAGTAGCCTATATTTGCTTCACAGAATTCAGTTTTTAGAAAAGCCTCCAATACAGCCAGAACATCTGTAGGTAGGGAAGAGCAGGCAGAAAAATAAAAAGAAACATGAGGAATATGAGGAAGCTAATGATCAAATAATCCCTTGTGCTTTTCTAGTACTAGGATTAGCTATTCTCTTGTTTTTACTCAATCCTGTAATCCTGCGGATTTAGCTCTTTAAAGACAAAGATGCCTGTAGGCAAAATACTTCATTGGTTCCATACTACTAAAATAGAAATACTTCAGTTTGTTTTAGTGCCAAAAATGTATTTACAGGAGAGGCATAAATCCTCAGGGAACTAAGTCTCTTGCAAACACTGCATGCAATGAAAAGCATCCTCAGCCTCAACCAAGAGCACTGCCATTGCAGAGCTGAAGGCTGATTTATCTTCCCCACCTGGTATGAATATGCTGCGAAATAAGCGGAGATAAACAGACCTTCTAGGTTAAGTCGAATTCTCCTTGGTGAGCTGCTCATTTGAGGACACAGCCTTTCTGCACTCTTGTGATATTTGCAATGGATTCAATTCAAGCCTAATTCACAATTGCTGGCCAGCAGCTCCTGGAATGCTTCTGACCACAACAGTGCCTCCTTCAGGGAAGGTCTGCAAGAGCAGTTCTCTAATGAGTTGTGCTCAGAGCAGTCCCCCTCCCAGCTCAGCAGTGAGCTCTTCAGATTGCAAACACAGGAATCTCAACTTACTTGATGAAAGCTTGCTACCTGCTTTTCTTGCCAATTGTGGCCTTCCCAGGAATGGTGGAGTTTTGCCATAGGTAGCTCAACCCAGTCTTCAATACTCTTATTCTTACAAAAAAAAAAAAAAGACAATTCACTAAGTGGTCATCCTTGAATACACTACTGAGCCTGAATGCATTTTTACCAAATAAAGTTGCCCAATAGCTATAAACCAAAAGCCAACAACAGGCTTGCCCACCTAATATTACACTCAGCCCCGAAGTACTGAGCAGTTTCATCAGTTCCTCAGAATGTAACTACGCTGTGAGGACTACAGATAGGGATACCCAAATTTCAATTATCAATACACTGCAAAGCTAATAAAGCAGATGCTGTCTCTGGCCCACAAAAGGAGACAGTTTCCCTGCAAGGTTAACCGCAATCAGGAGACATTTTGCACCTGATGGAACCCACAGCAGGACTGCTTTGAGCCAGCTCCTCTCCTTCCCTTTCCACTTTCGGTCCAGGATGGGACAGAGACCATGCACAGGAGGTGCCACCAGTCACCCATTTCCCCCTGTCCACCTGCAATGCTCCTGGGAGGCAGATGCCGCAGAACAGTGATTTGTTCCATGATTGTCACTGTGTGAGATCAGCCCACCATGAGAAAATGACCATGGACTCCAATGAGATATCAACCACAGAAGCACTGCCACCAACAGCAGTGCAGGAGGGTGGATGATGGAAGGCACAGCATGGCCAGGATCCCTAGGGACCCCGTAGGACTATGCTGCCCTGGATGCCTACAGCAGGCAGCTGCACGAGGGCCCAGTGCACCTCCAGCACCCTTCTACCAAACCCTTCCCCCTGTCTGCTCATGCAGACCACACAGATGCTGTGTCAGTGAGTAAATCAGCACTGTGCACTAGGTTGTCCTGCTGAGACTTGCCCTTCATTACTTCCCCAAGTGCAGCACGTGCTGCAAGCCTCAGCCAGCAGGGCTGGCTGGAGAGGTGAGCAGTCGCACTCACCAGGTCTGTCTCTTCTTCTCCTGACCCTCCTGACTCAGGGGCCACCGATGGCATTTTAGCCCCAAGGCACGAAATGGGATGGCCAAGAACCTAACACCACCCATGTCACGCGCACACACTGCAACTACCAGCTGCCCACCAATGACCACCGACTTTGTAGCCAGCCTGGCATGGGGCGGGTCTTGCAGCACTGGTCCTGCCTCAGGGCAGCAAAGATTGTCTTGAGGCCCCCTGCTGGACTGAGCCTGAACTGCCCTGCAGCAGATTCTGGAAGCAAGAGAGCTGCTGATGGCTGAGGCCCTGGCTCAGAGTACACTTAGAGAGACCCTATGCCTGGCAAGGGCACCGGGGCCCTGGACTTTCCCAGGCTGCAGTCCTAGGGTGGAGGCTGGCTCGGCCCTTCCTTCCTCAGCCCTGCCCGCAGGTGGAGCAGGGTTCCCACGGGGGCATCTTCCTTCGAGGGAGAGTGGGTCAACCCCAAATGCCATGACTCCCGGTGCCGGGTGCTGGCCTGCAGCCTTCCTGGAGGGAGTAAGAGACAGTGACTTTGTGGGGAGGTGACACTTGAGCTGGGCCTGTATTTTGGGTTAGTTCTAGATGCACATCCCAGTCACCTGGACCTGCAGGTCTGCTGCAGGCCTCCTGGAGGCTCTGGGAGCTGGGCATCCTGGAAGCAAGGGCAGGAGGGTGGGAGGTCGAGGCGCTGAGCTCCCGCTGGGTGCACCAGGCACTTTGGAGCTGTTCAGAGTAAGGAGTCGAGGTCACCTCCTGAACTACTCCTGGTTCCAAACTCCTGATTTGGGATTTGCCAGAACCCTGAATTAGGGGTGTGGTGGGGGTGGTAGTGGTTGGCTTCAATGCACTGTATTTGTGAATTCTTCAAACACAGCTTCTCCCTACTCCTGCAGGCTTTCAGGTGATTGACGAGGACAGAGTCCCTCCACTGCAAAGTGACTGAAGTTTGGAAACTACGTCCAGAACTTCACAATGTGTATTCAGGTGGTCATCCTTGAGGCCTGCAGGTGGACAGCAAGAGCAACAGTAAGATATTAATTACTGTAGATACTCTCCTTTCTTTTCGGTAGACCCACCAAAAGAGAATGGGTGATGAGTACTTGAACATTGGAAGCAGTCAGCATGCTAGGGTGAGCTGCCAGTACTTGGAGCTCAGGAGTGGACATGGAGAGCAAAACACGCATTGTTACTAAAGAGGACAGTTAGGCATTTTACTGTGAAAAGGGAAATCATTTAGATGTGAGCAAGACACCTTAAGTAAATGTCTGTATATTTATTTTTGTTTATTTGCAAGGCAGAGAGAGCCCTTCCATTTACTGCTCATTCCTCAAATGTCTGCACCAACCAGAGCTGGGTCAGGCTGAAGCCAGGAACTCAGTGTGAGTCCCCCACACAGGTACCAGGGACTCAAGTACTTGAGCCATCAGCTGCTGCCTCCCAGGGTTCTGTTAGCAGGAAGCCAGAAGCAGAAGCAGGGCTAGGGCTTGAGCCCTGAGAATTCTGACTGGGATGTGGAAGGCTTTACCACTATGCCAAACACATGCTCCAGTAAGGTGTTTCAACACGTTTGCAAAATGTAAGAATGTGGTTTTAAATATATGCTCTTTATCTTAAAAATTTGCATAATCTTATATTCAGTGTCATGTGATTCAATACTTATTATTAAATACAAGTAACATTTAGACACATGCTTTCCTCACCAATACAAACCTCAGTAATTATTTTCACTTAGAACCTTGAACATTAGCATTCATTCAGACTGAAGTTCACTCATAGGCTGGGAATTCTGACAAAGAGACAGTAGGGAAAAAAATCTAGATGTGTAGCTGATACCTAGTAAGATTCTGAACCTGACTGATAGAATCTGAGTAACTGTTCAGAGTCACTTCATACCTCTCCCCTCTGTAATGAGAAGACTGTGTCCTTTGGCCACTTTCACATGATGTTATGTAAATCTTACCTGAAAAGCCTTTTATAAATTCTGAAGTACCATACAGAAGCATATTATGCATTTCCATATATGTGAAAAAAGGCAATGTCAAAGGCATAGCTATTCCAGAGAGAAGTTAGGAGGATTAGCTCAGTTTGTAAATGTGTAAGTACCATTAAATATCTACATATTTGAAATAGATTTATATATAGAGTGTGGAGTTCATGATAGATATTGAATAAATGCACTCTGGATAATAAGCAAATATCAGAAATAATGCCACACCCATCATTGTTTAAACTCTTCAGACAGCTCCATGCCAGGGAAGTGCAGTGATCCCCGTAAATTAACAAAAATCAATCTGTGTATACCCATGGAAGCCACTGGTTTATATGCAGTCTATACTAGAGGATTTTGTGCTTAGTAAAATTACTTGATTTTTTAATGAATGCTTTCAGACTGATACCTGATACTGAGTGGCAGACAATTTTTTCTGAAAAGTATGTGGTTGAGAAATATAAATATAAACCAGTTTATAATTTTTGTGTCTGAATATTTTTCTGCATTGAGACAATACCTGCAATAATCAGAAGACTTTTCCTCAACAAGTTGCTACATTGATGCATCTTCATTTATGTATGTAATGTATGTTTAGGTAAAAGGAAGAGAGAGAGAGAGATCTCTATCTTTCATCTGCTGGCTCAGTTCCAGATGGCCACAAAAGCTGGGGCTGAGCCAGGCTGAAGCCAGGACCCTGGAACTCTGTCCCAGTCCCCCATGTGGGTGCAGGAACCCAAACACTTGGGCAATCTTTGCTGCTTTCCCAAGCAAAGAGCTGGATGAGAAGTGAAGCAGGTGAGTCTCAAACAGTGCCATAAGGCATGCTGCTGTTGCAGTTGGCAACTTACCTCTTTGTACCGCAATGCTGGCCCTAGATTGATGACATGTTTAAGTGCTGCCACTGGCTTTTGGCTAAATAGGATGACTTAACATGTTTTCCACTCTGTGGAAGAGGAACGAATAAGGCAGTTGGTTGTAAAAGTTGCCCATGGAAACCACAGCCTGAGAAAGATGAATCAACTCACCTTGCATTTTCCACCTTGCATCTACACCACCCTTTTCTGGACAAACATCTGATTGTATGCCCTTGTGATGGAGGTTCTCAGGGTGCTGGAACCTTTTGTAATTTTTTAAAAATATAGATTAAGAAGAAGGCAAATAAACAAAAAATT
Organism: Oryctolagus cuniculus; assembly: GCF_964237555.1. Lineage (NCBI taxonomy): Eukaryota > Metazoa > Chordata > Mammalia > Lagomorpha > Leporidae > Oryctolagus > Oryctolagus cuniculus. Next base: position 85,090,996 of record NC_091444.1, on the reverse strand, counting down.
ACAAACTGCTGCCAATACCAAGAAGAGATTATTGAGAGTAAAAGGTCACCTGTTGGAGCCAGCACTGTGGCACATCAGGTTAAAGCCCTGGCCTGAAATACAGGCATCCCATATGAGTGCTGGTAGAGTTCCGGCTGCTCCACCTCCAGTCCAGCCTCTTGCTAATGCACCTGGGAAAACAGTAGAGGATGGCCCAAGGACCATTTTGCTCATGTGGGAGACCCAGAAGAAGCTCCTGGCTCCTGGCTTCAGATCAGCTCAGCTCTGTCCATTGTAGCCATTTGGGCAGTGAACCAGCAGACAGAAGATTCTCTCTCTCTCTCTCTCTCTCTCTCTCTCTTTCTCTCTCTCTCCCTATCTATATAACTTTTTCAAATAAATAAAATATTTTTTTCTAAAAAAAGGTATCCTGCCATACTTCTTTCTTCCCTGTTAATTACTAGGAATTATAAATTGTTATGGGGCCAGCACTGTGGCAAAATGGGTTATACCAACAGCTGCAGCACTAGCATCCTCTATGGGCACCAATTGCATGTTCTACTTCTGATCCAGCTCCCTGCTAACATACCTGGGAAAGCAGCAGAATATGGTACAAATCCTTGGGTCCTGCACCCAAGCTGGGACCTGGATGAAATTTCCCTGACTCCTGGCTTTTTTTTTAAAGATTTGCTTATTTCTTTGAAAGAGTTACACACACACACACAGAGAGAGAGAGAGAGAGAGAGAGAGAGAGAGGGAGAAAGGGAAGTCTTCCATCTGATGGTTTACTCCCCAACTGGTTGTAATGGCTGGAGCTGCACTGATCTGAAGCCAGGAATGAGGAGCTTCTTCCACGTCTCCCACTTAGGCAGGGGCCCAAGGACTTGGGCCATCTCCTACTGCTTTCCCAGGCCATAAGCTGAAAGCTTGATCACAAGTGGAGCAGCCCGGTCTTGAACCAGCACCCTTATGGGATGCCAGTGCTTCAGGCCAGGTTGTAAATCTGCTGGGCCATAGCTCTGGCCTCCCATGCATGTGCATGGGCCCAAGCACTTGGTACATTTTCTACTGCTTTCCCAGGCCATAGCAAGGAGCTGGATCAGAAGTGGAGCAGTAGGACTCAAACCAGTGCCCATATGGGATGCCCATAATGTTTTCTTTAATTGGAGAAATGTTCCTTTGAGAAAATGAGTGTATGACCCCACAATATTCTCTACTTACTCATAATAGGGTCTGAGATGTAAAAGTCATGATTAATTTCTTAGAAGAAAATTTACATACCCAGAAGCAAAGAGAGAAAATTAACCTTTTGTTTTTCTCATGATTGAATCAGAGTTTCAAAACTAATACTTAACTTGTATTTTAGAGGAGTTAATGACTTAACCATCTCTTCTATTAGAAATACTATGTTGTGGCCAGTGCTGTGGCACAGTAGGTTAAAGCACTGGCCTGAAATGCCAGCATCCCATATGGGTTCCGGTTCTAGTCCCAGCTGCTCCTCTTCTGATCCAGCTCTCTGCTATGGCCTGGGAAAGCAGTAGAAGATGGCCCAAGTCTTTGGGCTGTTCTGAGGCTCTTAACGTAGTGAAGATATCTTAGATTCTCATTAGTGAAATCTTTAGAAATGTCAGAAAGCATGTAACTTTCTTTAATGATCTGAAACAGAGATGAGATCCATAAGGGCAGAACTGCTCAGCAGCCACACTGCAGGAATATGTATCTTTCTGACGATATCTTCATCTGCTTCTTGCAGTTGCAGCCAATCTGTGAGCTCTTGGTCTGTTTTCTGCCCTTGGGAGGGCCTAGGGTGCTCTATATTGTCTGTAAGGATTCAAAATTTGTTGTATATTAGTGTCTAATCATAAAATTTCCAAAGTGACAAGCTGGATGTAATAAACTATGCCAGAATGCAAAAAAAAAAAAAAATACAAACATGGTGTACTGTCTATAAATTACAGCGGTAAATCTGTATTATAGAGATACACATCTCTACACAATTCTCTCTTTCTTTCCCTCTGAAAGTCTACATTCAGCTCTCGATGTTATGATTACTTAGGAATAGATTTCTTATACTTACTTTCATAATCAGTGAACTCGGAATTATTATTGTAGTATTGAGGATTGTACTGACTAAAACACTATGTTTATTCCATGTTAAATAACATCATCGTATCTTTGGATTCCATTTGTCCTGCTACTGATGTATTCACAGGAGAGGGGAGGTGGGAGGAAAACCCAAGATCCATCAGGGTGGAGGAGGAATGTCAGAGGCTGTGGTTCTATTGTACTGCAGCTTGGGTTCTGGAAGAACACATGAATGGACCCAGATGGTTTGAAGCTAACTGAGGGCCTATGTTCTGTACACTTGTCTGTGGTACTGCATTTTCATTTATGTAAAATTTATTTTCTTCAAGCAATATATTAATTTGGATGAAAATGAAGATGTTAAGGAATTTTCAGAATGGGTCTGTTTAACCCTCATTGGCTTTGTTTTTAGGCACTTAACTCAGAAAAGAAAAGATAGAAAAATACATTTTGGGTTCTCTTCATCTGTACCACGGGACTCTTTGGTTAAGATTTGTCATTTTGTCATATTTGATTCTCTAGACTCCCTGAAAAATCCCCTACTTCATTAGATGGAGTCTGTGTCTCACCATGGCAGTGAAAAGTTTAAAATGTTCCAGCTTTGCATTTAGCTAGGCCGTGGACACATGCCATGGAACTTGCCAGCCAATTGTGTCAGGGGCATCATCTGAATCAGAATTACTTGCATGAAAAAAAGGAGTTGCAGATTCTTCCAGTGAAAGTGGAGAGGAGCAAGAGCTGCAGAACATTGCCAGGGTTGAGTGTGCCATGGGATGCCATGTGGTGGCTGGTGTCTGGGGTGCTGGTTCTGCAGAAGATAGGGCTTATGGGGGCTGGTGCTGTGGTGTAGCAGGTAAGTCTGCCGCCTGCAGTGCCAGCATCCCATATGGTCACTGGTTCAAGTCCTGCTGCTCCATTTCCGATCCAGCTGTACTATGGCCTGAGACAGCATTAGAAGATTGCCCACATCCTTGGACTCCTGAACCCACATGGGAGACCTGGAAGAAGCTCCTAACTCCTGGGTTTGGATCAGCTCAGCTCTGGCCATTGCATCCAATTGGGGAGTAAACCAGCAGATGGAAGATTCTCTCTCTCTCTCTCTCTCTCTCTCTCTGTGTAACTCTGACTTTCAAATAAATAAATCTTTCTTTTTTTTAAAATAGCTTATGCTGATGGATAGTGATCATGGAAAATGTATGGGACATTTTTCAGCAAGATTTTGAATGAATTTTCCAACCCCTGAACCTCCTAGAGATTGGAATAGACTTCTAATGCGTAACTTCCTCTTATGCTTAATTAGGTTTTTGTTTTGAATTGTTTTTGATGAAACAGCAAGGAATTCTGAGTTATAGACTTCCTATTTCAGAGACAGAAGAACACTGATGCCTGCATTATAATTAAATAATGCCTATCACCCTTTCTTAAGCAACAAATGATCACGGATTCTCTCTTTGCTGCTAAGTAATGAGCATGGTGATTCTTCCCACCATAACCATCTTCCCACCTACACTCCCTCCCCTCTTCCTCCTTCCTCTCCTATTGACATGGAATGCCTTACATAGCTAGGGTGAACATTTAACCCGCTGGCCCTAGGTGTTCATACACTTCAACTCTGTGTTATTATTCATATGCCCTTTTTATGACCAAGCTTATGTCAGAACGACAAATTATATATTCACCTAATACTGAGAGTCATCAAATTGATTTTTATTTTCTTCTCTCTTAGGCAGTTCTTGAGGGGCAGAAATATTTATTTTGTATATCATGTATTTATTCAACTAAAAGACTGACTGTCAAGATGCTGAGTTTTAGTGTCAAAGCAAATATGTTTCTAGACCCCATGAAGTTTACAGTCTGACAAGAAAGAGCAATCTACCCAAAGAATATTGTTTAACGTAGTAAATTCTGGTGTGAAGCCAGTGGATAAAGATTGAAGCATTCTTAATCTAGCACCAACTCTAATCCCATGATCTCTAATTGAGAGAAGTAATCAGAAACACAGAACTCCATGTTACCCAGTTATCTCTTTGAATTTCTGATTAAAAAATAAAACATATCAAACAACACACAAATACCTAGGAGTGCATAATATTTATATACTATCTTGATATTAAAAATAAGAACAAATAACCATGAAAAATAGCAACTTTGAATCTCCTTTGTTTTCTAGACAAGTTATAATCCTATGTGGTTCTTTACAGTAAATTATTACAGTAAATTACAGTACATCATTACAGTAAATTATTACAGTAAATAACTATAGTAAATTACCTTTGTAGGTAAACTTCATCTCTCTCACATTTTTCCATTTGATTTTAAAAACTGAGACCCAAGAGAAAAGAAAGATTTTTAAGCTAGTGTTATATGTTGATTGGCTCTCTAAAAATGATTTATTTATTTATTTGAAAGTCAGAGTTACACAGAGTAGAAGGTGAGAGAGAGAGAGAGACATCTTCCATCTTTTGGTTCACTCACCAATTGGTCACAATGGCTGGAGCTGTACTGCTCCAATGCCAGCAGCCAGGAGCTTCTTCTGGGTCTCCCACACAGATGCAGCTGCCCAAGGACTTGGGCCATCTTCCACCACTTTCCCTGGCCATAGCAGAGAGTTGGGTCAAATGAAGAGTAGCCGGGACTCAACCTCCACCCATATGGAATGTCCATGCTGGCAGTAGCTTTACCTGCTATGCCACAGTGCTGGCCCCTTGATTAGCCTTTATCTTAGACTTTTTAATGATATTAAAAAAACACCGTATTTTTCTAAGCTCTTTCCATTCAGTTTCTACTTTGTAAATTCCAGATAATACTGTCCCCAGAATTAATCTAAGGTATAAATGATATGATATAAGGCATTTAACCCCTTAACCTGTCTCCTTGAATACTCAGCTATGTTAGCTCTGTGTCCATTCTTCTGTCTCTGTACTAGATGAATAAAAAGAAAGTGTAAAATGATTTGAAAAGAACTATAATGGGTCAGTACTGTGGTGCTGCTGCCAATTGGGGAGTGAACCAGCAGATGGAAAACACCTCTCTCTCTCTCTCTCTCTGTCTCTGCCTCTCCTTCTCTGTAACTCTGACTTCCAAATAAATCAATAAATCTTAAAAGAACTATAAACATCAATAAAACACAAATGAAAATTGTATTCTCAAAACTGGATATTAACCCATGCCTTCTACACCTCTGTTAAAAGTTACATTCTATCATAGTCATTTATGATTTCTAGGGCCAAAGTAGTAAATAAGATTTTTCTGGAAGAGACAGAGGTTATGAGGGAGCCAGGATTTGGGGTCAGTTAGCAGCAGTGAGTGTCACTCTTTCAGATTTGATTCAGGAAAGGAAGAACAGCAACTGATCCCTGAGATTTTGGGTTGGGAAGGAAAGGAAGGAGGGACTGAATAAAAGCAAAGGCCCTCTGGTTGTGGGCACCCACCCCTGACTGCAGCCTTTGGGGAGGGCCAGCTGGTGTCTCTATGGATGTTGCGGCCTGGACTCAGTTTCCCTGAGTTCCCAGGAGCTCCAACATATTCTGCCTTCTGAATGGCTGTGCCCATTCGCCTGCTATAGCCAGTCCCTGGGGGTCTGAGTTGGACCAGAGGGAGTTCATTCCCTGATCAGGGTCAGCCCTGGGGGCTGTGCTGCTCCTTCTCTGGCATTTACTGCATAACCTGCTCTGCAAGTGCAATCCCAGGCAGTTTCTGAGTGCTCACCCCGAGCCTGCCTCCTGCTGCTTCTTCCCTCTTCATCCTCCACCTGTGGGTCCCAGTTACCAGGGACTCTGTTCCCCACACTCCCTGCTTTGCTCCCCGTGTTTCTGGAAGAAAGTGTACCTGCTCTGGGACTTTCTGCTGCAGGTTTGGAATGCAGGAAGGGGCGGCAACATGTGTGGGAGAAGGGTGGGTGCCAGGGCACCAGAGATCTTGGCAGTTTCCCCCGAGGTCAGGGCTGGGACCTGGGCTGTTCTGTCTCCCACCTCTGCTTCCCAGGCTCCCAGTGCCTGGACTCTCTCCTGCAGAACCTTACCCAAACTGTCCCTAATGTGCTTTATTTAGTGGTTACAGGAGAGAGAGGGCAGCGTTCTGGGAACCTGCACATGCAGAGAAGGAAGGCGGAAAGACTCCCACTCTCCACAGTTAAATAAGCTGGGTTCCCACTGTGGGTGGTCTCAGAATGCAGTCGGGCTGGGCCTCTTGATGTTTTCTGGGCTGTTGGTTCCTGCAGGGTGGGGCTGTATGGCCTTCAGCAGGGAGCCTGTGGCAGCAGAGGGGTGGGAAGAAGGATCTGACTAGGATCTGCCCCACTGCTCTCATCCTGCACCTCATCTTCCTGGTGGGGAGCAGTGTGAAGCGTGAATAGCTGCTTTGTGCATTGATCCCTCTCAAGTATTAATTATCAGACTTTTCCAATGTGGAATTTGAAGCTGTTCCAGAAACCTGGGGTGGGAAAACTCCCTTCTTTCAAACAGGCACAGAGACAGGGGAGGATCCAAGGAGTCTCTATTAATGGCCCTAGGCTCAGCTGGAATGATTTCCTGAGAACTGAGCATCAAATTCAAGTTTCTTAGCTGTTACAGCATTGGTGGGTTTAAATGGCAGCCTACATGACTTAGGACTGTTAGAGTTGGATTGCTCTTGCCACCCCCAAAACGCTCCAAGAGACCTTCTCTCATGCAATTAACAAAGGGTAAGGTTTATTGATGATCTGACATGTCGGGGCCCCCATCCCAGTACAGGCGAGCGGCCCCAAATAGTCTTGGGTTAGGGTTTTTATACATGTTTAAACAAAGAAAATCAATCATTGCATAGATCAGACAGAGGTATAGAGTAAACAATTGATACAAGTTAAGTGATTTTACAACCAGTTGATTTATGAATACAGGGAGTACAGGATATCGAGTAAGGGCCTGATTAGACCTCAGAGAACCATATGGCCTATACAGGGAGTATCAAAAAGCCTCCTATTGCCAAAAGGGAGGGCCACACAACAAACATAACAAGGTTGCAGGAACTGCCTTGATGATACCTAGGAATGCAGCTGAATGGCAATAAGGGACACATGGTGGGGTCAGGGGTCCAGGAGGCAAAGAGATATATGGTGACTTCTTCTATCTTACTTAGGTGAAACTAAGGTTACGCTCACATTGGGGTAATTTACTGACTAATTAACTTTATAGAGAATGGCGATGCAGAGCAAGTCTAAGGAGGTCAGGAAAGTTCACCAGAGGAGGTTGGTGGGGGGAGCGGCTTTTAACTTTTTAACCCTTCAGGACCACATTTCCAATGGTCAGTGGGTCCAGTATGTTTGTAGAAGAGATGCCAGGGACAGATTTATTAGGACAGATTTATGACTGGAGTTTACAGAAGCAGAACTTAGGACATCTTCCCTCCCTAGATAAGATTTCAGTGGGCAGCTGTTTCACTCATTAATTGTGAGCATGCACTTTTAAAGGTTTGTGTTGGATGAGGTCCACTTCTCTTTCTTTGATGATGTATTTGGCTGCTTTTCATTTTCTGTCTTCAGCTATTTCTTCTCCTGTTAGCAAGGCTCTCAACTGTTTTTACCTGACGCTGATCCCTTTGCAAAGTGAGAAGGGAACTAAAATTAATGCAAGTCTACTGTGTTGTCAATAACTGGAGCTACTTTTTTAAAGATTTATTTATTCATTTGAAAGAGTTACACAGAGAGAGGAGAGAGAGAGAGAGAGAAAGAGAGAGACACCTTCCATCCGATTGTTCCCTCCCCAATTGGTAGCAACAGTTGGAGCTGTGCCAGTCTGAAGCCAGTAGCCAGGAGCTTCTTCTGGGATGAAGCTGTTTTTTAAAATAATTATTTATTTATTTTAAAGGCAGAGTTACAGAGTGGCAGAAACAGAGATGGATGGCTGGAGCTGTTTGGATCCACAACCAGAAGCCAGGAGCTTTGTCCAGGTCTCATAGGTGGGTGCAGGAGATGAGGGATTTGGGCCATCTTCTACTGTTTTCCCAGGCCACAGCAGAGAGCTGGATGGGAAGTGCAGCAGCCAGGATCCCAACCGGCACCCATATAGGATGCTGACACTGCAGGCAGTAGCTTTACCCACTATGCAACAGTGCTGCCCACTAACGGGAGCTCTTTTAATCTGAGTATGCATAAAGTGGAGAATTACAGCATCATAAATACATATAAGTTACAGTTTTTCTCTGCCCAGTACTTTACAGTTACCCAGTGATCCACTGAGAATCTTACTTTCCACACTGTGTAATTAAGAAGGTCAGTTAATTGTCTTATTTTGGGTTCTGTGTTTAAACCCATGACATTTTTGAAATGGGAGGATATTAGTTCTACAATTTCATAGAGACTGGTCTGTGGAAGCATCGATGGAAGTTATAACTGTGAGAGTGGTAAGAAAGAAGAATGGAAGTAATAAGTACCCCTTACGCCACACAGAGGTGTCCACAAATGGAATAGAAGATGTGCCCTTGAAAACTATGGCTGACTTTCTGGGACAAACTGTGTTTGAGTGCTTCACATGTTCTTATAGAAAGGTGTTGCCACCAGGTTTTTAGTATATTTTGTTAGTTTTTAAAGATTTATTTATGTATTTGAAAATCAAAGTTTCACAGAGAGAGAAGGAGAGGCAGAGAGAGAGAGAGAGAGAGAGAGAGGTCTTCCATCAGGTTCATTTCCCCAATGGCTTCATCATTGTGAACTTTGCTCAGTTCCTGACCTATACCTTTCCTTTAACCTAGTACTTTGCCATGTAGTAGCCCATGAAAACTGCAGACTGCATAAATGAATGAATACTTGGAGGGTTGTGATTTCTTAGAGGAACATCATGAGACAGAAGGAATAAAACAAAACAAAAGTATCCTCCGTGTATAGAAGGTATACTGTTTTTACAAGCCACAGAGAAGAGGAAGAAGAAGGAAAGTAGTGAGACTGGGAAGTTTGCGGCAAAGGAAATAGGCACTGGTCAAGAATTTAACAAGCCCATTAGGAAATATTAAGGTTTCCTTACTTCCATGTAGACTCTGCACTATAATGTTAAACGGCGTCCTCTAAACCCACTTGTTGCACAAATGAAAACCCAAGCATTGTCTTCTCCCACAGATGGAGTCTGCTATTGGTTTTGATTTACATTTCCCTAATGGCTAGTGATATTGGGCATGTTCATCTATGTCTTGACCATTGAGATTTCCTCTTCTGAGAAACATCTATTCAGATCATTCTCCATTTCTGAACTGTACATTTTGCTTCTTGTTTGGAGTTTTTCCAGTTCTATATAAGTATGTTTTGGCTATCAATCTTTTGTCATAGTCAGAGTTTTCAATGTTTCCTGCCATTGCGTCCATTGTATGTTCACTCTGTTGATTACTTTGTTGTGAAGGTGTATCTTAATTTGATATGCTCAAATTTGTATATTTTATTTTGTTACTTGTGCTTTTGGAATCTGACCCAAAACTGTTGTCTATGCTAATGTTTTGCAGTTTCTCATATGTTTACTTAGTTTTTGGTTTTATATTTAGACTTTTAATTCACCTTGAGTTGCTTTGACATAGTGTATGAGGTGTTGGGGTATCTTTTCAGGCTTCTACATATGGATAATCACTTTCCTTTAAACCATTTGCTAAAGGGATTCTTCTTTCTCCTGTTTGTTTTCTTTCCATTGTTAAATAGGAGTTACCTGTAGAAAAGTCGGTTTATTTCAGCTGCCTATTCTTTTCCATTGAACTATGTGTCTGTTTTTGCAACAGTGCTAACACTGCTTCTATTTTTTTAAGATTTATTTATTTATTGGAAAGGCCAGATGCTTCTTCCAAGTCTCTCATGTGGGTGCCAGCACTGTAGAACACCAATTTCCCAGGTGCATTAGTAGGGAGCTGGATTGGAAGTGGAGCACCTGGTCTCCTAGCAGCAACATATGGGATGCATGCACAGCAGGTCAAGGCTTTAACCCACTACACCACAGCACCAAACCTTTCCTTATTTACTTCTGCTGTGATCTTTCATTATTCACTTTTTTCTACTGCCCTGCATCTTGACTCATTCCTGTTTTTTTCTGGGTCCTGGAGGATGGTAGTAGGTTGCTTCTGGGATATCTTTTTTGTGTTAGTAGATACTTGGTAATCTAAAATCACAGTTTTTAGTTTCTATATTTCTCTGCTATCACAAGGACCTTCTAGATGACAGCAGAAAATGCTGGCAGAAATGAGGATATATTAATTTGCTAAGAAAATACCACAGAGAATATGATTTAAATCATGGAATTTTACTTCTCAGAGTTGTAGAGCTTGAAAATATCAGATCAAGGTGCTTAAATAGGCTCTATTTTTCCAGAAGCGTTTCTCCGATGTGACAGACACATCTATCATTTGATCTACTTAAAAGCACTTTCTTCAGGTAGAGTCATGTTGGTGGTTAGCACTTCAGTGTTTGAGTTTTAGGGAGGCACATTTCAGTCCACAACAGCAAAGGGGCCCTGTGGTCTACTTCAATGACAGCCATCTCTGTGGAGGACAGAAAGTTTAAAATCAGCATTAGGAGTTCTCACAGTATTACTGTCTGCTATCTCCATCAAATGTGCATTCATGTACACACAAACAAAACTACCTGTACACATAAACACATTCAACAGTGGAAATGCCTGATGGTTGTGTACAGGTAACATCAATATAATAATCCATAAGATGGCCTATTAGCAGACATTAAAAAGAGAATTAGAAAGAATGACAACAAAATCTGCAGTTACCTATATTTATGTCTATATGTATGATATTCAGTATTTATAGTTGCTAAAAGATGAATACTGATGTGTGGAAATAAGAGCTAAACCTTACCTTGCAATATTGCAGCCTAGTCTACATGAAAGATGTTTTCCTAAAACCTTTCCCTGGGCCCACTCTGTGGCATAGTAGATTAAGCATCCACCTGCAGCACCAGCATCCCACATGGGCACCAGTTTGAGTCCCTGCTCCTGCATTTCCAATTCAGCTCTTTGCTAATGGCCTAGGAAAGCTGTGGAATATGCCCTGAGTGCTTGGGCCCCTGCACCCATGTGAGAGACCTGGAGGAAGCTGCTGACTCCTGGCTTCTGGCACCTGGCTTCAGATCAGCCCAGCTCCAGCCATTCTGGCCATTTAGGGGTGAACCAGTCGATAGAAGACCTCTCTTTCTCTTCCTCTCTATATCTGTAACTCTGCCTCACAATAAATAAATGCATTTTTTAAAAAACCTTTCACATTTTAAATTTCTTAATTGTTTTAAAGATTCATTTATTTATTTATTTACAAGTCAAGTTACAGACAGAGAGGAGAGCCAGAGAGAAAGAGGGAGGTCTTCCATCTGATGTTCACTCCCTAATTGATTGCAACTGCCAGAGCTGTGCTGATCTGAAGCCAGGAGCCAGGAGCTAGTTCCAGGTCTCCCAGATGGGTACAGGGGCCCAAGGCCCAAGGCCATCTTCTACTACTTTGCCAGGCAATAGCAGAGAGCAGGATCAGAAGTGGAGCAGCTGAGTATTGAACCGGCCCCCATATGGGATGCTGGCACTTCAGGCCAGGGTGTTAACCTGCTCCACCACAGCACCAGTCCAACATTTTAAATTTCTGATACTCTAAAGTAGCACAGGACTGCATTATATCTAGGAAAGATGCATTTAAAAATTATAAATCTAGTGCATTTTAGCAGAAGTTTTAACAAATACTTCTGATTTTCTCAGCATTATGTATAAATAAATGACATAATGAGTCATTGTCAGATTTTTAGCTTTTGACAGCCACTTATAATATTTCACAGCTTTTTGAAATGTATTGCTAGTGTGTTTTTCTCAACACATGCACTGGATTTTACCAGTTTAGTGCACAGTGTGTTGCCTCTTATAGGATTTGCATTTTAATGGGTTTTCATGGCACATGTAATCAACATCTGCAAAGCCTCTAAAACACATAAATAATAACATGAATCAGGCTTTTTTCTTAAAGATTAATTTATTTATTTGAAAGAGTTGCACAAATAGAGGAGAGGTAGAGAGAGAGAGACAGACAGACAGAGACAGAGAGGTCTTCCATCTGCTGGTTTACTCCCAGTTGGCCGCAATGGGTGGTCTGTGTCAATCCGAAGCCAGGAGCTACTTCCGGATCTCTCATGTGTGCAAGGCCCCAAGGACTTGGGCCACCTTCTACTGCTTTCCCAGGCCATAGCAGAGAGCTGGTTCAGAAGTGGAGCAGCCACAACTTGAACTGGCACCCATATGGCTTGCCAGCACTGCAGGCAGCAACTTTATCTGCTATGCCACAGCACCAGCTCCACATTGCATCTCTTTAAGATGATTTGGATTTAAGTTCATGAGAAATTATTAGCATCGTGGGAACTGATAGATATGGATGAAGCAGGATGGGCTTGTTAGGAATGGTGATGTTAATTTTCTTATAAAATAAATAAATAAGAAATTAAATATGGTCAGACATAAATGAAGACTAAATTTTATTAGTGGTGATCCAGAAAACACTGATCTCAGGTCTTTTTCTTCCAGTGTTAAGTTTATATTTTTAAATGCATATAAGGTGAACAAATTTCATGTAATTTATATATACAGTTTGAAGAGCAAACTGATAACATCCTATCCTGTCTTCCCTTGGTCTCATATTTCCAACTCGCTCCTTCTCGTTTTATTTTCTTTTAATTTTGACAGCTGCATGCTTTGATTTTATTTTAGAATCACAAGCTTTAACCCTCTACAAAATAAAGAATTCAGCAAGTAGTAGAAGAAATATCAATGAGTATATGTTGTTTACTCTATCAAAGAGTACAGAAAAGTGCTATGAACAATACTCAAATCTCAAAATGTCATATTAACTCATATGCTACTTTTCGTTATCTATATATTAATTACCACCAGTCAGAGAAAACATATGGTATTTGTCTTTTGGGGACTGGCTTCTTTCATGAAGCATACTTATTTCCAGTTCATCCATTTAGTTACAAAAGATAGGATTTCATTCTCAATTATGGCTGAATAGTATTTTACACTGTATTTATAGCTCATATTCTTTTTCCAGTCACCAGTTGATGGACTTCTGGGTTGATTCCATGTTAGCTATTGTGAATTAAGTTGTAATAAACATGAGGTACAGATAACTCATGCCTATGCATATTCTATTTCATTTCATGTGGATAAATTCCTAGGAGTCAGATGGCAGGATCATATGGTATGTTTGTTTTCAGATTTCTGAGGAACTTTGATACTGCCTTCCATAATGGTTGTACTAGCTTCATTCCCACCAACAGTGGGTTAGGGTACCTTTTTCTCTCCCTCTCCACCAGCCTTTATTGTTTGTTGACTTTTTCAAAAGAATTATTTATTTGAAAGGTAGAGTTACTTATAGGGAGAGGCAGAGGCAGAGGCAGAGAGACATAAGTATTTTATCTGCTTGTTTATTCTCCATATGGCACAACAGGTGGTGCTGGTCCAATCGGAAGCCAGAGTTAGGAGCATCTCCCTGGTCACCCAAGTGGGTGCAGGGACCCAGGCACTTGGGCCATCCTCCACTGCCCTCCCAGTCCAGAGCAGAAAGCTGGACTGGAAGAGGAGCAACCGGGACCAGAACTGGCACCCATAGGGGATGCCAGCTCAATGGGTGGAGGATCAACCCAGTGTGCCACAGCACTGGCCCCCATCAGGGATATTTTTCTATAGTACTCTCTCTCCACTGTATCTTTTTCTAGTTGAAGAACTAAGGTGATGCAGGATTAATCGAAGGAGTTTGAGAGGATTGTCTCTCTTTCAATTGAGTTGAATAGTTTCAGAAATACTGGAATTAGTTCTTTAAAAGTCCTGTAGAATTCAATAGTGAGGCTGTCTGATCCTGGACTTTTCCTTGTTGGGAGGGTCTTTATTACTCATCCAATCTCTGTCTTGGTTTTTGATTTGTTTAGCTTTTCTATGTGTCTTCATGACTTAATTTTGGTATATTGTGTATGTCCAGGAATCTGTTGATTTTTCCTCTAGGATTTCCAATTTGTTAGCCATCACAACAGATGCCCACATCATATATTGCAGTGCTAATCTGAGTTTTGGGTACTCCACTTCCAAATCAATTTCATGTTAATACCCCTAGGAAGCAATGGATAATAGCTCAAATTCTTTCCTTCTTGTCATCTAATTTGGAGAACTGTAACCTCAATGGGGACTTGAGAACCTGGTCTTGCACAGTTGTAGCCATATAGAAAGTGAACCAGCAGATGGGAGACCTCTCTGCTTCTCTTTCCTTCTCTCTTTGTCTCTGTGTCTCTCTGCCTTTTTTATCATATTAAAATATTTAATTACTTATTTGAAAGAGTTACAGAGAGAGGGAGAGACAGAAATCTTCCACCACCTAATTCATTTTTGAGATGACTTTAATAGCCAGAGTGTGGCCAGGTTGAAGCCAGGAGCTTTTCCTCCGACGTGCGTGGCAGCATCCCAGCCACTTGGGCCATCTTTCCCTGCTTTTTCAGTCCATTGGTAAGGAGCTGGATCAGAAATGGAATAGCTGGTACTTGAACTGGTGCACATACAGGATGCCAATGTAACAGATAGCAACTTTGTCCACTGCACCACAACCACCAGCTCCTCTTTCTGCCTTTCCAATAAATAAATCTTTTGAAAAAGAACTGAAGGTAGTAAAAGTCATCATGACTGAGCAATGGCAAATTTATTGAAGTAATCGACTTTCTTAAAGATCTATTTATGAATTTGAAAGGCAGCACTAGAAAGAGAGAGTGGGAGAGATGGATCTTCCTCCTGGTTTGTTCACTCCTCAAATGGCTGCAATGACTGTGGCTAGGACAGACTGATATCAGGAGCCAGGGGCTTCTTCCAGGTCTCTCACATGGGTGCAGGAGCCCCAATATTTGAGTCACCCTGTGCTGCTTTTCCAGACACATTAGCAGGGAACTGGATCCATTTGGAGCATTAATATCTATGATATTCTCCTTGCAGTTGAAGGATTTAGAATCCATTTCAATTATGGGTGGGCCAAGTACAACAGCTTCCAATTGTCCAAGATGTGGATTAGATGGGTTCTGAGAAATTTTGTTAAAATAGTTATTAATCATAACTCTGAGCTTAAGCTTTTCTTACCAAATTTTCGTGTTTGCTGATGTTTATATCTATGGGAAAATTGGGTCTCTGGATTGCAACCAATGAAAGCATCCAGACTAACAGTAATAAGGTCAACAGTCAGCAGAATGATGTCCAGCTGAACTGAAATAGCTTTTCTTATTTGGTAGAGGGGTTACCTCCTGCATTATGCTGACATACTGACATAGACAGTAGATGTTGGAGCCTGTCCCTTCTGCCAAATGGAGAATACTACATTTTGGTCCATCATATATATATTTATATATTATAATATATATTATATTATATATTTCTATACATAATATAGAATTACATATAATTATTATAAATATATAATTATATATGAATTTATTATTTATATAAAATATATAATTATTTCTGAACCAGCTCCTTACCAATGGATTAAAAAAGCCATGAAAGATGGTCCAAGTGCCTGGGTTACTGTGACACAGAGCGGAGGAGAAGCTCCTGGTTTCAAACTGGCCACACGCTGGCTTTTGAAGTCTTCTCAATAATATATATGTATATTATATATAATATTAATAATAAATTATATAATATCTGTTTATAATTATTATATATTATATAATATATTGTATGTTAAATTATAATATATTATATATTGAATGTATTTATATACATAAATATATAAATTAATGTATATGTATATAAATTATTTATTTATGTATTTGACAGGTGTACTTACAGACAGTGAGAGGAAGAGACAGAGAAAGGTCTTCCATATGCTTATTTACTCCCCTAATGACTGCTGGGAGCACAAGGAAAGTGCCTAGAGTTTATTTTGATGGATTTTAGCCCCTTTCATTGGAGGGAAGCCCAATGAAGCTGGACTGATTTGTAAACCTCAGAAGTGTCTTTTCAAGGTGAAGGCAAACTGAGACTGAGGGGTTTCTGGAAAAACTTGGAACAAAATGCATTTGCCACACTTGCTTAAGACACATCATTTATCTATTGATTTCATCAGATCTGTTAACATTAAGATAAGGTACAGGGGACATGGTGGATGGCATATAGCAATATGATTTTAGTAATATATCATGAGGTGCTTTTATTTTTAGTGGATTTAGCAGGTAAAATTGGGCTACCTAATGGGATGTAGCTGGAATAATCACCTTTTTGTTAAATAAATCTGAGGTAATAAATGTTAGTGTATGAAGACATTGAGTTTTCTGTTATTGGGCCTTCTTGGTTATTTTAATCTGGGATCTGCAAATTCTCATTTTCTTTATTTTATTCCTCATCATGTCGGACCAACTCTGCTGCTTTGGGGATTTTTTTAGTACATCTGACATTTGGAAATTTAGACAATAGTATAGTTAAAAAGAGATCTACCAAGTAAAGTATTTATTTTTATTCTGATACATATTTTGGAATTCTTCTAAAATTCCTATTGAGTATCCTTGTTAAATTTAGTTGCATCCCAGGTTAAGACTTATTGGAGACAGGTGCCATGGCTCAATAGGCTAATCCTCCACCAGCAGTGCAGGCACACCGAGTTCTAGTCCTGTTGGGAGAGCCAGATTCTGTCCCAGTTGCTCCTCTTCCAGTCCAGCTCTCTGCTATGGCCCAGGAGTGCAGTGGAGGATGGCCCAAGTGCTTGCGCCCTGCACCTGTATAGGAGATCAGGAGGAAGCACCTGGCTCCTGCTTTTGTATCAGCACAGTGTGCCGGCCGCAGCACACTGGCCACAGCGGCCACTGGGGGGTAAACCAACAGAAAAAGGAAGACCTTTCTCTCTGTCTCTCTCTCTCACTGTCCACTCTGCCTGTCAAACTAAAAAATAATTTTTATAAAAAAGACTTATTGGAGCCACTCTAGTGATTATACCCATGAAACTTTGTTAATTAATGCAAATAGAACCTGGGAAAATTGATGTATATCTTATGCTGTAGAGACTTAAGATTGAACATCTTTTTTATCTTTTTTAATTATATAATTTAAAAACAAATTTTAGACTTTTTTTGACTTTCCTAAGCCACAGCTCTGGCCCCATTAATATGTCTTAACAATGTCTTTTCCTCTCAGACTTATCTCTATTGTTTCAGTTAACTGCATGTCTTTTCTTTAGATTCAGATTCTCTCAGCTGTCAAAGCTTATTCATCTTAATTCTGTTGTTCCTATTTCCCTCCATTTTATTCTGTCCCTAGGCTAATTGAGGTCATGATTCTCCATTCCTTCTGTGTGGTGTCACAGTAGGCTTGAAGTGTTCTTTTTCTCTTCTGATTTCTAAAGAAAGAAATTATGTATTCCCCCAGTTTAGATATTTTAATAATTCATTCTAAAACAAAGGTTAAATGTTCTTAATTTGACAAGAATTTTCAGGGCCAGTGGTGTGGCATAGTGTTTAGAGCCATCACTTGCAGTGCTGGCAGCTCATATGGATCCAGATCTCTGCTAAAGCCTGAGAAAGCAGTAGAAGATGGCCCAAGTCCTTGGCCCCTGCACCCATGTGGGAGACCTGGAAGAAGCTCCTTGCTCCTGGCTTTGGATTCGCACAACTCTGGCCATTGCAGCCAACTGGGGAGTGAACCAGTGGATGGAAGACCCCTCTCTCTTCTCTGCCTCTCTCTGTGTAATTCTGACTTTCAAATAAATAAATAAATCTTTAAAAAAAGAATTTTTTCTAATTTTAGATTGGTTCTCCTTCATTGTCACTTCAGGGTGTGTGTAAGGAGTGCATATCCAGTTTTTCTATTTTGGATTTTTGGGATTTTGTATTAGCTCTGCTGTGTATTCATTTTTCTCGAGCATTGGTGATATCTTCTCCTTAGTTGTATTAAGAGAGAGAGCAATAGCCCTCATGTCTTTTTAGGTAAGTAAGACATATTAAAAACAGAGCATTCAGTATACATTCATAGTAGTTTGACTCGTTCAATTGATTTTCCTGAACTCCCTTGGACATTCTTGGTCTCTGCTGTACAACTTTCTATACTCATTAATTCTTTGATATTCCCAAATCCAGAAAATGAATGATTCAACAGCGGTGTTCCTGTATTTGCTGGGACTCAGGGTAAGAAGCAAAGTGGAGGTGTTCAGGAATCTAAAGGTACATGCTACATAGCAAAGCACATCATTTCCTATACAAAGTGACTGGGAAATCCAGAATCTTTTGCATACTATATTGGATCCTGAACTATTACTGACCTATTCAGTAAGATTTTATTGTATTTATTTTCTGTGTGTGTGTTTGTATTTCTAAATAAACTCTGCTGGGCTACTTAACATTAACATGTATTGCAGAATTCTTTCATCAGTTTTCACTTTTAAAAAATTTCTCTTTCAGTTTTATGGGAGAGGGTAGAAGCTTTCTGCTATGTAACTGAAAATTCATTCATTCATTAAAGTAAAAATATTTGTTGGAAATGGGTGGAATACTATTAATTCTTGTGTGATTTTCATGAAACTAAATACATTCTCTATTTTGTTTTGCTTAAAATTTCTGCATGTGTGGACTTCTTTTTTCCTTCTTGCCCCAGATCCCTTTGTGTATTGGGATGGCAAATGGGTTTTACACTGGAGAAAACATGTTATTTTGGCAAAGAAGTACTTAGCCTTCCTGCTTCAAGTATTCAAATATTGCATTAGAAATCAGTATATTTGTTTACTGTACAAATGTCCTTCATACAATTTTGTAATATTCCGGGATGTGAGAGGGAGCAGGAAATAGGAGGGTTATGGGTGGGGGGGAAGTTATGATTGTCAGCATAAATTATTGCCCTACACTTTTTATAGACACTCTTCAAAGCATATCCTCAAACTAATTCAATTAATTTAAAGGATTTATTAAATGATAGACTACATGAAATTTATCGATGTATTTTATCAAGCAATCATCCAATGTAAATGATTACCATATGTTTGCACTTCAGGGAATCATTCTATTGTGAATATTTTGGCATCAATATAATTTTGTTTAAAATTTCTTTATGAAAAAATATGTAGACTAGAAATCAATTGAATGCGTTGTATGGTTTTGTTACCTAATGACAAATTGCCTTCACTGAGGTTTATAATTATTTATTCTTTCAACACTAATGTTATGTGCTTACCAAATACAGTAATGTTAATATACATTTGGGGTTGGCACTGTGGCATAGCGGGTAAAGCTGCAGCCTGGCAGTGCTAGCATCCCAAATGGATGCCAGTTTGAGTCCCAGATGCTCCATTTCTGGGCCACCTCTCTGCTAAGGCCTGGGAAAGCACTGGAAGATGTTCCAAGTCCATGAGCCCCAGAACTCGCATGGGGGACCCAGACGATGCTCCTGGCTCCTGGCTTTGGGTCGGTGCAGCTCTAGTCATTGCAGCCAATTGGGGAGTGAACCAGCAGATGGAAGACCTCCCTCTCTCCTTTCTGCCTCTTCTCTCTCTGTGTAACTCTGGCTTTCAAATAAATAAGTAAATAGATAAATAATTTTTAAAAAGATACATTTGTTTGCAAACAGTATGTGACATCAATACAACTACTTAAATTTTCTCATACAAGTAGTTTAATTTGGAGGCCTGAATTATGGCTGATTGGTTCTGTAGTCTAATGATATCTTTGAACCCAACTATTTTCCCCTTCTTTATGAATTTCAGTGTTGTATATTACTAGAATTCTGAAAAAAATTCACAGAAACTTTAGGCATCATCTAAACATCATAATCTCCAAAGAGCAAAAATCATTGCAAACTATGATTTTCTAGAATTATTTCTTTGGATAATGCTACAATTTTATTGTAGCTTTAAATTGAGCACATACACACACACACACACACACACACCCATGTACCATACATACATTCACAAATGTACATACACAATCAGCAAGTCTCCAATGCATTTACCAAAGTGCATCAATGTGCTAGTTTAAGATTACTGCCAAAGAATAGTCCCTTTCTTTAAATACCAATTTACTCTATTGATTTATTTTTGACCAAAAATGATGCAGTTTAGTTACTGTTTTGACAAAGAGGCAGGTATCATCACAAAGCACAAATGAGTGAATAAGTTACATTATCCAGGGAATTAGATAAGAAATGGCTCACTCATCAAATTAAAAGGAATTGAATCTAGTTTGAGTTACCATGTCAAGCAAAATATGAAGTTTTACAAAACTTGAATGTATATAATTTCAAATAAATTTTGAGTTGTATCTAAATGTGTACACTACAACATTAAGCATAAAGGCACAGATATTTAAATACCTTTATTTAGGAAAATGTGAATAGATAATAATAATAATTGCTAACATTTATTTTATACCAGGTGATGTTTCCTGAATTTTATGTTTCCAGAAAAATGGAGGTAGCTCCTGTTATTTTAACTTTAAAGAAAATGCAACTGAGGCATGAAGAGGTAAGTAACTGGTTTGCCCAAGGATATATAATCATGAAGTGGCAAAGCCTTAGACTTGGCATGATCTGAATGGCAGCCATTTTTTTTCACAAATTCAATGTTTGATCTATTTCATATATTCACTAAAAGGATTTACTATCAAATGATACTTTCTGATAAAACCTATGAAAACTGCAGAGGAGTATTGCTCCAAAGCAAATACTTGAGGCTAGCATTACGTGTAGCAGGTAAAGCCATTGTCTTTAAATTTAGCTAAGATATGCCTTGTTAGATGAGTGTACTTTGTGTAATTCTTCTTGTCAGTGTATACACTTTAGAAATTGATTACAGGGCACAGCATGTTAAAACCCCAACCTAGGGTGCCAGCATCCCATATGGGTGCTGGTTTGAGTTCCAGTTGCTCCACTTCTGATCTGGCTCCTTGCTAATGCACCTGGGAAAGCATCAGAGGATGGCTCAAGTCCTTGGGCCCCTGCACCCGTGTGGGAGACCTGAGAAAAGCTCCTGGCTCCGGGCTTCAGATCAGCTCAGCTCAGGCTTTTGCAGCCAATTGGGAAGAGAACCAGCAGATTGAAGATTTTCTCTCTGTCTCTACTTCTCTATATAACTCTGTCTTTCAAATAAATAAAAATAAATCTAGAAAAAAAGAAATTGATTACATCAGGCAACACATATGAACTTTTTTATAGAAAGATTGACCTTTAGAAAAATTTTAGACCTACAGAAAAAAAAATGTGGTACAAATGTGAACTTTTGAATAAGAATCTATTTTTCCTGAAAGCATGGTGTTATAAAACAGAGCAATACCTCACTGAGAACCAAAAATAAATTGGACTATCTCATTCTGTGATTTGAAATCTAGGGACAAATGTCCTTTATTTTTCTTACAGAGAATGTAAATAGTGTTGTGATATCAAACTCATTCTAAGTTTAGGTACCCCATGGAAAGTTTGATCTAATGAAAGCAAATCTGTTGGATCATTTACCTCATACATTCCACTACCATGAAAATAATATATCTGTCATAATACATCAAGAAGAAAACATATTTATGCCTAAAAATACAAATTCAACTATTACAAACTGTCCAGCAAAATTTAAATTGTATGTTTTTAATATTCTAAAATGGAACATTTTTCTTTGCTTCTCAATAAAAATGTGAAACACTTTAACATCTTCAGAATAAGAACTGAGAGTGTACAAGGCAAAATTTATTTATTTATTTATTTATTTTTTGCCAGGCAGAGTTAGACAGTGAGAGAGACAGAGAGAAAGGTCTTCCTTCCATTGGTTCACCCACCAAATGGCCACCATGGCCTCCTGATCTCCCATGTGGGTGCAGGGCCCAAGCACTTGGGCCATCCTCCATTGCTCTCCTGGGCCACAGCAGAGAGATGGACTGGAAGAGGAGCAACCGGGACTAGAACCTGGGGTGCCAGCACTGCAGGCGGAGGATTAGCCTTGTGAGCCACGTACCCGGTGAAATATAGTTTAAATAGAGAATTTATAACGTTCATTTTTAAAGTAACAAAAACATTTTTCACTTCTTGGTTTGCATTTTAAATTTGTACATATATATATATATATATATATATATTAGCCATCCTTACTGGTTATTGCAAATTACCACATCCCAAAATTAATTGCTTCTCAACATTTACAATTTGTTTCTTCACTTTAAAGAAAAATATTTGTGTCTCTTGAGTAAACAAGTAAATATAATGATTTGGCATCATTTTATAAAACTCAAATCTGTAAGAACTCAAAAACCACTGCAGAAATATTCTATAAGAATGTACTCATGCATATTGTTCTTACAATAGATTCACCCATGTCATAGGAGAGCAACTCCTTGCTCAACATTCAAAATGTTCACAGTCTTCGAAATATTCCTTTTAGCATAGTGACCACAGTTGGACACAAGAGAGTCTTTAAAATTAAAAGAAACAATTTGGGTATGCTGCCTTTCCTAGTCTTCTTGTTTTCCTGGGACAGAGTATCTTTTTTGAATGTAGGCTGACAAGGATACAACCCCCTCCACAAAGTAAAATGCCTAAACATTAGAGCACTGCTCCTGACCCCTGCTCACTTGTTCCTCTATGTGGGATTTATGAATGACTTGCATGAATGGAGAGATGAAAGAGGCAATGAGCTACCACCCCCCTTTTTCTTTATTTAGCACTTTTCTAGGATGCCTATGAGAACATGGGTTCTTGTCTGCCCTTTTTTATACTGTAAATTTAGCAAAAAACCTGTGCTCTGTAAGTGACTAGGTAAGGATGCAATGTAATGTACTAGGGCAATGGAAAGGAATCTTTGTTGCTAAGCACCAAGACCAACAACTCTGTGGGCTAGAAAGCTTACATTTTGACTTCTTTCCATGTCCAGCTTGAACCATTCAGAATTCAGAGAAAGTAGGAATGTAAGTTATGAGCACACTTCACTGCCACAAATGTTATGATACTCATCAGTTTGTAATCAGGAATGACTTAAAATTTAACCAAAAATACCACAGTAAACTATGGCAGATTCATCAACACCTACACTTATAACTAACATCCACATTTATAATTGTATCTTTCTATGAAGGATCTGACAGGAATTATTATCTGGGATGGATAATTAACAACTCCTTATACAATTTTTATAATGTACCAAAAAAGTGAACTTTGAATCCTTTGGGAATTGGATAAGCTAAATATATTTGTATTTGATGAATTCAGGCTGAGAACTTGTAAGTATAATACCAACCATAATACCTACTAAAAAATTAAATACCTTGGAATAAATTTAACTAAGAATTTGAAAGATCTTCACAATGAAAATTACAAAATATTAAAGGAAGAAATAGAAGAACACACACAAAAATGGAAAAATATTTCATGTTTGTGCACTGGAAAAAATAATATCATCAAAATGTTCATACTACCCAAAGCGATTTATAGATTCAATGAGACCCCAATCAAAACTCCAAGAACATTCTTCTCAGATCTAGAAAAAAAGAATACTTAAATTTGTGTAGAAACACAAGAGACCCCCAAATAACTAAAGCAACATTAAACAAGAAAAAGTTGGAAGTATCAGAAGACCAGATTTCAAGACATACTACAGGGCAGTTACAAACAAAACAGCCTGGGACTGGAACAGAAAAAGACATGTATACCAATGAAACAAAATATAAACCAAAAAAATTAATCCATGCAGCTACAACCAACTAGTCTTTGACAAATGAGCTAAAATCAATCCCTGGAGAAAGGACAGTCTCTTCAACAAATAGTGTTGGGAAAATTGGATCTCAACATGCAGACATATGAAACAAAACCTGTACTTACACCCATACAAAAATCAACTCACAACTGATCATGACTCTAAATCTATGGCCTGATATCAACAAATTACTAGAGGAAAATATTGGGAAAACTGCAAGACATTAGCATAGGAAAGACTTCTTGGAAAAGACCCCAGAAGCACAGGCAATGAAAGCAGAAAGAGACAAAAGGGATTACATCAAGCTTAGAAGATTTGTGCTGCAAAGGAAACACTAAGCAAAGTGAAGAGTGGTAGAAAATATTTGCAAACTATATAACTGATAAAGGGTTAATATCTTGAAGTAACACCTTGACAGTAGGGACTCCATTTTGGAGCACTTGAGACTCCATTCTGGGAAGGTACCCCCCCCACACCATGACACTCTGGTCTGAGACTATGATCTAAAACAGTTGAATAATAGCAGTCCACTACATCTCACTTGGCAGAGCACAGAAACCCCCTAGCATGATCGCTCAAGCTTGGAAGTGGATAGACTACACCTGGGTTAATGATAAAAAATGTAATTTGTCTAAGTCCTACGTATGATTAAAACCAATACCTGGATTAATGTCAAGATTATAATTGGAATTGTTAAGATTGTAACTGGTATTGTCAATATTATAATTGATACTAGCTTATTGATACTAGCTTATTGATAGTAGATTATAATTGATACTAGTTTCACATAGGTTTTAGGTCCGTAACCAGTAACCAGTAACCATGTATTCCCCCCTATTCCTAGCAACCATGAATTCCCCTCCCGATTTTGTGGTTTTTGCCTTTGTAAACCCTGTTGCTTTGGGCTTCAGGGTCGAGAGTTCTTTAGGGCATGAGCCCACTCTCCACCACCTGCAATAAAGGACCACCAAATTTTATCAATCTGTGGAGCTCTTTTGTTTGCACTCACTCAGGTACAACAATCTGATGTTCATAAAGATCTTAAGAGACTCAACTTCAATAAAATAATGCAGTTAAGAAATGGGCAAAGGACATGCACAGAAAATTTTCAAAGGATGCAATCAATACAAATGGCCTACAGACACATGAAAAGATACTCAACATCACTAACCATCAGGGAAATGCAAAAACACCATAAAGTTTCATCTCATCCCAGTTAGAATGTCTATCATCCAAAAATGAAAAAAATAATAAATGCTGGTAAGGATGTTGGAGAAAAGGCACACTTATACGCTGTTCATAGGAATGTAAAGTAGTACAACCATTATGGAAGACAGTAAGGATATTCCTCAGAAATCTGAAAATAGATCTACTATATGACCCAACAATCCCACCCATGGGAATTTACCCAAACAAGATGAAATCAGGCTTTGGAAGAGTTATTTATAACCCCCATGTTTACTGCACCTCAATTGGCAATAATTAAGATAAGCAATCAAATCAGATTCCCATTAACTGATGTCTGGAAAAAGAAAATGAGTAGTATGGAATACTGCTCAGTCATAAAAAAGAATGAAACCCTGTCTTTGCAATACATGAATGCAACTGCAAACCATTATGCTTATTGAAATGAGCAATTCAAGAAAGATAAATGTCATTTCTTCCCTGATAAGTTCTGATTAATATAGGATACAAGAATAAATAAGAATGAAATGGATTTATGATTTGATTATTGTTTTTAGCCCTTGTGAATACTCTAGTCAAACTGTGGTTTTGGATTTTTTTTATTTGTTGAATAGTATGGTTAGTGGTGCACTAAACCCAAGGTTCAAAAGAAAATTGTGAAATCATGTTTTTTTGAATTTATGTTTTTGCAAAACTTATAGAGAAAAAGGAAAGGTGAGTGGGGATTGATGGAGGGAGTGAGGGGACTATGGATATCTTCTTAGCATTGTATTTATAAAATACATGATATCTGTTCTCTTTATATTAATAAAAAATTTTGGAGAGCCTAAAGGTAAACATCTCCTACGAGCTGATCTTCAGCAGAAATGCTAAGAATATTCACTGCAGAAAGGACAGTCTTTTCAATGAATGGTGCTTTGAATATTGAATATTCACACATAGAAGATTTAAACTTTATCTCTCATCATATACAAAACTGAACTCAAAGGTGTTCATTTACCCTAGGCATTAAGATGTCAGTTAAGATGCTAGTGTCTCATATCAAAGTACCTAGTAGATACCCAGCTCTGACTCCTGACTCCAGTTTCCTGCTAATGCAGATACTGGGAGGGAGTAGGGATAACTCAAGTACTGGGTTCCTTCCACCATGCAGGAAAGCTGGGTTGAATTCCACACTATTGGCTTCTGTTTGGCCCAGTCCTGTCCTTTGTGGGCATTTGTGGAGTCAATCAACATGAGAGCTCTCTCTTTTTGTTTATCTGCTCTCAAATAAATAATTTTACACTCAATTCAAAATTATTTAAAGACTTAAATGTAAGATCTGAAAGTACTAGGAAAAAAATGCTTCAGGACATTGGATTGAGTAAGTATTTGAAGGATACGACAACAAAGCACTAGAAGAAAAAAGCAAAAATAGTCAAATGGACTTTTTTATTTATTTAACAGGTAGAGTTATAGACAGTGAGAGACAGAGACAAAGAGAAAGGTCTTCCTTCCATTGGTTCACTCCCCAAATGGCCACTATGGTGGCGCCATGCCAGGAGCAAAGCCAGGAGCAAGGTGCTTCCTTGTGGTCTCCCATATGGGTGCAGGGCCCAAGCACTTGGGCCATCCTCCACTGCCATTCTGGGATGCAGCAGAGAGCTGGACTGGAAGAGGAGCAACTGGGACTAGAACCCAGTGCCCATATGGAATGCCGGCACTGCAGCAAGTGAGCCACGGCACTGGCCCTGGAATTTTACCAAATTAAAAAACTTCTGCAAAGCAAACAAAATAATCAACATAACAAAGAGACAATATGAAATTGGAGAAAATATTTAGAAAATATACACCTATTAAGGTGTATACACCCTTTAAGACATTTTAAAAACTCAATGAAAAATGAACAGATTTTAAAATTGGCATTAGATCTAAATGCTCATTTGTCAAAGAAAGGCATACAAATGGCCAAGAAGTACATGAAAAATGTTCAGCATCACTAATTAACAGGGAAATACAAATACAAATCAAAACCACAATTAGACACCAAGTTACTCCAGTTAGAATGCCTATTATCAAAGGCAAAACAGTGGCTGGTATTGTCACACAGCAGGTTAAGCCATGCTCTGTGACACTGGCATCCCATATGAGCACTAGTTCAACTCCACATCCCATCCAGCTCCCTGCTAATGTGTCTGGGGAAGCAGCAGAAGGTGACCCAAGTGCTTGGGACCCTGTCATCCACATGGGAGACCCAGATGGAGTTCCAGGCTTCTGGCTTCAGTCTGGCACAGAACCAGCCATTGTGGTCATTTTTAGAGTGAACCAGTGATGAAAGATCTGTCTCTCTGTCTCACTATGTGTCTCCCTCTTTGTAACTGTTCCTTTCAAATAAATAAATTAATCGTATAAAAAAGAAAAATACACACTTGAAGGAATTGTATGCAAATTTAACAAAAACTTGGAGAACTCAGTAACAGGAAAATAAATGCCTTCAAATTTAAATACTGCCAGAATACATAGAGACACACGTAAAATGCATAATAAAATAAACATATACGGGGCTGGCACCATGGCTCACTTGGTTAATCCTCCACTTGTAGTGCTGGCATCCCATATGGGCACAGGGTTCTAGTCCCAGTTGCTCCTCTTCCAGTCCAGCTCTCTGTTGTGGCCTGGGAGTGCAGTGGAGGATGGCCCAAGTGCTTGGGCTCTGCACCCACATCAGAGACCAGGAGGAAGCACCTGGCTCCTGGCTTCGGATCAGCATAGTTCCAGCCATAGTGGCCATTGGGGGATGCACCAATGGAAGGAAGACCTTTCTCTCTGTCTCTCTCTTTCTTTCTCACTGTCTAACTCTATCTGTCAAATAAATAAAAAAGCATATAAACCAATCTGAATATTAGAGAATTCTGAGAAAAAGAAATGTACTGTACATAAAGGAAGAGCACATTTAGACAGCAACAAGATGGATACACTGTGTATCAGGATGGTTACACTTAAAAACACACATTACAAATGCTTTCAAGGATAGAGTAGCAGGACATCTCATTCATTCCTGGTGAGAATGCATCATGGGGTAGATGCTTTATCAGACATCTTGGCATGTTATTAGGAATCCAACACCGTGTCATACACCATACATGTTCTAATATATTTACAGAGCTGGTGTGAAAACGTATGCCTTGATAAAAGCTGACATGAAAATATATATAGCAGCTTTATTCACAATGGCTAAATCTCATAGAAAACCACATTGTTCCTCAACAGTTAACCACATAACCAAACCTTCAAAGTGCATGGAGACCCTGGGAAGAGAACAGGAGATGAAGACACATGAGATGTTTAGGGTGCAGGCATTTAGCATGGGGACACAAGAAAAAAGCCGAGGCTGAAGTCATAGGGGATCTAGAAGCCCAAGGAAGACAATGACTTCAAGCAAAGGGCAGAGAGGTATCTGAAGGCTGCCATGAGCTGAAGGCTCAGGCTATGAAGTCACTCCAGGGTAGCAGGATAATACTCCGGAGTAGAGATGCAGATAACTGATGGGAGATCACGGCTTCATGCAGAGGGGCTGGAGGACCTGACAGCTGGCTTGGGATGCAGGCACAGATGGACACTCAAGGAAAGATGTGATGGAGGGTCTGGCATTGTGGTGCAGTGGGTTACACCACTACCTATAATGTTGGCATTCCATATGGGTGCTGGTTTGTATGCTGGCTGTTCCCGTTCAGATCCAGCTCCCTGCCAAAGACCTGGGAAAGCAGTGGAAGATGGCCTTACTGTTTTGTCCTCTGCCACCCACGTAGGAGACCCAGAAGAAGCTCCAAAGGCCTGACTCCTGGCTTCAGATGGGCCCAACCCTGGCCATTGCAACCAATTGGGGAGTGAGCCAGAGGATGGAAGCCCTTTCTGTCTCTCTATGCCTCTGTCTCTCCCTCTATGTGATAAGGAAATAACTTGAGATATTAAATTTCATGGGGTTTTTTTGGACAGAGTTAGGCAGCGACAGAGAGATAAAGATCTTCCTTCCATTGATTCACACCCGAAATGGTTGCCACGGCCAGTGCATAGTGGCAATCCAAAGCCAGGAGCCAGGTGTTCCCTCCTGGTCTCCATGCGGGTGCAGGGTCCAAGTAAGTTGAGCCATCCTCCACTGCCTTCCCGGGCCACAGCAGAGAACTGGACTGGAAGTGGAGCAACCAGGACTAGAACCTAGAGTGCCAGTGCCACAGTCAGAGGATTAGCCTAGTGAGCCATGGCACTGGCCCTCTATGTAATTTTCAAATAAATCTTTTTTAAAAAGAGGTGCTGGAGACACAGGGGATGGAGACTTATGAAGGCACATGGAATAAGACTGTGTCTAGGGAGGCCATTCAGGCATCAGAATTCTACTTCTCCACTGTCTGTTTGTCATGATAAAGCCTCCATTGAGCAACCACCATTTAAAGATGCCACGTGATAGACTCCTTGTCTCTGAGGCTAATATGTGTCCGTAAAGCCTACTTTAGAAGTAAGAAGTACAGATAATCATAACAAAATCTGTGACTGCCTCTGGAAGACTGAGGGACCAGGGGGTGTGGAAAAACACAAAATTGGGGCCAGTGCCGTGGCTCACTTGGTTAATCCTCCACATGTAGTGCCAGCATCTTATATGGGCACCGGGTTCTAGTCCTGGCTGCTCCTCTTGCAGTCCAGCTCTCTGCTGTGGCCTGGGAAGGCAGTGGAAGATGGCCGAACTGCCTGGGCCCTGCACCCATATGAGAGACCATGAGGAGGTATCTGGCAGCTGGATTTGGATCAGTGCTGCACACTGGCTGTAGCAGCCATTTGGGGGGTGAACCAATGGAAGGAAGATTTTTCTGTCTCTCTCTCACTGTCTAACTTTGCCAAAAAATAAAAATAAAAAACACAAAATTTAATATCTCAATTTATTTCCTATCACTTCTTTTTTTTCTTTTAATTTTCACAGCAATGTCTTGCAATCACTTGGAAACAGGTAACAACATAGGGACCTAACATATAGACTGAAAGGATTGCAGACTCAAAACACAAACCTGGTTATTCACATCGAATGCACCTTTGCTTTAGAATGACACTGACTGCTGACTGTGAGTTTCCAGCAGTTCTTAGGATGCCAAGTCTTCTGAAAACACTTTGAAACCTGTCTTCCCAGACTGAGAACCCATGGATAACAGGACTGGAGAGAGCAGTGCTCTAAGACTAGCTCAGCATCTGCTTCCACCCTTGGCAGGCACACTGAGGGGGAGTACCTGCATTCTCTGTGCCCTCCAGCAGGCATGTGTACCAGGGTTCACTCCCAGCCCTGGGGCCTCCAGAAACCCTGCAGCCAGCCTTCCTCCACAGCCATGTGGTGGGGTCATGGGTTGGCTCCCACAGGGTGTACGGGGCACCTGGTGGCCCTCACCCCCCACCATTCCCTGACCTCTGGTCTGGTGCCCCCACCTCCGGGTTGGAAAAATCCCAGAATCAGTTGAGAGCCAGAGATAAGAAGGGAGGATTGGCACAGCACTGGCTAGGAGAGACCCTGAGGGGCCCTGTGGCACCCATGGGTTGGCCTCAAGGTCCCAGGGTGGCTGCAGCAGGGCCTGCGCAGGTCACCCCTGCACTCTCCCCAGACCCAGCTATCTGGAGTTCGCAAGTACAGAGATCCTGCATCCTTCAGTGCTGGGAGCACACTTCCTCAGGGTCTCCCACAGCCAGAAGTTCACAAAGGGCCACCACTTCCTCCTGTGCATCCATTTCCTCACTCCTGAGTCAGCACCATCCATTTATGCTGAGTCATCATGAAATTTCTGCTGGGTCATCATTACCATACCTTCTGAGTCATCATGAAATTTCTGCTGACTCATCATTAACACCTACCTGGTCCCCACATGTTCTCTTTAGAGACCTGAGCCCTGTCAAGGGGTCCTGAGAGATAGGGTGGTCCCCAGCAGCTCCATCCTAGTATCTAGCAGGTATACATTGCCCCATCTGGGTCCCCAGGGCTCCATTCAGTCTCTAGGGCCTTCATACAGATCTCCTGGTCTCCATCCGGGTCTCCAGGCCACCAGCCAGGTCCCCAGGTCCTCCATCCAAGTGCCGGGGCCTCCATCCAGGTCTCTAGGGCTCCATCTGGGTCTCTAGCAGGTGCACAGGGATCCATACAGTCTCTAGGAGCCTCATCTGGGTTTCCATGGCTCCATCTGGTTCTTCAGTGCTCCATCTGGGTCTCCAGAGCTCAATTTGGGTCCCCAGGGGCTCCATCCTGGTTTCCAGCAGGTGCATGGGGTCCTCAGGACCTCCATCCAGTCCCAGCAGGTGCAAGGGGCCCCTCCTTCCTTCCTTGCAACCTTGGGTTAGATTTAGGGGTAGAAGCATGACTCAGCTGGCCTGGTGCCATGACTCAGCAGGTTAGGTTTGATGTCAAGGTTAGGGTGGGGATGGGATTCGGGTTAGGGTTCATGTTTGAAGCATGACTCACCAAGTTTAGAAGCACAACTCAGGAGGTCTGGAAGCATGATTCGGCAATTTTAGAAGTGCGACTCACTGGCCTAAGAGTATGACTTGGCAGGTGTAGTTGTCTACCTTTGTGGGTAAGGATGCCTGGTAGGTAATGATGACTCAGCAGGTATAAAATGGTGACTCAGCAGAAGTTTCTCAATGACTCACCAGGTCTGGGATAATGAGGATTAAGTGGGTATGTATAATGATGGCTCACGAGGTGTGTGCTAGTGATGATTCAGCAGAATTTCCTGATGACTCAGCAGGAGTCTCAGCATGACTCATCCCTTCCTTCCTTCCTTCCCCTCTTTGCATTCATTTCTGGTCCACTTTCAATTTTCTAAACCCACTTCTGGTCATTCTAGACCCACTTCCAGTCCACTTCTGCATTCCCAGAGTCAATTCCAGTCAACTTCCCGATTCCTACAGTCACTAACTTCCAGCTAATTTATGTCACTTCGGGGTTCTCAGACTCACTTTAGTCTACTTCTGGGTTCCTAAGTCACTTCCGGTCCACTTCCGGCCATTGTATACCCATTTTCAGTCACTTTGGTTCTGTTTATACCCATTTTTGGGTACTTCTGGTGTACTTCCAGGTTCTTATAGTCACTTCCCAGAGGGTCTCTGTTGGTCCCTGGGGGTCTCTGTGGGTCCCAGTTGTCTCTGGGGTTCTCTCAGGGTCTTTCAGCATCTCTGGGGGTCTCTGAGGGTCTCTGGGGGTCCCAGGGCTCTTGGCGGGGACACCTGTCCATCACCCAGTCACCCTTGTCCATCACTCAGAAACCTGTCCATCACTCAGAATAGACCTGTCACTCAGGAAAAACATTTTAATTCTCATACAAGTTTCTGTCAGCAAATTGGTCCTGGGTCTGAAAGACACCTTTTCTTACAGGGACTCCCTTGAGTTTTTGTCAGAGAAAATTTGTCAGGATCCAATATGGTTATAGCTCCTGTCAAAACAATTGCCAGAATCCAAGATGGCCACCACTGACATCAGAAAACACACTGCCACACTCCAACATGGCTGCCACTCCTGTCAGAAAAATTTGCCAGCCTCCAAGATGCCTGTCATTCCTGTCATAATGAGAATTTGCCAGGATCCAACATTCTGCTGCTGATGTCAGAATGAGAATTTGCCAGATTCCAATATGGCTGTCATCAGAAAATCTAAAAATACATTTCTTAAAAATTTCATTTAAAAATTCATTAAAAATTAAAAATTAAGTAAAAATTAAAAATGTAAAAAGACATTCAAATTCCATTTAAAAATTCATTAAAATTGGCCGGCGCCGCGGCACACTAGGCTGATCCTCCGCCTTTCAGCACCAGCACACCGGGTTCTAGTCCCAGTCGGGGCACCGGATTCTGTCCCAGTTGCCCCTCTTCCAGTCCATCTCTCTGCTGTGGCCCAGGAGTGCAGTGGAGGATGTCCCAAGTGCTTGGGCCCTGCACCCCATGGGAGACCAGGAGAAGTACCTGGCGCCTGCCATCGGATCAGCGTGGTGCGCCGGCCGCAGCGCGCTGGCGGCAGCAGCCATTGGAGGGTGAACCAATGGCAAAGGAAGACCTTTCTCTCTGTCTCGCTCTCTCACTGCCCACTCTGCCTGTCAAAAAATAAAAAATAAATTCATTAAAATTCTTTTAAAATTAATTTAAAAAATAATTAAATAATTAGTGTGCATGAGTGGGATTGCCTAGCAACTTGCTTAAGCCAGAGGCCCTGAACGCACCTTTGAGGGATTGCCTAGCAACTGGGTTAAGCCCCACAGCCCCGGGCAAGCCTGCACGGGGTTGCCTAGCAACGAGAGAAAGCCAGAGGCGTGGAGGATGCCTTCATGGAGTTGCCTAGCCATGTTCCCACAGTCTCTGCATTTTCCACGGTTCTGGCCCAGGGGCCTTGGGGGTCCCCAGCTTTGGGGGGAGGGTTCCAGCTGGACTGGAAATGGAGCTCCTGGGGGCCCTGGGCACCTGCTGGGGACCTGGATGAAGCCCTGGGGACCCAGATGGAGGCCTGGTGCACTTGCTAGAGACCTGGATGCAACCCCTGGAGACCCAATGGAGCCCTGGAGACCTGTATGGAGCCCCTAGATACCCAGATGGAGCTCCTGGAGACCTGGATGGAGCCCTAAAGACCTGGAAGGAGCTCCTGGGAGGCCCCGGCACCTGCTAGAGACCCAGATGGAGCCTCTAGAGACCCAGATGGAGCCCCTAGAGATATGGGTAGAGCCTTGGGGACCCAGATGGAGCCTTAGAGACCTGGATGAATCCCTGGAGACCCAGATGGAGCTCCTGCAGACTCGGATGGAGCCTTAAAGACCTGGATGGAGCTCCTGGGAGCCCCAGGCACTTGCTAGAGACCCAGATGGAGCCCTAGAGACCTGGATGGAGCTCCTTGGGGCCCAATGCACCTGTTAGAGATCTGGATGGAGCCCCTAGAGACCCAGATCAAGCCCCTAGAGATATGGGTAGAGCCTTGGGGACCCAGATGGAGCCTTAGAGACCTGGATGGATCCCTGGAGACCCAGATGCAGCCCCTGGAGACCCAGATGGAGCCCTAAAGACCCAGATGGGGCTCCTGGGAGCCCCAGGCACCTGCTAGAGACTCAGATGGAGCCTCTAGAGATATGGATGGAGCCATGGGGACCCGGATGGAGCCCTGTGCACCTGTTAGAGAACTGGTCGTAGCCCCCGAGACCCAGATGGAGCCCTAGAGACCTGGATGGAGCTCCTGGTGGGCCCATGCACCTGCTAGAGACCTGGATGGAGCCTTAGAGATCTGGATGGAGCCCCTGGAGATATGGATGGAGCCATGGGGACTTGGATAGAGCTCTGGAGACCCGGATGAAGCCCTAGAGACCCGTATGGAGCCCCTGGGGACCCATATGGAGCCTTTGAGACCCAGATGGAGACCCGTATGGAGCTTTAGAGACACCAATGCAGCCCCTGGTGCAGGCTTGGGGCCTGGAAATGGGCAGGGCTATGGTGATTGATAGTCCTGATCCCCAACCCCATGTTCCCACAAGGTGTGGGTGGTGGGGAAGATGGCTCTGGAGTAGGGGACCTAGGGGTTTCTGGGAGCCAGAAGTGAGGGCGTGGCTTCTCCCAGGGGATTCTGAGCCAGACATGGGGGCCCCAAGGGCCTCTGGGAGCCAGATGTGGGAGCATTCCAGAGAGACCACAGAATCCACAGTCGTGTGCAATCAGTTTATGACATCAATGAGAAAGAGAAACTGAGAGCGAGCTGGGGACAGAGGCTTATGGGACATTCCAGAACATTCTGGAACATTCTGAAAACATCCCAGAACATTCCAGAAGCTTCCAGCAGAGATTGCAAGTGAGGGGCAGGGAGACGTTGGCTTTTTACCTGTTGGGGATGAGAAAAAAATGTGGAGCATTCTGGAAATGTCGCAGAATGCTCTGGAATGTTCCAGAATATTCCTGTTGCCTGAACATCTAGAACATTCTGGGATATTTCGGAAACACTCTAGAATGTTCCCCTGGGAAGGTGTGAGGACTGGCTGGCACCACACTGCTCACCTGGGCGTCAGCATCATCACTGGGGACAGGTGTCTGTCAGGGAGGAGAAATTGGCTGAGTCAGCACAGGATGGCCTGGTGGCTCCCTGGAACGTTCTAGAGTTTTCTAGATTTTTCTGGAACCCCCTGGAATGTTCCACCCAGGCCACACCCACCAGTTCATTCCCATCCACCCAGACCACACCTGATTCTCATCCATGTCAGCCATGCCCTCAGCTCACAGCCATGCCTCCACCCTGACCACACCCCTGGCTCACTCATGACAGCCATGCCCATCCTGGCCATGAACCCTCCACACTGGCCACACCCCCAGCTCACCCATGCTGGCCACACACTCCATGTTCTCCCGGGGATCCCGTTCTCCTTCATTAACACCAAGAACTGTGCCAGGTGCTCATCGCTCAGCTCCTGGTCCTGGGCTGTGGGTGGCGCCAGCTGTATACACTTGCCCTGTCTAGTGGGCGCTGACGGTATACAGCCAGCCAGACGCACCTCAGGCAGCATGGGCTCCGTGCTGTGTACACCGAGGGTGCCTCTGTCTAGAGGGTGCCCACTAACTACCACTGGGTCTGCACCAACTGTATACAGTCACAGTCAGGATGGCTCCTTCTAGTGTGTGCTGACTGTATACAGTCAACCAAAATCACCCAGGATAGGATGGGGCTGGGATGGTTCTGTTCAGTAAGCACTGACTGTATACATTCAGCAAAACCTGCCCCAGATATCTAGTAGGTGCTGACTGTATGTGCTTGCCCCATCTAGTGGGTGCTGACTGTATACAGTCAGCCAAGCCCACCCTGGACAGGATGGGATCTACTTAGTATGCACTGACTGTATACAGCTGGCCGAGCCCCCCTCTAGGGTGTGCTGGGGTTGAGGATCTTGTATTTAGTAGGTGCTGCCTGAACACAGCCAGGGTCAGGCTCTCTCTCTAGTGTGTGCCACCAGTATACAGCTGGCCAAGCCCCTCTAGGATGCACCAGGGTCAAAGTTATTCTGCATAGTAGGCACTGACTGTATACGGTCACAGTCAGAATGTATCTCCCTCTAGTGGGTGCTAACTGTATACAGCAGGGTCAGGCTTTCAGGTTGCAATGTGTGTCTCTAGTAGGAGCCGACTGTATACACTCAGGATCCATGTATACAGTCAGGGTCAAGCTCTGGACTGGCTGCATACACTCAGGGTCTGTGTATACAGTCAGGGTCAGACTCTCTTTCTAGCAGGTGCTGGCTGTATCCACATGTGTGTGCAGGGGGCTCACCAGCAGTAAGGGTGACGCAGGTGGCAGTGCCATCGGTGCCCACATTCTGATTGAGAAAGAAGATGTGGCCATTCTCCTGCACCAGGAACTTGAAGTAGTTCTGGCCTTCAACTTCAGGGGGAGAGGTGGGCATTCAGGGTGTGCCAGGGCATGCTGGAACATGGTGGAATGTTTCAGGGCATTGTGGAGCATGCTGGGACATCCTGGGGCATGCTGGGACGTTCCAGAAGCATTTTCTAGAACATTCTGGAACATTCTAGAACATTATGGAATTTTTCTGGAACACTCTGGATGCTTCCCTAGGGCCTGCTAGAGTCTACTGGGACTGTCTGTAACATTCCGGAATGTTCTGTTATATTCTGGGGGAGAGATTCTAGAACATTCCAGAACATCCTAGAATTGTTAGAAACAAAATTGGATAGATTCTGGAACATTCTAGAACATTGTGGAATTGTCTGGATGTGTTCTAGAACATCCTGGAATATTCTGGAACATTCCAGTTGCTCCCGTAGGGCCTGCTAGAGAGTCTATTGCAATCATCTGGAACATTCTGGAACATTCTAGGACATTATGGAACATTGCACAAATGATGCGAGTGATTGATACCTGGGCACAGGCCACGCCCACCACAAGGGCAAGAATGAGAGCCTTCATCATCGTCTTTTCGTCGTCTGGAACCGGCTGCTACCAGGCATCTCTTTATAGCCAGGGCTTGGGAGAAGTGGGCAGGGCTGAGGTTGTGCAAACATCCAGGTTGGCACTGGGATGGGATGAGGTCCCGGGGCATTCCAGAATGTTCCAGGAGCTTCCAGGAGCTTCCATTATGGATTCTCTGGGGCTAGGGATTTTCCAGAATTTTCTAGAATGTTTCAAGGACACTAGGCGAGTGTTTCTCAGGTCTTAGAATATTCTAGAATTTTATGGAGTTTTTTTTAGAACTTTCTAGAATGTTCTTAGAACTTTTTCTAGAATACCTGCTGAGTGTCTTCGGGGATCATAGAATTTACTAAAACGTTCTAGAATACACTCAGAATTTTCAAGAATGCTCTCAGAAATTTTTCCAGAATGTTTCCAGAATGTTCTTGGAATTTTTCCTGAACACCAGGTAGGCATCATTGGGGTTTTAGAAATGTTCTAGAAACAATGGTGAATATTCTCAGAATTTTCTAGAATGTTCCCAGAACATGCAGTGAAAGTCTTTGGGGGTCCTGGAATTTTTTAGAATGTTCTCAGTATTTCTAGATTTTTGTAGAATGTCCTAGAACATTCCAGATTGCCCGGTGACCATCTTGGGGGGCCGAGGACCTCTTCTGATGGGCTGGAAATTACTACAGCCCCTAGAGATCAGCACAGGATGTCCTGGAGTGGCCACACCCCCTTGACTCTCCTCCCATGTGTGCAGGTGCTTAGGCTATGTGCGCTGTGTAAATGTCAGCCGGGCTGGGCACAGCACCAGGACACCCGCCGCACCTGGCTGGGGAATTTCCACTCAGACCTGCATCCCAGAATAACCCTAGGATCACTAGGTGGCATTTTGGAACATTCTGGAACATCCTACAAAATCTCTAGGACATTCTGGGAAAATTCTAGAATATTCTAGAATGCTCCAGAAGATTCCAGAATCTGGATTTTTTTTTTCCAACTTTTTCCCTGCCAGGTGTCCAGGCATGGTCTTGTGAGCTCCGGGGAGGTCATTCTGGGTCTCTGTCTCTCAGTGAAAAAACTGGCTTGGAGCAGTTTTGCAGCATGAAATCCTTTAATCCCATTTCCTACTCCAATGACCCCAGGGTTCTGGCAGGCTCCAGCCAAAACAAACTGCCCAGGGGAACCACAGGAGTTTGTGGGGGGCCCCCTGAGAACAGGCAGTGCCGAATCTGGAAGATGCTATGGTGTTCTGGCTTGTACTCCCTTGTACAAAAGTGGTTAAAAGACATCCTCATACTTAAGAATGAGGTATGCCTCCTAAGTAGTGGTTTACCCTGCTGCACCACAATGCTCATCCTTGGCATTTTATCTGATGTTTCCCTGGCATTTGGACTTGTTTACCTAAGTTCATTTGTTGGAGCCAGTGTTGTGATGCATTAGGACAATCTGTTGCCACTGATGCTGGCATCCCATATGGCCACTGTTTGTGTCTCAGCTGCTGTACTTCCCATCCAGCTCTCTGCCAATGCATCTGAGAAAGCAGCAGACAACCCAAGTTCTTGAGTCCCTGCCACCCATGAGGGAGACTTGGGTGGAGTTCCAGATCCTGGCTTTGATCTGACCCAGTCCCAGCCATTGTGAGTATTTGGTGGGTTGACCTGCAGATGGAAGATCTCTCTCTCCCCCTCCCTGTCTCTCCTTCTTTATAACTCCATCTTCCAGATAAATAAATCCTTTTCACATATTTGTTTTTCAACATTTTTTCTCCTTACTTGCTAGTATAGCATTCTCCCTTGGTGCTGCTGCTCTCTGTGGACTTGTCCTCCTCAGCCTCTGACTAGAGCACAGCCACCTCTCCAATGCTGACATCCTCTGACACATGTTTCACTCTTCTGTTCTCTCTAAACTGCAGACTCTTGGGCAACCTAAGTAACTCTCATGCATAAACTTGCATAGACACACACACTTGAGGACTACTTAGTCTTGGATTTCAGGTTGTAATTAACTTTAATTTTCAGAGGACTGGTGAAAAAACAAGTCTGGAAGCCAGGGTGCAGCCTTATGGTTCAGATGTCTGTGTCCCACATTGGAGTTTTTGGGTTTGATTCCCGGTTCCAGCCCCTGACTCCAACTTTCAGATAATGTAGACCCTGGTAGCTAGCAAGTGATGGTTCAGATGATTAGGTTCCCTGCTCCTGGGCCAGCCCTGACTGCTGTGGACATTTCAGCAGTTAACTAGAGGGTGAATACCACTTCTCTGTCTACTTGTTCATTTCTTTGCATCTCAAAGTAAAAAACAAAACAAGTATGTTTGCATGATCCATTAAAATAACTTCCTCAATGGAAAAAGTAGTGTCATTGTTATTTTTGGGGAAAAATAATGCTTCTTGGTTGTAAATGATATTTGAATAATGCATAAGTGTACATCAAACTTCCATTGTGGACAAGGAAGAGAAAGATGGAAGCAATAATTTTTACTTCTGGCTTTGGTACTTGTCATGTAACCTTGAAAAATTCATTTAAACTCATGGGACCTGAGCATCCTTAAAATTACAGGCTCATCTAGTTGAGGCAGGTGGTGTAAGGGGAGGTGGCAGGAAGGTGAGAGCTTTCCTTGTTTCTGTGCCAACAGAGCTAAGTGACATTAGCAAGTCATTTGACCCCTCTGGATCTTCCTCCCTTGTGAAATAAGATTGTCTTTGTAGTTAAAGGATTTATTCTACACAGTCCTATCTTATGGTAAGGTTCACATGACTGTGAAGTGTTTTATAAACTGGCAGTGTAAAAATCAAGTTGGCACCGAAGATGAAATGTTAAACAGCATAGAACTTCTAAGGCTTGTAGTTCTATGAGGAGCTACACAGAAACATTCAAGTTCATGGGCATTTTTAAATTTAAAAACAGAAACATTGAATCACTGTTCAGAATCAGTATAGTTGCTAAAATTCTTATTTATAATCACTGAGATTCGTAGTGTAATTACTGATAGCATACTCCTAGTGTTGTATATTTTAGTTTATACAATACTTAGACTATATAAAATATAGGTAGCATGGGAAGTGCGATACACAGCAGTCTTGTAGAATGGCAGATGTCCTAAACAGCACTCTGGCCTCAGAATCAGCCCTTAAGGCACTCAGATCTGGCTGAAGAGCCCATGAGAGTATTTTAGGTATGGAAAGCTGTGGGGAGCAACTCGGACTATACTGTTACTGGAATTAAGACTTATTCTATGCATCTGCTCTCCCACAATGTGGCGCTGGGAGAGAAGCGTACAGCTTCTACCCAGCTTCCCCTTACCAACTTGATAAGCTGCAAGAGCCACTCCTGATTGGAGGAGAGCGGCGCGCTCGGCGTGTGGGTAGCAGAGCACAGATTGGTGGAGAGGACTATATAGGAGGAGAGAGACGGCATGGTGGTGTGGGTTGGTTGGAGAGTGCGTTGGAGAGTTCGCAGGGAAGTTCGTTACTTCATTCTTTCTCACTTCTCTCTACTCATTCTTGCTTTGGGAGTTTGCTGTTTACTTATTCTTACTTTACTATAGAAAGGACTTGTAAAAAAAGGGAACAACAAGCGTCCAGTCCGGTGCGGCTCCTCCGTGTGCGGAGGAGCAGCAAATGGTGCCGTGACTCAGATAGGAAACCTAGGAGGGAAAAAACGGGAAGAAGTGGGAAATTACCGGAGAGAGAGACTAGCAAAGAGCCTAGGGGAAGGCCGGACGGAAAGAGTGCCGGTGAAAAGCTAGTTAGAACCCAGGAAAAAAGCCATGGGGGAAGAAAATTAGAAGCTAGGAAAGAGGTATTAACTGGGAACGTCTGGGAGACTCAGTCTTCCATTACGCCCACCGCTCCAACATGTCACAGACGGTACAGACAATGGAGTTCTTTGGCTACTCTTTGCCCACTGGCTACCTCTTCCTCCTGCTAGGCACCATTCTCTATTTCTCCCTAAAGATCATCCATTGTGGGCTGAATGTGGTTTCTCTCTCTTCCTACTCCCCACCTCCTCGCAGCTTTTCTTCTAAGCGAGGGAAACGAGGGGGCAGGAAAATTCATGCATTCGTAAGAGCAGTCGTGGAGACGTCCCCCTGGTTTCTACAGCAGTGGAGGCAGGTGGGACGGAAATTACGTGAGGCTGGGGAATCGATAGAAGTGCTGAAGCTGTGGCAACTCGTTGATCAGGTGCTTCAGGACCCCACGGAAGGGATCGAGTTGTTGCTTAATGAGGGGAGTGAATTGCAGGAAGAATTATGGCAGGGCAGCCAGGCGAGTAGCTATTGTAACAAACAGGTGAGAAGAAAATCAAAGAAGGATTTAGAGAGCCAGGAAGCTTACGTGGGGGAGAAGGAAGCTGAAGAGGGAACCTTGCCCCCGAGAGAGATGCCAAGAATATATCCTGGCCCTACAAGGCTGGCAAATTCAACCATAAAGGATGAATCACCACCCCGGTATCGCCCATTAGTACTACCAAAGTTTCCTCCTGTAAAGAAAAGCCCCTTTTTTCCACATGAGATTGAAGAAGAGTGGGAGGAGGAAAAAGGAGTGATGGAGGGAGTAGGTATGCAGGAGGAGATAGAAAGGCCGAGAACCGAAAGCAAGCAAAGGGGAGCTGTTTATAGAAAACCTGCTTGGGAGCAGTACCAGGAACCAGGCCAGGTGTTTCCTGTAATTCAGGATCAACAGGGAAACAGGGGTTGGACGCCTCTTGACCATAAATTACTTAAAGAGTTGCAACAATCAGTACAATTGTATGGGCCCCATGCAAGTTACACTCAGGCAATCCTTGATAACATTGGGCAGCAAGGCCTAATACCCGAGGATTGGAGAAACTTAGTAAAGGCGGTGTTGGGCGGGGGTGACTTCCTCTTATGGTTAGCTGCTTATAAAGAATTCACGCGAGAATATTCAAAGCAGAACTATCAAGCAGGGAATCAAGCATGGGATGAGGAAATGTTAAATGGAGAAGGGCGATTTGCCAATCCCGATGAGCAGGCCCGATTACCAACAGCTGTCCTCTTACAAGTGAGAGAGATAGCAAGAAGAGCCTGGAAGGTGATACCCAGAAAAGGAGAAATAAGACACAGCCTAACTAAGATAGTACAGGGCCCTACTGAACCTTACGCTGACTTCGTGAACAGATTAATGGAAGCAGCAGGAAACATTTTTGAAACTGTGGAAGAAGCAATGCCCTTAGTCAGAAGATTGGCGTATGAACAGGCCAATAAAACATGTCGTGAAGCTCTTAGAAAATGGCAGCATAAAGACATCCCTACCTTTTTGAAAATCTGTAGGGATGTCATGGATGATGTAGCTTCTGGATCACATGCTGCAGTAGCTGTAACCCGACAATTTAGACAGAAAATGAGGGGACGAAAATGCTTTAGATGTGGTCGAGAAGGGCATCTAATGAGGGAATGTAGGGCGAAATTTCCAGCCCGAGATCGGCAGGGCATAGAGAACTCAAGAAGACCAGGCCTTTGCCCACGCTGTAGAAGAGGGAATCATTGGGTCAGTGAATGTTACTTTAAAATGAAAAGCGCAGGCAATCCCCTGAGGATGCCAAATGAGCCGGGCCCCATAAGAAGATCAGGTGTATATGGACAACAGCAAAAAAACGGAATGTGGGCCCCTGCACCCTGGGGCCAAAACAATCGGTGGGTGCCACGGTCCCAACAATACAAAAACCAAATATTTACTGCGCAGAGTTACGAGACACCGAATATTCGGTACTAACACCTCAAATGGGGCCACAAGCCATAGAGGTGAGGGCAGAAACAATTTCAGTGGAGCATAAGGGACTTGGAATAATCATAGGAAAAGAAACAAATGCTTTAAGAGGCCTAATGGTCATTACCGGAGTCATTCAATTACCTTTTGATAAGTTAAAAGTGCTAATACAATCTACAAAGGGTATTATTCAAATCAAGCCAGAAGAACCTGTGGCTCAAATGCTGATCATGATTGGAGCACAGGATGTTCACGGACCCCAAGGGGAGAAATTTGCAGCCTTGTCCCTATCTTTAGCAGATCGACCTCTGTGGACCTTAACCATTAGAGGAAAGTCGATTCAGGGCCTGCTAGA
Source organism: Oryctolagus cuniculus (assembly GCF_964237555.1). Taxonomy (NCBI): domain Eukaryota; kingdom Metazoa; phylum Chordata; class Mammalia; order Lagomorpha; family Leporidae; genus Oryctolagus; species Oryctolagus cuniculus. The sequence goes on along the minus strand of NC_091444.1, from coordinate 85,048,074 downwards.
TACAGGTGCAGATGTAAGTATAATTTCAGAAAATGATTGGCCGAAGTCATGGCCCCTTCAGCCAGGAGATAATACTTTAGTAGGCCTAGGTGCGGCCATGACACCATCAAGAAGTGCTCAGGTGCTTCATTGGCAGGATCAAGAAGGGAACAAGGGAAATGTGCAACCTTATGTTAGTGCACTCCCTATCACATTATGGGGAAGAGACATTTTAGAACAATTGGGACTGACATTAACAAATGAGGACCAATTGGAGAGTTCTACAGGACGGCGTATTATGTATAAAAAGGGATATCAGGAGAGAGGATTAGGCTCCAGAGAAGGCAGAAGGGACCTAGCCCAGCCCAAAGGCGATTTTAAAAGACAGGACACAGGTTTTTCGTGGGGGCCACTGAGATGCAGCCGCTGCCATTGTCATGGCTGGACAACAAGCCAAAGTGGATACCACAGTGGCCCCTTACCCAGGAAAAGCTGGCTGCGGTAAATGATATAGTGTTACAACAATTAGAGGCAGGCCATTTGCAACCATCAACCTCCCCATGGAATACGCCAATATTCGTGATAAAGAAAAAATCGGGGAAATACCAGTTGTTGCATGATTTACGGGCTGTTAATCAGCAGATGCAACCCATGGGGGCATTACAACCCGGACTCCCGGTTCCTACTATGATCCCAAAGCATTGGCCATTAATAGTACTCGATCTGAAGGACTGCTTTTTTAGCATACCTCTACATGAACAAGACATTCAGAGGTTTGCTTTCACCGTACCTTCCATTAATCATCAAGGTCCCGACAAAAGATATGAATGGAAGGTACTTCCCCAAGGAATGACTAACAGTCCTGCCATATGCCAGCTATATGTTGACCAGGCAGTAGAGCCGGTTCGACAACAGTGCCCAAAAGTACAAATTTTACACTACATGGATGATTTGTTAATAACGGCTGAAAGTGAAAGTCACCTTATGGAAGCATATAAGCTGCTGCTATTATATTTGGAAAAAGTTGGGTTACAAGTAGCGCCAGAGAAGATACAAAAAGGGGAAGTAGTACAGTACTTAGGGCTTTAAGTAACTTCTGAAAAGGTGACCCCATTAGAATTTGAAATTGCAATAGATGGGTTGCAGACCCTTAATGACTTCCAAAAATTATGTGGCAATTTAAATTGGTTGAGGCCCTATTGTAAATTAACCACCGAAGATATGATGCCATTATTCAATATTTTAGAAGGAGATGCCCAGCTTGATTCCCCTCGTAGATTGACAAAAGAAGCCCACTTGGCGTTACAGAAAATCGAAAAACAAATTAAAGCAATGCAGATGGAAAGATGTGATCCACAACAAGCCCTAGAAATATTAATTTTTATGGAACAGCTGTATCCCTTCGCAGTCATTTGGCAAGGAGGACCCTTGTTGTTTGTATACCCACATTCACATGCACCGCGTGTACTATACACCCAAGGCATAGCGGTGGCTGATTTGCTATTAACAGCAATAAAAAAAGGTGACAGAAATGGCGGGGAAGACTCCAAAGCGATGTGTAGTTCCCTTTGCTCAAGAGGCAGTAGAAGCCTTTACAAGGGAATGCTGGCAATGGGCATACATAGTTCTCATTCTACAAATAGAGATTGACAATCACTACCCTCGCCATCCATTTGTTAACTTCTGCACACAGGTTTCAATAAAACGGGTGCAGAAGGTGCGAAGGGATCCAATTCAAGGGGCAGTTACCATATTTACGGATGGAGCTAAAGGCGGAACAGGAGCAGCTATATTTAACAATCAACGATATTTTGTCTTAACAGCATCCCCTTCTCCACAACATGCAGAATTAGCTATTATCGCAACAGTATTACGCAGAGAGAGTGCACCCATGAATATTTTGTCTGATAGTGCATATGTGGTGAATGCAGTTCAGATGCTTGCTACACAGTGCCTTATTCTTAAATCCTCCTCAGTCTATTCTTATTTAAGTGAAAATCAGGGGTTATTAAATCAAAGAGAGCATGCTATTTACATAGGCCACATAAGAGCTCATTCTAATTTACCTGGCCCACTTACTCGAGGAAACATGATGGCAGATCATTATTCAAGATTCTTGCTTGCATGCACCGCTTTGGAACAAGCTAAAGAATATCACTCTAAATGGCATGTTAACACCCACACTTTAAGTTTTAAATTTAATATTCCCCGCAAGCAAGCAGAAGATATTATTAGATCCTGTGAAAAGTGCGTTGTTACCATAGTTCCAAAGATTCCTGTGGGAGCCAATCCCCATGGCCTTAAACCAGGACATATCTGGCAGATGGACGTTACACATATCCCCTCTTTTGGGCGACAAAGCTGTGTTCACGTCACTGTAGATACATATTCAGGTGTAGTTATGGCCACAGCCATGAATAAAGACGGAGTACAACAAGTAATCCAACACTGCTTGCAGGCTTTTGCAGCCTGGGGAGTTCCTCATGTGATCAAAACGGATAACGGCCCAGCGTATACATCAACTCGTTTTGCTGCATTTTTGAAAGAATTCGGAATCTCCCATATTACCGGTATTCCATACAATCCACAAGGGCAAGCTGTGGTAGAACGCACTCACTTATATTTAAAAAATTTAATAATTAAACAAAAAGGGGGAATAGGGGAAATGGCCACATCCAACAAGGATGCCTTGGCCCTAGCTCTTTATACAATTAATTTTTTGAACAAGAAAAAGAACGGTAAAACACCTGCAGAAATGCATGCTCAATCAGCTGATAAGGAATCAATACAGTGGGTAATGTGGAAGGATTTACAGGACAACCAATGGAAAGGCCCATTCCCCTTACTCAGAAGAATACGAGGCGCCGTTTGTTTTTTTCCACAGGGTGCGGCACAAATAATATGGACCCCTGAGAGAAGAATTCGGTTGGTAAACCTACCAGCAGAAGAGCTAGAAGAAAAAAACTCTATTTGAGGAAGAAAAACAATGAATAACCAATCCCTGGGATCTTGAATATGGGACATTTTTCAACGAACTCTGAAGTAGCACGACAAACAAGACAGTCAGAAGCATGAAGATCACGCTGAACTTTACACAGGCGCGTATCAACGCCAAAAAAATAAAAAGAAAGGGGGATCTGTGGGGAGCAACTCGGACTATACTGTTACTGGAATTAAGACTTATTCTATGCATCTGCTCTCCCACAATGTGGCGCTGGGAGAGGAGCGTACAGCTTCTACCCAGCTGCCCCTTACCAACTTGATAAGCTGCAAGAGCTGCTCCTGATTGGAGGAGAGCGGCGCGCTCGGCATGTGGGTAGCGGAGCACGGATTGGTGGAGAGGACTATATAGGAGGAGAGAGACAGCATGGTGGTGTGGGTTGGTTGGAGAGTGCGTTGGAGAGTTCGCGGGGAAGTTCGTTACTTCGTTCTTTCTCACTTCTCTCTACTCATTCTTGCTTTGGGAGTTTGCTGTTTACTTATTCTTACTTTACTATAGAAAGGACTTGTAAAAAAAGGGAACAACAAGCATCCGGTCCGGTGTGGCTCCTCCGCGTGCAGAGGAGCAGCAGAAAGCCACTCTGGCAAAAAAGAAAAAAAAAAAGGACCTAAATAAAAGATCTCTGTGAGTGAGATCCCAGTAGAAAGAACAGGCCATCAAAGAAGGAGGTACCTTTCTCTGAAGGGAGGAGAGAACTTCCACTTTGACTATGACCTTGTCTAAGTAAGATCGAACTCAGTGAACTCAAGAGGCTTCCATAGCCTTGGCAACTCATGACTAGAGCCCAGGGAGATTTCTGATGCCATAAACAAGAGTGTCAGATTGTTAAGTCAACAACAGGAATAACTGTGTGCTTACTCCTTATGTGGGATCTCTGTCCTTAATGTGTTGTCCAATGTGAAGTAATGCTATAACAAGTACTCAAACAGTATTTTACACTTTATGTTCTGTGTGCTGCAAACTGATGAAATCTTAACTTAATATAAACTAAATCGATCTTCTGTGTATAAAGATAATTGAAAATTAATCTTGATATGAATGGAATGGGAGAGGGAGTGGGAAATGGGAGGGGTGCTGGTGGGAGGGAAGTTATGGGGGGGAAGCCTTTGTAATCCATAAACTGTACTTTGGAAAATTATATTTACTAAATAAAAGTTTAAAAAATTAAAAAATAAAAAATAAATAAAAATATAGGTAGCAATATTTAATGCTTCTCTTACTGTTCCTGGATTGGATTATAGTATATGTTAATAAACCCTTTTTAAAGATTTATTTATTAATTTGAAAGACAGAATTATAGAGAGAGACACAGAAATAGACAGAGATGTTCTGTATGCTGTTTTACTCCCCACATGGCTGCAAGCAGCTGGAGCTGGGCTAATCCAAAGCCAGGTGCTTCTTCCAGGTCTCCCACATGGATTCAGGGGCCCAAGTATTTGAGCCATCTCCTGCTGCTTTCCCCGGCACATTAGCAGGGAGCTAGATTAGAAGCAGAGCAGCTGGGATATGAACCAGTGCCCATAGGGGATGCCAGCACTGCAGGTGGTGGCTTCACCTTATATGCCACAGCACCAGCTACAGCCTATTCATTTTAAATTAATAACTAAAGATTATCTGCTGTTCAGCCTCCAGGCTTTGGCTTGGCCGAGCCTCTGCTGTTGTGGACATTTGGGGAGTGAACCAGAGGTTGAAAGATCTCTTTTCTTATGTCTCTCCCTCTCTAACCTTGCCTTTCAAATAAATAAATGAGTCTTTGAAATAAAAATACATACACACACACACACACACACACAGTACCAACACAGTGGGTAAAGCCATGGCCTGCTGTGCCAGCATCCCATATGGGTGCTGATTCAACTCCCAGCTGCTCCACTTCCAATCTAGCTCCCTGCTAATGTGCCTGGGAAAGCATCAGAAGGTGGCCCAAGTGCTTGAACTACTGCATTCATGTGGGAGGCCTGGCAGAAGCACCTGGCTTTAGATTGGCTCAGCTGAGGCCAATTTGGGAAGTGAACCAGCAGATGCAAGATCTGTCTCTACCCCTTCTCTATAACTCTGCCTTTCAAATAAATAATAGATTTTTAAAATGGGGGAAAAGGGCAGTTTTGTTGCCTTCCCTTTCCTTAGAGTAACATAATCAAAATCTGTTAGGCAAATGAATAAGGGAAATTCTGAGATCATGTATTGACCACAGAAGAGAATGGATTCCTTGTGCATTTTCTGCAAGCCCATGCTAGTTAGAACCAAGGGAAGCATAACAAAAAAGGGGAGGCCTATATCCCTCTTATTTGTCTTCTTTGTTCATTGGAGCAGTGGAGAGTTGAGTAATGTAATATTGGTGTTTGTCTCCATACAGTTCACTTCTATTTAGCTGGTTCTTTTTATTTTTGCATTTCTTTTTTATTTATTTTAAGAGATTTATTTGAAAGGCATAGAGACAGGGGTCTTCGATCTGCTGGTTTGATTCCCCAATGTTTGGGTGAGGTTGAAGGCCGATGAGCCCCCTTCCAGTTCTCCCATGTGGTGTGGGGTCCAAGCACCTGTCCATCACCACTGCACCTGTTGGCTGGAGTGGGACAGGAATTTGGGTGGCAAGGACTTCAATCAGCAACTGTGATGCAGGCCCTGCAGTTCTGGTTGCACCCCCAAACCATGGTGCCAGCCTTGATAAACTTTTCTTTAAAGTGGAATTAGGGGTAAAAACGATCTGAGGTGCATGTGCGGTTCCATTGTGAGAGGGGCTGAGGCCCCACGGGTGACCAGGGGCCAATAGGAACACCTGCAGCCTTGGCCCGCAGGTCCCAGGCATCTCCCCTCTCCTTCTGCCCCACCGACAGCAGCCCGGCCCAGGCCCAGTCGCGCCTTAGGGATTTCCACCCCAAACTGGTCAATTCAGGTCACTTTGTGATCCCTGAACAGATTCAGTAATGCATGCTTCTTCTCTACTACAAAGATCTTATGTTGGTCATATTTCCAGTTACCAAAATCAAATCAACTCACACCTGGACTCTGAGTATTCAATGACATTAGTTATCAAAATAAATGTATTCAAATATTCAAAGACCACTTCAAAGCTTAACTGCCTTCAAGAGTTTTTGGCACTGGAACAGCCACTGTGGTTTTCTACACATGAGCACTCACTATTTTATATACCATTTAACAATTCAAACATCACTTCAGCTTCAGCAATACACAACAATAGAATGGATGATTCTACATAATAAACATGTTACATTAGTTTGGACTTAAAAACTAGAATTAAAACCATGTGGTAATATGGATGGATTTAAGGAAAGATGTAGAGCTATGTAGCTAAGGCCACAGAATCCCAGACCTATTGATTTTAAGTGAGTCTAGAACAACAGCATTCCATTGCATTATCTTCCATCTCAGAGTCCTGCTTTTCCAGTGAGACCCACCCCACTCAGACCACGTATTTCCTGCCTATGTCTTCACGGTGGTGGAAGCTGTTCTGATACAGGCATCTCCTGGACAGTCACCAGCTTCCTGATTTACTACCTGAACTGGAATCAACAGTTGTGAGGGATGTTTCCCAAACACCCAGGCTGAACTGAATGTTTGTCTCTGGCAGTCAAAAACTTCTGCCTTAGGAAACAGAACATGTCCTCTACTCTGGGGCTCCTTTTTCTTCTCATGGGGTTCTGTGGTGATCTCTGGTTTTCAACACAAGTCCTGGGAGCATTCTGACTCAAAAGAAAGACCAGGGATAAGAGTTCTTTCTGGGGGCTGGTGTTGTGGCATAGCAAGTTACACTGCTGCCTGCAGCACTAACATCCCACATGGATGCCAGTTTGACTCCCAGCTGCTCTTCTTCTTCCCTTATTCCTTGCTGGGTAAAGCAACAGAGAATGGCCCAAGCACTTGGTCCTCTGCCCCCACATGGGAGACCTGGAGGAAGCTGCTGGCTTCAGCCTGGCCCAGCCCTGGCCATTGTGGCCATTTAGGGAGTGAGTCAGCAGATGGACCTCTGTCTTTCCCTCTCTTTTTCTCTCTGTAACTCTGCCTTGCAAAAAAATACAACTTCAGAAAGTTATTCTCCATCAAGCAATAAACACTTTTCGAGGCAGTTGTAAAGCTGGGAGTCATAGCTTCTCTTATATTTTGGATAATAAGAGTTTTGGTTTGAAAGCATGTTCATCTGAGACAAAGATCACTCATTATCCTTTGTTAGAGAAGGGGGCTCTGCTCTTTGAAAGTGAAAATTAGAAGCGGTAATGTGTGATGAGCTCCACCTGCCAGGTCTGGGGAGACTTATTTGAAAGACAGGACACCAGGAGAGGAAGCTTTTCAGATTCCCTGGCCCTTGCTTTAGTCTTATGTCTTTACTTCTTTTGTTGCTTCTTGATGTCAAGAGTGTACTCTTTATGATGAAATGAGGAATTGTGTCTTACCTCTTTTGGGCCTTTTTCTAAGAAGAGTGTATATATTTTTCTTGCATATAAGGATGGCTTCTGGGGTGGGTGGATCTTTTTTGGAAGTTTTCACAAGCCAGCCAGTAGCCTATATTTTCTTCACAGAATTCAGTTTTTAGAAAAGCCTCCAATACAGCCAGACCATCTGTATGTAGGGAAGAGAAGGTAGAAAAATAAAAAGAAACATGAGGAATATGAGGAAGCTAATGATCAAATAATCCCTTGTACTTTTCTAGTACGAGGATTAGCTATTCTCTAGTTTTTACTCAACCCTGTAATCCTGCGGATTTAGCTCTTTAAAGACAAAGATACCTGTAGGTAAAATACTTCAGTTGATTCCATAGTACTAAAACAGAAATACTTCAGTTTGTTTTAGTGCCAAAAATGTATTTACAGGAGAGGCATAAATCCTCAGGGACTAAGTCTCTTGCAAACACTGCATGCAATGAAAAGCATCCTCAGCCTCAACCAAGAGCACTGCCATTGCAGAGCTGAAGGCTGATTTATCTTCCCCACCTGGTATGAATATGCTGCGAAGTAAGCGGAGATAAACAGACCTTCTAGGTTAAGTCAAATTCTCCCTGGTGAGCTGCTGATTTGAGGACACAGCCTTTCTGCACTCTTGTGATACTTGCAATGGATTCAATTCAAGCCTAATTCACAGTTGCTGGCCAGCAGCTCCTGGAATGCTTCTGACCACAACAGTGCTTCCTTCGGGGAAGGTCTGCAAGAGCAGTTCTCTAATGAGTTGTGCTCAGAGCAGTTCCCCTCCCAGCTCAGCAGTGAGCTCTTCAGATTGCAAACACAGGAATCTCAACTTACTTGATGAAAGCTTGCTACCTGCTTTTCTTGCCAATTGTGGCCTTCCCAGGAATGGTGGAGTTTTGCCATAGGTAGCTCAACCTGGTCTTCAATACTCTTATTCTTAAAAAAAAAGACAATTCACTAAGTGGTTATCCTTGAATACACTACTGAGCCTGAATGCATTTTTACCAAATAAAGTTGCCCAATAGCTATAAACCAAAAGCCAACAACAGGCTTGCCCATCTAATATTACACTCAGCCCCGAAGTACTGAGCAGTTTCATCAATTCCTCAGAATGTAACTACGCTCTGAGGACTAAAGATAGGACTGCCCAAATTTTAATTATCAATACACTGCACAGCTAATAAAGCAGATGCTGTCTCTGGCCCACAAAAGGAGACAATTTCCCTGCAAGGTTAACTGCAATCAGGAGACATTTTGCACCTGATGGAACCCACAGCAGAACTGCCTTGAGCCGGCTCCTCTCCTTTCCTTTCCACCTTCGGTCCTGGATGGGCCAGAGACCATGCACAGGAGGTGCCATTGGTCACCCGTTGCCCCCTCTCTACCTGCAATGCTCCTGGTAGGAAAATGCTGCAGAACAGTGATTTGTCCCATGATTGTCACTGTGTGAGATCATCCCATCATGAGAAAATGACCATGGATTCAAATGAGATATCAACCACAGAAGCACTTCCCCCAGCATCAGTGCAGGAGGGTGGATGATGGAAGGCACAGCATGGCCAGGACTCTAGGGACCCTGCAGGACTCTGCTGCCCTGGATGCCTATAGCAGGCAGCTGCATGCGGCCCAGTGTGCCAACAGCACCCTCCTACGAAACCTTTCCCCCTGTCTGCCCATGCAGACCACACAGATGCTGTGTCAGTGAGTAAATCAGCACCGCACACTTGGTTTTCCTGATGAGACTTGGCCTTCATTACTTCCCCAAGTTCAGCACGTGCTGCAAGCCTCAGCCAGCAGGGCCGGTGGGAGAGGTGGGCAGTCGCACTCACCAGGTCTGTCTCTTCTTCTCCTGACCCTCCTGACTCTGGGGCCTCCACCTGCATTCTAGCCCCAAGGTACAAAACAGCCAAGAAGCTAAACGACCCACATCACCAGCCTACACCGCAACTACCAGCTGCTCACCAATGACCACCGCCTTTATAGCCAGCCTACATGGGGCGGGTCTGGCAGCACTGGTCCTGCCCCAGGGCAGGAAGGATTGGCCCGAGGTTCCCCCGCTGGGCGGAGCCTGAGCTGTCCTGCAGCAGATTCTGGAACCAAGAGAGCTGCTGATGGCTGAGGCCCTGGCTCAGAGCACACTTAGTGAGACCCCATGCCCGGCAAGGGCGCTGGGGCCCTGGACTTTCCCAGGCTGCAGTCCTAGGGTGGAGGCTGACTCGGCCCTCCTTCCCTAGCCCTGCCCACAGGTGGAGCGGGGTTCCCATGGGGCATCTTCCTTCATGGGAGCATGGGTGAACCCCAAATGCCGCGACTCCCAGTTCTGAGTGCTGGCCCGCAGCCTTCCGGGAGGGAGTAGGATACAGAGACTTTGTGGGGAGGTGACACTTGAGCTGGGCCTGTATTTTGGGTTTGCTCTGGATGCACAACCCAGTGCGCCTGGACCTGCGGGTCTGCTGCAGGCCTCCTGGAGGCTCTGGAAGCCTGGCGTCCTGGTGGCAAGGGCAGGAGGGCGGGAGGTCGAGGCACTGAGCTCCCGCTGGGTGCACCAGGCACTTTGGAGCTGTTCAGAGTAAGGAGTCGAGGTCACCTCCTGAACCACTGCTGGTCCCAAACTCCTGGTTTGGGATTTGCCAGAACCCTGAAGTAGGGGTGTGGTGGGGGTGGTAGTGGTTGGCTTCAATGCACTGTATTTGTGAATTCTTCAAACACAGCTTCTCCCTACTCCTGCAGGCTTTCAGGTGATTGACGAGGACAGAGTCCCTCCACTGCAAAGTGACTGAAGTTTGGAAACTACGTCCAGAACTTCACAGTGTGTATTCAGGTGGTCATCCTTCAGGCCTGCAGGTGGACAGCAAGAGCAACAGTAAGATATTAACTACTGTAGATACTCTCCTTTCTTTCCGGTAGACCCACCAAAAGAGAATGGGAGATGAGTACTTGAACATTGGAACCAGTCAGCATGCTAGGGTGAGCTGCCAGTACTTGGAGCTCAGGAGTGGACATGGAGAGCAAAACATGCATTGTTACTAAAGAGGACAGTTAGGCATTTTACTGTGAAAAGGGAAATCATTTAGATGTGAACAAGACACCTTAAGAAAAGGTCTGTATAGTTATTTTTGTTTATTTGCAAGGCAGAGAGAGCCCTTCCATTTACTGCTCATTCCTCAAATGTCTGCACCAACCAGAGCTGGGTCAGGCTGAAGCCAGGAACTCAGTGTGGGTCTCCCACACAGGTGGCAGAGACTCAAGTACTTGAGCCATCAGCTGCTGCCTCCCAGGGTTCTGTTAGCAGGAAGCCAGAAGCAGAAGCAGGGCTAGGGCTTGAGCCCTGAGCATTCTGACTGGGATGTGGAAGGCTTTACCACTATGCCAAACACATGCTCCAGTAAGGTGTTTCAACACGTTTGCAAAATGTAAGAATGTGGTTTTAAATATATGCTCTTCATCTTAAAAATTTGCATAATCTTATATTCAGTTTCATGATTCAATACTTATTATTAAATACAAGTAACATTTAGATACATGCTTTCCTCACCAATACAAACCTCAGTAACTTTTTCACTTTGAACCTTGAATATTAGCATTCATTCAGACTGAAGTTCACTCATAAGCTGGGAATTCTGACAAAGAGACAGTAGGGAAAAAATCTAGATGTGTATCTGATACCTAAGAAGGTTCTGAACCTGATTGACAGAATCTGAGTAACTATTCGGAGAGTCACTTCATACCTCTCCCCTCTGTAATGAGAAGACTGTGTCCTTTGGCCACCTTCACATGATGTTATGTAAATTTTACCTGAAAAGCCTTTTATAAATTCTGAAGTACCATACAGAAGCATATTATGCATTTCCATATGTGTGAAAAAAGGCAATGTCAAAGGCACAGCTATTCCAGAGAGAAGTTAGGAGGATTAGCTCAGTTTTTAAGTGTGTAAGTACCATTAAATATCAACATATTTAAAATAGATTTATATATAGAGTGTGGAGTTCATGATAGATATTGAATAAATGCACTCTGGATAATAAGCAAATATCAGAAATAATGCCACACCCATCAGTGTTTAAACTCTTCAGACAGCTCCGTGCCAGGGAAGTGCAGTGATCCCTGTAAATTAACAAAAATCAATCTGTGTATACCCATGGAAGCCACTGGTTTATATGCAGCCTATACTAGAGGTTTTTGTGTTTAGTAAAATTACTTGATTTTTAATGAATGCTTTCAGACTGATACCTGATGCTGAGTGGCAGACAATTTTTTCTGAAAAGTATGTGGTTGAGAAATATAAATATAAATCAGTTTATAATTTTTGTGTCTGAATATTTTTATGCATTGAGACAGTACCTGCAATAATCAGAAGACTTTTCCTCAAAAAGTTGCTACATTGATGCATCTTCATTTATGTATGTAATGTATATTTAGGTAAAAGGAAGAGAGAGAGAGAGAGAGAGAGATCTATCTTTCATCTGCTGGCTCATTTCCAGATGGCCACAATAGCTGGGTTGAGCCAGGCTGAAGCCAGGACCCTGGAACTCTGTCCCAGTCCCCCATGTGGGTGTAGGAACCCAAACTCTTGGGCAATCTTTGCTGCTTTCCCAAGCAAAGAGCTGGACGAGAAGTGAAGGAGGTGAGTCTCAAAGCAGTGCCATAAGGCATGCTGCTGTTGCAGTTGGTAACTTACTCCTTTGTGCCACAATGCTGGCCCTGGATTGATGACATATTGAAGTGCTGCAACCGGCTTTTGGCTAAATAGGATGACTTAACATGTTTTCCACTCTGTGGAAGAGGAACAAATAAGGCAGTTGGTTGTAAAAGTTGCCCATGGAAACCACAGCCTGAGAAAGATGAATCAACTCACCTTGCATTTTCCACCTTGCATCTACACCACCCTTTTCTGGACAAACATCTGATTGTATGCCCTTGTGATGGAGGTTCTCAGGGTGCTGGAACTTTTTGTAATTTTTTTAAAAATATAGATTAAGAAGAAGGCAAATAAACAAAAAATTACAAACTGCTGCCAATACCAAGAAGAGATTATTGAGAGTAAAAGGTCACCTGTTGGAGCCAGCACTGTGGCATATCAGGTTAAAGCCCTGGCCTGAAATACAGGCATCCCATATGAGTGCTGGTAGAGTCCCAGCTGCTCCACTTCCAGTCCAGCCTCCTGCTAATGCACCTGGGAAAACAGTAGAGGATGGCCCAAGTCCTTGGGCCCTTTTGCTCATGTTGGTGACCCAGAACAAGCTCCTGGCTCCTGGCTTCTGATCAGCTCACTCTCTACCTCTCCATATATCTTTTTCAAATGAATAAAATATTTTTTTTAAAAAAGGTATCCTGCCATACTTCTTTCTTCCCTGTTAATTCCTAGGAATTAAAAATTGTTACGGGGCAAGCACTGTGGCAAAATGGGTTATAGCCACACCTGCAGCACTAGCATCCTCTATTGACACCATTGCATGTTCTACTTCTGATGCAGGTCTCTGAAAACATACTGGGAAAGCAGTAGAATATGGTAGAAATCCTTGAGTCTTGCACCCAAGCGAGAGACCTGGATGAAATTTCCCTGACCCCTGGCTTTTTTTTTTTAAAGATTTGTTTATTTATTTGAAAGAGTTACAAACACCCACCCACACACACAGAGAGAGAGAGAGAGAGAGAGGTCTTCCATCTGATGGTTTACTCCCCAGCTGATTGCAATGGCTGGAGCTGCGCTGATCTGAAGCCAGGAGCTAAGAGCTTCAAGTTCTCCCATGCATGTGCATGGGCCCAAGCACTTGGGCCATTTTCTACTGCTTTCCCAGGCCATAGCCAGGAGCTAGATCAGAAGTGGAGCAGCAAGGACTCAAACCAGTGCCCATATGGGATGCCCATAATGTTTTCTTTAATTGGAGAAATGTTCCTTTGATAGAATGAGCGTATGACCCCACAATATTTTCTACTTACTCATAATAGGGTCTGAGATGTAAAAGTCATGATTAATTTCTTAGAAGAAAATTTACATACCCAGAAGCAAAGAGTGAAAATTAACCTTTTGTTTTTCTCATGAATGAATCAGAGTTTCAAAACTAATACTTAACTTGTATTTTAGAGGAGTTAATGACTTAACCATATCTTCTATTAGAAATACTACGTTGTGGCCAGTGCTGTGGCACAGCAGGTTAAAGCACTGGCCTGAAGTGCCAGCATCCCATATGGGCTCCGGTTCTAGTCCCAGCTGCTCCTCTTCTGATCCAGCTCTCTGCTATGGCCTGGGAAAGCAATAGATGGCCCACATCTTTGGGCTGTTCTGAAGCTCTTAGCATAGTGAACATATATTAGATTCTCATTATTGAAATCTTTAGAAATGTCAGAAAGCATGTAACTTTCTTTAACGATCTGAAACAGAGATGAGATCCATAAGGGCAGAACTGCTCAGCAGCCACACTGCAGGAATATGTATCTTTCTGACGATATCTTCATCTGCTTCTTGCAGTTGCAGCTAGTCTATGAGCTCTTGGTCTGTTTTCTGCCCTTGGGAGGGCCTAGGGTGCTCTATATTGTCTGTAAGGATTCAAAATTTGTTGTATATTAGTGTCTAATCATAAAATTTCCAAAGTGACAAGCTGGATGTAATAAACTATTCCAGACTGAAAAAAAAAAAAAAAAAAAAAAAAAAAAAAAAAAAAAAAAAAAAACAAGAAAATACAAACATAGTGTACTCTCTATAAAGTACAGCGGTAAATCTCTATTATAGAGATACACATGTCTACACAATTCTCTGTTTCTTTCCCTCTGAAAGTCTACATTCAGCTCTCGATGTTATGATTACTTAGGAATAGATTTCTTATACTTACTTTCATAATCAGTGAACTCGGAATTATTATTGTAGTATTGAGGATTGTACTGACTAAAACACTATGTTTATTCCATGTTAAATAACATCATCGTATCTTTGGATTCCATTTATCCTGCTACTGATGTATTCACAGGAGAGGGGAGGTGGGAGGAAAACCCAAGATCCATCAGGGTGGAGGAGGAATGTCAGAGGCTGTGGTTCTATTGTACTGCAGCTTGGGTTCTGGAAGAACACATTAATGGACCCAGATGGTGTGAAGCTAACTGAAGGGCTATGTTCTGTACACTTGTCTGTGGTACTGCATTTTCATTTATGTAAAATTTATTTCCTTCAAGTAATATATTAATTTGGATGAAAATGAAGATGTTAAGGAATTTTCAGAATGGGTCTGTTTAACCCTCATTGGCTTTGTTTTTAGGCACTTAACTCAGAAAAGAAAAGATAGAAAAATACATTTTGGGTTCTCTTCATCTGTACCATGGCACTCTTTGGTTAAGATTTATCATTTTGTCATATTTGATTCTCTAGACTCCCTGAAAAATCCCCTACTTCATTAGATGGAGTCCGTGTCTCACCATGGCAGTGAAAAGTTTAAAATGTTCCAGCTTTGCATTTAGCTAGGCCGTGGACACCTGCCATGGAACTTGCCAGCCAATTGTGTCAGGGGCATCATCTGAATCAGAATTACTTGCATGAAAACAAGGAGTTGCAGATTCTTCCAGTGAAAGTGGAGAGGAGCAAGAGCAGCAGAACATTGCCAGGGTTGAATGTGCCATGGGATGCTATGTGGTGGCTGGTGTCTGGGGTGCTGGTTCTGCAGAAGATAGGGCTTATGGGGGCTGGTGCTGTGATATAGCAGGTAAGGCTGCCTCCTGCAGTGCCAGCATCCCATATGGTCACCGGTTGGAGTCCAGCCTGCTCCACTTCCAATCCAGGTGTGCTGTGGCCTGAGAAAGCAGTAGAAAATGGCCCATGTCCTTGGACCCCTGAACCCACATGGGAGACCTGGAAGAAGCTCCTAGCTCCTGGCTTTGGATCAGCTCAGCTCTGGCCATTGCATCCAATTGGGGAGTAAACCAGCAGATGGAAGATTCTCTCTCTCTCTCTCTCTCTCTCTCTCTCTGCCTCTCCTCTCTCTGTAATTCTGACTTTCAAATAAATAAATCTTTTTTTAAAAAAAGCTTATGCTTAAGGGTAGTGTTCATGGAAAATGTGTGGGACATTTGGCAGCAAGATTTTAGATGAATTTTCCAACCCCTGAACCTCCTAGAGATTAGAATAGACTTCTAATGCACAACTTCCACTTATGCTTAATTAGGTTTTTGTTTTGAATTGTTTTTGATGAAACAGCAAGGAATTCTGAGTTATAGACTTCCTATTTCAGAGACAGGAGAACAGTGATGCCTGCATTTTAATTAAATAATGCCTATCACCCTTTCGTAAGCAACAAATGATCACAGATTCTCTCTTTGCTGCTAAGTAATGAGCATGGTGATTCTTCCCTCCGTAACCACCTTCCCACCTACACTCCCTCCCCTCTTCCTCCTTCCTCTCCTATTTACATGGAATGCCTTACATAGCTAGGCTGAACTTTTAATCCACTTGGCCCTAGGTGTTCATACACTTCAACTCTGTGTGATTATTCATATGCCCTTTTTATGACAAGGCTTATGTCAGAACGACAAATTATATATTCACCTAATACTGAGAGTCATCAAATTGATTTCTATTTTCTTCTCTCTTAGGCAGTTCTTGAGGGGCAGAAATATTTATTTTGTATATCATGTATTTATTCAACTAAAAGACTGACTGTCAAGATGCTGAGTTTTAGTGTCAAAGCAAATATGTTTCTAGACCCCATGAAGGTTACAGTCTGGCAAGAAAGAGCCATCTACCCAAAGAATATTGTTTAACATAGTAAATGCTGGTGTGAAGTCAGTGGATAAAGATTGAAGCATTCTTAATCTAGCACCAACTCTAATCCCATGATCTCTAATTGAGAGAAGTAATCAGAAACACAGAACTCCATGTTACCCAGTTATCTCTTTGAATTTCTGATTAAAAAATAAAACATATCAAACAACACACAAATACCTAGGAGTGCATAATATTTATATACTATCTTGATATTAAAAATAAGAACAAATAACCATGAAATAATAGCAACTTTGAATCTCCTTTGTTTTCTAGACAAGTTATAATCCTATGTGGTTCTTTATAGTAAAATATTACAGTAAATTACAGTACATCATTACAGTAAATTATTACAGTAAATAATTACAGTAAATTATTTTTGTAGGTACTCTTCATCTCACTCACATTTTTTCCTTTTGATAAATCAAATTTTAAAAACTGAGACCCAAGAGAAAAGAAAGATTTTTAAGCTAGTGTTATATGTTGATTGGCTCTCTAAAAATGATTTATTTATTTATTTGAAAGTCAGAGTTACACAGAGTAGAAGGGGAGAGAGAGACAGAGAGACATCTTCCATCTTTTGGTTCACCCACCAATTGGTCACAATGGCTCGAGCTGTACTGATCTGATGCCAGCAGCCAGGAGCTTCTTCTGGGTCTCCCACACTGATGCAGCTGCCCAAGGACTTGGGCCATCTTCCACCGCTTTCCCTGGCCATAGCAGAGAGTTGGATCGAGAGCAGAGTAGCCGGGACTCAACCTCCACCCATATGGAATGTCAATGCTTTACATGCTATGCCACAGTGCTGGCCCCTTGATTGGCCTTTAACTTAGACTTTTTTATGATATTAAAAAACACCATGCTTTTCTAAGCTCTTTCCATTCAGTTTCTATTTTGTAAACTCCAGATAATACTGTCCCCAGAATTAATCTAAGGTATAAATGCTATGATATAAGGCATTTAACCCCTTAACCTGTCTCTTTGAATACGCAGCTATGTTAGCTCTGTGTCCATTCTTCTGTCTCTGTACTAGATGAATAAAAAGACAGTTTAAAATGATTTGAAAAGAACTATAAGGGGTCGGTGCTGTGCTGCTGCTGCCAATTGGGGAGTGAACCAGCAGATGGTAAACCTCTCTCTCTCTCTCTGTCTCTGCCTCTCCTTCTCTGTAACTCTGACTTCCAAATAAATCAATAAATCTTAAAAGAACTATAAACATCAATAAAACACAAATGAAAATTGTATTCTCAAAACTGGATATTAAACCATGCCTTCTACACCTCTGTTAAAAGCTACATTCTATCATAGTCATTTATGATTTCTAGGGCCAAAGTAGTAAATAAGATTTTTCTGGAAGAGACAGAGGTTATGAGGGAGCCAGGATTTGGGGTCAGTTAGCAGCAGTGAGTGTCACTCTTTCAGATTTGATTCAGGAAAGGAAGAAAGCAACTGATCCCTGAGATTTTGGTGGGGGGAAGGAAAGGAAGGAGGGACTGAATAAAAGCAAAGGCCCTCTGGTTGTGGGCACCCAGCCCTGACTACAGCCTTTGGGAGGGTCAGCTGGTGTCTCTACTGATGCTGCGGCCTGTACTCCATTTCCCAGAGTTCCCAGGAGCTTGGATGTATTATGCCTTCTGAATGCTTGTGCACATGCGTGTGCTGCTGCCATTCCCTGGGGCCTGAGTTGGAACAGAGGGAGTTCATTCCCTGATCAGGGTCAGCCCTGGGGGCTGTGCTTCTCCTTCTCTGGCATTTACTCCATTTCCTGCTCTGCACGTGCGATCCCAGGCAGTTTCCAAGTGCTCACCCTAAGCCTGCCTCCTGCTGCGTCTTCCCTCTTCATCCTCCACCTGTGGGTCCCACTTACCAGGGAGTCTCTTCCCGCCACTCCCGAATTGCTCCCCGCATGTCCGGAAGAAAGGGTACCTGCTCCAGGGACTTTCTGCTGCAGGTTTGGCATGCAGGAAGGGGCGGGGACATGTGTGGGAGAAGGGTGGGTGCCAGGGTGCCATCGATCATGGCAGCTTCCCCCGAGGTCAGGACTGGGACCCGGGCTGTTCTGTCTCCCACCTCCACTTCCCAGGCTCCCAGTGCCTGGAATCTCTCCTGCAGGACCTCACCCAAACTGTCCCTAATGTGCTTTATTTAGTGGTTACAGGAGAGAGGGGGCAGCATTCTGGGAACATGCACACGCAGGGAAGGAAGGCAGAAAGACTCCGGCTCTCCACAGTTAAATAAGCTGGGTTCCCACTGTGGGTGGTCTCAGAATGCAGTCTGGCCAGGTCTCTTGATGTTTCCTGGGCTGGTTCCTGCAGGGTGGGGCTGGGTGGCCTTCAGCAGGGAGCCTGGGGCAGCAGAGGGGTGGGAAGGAGGATTTGACTAGGATCTGCCCCACTGCTCTCATCTTGCACCTCATCTTCCTGGTGGGGAGCAGTGTGAAGTGTGCATTGATCCCTCTCATATTAATTATCAGATTTTTCCAATGTGGAATTTGAAGCTGTTCCAGAAACCTGGGGTGGGAAAACTCCCTTCTTTCAAACAGGCACAGAGACAGTGGAGGATCCAAGGAGTTTCTATTAATGGCCCTAGGCTCAGCTGGAATGATTTCCTGAGAACTGAGCATCAAATTCAAGTTTCTTAGCTGTTACAGCATTGGTGGGTTTAAATGGCAGCCTTCATGACTTAGGTCCACATTTCCAATGGTCAGGGGGTCCAGTATGTTTGTAAAAGAGATGCCAGGGACAGATTTATTAGGATAGCTTTATGACTGGAGTTTACAGAAGCAGAACTTAGGACAT
Source organism: Oryctolagus cuniculus (assembly GCF_964237555.1). Lineage (NCBI taxonomy): Eukaryota > Metazoa > Chordata > Mammalia > Lagomorpha > Leporidae > Oryctolagus > Oryctolagus cuniculus. The sequence continues at coordinate 85,029,129 of NC_091444.1, read as the reverse complement.
CTTCCCTCCCTAGATAAGATTTCAGTGGGCAGCTGTTTCACTCATTAATTGTGAGCATCCACTTTTAAAGGTTTGTGTTGGATGGGGTCCACTTCTCTTTCTTTGATGATGTATTTGGCTGCTTTTCATATTCTGTCTTCAGCTATTTCTTCTCCTGTTAGCAAGGCTGTCAACTCTTTTTACCTGCCACTGATCCCTTTGCAAAATAAGAAGAGAACTAAAATTAATGCAAGTCTACTGTGTTGTCAATAACTGGAGCTACTTTTTTAAAGATTTATTTATTCATTTGAAAGAGTTACACAGAGAGAGGAGAGAGAGAGAAAGAGAGAGAGACGTCTTCTGTCCGATGGTTCACTCCCCAATTGGCAGCAGCAGCTGGAGCTGTGCCAGTCTGAAGCCAGGAGCTTCTTCTGGGATGAAGCTGGTTTTTAAAATAATTATTTATTTATTTGAAAGGCAGAGTTACAGAGTGGTAGAAGCAGAGATGGATGGCTGGAGCTGTTTGGATCCAAAACCAGAAGCCAGGAGCTTTGTCCAGGTCTCATAGGTGGGTGCAGGAGATGAGGGATTTGGGCCATCTTCTACTGTTTTCCCAGGCCACAGCAGAGAGCTGGATGGGAAGTGCAGCAGCCAGGATCCCAACCGGCACCCATATAGGATGCTGACACTGCAGGCAGTAGCTTTACCCACTAAGCAACAGTGTTGCCCACTAACTGGAGCCCTTTTAATCTGAGTTTGCATAAAGTGGAGAATTACAACATCATAAATACAGATAAGTAACATCTTTTTCTCTGCCCAGTACTTTACAGTTACCCAGTGCTCCACTGAGAATCTTACATTCCACACTGTGTAATTAAGAAGGCCAGTTACTTGTCTTATTTTGGGTTCTGTGGTTAAACCCATGACATTTTTGAAATGGGAGGATATTAGTTCTACAATTTCATAAAGACTGCTCTGTGGAAGCATCAATAGAAGTTATAACTGTGAGAGTGGTAAGAAAGAAGAATGGAAGAAATAAGTACCCCTTACGCCACACAGAGATGTCCACAAATGGAGTAGAAGATGTGCCCTTGAAAACTATGGCTGACTTTCTGGGACAAACTGTGTTTGAGTGCTTCACATGTTCTGATAGAAAGGTGTTGCCACCAGGTTATTAGTATATTTATTTAGTTAGTTTTTAAAGATTTATTTATTTATTTGAAAATCAGAGCTACACAGAGAGAGAAGGAGAGACAGAGAGAGAGAGAGAGAGAGAGAGAGAGAGAGAGATGTCTTCCATCAGGTTCATTTCCCCAATGGCTACATCATTGTGAACTTTGCTCAGTTCCTGACCTATACCTTTCCTTTAACCTAGTACTTTGCCATGTAGTAGCCCATGAAAACTGCAGACTGCATAAATGAATGAATATTTGGAGGGTTGTGATTTCTTAGAGGAACATCATGAGACAGAAGGAATAAAACAAAACAAAAGTATCCTCCGTATATAGAAGATATACTGTTTTTGCAAGCTATAGAGAAGAGGAAGAAGAAGGAAAGTAGTGAGACTGGAAAGGTTGTGGCAAAGGTAATAGGCACTAGTCAAGAATTCAACAAGCCCATTAGGAAAGTATTAAGGATTCTTTACTTCCATGTAGACTCTGCCCTCTAATGGTGAACAGGGTCCTCTAAACCCACTTGTTGCACAAATGAAAACCCAAGCATTGTCTTCTCCCACAGATGGAGTCTGCTATTGGTTTTGATTTACATTTCCCTAATGGCTAGTGATATTGGGCATGTTCATCTATGTCTTGACCATTGAGATTTCCTCTTCTGAGAAACATCTATTCAGATCATTCTCCATTTCTGAACTGTACATTTTGCTTCTTGTTTGGAGTTTTTCCAGTTCTATATAAGTATGTTTTGGCTATCAATCTTTTGTCATAGTCAGAGTTTTCAATGTTTCCTGCCATTCCGTCCATTGTATCTTCACTCTGTTGATTACTTTGTTGTGAAGATGTATCTTAATTTGATATGCTCAAATTTGTATATTTTATTTTGTTACTTGTGCTTTTGGAATCTGACCCAAAACTGTTGTCTATGCTAATGTTTTACAGTTTCTCATATGTTTACTTAGGTTTTGGGTTTTTTTAACATACATAATTTTATTACAAATTTTTTTAAAAAAACAACACAGAATGCAACATCCTAACAAAAAATCCAAATTTACAAATGATACTAATTCCTACAACTTTGCTGTGCTACCATACACAAGTCAAGAAATTAAAGAAACCATTAAATATTTAGGAACATTCAACATCAGAAGCTTTAAAATCTAACTGTATGTAGTAGCCCCTCAAAAAGCTACAACCTGCATTTTTTAAAAAAAAGTATTTTCTCTACAAAGAATCTTATCAGCTATACAAAAATCTGTACAGTTTTTTTATACTGAAGCTAATATTGAGCTGCACTTGAATTCACATTCTTAGCAAAACAACTGCCTGAGCACACACGCACACTCCACACTCATCATTACAGGATAGCCATTTATTCTTCATCTTCATCCTCTTCCTCATCATCTTCATCTTCTTACTCTTCCTCTTCTTCCTCCTCATCTTCAGGTTCATTCTTCTTCTTTGAGCCTGTGGGCCTACCAGGGCCCTTCTTTCCCGCTTCACTTTTGCCCTTGGCACGGTATGCAGCAATATCCTTTTCATATTTCTCCTTTAGCTTAGCTGCTTTCTGTTCATATGGTTGTTTATCTTTGGCTGACTGTTCAGACCACATCTCACCCAATTTTTTTGCAGTGTCCCCAATGGACAGGCCAGGGTGTTCACTTTTGATCTCTGGGCAATGTTCAGAGCAAAAGAGAAAGAAGGCAGATGGTGGTCTTTTAGGAGCATTAGGATCCTTTTTCTTTCCCTTCTTAGCACCCTTGGGAGGAACGTAATTTTTCATCTCCCTGACATAAAGAGCTTTATCACTTTTTGCCATATCTACAAACTTGGACTTTTCCTTTGCAGACATGGTCTTCCATCTCTCCGAGCATTTCTTAGAGAATTCTGCGAAATTGATCGAAGAGTCAGGGTGTTTCTTCTTGTGCTCTTCCCGGCACGTCTGCACAAAGAAGGCATAGGAGGACATTTTGCCCCTCGGCTTGTTGGGGTCTCCTTTACCCATGACAACAGAACGGCGGCCACCTGGTGCGAGTTGTTCCTCAGACTCCCGCAGAGCGGCCAGATCCGATGGCATTGCTTCCTTCCCTCAGTTCCGGCGTGAACTCAGGATGTGAGGGCGATCTGGCTGCGACATCTGTCACCCCATTGATCGCCAGGGTTGCTTCGGCTGATCTGGCTGGCTAGGCGGGTGTCCCCTTCCTCCCTCACCAATCCACGTGCGTCCCTCCCGAAGCTGCATGCTCGGTCGAAGAGGACGACCTTCCCCGCTAGAGGAGGACCGGTCTTCGGTCAAGGGTATATGAGTAGCTGCGCTCCCCTGCTAGAACCTCAAAACAAGCTCTCAAGGTTTTGGTTTTATATTTAGACTTTTAATTTACCTTGAGTTGCTTTTACATAGTGTATGAGGTGTTGGGGTATCTTTTCAGGCTTCTACATATGGATAATCACTTTCCTTTAAACCATTTGCTAAAGGGATTCTTCTTTCTCCTGTTTGTTTTATTTCCTTTATTAAATAGGGGTTGGCTGTAGAAAAGTCAGTTTATTTCAGCTGCCTATTTTTTCCATTGAACTATGTGTCTGTTTTTCCAACAGTGCTAACACTGCTTCTATTTTTTTAAGATTTCTTTATTTGAAAGGCCAGATGCTTCTTCCAAGTCTCTCATGTGGGTGCCAGCACCCAAGAACATGGTCCATCTTCCACCAATTTCCCAGGTGCATTAGTAGGGAGCTGGATTGGAAGTGGAGAACCTGGTCTTCTAGCAACAACATATGGGATGCATGCACAGCAGGACAAGGCATTAACCTACTACACCACAGCATCAAACCCTTCCTTATTTACTTCTGCTGTGATCTTTCATTATTCACTTTTCTACTGCCCCACAACTTGACTCATTCCTGTTTTTTTTTTTTTTTTCTGGGTCCTGGAGGATGGTAGTAGGTTGCTTCTGGGATATCTTTTTTATGTTAGTAGATACTTGGTAATCTAAAATCATAGTTTTTACTTTCTATATTTCTCTGCTAATCACAAGGACCTTCTAGATGACAGCAGAAAATGCTAGCAGAAATGAGGATATATTAATTTGCTAAGAAAATACCACAGAGAATATGATTTAAATCATGGAATTTTACTTCTCAGAGTTGTAGAGCTTGAAAATATCAGATCAAGGTGCTAATAGGCTCAATTTTTCCAGAAGCCCTTCTCTGATGTGACAGAAACATCTATCATTTGATCTGCTTAAAAGCACTTTCTTCAGGTAGAGTTATGTTGGTGGTTAGCACTTCAGTGTTTGAGTTTTAGGGAGGCACATTTCAGTCCACAACAGCAAAGGGGCCCTGTGGTCTACTTCAATGACAGCCATCTCTGCGGAGGATAGAAAGTTTGAAATCAGCATTAGGAGTTCTCACAGTATTACTGTCAGTGCTATCTCCATCAAATGTGCATTCATGTACACACAAACAAAACTACCTGTACACATAAACACATTCAACAGTGGAAATGCCTGATGGTTGTGTACAGGTAACATCAATATAATAATCCATAAGATGGCCTATTAGCAGACATTAAAAGAGAATTAGAAAGAATGACAACAAAATCTGCAGTTACCTATATTTATGTCTATATGTATGATATTCAGTATTTATAGTTGCTAAAAGATGAATACTGATGTGTGGAAATAAAAGCTAAACCTTACCTTGCAATATTGCAGCCTAGTCTACATGAAAGATGTCTTCCTAAAACCTTTCCCTGGGCCCACTCTGTGGCATAGTAGATTAAGCATCCACCTGCAGCACCAGCATCCCACATGGGCACCAGTTTGAGTCCCTGCTCCTGCACTTCCAATCCAGCTCTTTGCTAATGGCCTAGGAATGCAGTGGAACATGCCCTGAGTGCTTGGGCCCCTGCACCCATGTGAGAGACCTGGAGGAAGCTGCTGACTCCTGGCTTCTGGCACCTGGCTTCAGATCGGCCCAGCTCCAGTCATTATGGCCATTTAGGGGTGAACCAGTGGATAGCAGACCTCTCTTTCTCTTCCTCTCTATATCTGTCACTCTGCCTCACAATAAACACATCTTTTAAAAATCTTTCCCTTTTTAAATTTCTTAATTGTTTTAAAGATTTATTTATTTATTTATTTACAAGTCGAGTTACAGACAGAGAGGAGAGCCAGAGAGAAAGAGGGAGGTCTTCCATCTGATGTTCACTCCCTAATTGATTGCAACTGCCAGAGCTCTGCTGATCCGAAGCCAGGAGCCAGGAGCTAGTTCCAGATCTCCCAGATCGGTACAGGGGCCCAAGGACTTGGGCCATCTTCTACTACTTTGCCAGGCAATAGCAGAGAGCAGGATCAGAAGTGGAGCAGCTGAGTATTGAACCAGCCCCCATATGGGATGCTGGCACTTCAGTCCAGGGTGTTAACCTGCTCCACCACAGCACCAGTCCAACATTTTAAATTTCTGATACTCTAAAGTAGCACAGGACTACATTACATCTAGGAAAGATGTATTTAAAAATTATAAATCTAGTGCATTTTAGCAGAAGTCCTAATAAATACTTCTGATTTTCTCAACATTATGTATAAATAAATGATAGAATGAGTCATTGTCAGATTAATAGAAGGAGTTTGAGAGGATTGTCTCTCTTTCAATTGTGTTGAATAGTTTGAGAAGCATTAGTTCTTTAAAAGACTTGTAGAATTCAATAGTGAGGCTGTCTGATCCTGGACTTTTCTTTCTTGTTAGGGTCTTTATTACTCATCCAATCTCTTTCTTGGTTTTTGATTTGTTTAGCTTTTCTATGTGTCTTCATGACTCAATTTTGGTATATTGTGTATGTCCAGGAATCTGTTGATTTTTCCTCTAGGATTTCCAATTTGTTAACCATCACAACAGATGCCCGCATCATATATTGCAGTGCTAATCTGAGTTTTGGGTACTCCACTTCCAAATCAGTTTCATGTTAATATCCCTGGGAAGAAATGGATAATAGCTCAAATTCTTTCCTTCTTGTCATCTAATTTGGAGAACTGTAACCTCAATGGGGACTTGAAACCTGGTCTTGCACAGTTGTAGCCATATAGAAAGTGAACCAGCAGATGGGATATCTCTCTGCTTCTCTTTCCTTCTCTCTTTGTCTCTGTGTCTCTCTGCCTTTTTTTTGTCATATTAAAATATTTAATTACTTATTTGAAAGAGTTACAGAGAGAGGGAGAGACAGAAATCTTCCACCACCTAATTCATTTTTGAGATGACTTTAATAGCCAGAGTGTGGCCAGGTTGAAGCCAGGAGCTTTTCCTCCGATGTGCGTGGCAGCATCCCAGCACTTGGGCCATCTTTCCCTGCTTTTTCAGTCCATTGGTAAGGAGCTGGATCAGAAATGGAATAGCTGGTACTTGAACTGGTGCACATACAGGATGCCAATGTAACAGATAGCAACTTTGTCCACTGCACCACAACCACCAGCTCCTCTTTCTGGCTTTCCAATAAATAAATCTTTTGAAAAAGAATTTAAGGTAGTAAAAGTCATCATGACTGAGCAATGGCAAATTTATTGAAGTGATCGACTTTCTTAAAGGTCTATTTATGAATTTGAAAGGCAGCACTAGAAAGAGAGAGTGGGAGAGATGGATCTTCCTCCTGGTTTGTTCACTCCTCAAATGGCTGCAATGACTGTGGCTAGGACAGACTGATATCAGGAGCCGGGGGCTTCTTCCAGGTCTCTCACATGGGTGCAGGAGCCCCAATATTTGAGTCACCCTGTGCTGCTTTTCCAGACACATTAGCAGGGAACTGGATCCGTTTGGAGCATTAATGTCTATGATACTCTCCTTGCAGTTGAAGGATTTAGAATCCATTTTGATTATGGGTGGGCTAAGTACAACAGCTCCCAATTGTCCAAGGTTTGGATTAGATGGGTTCTGAGAAATTTTGTTAAAATAGTTATTAATCATAACTCTGAGCTTAAGCTTTTCTTACCAAATTTTCATGTTTGCTGATGTTTATATCTATGGGAAAATTGGGTCTCTGGATTGCAACCAATGAAAGCATCCAGACTAACAGTAATAAGGTCAACAGTCAGCAGAATGATGTCCAGCTGAACTGAAATAGCTTTTCTTATTTGGTAGAGGGGTTACCTCCTGCATTATACTGACATACTGACATAGACAGTAGATATTGGAGCCTGTCTCTTCTGCCAAATGGAGAATGCCGCATTTTGATCCATCATATATATATTTATATATTATAATATATATTATATATTTCTATACATAATATAGAATTACATATAATTATCATAAATATATAATATGTAATTATATATAAATATTATATATGAATTTATTTATATATAAATATATAATTATTTCTGATCCAGCTCCTTCCCATGGATTGAAAAAGCAGTGAAAGATGGTCCAAGTGCCTGGGTTGCTGCCACACACATTGGAGGAGGAGCTCCTGGCTTCAACCTGGCCACACTCTGGCTATTGAAGTCATCTCAATAATATATATATATATATATATATAATGTATATAATAGTTATAGTAAATTATATAATATTATCTGTTTATAATTATTCTGTATTATATAATATATTATATGATAAAGCATAATATATTTTATATATGAATATATTTATATACATAAATATATATATATATATAATTGTAAATATATATATATATAGAATTTATTTACGTATTTGACAGGTGTACTTACAGACAGTGAGAGGAAGAGACAGAGAGAAAGGTCTTCCATATGCTCATTTACTCCCCTAATGACTGCAATGTCTGCAGCTGGGCCAATCTGAGCTAGGAGCTTCCAGGTCTCCCACATTTTGGCAGGGACCAAAGCACTTGGAACAGCTTCTACTGCTTTCCCAGGCTATTGCAGAGAGCTGGATGGGAAAAGGAGAAATGGGGACTAGAACTGGTGCTCATATGGGGTGCCAGCACTGCAGGTAAAGGATTACACCACTGCACCACAGTGCTGGCCCCAGTCTATCCTTTATTAAGGAGATCTCAGTAATCATGTTCAGGTATTGCTGTCCTATATTCATGGCCAAAGTCCTAGCAGGCAACATGGTTTGGAGAATCGTAAGCACAAGGTGTGTAGGAGACTTCATTTCTCATACAGCACAGTTAATAACAAGGTTCCAAGAGGGGAAATTACTTGCATCATAGTCTTTGAGAACTAATGGACATCACAGGTGATCTAAAGAATTTAGAAGGTTTGTGAGCCCCTAGAGTGAAAAAGTCACTGGGAGCACAAGGACAGTGCCTAGAGTTTATTTTGATGGATTTTAGCCCCTTTCATTGGAGGGAGGCCCGAAGAAGCTGGACTGATTAGTAAACCTCAGAAGTGTCTTTTCAATGTGAAGGCTAACTGAGACTGAGGGGTTTTTGGAAAAACGTTGAACAAAAGACATTTCCCACACTTGGTTAAAACACATCATTTATCTACTGATTTTCATCAAATCTGTTAACATTAGGTATAAGGTACAGTGGACATGGTGGTCGGCATATAACAATATGATTTTAGTAATATATCATGAGGTGCTTTTTTTAAATGGATTTAGCAGGTAAAATTGGGCTACCTAATGGGATGTAGCTGGAATAATCACCTTTTTGTTAAATAAATCTGAGGTAATAAATGTTAGTGTATGAAGACATTGAGTTTTCTGTTATTGGGCCTTCTTGGTTATTTTAATCTGGGATCTGCGAATTCTCATTTTCTTTATTTTATTCCTCATCATGTCGGACCAACTCTGCTGCTTTGGGGATTTTTTTAGTACATCTGACATTTGGAAATTTAGACAATAGTATAGTTAAAAAGAGATCTACCAAGTAAAGTATTTTTATTCTGATACATATTTTGGAATTCTTCTAAAATTCCTATTGAGTATCCTTGTTAAATTTAGTTGCATCCCAGGTTAAGACTTATTGGAGGCAGGCGCCATGGCTCAATAAGCTAATCCTCCACCTGCGGTGCAGGCACACCAAGTTCTAGTCCTGCTGGGAGAGCCAGATTCTGTCCCAGTTGCTCCTCTTCCAGTCCAGCTCTCTGCTATGGCCCAGGAGTGCAATGGAGGATGGCCAAAGTGCTTGAGCCCTGTACCTGCATGGGAGACCCGGAGGAAGTACTTGGCTCCTGGCTTTGGATCAGCACCATGTGCCAGCCGCAGCACACTGGCGGCAGCGGTCACTAGGGGGTAAACCAACAGAAAAAGGAAGACCTTTCTCTCTGTCTCTCTCACTGTCCACTCTGCCTGTCAAAATAAAAAATAATTTTTATAAAAAGACTTATTGGAACCACTTCAGTGATTATACCCATGAAACTTTGTTAATAAATGCAAATAGAACCTGGGAAAATTGATGTATATCTTATGCTGTAGAGACTTAAGATTGAACATCTTTTTTTAATCTTTTTAATTATATAATTTAAAAACAAATTTTAGATTTTTTTTTTACTTTACTAAGTCACAGCTCTGGCCCCATTAATATGACTTAACAATGTTTTTTCCTCTCAGACTTATCTCTATTGTTTCAGTTAACTGCATGCCTTTTCTTTACATTCAGATTCCCTCAGCTCTCAAAGCTTATTCATCTTAATTCTGTTGTTCCTATTTCCCTCCCTTTTATTCTGTCCCTAGGCTAATTGAGGTCATGATTCTCCATTCCTTCTGTGTGATGTCACAGTAGGCTTGAAGTGTTCTTTTTCTCTTCTGATTTCTAAAGAAAGAAATTATGTATTCCCCCAGTTTAGATATTTTAATAATGCACTCTAAAACAAAGGTTAAATGTTCTTAATTTGACAAGAATTTTCAGGGCCAGTGGTGTGGCATAGTGGGTAGAGCCACCACTTGCAGTGCTGGCAGCTCATATGGATCCAGATCTCTGCTAAAGCCTGGGAAAGCAGTAGAAGATGGCCCAAGTCCTTGGCCCCTGCACCCATGTAGGAGACCTGGAAGAAGCTCCTTGCTCCTGGCTTTGGATTGGCACAACTCTGGCCATTGCAGCCAACTGGGGAGTGAACCAGTGGATGGAAGACCCCTCTCTCTTCTCTGCCACTCTCTGTGTAATTCTGACTTTCAAATAAATAAATAAATCTTTAAAAAAAGAAGTTTTTCTAATTTTAGATTTGTTCTCCTTCATTGTCACTTCAGGGTGTGTGTAAGGAGTGCATATCCAGTTTTTCTATTTTGGAATTTTGGGATTTTGTATTAGCTCTGCTGTGTATTCATTTTTCTTGAGCATTGGTGATATCTTCTCCTTAGTTGTATTAAGAGAGAGAGCAATAGCCCTCATGTCTTTTTAGGTAAGTAAGACATATTAAAAACAGAGCATTCAGTATACATTCATAGTATTTTGACTTGTTCAATTGATTTTCCTGAACTCCCTTGGATATTCTTGGTCTTTGCTGTACAACTTTCTATACTCATTAATTCTTTGATATTCCCAAATCCAGAAAATGAATGACTCAACAGCTGTGTTCCTGTATTTGCTGGGACTCAGGGTAAGAAGCAAAGTGGAGGTGTTCAGGAATCTACAGGTACATGCTACATAGCAAAGCACATCATTTCCTATACAAAGTGACTGGGAAATCCAGAATCTTTTGCACACATATTGGATCCTGAACTATTACTGGACTATTCAGTAAGATTTTAATGTATTTATTTTCTGTGTGTGTGTTTGTATTTCTAAATAAACTCTGCTGGGCTACTTAACATTAACATATATTGCAGAATTCTTTCATCAGTTTTTACTTTTAAAAAATTTCTTTTTCAGTTTTATGGGAGAGGGTAGAAGTTTTCTGCTATGTAACTGAAAATTCATTCATTCATTAAAGTAAAAATATTTGTTGCAAATTGGTAGAATACTATTAATTCTTGTGTGATTTTCATGAAACTAAATACATTCTCTATTTTGTTTTGCTTAAAATTTCTGCATGTGTGGACTTCTTTTTTCCTTCTTGCCCCAAATCCCTTTGTGTATTGGGATGGCAAATGGGTTTTACACTGGACAAAACATGTTATTTTGGCAAAGAAGTACTTAGCCTTCCTGCTTCAAGTATTCAAATATTGCATTGGAAATCAGTATATTTGTTTACTGTACAAATGTCCTTCATACAATTTTGTAATCTTCTGGGATGGGAGAGGAAGCAGGAAATAGGAGGGTTATGGGTGGGAGGGATGTTTTGGGGAGGGGAAGCCACTGTAATCCAAAAGCTGTACTTTGGAAATTTATATTTATTAAAAAAATTAAACAATTTTGTAGTCTTCATCTTCCTTTTTATTTCATCCTTTTTAAAAAAAAGATTCATTTATTTTACTTGAAAGTCAGAGTTACACAGAGAAGCAGAGAGAGAGAGGGAGAGCAGTCTTCCAACCACTGGTTCACTCCCCATTTGGCCACAATGGCTGGAGCTCTGCCAATCCAAAGCCAGGAGCCAGCAGCTTCTTTTGGGTCTCCTATGCAGGTGCAGGAGCCCAAGGGCCTGGGTCATCCTCTACTGCTGGATAGTAAGTCTTACTTGCCTAAAAAGATGGATAGTAATTTGAGTAGCCAGGACTTGAACTGGCACCCAATTGGAATGTCAGCACTGCAAGCCACAGCTCTACTTGCTACTCCACAGCATCGGCCCCCTAAATTTTTATGAGTATTGCTACACGATTGGAATTTATAATTGATAATGCTGAACAATTGAAACTGTCTTATTTACAATTGTAGGACTGGATATGGCAGTTTTACTTGAAGTAAAGTATGTAGCCTGCTTATTGTATGATTTTCGGAAAAGCATGTATTTATATATAACAGCAGATCTGTTATTCATTTAAAAGTGAATTGTCATGATTACCCAGATGTAAAGAATGCAATATGTGCTAATGAGTTAGCAGTCACAGACATTTAGAATTAGAGGGATTTTAGAACTTTTTCAATACTGCAGTTTTTATGAAAAACTAATAATTTTTTTATTTGACAGGTAGAGTTATATACAGTGAGAAATCAAAAAGGTCTTCCTTCCATTGGTTCAGTCCCCAAATGGCTGCCACAGTTGGAGCTATGCCCATCCGAAGCCAGGAGTCAGGTGCTTTCTCCTGGTCTCCCATCCGGGTGCAGGGCCCAAGCACTTGGGCCATCCTCCACTGCCTTCCCGGGCCATAGCAGAAAGCTGGACTGAAAGAGGAGCAACCAGGACTAGAACACTTTGCCCATAAGGGATACCAGCACCACAGGTGGAGAATTAACCAAGTGAGCCACGGCGCTGGCCCCCGATAAATTTACTCTTAACAAAATATCAAAATATCTTATTTAGTATAAAGTTAGTAGTGAAAAGAGACTACCTTGTTGAACACAGAAATTTGAGATTATATTTCTTGGTATTAATTTGCATCTTAAGGCTTATTGCCTAGTTTATTTCAATATTTCAATCTAATATTACTAATAATATCTTGTACTTAGTGGTTCACTGTGTGCCAGACAATATTCTTTTGATTTTTTAAAAGATTTATTTATTTATTTATTTGGAAGTCAGAGTTACACAGATATTGAACAAGAGGAAGAGAGAGAGAGAGAGAGGTCCTCCATCTGCTGGTTCACTCCCCAGATGGCCTAAAAGGTCAGAGATATGCCAATCTGAAACCAGGAGCCAGGACCTCTTCAGGGTCTCCCATGCAGATTCAGGGGCCCAAGGACTTGGGCCAACTTCCTACTGCTCTCCCAGGCTATAGCAGACAGCTGAATGGAAAGTGGAGCAGCCTGGACTTGAACCGGCCTCCATATGGGATGCCCCCACTGCATGCAGTGGCTTTACTAGGTACACCACAGCACTGGCCTCAAGACAATGCTCTAAAATGATGCATTAATTATTCCCAAATATTGAAAAGTGGCATGGTACACATTTGAATGTGTTGTTTTGTACTAGTTGTAGAAACAGTTTAAAATATATTTAGATTTAAAAATGTAAGCTTTGATCTAAAGGTTTACTTTCCCTTAAGGTGCCTGTTTGGAAACTGAGAGATCATTGAAGTCTCAAGATAGAGTACAACTGATCTTATCCAAGCCTCCTTTATCACATGAGGATGCTAAATGCCAAGCCCAGAGAAGTTAAGTGAACTGTTCAAGGTCACATAGGTAAGTTGTGGCAGGGATAATTCTGTATTAGCATTAGGTATCCTGATACATAGGCCACTGTTCTGTCAATTTTGTACTCCTTCTGGAGTTAAAGATTCTAAGTTGTGGAAAATTGAATTTGGAAATTTAGTGGTTGCTATGTTGTTATGGTGAGAAATTTCTGTGTATAGCTATGAGTTGCTTAAATTTTATTCAATATATTTTTCTAGTATGTTTGCTATTTATTTGAAATGTATAACAAGTAGCTTCATCTATTTGCCAAAAGAATTTTTTGAAGATTTATTTATATTATTTGAAAGTCAGAATTACACAGAGAGAGAAGGAGAGGCAGAGAGAGTGGTCTTCCATTCACTGGTTCACTCCACAGTTGGCCTCCATGGCTGGAGCTGTGCTGACTGGAAGGCAGGAGCCAGGAGCCTCTTCCTGGTCTCCTATGCAGGTGCAGGGGTCCAAGGACTTGGACCATTTTATAATGCTTTCCCAGGCCATAGCAGAGAGCTGGATAGGAAGTGGAGCAGCCAGGTCTTGAACTGATGCCCCTATGGAATACCAGCACTGCAGGTGGCAGCCTCACCCACTATGGCACAGTGCCAGCCCTTGCCAAAAGAATTTATAGAAGCTATTCCATATATACACTTCACAATTATTTAGTTACTTGACACGAACTATCCCTGCATATTTGAAAATTTTGAATGGTATCACTTGGGTTTTAAGAATGTTATATTTTAGGTCTCTTAATATTTTTAGTGATGATGTTTTAAAGGCCCTTTCTGTTTTATGAAAAATGATAAGGATTTTGTTTTACAATGGCCATAGTATTACTACTTAAAGCAATAAATTAAATAACACTTTTAAACAAAGTCATTTAATACTGAATTCTAACACACTGGTATATTTTAAAGTGAGACACCGGATTTCTTTCAGATATTCTAAAGAAGAATGATAATCAAAATTGAAGACATCTACAGTTTTTAATCACTTGTTTTAAATATTGGTCATAATGGTCCAATTTTGAGTTTAATTTTAATTAGCTTTTAAATGATTCAATATATTTTATAGAAAAAATTCGGAGAACATAATTATATACTCAACCTCCCTCCCTTCTTTTTCCTTCTTTGTCATTTTTTTTAGCTTATGAAATGACATTTTCAGTTTACATTACATTAAAAAGGGTTGTTGAGTCAAGGGACAAGTTTAACAGGCAAAAAGCAAAAAGATCCTAATTTAGAGGGAATACAGACAATGGCTCTAAACAATATTTGAATATCACATCTAAACAATATTTGAATAAATTGATAAATATTTTAATTTCTCCTACTAAAATGCTCAAAGTCTTTAATTATTTATCAAATATTAGTGCAAAATTATGGATTTAAATGATCCCAAAAAGTGATGAATTTTTGTGTAATAAATTCCAATTTTTGTCAAGGCTTTTTGACAGTCTCACAGAAAACTTATGTTTGTGAATGGGAAGAATAATACCAAAATATCCATATTACCAAAAGCAATTTGCAAATTCAATGCAATCCCAATCAACATACCAACGATGTTCTCAGAGCTAGAAAAAATGATGCTAAAATTCACATAGAAACATGAGAGATGCTTAACATCTAAAGCAATATTATAAAGCAAAAAAAAGCTGGAGACATCACACCATATTTTAAGACATATTACAGGGGTCAGCACTATGACAAAGCAGGTAAAGTCACCGTCTGCAGTGCCGGCATCTCATATGGGTGCCAGTATGTTTCCCAGCTGCTCCACTTCTTATACCCCTCTCTGGTATAGCCTGAGAAAAAAGTAGAAAATGGCCAAAGTCTTTGGGCCCCTGCACCTGCATAGAGACCTGGAAGAAGCTCCTGACACTTGGATTCAGATCAACAGAGCTCCGGCCATTGTGGCCATTTGGGGAGTAAACCAGTGGATGGAAGACCTCTCTCTCTCTCTGCCTCTACCTCTCTGTAACTCTGCCTTTCAAATAAATAAACTGCAAAAAAAAAAAAAGAAGAAGTGTTAGCACTGATATAATAACAGACACATAGTTCAATGGAAAAGACTTGGTAGCATAGAAATAAACTCAAATTTCTACCAGCAACTCATATTTAACAAAGGAACTAAAATGAACTGGAGAAAGAAGAATCTCTTTCACAAGTGGTGCAGAGGAACTTGATTATCCATATGTAGAAGCCTGAAAAGAGACTCCAACATCTCTTACACTATGTGAAAGTGAACTCACAGTGAATTAAAATGTAATCATAAGACCCAAACCCAAGTAAACATAGGGGAACTCTAAATATTGTCAACACACAATAGCTTTTGGGTAAGATTCCAATAGCAATAGTCACAAAAATAAAAACAGAGACATTTGAGTATATCCAACTAAGATACTTCTTCACAACAAAGTAAACATCAGAGTGTAGATACAATGAACAGATGGCAGGAAAAATTAAAACTCTGAATGTTTACAGATTTCCAGAACATTTACATGAATTGGAAAAACTCCAAAAAATACAGTGAAGAAACATCTGAATAGACATTTCTCAGAAGAAATGTAAATGGTCAAAACATGTGAATATGCCCGATGTCACTAGCCATTATGTAAATATAAATCAGAACACCATATCAGTCTCCAACACCTGTGGGAGAATACAACACTCAGGTGTTTGTGTGTGCAGCAAGTGGGTTTAGAGGACCCTGTTCACCTCTGGAGAGCAGAGTCTACAGGGAGGTAAAGAAACCTTACTGCGCAGGGGCATGCTAATCTTCTCTGTATCGTTCCAATTTTAGTATATGTGCTGCCGAAGCGAGCACATGTGCTGCCGAAGCGAGAAAGAGATGAAAAGAATTTATCTCAGCTAGCCACTAATATTCAAGAAACAAGGTCTTCAGGAAAGCCAACTCAACTGACATTTTCATGTCATTGTTAAATAAAGGAAAAATTATCTAGGTTCAGCAATACGTAGTTTATAAGAGAAAGACTACAGAGTAATTTCCTTGGCATAGAAATAACTTTGTCTTCTTTTTTTTTTAATCTATGAGGGCTTGCTATCACCACCACACACCCACATCCCATATACAAATGCCTGGCTTGAGTGGTAGCTTCTCTGCTTTGAGGCAAGTTTCTGCTAGTGTGCACCCTGGGAGGAGACGGAGGATGGCAGAAGTGCTTGGGCCCCTGCACCCAAATGGGACATCCAGAATGAATTCCCAGTTCCTGGTTTTGGCTTGGTCAAGCTTTGGCTATTGCAAGTGTCTGGGGAGTGAAACAGTGGTTCCCTCTTCCTGTCACTCTGCCTTTCAAATCAATAACTGTTGTTGGTAATGACTAATAATGATATTCACTGATTGTCAAATTTTGAATCTATTAATTATAGACAATTTCTCTTTGTAATTTTAAACTTTCATAATGTTCTGTAGCCAATTTCATCACTAGAAATAAAAACTTTTCCTCAAAAAAAAAAAGAAACCTTACTGCTTTCCTAATGTGCTTATTAAGTTCTTGACCAGCGCCTGTTAGTCTTGCTACAAACTTTCTAGTCTTACTACTTTCCTTCTTCTTCCTCTTCTCTGTGACTTGTAAAATAGTATACATTCTATATACTGTGGATACTTTTGATTTATTTTATTCCTTCAGTCTCCTATGAAGTTCCTCCACAAAAGCACAGCCCTTAAGATATTCATTCATTTATGCAGTCTGCAGATTTCATGAGCTACTAAATTCCAAGTAGTATGTTAAAGGCAAGATCTGGGCCTAAGAGAAAAATGGTCTAAATTCTGTGCCTAGAAGAGGATTTGGGACATAGTAGAACTTCAGTGAAGTGCTATGTGAATGACATGCACTCATTAAATGAGTAATCTAAAGCATACACTTCATTTAAGCAACACAGCAGCCCTACTCACCTCAGGTAGAGCAATTGAGAGGAATAATGTGAACAAAAATAAGACATCAATAAGTTGAATAATAACAGAGAAAAACAAAATGAGATAGATGCCAACATTACTGAGCTATTTTTGAGGAATTAAATTGATAGAGGGGCTGGCATTGTGGCCAAGTGGGGAAAGCTGCAATCTGTGAGGCCAGCATAACATCTGAGTTCCACTTTGAGTTTAGGAATCTCCACTTCCAATTTAGCTCACTGCTAAACACCTGGGAAACCAGCAGAAGATGGACGAAGGACTTGGGTCCTTGCCACTGATGTGGGAGACTTGGATGAAGCTCCTGACTCCAGCATGCCCCAGGCTCAACTGTTGAAACTCTCTGGGGTGTGAGCCAGCAGATGAAAGCTATCTATGTCTTTCCCTCTCTCTCTAAATCCACCTTTCAAATAATAAAGATTTAATAAACAAATTAACTGATTTCAAAATACACAAAAACATGAACAATACTATATCATTTTTATGCCAAACTGATAAAAAATAACAAATGCTAGAGAGCACATGGGAAAAGAAAAGCGTCATATACGGTGGGTGAAAACACAAGTTAGTACAGATGTTATGCAGAACAGTATGGTCATTCCTTAAAAAGGATAAAAATTGGGGCCGGCACTATTGTGCAGTGAGTTAAAACCCTGGCCTGAAGGGCCAGCATCCCATTTGGGTGCCAGTTCTAGTTCCAGCTGCTCTTCTTCCAATACAGCTCTCTGCTATCTCCTGAGATAGCAGTAGAAGATGGCCCAAGTCCTTGGGCCCATGCACCCATGTGGGAGACCCAGAGGAAGCTCCTGTCTCCAGGTTTCAGAATGGCATAACTCTGGCCTTTGTAGTCATCTGTAGAGTGAACCAGCTAATGGAGGACCTCTCTGTGTCTCTACCTCTATTGTAACTCTTTCAAATAAATAACAAAAATTAAACTAAGATAAAAATTGACCTACCATGTGAGAGTTATCTTGCTCTTGGCTATATAGAATAAGGAAATTTTATTAGAAGGAAAGGAGGAGAGCATATCAAAGATACAGCAATTTTCCCATAACACAGCCACTATAACACAGTTCACTGCAGCCAGGATTTGAAACCAATCTAGCTGTCCATCAGTGAAAAACAATGGACAGGGCAACTATTAAATTAATTGAAATAAGCCAGAAGCAGGAACACAAATGTCACCTGGTCCTTGTAACATGTGGAAGTGAAAGAAAATAATGGATCTGAACACAGAACTGTGATTACTAGAGGCTGAGAAGGGAAGCAGCTAGGGATAGAGGGGGATTGGATAATAGGTATCAAAAATCAAAGAGGCAGAAAGAACTTCTGGTGTTCCATAATATAATGAGATGACTACATTCAACCATATTAGGTTCTGTGTAAAGAACTGAAGGAGAGGAGCTGGTAGTCTCAAATCATGGAGAAGAATTAGAAACTGTAGTTGCTTGGGGGCCAGCATTGTGGCACAGTGGGCTAACACCCTGGCCTGAAGCACCAGCATCCCATGTGGGTACCAGTTCTAGTCCTGGCTGCTCCTCTTCTGATCCAACTCTCTGCTATGGCCTGGGAAAGCAGTAGAAGATGGCCCAAGTCCTTGGGTCCCTGCACCCAAGTGGGAGATCTGGAAGAAGCTCCTGGTTCCTGGAATCAGATTGGCAGAGCTCCGGCCATTGTGGCCATCTGGGGAGTGAACCAGCAGAGGAAGACCTCTCTCTCTCTCTGCTGCTACTTCTCTCTGTAACTCTGTCTTTCAAATAAATAACTCTTTAAAAACTTAATAAAACTGTAGTTGCTTAGCTTGATCACTTTTTACTGCATAAATGTGTGCAAATATTGCACTACACCCTGTAATAATGCATGACTAGGACACATTAAGCACAAATTATTTCAATGAAATTTTAAAAATTAGAAGCATTTCTTTATATTAACAATGAACTATTTGAAAATGAAATTAGAGAAACATTTCCATGCATAGCAGCATAAGAACCAGGAACCAATGTCTTCAATGTTATCAGTGATGAATCAGATTCACAGCCCCCAGCACTCAGTTTTTGCCATAGACCTTACCATGGCAATTGTGGGCATATAGTAGTAAATCAATGGACAGGAATCCTTTGTCTCTAAATCTGCTAAGTAAATAAACATGGAATTCATCAAAGAAAAAGAGATATCAATTTGGATGCCAGGCACAAAAACACATGCACTTGAGCTATCCTCCAGTTTGTGATGCCAACAAATCTTTCAGACATGTTACATTTTCAGAGACTTTTCTGTAATCTTGCTAAGCTTTCTGGAAATCTGCCTTATAGCAAAGGGTTTCCCAATTCCATTACACTCATGATTTTTCTTTTGTGTGATATATTAGTTTACCATCTAGAGATAATTTATGGTACAAAACTTTTCTGTGCATGCATGTTTTCTCATTTGTGAGTCTATTCATGGGAATTGAAGACTGATTTATAGCAGAAATACATTTTCCAAATTCATTGCATAGACTTTTGTTCCTTATGAATTCTCTGAAGTCTGTTGACGTCTAATTTCTGGCTAAAGGTTTTATCGTATTTACAGCATGCAAAGAGTACCACCTTTTGTGAATTCTGTATCTATACAAGCCTGAAATAAAGAAAATGTTTTTGCACAATCAGTATATGCCTAAGAAACCACCTGTGTCAATTCTCTGATGTACCATTGACTTCTGACTCTAATAATATTTATAAGCTTTCTCCTTTACATGAGTCTCTGTTGGATAGGATGTGATTTCCAGCAAAAGGTTTTGTCACAATACTTACATGAATTTTGGAGAAAAGCTCTTCCACATTCATTATATTGTTAAGGTCTCTCCCTTGTTCAAATTCCATGATGGATTATGAGGCATTACCTATGTGAAATGACTTTCTCACATTTATTTCATTCATTAGATATATATGTTGTGCATTCTGATATAAGGAGAGATTTGGGCAGAGCTTTCCAACACTCATTACACCCATAAGGTTTCTCTCCCACGTGAATTCCCTGTTGTCGTATGAGGTATGGCTTCTAATTAAAGGGATTTTACTTTCAAAGGAGTTTTTCCCTATATGAATTTGATGATGTACAATGAGGGCTGAATTATGGTAAAAGGCTCTGAGTCATTACATTCATAAAATTGCTCCCCATGAGAATTCTTTTATGTTTGATGAGGTCTGATTTGCACCACAAAGGCTATTCACATGTATTACATTCATGCATTTCTCCCCTTGGTGAATTCTCTAATATTTCATGAGATATAACTTGCACAAAAAGGTCAAGTAGAAAATTCCCTGTGTGGATACTCTGATATCTTATGAGTTATGAAGTACAGCAAAGAGGCTTTCCACCATCCTTCCATCCATAAAACCTACCTAAATTGAGCAACAAAGATATAGAAAACGTAAACACACACATAACCAGATGGAAATGATACCAGTAATAAAGACCATCACTAGCAAGAAAACCCCAAAACTGGAAGGCTTCACTGCTGAATTCTAACAGACATTTAAAGCACTAACTGCAATTCTTCTCAAGTTATTCAAAACAATTGAGAGAGAGGCGATTCTCCCAAATTCTTTCTATGAAGCCAACATCACCTTCATTCCTAAACCTGAAAAAAGTGCAACAAAGAAAGTAATTATAGACCAACTTCCCTGATGAACATACATGCAAAGATCTGCAACAGAATTCTGGCCAATTGAATCCAACAATGCATCAGAAAGATCATCCACCCAGACCAAGTGGGATTTATCCTTGGTATGCAAGGATGGGACCAAAGGCTTTTCCACAGTCATTTCATTTATAAGCTTTCTCCATGGTGTGAAGGCTCTGATACTTTCTGAGGTTTGACTTCTCAGCAAAGGTTTTTCCACAGTCATTGCACTCATAAGGTTTCCCCCAGTACAAATTGTCTGATGCTTTGTGAGCTTTGATTTCTCAGCAAAGGCTTTTCCACAATGATTGCATTCATAAGGTTTCTCCCCTCTGTGAATTCTCTGATGATTTAGGAGGTTTGCCTTCTGGCCAAAGGATTTTCCACAGTCATTGCATTCATAAGGTTTCTCACCTGTGTGAATTCTCTGATGATTTATGAGGTGTTTCTTCTGGCCAAAGAACTTCCCACAGTCATTACATTTGTAAGATTTCAACCCTGTGTGAATTCTCTGATGTCTAATGAGATCTGACTTCTGGTGAGTGGTTTCCACACAATAATTACACACATGAGGGTTTTCCACAATATGAGTGCTGTGATGGAGGGTATGGCAGAATTTAATACTGAATGACTTCCCACAAAGTTTACATGCATAGGATTTCTTCCCTATATTTGGTCTATGATTCAGTCTAACATGTGATTGGTAAATGACAGTTTCCACAGTCCCAATATACTTATAAATGTTCTCTCTTTTCAGGTGAATACAATCAGAATTCCACAGTCAGTCAGCTGGGAGGGGTGGATGAATCCAGAAACAGCTGGTTTCCTTGTACTAAAACAAGCGCCATATCACAAAGGACTCTTACATTTCTTTTTCTTTTTTGCATTTTTCACATTTTCTTATTTATCATGGTTTGTAATAAATTTTCTGATGTGGGTTGTGGTTTTCAGGCTGGCTTAAGGAGTTCAGCGAACCAGAGGAATGGTCTTTTTCAATTAGGGCACAGCTGTTGGCTCTCTCCAATTCTGGCTTTCTATCATTGCTTTGGGTGCCTCAGCCAATTTTTCGTTTTGAGCAACTTTTTCCTAAATGTTTTGTTGGTCTGAGTTGGTTTTGCCTTTTTCCTTTTCAAATTGTGTATTCTGATGCAATACAAACAAGGGTTTAGAACGAGGATCCATTATGAAATTGAAAAACAGAACATACTGGGTTTTGATGATTAGAAATCATAGGCAACATGACCAAGATGAGTTTTTGGGTTTTGGAAAATGACATAGAACCCTTCCACTGAGGGGCAGATATTAATTTCCTCCAAATCGAGAGTGAGTGCGATTTTCAGGTGAATTCAATCAGAATTCCACAGCCAGTCAGCTAGCAGGGGTGGATGAATCCGGAAACAGCTGGTTTCCTTGTGTCTAAATCCAGCCAAATATCACAAAGGACTCTTGCATTTCTTTGGCTTTTTTCTCATTTTTCTTTTTTTCATGGTTTGTAATGAATTTTCTGATGTGAGCTTTGGTTTTGAGGCTGCAATATAGAGTTCAGGGCACCGGAGGAATGGTCTTTTTGAAACATGGCACAGCTGTTGGCGTGCTCCAATTCTGGCTTTGGTCATTGTTTTGGGTGCCTCAGTAACTTTTGGTTTCTTGAGTGGCAATTTCCTAAATGATTTCTGGGTCTCAGTCGGTTTTGCCTTCTTATTCCCAAATTTTGTATTCTGATGCAATACAAGCAAGATTTTGGACAGAGTAGCCATTATGAAAGAAAAAAAAAAAAACGCAGCAAATTGCCCTTTCAGGATTAGAAATCTATACGCAACACGACCAAGATGAGTTTCTGTGTTTTGGAAAATGGCATGGAAAGCTTCTGCTGAGGGGACAGATTCTAATTCCCTCCAAATTGAGTGTGAGAGCGATTTTGAGGTGAATTCAATCAGAATTCCAAAGTCAGTCTGTGGAAGGGGGGGGGATGAATCTGGTACCAGCCAGTTTCCTTGTGTCTAAATCCAGCCAAATATCAAAAAGGACTCTTGCATTTCTTTGGCTTTTTCACATTTCCCTTATTTATCATGGTTTGTAATGAATTTTCTGATTTGAGCTTTGGTTTTGTGGCTGCAATATGCAGTTCAGGGCACCAGAGGAATGGTCTTTTTCAAACAGGGCACAGCTGTTGGCTTGCTCCAATTCTGGCTTGCTGTCATTGTTTTGGGTGCCTCAGCTGAAATTTGGTTTCTTGAGTTTCACTGCGATTTTCAGGTTAATTCAGTCAGATTTCCACAGGCAGTCACATGGAGGGGTGGATGAATCTCGGAACAGCCAGTTTCCTTGCAACTAAATCAAGCCCAATATCATTATGGATTCTTGCATTTCTTTGGCTTTTTTCTCTTTTTTTCTTATTTATCATGGTTTGTAATGAATTTTCTGATGTGAGCTTTGGTTTTGAGGCTGCAATATGGAGTTCAGGGCACAAGAGGAAGGTTCTTTTTCAATCAGGGCACAGCTGTTGGCTTGCTCAAATTCTGGCTTTCTGTCATGGTTTTGGGTGCCTCAGCTGATTTGTGGGTTCTTGTGTGGCAATTTCCTAAATGTTTTCTGGGTCTGAGTTGGTTTTTCCTTCTTACTTCCCAATTTTGTATTCTGATGCAATGCAAAGAAGAGTTTGGACAGAGTAGCCATTATGAAATAAAAAACAGAGCAAATAGGCATTTGAAGCTTATAAATCTATCGGTAACATGACTGAGGTGAGTTTTTGTGTTTTGGAAAATACAGTGGAACACTTTGGCAGAGGTGACAGATATTAATTGCCTCCAAACTGAGTTTCACTGCGATTTTCAGGTTAATTCAGTCAGAATTCCACAGGCAGTCAGCTGGAGGGGTGGATGAATCCGGGAACAGCCGGTTTCCTAGCGACTAAATCAAGCCCTATATCATTATGGATTCTTGTATTTTTTTTGGCTTTTTTCTGTTTTTTCTTATTTATCATGGTTTGTAATGAATTTTCTGATGTGAGCTTTGGTTTTGAGGCTGGCATATTGAGTTCAGGGCACAAGAGAAAGCTTCTTTTTCAATCAGGGCACAGCTGTTGGCGTGCTCCAATTCTGGCTTGCTGTCATTGTTTTGGGTGCCTCAGCTGATTTGTGGTTTCTTGAGCGGCAATTTCCTAAATGTTTTCTGGGTCTGAGTCGGTTTTGCCTTCTTATTCCCAAATTTTGTATTCTGATGCAATACAAGCAAGATTTTGGACAGAGTAGCCATTATGAAAGAAAAAAAAAAAAACACAGCAAATTGCCCTTTCAGGATTAGAAATCTATAGGCAACACGACCAAGATGAGTTTCTGTGTTTTGGAAAATGGCATGGAAAGCTTCTGCTGAGGGGACAGATTCTAATTCCCTCCAAATTGAGTGTGAGAGCGATTTTGAGGTGAATTCAATCAGAATTCCAAAGTCAGTCTGTGGAAGGGGGGGGGATGAATCTGGAAACAGCCAGTTTCCTTGTGTCTAAATCCAGCCAAATATCAAAAAGGACTCTTGCATTTCTTTGGCTTTTTCACATTTCCCTTATTTATCATGGTTTGCAATGAATTTTCTGATGTGAGCTTTGGTTTTGAGGCTGCAATATACAGTTCAGGGCACCGGGGGAATGGTCTTTTTCAAACAGGGCACAGCTGTTGGCTTGCTCCAAATCTGGCTTGCTGTCATTGTTTTGGGTGCCTCAGCTGAAATTTGGTTTCTTGAGTTTCACTGCGATTTTCAGGTTAATTCAGTCAGATTTCCACAGGCAGTCAGCTGGAGGGGTGGATGAATCCGGGAACAGCTGGTTTCCTTGCAAGTAAATCAAGCCCAGTATCATTATGGATTCTTGTATTTTTTTGGCTTTTTTCTCTTTTTTTCTTATTCATCATGGTTTGTAATGAATTTTCTGATGTGAGCTTTGGTTTTGAGGCTGGCATATTGAGTTCAGGGCACAAGAGGAAGGTTCTTTTTCAATCAGGGCACAGCTGTTGGCATGCTCCAATTCTGGCTTGCTGTCATTTTTTTGGGTGCCTCAGCTGATTTGTGGTTTCTTGTGTGGCAATTTCCTAAATGTTTTCTAGGTCTGAGTTGGCTTTGCCTTCTTCCTTCCCAATTTTGTATTCTGATGCAATGCAAAGAAGAGTTTGGACAGAGTAGCCATTATGAAATAAAAAACACAACAAATAGGCGTTTGAAGCTTAGAAATCTATAGGTAACATGACCAAGGTGAGTTTTTGTGTTTTGGAAAATACAGTGGAACACTTTGGCAGAGGTGACAGATATTAATTGCCTCCAAACTGAGTTTCACTGCGATTGTCAGGTTAATTCAGTCAGAATTCCACAGGCAGTCAGCTGGAGGGGTGGATGAATCTGGGAACAGCTGGTTTCCTTGCAAGTAAATCAAGCCCAATATCATTATGGATTCTTGTATTTTTTTTGGCTTTTTTCTCTTTTTTCTTATTTATCATGGTTTGTAATGAATTTTCTGATGTGAGCTTTGGTTTTGAGGCTGGCATATTGAGTTCAGGGCACAAGAGGAAGCTTCTTTTTCAATCAGGGCACAGCTGTTGGCATGCTCCAATTCTGGCTTGCTCTCATTGTTTTGGGTGCTTCAGCTGACTTTTGGTTTCTTGAGCAGCAATTTCTAAAATGATTTCTGGGTCTGAGTTGGTTTTGCTCCTTATTCCCAAATTTTGTATTCTGATGCAATACAAGCAAGACTTTGGACAGAGTAGCCATTATGAAAGAAAAAAAAAAAAAACACAGCAAATTGCCGTTTCAGGATTAGAAATCTATAGGCAACATAACCAAGATGATTTTCTGTGTTTTTAAAAAAAACATGGAACGCTTCTGCTGAGGTGACAGATTCTAATTCTCTCCATATTGAGTGTGAGTGCGATTTTGAGGTGAATTCAATCAGAATTCCAAAGTCAGTCTGTGGAAGGGGGGGATGAATCTGGAAAGAGCCAGTTTCCTTGTGTCTAAATCCTGCCAAATATCACAAAGGAGTCTTGCATTTCCTTGGCTTTTTCACATTTCCCTTATTTATCATGGTTTGTAATGAATTTTCTGATGTGAGCTTTGGTTTTGAGGCTGCAATATGGAGTTCAGGGCACTGGAGGAATGGTCTTTTTCAAACAGGGTACAGCTGTTGGCTTGCTCCAATTCTGGCTTGCTGTCATTGTTTTGGGTGCCTCAGCTGATTTGTGGTTTCTTGTGTGGCAATTTCCTAGATGTTTTCTGAGTCTGTGTTGGCGTTGCCTTCTTCCTTCCCAAATTTTGTATTCTGACGCAATACAAACAAGAGTTTGGACAGAGTAGCCATTATGAAATAAAAAACACAACAAATAGGCGTTTGAAGCTTAGAAATCTACAGGTAACATGACCAAGGTGATTTCTTGTGTTTTGGAAAATAAAATGGAACAATTTGGCTGAGGTGACAGATATTAATTGCCTCCAAACTGAGTTTCACTGCGATTTTCAGGTTAATTCAGTCAGAATTCCACAGGCAGTCAGCTGGAGGGGTGGATGAATCCGGGAACAGCCGGTTTCCTAGCGACTAAATCAAGCCCTATATCATTATGGATTCTTGCATTTTTTGGCTTTTTTCTCTTTTTTCTTATTTATCATGGTTTGTAATGAATTTTCTGATGTGAGCTTTGGTTTTGAGGCTGGCATATTGAGTTCAGGGCACAAGAGGAAGTTTCTTTTTCAATCAGGGCACAGCTGTTGGCTTGCTCCAATTCTGGCTTGCTGTCATTGTTTTGGGTGCCTCAGCCGATTTGTGGTTTCTTGAGTAGCAATTTCCTAAATGTTTTCTGGGTCTGAGTCGGTTTTGCCTTCTTATTCCCAAATTTTGTATTCTGATGCAATACAAGCAAGATTTTGGAGAGTAGCCATTATGAAAGAAAAAAAAAAAAAAAAAACACAGCGCATTGCCCTTTCAGGATTAGAAATCTACAGGCAACACGACCAAGATGAGTTTCTGTGTTTTGGAAAATGACATAGAACGCTTCTTCTGAGGGGACAGATTCTAATTCCCTCCAAAATGAGTGTGAGTGCGATTTTGAGGTGAATTCAATCAGACTTCCAAAGTCAGTCTGTGGAAGGGGGGGATGAATCTGGAAACAGCCAGTTTCTTTGTGTCTAAATCCAGCCAAATATCACAAAGGACTCTTGCATTTCTTTGGCTTTTTCACATTTCCCTTATTTATCAGGGTTTGTAATGAATTTTCTGATGTGAGCTTTGGTTTTGAGGCTGCAATATAGAGTTCAGGGCACCGGAGGAATGGTCTTTTTCAAACAGGGCACAGCTGTTGGCTTGCTCCAATTCTGGCTATTGTCTTTGTTTTGGGTGCCTCAGCTGAAATTTGGTTTCTTGAGTTTCACTGCGATTGTCAGGTTAATTCAGTCAGAATTCCACAGGCAGTCAGCTTTAGTGCTGGATGAATCTGGGAACAGCCGGTTTCCTTGCAGCTAAATCAAACCCAATATCATTATGGACTCTTGCATTTCTTTGGCTTTTTTCTCTTTTTTCTTATTTATCATGGTTTGTAATGAATTTTCTGATGTCAGCTTTGGTTTTGAGGCTGCAATATGGAGTTCAGGGCACAAGAGGAAGCTTCTTTTTCAATCAGGGCACAGCTGTTGGCATGCTCCAATTCTGGCTTGCTCTCATTGTTTTGGGTGCTTCAGCTGACTTTTGGTTTCTTGAGCAGCAATTTCTAAAATGATTTCTGGGTCTGAGTTGGTTTTGCTCCTTATTCCCAAATTTTGTATTCTGATGCAATACAAGCAAGACTTTGGACAGAGTAGCCATTATGAAAGAAAAAAAAAAAAACACAGCAAATTGCCGTTTCAGGATTAGAAATCTATAGGCAACATAACCAAGATGATTTTCTGTGTTTTTAAAAAAAACATGGAACGCTTCTGCTGAGGTGACAGATTCTAATTCTCTCCATATTGAGTGTGAGTGCGATTTTGAGGTGAATTCAATCAGAATTCCAAAGTCAGTCTGTGGAAGGGGGGGATGAATCTGGAAAGAGCCAGTTTCCTTGTGTCTAAATCCTGCCAAATATCACAAAGGAGTCTTGCATTTCCTTGGCTTTTTCACATTTCCCTTATTTATCATGGTTTGTAATGAATTTTCTGATGTGAGCTTTGGTTTTGAGGCTGCAATATGGAGTTCAGGGCACTGGAGGAATGGTCTTTTTCAAACAGGGTACAGCTGTTGGCTTGCTCCAATTCTGGCTTGCTGTCATTGTTTTGGGTGCCTCAGCTGATTTGTGGTTTCTTGTGTGGCAATTTCCTAGATGTTTTCTGAGTCTGTGTTGGCGTTGCCTTCTTCCTTCCCAAATTTTGTATTCTGACGCAATACAAACAAGAGTTTGGACAGAGTAGCCATTATGAAATAAAAAACACAACAAATAGGCGTTTGAAGCTTAGAAATCTACAGGTAACATGACCAAGGTGATTTCTTGTGTTTTGGAAAATAAAATGGAACAATTTGGCTGAGGTGACAGATATTAATTGCCTCCAAACTGAGTTTCACTGCGATTTTCAGGTTAATTCAGTCAGAATTCCACAGGCAGTCAGCTGGAGGGGTGGATGAATCCGGGAACAGCCGGTTTCCTAGCGACTAAATCAAGCCCTATATCATTATGGATTCTTGCATTTTTTGGCTTTTTTCTCTTTTTTCTTATTTATCATGGTTTGTAATGAATTTTCTGATGTGAGCTTTGGTTTTGAGGCTGGCATATTGAGTTCAGGGCACAAGAGGAAGTTTCTTTTTCAATCAGGGCACAGCTGTTGGCTTGCTCCAATTCTGGCTTGCTGTCATTGTTTTGGGTGCCTCAGCCGATTTGTGGTTTCTTGAGTAGCAATTTCCTAAATGTTTTCTGGGTCTGAGTCGGTTTTGCCTTCTTATTCCCAAATTTTGTATTCTGATGCAATACAAGCAAGATTTTGGAGAGTAGCCATTATGAAAGAAAAAAAAAAAAAAAAACACAGCGCATTGCCCTTTCAGGATTAGAAATCTACAGGCAACACGACCAAGATGAGTTTCTGTGTTTTGGAAAATGACATAGAACGCTTCTTCTGAGGGGACAGATTCTAATTCCCTCCAAAATGAGTGTGAGTGCGATTTTGAGGTGAATTCAATCAGACTTCCAAAGTCAGTCTGTGGAAGGGGGGGATGAATCTGGAAACAGCCAGTTTCTTTGTGTCTAAATCCAGCCAAATATCACAAAGGACTCTTGCATTTCTTTGGCTTTTTCACATTTCCCTTATTTATCAGGGTTTGTAATGAATTTTCTGATGTGAGCTTTGGTTTTGAGGCTGCAATATAGAGTTCAGGGCACCGGAGGAATGGTCTTTTTCAAACAGGGCACAGCTGTTGGCTTGCTCCAATTCTGGCTATTGTCTTTGTTTTGGGTGCCTCAGCTGAAATTTGGTTTCTTGAGTTTCACTGCGATTGTCAGGTTAATTCAGTCAGAATTCCACAGGCAGTCAGCTTTAGTGCTGGATGAATCTGGGAACAGCCGGTTTCCTTGCAGCTAAATCAAACCCAATATCATTATGGACTCTTGCATTTCTTTGGCTTTTTTCTCTTTTTTCTTATTTATCATGGTTTGTAATGAATTTTCTGATGTCAGCTTTGGTTTTGAGGCTGCAATATGGAGTTCAGGGCACAAGAGGATGGTTCTTTTTCAATCAGGGCACAGCTGTTGGCTTGCTCCAATTCTGGCTTGCTGTCATTGTTTTGGGTGCCTCAGCTGATTTGTGGTTTCTTGTGTGGCAATTTCCTAAATGTTTTCTGGGTCTGAGTTGGTTTTGCCTTCTTCCTTCCCAAATTTTGTATTCTGATGTAATACAAGCAAGATTTTGGACAGAGTAGCCATTATGAAAGAAAAAAAGAAAACACAGCAAATTGCCCTTTCAGGATTAGAAATCCATAGGCAACACGACCAAGATGAGATTCTGTGATTTGGAAAATGACATGGAACGCTTCTGCTGAGGTGACAGATTCTAATTCCCTCCAAATGGAGTGTGAGAGCGATTTTGAGGTGAATTCAATCAGAATTCCAAAGTCAGTCTGTGGAAGGGGGGGATGAATCTGGAAACAGCCAGTTTCTTTGTGTCTAAATCCTTTCAAATATCACAAAGGACTCTTGCATTTCTTTGGCTTTTTCACATTTCCCTTATTTATCATGGTTTGTAATGAATTTTCTGATGTGAGCTTTGGTTTTGAGGCTGGCATATTGAGTTCAGGGCACAAGAGGATGGTTCTTTTTCAATCAGGGCACAGCTGTTGGCTTGCTCCACTTCTGGCTTGCTGTCATTGTTTTGAGTGCCTCAGCCGATTTGTGGTTTCTTGTGTGGCAATTTCCCAAATGTTTTCAGGGTCTGAGTTGGCTTTGCCTTCTTCCTTCCCAAATTTTGTATTCTGATGCAATGCAAAGAAGAGTTTGTACAGAATAGCCATTATGAAATAAAAAACACAACAAATAGGCGTTTGAAGCTTAGAAATCTACAGGTAACATGACCTAGGTGAGTTTTTGTGTTTATGAAAATAAAATGGAACACTTTGGCTGAGGTGACAGATATTAATTGCCTCCAAACTGAGTTTCACTGCGATTTTCAGGTTAATTCAGTCAGAATTCCACAGGCAGTCAGCTGGAGGGGTGGATGAATCCGGGAACAGCCGGTTTCCTAGCGACTAAATCAAGCCCTATATCATTATGGATTCTTGCATTTTTTTGGCTTTTTTCTCTTTTTTCTTATTTATCATGGTTTGTAATGAATTTTCTGATGTCAGCTTTGGTTTTGAGGCTGCAATATGGAGTTCAGGGCACAAGAGGAAGGTTCTTTTTCAATCAGGGCACAGCTGTTGGCTTGCTCCAATTCTGGCTTGCTGTCATTGTTTTGGGTGCCTCAGCTGATTTGTGGTTTCTTGTGTGGCAATTTCCTAAATGTTTTCTGGGTCTGAGTTGGTTTTGCCTTCTTCCTTCCCAAATTTTGTATTCTGATGCAATACAAGCAAGATTTTGGACAGAGTAGCCATTATGAAAGAAAAAAAGAAAACACAGCAAATTGCCCTTTCAGGATTAGAAATCCATAGGCAACACAACCAAGATGAGATTCTGTGATTTGGAAAATGACATGGAACGCTTCTGCTGAGGTGACAGATTCTAATTCCCTCCAAATGGAGTGTGAGAGCGATTTTGAGGTGAATTCAATCAGAATTCCAAAGTCAGTCTGTGGAAGGGGGGGATGAATCTGGAAACAGCCAGTTTCTTTGTGTCTAAATCCTTTCAAATATCACAAAGGACTCTTGCATTTCTTTGGCTTTTTCACATTTCCCTTATTTATCATGGTTTGTAATGAATTTTCTGATGTGAGCTTTGGTTTTGAGGCTGGCATATTGAGTTCAGGGCACAAGAGGATGGTTCTTTTTCAATCAGGGCACAGCTGTTGGCTTGCTTCACTTCTGGCTTGCTGTCATTGTTTTGAGTGCCTCAGCCGATTTGTGGTTTCTTGTGTGGCAATTTCCCAAATGTTTTCAGGGTCTGAGTTGGCTTTGCCTTCTTCCTTCCCAAATTTTGTATTCTGATGCAATGCAAAGAAGAGTTTGTACAGAATAGCCATTATGAAATAAAAAACACAACAAATAGGCGTTTGAAGCTTAGAAATCTACAGGTAACATGACCTAGGTGAGTTTTTGTGTTTATGAAAATAAAATGGAACACTTTGGCTGAGGTGACAGATATTAATTGCCTCCAAACTGAGTTTCACTGCGATTTTCAGGTTAATTCAGTCAGAATTCCACAGGCAGTCAGCTGGAGGGGTGGATGAATCCGGGAACAGCCGGTTTCCTAGCGACTAAATCAAGCCCTATATCATTATGGATTCTTGCATTTTTTGGCTTTTTTCTCTTTTTTCTTATTTATCATGGTTTGTAATGAATTTTCTGATGTGAGCTTTGGTTTTGAGGCTGGCATATTGAGTTCAGGGCACAAGAGGAAGTTTCTTTTTCAATCAGGGCACAGCTGTTGGCTTGCTCCAATTCTGGCTTGCTGTCATTGTTTTGGGTGCCTCAGCCGATTTGTGGTTTCTTGAGTAGCAATTTCCTAAATGTTTTCTGGGTCTGAGTCGGTTTTGCCTTCTTATTCCCAAATTTTGTATTCTGATGCAATACAAGCAAGATTTTGGAGAGTAGCCATTATGAAAGAAAAAAAAAAAAAAAAACACAGCGCATTGCCCTTTCAGGATTAGAAATCTACAGGCAACACGACCAAGATGAGTTTCTGTGTTTTGGAAAATGACATAGAACGCTTCTTCTGAGGGGACAGATTCTAATTCCCTCCAAAATGAGTGTGAGTGCGATTTTGAGGTGAATTCAATCAGACTTCCAAAGTCAGTCTGTGGAAGGGGGGGATGAATCTGGAAACAGCCAGTTTCTTTGTGTCTAAATCCAGCCAAATATCACAAAGGACTCTTGCATTTCTTTGGCTTTTTCACATTTCCCTTATTTATCAGGGTTTGTAATGAATTTTCTGATGTGAGCTTTGGTTTTGAGGCTGCAATATAGAGTTCAGGGCACCGGAGGAATGGTCTTTTTCAAACAGGGCACAGCTGTTGGCTTGCTCCAATTCTGGCTATTGTCTTTGTTTTGGGTGCCTCAGCTGAAATTTGGTTTCTTGAGTTTCACTGCGATTGTCAGGTTAATTCAGTCAGAATTCCACAGGCAGTCAGCTTTAGTGCTGGATGAATCTGGGAACAGCCGGTTTCCTTGCAGCTAAATCAAACCCAATATCATTATGGACTCTTGCATTTCTTTGGCTTTTTTCTCTTTTTTCTTATTTATCATGGTTTGTAATGAATTTTCTGATGTCAGCTTTGGTTTTGAGGCTGCAATATGGAGTTCAGGGCACAAGAGGATGGTTCTTTTTCAATCAGGGCACAGCTGTTGGCTTGCTCCAATTCTGGCTTGCTGTCATTGTTTTGGGTGCCTCAGCTGATTTGTGGTTTCTTGTGTGGCAATTTCCTAAATGTTTTCTGGGTCTGAGTTGGTTTTGCCTTCTTCCTTCCCAAATTTTGTATTCTGATGTAATACAAGCAAGATTTTGGACAGAGTAGCCATTATGAAAGAAAAAAAGAAAACACAGCAAATTGCCCTTTCAGGATTAGAAATCCATAGGCAACACGACCAAGATGAGATTCTGTGATTTGGAAAATGACATGGAACGCTTCTGCTGAGGTGACAGATTCTAATTCCCTCCAAATGGAGTGTGAGAGCGATTTTGAGGTGAATTCAATCAGAATTCCAAAGTCAGTCTGTGGAAGGGGGGGATGAATCTGGAAACAGCCAGTTTCTTTGTGTCTAAATCCTTTCAAATATCACAAAGGACTCTTGCATTTCTTTGGCTTTTTCACATTTCCCTTATTTATCATGGTTTGTAATGAATTTTCTGATGTGAGCTTTGGTTTTGAGGCTGGCATATTGAGTTCAGGGCACAAGAGGATGGTTCTTTTTCAATCAGGGCACAGCTGTTGGCTTGCTCCACTTCTGGCTTGCTGTCATTGTTTTGAGAGCCTCAGCCGATTTGTGGTTTCTTGTGTGGCAATTTCCCAAATGTTTTCAGGGTCTGAGTTGGCTTTGCCTTCTTCCTTCCCAAATTTTGTATTCTGATGCAATGCAAAGAAGAGTTTGTACAGAATAGCCATTATGAAATAAAAAACACAACAAATAGGCGTTTGAAGCTTAGAAATCTACAGGTAACATGACCTAGGTGAGTTTTTGTGTTTATGAAAATAAAATGGAACACTTTGGCTGAGGTGACAGATATTAATTGCCTCCAAACTGAGTTTCACTGCGATTTTCAGGTTAATTCAGTCAGAATTCCACAGGCAGTCAGCTGGAGGGGTGGATGAATCCGGGAACAGCCGGTTTCCTAGCGACTAAATCAAGCCCTATATCATTATGGATTCTTGCATTTTTTTGGCTTTTTTCTCTTTTTTCTTATTTATCATGGTTTGTAATGAATTTTCTGATGTCAGCTTTGGTTTTGAGGCTGCAATATGGAGTTCAGGGCACAAGAGGAAGGTTCTTTTTCAATCAGGGCACAGCTGTTGGCTTGCTCCAATTCTGGCTTGCTGTCATTGTTTTGGGTGCCTCAGCTGATTTGTGGTTTCTTGTGTGGCAATTTCCTAAATGTTTTCTGGGTCTGAGTTGGTTTTGCCTTCTTCCTTCCCAAATTTTGTATTCTGATGCAATACAAGCAAGATTTTGGACAGAGTAGCCATTATGAAAGAAAAAAAGAAAACACAGCAAATTGCCCTTTCAGGATTAGAAATCCATAGGCAACACAACCAAGATGAGATTCTGTGATTTGGAAAATGACATGGAACGCTTCTGCTGAGGTGACAGATTCTAATTCCCTCCAAATGGAGTGTGAGAGCGATTTTGAGGTGAATTCAATCAGAATTCCAAAGTCAGTCTGTGGAAGGGGGGGATGAATCTGGAAACAGCCAGTTTCTTTGTGTCTAAATCCTTTCAAATATCACAAAGGACTCTTGCATTTCTTTGGCTTTTTCACATTTCCCTTATTTATCATGGTTTGTAATGAATTTTCTGATGTGAGCTTTGGTTTTGAGGCTGGCATATTGAGTTCAGGGCACAAGAGGATGGTTCTTTTTCAATCAGGGCACAGCTGTTGGCTTGCTTCACTTCTGGCTTGCTGTCATTGTTTTGAGTGCCTCAGCCGATTTGTGGTTTCTTGTGTGGCAATTTCCCAAATGTTTTCAGGGTCTGAGTTGGCTTTGCCTTCTTCCTTCCCAAATTTTGTATTCTGATGCAATGCAAAGAAGAGTTTGTACAGAATAGCCATTATGAAATAAAAAACACAACAAATAGGCGTTTGAAGCTTAGAAATCTACAGGTAACATGACCTAGGTGAGTTTTTGTGTTTATGAAAATAAAATGGAACACTTTGGCTGAGGTGACAGATATTAATTGCCTCCAAACTGAGTTTCACTGCGATTTTCAGGTTAATTCAGTCAGAATTCCACAGGCAGTCAGCTGGAGGGGTGGATGAATCCGGGAACAGCCGGTTTCCTAGCGACTAAATCAAGCCCTATATCATTATGGATTCTTGCATTTTTTTGGCTTTTTTCTCTTTTTTCTTATTTATCATGGTTTGTAATGAATTTTCTGATGTCAGCTTTGGTTTTGAGGCTGCAATATGGAGTTCAGGGCACAAGAGGAAGGTTCTTTTTCAATCAGGGCACAGCTGTTGGCTTGCTCCAATTCTGGCTTGCTGTCATTGTTTTGGGTGCCTCAGCTGATTTGTGGTTTCTTGTGTGGCAATTTCCTAAATGTTTTCTGGGTCTGAGTTGGTTTTGCCTTCTTCCTTCCCAAATTTTGTATTCTGATGCAATACAAGCAAGATTTTGGACAGAGTAGCCATTATGAAAGAAAAAAAGAAAACACAGCAAATTGCCCTTTCAGGATTAGAAATCCATAGGCAACACAACCAAGATGAGATTCTGTGATTTGGAAAATGACATGGAACGCTTCTGCTGAGGTGACAGATTCTAATTCCCTCCAAATGGAGTGTGAGAGCGATTTTGAGGTGAATTCAATCAGAATTCCAAAGTCAGTCTGTGGAAGGGGGGGATGAATCTGGAAACAGCCAGTTTCTTTGTGTCTAAATCCTTTCAAATATCACAAAGGACTCTTGCATTTCTTTGGCTTTTTCACATTTCCCTTATTTATCATGGTTTGTAATGAATTTTCTGATGTGAGCTTTGGTTTTGAGGCTGGCATATTGAGTTCAGGGCACAAGAGGATGGTTCTTTTTCAATCAGGGCACAGCTGTTGGCTTGCTTCACTTCTGGCTTGCTGTCATTGTTTTGAGTGCCTCAGCTGATTTGTGGTTTCTTGTGTGGCAATTTCCCAAATGTTTTCAGGGTCTGAGTTGGCTTTGCCTTCTTCCTTCCCAAATTTTGTATTCTGATGCAATGCAAAGAAGAGTTTGTACAGAATAGCCATTATGAAATAAAAAACACAACAAATAGGCGTTTGAAGCTTAGAAATCTACAGGTAACATGACCTAGGTGAGTTTTTGTGTTTATGAAAATAAAATGGAACACTTTGGCTGAGGTGACAGATATTAATTGCCTCCAAACTGAGTTTCACTGCGATTTTCAGGTTAATTCAGTCAGAATTCCACAGGCAGTCAGCTGGAGGGGTGGATGAATCCGGGAACAGCCGGTTTCCTAGCGACTAAATCAAGCCCTATATCATTATGGATTCTTGCATTTTTTTGGCTTTTTTCTCTTTTTTCTTATTTATCATGGTTTGTAATGAATTTTCTGATGTCAGCTTTGGTTTTGAGGCTGCAATATGGAGTTCAGGGCACAAGAGGAAGGTTCTTTTTCAATCAGGGCACAGCTGTTGGCTTGCTCCAATTCTGGCTTGCTGTCATTGTTTTGGGTGCCTCAGCTGATTTGTGGTTTCTTGTGTGGCAATTTCCTAAATGTTTTCTGGGTCTGAGTTGGTTTTGCCTTCTTCCTTCCCAAATTTTGTATTCTGATGCAATACAAGCAAGATTTTGGACAGAGTAGCCATTATGATAGAAAAAAAGAAAACACAGCTCATTGCCCTTTCAGGATTAGAAATCCATAGGCAACACAACAAAGATGAGATTCTGTGTTTTGGAAAATGACATGGAACGCTTCTGCTGAGGTGACAGATTCTAATTCCCTTCAAATGGAGTGTGAGAGCGATTTTGATGTGAATTCAATCAGAATTCCAAAGTCAGTCTGTGGAAGGGGGGGATGAATCTGGAAACAGCAAGTTTCTTTGTGTCTAAATCCTTTCAAATATCACAAAGGACTCTTGCATTTCTTTGGCTTTTTCACATTTCCCTTATTTATCATGGTTTGTAATGAATTTTCTGATGTGAGCTTTGGTTTTGAGGCTGGCATATTGAGTTCAGGGCACAAGAGGATGGTTCTTTTTCAATCAGGGCACAGCTGTTGGCTTGCTCCAATTCTGGCTTGCTGTCATTGTTTTGGGTGCCTCAGCCGATTTGTTGTTTCTTGTGTAGCAATTTCCTAAATGTTTTCTGGGTCTGAGTCGGTTTTGCCTTCTTATTCCCAAATTTTGTATTCTGATGCAATACAAGCAAGATTTTGGAGAGTAGCCATTATGAAAGAAAAAAAAAAAAAACACAGCGCATTGCCCTTTCAGGATTAGAAATCTACAGGCAACACGACCAAGATGAGTTTCTGTGTTTTGGAAAATGACATAGAACGCTTCTTCTGAGGGGACAGATTCTAATTCCCTCCAAAATGAGTGTGAGTGCGATTTTGAGGTGAATTCAATCAGACTTCCAAAGTCAGTCTGTGGAAGGGGGGGATGAATCTGGAAACAGCCAGTTTCTTTGTGTCTAAATCCAGCCAAATATCACAAAGGACTCTTGCATTTCTTTGGCTTTTTCACATTTCCCTTATTTATCAGGGTTTGTAATGAATTTTCTGATGTGAGCTTTGGTTTTGAGGCTGCAATATAGAGTTCAGGGCACCGGAGGAATGGTCTTTTTCAAACAGGGCACAGCTGTTGGCTTGCTCCAATTCTGGCTATTGTCTTTGTTTTGGGTGCCTCAGCTGAAATTTGGTTTCTTGAGTTTCACTGCGATTGTCAGGTTAATTCAGTCAGAATTCCACAGGCAGTCAGCTTTAGTGCTGGATGAATCTGGGAACAGCCGGTTTCCTTGCAGCTAAATCAAACCCAATATCATTATGGACTCTTGCATTTCTTTGGCTTTTTCACATTTCCCTTATTTATCATGGTTTGTAATGAATTTTCTGATGTGAGCTTTGGTTTTGAGGCTGGCATATTGAGTTCAGGGCACAAGAGGATGGTTCTTTTTCAATCAGGGCACAGCTGTTGGCTTGCTCCACTTCTGGCTTGCTGTCATTGTTTTGAGTGCCTCAGCCGATTTGTGGTTTCTTGTGTGGCAATTTCCCAAATGTTTTCAGGGTCTGAGTTGGCTTTGCCTTCTTCCTTCCCAAATTTTGTATTCTGATACAATGCAAAGAAGAGTTTGTACAGAATAGCCATTATGAAATAAAAAACACAACAAATAGGCGTTTGAAGCTTAGAAATCTACAGGTAACATGACCTAGGTGAGTTTTTGTGTTTATGAAAATAAAATGGAACACTTTGGCTGAGGTGACAGATATTAATTGCCTCCAAACTGAGTTTCACTGCGATTTTCAGGTTAATTCAGTCAGAATTCCACGGGCAGTCAGCTGGAGGGGTGGATGAATCCGGGAACAGCCGGTTTCCTAGCGACTAAATCAAGCCCTATATCATTATGGATTCTTGCATTTTTTTGGCTTTTTTCTCTTTTTTCTTATTTATCATGGTTTGTAATGAATTTTCTGATGTCAGCTTTGGTTTTGAGGCTGCAATATGGAGTTCAGGGCACAAGAGGAAGGTTCTTTTTCAATCAGGGCACAGCTGTTGGCTTGCTCCAATTCTGGCTTGCTGTCATTGTTTTGGGTGCCTCAGCTGATTTATGGTTTCTTGTGTGGCAATTTCCTAAATGTTTTCTGGGTCTGAGTTGATTTTGCCTTCTTCCTTCCCAAATTTTGTATTCTGATGCAATACAAGCAAGATTTTGGACAGAGTAGCCATTATGAAAGAAAAAAAGAAAACACAGCTCATTGCCCTTTCAGGATTAGAAATCCATAGGCAACACAACAAAGATGAGATTCTGTGTTTTGGAAAATGACATGGAACACTTCTGCTGAGGGGACAGATTCTAATTCCCTTCAAATGGAGTGTGAGAGCGATTTTGATGTGAATTCAATCAGAATTCCAAAGTCAGTCTGTGGAAGGGGGGGATGAATCTGGAAACAGCCAGTTTCTTTGTGTCTAAATCCAGCCAAATATCACAAAGGACTCTTGCATTTCTTTGGCTTTTTCACATTTCCCTTATTTATCATGGTTTGTAATGAATTTTCTGATGTGAGCTTTGGTTTTGAGGCTGGCATATTGAGTTCAGGGCACAAGAGGATGGTTCTTTTTCAATCAGGGCACAGCTGTTGGCTTGCTCCAATTCTGGCTTGCTGTCATTGTTTTGGGTGCCTCAGCCGATTTGTGGTTTCTTGAGTAGCAATTTCCTAAATGTTTTCTGGGTCTGAGTCGGTTTTGCCTTCTTATTCCCAAATTTTGTATTCTGATGCAATACAAGCAAGATTTTGGAGAGTAGCCATTATGAAAGAAAAAAAAAAAAAAACACAGCGCATTGCCCTTTCAGGATTAGAAATCTACAGGCAACACGACCAAGATGAGTTTCTGTGTTTTGGAAAATGACATAGAACGCTTCTTCTGAGGGGACAGATTCTAATTCCCTCCAAAATGAGTGTGAGTGCGATTTTGAGGTGAATTCAATCAGACTTCCAAAGTCAGTCTGTGGAAGGGGGGGATGAATCTGGAAACAGCCAGTTTCTTTGTGTCTAAATCCAGCCAAATATCACAAAGGACTCTTGCATTTCTTTGGCTTTTTCACATTTCCCTTATTTATCATGGTTTGTAATGAATTTTCTGATGTGAGCTTTGGTTTTGAGGCTGGCATATTGAGTTCAGGGCACAAGAGGATAGTTCTTTTTCAATCAGGGCACAGCTGTTGGCTTGCTCCAATTCTGGCTTGCTGTCATTGTTTTGGGTGCCTCAGCTGATTTGTGGTTTCTTGTGTGGCAATTTCCTAAATGTTTTCTGGATCTGAGTTGGTTTTGCCTTCTTCCTTCCCAAATTTTGTATTCTGATGCAATACAAGCAAGATTTTGGACAGAGTAGCCATTATGAAAGAAAAAAAGAAAACACAGCAAATTGCCCTTTCAGGATTAGAAATCCATAGGCAACACAACAAAGATGAGATTCTGTGATTTGGAAAATGACATGGAACGCTTCTGCTGAGGGGACAGATTCTAATTCCCTCCAAATGGAGTGTGAGAGCGATTTTGAGGTGAATACAATCAGACTTCCAAAGTCAGTCTGTGGAAGGGGGGGATGAATCTGGAAACAGCCAGTTTCTTTGTGTCTAAATCCAGCCAAATATCACAAAGGACTCTTGCATTTCTTTGGCTTTTTCGCATTTCCCTTATTTATCATGGTTTGTAATGAATTTTCTGATGTGAGCTTTGGTTTTGAGGCTGGCATATTGAGTTCAGGGCACAAGAGGATGGTTCTTTTTCAATCAGGGCACAGCTGTTGGCTTGCTCCACTTCTGGCTTGCTGTCATTGTTTTGAGTGCCTCAGCCGATTTGTGGTTTCTTGTGTGGCAATTTCCCAAATGTTTTCAGGGTCTGAGTTGGCTTTGCCTTCTTCCTTCCCAAATTTTGTATTCTGATGCAATACAAGCAAGATTTTGGACAGAGTAGCCATTATGAAATAAAAAACACAACAAATAGGCGTTTGAAGCTTAGAAATCTACAGGTAACATGACCTAGGTGAGTTTTTGTGTTTATGAAAATAAAATGGAACACTTTGGCTGAGGTGACAGATATTAATTGCCTCCAAACTGAGTTTCACTGCGATTTTCAGGTTAATTCAGTCAGAATTCCACAGGCAGTCAGCTGGAGGGGTGGATGAATCCGGGAACAGCCGGTTTCCTAGCGACTAAATCAAGCCCTATATCATTATGGATTCTTGCATTTTTTTGGCTTTTTTCTCTTTTTTCTTATTTATCATGGTTTGTAATGAATTTTCTGATGTCAGCTTTGGTTTTGAGGCTGCAATATGGAGTTCAGGGCACAAGAGGAAGGTTCTTTTTCAATCAGGGCACAGCTGTTGGCTTGCTCCAATTCTGGCTTGCTGTCATTGTTTTGGGTGCCTCAGCTGATTTGTGGTTTCTTGTGTGGCAATTTCCTAAATGTTTTCTGGGTCTGAGTTGGTTTTGCCTTCTTCCTTCCCAAATTTTGTATTCTGATGCAATACAAGCAAGATTTTGGACAGAGTAGCCATTATGAAAGAAAAAAAGAAAACACAGCAAATTGCCCTTTCAGGATTAGAAATCCATAGGCAACACAACCAAGATGAGATTCTGTGATTTGGAAAATGACATGGAACGCTTCTGCTGAGGTGACAGATTCTAATTCCCTCCAAATGGAGTGTGAGAGCGATTTTGAGGTGAATTCAATCAGAATTCCAAAGTCAGTCTGTGGAAGGGGGGGATGAATCTGGAAACAGCCAGTTTCTTTGTGTCTAAATCCTTTCAAATATCACAAAGGACTCTTGCATTTCTTTGGCTTTTTCACATTTCCCTTATTTATCATGGTTTGTAATGAATTTTCTGATGTGAGCTTTGGTTTTGAGGCTGGCATATTGAGTTCAGGGCACAAGAGGATGGTTCTTTTTCAATCAGGGCACAGCTGTTGGCTTGCTTCACTTCTGGCTTGCTGTCATTGTTTTGAGTGCCTCAGCCGATTTGTGGTTTCTTGTGTGGCAATTTCCCAAATGTTTTCAGGGTCTGAGTTGGCTTTGCCTTCTTCCTTCCCAAATTTTGTATTCTGATGCAATGCAAAGAAGAGTTTGTACAGAATAGCCATTATGAAATAAAAAACACAACAAATAGGCGTTTGAAGCTTAGAAATCTACAGGTAACATGACCTAGGTGAGTTTTTGTGTTTATGAAAATAAAATGGAACACTTTGGCTGAGGTGACAGATATTAATTGCCTCCAAACTGAGTTTCACTGCGATTTTCAGGTTAATTCAGTCAGAATTCCACAGGCAGTCAGCTGGAGGGGTGGATGAATCCGGGAACAGCCGGTTTCCTAGCGACTAAATCAAGCCCTATATCATTATGGATTCTTGCATTTTTTTGGCTTTTTTCTCTTTTTTCTTATTTATCATGGTTTGTAATGAATTTTCTGATGTCAGCTTTGGTTTTGAGGCTGCAATATGGAGTTCAGGGCACAAGAGGAAGGTTCTTTTTCAATCAGGGCACAGCTGTTGGCTTGCTCCAATTCTGGCTTGCTGTCATTGTTTTGGGTGCCTCAGCTGATTTGTGGTTTCTTGTGTGGCAATTTCCTAAATGTTTTCTGGGTCTGAGTTGGTTTTGCCTTCTTCCTTCCCAAATTTTGTATTCTGATGCAATACAAGCAAGATTTTGGACAGAGTAGCCATTATGAAAGAAAAAAAGAAAACACAGCAAATTGCCCTTTCAGGATTAGAAATCCATAGGCAACACAACCAAGATGAGATTCTGTGATTTGGAAAATGACATGGAACGCTTCTGCTGAGGTGACAGATTCTAATTCCCTCCAAATGGAGTGTGAGAGCGATTTTGAGGTGAATTCAATCAGAATTCCAAAGTCAGTCTGTGGAAGGGGGGGATGAATCTGGAAACAGCCAGTTTCTTTGTGTCTAAATCCTTTCAAATATCACAAAGGACTCTTGCATTTCTTTGGCTTTTTCACATTTCCCTTATTTATCATGGTTTGTAATGAATTTTCTGATGTGAGCTTTGGTTTTGAGGCTGGCATATTGAGTTCAGGGCACAAGAGGATGGTTCTTTTTCAATCAGGGCACAGCTGTTGGCTTGCTTCACTTCTGGCTTGCTGTCATTGTTTTGAGTGCCTCAGCCGATTTGTGGTTTCTTGTGTGGCAATTTCCCAAATGTTTTCAGGGTCTGAGTTGGCTTTGCCTTCTTCCTTCCCAAATTTTGTATTCTGATGCAATGCAAAGAAGAGTTTGTACAGAATAGCCATTATGAAATAAAAAACACAACAAATAGGCGTTTGAAGCTTAGAAATCTACAGGTAACATGACCTAGGTGAGTTTTTGTGTTTATGAAAATAAAATGGAACACTTTGGCTGAGGTGACAGATATTAATTGCCTCCAAACTGAGTTTCACTGCGATTTTCAGGTTAATTCAGTCAGAATTCCACAGGCAGTCAGCTGGAGGGGTGGATGAATCCGGGAACAGCCGGTTTCCTAGCGACTAAATCAAGCCCTATATCATTATGGATTCTTGCATTTTTTTGGCTTTTTTCTCTTTTTTCTTATTTATCATGGTTTGTAATGAATTTTCTGATGTCAGCTTTGGTTTTGAGGCTGCAATATGGAGTTCAGGGCACAAGAGGAAGGTTCTTTTTCAATCAGGGCACAGCTGTTGGCTTGCTCCAATTCTGGCTTGCTGTCATTGTTTTGGGTGCCTCAGCTGATTTGTGGTTTCTTGTGTGGCAATTTCCTAAATGTTTTCTGGGTCTGAGTTGGTTTTGCCTTCTTCCTTCCCAAATTTTGTATTCTGATGCAATACAAGCAAGTTTTGGACAGAGTAGCCATTATGATAGAAAAAAAGAAAACACAGCTCATTGCCCTTTCAGGATTAGAAATCCATAGGCAACACAACAAAGATGAGATTCTGTGTTTTGGAAAATGACATGGAACGCTTCTGCTGAGGTGACAGATTCTAATTCCCTTCAAATGGAGTGTGAGAGCGATTTTGATGTGAATTCAATCAGAATTCCAAAGTCAGTCTGTGGAAGGGGGGGATGAATCTGGAAACAGCAAGTTTCTTTGTGTCTAAATCCTTTCAAATATCACAAAGGACTCTTGCATTTCTTTGGCTTTTTCACATTTCCCTTATTTATCATGGTTTGTAATGAATTTTCTGATGTGAGCTTTGGTTTTGAGGCTGGCATATTGAGTTCAGGGCACAAGAGGATGGTTCTTTTTCAATCAGGGCACAGCTGTTGGCTTGCTCCAATTCTGGCTTGCTGTCATTGTTTTGGGTGCCTCAGCCGATTTGTTGTTTCTTGTGTAGCAATTTCCTAAATGTTTTCTGGGTCTGAGTCGGTTTTGCCTTCTTATTCCCAAATTTTGTATTCTGATGCAATACAAGCAAGATTTTGGAGAGTAGCCATTATGAAAGAAAAAAAAAAAAAACACACAGCGCATTGCCCTTTCAGGATTAGAAATCTAC
The DNA here is from genome assembly GCF_964237555.1 of Oryctolagus cuniculus. Taxonomy (NCBI): domain Eukaryota; kingdom Metazoa; phylum Chordata; class Mammalia; order Lagomorpha; family Leporidae; genus Oryctolagus; species Oryctolagus cuniculus. Next base: position 84,985,251 of record NC_091444.1, on the reverse strand, counting down.
AGGCAACACGACCAAGATGAGTTTCTGTGTTTTGGAAAATGACATAGAACGCTTCTTCTGAGGGGACAGATTCTAATTCCCTCCAAAATGAGTGTGAGTGCGATTTTGAGGTGAATTCAATCAGACTTCCAAAGTCAGTCTGTGGAAGGGGGGGATGAATCTGGAAACAGCCAGTTTCTTTGTGTCTAAATCCAGCCAAATATCACAAAGGACTCTTGCATTTCTTTGGCTTTTTCACATTTCCCTTATTTATCAGGGTTTGTAATGAATTTTCTGATGTGAGCTTTGGTTTTGAGGCTGCAATATAGAGTTCAGGGCACCGGAGGAATGTTCTTTTCAAACAGGGCACAGCTGTTGCCTTGCTCCAATTCTGGCTATTGTCTTTGTTTTGGGTGCCTCAGCTGAAATTTGGTTTCTTGAGTTTCACTGCGATTGTCAGGTTAATTCAGTCAGAATTCCACAGGCAGTCAGCTTTAGTGCTGGATGAATCTGGGAACAGCCGGTTTCCTTGCAGCTAAATCAAACCCAATATCATTATGGACTCTTGCATTTCTTTGGCTTTTTCACATTTCCCTTATTTATCATGGTTTGTAATGAATTTTCTGATGTGAGCTTTGGTTTTGAGGCTGGCATATTGAGTTCAGGGCACAAGAGGATGGTTCTTTTTCAATCAGGGCACAGCTGTTGGCTTGCTCCACTTCTGGCTTGCTGTCATTGTTTTGAGTGCCTCAGCCGATTTGTGGTTTCTTGTGTGGCAATTTCCCAAATGTTTTCAGGGTCTGAGTTGGCTTTGCCTTCTTCCTTCCCAAATTTTGTATTCTGATACAATGCAAAGAAGAGTTTGTACAGAATAGCCATTATGAAATAAAAAACACAACAAATAGGCATTTGAAGCTTATAAATCTATCGGTAACATGACCTAGGTGAGTTTTTGTGTTTATGAAAATAAAATGGAACACTTTGGCTGAGGTGACAGATATTAATTGCCTCCAAACTGAGTTTCACTGCGATTTTCAGGTTAATTCAGTCAGAATTCCACGGGCAGTCAGCTGGAGGGGTGGATGAATCCGGGAACAGCCGGTTTCCTAGCGACTAAATCAAGCCCTATATCATTATGGATTCTTGCATTTTTTTGGCTTTTTTCTCTTTTTTCTTATTTATCATGGTTTGTAATGAATTTTCTAATGTCAGCTTTGGTTTTGAGGCTGCAATATGGAGTTCAGGGCACAAGAGGAAGGTTCTTTTTCAATCAGGGCACAGCTGTTGGCTTGCTCCAATTCTGGCTTGCTGTCATTGTTTTGGGTGCCTCAGCTGATTTATGGTTTCTTGTGTGGCAATTTCCTAAATGTTTTCTGGGTCTGAGTTGGTTTTGCCTTCTTCCTTCCAAAATTTTGTATTCTGATGCAATACAAGCAAGATTTTGGACAGAGTAGCCATTATGAAAGAAAAAAAGAAAACACAGCTCATTGCCCTTTCAGGATTAGAAATCCATAGGCAACACAACAAAGATGAGATTCTGTGTTTTGGAAAATGACATGGAACACTTCTGCTGAGGGGACAGATTCTAATTCCCTTCAAATGGAGTGTGAGAGCGATTTTGATGTGAATTCAATCAGAATTCCAAAGTCAGTCTGTGGAAGGGGGGGATGAATCTGGAAACAGCCAGTTTCTTTGTGTCTAAATCCAGCCAAATATCACAAAGGACTCTTGCATTTCTTTGGCTTTTTCACATTTCCCTTATTTATCATGGTTTGTAATGAATTTTCTGATGTGAGCTTTGGTTTTGAGGCTGGCATATTGAGTTCAGGGCACAAGAGGATGGTTCTTTTTCAATCAGGGCACAGCTGTTGGCTTGCTCCAATTCTGGCTTGCTGTCATTGTTTTGGGTGCCTCAGCCGATTTGTGGTTTCTTGAGTAGCAATTTCCTAAATGTTTTCTGGGTCTGAGTCGGTTTTGCCTTCTTATTCCCAAATTTTGTATTCTGATGCAATACAAGCAAGATTTTGGAGAGTAGCCATTATGAAAGAAAAAAAAAAAAAAAAACACAGCGCATTGCCCTTTCAGGATTAGAAATCTACAGGCAACACGACCAAGATGAGTTTCTGTGTTTTGGAAAATGACATAGAACTCTTCTTCTGAGGGGACAGATTCTAATTCCCTCCAAAATGAGTGTGAGTGCGATTTTGAGGTGAATTCAATCAGACTTCCAAAGTCAGTCTGTGGAAGGGGGGGATGAATCTGGAAACAGCCAGTTTCTTTGTGTCTAAATCCAGCCAAATATCACAAAGGACTCTTGCATTTCTTTGGCTTTTTCGCATTTCCCTTATTTATCATGGTTTGTAATGAATTTTCTGATGTGAGCTTTGGTTTTGAGGCTGCAATATAGAGTTCAGGGCACCGGAGGAATGGTCTTTTTCAAACAGGGCACAGCTGTTGGCTTGCTCCAATTCTGGCTATTGTCTTTGTTTTGGGTGCCTCAGCTGAAATTTGGTTTCTTGAGTTTCACTGCGATTGTCAGGTTAATTCAGTCAGAATTCCACAGGCAGTCAGCTTTAGTGCTGGATGAATCTGGGAACAGCCGGTTTCCTTGCAGCTAAATCAAACCCAATATCATTATGGACTCTTGCATTTCTTTGGCTTTTTTCTCTTTTTTCTTATTTATCATGGTTTGTAATGAATTTTCTGATGTGAGCTTTGGTTTTGAGGCTGGCATATTGAGTTCAGGGCACAAGAGGATAGTTCTTTTTCAATCAGGGCACAGCTGTTGGCTTGCTCCAATTCTGGCTTGCTGTCATTGTTTTGGGTGCCTCAGCTGATTTGTGGTTTCTTGTGTGGCAATTTCCTAAATGTTTTCTGGATCTGAGTTGGTTTTGCCTTCTTCCTTCCCAAATTTTGTATTCTGATGCAATACAAGCAAGATTTTGGACAGAGTAGCCATTATGAAAGAAAAAAAGAAAACACAGCAAATTGCCCTTTCAGGATTAGAAATCCATAGGCAACACAACAAAGATGAGATTCTGTGATTTGGAAAATGACATGGAACGCTTCTGCTGAGGGGACAGATTCTAATTCCCTCCAAATGGAGTGTGAGAGCGATTTTGAGGTGAATACAATCAGACTTCCAAAGTCAGTCTGTGGAAGGGGGGGATGAATCTGGAAACAGCCAGTTTCTTTGTGTCTAAATCCAGCCAAATATCACAAAGGACTCTTGCATTTCTTTGGCTTTTTCACATTTCCCTTATTTATCATGGTTTGTAATGAATTTTCTGATGTGAGCTTTGGTTTTGAGGCTGGCATATTGAGTTCAGGGCACAAGAGGATGGTTCTTTTTCAATCAGGGCACAGCTGTTGGCTTGCTTCACTTCTGGCTTGCTGTCATTGTTTTGAGTGCCTCAGCCGATTTGTGGTTTCTTGTGTGGCAATTTCCCAAATGTTTTCAGGGTCTGAGTTGGCTTTGCCTTCTTCCTTCCCAAATTTTGTATTCTGATGCAATGCAAAGAAGAGTTTGTACAGAATAGCCATTATGAAATAAAAAACACAACAAATAGGCGTTTGAAGCTTAGAAATCTACAGGTAACATGACCTAGGTGAGTTTTTGTGTTTATGAAAATAAAATGGAACACTTTGGCTGAGGTGACAGATATTAATTGCCTCCAAACTGAGTTTCACTGCGATTTTCAGGTTAATTCAGTCAGAATTCCACAGGCAGTCAGCTGGAGGGGTGGATGAATCCGGGAACAGCCGGTTTCCTAGCGACTAAATCAAGCCCTATATCATTATGGATTCTTGCATTTTTTTGGCTTTTTTCTCTTTTTTCTTATTTATCATGGTTTGTAATGAATTTTCTGATGTGAGCTTTGGTTTTGAGGCTGGCATATTGAGTTCAGGGCACAAGAGGATAGTTCTTTTTCAATCAGGGCACAGCTGTTGGCTTGCTCCACTTCTGGCTTGCTGTCATTGTTTTGAGTGCCTCAGCCGATTTGTGGTTTCTTGTGTGGCAATTTCCCAAATGTTTTCAGGGTCTGAGTTGGCTTTGCCTTCTTCCTTCCCAAATTTTGTATTCTGATGCAATGCAAAGAAGAGTTTGTACAGAATAGCCATTATGAAATAAAAAACACAACAAATAGGCGTTTGAAGCTTAGAAATCTACAGGTAACATGACCTAGGTGAGTTTTTGTGTTTATGAAAATAAAATGGAACACTTTGGCTGAGGTGACAGATATTAATTGCCTCCAAACTGAGTTTCACTGCGATTTTCAGGTTAATTCAGTCAGAATTCCACAGGCAGTCAGCTGGAGGGGTGGATGAATCCGGGAACAGCCGGTTTCCTAGCGACTAAATCAAGCCCTATATCATTATGGATTCTTGCATTTTTTTGGCTTTTTTCTCTTTTTTCTTATTTATCATGGTTTGTAATGAATTTTCTGATGTCAGCTTTGGTTTTGAGGCTGCAATATGGAGTTCAGGGCACAAGAGGAAGGTTCTTTTTCAATCAGGGCACAGCTGTTGGCTTGCTCCAATTCTGGCTTGCTGTCATTGTTTTGGGTGCCTCAGCTGATTTGTGGTTTCTTGTGTGGCAATTTCCTAAATGTTTTCTGGGTCTGAGTTGGTTTTGCCATCTTCCTTCCCAAATTTGGTATTCTGATGCAATACAAGCAAGATTTTGGACAGAGTAGCCATTATGAAAGAAAAAAAGAAAACACAGCAAATTGCCCTTTCAGGATTAGAAATCCATAGGCAACACAACCAAGATGAGATTCTGTGATTTGGAAAATGACATGGAACGCTTCTGCTGAGGGGACAGATTCTAATTCCCTCCAAATGGAGTGTGAGAGCGATTTTGAGGTGAATTCAATCAGACTTCCAAAGTCAGTCTGTGGAAGGGGGGGATGAATCTGGAAACAGCCAGTTTCTTTGTGTCTAAATCCAGCCAAATATCACAAAGGACTCTTGCATTTCTTTGGCTTTTTCGCATTTCCCTTATTTATCATGGTTTGTAATGAATTTTCTGATGTGAGCTTTGGTTTTGAGGCTGGCATATTGAGTTCAGGGCACAAGAGGATGGTTCTTTTTCAATCAGGGCACAGCTGTTGGCTTGCTCCACTTCTGGCTTGCTGTCATTGTTTTGAGTGCCTCAGCCGATTTGTGGTTTCTTGTGTGGCAATTTCCCAAATGTTTTCAGGGTCTGAGTTGGCTTTGCCTTCTTCCTTCCCAAATTTTGTATTCTGATGCAATGCAAAGAAGAGTTTGTACAGAATAGCCATTATGAAATAAAAAACACAACAAATAGGCGTTTGAAGCTTAGAAATCTACAGGTAACATGACCTAGGTGAGTTTTTGTGTTTATGAAAATAAAATGGAACACTTTGGCTGAGGTGACAGATATTAATTGCCTCCAAACTGAGTTTCACTGCGATTTTCAGGTTAATTCAGTCAGAATTCCACAGGCAGTCAGCTGGAGGGGTGGATGAATCCGGGAACAGCCGGTTTCCTAGCGACTAAATCAAGCCCTATATCATTATGGATTCTTGCATTTTTTTGGCTTTTTTCTCTTTTTTCTTATTTATCATGGTTTGTAATGAATTTTCTGATGTCAGCTTTGGTTTTGAGGCTGCAATATGGAGTTCAGGGCACAAGAGGAAGGTTCTTTTTCAATCAGGGCACAGCTGTTGGCTTGCTCCAATTCTGGCTTGCTGTCATTGTTTTGGGTGCCTCAGCTGATTTGTGGTTTCTTGTGTGGCAATTTCCTAAATGTTTTCTGGGTCTGAGTTGATTTTGCCTTCTTCCTTCCCAAATTTTGTATTCTGATGCAATACAAGCAAGATTTTGGACAGAATAGCCATTATGAAAGAAAAAAAAAAAACACAGCTCATTGCCCTTTCAGGATTAGAAATCCATAGGCAACACAACAAAGATGAGATTCTGTGATTTGGAAAATGACATGGAACGCTTCTGCTGAGGGGACAGATTCTAATTCCCTCCAAATGGAGTGTGAGAGCGATTTTGAGGTGAATTCAATCAGACTTCCAAAGTCAGTCTGTGGAAGGGGGGGATGAATCTGGAAACAGCCAGTTTCTTTGTGTCTAAATCCAGCCAAATATCACAAAGGACTCTTGCATTTCTTTGGCTTTTTCGCATTTCCCTTATTTATCATGGTTTATAATGAATTTTCTGATGTGAGCTTTGGTTTTGAGGCTGGCATATTGAGTTCAGGGCACAAGAGGATGGTTCTTTTTCAATCAGGGCACAGCTGTTGGCTTGCTCCACTTCTGGCTTGCTGTCATTGTTTTGAGTGCCTCAGCCGATTTGTGGTTTCTTGTGTGGCAATTTCCCAAATGTTTTCAGGGTCTGAGTTGGCTTTGCCTTCTTCCTTCCCAAATTTTGTATTCTGATGCAATGCAAAGAAGAGTTTGTACAGAATAGCCATTATGAAATAAAAAACACAACAAATAGGCGTTTGAAGCTTAGAAATCTACAGGTAACATGACCTAGGTGAGTTTTTGTGTTTATGAAAATAAAATGGAACACTTTGGCTGAGGTGACAGATATTAATTGCCTCCAAACTGAGTTTCACTGCGATTTTCAGGTTAATTCAGTCAGAATTCCACAGGCAGTCAGCTGGAGGGGTGGATGAATCCGGGAACAGCCGGTTTCCTAGCGACTAAATCAAGCCCTATATCATTATGGATTCTTGCATTTTTTTGGCTTTTTTCTCTTTTTTCTTATTTATCATGGTTTGTAATGAATTTTCTGATGTCAGCTTTGGTTTTGAGGCTGCAATATGGAGTTCAGGGCACAAGAGGAAGGTTCTTTTTCAATCAGGGCACAGCTGTTGGCTTGCTCCAATTCTGGCTTGCTGTCATTGTTTTGGGTGCCTCAGCTGATTTGTGGTTTCTTGTGTGGCAATTTCCTAAATGTTTTCTGGGTCTGAGTTGGTTTTGCCATCTTCCTTCCCAAATTTTGTATTCTGATGCAATACAAGCAAGATTTTGGACAGAATAGCCATTATGAAAGAAAAAAAAAAAACACAGCTCATTGCCCTTTCAGGATTAGAAATCCATAGGCAACACAACCAAGATGAGATTCTGTGTTTTGGAAAATGACATGGAACGCTTCTGCTGAGGTGACAGATTCTAATTCCCTTCAAATGGAGTGTGAGAGCGATTTTGATGTGAATTCAATCAGACTTCCAAAGTCAGTCTGTGGAAGGGGGGGATGAATCTGGAAACAGCAAGTTTTTTGTGTCTAAATCCTTCAAATATCACAAAGGACTCTTGCATTTCTTTGGCTTTTTCACATTTCCCTTATTTATCATGGTTTGCAATGAATTTTCTGATGTGAGCTTTGGTTTTGAGGCTGGCATATTGAGTTCAGGGCACAAGAGGAAGGTTCTTTTTCAATCAGGGCACAGCTGTTCGCTTGCTCCAATTCTGGCTTGCTGTCATTGTTTTGGGTGCCTCAGCCGATTTGTGGTTTCTTGAGTAGCAATTTCCTAAATGTTTTCTGGGTCTGAGTCGGTTTTGCCTTCTTATTCCCAAATTTTGTATTCTGATGCAATACAAGCAAGATTTTGGAGAGTAGCCATTATGAAAGAAAAAAAAAAAACACTTCGCATTGCCCTTTCAGGATTAGAAATCTACAGGCAACACGACCAAGATGAGTTTCTGTGTTTTGGAAAATGACATAGAACGCTTCTTCTGAGGGGACAGATTCTAATTCCCTCCAAAATGAGTGTGAGTGCGATTTTGAGGTGAATTCAATCAGACTTCCAAAGTCAGTCTGTGGAAGGGGGGGATGAATCTGGAAACAGCCAGTTTCTTTGTGTCTAAATCCAGCCAAATATCAAAAAGAACTGTTGCATTTCTTGGCTTTTAAACATTTCCCTAATTTATCATGGTTTGTAAAGAATTTTATGATGTGAGCTTTGGTTTTGAGGCTGCAATATAGAGTTCAGGGCACCGGAGGAATGTTCTTTTCAAACAGGGCACAGCTGTTGGCTTGCTCCAATTCTGGCTATTGTCTTTGTTTTGGGTGCCTCAGCTGAAATTTGGTTTCTTGAGTTTCACTGCGATTGTCAGGTTAATTCAGTCAGAATTCCACAGGCAGTCAGCTTTAGTGGTGGATGAATCTGGGAACAGCCGGTTTCCTTGCAGCTAAATCAAACCCAATATCATTATGGATTCTTGCATTTCTTTGGCTTTTTTCTCTTTTTTCTTATTTATCATGGTTTGTAATGAATTTTCTGATGTCAGCTTTGGTTTTGAGGCTGGCATATTGAATTCAGGGCACAAGAGGATGGTTCTTTTTCAATCAGGGCACAGTTGTTGGCTTGCTCCACTTCTGGCTTGCTGTCATTGTTTTGAGTGCCTCAGCCGATTTGTGGTTTCTTGTGTGGCAATTTCCCAAATGTTTTCAGGGTCTGAGTTGGCTTTGCCTTCTTCCTTCCCAAATTTCGTATTCTGATGCAATACAAGCAAGATTTAGACCGAATAGCCATTATGAAAGAAAAAAAAAACACAGCAAATTGCCCTTTCAGGATTAGAAATCCATAGGCAACACAACCAAGATGAGATTCTGTGTTTTGGAAAATGACATGGAACGCTTCTGCTGAGGTGACAGATTCTAATTCCCTCCAAATGGAGTGTGAGAGTGATTTTGAGGTGAATTCAATCAGACTTCCAAAGTCAGTCTGTGGAAGGGGGGTATGAATCTGGAAACAGCCAGTTTCTTTGTGTCTAAATCCTTTCAAATATCACAAAGGACTCTTGCATTTCTTTGGCTTTTTCACATTTCCCTTATTTATCATGGTTTGTAATGAATTTTCTGATGTGAGCTTTGGTTTTGTGGCTGCAATATGGAGTTCAGGGTACTGGAGGAATGGTCTTTTTCAAAGAGGGTACAGTTGTTGGCTTGCTGCAATTCTGGCTTGCTGTCATTGTTTTGGGTTCCTCAGCCGATTTTGGTTTCTTGTGTGGCAATTTCCTAAATGTTCTCTGGTTCTGAGTCGGCTTTGCCTTCTTCCTTCCCAAATTTTGTATTCTGATGCAATGCAAAGAAGAGTTTGTACAGAATAGCCATTATGAAATAAAAAACACAACAAATAGGTGTTTGAAGCTTACAAATCTACAGGTAACATGACCAAGGTGAGTTTTTGTGTTTATGAAAATAAAATGGAACACTTTGGCTGAGGTGACAGATATTAATTGCCTCCAAACTGAGTTTCACTGCGATTTTCAGGTTAATTCAGTTAATTCAGTTAGGATTCCACAGGCTTGCATTTCTCTGGCTTTTTCACATTTCCCTTATTTATCATGGTTTGTAATGAATTTTCTGATGTGAGCTTTGATTTTGAGGCTGCAATATGGAGTTCAGGGTACTGGAGGAATGGTCTTTTTCAATCAGGGCACAGCTGTTGGCTTGCTCCAGTTCTGGCTTGCTGTCATTGTTTTGGGTGCCTCAGCTGAAATTTGGTTTCTTGAGTTTCACTACGATTGTCAGGTTAATTCAGTCAGAAATCCACAGGGAGTCAGCTTTAGTGGTGGATGAATCTGGGAACAGCCAGTTTCCTTGCAACTAAATCAAGCCCAATATCATTATGGATTCTTGCATTTCTTTGGCTTTTTTCTCTTTTTTCTTTTTTTCATGGTTTGTTATGAATTTTCTGATGTGAGCTTTGTTTTTGAGGCTGGCATATTGAGTTCAGGGCACAGGAGGATGGTTCTTTTTCAATCAGGGCACAGCTGTTGGCTTGCTCCAATTCTGGATTTCTGTCATGGTTTTGGGTGCCTCAGCCGAGTTTTGGTTTTTTGAGCGCCAATTTCCTAAAAGATTTCTGCGTCTGAGTTGGTTTTGCCTTCTTCCTTCCCAAATTTTGTATTCTGACCCAATACAAACCAGAGTTTAGACAGCAGATCCATTATGAAATAAAAAACAAAACAAATAAGCCAGTCAGCTGAGAGGGGTGGATGAATCCGGAAACAGCCTGTTTCCTTGTGACTAAATCAAGCCCACTATCAAAAAGGACTCTTCCATTTCTTTGGCTCTTTTCACATTTTTCTTCTTTATCATGGTTTGTAATGAATTTTCTGATGTGAGCTTTGATTTTGAGGCTGGAATATGGAGTTCAAGACACGGAAGGAATGGTCTTTTTCAATCAGGGCACAGCTGTTGGCTTGCTCCAATTCTGGCTTTCTGTCATGGTTTTGGGTGCCTCAGCCGAGTTTTGGTTTCTTGAGCGGCAATTTCCTAAATGATTTCTGGGTCTGAGTTGGTTTTGACTTCTTCCTTCCCAAATTTTGTATTCTGACGCAATACAAACACGAGTTTAGACAGCAGATCCATTATGAAATAAAAAACAAAACCAATTAGCGTGTCATGCTTAGAATTCTAGAGGTAGCACGACCAACATGAGTTTTTGTGTTTTGGAAAAAGAAATGGAACCCTTTTGCAGAGGGGGACGATAATTCATTCCCCAAATCAGTTTGCCAGCGATTTTCAGGTGAATTGAATGAGTTTTCCAAAGCCAGTCAGCTGGGAGGGGTGGATGAATCCGGAAACAGCCTGCTTCCTTGTGACTAAATCAAGCCCACTATCAAAAAGGACTCTTCCATTTCTTTGGCTCTTTTCCCATTTTTCTTCGTTATCATGGTTTGTAATGAATTTTCTGATGTGAGCTTTGATTTTGAGGCTGGAATATGGAGTTCAAGACACGGAAGGAATGGTCTTTTTCAATCAGGGCACAGCTGTTGGCTTGCTCCAATTCTGGATTTCTGTCATGGTTTTGGGTGCCTCAGCCGAGTTTTGGTTTCTTGAGCGGCAATTTCCTAAAGGATTTCTGGGTCTGAGTTGGTTTTGCCTTCTTCCTTCCCAAATTTTGTATTCTGACGCAATACAAACACGAGTTTAGACAGCAGATCCATTAGGAAAGAACAAAGAAAACCAATCAGCGTGTCATGCTTAGAATTCTAGAGGCAGCATGACCAACATGAGTTTTTGTGTTTTGGACAAAGAAATGGAACCCTTTTGCACAGGGGAACGATCATTAATTCCCCAAATCAGTTTGCCAGCGATTTTCAGGTGAATTGAATGAGTTTTCCAAAGCCAGTCAGCTGGGAGGGGTGGATGAATCCGGAAACAGCCTGTTTCCTTGTGACTCAATCAAGCCCACTATCAAAAAGGACTCTTCCATTTCTTTGGCTCTTTTCACATTGTTCTTCTTTATCATGGTTTGTAATGAATTTTCTGATGTGAGCTTTGATTTTGAGGCTGGAATATGGAGTTCAAGACACGGAAGGCATGGTCTTTTTCAATCAGGGCACAGCTGTTGGCTTGCTCCAATTCTGGCTTTCTGTCATGGTTTTGGGTGCCTCAGCCGAGTTTTGGTTTCTTGATCGGCAATTCCCTAAAGGATTTCTGAGTCTGAGTAGGTTTTGCCTTCTTCCTTCCCAAATTTTGTATTCTGATGCAATACAAACACGAGTTTAGACAGCAGATCCATTATGAAATAAAAAACAAAACCAATGAGTGTGTCATGCTTAGAATTCTAGAGGCAGCACGACCAACATGAGTTTTTGTGTTTTGGACAAAGAAATGGAACCCTTTTGCAGAGGGGGACGATAATTAATTCCCCAAATCAGTTTGCCAGCGATTTTCAGGTGAATTGAATGAGTTTTCCAAAGCCTGTGAGCTGGGAGGGGTGGATGAATCCGGAAACAGCCTGTTTCCTTGTGACGAAATCAAGCCCACTATCAACAAGGACTCTTCCATTTCTTTGGCTCTTTTCACATTTTTCTTCTTTATCATGGTTTGTAATGAATTTTCTGATGTGAGCTTTGATTTTGAGGCTGGAATATGGAGTTCAAGACACGGAAGGCATGGTCTTTTTCAATCAGGGCACAGCTGTTGGCTTGCTCCAATTCTGGCTTTCTGTCATGGTTTTGGGTGCCTCAGCCGAGTTTTGGTTTCTTGAGCGGCAATTTCCTAAAGGATTTCTGGGTCTGAGTTGGTTTTGCCTTCTTCCTTCCCAAATTTTGTATTCTGACCCAATACAAACCAGAGTTTAGACAGCAGATCCATTATGAAATAAAAAACAAAACAAATAAGCCAGTCAGCTGAGAGGGGTGGATGAATCCGGAAACAGCCTGTTTCCTTGTGACTAAATCAAGCCCACTATCAAAAAGGACTCTTCCATTTCTTTGGCTCTTTTCACATTTTTCTTCTTTATCATGGTTTGTAATGAATTTTCTGATGTGAGCTTTGATTTTGAGGCTGGAATATGGAGTTCAAGACACGGAAGGAATGGTCTTTTTCAATCAGGGCACAGCTGTTGGCTTGCTCCAATTCTGGCTTTCTGTCATGGTTTTGGGTGCCTCAGCCGAGTTTTGGTTTCCTGAGTGGCAATTTCCGAAATGATTTCTGGGTCTGAGTTGGTTTTGACTTCTTCCTTCCCAAATTTTGTATTCTGACGCAATACAAACACGAGTTTAGACAGCAGATCCATTATGAAATAAAAAACAAAACCAATTAGCGTGTCATGCTTAGAATTCTAGAGGTAGCACGACCAACATGAGTTTTTGTGTTTTGGAAAAAGAAATGGAACCCTTTTGCAGAGAGGAACGATAATTCATTCCCCAAATCAGTTTGCCAGCGATTTTCAGGTGAATTGAATGAGTTTTCCAAAGCCAGTCAGCTGGGAGGGGTGGATGAATCCGGAAACAGCCTGCTTCCTTGTGACTAAATCAAGCCCACTATCAAAAAGGACTCTTCCATTTCTTTGGCTCTTTTCCCATTTTTCTTCGTTATCATGGTTTGTAATGAATTTTCTGATGTGAGCTTTGATTTTGAGGCTGGAATATGGAGTTCAAGACACGGAAGGAATGGTCTTTTTCAATCAGGGCACAGCTGTTGGCTTGCTCCAATTCTGGATTTCTGTCATGGTTTTGGGTGCCTCAGCCGAGTTTTGGTTTCTTGAGCGGCAATTTCCTAAAGGATTTCTGGGTCTGAGTTGGTTTTGCCTTCTTCCTTCCCAAATTTTGTATTCTGACGCAATACAAACACGAGTTTAGACAGGAGATCCATTAGGAAAGAACAAAGAAAACCAATCAGCGTGTCATGCTTAGAATTCTAGAGGCAGCATGACCAACATGAGTTTTTGTGTTTTGGACAAAGAAATGGAACCCTTTTGCACAGGGGAACGATCATTAATTCCCCAAATCAGTTTGCCAGCGATTTTCAGGTGAATTGAATGAGTTTTCCAAAGCCAGTCAGCTGGGAGGGGTGGATGAATCCGGAAACAGCCTGTTTCCTTGTGACTCAATCAAGCCCACTATCAAAAAGGACTCTTCCATTTCTTTGGCTCTTTTCACATTGTTCTTCTTTATCATGGTTTGTAATGAATTTTCTGATGTGAGCTTTGATTTTGAGGCTGGAATATGGAGTTCAAGACACGGAAGGCATGGTCTTTTTCAATCAGGGCACAGCTGTTGGCTTGCTCCAATTCTGGCTTTCTGTCATGGTTTTGGGTGCCTCAGCCGAGTTTTGGTTTCTTGATCGGCAATTCCCTAAAGGATTTCTGAGTCTGAGTAGGTTTTGCCTTCTTCCTTCCCAAATTTTGTATTCTGATGAAATACAAACACGAGTTTAGACAGCAGATCCATTATGAAATAAAAAACAAAACCAATGAGTGTGTCATGCTTAGAATTCTAGAGGCAGCACGACCAACATGAGTTTTTGTGTTTTGGACAAAGAAATGGAACCCTTTTGCAGAGGGGGACGATAATTAATTCCCCAAATCAGTTTGCCAGCGATTTTCAGGTGAATTGAATGAGTTTTCCAAAGCCTGTGAGCTGGGAGGGGTGGATGAATCCGGAAACAGCCTGTTTCCTTGTGACGAAATCAAGCCCACTATCAACAAGGACTCTTCCATTTCTTTGGCTCTTTTCACATTTTTCTTCTTTATCATGGTTTGTAATGAATTTTCTGATGTGAGCTTTGATTTTGAGGCTGGAATATGGAGTTCAAGACACGGAAGGCATGGTCTTTTTCAATCAGGGCACAGCTGTTGGCTTGCTCCAATTCTGGCTTTCTGTCATGGTTTTGGGTGCCTCAGCCGAGTTTTGGTTTCTTGAGCGGCAATTTCCTAAAGGATTTCTGGGTCTGAGTTGGTTTTGCCTTCTTCCTTCCCAAATTTTGTATTCTGACGCAGTACAAACACGAGTTTAGACAGCAGATCCATTTTGAAAGAACAAACAAAACCAATCAGCGTGTCATGCTTAGAATTCTAGAGGCAGCACGACCAACATGAGTTTTTGTGTTTTGGAAAAAGAAATGGAACCCTTTTGCAGAGGGGAATGATAATTAATTCCCCAAATCAGTTTGCCAGCAATTTTCAGGTGAATTGAATGAGTTTTCCAAAGCCAGTCAGCTGGGAGGGGTGGATTAATCCGGAAACAGCCTGTTCCTTGTGACTAAATCAAGCCCACTATCAACAAGGACTCTTCCATTTCTTTGGCTCTTTTCACATTGTTCTTCTTTATCATGGTTTGTAATGAATTTTCTGATGTGAGCTTTGATTTTGAGGCTGGAATATGGAGTTCAAGACACGGAAGGAAAGGTCTTTTTCAATCAGGGCACAGCTGTTGGCTTGCTCCAATTCTGGCTTTCTGTCATGGTTTTGGGTGCCTCAGCCAAGTTTTGGTTTCTTGAGCGGCAATTTCCTAAAGTATTTCTGCGTCTGAGTTGGTTTTGCCTTCTTCCTTCCCAAATTTTGTATTCTGACGCAATACAAACACGAGTTTAGACAGCAGATCCATTAGGAAAGAACAAACAAAACCAATTAGCGTGTCATGCTTAGAATTCTAGAGGCAGCACGACCAACATGAGTTTTTGTGTTTTGGAAAAAGAAATGGAACCCTTTTGCAGAGGGGGACGATAATTAATTCCCCAAATCAGTTTGCCAGCGATTTTCAGGTGAATTGAATGAGTTTTCCAAAGCCAGTCAGCTGCGAGGGGTGGATGAATCCGGAAACAGCCTGCTTCCTTGTGACTAAATCAAGCCCACTATCAACAAGGACTCTTCCATTTCTTTGGCTCTTTTCACATTGTTCTTCTTTATCATGGTTTGTAATGAATTTTCTGATGTGAGCTTTGATTTTGAGGCTGGAATATGGAGTTGAAGACACGGAAGGAATGGTCTTTTTCAATCAGGGCACAGCTGTTGGCTTGCTCCAATTCTGGTTTCTGTCATGGTTTTGGGAGCCTCAGCCGAGTTTTGGTTTCTTGAGCGGCAATTTCCTAAATGATTTCTGGGTCTGAGTTGGTTTTGCCTTCTTCCTTCCCAAATTTTGTATTCTGACGCAATACAAACACGAGTTTAGACAGCAGATCCATTATGAAATAAAACACAAAACCAATTAGCGTGTCATGCTTAGAATTCTAGAGGCAGCACGACCAACATGAGTTTTTGTGATTTGGACAAAGAAATGGAACCCTTTTGCAGAGGGGGATGAAAATTAATTCCCCAAATCAGTTTGCCAGCGATTTTCAGGTGAATTGAATGAGTTTTCCAAAGCCAGTCAGCTGGGAGGGGTGGATGAATGCGGAAACAGCCTGTTTCCTTGTGACTAAATCAAGCCCACTATCAACAAGGACTCTTCCATTTCTTTGGCTCTTTTCACATTGTTCTTCTTTATCATGGTTTGTAATGAATTTTCTGATGTGAGCTTTGATTTTGAGGCTGGAATATGGAGTTCAAGACACGGAAGGAATGGTCTTTTTCAATCAGGGCACAGCTGGTGGCTTGCTCCAATTCTGGCTTTCTGTCATGGTTTTGGGTGCCTCAGCCGAGTTTTGGTTTCTTGAGCGGCAATTTCCTAAAGGATTTCTGCGTCTGAGTTGGTTTTGCCTTCTTCCTTCCCAAATTTTGTATTCTGACGCAATACAAACACGAGTTTACACTGCAGATCCATTAGGAAAGAACAAACAAAACCAATTAGCGTGTCATGCTTAGAATTCTAGAGGCAGCACGACCAACATGAGTTTTTGTGTTTTGGACCAAGAAATGGAACCCTTTTGCAGAGGGGAACGATATTTAATTCCCCAAATCAGTTTGCCAGCGATTTTCAGGTGAATTGAATGAGTTTTCCAAAGCCAGTCAGCTGGGAGGGGTGGATGAATCCGGAAACAGCCTGTTTCCTTGTGACTAAATCAAGCCCACTATCAACAAGGACTCTTCCATTTCTTTGGCTCTTTTCACATTGTTCTTCTTTATCATGGTTTGTAATGAATTTTCTGATGTGAGCTTTGATTTTGGGGCTGGAATATGGAGTTCAAGACACGGAAGGCATGGTCTTTTTCAATCAGGGCACAGCTGTTGGCTTGCTCCAATTCTGGCTTTCTGTCATGGTTTTGGGTGCCTCAGCCGAGTTTTGGTTTCTTGAGCGGCAATTTCCTAAAGGATTTCTGGGTCTGAGTTGGTTTTGCCTTCTTCCTTCCCAAATTTTGTATTCTGACGCAATACAAACACGAGTTTAGACAGCAGATCCATTAGGAAAGAACAAACAAAACGAATTAGCGTGTCATGCTTAGAATTCTAGAGGCAGCACGACCAACATGAGTTTTTGTGTTTTGTACAAAGAAATGGAACCCTTTTGCAGAGGGGAACGATATTTAATTCCCCAACTCAGTTTGCCAGCGATTTTCAGGTGAATTGAATGAGTTTTCCAAAGCCAGTCAGCTGGGAGGGGTGGATGAATCCGGAAACAGCCTGTTTCCTTGGGACTAAATCAAGCCCACTATCAACAAGGACTCTTCCATTTCTTTGGCTCTTTTCACATTGTTCTTCTTTATCATGGTTTGTAATGAATTTTCTGATGCGAGCTTTGATTTTGAGGCTGGAATATGGAGTTCAAGACACGGAAGTCATGGTCTTTTTCAATCAGGGCACAGCTGTTGGCTTGCTCCAATTCTGGCTTTCTGTCATGGTTTTGGGTGCCTCAGCCGAGTTTTGGTTTCTTGAGCGGCAATTTCCTAAAGGATTTCTGGGTCTGAGTAGGTTTTGCCTTCTTCCTTCGCAAATTTTGTATTCTGATGCAATACAAACACGAGTTTAGACAGCAGATCCATTTTGAAATAAAAAACAAAACCAATTAGCGTGTCATGCTTAGAATTCTAGAGGCAGCACGACCAACATGAGTTTTTGTGTTTTGGACAAAGAAATGGAACCCTTTTGCAGAGGGGAACGATAATTAATTCCCCAAATCAGTTTGCCAGCGATTTTCAGGTGAATTGAATGAGTTTTCCAAAGCCAGTCAGCTGGGAGGGGTGGATGAATCCGGAAACAGCCTGTTTCCTTGTGACTTAATCAAGCCCACTCTCAAAAAGGACTCTTCCATTTCTTTGGCTCTTTTCACATTGTTCTTCTTTATCATGGTTTGTAATGAATTTTCTGATGTGAGCTTTGATTTTGAGGCTGGAATATGGAGTTCCAGACCCGGAAGGCATCGTCTTTTTCAATCAGGGCACAGCTGTTGGCTTGCTCCAATTCTGGCTTTCTGTCATGGTTTTGGGTGCCTCAGCCGAGTTTTGGTTTCTTGAGCGGCAATTTCCTAAAGGATTTCTGGGTCTGAGTTGGTTTTGCCTTCTTCCTTCCCAAATTTTGTATTCTGACGCAATACAAACACGAGTTTAGACAGCAGATCCATTATGAAATAAAAAAAAACAAAACCAATTAGCGTGTCATGCTTAGAATTCTAGAGGCAGCACGACCAACATGAGTTTTTGTGTTTTGGATAAAGAAATGGAACCCTTTTGCAGAGAGGAACGATAATTAATTCCCCAAATCAGTTTGCCAGCGATTTTCAGGTGAATTGAATGAGTTTTCCAAAGCCAGTCAGCTGGGAGGGGTGGACGAATCCGGAAACAGCCTGTTTCCTTGTGACTAAATCAAGCCCACTATCAACAAGGACTCTTCCATTTCTTTGGCTCTTTTCACATTGTTCTTCTTTATCATGGTTTGTAATGAATTTTCTGATGTGAGCTTTGATTTTGAGCCTGGAATATGGAGTTCAAGACATGGAAGGCATGGTCTTTTTCAATCAGGGCACAGCTGTTGGCTTGCTCCAATTCTGGCTTTCTGTCATGGTTTTGGGTGCCTCAGCCGAGTTTTGGTTTCTTGATCGGCAATTCCCTAAAGGATTTCTGGGTCTGAGTTGGTTTTGCCTTTTTCCTTCCCAAATTTTGTATTCTGACGCAATAGAAACACGAGTTTAGACAGCAGATCCATTATGAAAGAACAAACAAAACCAATTAGCGTGTCATGCTTAGAATTCTAGAGGCAGCACGACCAACATGAGTTTTTGTGTTTTGGACAAAGAAATGGAACCCTTTTGCAGAGGGGAACGATAATTAATTCCCCGAATAAGTTTGCCAGTGATTTTCAGGTAAATTGAATGAGTTTTCCAAAGCCAGTCAGCTGGGAGGGGTGGACGAATCCGGAAACAGCGTGTTTCCTTGGGACTAAATCAAGCCCACTATCAAAAACGACTCTTCCATTTCTTTGGCTCTTTTCACATTTTTCTTCTTTATCATGGTTTGTAATGAATTTTCTGATGTGAGCTTTGATTTTGAGGCTGGAATATGGAGTTCAAGACCCGGAAGGCATGGTGTTTCTCAATGAGGGTACAGCTGTTGGCTTGCTCCAATTCTGGCTTTCTGTCATGGTTTTGGGTGCCTCAGCCGAGTTTTGGTTTCTTGAGTGGCAATTTCCTAAAGGATTTCTGGCTCTGAGTTGGTTTTGCCTTCTTCCTTCCCAAATTTTGTATTCTGATGCAATACAAACACGAGTTTAGACAGCAGATCCATTATGAAATAAAAAACAAAACGAATTAGCGTGTCATGCTTAGAATTCTAGAGGCAGCACGACCAACATGAGTTTTTGTGTTTTGGACAAAGAAATGGAACCCTTTTGCAGAGGGGCACGATAATTAATTCCCCAAATCAGTTTGCCAGCGATTTTCAGGTGAATTGAATGAGTTTTCCAAAGCCAGTCAGCTGGGAGGGGTGGATGAATCCGGAAACAGCCTGTTTCCTTGTGACTAAATCAAGCCCACTATCAAAAACGACTCTTCCATTTCTTTGGCTCTTCTCACATTTTTTTTCTTTATCATGGTTTGTAATGAGTTTTCTGATGTGAGCTTTGATTTTGAGGCTGGAATATGGAGTTCAAGACCCGGAAGGAATGGTCTTTTTCAATCAGGGCACAGCTGTTGGCTTGCTCCAATTCTGGCTTTCTGTCATGGTTTTGGGTGCCTCAGCCGAGTTTTGGTTTCTTGAGTGGCAATTTCCTAAAGGATTTCTGGGTCTGAGTTGGTTTTGCCTTCTTCCTTCCCAAATTTTGTATTCTGACGCAATACAAACACGAGTTTAGACAGCAGATCCATTATGAGAGAAAAAACAAAACGAATTAGCGTGTCATGCTTAGAATTCTAGAGGCAGCACGACCAACATGAGTTTTTGTGTTTTGGACAAAGAAATGGAACCCTTTTGCAGAGGGGAATGATAATTAATTCCCCAAATCAGTTTGCCAGCGATTTTCAGGTGAAATGAATGAGTTTTCCAAAGCCAGTCAGCTGGGAGGGGTGGATGAATGCGGAAATAGCCTGTTTCCTTGTGACTAAATCAAGCCCACTATCAACAAGGACTCTTCCATTTCTTTGGCTCTTCTCACATTTTTCTTCTTTATCATGGTTTGTAATGAATTTTCTGATGTGAGCTTTGATTTTGAGGCTGGAATATGGAGGTCAAACACGGAAGGAAAGGTCTTTTTCAATCAGGGCACAGCTGTTGGCTTGCTCCAATTCTGGCTTTCTGTCATGGTTTTGGGTGCCTCAGCCGAGTTTTGGTTTCCTGAGCGGCAATTTCCTAAAGGATTTCTGGGTCTGAGTTGGTTTTGCCTTCTTCCTTCCCAAATTTTGTATTCTGACGCAATACAAACATGAGTTTAGGCAGCAGATCCATGATGAACGAAAAAACAAAATCAATTAGCGTATCAGAATTAGAATTCTAGAGGCAGCACGACCAACATGAGTTTTTGTGTTTTGGACAAAGAAATGGAACCCTTTTGCAGAGGGGAACGATAATTAATTCCCCAAATCAGTTTGCCAGCGATTTTCAGGTGAATTGAATGGGTTTTCCAAAGCCAGTCAGCTGGGAGGTGTGGATGAATGCGGAAACAGCCTGTTTCCTTGTGACTAAATCAAGCCCACTCTCAAAAGGGACTCTTCCATTTCTTTGGCTCTTTTCACATTTCTCTTCTTTATCATGGTTTGTAATGAATTTTCTGATGTGAGCTTTGATTTTGAGGCTGGAATATGGAGTTGAAGACACGGAAGTCATGGTCTTTTTCAATCAGGGCACAGCTGTTGGCTTGCTCCAATTCTGGCTTTCAGTCATGGTTTTGGGTGCCTCAGCCGAGTTTTGGTTTCTTGAGCGGCAATTTCCTAAAGGATTTCTGGGTCTGAGTTGGTTTTGCCTTCTTCCTTCCCAAATTTTGTATTCTGATGCAATACAAACATGAGTTTAGACAGCAGATCCATTATGAAAGAAAAAACAAAACCAATTAGCGTGTCATGCTTAGAATTCTAGAGGCAGCACGACCAACATGAGGTTTTGTGTTTTGGACAAAGAAATGGAACCCTTTTGCAGAGGGGCACGATAATTAATTCCCCAAATCAGTTTGCCAGCGATTTTCAGGTGAATTGAATGAGTTTTCCAAAGCCAGTCAGCTGGGAGGGGTGGATGAATCCGGAAACAGCCTGTTTCCTTGTGACTAAATCAAGCCCACTCTCAAAAAGGACTCTTCCATTTCTTTGGCTCTTTTCACATTTTTCTTCTTTATCATGGTTTGTAATGAATTTTCTGATGTGAGCTTTGATTTTGAGGCTGGAATATGGAGTTCAAGACACGGAAGGCATGGTCTTATTCAATCAGGGCACAACTGTTGGCTTGCTCCAATTCTGGCTTTCTGTCATGGTTTTGGGTGCCTCAGCCGAGTTTTGGTTTCTTGAGCGGCAATTTCCTAAAGGATTTCTGGGTCTGAGTTGGTTTTGCCTTCTTCCTTCCCAAATTTTGTATTCTGACGCAATACAAACATGAGTTTAGGCAGCAGATCCATGATGAACGAAAAAACAAAATCAATTAGCGTATCAGAATTAGAATTCTAGAGGAAGCACGACCAACATGAGTTTTTGTGTTTTGGACAAAGAAATGGAACCCTTTTGCAGAGGGGCACGATAATTAATTCCCCAAATCAGTTTGCCAGCGATTTTCAGGTGAATTGAATGAGTTTTCCAAAGCCAGTCAGCTGGGAGGGGTGGATGAATCCGGAAACAGCCTGTTTCCTTGTGAATAAATCAGGCCCACTATCAAAAACGACTCTTCCATTTCTTTGGCTCTTTTCACGTTTTTCTTTATCATGGTTTGTAATGAATTTTCTGATGTGAGCTTTGATTTTGAGGCTGGAATATGGAGTTCAAGACCCGGAAGGAATGGTCTTTTTCAATCAGGGCACAGCTGTTGGCTTGCTCCAATTCTGGCTTTCTGTCATGGTTTTGGGTGCCTCAGCCGATTTTGGTTTCTTGAGCGGCAATTTCCTAAAGGATTTCTGGGTCTGAGTTGGTTTTGCCTTCTTCCTTCCCAAATTTTGTATTCTGATGCAATACAAACACGAGTTTAGACAGCAGATCCATTATGAAAGAAATAAAAAACAAAACCAATTAGCGTGTCATGCTTAGAACTCTAGAGGCAGCACGACCAACATGAGTTTTTGTGTTTTGGACAAAGAAATGGAAGACTTTTGCAGAGGGGAACGATAATTAATTCCCCAAATCAGTTTGCCAGCGATTTTCAGGGGAATTGAATGAGTTTTCCAAAGCCAGTCAGCTGGGAGGGGTGGATGAATCCGGAAACAGCCTGTTTCCTTGTGACTAAATCAAGGCCACTATCAAAAAGGACTCTTCCAGTTCTTTGGCTCTTTTCAAATTTTTCTTCTTTATCATGGTTTGTAATGAATTTTCTGATGTGAGCTTTGATTTTGAGGCTGGAATATGCAGTTCAAGACACGGAAGGAATGGTCTTTTTCAATCAGGGCACAGCTGTTGGCTTGCTCCAATTCTGGCTTTCTGTCATGGTTTTGGGTGCCTCAGCCGAGTTTTGGTTTCTTGAGCGGCAATTTCCTAAAGGATTTCTGGGTCTGAGTTGGTTTTGCCTTCTTCCTTCCCAAATTTTGTATTCTGACGCAATACAAACATGAGTTTAGACAGCAGATCCATTATGAAATAAAAAAAAAAAAACAAAACGAATTAGCGTGTCATGCTTAGAATTCTAGAGGCAGCACGACCAACATGAGTTTTTGTGTTTTGGACAAAGAAATGGAACCCTTTTGCAGAGGGGAACGATAATTAATTCCCCAAATCAGTTTGCCAGCGATTTTCAGGTGAATTGAATGAGTTTTCCAAAGCCAGTCAGCTGGGAGGGGTGGATGAATCCGGAAACAGCCTGTTTCCTTGGGACTAAATCAAGCCCACTATCAAAAAGGACTCTTCCATTTCTTTCGCTCTTTTCACATTTTTCTTCTTTATCATGGTTTGTAATGAATTTTCTGATGTGAGCTTTGATTTTGAGGCTGGAATATGGAGTTCAAGACACGGAAGGAATGGTCTTTTTCAATCAGGGCACAGCTGTTGGCTTGCTCCAATTCTGGCTTTCTGTCATGGTTTTGGGTGCCTCAGCCGAGTTTTGGTTTCTTGAGCGGCAATTTCCTAAAGGATTTCTGGGTCTGAGTTGGTTTTGCCTTCTTTCTTCCCAAATTTTGTATTCTGATGCAATACAAACACGAGTTTAGACAGCAGCTCCATTATGAAATAAAAAAAAAAAAAAAAAAAAAAACGGATTAGCGTGTCATGCTTAGAATTCTAGAGGCAGCACGACCAACATGAGTTTTTGTGTTTTGGACAAAGAAATGGAACCCTTTTGCAGAAGGGAACGATAATTAATTCCCCCAAATCAGTTTGCCAGCGATTTTCAGGGGAATTGAATGAGTTTTCCAAAGCCAGTCAGCTGGGAGGGGTGGATGAATGCGGAAACAGCCTGTTTCCTTGGGACTAAATCAAGCCCACTATCAAAAAGGACTCTTCCATTTCTTTGGCTCTTTTCACATTTTTCTTCTTTATCATTGTTTGTAATGAATTTTCTGATGTGAGCTTTGATTTTGAGGCTGGAATATGGAGTTCAAGACACGGAAGGCATGGTCTTTTTCAATCATGGCAAAGCTGTTGGGTTGCTCTAATTCTGGCTTTCTGTCATGGTTTTGGGTGCCTCAGCCGAGATTTGGTTTCTTGAGCGGCAATTTCCTAAAGGATTTCTGGGTCTGAGTTGGTTTTGCCTTCTTCCTTCCCAAATTTTGTATTCTGACGCAATACAAACATGAGTTTAGACAGCAGATCCATTATGAAATAAAAAAAAAAAACAAAACCAATTAGCGTGTCATGCTTAGAATTCTAGAGGCAGCACGACCAACATGAGTTTTTGTGTTTTGGACAAAGAAATGGAACCCTTTTGCAGAGGGGAACGATAATTAATTCCCCAAATCAGTTTGCCAGCGATTTTCAGGTGAATTGAATGAGTTTTCCAAAGCCAGTCAGCTGGGAGGGGTGGATGAATCCGGAAACAGCCTGTTTCCTTGTGACTAAATCAGGCCCACTATCAAAAAGGACTCTTCCATTTCTTTGGCTCTTTTCACATTTTTCTTCTTTATCATGGTTTGTAATGAATTTTCTGATGTGAGCTTTGATTTTGAGGCTGGAATATGGAGTTCAAGACACGGAAGGAATGGTCTTTTTCAATCAGGGCACAGCTGTTGGCTTGCTCCAATTCTGGCTTTCTGTCATGGTTTTGGGTGCCTCAGCCGAGTTTTGGTTTCTTGAGCGGCAATTTCCTAAAGGATTTCTGGGTCTGAGTTGGTTTTGCCTTCTTCCTTCGCAAATTTTGTATTCTGACGCAATACAAACACGAGTTTACACAGCAGATCCATTATGAAAGAAATAAAAAACAAAACCAATTTGCGTGTCATGCTTAGAATTCTAGAGGCAGCACGACCAACATGAGGTTTTGTGTTTTGGACAAAGAAATGGAAGACTTTTGCAGAGGGGAACGATAATTAATTCCCCAAATCAGTTTGCCAGCGATTTTCAGGTGAATTGAATGAGTTTTCCAAAGCCAGTCAGCTGGGAGGGGTGGATGAATCTGGAAACAGCCTGTTTCCTTGTGACTAAATCAAGCCCACTCTCAAAAAGGACTCTTCCATTTCTTTGGCTCTTTTCACATTTTTCTTCTTTATCATGGTTTGTAATGAGTTTTCTGATGTGAGCTTTGATTTTGAGGCTAGAATATGGAGTTCAAGACCCGGAAGGCATGGTCTTTTTCAATCAGGGCACAGCTGTTGGCTTGCTCCAATTCTGGCTTTCTGTCATGGTTTTGGGTGCCTCAGCCGAGTTTTGGTTTCTTGAGCGGCAATTTCCTAAAGGATTTCTGGGTCTGAGTTGGTTTTGCCTTCTTCCTTCCCAAATTTTGTATTCTGACGCAATACAAACATGAGTTTAGACAGCAGCTCCATTATGAAATAAAAAAAAAAAAAAAAAAAAAAACCAAATAGCGTGTCATGCTTAGAATTCTAGAGGCAGCACGACCAACATGAGTTTTTGTGTTTTGGAAAAAGAAATGGAACCCTTTTGCAGAGGGGAACGATAATTAATTCCCCAAGTCAGTTTGCCAGCGATTTTCAGGTGAATTGAATGAGTTTTCCAAAGCCAGTCAGCTGGGAGGGGTGGATGAATCCGGAAACAGCCTGTTTCCTTGAGACTAAATCAAGCCCACTATCAACAAGGACTCTTCCATTTCTTTGGCTCTTTTCACATATTTCTTCTTTATCATGGTTTGTAATGAATTTTCTGATGTGAGCTTTGATTTTGAGGCTGGAATATGGAGTTCAAGACACGGAAGGAATGGTCTTTTTCAATCAGGGCACAGCTGTTGGCTTGCTCCGATTCTGGCTTTCTGTCATGGTTTTGGGTGCCTCAGCCGAGGTTTGGTTTCTTGAGCGGCAATTTCCTAAAGGATTTCTGGGTCTGAGTTGGTTTTGCCTTCTTCCTTCGCAAATTTTGTATTCTGACGCAATACAAACACGAGTTTAGACAGCAGATCCATTTTGAAATAAAAATAACAAAACCAATTAGCGTGTCATGCTTAGAATTCTAGAGGCAGCACGACCAACATTAGTTTTTGTGTTTTGGACAAAGAAATGGAACCCTTTTGCAGAGGGGAACGATAATTAATTCCCCCAAATCAGTTTGCCAGCGATTTTCAGGTGAATTGAATGAGTTTTCCAGAGCCAGTCAGCTGGGAGGGGTGGATGAATGCGGAAACAGCCTGTTTCCTTGTGACTAAATCAAGCCCACTCTCAAAAAGGACTCTTCCATTTCTTTGGCTCTTTTCACATTTTTCTTCTTTATCATGGTTTGTAATGAATTTTCTGATGTGAGCTTTGATTTTGAGGCTGGAATATGGAGTTCAAGACACGGAAGGAATGGTCTTTTTCAATCAGGGCACAGCTGTTGGCTTGCTCCAATTCTGGATTTCTGTCATGGTTTTGGATGCCTCAGCCGAGTTTTGGTTTCTTGAGCGGCAATTTCCTAAAGGATTTCTGGGTCTGAGTTGGTTTTGCCTTCTTCCTTCCCAAATTTTGTATTCTGACGCAATACAAACACGAGTTTAGACAGCAGATCCATTATGAAAGAAAAAACAAAACCAATTAGCGTGTCATGCTTAGAATTCTAGAGGCAGCACGACCAACATGAGTTTTTGTGTTTTGGACAAAGAAATGGAACCCTTTTGCAGAGGGGAACGATAATTAATTCCCCCAAATAAGTTTGCCAGCGATTTTCAGGTGAATTGAATGAGTTTTCCAAAGCCAGTCAGCTGGGAGGGGTGGATGAATCCGGAAACAGCCTGTTTCCTTGTGACTAAATCAAGCCCACTCTCAAAAGGGACTCTTCCATTTCTTTGGCTCTTTTCACATTTTTCTTCTTTATCATGGTTTGTAATGAATTTTCTGATGTGAGCTTTGATTTTGAGGCTGGAATATGGAGTTCAAGACCCGGAAGGAATGGTCTTTTTCAATCAGGGCACAGCTGTTGGCTTGCTCCGATTCTGGCTTTCTGTCATGGTTTTGGGTGCCTCAGCCGAGTTTTGGTTTCTTGAGCGGCAATTTCCTAAAGGATTTCTGGGTCTGAGTTGGTTTTGCCTTCTTCCTTCCCAAATTTTGTATTCTGAAGCAATACAAACACGAGTTTAGACAGCAGATCCATTATGAAAGAAAAAACAAAACGAATTAGCGTGTCATGCTTAGAATTCTAGAGGCAGCACGACCAACATGAGTTTTTGTGTTTTGGACAAAGAAATGGAAGCCTTTTGCAGAGGGGAACGATAATTCATTCCCCAAATCAGTTTGCCAGCGATTTTCAGGTGAATTGAATGAGTTTTCCAAAGCCAGTCAGCTGGGAGGGGTGGATGAATCCGGAAACAGCCTGTTTCCTTGTGACTAAATCAAGCCCACTCTAAAAAGGGACTCTTCCATTTCTTTGGCTCTTTTCACATTTTTCTTCTTTATCATGGTTTGTAATGAATTTTCTGATGTGAGCTTTGATTTTGAGGCTGGAATATGGAGTTCAAGACACGGAAGGAATGGTCTTTTTCAATCAGGGCACAGCTGTTGGCTTGCTCCGATTCTGGCTTTCTGTCATGGTTTTGGGTGCCTCAGCCGAGTTTTGGTTTCTTGAGCGGCAATTTCCTAAAGGATTTCTGGGTCTGAGTTGGTTTTGCCTTCTTCCTTCCCAAATTTTGTATTCTGACACAATACAAACACGAGTTTAGACAGCAGATCCATTATGAAATAAAAAAAAAAAAACAAATAGCGTGTCATGATTAGAATTCTAGAGGCAGCACGACCAACATGAATTTTTGTGTTTTGGACAAAGAAATGGAACCCTTTTGCAGAGGGGAACGATAATTAATTCCCCCAAATCAGTTTGCCAGCGATTTTCAGGTGAATTGAATGAGTTTTCCAAAGCCAGTCAGCTGGGAGGGGTGGATGAATCCGGAAACAGCCTGTTTCCTTGTGACTAAATCAAGCCCACTATCAAAAACGACTCTTCCATTTCTTTGGCTCTTTTCACATTTTTCTTCTTTATCATGGTTTGTAATGAATTTTCTGATGTGAGCTTTGATTTTGAGGCTGGAATATGGAGTTCAAGACACGGAAGGAATGGTCTTTTTCAATCAGGGCACAGCTGTTGGCTTGCTCCAATTCTGGCTTTCTGTCATGGTTTTGGGTGCCTCTGCCGAGTTTTGGTTTCTTGAGCGGCAATTTCCTAAAGGATTTCTGGGTCTGAGTTTGTTTTGCCTTCTTCCTTCCCAAATTTTGTATTCTGACGCAATACAAACACGAGTTTAGACAGCAGATCCATTATGAAAGAAAAAACAAAACGAATTAGCGTGTCATGCTTAGAATTCTAGAGGCAGCACGACCAACATGAGTTTTTGTGTTTTGGACAAAGAAATGGAACCCTTTTGCAGAGGGGAACGATAATTAATTCCCCCAAATCAGTTTGCCAGCGATTTTCAGGTGAATTGAATGAGTTTTCCAAAGCCAGTCAGCTGGGAGGGGTGGATGAATCCGGAAACAGCCTGTTTCCTTGTGACTAAATCAAGCCCACTCTCAAAAGGGACTCTTCCATTTCTTTGGCTCTTTTCACATTTTTCTTCTTTATCATGGTTTGTAATGAATTTTCTGATGTGAGCTTTGATTTTGAGGCTGGAATATGGAGTTCAAGACCCGGAAGGAATGGTCTTTTTCAATCAGGGCACAGCTGTTGGCTTGCTCCGATTCTGGCTTTCTGTCATGGTTTTGGGTGCCTCAGCCGAGTTTTGGTTTCTTGAGCGGCAATTTCCTAAAGGATTTCTGGGTCTGAGTTGGTTTTGCCTTCTTCCTTCCCAAATTTTGTATTCTGAAGCAATACAAACACGAGTTTAGACAGCAGATCCATTATGAAAGAAAAAACAAAACGAATTAGCGTGTCATGCTTAGAATTCTAGAGGCAGCACGACCAACATGAGTTTTTGTGTTTTGGACAAAGAAATGGAAGCCTTTTGCAGAGGGGAACGATAATTCATTCCCCAAATCAGTTTGCCAGCGATTTTCAGGTGAATTGAATGAG